>NC_091285.1:481405539-482746789 GCF_032444005.1 Ranitomeya imitator | reverse complement strand
ACAGCATGACAGGTAGGGGTTAAAACACAGATTTTAGCAATGCCTCTCATCAAGCTACTCCTGTTTATTTGCAATAATTGTTTTTGCATCAGGAGTTCCTTCTGTGATAAGCAGCTCACTGTCTATAGACATTGTATATACAGAACCTGGTGTGGGTGGGGGCAGCTTTAGCAGCTCTGCTGCATTACTAAATATAAAAGCTTTGATTGTGTCAGATCCACTGGACCCTTTAAACTAAGTGATACATCGTTGGATTTAGGGTCTCTTTGCCTAAATCAGGCTGCTCTCAGATGAGGTAACAAAATGATGGTGACAGATCCCCCTTTAATAGGTTTTGTTAGTTGTGATGGTACAATATAGGAATATAGGAAAGGTAAAGAAAAAGAGGTCTCCAATCCCTGAAATACAGCAAATTAATTCACCAAACTAAAGTGAACCCTGGGTTTAGAGAAGAGGCTCGTGCATGGAACTATAATACTGGTATGCACAAAGCCGTAATACAGCTCCCTTTGATGTGCATCTCTTCTGTTCCTCCATATGGCTCTTATTTAAAACTAGATGGTGGCCCGATTCTAATGTATCGGGTATTCTAGAATATGTAGGTAGTATATAGCAAAGGCTACGTACTATATTGCACAGTGACGTAGTATATAACACAACCGACGTAGTATATAACAGAGCTACGTAGTATGTAACACAGCGTACGTAGTATATAGCAGAGCTGCTTAGTATATAACACAGCCACGTAGTATATAACATAGCCATGTAGTGTATTGCACAGCTACGTAGTGTATTGCACAGGCATGTAGTATATTGGTCAGCCACATAGTATATAGCAGAGCCACATAGTATATTGTAGAGCCACGTAGTATATTGCACAGGCACGTAGTATATTGCACAGCCCACGTAGTATATAAGAGTCACGTAGTGTATTGCACAGCTACGTAGTGTATAACAGAGCCCACACAGTATGTAACACAGCCCACATAGTATATAGCAATGTGGGCACTATATGCATGGTTAAAAAAGACTTAAAATAAAAAATAAACATATACTCACCTTCCAAAGGCCTTTTGAAGTCCTGGCGCCTGTGTGCGGTGCACGTGGCAGCTTCCGGTCCCAGGGTTGGTATGAGCGCAGGACCTGTGATTACGTCGCGGTCACATGACCATGACGTCATGGCAGGTCCTTCTCGCATAGCATCCTTAGCACCGGAAGCTGCCGCTTGCACTACCGAGGACAGCGCGCCTCGCCGGAGGGTGAGAATAATCTTTTTTTTAATTATTATTATTATTATTATTTGTCACATTAGATCTTTTTACTATTGATACTGCATATGCAGCATCAATAGTAAAAAGTTGGTCACACAGGGTTAATAGCTGCGTAACGGAGTGCGTTACACCGCGGTATAACGCAGTCCGTTAACGCTGCCATTAACCCTGTGTGAGGGCTGACTCGAGGGGAGTATGGAGCGGGCACTGACTGCGGGGAGGAAGGAGCTGCCATTTTGCCGCCGGACTGTGCCCGTCGCTGATTGGTCGTGGCAATGGTCGTGGGTGTTTTGCCACGACCAATCAGCGACTTGGATTTCCATGACAGACAGAGGCCGCGACCAATGAATATCCGTGACAGACAGACAGACAGATGGAAGTGACCCTTAGACAATTATATATTAGACTAGATGGTGGCCCGATTCTAACGCATCGGGTATTCTAGAATATGCATGTCCACGTAATATATTGCCCAGCGACATACAGTGGGGCAAAAAAGTATTTAGTCAGTCAGCAATAGTGCAAGTTCCACCACTTAAAAAGATGAGAGGCGTCTGTAATTTACATCATAGGTAGACCTCAACTATGGGAGACAAACTGAGGAAAAAAAAATCAAGAAAATCACATTGTCTGTTTTTTTAACATTTTATTTGCATATTATGGTGGAAAATAAGTATTTGGTCAGAAACAAAATTTCATCTCAATACTTTGTAATATATCCTTTGTTGGCAATGACAGAGGTCAAACGTTTTCTGTAAGTCTTCACAAGGTTGCCACACACTGTTGTTGGTATGTTGGCCCATTCCTCCATGCAGATCTCCTCTAGAGCAGTGATGTTTTTGGCTTTTCGCTTGGCAACACAGACTTTCAACTCCCTCCAAAGGTTTTCTATAGGGTTGAGATCTGGAGACTGGCTAGGCCACTCCAGGACCTTGAAATGCTTCTTACGAAGCCACTCATTCGTTGCCCTGGCGGTGTGCATTGGATCATTGTCATGTTGAAAGACCCAGCCACGTTTCATCTTCAATGCCCTTGCTGATGGAAGGAGGTTTGCACTTAAAATCTCACGATACATGGCCCCATTCATTCTTTCATGTACCCGGATCAGTCGTCCTGGCCCCTTCGCAGAGAAACAGCCCCAAAGCATGATGTTTCCACCACCATGCTTTACAGTAGGTATGGTGTTTGATGGATGCAACTCAGTATTCTTTTTCCTCCAAACACGACAAGTTGTGTTTCTACCAAACAGTTCCAGTTTGGTTTCATCAGACGATAGGACATTCTCCCAAAACTCCTCTGGATCATCCAAATGCTCTCTAGCAAACTTCAGATGGGCCCGGACATGTACTGGCTTAAGCAGTGGGACACGTCTGGCACTGCAGGATCTGAGTCCATGGTGGCGTAGTGTGTTACTTATGGTAGGCCTTGTTACATTGGTCCCAGCTCTCTGCAGTTCATTCACTAGATCCCCTCGCGTGGTTCTGGGATTTTTGCTCACCGTTCTTGTGATCATTCTGACCCCACGGGGTGGGATTTTGCGTGGAGCCCCAGATCGAGGGAGATTATCAGTGGTCTTGTATGTCTTCCATTTTCTAATTATTGCTCCCACTGTTGATCTCTTCACTCCAAGCTGGTTGGCTATTGCAGATTCAGTCTTCCCAGCCTGGTGCAGGGCTACAATTTTGTTTCTGGTGTCCTTTGACAGCTCTTTGTGCTTCACCATAGTGGAGTTTGGAGTCAGACTGTTTGAGGGTGTGCACAGGTGTCTTTTTATACCGATAACAAGTTTAAACAGGTGCCATTACTACAGGTAATGAGTGGAGGAAAGAGGAGACTCTTAAAGAAGAAGTTACAGGTCTGTGAGAGCCAGAAATCTTGATTGTTTGTTTCTGACCAAATACTTATTTTCCACCATAATATGCAAATAAATTGTTAAAAAAAACAGACAATGTGATTTTCTGGATTTTTTTTTCTCAGTTTGTCTCCCATAGTTGAGGTCTACCTATGATGTAAATTACAGACGCCTCTCATCTTTTTAAGTGGCGGAACTTGCACTATTGCTGACTGACTAAATACTTTTTTGCCCCACTGTAGTATATTGCCCAGCGACGTAGTATATTGCCCAGCCCACATAATATATTGCCCAGCCGCGTAATATATTGCCCAGCCACGTAGTATAAAGCCCAGCCATGTAGTATATTGCCCAGTCACGTATATTGTCCAGCCACGTAGTATATTGCCCAGTGACGTAGTATATTGCACAGCCCACGCAGTATATTGCCCAGTTATGTAGTGTACAGCACAGAGTCACGTAGCATATTGCCCAGTGACGTAGTATATTGCTCAGTGACGTAGTATACAGCACAGAGCCACGTAGTATATTGCACAGCGACGTAGTATACAGCACAGAGCCACGTAGTATATTGCCCAGTCACGTAGTATATTGCCCAGCCACGTAGTATATTGCCCAGCCACGTAGTATATTGCCCAGCCACGTAGTATATTGCCCAGCCACATAGTATATAGTAGTATGTAGTATATTGTAGTATATTACCCAGTTACGTAGTATACAGCACAGAGCCACGTAGTATATTGCCCAGCCACGTAGTATATTGCCCAGCCACGTAGTATATTGCCCAGTTACGTAGTGTAAAGCACAGAGTCACGTAGTATATTGCCCAGTGACGTAGTATATTGCCCAGTGACGTAGTATACAGCACAGAGCCACATAGTATATTGCACAGCGACATAATATACAGCACAGAGCCACGCAGTATATTGCTCAGCGACGTAGTATACAGCACAGAGCCACGTAGTATATTGCACAGCGACGTAGTATACAGCACAGAGCCACGTAGTATATTGCCCAGTGACATAGTATATTGCCCAGTCACGTAGTATATTGCCCAGCCACGTAGTATATTGCCCAGCCACATAGTATATTGCCCAGCCACGTAGTATCTTGCCCAGCCACGTAGTATATTGCTCAGTTACGTAGTATACAGCACAGAGCCACGTATTATATTGCCCAGCCACGTAGTATATTGCCCAGCCACGTAGTATATTGCCCAGTTACGTAGTGTACAGCACAGAGTCACGTAGTATATTGCCCAGTGACGTAGTGTATTGCCCAGGGACGTAGTATACAGCACAGAGCCACGTAGTATATTGCACAGCGACGTAGTATACAGCACAGAGCCACGTAGTATATTGCCCAGTGACGTAGTATATTGCCAAGTGACGTAGTATACAGCACAGAGCCAAATAGTATATTGCCCAGTGACGTAGTATACAGCACAGAGCCACGTAGTATATTGCCCAGTGACGTAGTATATTGCCCAGCCACGTATGTCACAGGTTAAAAAATAAAAAATAAACATACTCACCTAACGATCCGAGGGCCCCTTGTAGTTTAACATACTCACCATTCTTGTCGCTGCTCCTCAGCGTCCCGTCTCTCCGCCTCCTGGGATCCAACGTGGCTGTGTCGATGGGTGCGCAGCTGCCGCCATCTTCCGTTCCCAGGATGCATTGCGAAATTACCCAGATGACTTAGTGGTCTCGCAAGACCGCTAGGTTTTCTGGGTAATTTCGCAATGCATCCCTGGGAAAGGAAGATGGCGGCAGGCGCGAACAGACAACGGAGGGTGAGTATAGCAGGTTTTTTGTTTTTTTACTATTTTTAACATTACTTTTTTTACTATTGATGCCGCATAGGCAGCATCAATAGTAAAAGGTTGGGGACACACAGAGTTAATAGCGGCGGTAACGGACTGCGTTACCCGCGGCATATCGCTGTCCGTTACCGCCAGCATTAACCCTGTGTTAGCGGTGACCGGAGGGGAGTATGGAGCGGGCGCCGGGGACAGTGACTGCAGGAAGCATGGAGCGGAGCGCCGGGGACACTGCAGGGAGTATGGACCGGAGCGCCGGGGACACTGACTGCGAGGAGTATGGAGCTGAGTGCCGAGAGCACTGCGGGGAGTATGGAGCAGAGCGCCGGGAACACAGACTGCGGGGAGCGGGGAGTATGGAGTAGAGCGCCGGGGACACTGACTGCGGGGAGTATGGAGCGGATCGCCGGGGACACTGACTGCGGGGAGTAAGGAGCGGCCATTTTGTTCCAGACTGTGCCCGTCGCTGATTGGTCGCGGCAGCCATGACAGGCAGCTGGCGAGACCAATCAGAGAATGAATAACCGTGACAGAAGGACAGACAGACGGAAGTGACCCTTAGACAATTACATAGTAGATATCAAATTTTTCTGTAGCATTTTAAAAAGAAAAAACAAAACACGTTGCACGCTTTATCAGATGCTCGCTCTATCACGCTTTATCAGATGCTCGCTCTATCAGATGTTTCTATGTATATATAGCATGATAAACTAAGAAATAATTTTGGCATTTGTTGTTCGCTTTTTTTTTTAACTAAAAATCATCAATTACTTTGTATGAAAACAAATTCAAGAACATTATTAAAGCATTCCTGGTTCAACCAAGTAATCACAAGTGCACAGAATCTCCAGATTAAAAGATTATGTCTGGTGAAATAATTGTGGTGCTTGTAGACAATGAGGCTGATGTTTCCATTTTTTTTTCTCATGCTCATAAGGTTTAACATGTAAGAACCTTTTGTTATATAGATAGTAAAGCTTTTGTAATCACACTATGCTTAGAAAAGCTATTGTGCCTAATGATAAAAGATCAAAAAATTTGTGATACAGTTTACTGTATTTAATTTTGTAATCTGTAAAAAAATAATATACACAGTATACATATATTTTTTTGTATTATAGGGCTCCTATTTTTCTGCCATTCCGCACATTATTTGATGTAGGAAAAATATCTTTATACCGTGTACCTTGTTGACTCTGAAGATACAAATCAATAAACAAAATAAGAGTCCTTATTGACTGATACCTTCTACTGGATAAAGCTATAAAGCTAAGTTCACCATTAGCAGGTTCCGTACCAAGTCCTATTTCGCTTGTAGGAAAAGTGCAGCATGGTGTGCTTTTTTCTTTTACAATAAAGGACACCCTAAAGTTAAATTCCCAAGATGACTTTTTGTGAGTTTTTAAGGTTTATAGAAATCTCAAGACCACTGTGCTTTTTTTTTTTACTCAAAAGTAAATCACTGCACGCTCCAATTTCAAAATACAGTTGAAGGTTTATTTGTAGATGCACAAATAGACAGACTTAGGTTGCAGGGAGTAATGAGACAGAAAATATTAAATGTTTCAACCCTTCTGCGTCTTGTTCAAAATGTCACTGGGGAAGAATCAAAAAACAACATGAGTATCACACATACAGCAGGAATATTCAGTGGGGAAAATAAGTCATACATTGCTGATTTTGCAAGTTTTCCCACCTACAAAGAATGTAGAGGTCTGTACTTTTTATCTTAGGTACACTTCCACTTTGAGAGACAGAATCTTAAAAAAAAAATCCAGAAAATTGCATTGTATGATTTTTACATAATTAATTTGCCACAGGGACATTTAATAACATATACCACAAAATCATAAATAAAAACATAAATCGCAAGTAAATTAGTTTTTGATAGGAAATATTTTGCAAGTCCTTGGGTGAGTAATCTCACTATCTTTGATTACGTTGGAACAGGATGCACAGCTGAGGAAAGGGAGTGCATCCGTCCTTCTAGTGTTAAGGAAGAGTTGGGTATGTAGTTTGTGTGCTGCCGACGTCAGCTCTTACTAGTTGGTCTTGATGTTACGGGGACTTTTAGTGCACATGAAGGCTGGGGATTTGAAGACTTCAATGTTGGGATAACGTTGCGGATAACTGTATGAATTTTTGGCATCAGTAGGTGGTACGAGTCAACAAAGGTATGCATTCTGGTTTGGTAACCTGGAATAGTGCAGGTGGTGCCAATAGAGCTCTCTGTTCCTCCTTGTTAATCCCTTTCCCACCTTAGACATATCCTGTGACCAGGGTCTTATTGTCCTGGAATGTATGGAGTTATCAGGTCGAATTTGTGTGCACACAGGCTGTGCACACGCGATTGACACTCAGTGCCAAGAGCAGTCCCGCAACGCTCCCGTCACTTTAACCCCCTAAATGCTGCAATATGCCCTTGGATCGGAGACCTCGCAATGGTATGCGGGGTCCCGATAGTTGCCATGGTGGCCCAATGTCATCATGACAACATCCGGGTCACCAGAGCTAGGAAACTTGCTTGATCATGTGTAAGCAGGTTGCGCGATGCAGTGACAGACAGAAGGCAGAGCAAGGGTTAACAAATATAACAGTTTTAATTTAACAGGGGTTAACTCCTCACAGGGAGGTGAAGGGTTAAATGGGAAGAATCACAGTCCAATTGTAAAGGAAATGCAGAGTTTAAGGAACAATTAATCAAATAATGCGGCCACAGCAAACAAGGCCGCAGCATGATCAGGGTCTCCCGTGGGTGGGAAGGTATATGCTGGTAAGGTGGGCTGCAAACCTCTGTCCAGTTACCGGTTCTCTCTATTTGCGGCACGTGCACTGTACTCACAGTCACGAAGCACACTGCACCTCGTTCTCTGCCAGCTACCGGGCGCGCTGCACTTCTCTGTGCTGCGCGCTGCCTGTTTCCGCCAAGATTGAAGCGCCAACAACAGCTGGCGCGATTAATCTCCAACGAGGTCCTGCAGACCACGGTCCAACGATGAGGGCAGCAGCGAACAGTCCTGAACTCTGCCATGGCTCTTAGGCTGGCATGAGGCGCTTAGCGGCACAGGGCTCTCGGCTCTTTCCTTATTACTTGCGGTGGGCTCTGGCAGCGTCCCAGCATCGGATACGCCACGTGTCGTTGCGGTCCAGCTACGCACCCCTCTGAGCTTGCTGTGCACGCATCTTGCCTCTGTCACCGCTGGTGGGAAACTGCCTGACTGTCATGATCCAGGTCGGGGTTTGCTTCTTGCTTTTCTTTTCCCGGCATCGTTATGGTGGGGTTAACCTTTCCTGCCTCTCTTTAGTTTGTTGGTGGCTATTTAATGGTGACATTCCTGTTAGCATTTGTCAGTGATAGTTCCAGTCCATGACTTGGCTTGAATACTGAACCCTACCTCCTGCTTTCCGTCTCTGTTACTACGTTTCCCATCTGGCTTTGACTTTTTGGCTCCTACCCCCACTACGTCTTCTGTCTCATATTTTGGATCCCGAACTCTCATCTGGTTCCGATTTCTGGCTTGTCTCTGACCTCGTGCATTGCTGTGACTTCTGGAACTTTGTCTTCCTGTTTGTTGTTGACCAGCCTGTCTGACTACTCTGCCGCCTACTAGTGGAGCTCCTTGCCTTACACTGTGGTGCTACACGGTGAGTGCTACCTTTTTCCCCTTACCTGAGCCCCTGGTGAAGGTTGCGTGCAACTGCCTTGCAGTTGCATTACACCGACGCTGCGCGTGCTTTTACTTATGTCCGCGCCGCCAACTTCTGGGTCAGGGAACCTGTCCAGGCCTTTTTGCCTTCCCCTGGACAACATGGGACATAGCCTCAGCAGTTCCGGAAATGGCCTGGCACAGGTACCCGCAGTCTGGTCTTCCTCATTACACATGCTCAGAGCATGATCAGCAACTTACCTTGTCATTGCAGAGCTGACAGTTTGCATAGCACAGGGATACTGCTAAATCCTCATACTATACAAGCGATCGGCCTGCAAAAAATTATAGTACCTTAGTTAGATAAAGTAAAAAAAAGTTACAAAAAAGTTTTAGAAAAATTATAAACATATAACAAAATAAAAATATATTGTACCCACAAATAATAGTTTTATGAAAAATTGTATATAAACAATTTAAGTACACATATTTTGTATCGCTGCATTCGCAATGACCTGACCTATGAAACTGTCCAACTAGCTAACCCCGCAAATACCATCAAAAAATAAATAAAATACAAGGTAAATAATGCTTTATCATACCCCTGAACAAAAAATGGAATAACTCGCAATCAAAAAGACGATATAAATAAACATGGTAACGCTGAAAATGTCATCTTGTTCGGCACATCATATAGCCATCATATAGCTCCATCAGTGGAAAAATAAAAAAGTTATAACTCCCAGAATAAAGCGATGCAAAATTAATTATTTTCTCTGCAAAATAGTTTTTATTGTGTAAAAGCGCCAAAACATGAAAAACGATATAGCACTGGTATCTCTGTTATCGTACTGACCCGAAGAATAAGGGTGGTTTCACATTTGCGTTTTTTTTTGCATTTTTGCGGTAAAAAACGCAAAAAAAGCATGCGTTTTTTTCCCTATATTTAACATTAAAAACGCATGTTTTTTTGTATGCGTTTGGACGCGTTTTTGCAACGCATGCATTTTTTTCTGCATGCATTGTGTTACAGCATGTAGTATTTTTAGCGGCATGCTTTTTTTGCGGCAAAAAAATGCATTGCTGTCTATGTATACGCATGCGTTTTTAACCACATGCGTTTGCATGCGTTAAAAACGCATGCATTTTTTTTTTAAACAAAAAAACACACTGATAAACCACCCCACACCATAAAATTGATAAAGGGATCCTACCCCTAACCCTACCCCTAACCCTAACCCTACCCCTAACCCTACCCCTAACCCTAATCCCTTTAAGGGTAGGGTTAGGGTTAGGGGTAGGGTTAGGGGTTAGGGGTAGGGTTAGGATCCCTTTAGGGTTAGGGGTAGGGTTAGGGTTAGGATCCCTTTAGGGTTAGGGTTAGGATCCCTACCCCTAACCCTACCCCTAACCCTAACCCTAGCTCTTTCTGTTTATAGTGGGTTTTTTACTTTATTTTGATGATTGGCAGCTGTCACACATTTATCTGCATGCGTTAAAAAAATGCAAACGCATGAAAAAACGCATGTAAACGCGTCAAAACGCCGCTTTTTTTCACCACATGCAAAAACGCATGCGTCAAAAAAACGCAGCATTTGCACGCGTTTACATGCGTTTTTTCACCATGCGTTTTTTTTAAAACGCATGCGTTTTGAAACGCAAGTGTGAAACCAGCCTAAAACTGCCTGTTTTCTGTTCATTCTGCCTCACAAAAATCAGAATAGAAAGCGATAAAATAATGTCATGTGTCTGAAAATTCTACCAATAAAAACATCAACTTGTCCTGCAAAAAGCAAGACATCACATGAATCTGTCGGCCGAAATATGGTAAAATTATAACTCTCAGAACATGGGGATGCAAAAACTAGTTTTTGCAATAAAAAGCGTCTTTTAGTGTGTGACAGCAGCCAAACCTAAAAACCCAATATAACTCTGGTTTCACTGTAATCGCACCAACCTGAATAATAAAGTCTCCTAATCACTTATACCACACAAGGAACGGCGTAAAAAATAAATAAAAATAACTTGTGACCTACTATTTATTCTGCCTCCCAAAGATCACAGTAAGGCTCGGCGCATATTTGTCCTGCGCTGAGTGCTTACCCAAGGGTTTCCGTGTAAATCTCTGAAATAGGTGATTTAGATGAAACCTCCAGCAGAAGATTCCTTAATGAGGCGGATGGAAGCACTGTGGATGCCGTCTGACCTGTGAACTAGCAGTGTCCGTCTTTTTAGGATTGCATAAAAGTGCCGTCGGCAACAGTTTTCTCCACCTTTCAAAAGAAGGACACTGCTGAACAGAGGCCAGACGTAGTCCAGAGTAACTCTGGTGCCACATTAAATAGTGAATGGATCCCTCGGGGGTTTCATCTGAGTCACGTCACTCAGAGATTTAGATGAAAACCCCAAAGTAAGTGGTCAGCGTAGAGTGCCGGATAAATGTGATCCTAAATGTTGTTTAAAATGTTCCTAACAAAATATTCCACTCAATCCACTAAAAAGCAAGTCCTAACTCGTGGCCATCATATGTCAATGGAAATATAGGGGGCTTCCATGTTACTGGTAGCACAAAGGCTCTGGAAAAGTAAAATGGCTCCTCGTCCCTCCAAAGAAATTCAGCAAATTGGCATTTCTGCAGTGATGAGAACCTGCCTAACTTACGGGTGCATGTCTCCAGACGCATGAGCTGGGCATAACTTACTGGTCAGTACAATGTACTGGTCACTACAGCGTACTGGTCACTACAATGGCAGTTTGCAATTTTTATTCGGCAACATCCACTTCTGCTTGTTTATGTAAGGCACCCATGGAGTCAAAATCGTCACTACACCTGTAGATAAATTTCCAGAGGGATATAGTTTCCAAAATGGGGTAACTTGAGGGGTATTCTGCTTTTTGCATTTAGGGGCTCTGTATATGGAGTCTGCAAACTAACGAGTCCGGTTGATGCCCACTAACGAGTCCGGTAGGTGCCGGAATTTTGCAGCATTCAATCTGTAGACTTCGTTGTTGGAGTAGTCCTCAGTATCCCTTTGGAACTTTTGGCATTTTTTTTTTTTTTGCCCCAAAGATGAGTTTTTGGTTAGTTTTTAAACTTTATAGAAATCTCATGATGACCACTGTGCTTTTTTTTACTCAGCGTAAACTGACCTGGGGAGCGTGTTTCAAATTCACATGCCAATGTCTCTTGCAGGTACACTGAGTTTTATGTGCTGATTTTCACCATAGAATTGCATTAGAGGATCAAAAAGTTAGCTTGTAAAAAATTAATAGACATTTCTAGAGTTTCCCCATAAAACAATTGCATATAATCCACCCATGGCTGTATCAATAGTTTTCTCAAAGACAAATACCAGGAAGTATCTAAAACATGACATGCCAACAAAAAGACAAAAAAAAAAAGGTATAAAAATGTGATAAAAATGCTTGTAAACGCACTTAAGAACGCAATGAAAAAATGCAATTAGCCTAATTTACATGATAGGTGCAGAAATTCTGCAATAGCCTTTGGCTACAATCACTGGGCTTTTGGTGAGTTTTTGATGTTGCAGATTTTGAATGTAGCTTTAAGCTACAGTATGTTCCCACAATGAGCTTTTGGTGAGTTTTTTTATATTTCATTTAGTAAAATTGGTTACTTGCTTTTTTTAAAAAAAAAATACACAGCGTAAAAAAACAAAACAAAAACTCATAGTGAGAACTTAGCCCTAGGGCTCCTTTTCACTTGCGAGCAACTCGGATGAGTCTCGCATGGTTAAAACCCGGCTCTGCACCCGGCATACATGCAGCCGCACACTCCGCTCCTCTGTGCCGGCAGCAGCGCCGGGGTATTGCCGTGTGAGACTCATAAGTGAGATGGAGCCCTGAGGCTTCTTTTACACTTGCTGTGTTTTTGTGGCCCCAATAGATTTCTACGGGGCCACAAAAACGGGCCGTAAAAATTTGTCGGAACGCCGTATGGCCGTGAGGGCCATATGTACAGCCAAGAAAAAGTATCGAGCCTGCTCGATATTTTTCACGGCTTATGTACACGGCCCCCATTGAAATCAATGGGGCTGCAAAACAACGGAAGCTTGCCTAGTGTGTTGATTTTGCTGTACACCGTGAAGACCGTATTTGCGGAACGCCGTATTTTTAACTAGGACACTCCCATGTACTTCCTGTTTATCACTTTGAAGGCCTGCAGAGACACGAGATGGACACAGAGCTCTGCACACTATGAAAACCAGAAGAAAATGGCACTTGAGAAAGGGCGGATCCTTTCTTTGAGGGTTTTTTTTGTTTTTTTTATTGCATTATTGACAATTTCTTCTTTTTTTATTGTTCCATTATTGACAATTTCCTGCTTTTTTTCTCCCTACTTTTCAAAATCTATTCCAAACCAGACTGTGAAAATTACGGCAATACGGCCCGCAAAAAAGGCCACAAAAAACCCGGCAAGTGTAAAAGAAGCCTTACCGAACAAAAACAAACCCCATTATAGAAACAGAAATACAAAAACCCTAATGCCAGTGTGAATCTAACGTATAGGTGATAATAAATGGCAAGCTATCGAGACTATTTTTGTTCTTTGTAGGCTTGATTGCAAGCTTGCTATTTTTCAAAATTCTTTGATCTAAAATACAAAAAGTAACCTTACAAATACTATTGATTAAAAATATCTCCCCTATGCTTGCATCTCACAATCTTTTTTTAACTAAATGTACTAAAAAGACAATTACAATGAGCTTAGACAGATATCATTCTAGCAACAAATGTCAGATACAAACTTAATATAGTCGAAATAAAATATTCTCGATGTAAAGTGTAATATTCATTATCTGGATCCATGCTTTGTCCCGATTTTGATTGTAATGTTTCCTTGGAGCGTGTTGTTTACAAAATGTGATGACATTAGCTTCCATCCAAAGCCGTCTGTCATCATCCACTAGGAAATGATTGTGGGCTTTCTCTAACCTATGGCATCTTTTACTATCAGACAATCCTGGTTTTCTACACAGATACAGGGTGACAAGTTGTTTTCTTCCTGGTTGTGGCCTGTGATTGGATGTTTTGGATAAAGTAAGCTTATTCTCTACCCAGCTACCAAGTCAGAATTACAGACTCCAACACAACTGGCGAGGTCAATCTAGGTTACAGTCAAAGTGATAATGCCTTAATGGAGGAAAGGTTTAAGAGTTTAATGCAGCCTCAATTTTGTTGTGTTTTTTTTATCTGACCTCATGCAAAATTATGACATAAAAGCCAACATCTGATAGAAATACTACTGGTGATATTTCCATTTTTTTCCCTACAGAGAAAACTATGAGAAATATTAGAGATCTTAGCGCAAATCATCTCTAGCAGTCAGACCTGATCACATCACAGAGGCTGAATAGGAAAAACGCCTAGACCACTAGATACATTTCCTAGTCACATTAGCTCTGTCAAGCAGTTCAAATAGAAAATATTTTTGTAATGCTTTCCTACCCGAAGCATGTGCCAATGTGGTGCCCTGGGTAGCTACAAAATATCCACAAGTTTATACATAAAAAAAAATTAAACTGGTGAAAGATAAATCATAAATCTCATGTAAAGTAAAATTAATACTATATCATTCTGCTCTACATAAATATGATGACACACGGTTTTCAAACTATTTTACTAAATTGTTGCCTATAAACCTGCGTCCCTTTACCAGCATTAGGGCTCAGTTACACCAACTGTAACGGGGTCAATAAGCTGGGGTACCTCTTTCAGTACCACCCCGTATTTCAGGAGGTCCACTCTGCTTTAGCTGGAGTTTGAATGAAGGACGCTGGCTGGAATTGCTTGGTTACATGGGCGCATATAAAAGATCACTGCTTCTCCACGTATTTCCAGTCTGACAACACTTTACTCGAAGGACACAGAATATATCACACAGATACAGAGGGCAGGCCAATAGAAAAGCGGCAGGCCAGACATACATTACAATAGCCGCAGGTGGGGGGAGCCTGCCGATATTTACTGTGGGAGTTACAAAGGTGGGGGGTGGACAAAAGGGGAATATTGTGTCCCCTCTGCCCAGGGGCGCAGCCTGTGGGCTGATGCATTAGGGACAGGCATCTCACATGGAACCTATTATACATACATATAACTGCACAACATATTTTGGGTGCTGAGTGGTTCTGTAACACGTAACACCAACATATATCCAGTACTATCCGATTGATGTTTTTTTTTTCTTTTTTGTGTTTTTCAGTAGGGCAGTGCTGATGCCTGATTTTTTTTTTTTTTTTCCAATAATTTTTTATTGAACTTTTTCAAAGGGTGGGAAGGGAAGGGGAAACATGGGGAACCAGGGAAAAGTGAAGGAGGAAAGTGGGAAAAGGAATAAGGAGGAAAAAAAGAGATAGACAGGCAAACATACAACTTGATTTTTTTTTAATGACAGAATCTGCCTGAGAAAAATGGCAATATGATGCGAATTCACTCCAAAATTGGATGGGTGCAAGGAAAAAAAAATCGCATGCCATAGGGAGCCACGGTGTAGCACATGTACATTAAGAAAAGGGGGTACTGAATAGGCACTTAAACCTTGTAATAATAAACCAAAGTAATATAGGAGTTAGAAATATTTTATTTTACACAAAAGCATTGGACAAATTCGATAAAAACCATTCAAAAACATGATACATCGATCTCCATAGAAAATACATATAAAGATCCAGCCTTATTCCATATTTGCAAATCAATTAATGCCATAATCAATTACAAGAGGGTGAAAAAAGTCTAATGTAAAATGTTCAAAAAACAGATGAGACATAATGGCTATCATGCACCAGGAGGAAATATTACAATAAAGGACAAATACATAATATAAATAAAATGTTCAAAGAATCAGAGTCCCGGAATATCAAAGTCCTATAAGATATAAATACCGGATCTGAAATGGCATGGGGCAACCCTGGGTGAATGGTAAAAAATAAGGTATTGTGAGGGGTTGTCACGCTTGGTAGAAGCCTTCAGGTAGACTCAGGAGCACGTGCACATAAACTACCAGCGGGTTTATTATATCCAGCGTAAGCCTTGGAGTTGAAAGCAAAAGACAGCCCTCCGGGCAAGACAGAAAGAACAAAAATGATAGCATACAGTTCAGTCCTCCTTGGTGCGAGGTCCTCCCGCACACTGTTAAGGAAAAACCACTTTCAATCCTCAACTTCTGTGGGAAGTACAGCTTCTCCCCCACAGCACCACACACAGACTGACCACAGGTTCAGGTATATATCACATGTGCTAGTCACGTGATCATGACATTACTGCAGGTCCTTAAACACCTGCAGGTCCTGCAGGGAAAGGGGTACGGTGAGCTCCCTCCAGCGTCGGACTGGAGCACCTTGGGCCCACCAGAGAAAATTATTCTTGGGGTCCACTATGTAGTTACATAGAAATAAATACAAGACCACCAATTATGTGGTAAAACATGCTAATATCAGGGTATAATATAAGGTAGTACACATCTTAATTATGTAGCAGGGGGTGGGGTAGCCCCCTCATAGAATATAATGTAGCCCCCTCATAGAATATAATGTAACTTCCCACATGGAATATAATGTAGCCCCTCTCATGGAATATAATGTAGCCCCCTTCACAGAATATAATGCAGCCCCTCATAGAATATAGTGCAGCCCCCCTCATAGGGTATAATGCAGTACCCCACAAAATATAATGCAACCCCCTCATACGGTATAAAGCAGCCCCCCTCATATAGTATGATGTAGCCCCCCAGAATATAATGTAGCCCGAGAGAATGATGCAGCCCCCACACAGAATACATTGTAGCCACCTCAAAGTATAATGCAGCTACCCTCATAAGGTATAATGCAGCCCCCTTCCACCTCCATCATAGTCCTCATCACCACCTCCATCATTGCCTTCTCACCCACAACCCCTATCTTTGCCCATTCCATCATCTCCATCATTGCCTCCTCCCTCACCACCATTGTCCTTTCCACCACCTCAATCATTGCTTTCTTCCCCACCACCCCCTTCATTGCTTTCTCCCTCACCATCCCCATCATTGCCCGTTCCAACACCTCCATCATTGCTTCCCCCCCACCACCACCATCGTCCTTTTCACCACAACCATCATTGCCTCCTCCCCCACCACCCCCATCATCTTTTCCACCAACATTGCATTCTCCCCCACCATTCCCATCACTGCTCTCTCCATCATCCACATCATTGCCAATCTCCAATACACACACACCGCCATGTGAAATGAATACATCTCCTCCATGGCTCAGCACCACCCTACATCTCCTCTCTGGTCTCAGTCTACCACCCTACCCGTGCCCTCCGCTCCGCTGATGACCTCAGGTTAGCATCCTCAATAATCAGAACCTCCCACTCCCGTCTCCAAGACTTTACACGTGCTGCGCCGATTCTTTGGAATGCACTACCTAGGATAATACGATTAATCCCCAATCCCCACAGTTTTAAGCGTGCCCTAAAAACTCATTTGTTCAGACTGGCCTACCGCCTCAATGCATTAACCTAACGATCCCTGTGTGGCCTATATTAAAAAAAAAAAAAAAAAAATTAATTAACTGGTTCATGCAGCTTTACATGAACACCCAAGCCTTACACTATGGCTGGTCCGAATAACTATAGCAATTGTTACCATCCACCTCTCGTGTCTCCCCTTTTCCTCATAGTTTGTAAGCTTACGAGCAGGGCCCTCACTCCTCTTGGTATCTGTTTTGAACTGTATTTCTGTTATGCTGTAATGTCTATTGTATGTACAAGTCCCCTCTATAATTTGTAAAGCGCTGCGGAATATGTTGGCGCTATATAAATAAAAATTATTATTATTATTATTATTATTATAATACTCACTCCTCCCCATGCCCATGGGGGCGTGGGGAAGCGTGAATATTCATTTCTCTTTAGCGTGTTTTTAGTGCCCCTGGTGGAATTATTACTGATTAGCGCATCTGCCTGACAACTGAAAATGCTGACAGGCTGACTCTTATAAAAATGAACAAGGGCTGGATTGGAACAGACTTCTCCACACCGCCGAAAGATAGCAGCGTAACAAACTCAAATCCAGTCTCTTTTTTGGGAGGTCTATCTATTCCCATGCACCTCTTCACACCCACACAAGGTTATACGCTTCTTGGTTTTGGATATTTGATGTTGTCCTCCTCGTTCTCATCCTCCACCACCATATCACCAGGGTGACCGTGGTCCGTGATGCAACACCCACATCATTTTTTTAAAGGGTGTTTATGATACCCGTAAAAACAATTTGTTAGACAGTATATTCATGTAAACCCCCAGGGGTAAATGTTTGTCAGCCCATACACTTACTGCATGGGCATTACAAGTATAGGAGACTATCTCCTTTCTAATGGGAACATTTTTTTTTATGAGGCCCTCATCCAAGTCTCTTCAAAGGGGCATTGGAGTGACTCCAAATTTTTGGCAGCCCTTGCATTCACTGCATAGGCAAACAGTATGGGAGACCCACTTCCTAATAATGGGAACATTTTTTTCATTATGCCCTCCTCTACGTCTCTTCAAAAGGGTATTGGGGAATGTCCACATTTTGGGCAGCCCTGCCACTCACTGCATAAGCAATAACAGTATAGGAGACCCACTGTTTAATAATCCAAAGTGCAAGAAAAGTTGTCTCCAGCGACCACATGAGAAATGATTCTTAAAACTTGATGTTTATTTATCATCATATTAGAAAGCACAGATATGCAGATATGGGCAATCCCAGTGCAAGGAATGAATCCTACATGTTTCAACCTACAAGGTCTTAATCAAGCATATCCATATCTCCCAACTTTTGAAGAAGAAAATGAGGGATAAAGGTGGCAAACTTTAGGCCAAGTCCCTGACCACACCCATTTCACAACAAGTCACACCCATATTTACACCCCAACCACATCCATTTAGCACTGTTGATCACACTGTTTCATAAACAATAATTGTAAACAGAAAAAAATATGGCCACACATGATGCTAAATACTGTATAATTGCCACACAGGGCTCCATCCTGTATAATGGTGTCACATGATGCTCCATACAATATAATGGCATCACATGATGCTCCGTACTGTATAATGGCCACACATGATGCTCCATACTGTATAATGGCCTCACATGATGCTCCATACTGTATAATGGCCACTGTTGTGAATTCTGTTGTCGAGCTCCCTCCTGTGGTCATGAGTGGTACTTCGGCTGGTTCTGTCCATGGGCTTCCTCTGGTGGTTGTGAGTGGGGCTGCGGCTTCTGAGTTTCCTTCCACAGGTGATGAGGTTAATTCGTTAGCTGGCTGCTCTATTTAACTCCACTTAGATCATTGCTCCATGCCACCTGTCAATGTTCCAGTATTGGTCTAGTTCACTCCTGGATCGTTTTGGTGACCTGTCTGCTCCAGCAAGAAGCTAAGTTCCTGCTTGTTTTTCTCTTGTTTGCTATTTTTCTGCCCAGCTTGCTATTTTGATTTTTGTCTTGCTTGCTGGAAGCTCTGGGATGCAGAGGGGCGCCCCCGCACCGTGAGTCGGTGCGGAGGGTCTTTTTGCTCCCTCTGCGTGGCTTTTTGTAGTTTTTGTGCTGACCGCAAAGTTACCTTTCCTATCCTCTGTCTGTTCAGTAAGTCGGGCCTCTCTTTGCTAAATCTATTTCATCTCTGTGTTTGTGATTTTCATCTTACTCACAGTCATTATATGTGGGGGGCTGCCTTTTCCTTTGGGGAATTTCTCTGAGGCAAGGTAAGCTTTATTTTTCTATCTTTAGGGCTAGCTAGTTCCTTAGGCTGTGACGAGTTGCATAGGGAGCGTTAGGAGCAATCCACGGCTATTTCTAGTGTGTGTGATAGGATTAGGGATTGCGGTCAGCAGAGTTCCCACGTCCCTGAGCTTGTCCTGTATTATTAATAACTATCAGGTCTTTCCATGTGCTCTTATGTTGTGAATTCTGTGGCTGAATTCACTCCTGTGGTCACAAGTGGTACTGCAGCTTCTGAGCTTCCTCCCTCAGGTGTTCTGGTGAGCTCGTTAACTGCTTCATTACTTAACTCCGCCTGATGCTGCTATCCTTGCTCCTTGTCAATGTTTCAGTGTTGGATCTGAGCTTCTCCTGATTGTTCCTGTGACCTGCTGCTCTGTATAGCTAAGTGCTTTTTGCTTTTTTGTTGCTTTTTTTCTGTCCAGCTTGTCTTTTGTTTTGCTGGAAGCTCTGAGACGCAAAGGGTGTACCGCCGTGCCGTTAGTTCGGCACGGTGGGTTTTTTTTGCCCCCTTTGCATGGTTTTGCTTTAGGGTTTTTTGTAGACTGCAAAGTTCGCTTTACTGTCCTCGCTCTGTCCTAGAATATCGGGCCCCACTTTGCTGAATCTATTTCATCCCTACGTTTTGTCTTTTCATCTTACTCACAGTCATTATATGTGGGGGGCTGCCTTTTCCTTTGGGGAATTTCTCTGGGGCAAGTCAGGCCTATTTTTCTATCTTCAGGCTAGCTAGTTTCTTAGGCTGTGCCGAGTTGCCTAGGTAGTTGTTAGGCGCAATCCACAGCCGCTTTTAGTTGTGTTTAGGATAGGATCAGGTGTGCAGTCTACAGAGTTTCCACGTCTCAGAGCTCGTTCTTGTATTTTTGGGTATTTGTCAGATCACTGTTTGCGCTCTGATCGCTAAGCACACTGTGTTTCTGGATTGCCTTCATAACACCTGTCATTAGCAAACATAACACTCTTAACCACCAGGTCCATTATTGTCCTAACCACCGGGTCATAACAGTACAGGTGGCCCCAAAGTATTAATGCATCTCAATAGAGGGATAAGAGAAGTTCTGAGACCATTTTTTTTTCTTTGCACTGTGTTTTGCCTTTCTTTTCCCCTAGACCTCTGGGTGGTTCAGGATACAGGTGTAGATATGGACATTCAAGGTCTGTCCTCTTGGATGGATAATCTCACTGCAAGGGTACAAAACATTCAAGATTTTGTGGTTCAGAATCCGATGTCAGAGCCTAGGATTCCAATTCCTGATTTGTTTTTTGGGGATAGATCTAAGTTTCTGAATTTCAAAAATAATTGTAAATTGTTTCTTGCTTTGAAACCTCGCTCCTCAGGTGACCCAGTTCAACAAGTGAAAATCATTATTTCTTTGTTACGTGGCGACCCTCAAGACTGGGCATTTTCCCTTGCATCAGGAGATCCGGCATTGCGTGATGTTGATGCGTTTTTTCTGGCGCTTGGATTGCTTTATCATGAACCAAATTCAGTGGATCAGGCAGAGAAAATCTTGCTGGCTCTGTGTCAGGGTCAGGATGAGGTAGAGATATATTGTCAGAAGTTTAGGAAGTGGTCTGTACTCACTCAGTGGAATGAATGTGCCCTGGCAGCAATTTTCAGAAAGGGTCTCTCTGAAGCCCTTAAGGATGTCATGGTGGGATTTCCCATACCTGCTGGTCTGAATGAGTCTATGTCTTTGGCCATTCAGATCGATCGACGCTTGCGTGAGCGTAAAGCTGTGCACCATTTGGCGGTATTATCTGAGCATAGACCTGAGCCTATGCAATGTGATAGGACTTTGACCAGAGCTGAACGGCAAGAACACAGACGTCTGAATGGGCTGTGTTTTCACTGTGGTGATTCCACTCATGCTATCTCCGATTGTCCTAAGTGCACTAAGCGGTTCACTAGGTCTGCCACCATTGGTACGGTACAGTCGAAATTTCTTTTGTCCGTTATTCTGATTTGATCTTTGTCATCCTATTCTGTTATGGCATTTGTGGATTCAGGCGCTGCCCTGAATTTGATGGACTTGGAGTTTGCTAGGCGCTGTGGTTTTTTCTTGGAGCCCTTGCAGTATCCTATTCAATTGAGAGGAATTGATGCTACACCTTTGGCCAAGAATAAGCCTCAGTACTGGACCCAATTGACCATGTGCATGGCTCCTGCACATCAGGAGGATATTCGCTTTTTGGTGTTGCATAATCTGCATGATGTGGTCGTTTTGGGGTTGCCATGGCTACAAGTCCATAATCCAGTATTGGATTGGAAATCTATGTCTGTGTCCAGCTGGGGTTGTCAGGGGGTACATGGTGATGTTCCATTTTTGTCTATTTCGTCATCCACCCCTTCTGAAGTCCCGGAGTTTTTGTCGGATTACCGGGATGTATTTGATGAGCCCAAATCCAGTGCCCTACCTCCTCATAGGGATTGCGATTGTGCTATTAATTTGATTCCTGGTAGTAAGTTTCCTAAGGGCCGACTGTTCAATTTATCTGTGCCAGAACACGCCGCTATGCGGAGTTATATAAAGGAATCCTTGGAGAAAGGTCATATTCGCCCGTCGTCATCACTGTTAGGAGCAGGGTTCTTTTTTGTGGCCAAGAAGGATGGTTCTTTGAGACCTTGTATTGATTACCACCTTCTTAATAAAATTACAGTCAGGTTTCAGTATCCTTTGCCGCTGCTGTCTGATTTGTTTGCTCGTATTAAAGGGGCTAGTTGGTTCACCAAGATAGATCTTCGAGGGGCGTATAATCTTGTGCGTATTAAACAGGGCGATGAATGGAAAACAGCATTTAATACGCCCGAGGGCCATTTTGAGTACCTGGTTATGCCATTCGGGCTTTCCAATGCTCCATCAGTATTTCAGTCCTTTATGCATGACATCTTCCGAGAGTACCTGGATAAATTCCTGATTGTATATTTGGATGATATTTTGGTCTTCTCGGATGATTGGCAGTCTCACGTGAAGCAGGTCAGAATGGTGTTCCAGGTCCTTCGTGCGAATTCTTTGTTTGTGAAGGGGTCAAAGTGTCTCTTTAGAGTTCAGAAGGTTTCATTTTTGGGTTTCATTTTCTCCCCTTCTACTATCGAGATGGACCCTGTTAAAGTCCAGGCCATTTATGATTGGACTCAGCCGACATCTGTGAAGAGTCTGCAAAAGTTCCTGGGCTTTGCTAATTTTTATCGTCGCTTCATCAGTAATTTTTCTAGTGTTGCTAAACCGTTGACTGATTTGACCAAGAAGGGTGCTGATGTGGTCAATTGGTCTTCTGCGGCTGTGGAAGCTTTTCAGGAGTTGAAGCGTCGTTTTTCTTCTGCCCCTGTGTTGTGCCAGCCAGATGTTTCGCTCCCGTTTCAGGTCGAGGTTGATGCTTCTGAGATTGGAGCAGGGGCTGTTTTGTCGCAAAGAAGTTCTGATGGCTCGGTGATGAAACCATGTGCCTTCTTTTCTAGAAAGTTTTCACCTGCTGAGCGCAATTATGATGTTGGCAATCGAGAGTTGTTGGCCATGAAGTGGGCATTCGAGGAGTGGCTTCATTGGCTTGAAGGAGCCAAGCATCGCGTGGTGGTCTTGATGGATCACAAGAATTTGACTTATCTCGAGTCTGCCAAACGGTTGAATCCTAGACAGGCTCGTTGGTCGCTATTTTTCTCCCGTTTTGATTTTGTGGTTTCGTACCTTCCGGGCTCTAAGAATGTGAAGGCTGATGCCCTGTCAAGGAGTTTTGTGCCCGACTCTCCGGGTGTTCCTGAGCCGGCGGGTATTCTCAGAGAGGGGGTAATTTCGTCTGCCATCTCCCCTGATTTGCGGCGGGTGCTGCAAAAATTTCAGGCTGATAGACCTGACCGTTGCCCAGCGGAGAAACTGTTTGTCCCTGATAAATGGACTAGTAGAGTTATCTCTGAGATTCATTGTTCGGTGTTGGCTGGTCATCCTGGAATGTTTGGTACCAGAGATTTGGTGGCTAGATCCTTTTGGTGGCCGTCTTTGTCACGGGATGTGCGTTCTTTTGTGCAGTCCTGTGGGACTTGTGCTCGGGCTAAGCCCTGCTGTTCTCGTGCCAGTGGGTTGCTTTTGCCCTTGCCGGTCCCGAAGAGGCCCTGGACGCATATTTATATGGATTTTATTTCGGATCTCCCTGTCTCTCAAAAGATGTCGGTCATTTGGGTGGTTTGTGATCGCTTCTCTAAGATGGTCCATTTGGTACCCTTGTCTAAATTGCCTTCCTCCTCTGATTTGGTGCCATTGTTTTTCCAGCATGTGGTTCGTTTACATGGCATTCCGGAGAACATCGTTTCGGACAGAGGTTCCCAGTTTGTTTCGAGGTTTTGGCGATCCTTTTGTGCTAGGATGGGCATTGATTTGTCTTTTTCCTCGGCTTTCCATCCTCAGACAAATGGCCAAACCGAACGAACTAATCAGACTTTGGAAACATATCTGAGATGCTTTGTTTCTGCTGATCAGGATGATTGGGTGTCCTTTTTGCCTTTGGCTGAGTTCGCCCTTAATAATCGGGCCAGCTCGGCTACTTTGGTTTTGCCGTTTTTCTTCAATTCTGGTTTCCATCCTCGAAGGCTCAACGTTTCGCTAACCGCCGGCGCTGTGTGGGTCCCCGACTTCGTGTTGGGGATTTGGTTTGGTTGTCGTCTCGTTATGTTCCTATGAAGGTTTCCTCTCCTAAGTTTAAGCCTCGTTTCATTGGTCCGTATAAGATTTCTGAGGTTCTCAATCCTGTGTCATTTCGTTTGACCCTTCCAGCTTCTTTTGCCATCCATAATGTGTTCCATAGGGCGTTGTTGCAGAGATACGTGGCGCCTGTGGTTCCATCCGTTAATCCTCCTGACCCGGTGCTGGTTGAGGGGGAGTTGGAGTATGTGGTGGAGAAGATTTTGGATTCTCGTATTTCGAGTCGGAAACTCCAGTACCTGGTCAAGTGGAAGGGTTATGGTCAGGAAGATAATTCCTGGGTCTTTGCCTCTGATGTTCATGCTGCCGATCTGGTTCGTGCCTTTCATTTGGCTCGTCCTGGTCGGCCTGGGGGCTCTGGTGAGGGTTCGGTGACCCCTCCTCAAGGGGGGGAACTGTTGTGAATTCTGTTGTCGAGCTCCCTTTTGTGGTCATGAGTGGTACTTCGGCTGGTTCTGTCCATGGGCTTCCTCTGGTGGTTGTGAGTGGGGCTGCGGCTTCTGAGTTTCCTTCCACAGGTGATCAGGTTAATTCGTTAGCTGGCTGCTCTATTTAACTCCACTTAGATCATTGCTCCATGCCACCTGTCAATGTTCCAGTATTGGTCTAGTTCACTCCTGGATCGTTTTGGTGACCTGTCTGCTCCAGCAAGAAGCTAAGTTCCTGCTTGTTTTTCTCTTGTTTGCTATTTTTCTGTCCAGCTTGCTATTTTGATTTTTGTCTTGCTTGCTGGAAGCTCTGGGATGCAGAGGGGCGCCCCCGCACCGTGAGTCGGTGCGGAGGGTCTTTTTGCGCCCTCTGCGTGGCTTTTTGTAGTTTTTGTGCTGACCGCAAAGTTACCTTTCCTATCCTCTGTCTGTTCAGTAAGTCGGGCCTCTCTTTGCTAGATCTATTTCATCTCTGTGTTTGTGATTTTCATCTTACTCACAGTCATTATATGTGGGGGGCTGCCTTTTCCTTTGGGGAATTTCTCTGAGGCAAGGTAGGCTTTATTTTTCTATCTTTAGGGCTAGCTAGTTCCTTAGGCTGTGACGAGTTGCATAGGGAGCGTTAGGAGCAATCCACGGCTATTTCTAGTGTGTGTGATAGGATTAGGGATTGCGGTCAGCAGAGTTCCCACGTCCCAGAGCTTGTGCTGTATTATTAATAACTATCAGGTCTTTCCGTGTGCTCTTAACCACCAGGTCCATTATTGTCCTAACCACCAGGTCATAACAGGCCACTCATGATACTCCATACTGTATAATGGCCACCACAGTGCTCCATACTGTAAAATGGCCCCACATAGTGCTCCATACTGTATAATGGCCTCACATTATGCTCCATACTGTATAATGGCCACACATGATTCTCCATACTGTATAATGACCCCACATAGTACTCTGTATTGTATAATGGCCTCACATGATGCTCCATACTGTATAATGGCCACACATGATGCTCCATACTGTATAATGACCCCACATAGTACTCTGTATTGTATAATGGCCTCACATGATGCTCCATGCTGTACAATGGCCACACATGATGCTCCAAACTGTATAATGGCCCCACATAGTGCTCCGTACAGTGTAATGGCTTCACATGGTGCTCCATACTGTATAATGGTTTCACATGATGCTCCATACTGTATAATGGCCACACTTGGTGCTCCATACTGTATAATGGCCCCACATAGTGCTCTGTAATGTATAATGGCCTCATATGATACTCCATACTGTATAATGGCCTCACATGATGCTCCATACTGTATAATGGCCACTCATGAAGCTCCATACTGTATAATGGCCACAAATGATGCTGAATACTGTATAATGGCTCCACATAGTCCCCCGTATTGTATAATGGCCTCACATGATGCTCCATATTGTATAATGGTGTCACCTGATGCTCCATACTCTATAATGGCTCCACATAGTGCTCCGTACTGTATAATGGCCACACATGATGCTGCATACAGTATAATGGCCACACATGATGCTGAGTACAGTATAATGGCCCCATACTTGTTTGAAGTAATCTCCTTCAAACAAGTAAAAAAACTAAGTGCGATATGTCAATATTTTAGTAAGTCAAGGTAAGAAACAGGTGAACACAATGAAGTATGTAATAGTGGTATCAGTGGAAAAAGTCACTTACAATAAGACTGTGAATCCCTGGCTCCTGGATTGTGTCCTCCCCAACGCGCGTTTCGGCTCTTTGCGTTCGTCAGGGCTCCATACTGTATAATGGCCACATATAGTGCTCCATACTGTATAATGGCCCCACATAGTGCTCTGTACTGTATAATGGCCTCACATGATGCTCCATACTGTATAATGGCCTCACATGATGCTCCATACTGTATAATGGCCACACATGATGCTGCATACAGTATAATGGCCACACATGATGCTGTGTACAGTATAATGGCCCCACATGATGCTGTGTACAGTATAATGGCCCTACATGATGCTCTATGCAGTATAATGGCCACACAGTGCTCCATACTGTATAATGGCTCCACATGATGCTGCACACAGTATAATGGCCCTACATGATGCTCCATACTGTATAATGGCCACACAGTGCTGCATACTGTATAATGGCCTCACATGATGCTTCGTACAGTATAATGGCCAAACATGATGCTGCGTACAACCCTAACCACAAACCTCACCCTTACACATGCCTAACCCTAATTCCAAATCTAACCACAAACCTAACTCTAACACACCCCTAACCCTAATCCCAACCCTAACTTTAGCCCCAACCCCAACTTTAGCCCAACTCACCTTAGACAAACACTAGGGGGCGATCACTGGACCAGGGGCGATCACCGGGGCAGGAGGTGATCACCGGGGCAATCAACGGGGCAGGGGGCGATCAGCAGGGCAGGGGTGCAATCCACAGGGCAGGGGGCGATCAGTGGGGCAAGAGGTTGATCAGTGTGGCGATCAGCGGGGCAGGGGAGTGATCACTGGGGGCAGGAGGGAGCTGTCAAGCACATGGGGCAGAGGAGATGCAGAAGCAGATGGAGGCAGAGATGGAGCAGGCAGCAGCAGGGGGTGATCAGGAGGCAGGGGGTGATCACTGGGGAAGGGGGGAGAGAGCGGAGGTCGGGGGTGGAATCGAATGACAGGGGGAGTGGAGGGCAGCAGAGGGGAGTACCGGATGGCAGATGGCAGTCAGGTGGCGGCAGCGGTCAGACGGCGATCAGGCAGCGGCAGCAGTTGGGACCTTGCTCTGCTGCTCCCGGGATCAGGATGGACAGCGAGGTAAGGCATATTTCACTTCGCCCCTTCACATCTGATTGGAGGGATAGCGTCACATTGATGCTAGCTCAAATCAGATCTGGGGGTGGTGACAAACAGGTCACCAGAGTGATCGTAGCCACGGGGGGGGGGGGGCAAAGCCACCCCCTGGGCTCAACTTGATGTCCTCCTGTACCTGCAGGTCAGGTGACATTTCAGTGACCACGGTCACCCGACCCGCAGGAACGCAATCCCACCATGACGCCACATAGGCGTCACAGGTCGGATTGGCATACCACCAGAACCAGGGCGGCTCCGTGCACCGATGACCAGCCAAGAAACCTGGACATAACGGGGTGAGCTGAACATTTTTCTTTTTATACTGTTTAATAATGGGAACAGCAAAGCATGGCTGGCTGATGGCTCTCTAAGAATAGTGAGGGCCGACTGCTGGCCCTTTAAGAATAGTAAAGGCCACCTGATGGCCCTATAAAAATAGGCTTTGTGACTTTCAGAGTCCCTCCTTCATAAATGAAACCAGATGTCAGATGATGTGTCACACACCACATGGCCAAATAAGGCTGCAAAATGTTAAAATGATATTTCCCCAGTGAATGCATTTATCTTGGTTGAAAGCAATGCTAAGGTTCAAAAACACATAAAAAACGCTACGTGTGAACATAGCCCAAGGCGTGGAGGAGCATTTTTGTTTTTGGTTATGTATTTTGCCTTATATACAAGTCATTACCCTGGAAAGGATGTTCCTTAACATATTTCCCAAGAAAATCCATTTTGGCTTAATTTTTGTATGTTTTATTGTGAGTCTGTAAAAGTGGCGTAAGACTCTGACAACATTGTTCACAGCAGTGACCTGGGAGTCAGAAATGCTTCCAGGGGTTTCCCCATGCTGTTCCCATGTCATTTGAGCACTGTTCCCATCAATTTCCACAATTTCTAGTCCCTTTGCAGACTGCCAAGGGGGCCGCCACAAAAATGCTCGAGTTTCCCATAGACTTACATTGGGCTCGTTGCTCGGGTCGAGCACCTGAGCATTCCAATTTGCTCGACCCGAGCATTTTAGTACTTGCTCTTCACTACTCTGCAGTAAGTAAATTAATAGCAATAGTGCAAGAAAATAACATGGGGTACTTAGTTAACAATGTTTTTATTAAAACAAACAAACACGTCAAGGTGACCATATTAACAAGACCATGGCCTCCATTTTCTTTCAGCTGGACACTACATTTATATAGCTCCCCATGGCTGGGTGTCCAATAGTGTTGCTTTAGCAGTATGCTTTGGGTCAGTCTTTTTCTGCCCACGCTTCCATAAAGACCACCTCTATGGAGTGTATGGCTTATTGTGGTTTTATGGACAGGTACTCCAGTCTCTGCTTGGGAACTCTGCAGCTCTTTCAGGTTTACCTTTGGTCTCTGTGCTGCCTCTCTGATTAATGCCCACACAATGCTCCATACAATGTAATGGGCCTCTCAGTAAAAAAAATAAATACACACCTCTGCCGATTTCCTTGCCGCTCTGGTCTCTCATGATGTCTTTAGATCCTCTACACATCTTGGTACAGCGTGCGCATTGAAATGACGTCATGGCGTCCGCAGGATGCCGATGTAGTTGAAAGTGCGATGCCGGGAGGGAATCTGCACAGCGTCACTGGCCAAATATACTTGTGGAACCCACCTGGCATCGCGAGCTAAATATACTCGCCCTGCTGGCCAGATTTTGACATGTGCTGTAGGGTATTTGCTCATGTTATTATTAACTTTCGTTTTGACATTTTGTACAGTTGCTACTGTGACGTCACTTCACTGCTGTCATATGTTGCCTGTTTGGAGTACAGTTATTTTCTTGACTGTATTGGGAATATTTTAAGCAAGGAGAAGAAAACCCCTTAAAGGGAATCTGTCACCATGTCTCTGCAACCCTATCTGAAAGCAACATAATGTAGGGGTAATAACCCTGATTCCAGCAATGAGTCACTTACTGGTCTTCTTGCTGTCATTTTCATAAAATAACTGTTTTATTTGCTGTAGATATCATAGAATGCTGAGCCCTATATAACCCCACACCGATTGGCAGCTTTCTGCCCATGCACAGTGTGCACAGAAAACTGCCAATCAGTGGTAGGGGCGGGGTTATATGAAGCTCATGAATATGGAGGACTACATAGCAGTAGGTTTACTAGTCCTCTAGTGATAATCTACTGCTGGCAAAAGTTAGTGACACATTGCTGGAATCAGGGTCTCTGTCTCTACATCATGCTGCTCTCAAATTAAGTGTCAAAAACCTGGTGACAGATTCCCTTTTTAGGCCTCGTACACACAATTTTACTGATAGCATTACTAAATGCTTGACACTAAAATATAATGTTATAGCTTTTTGTGGGGGGTTTATTCACTTTGTAGCATTTTGTAGATGCATTTCTTTTTGGCAATATTAAGTCTTAGTGAAAATGCCAGAGACAAAAAGAGAATGCTGAGTTTTTATCAAAACACCACAGACCCTCAAAATGCCCTAACACGGGCCTGACCTCCCAAAAGAATAAAAATAAACACGTAAGACAAAGATGCTTTATATTTAGGCCTTTCAACTATTTTACATAAACTAAAGGGGTTGTCCAGTCTTAAGCCACAAGTCTGCAGTCACTCTATGTAACTGCAGACTTGTGAATCCTCACATTGTGTGCACTGCGAGGATTGCCTGGTGTCGGGAGCGGCCAGTTATGTGGCCGCAAGTAGGCGATTTTCATATCTCCAGTCACATTACGACTAGACTGTGTCCTACCTCAATGCAAGTGTATTGAGTGAGGCCGGACAGAGTTTAGTTGGCACATGTCCGAATGTATGCTAATCACATACTTGGGGTCATGCTCAAAGTAACTTGTTTTGGTTGTATTGTTTTATCCAAACTAGTCATCCCACTAATCATGTTATCACTCTCCCATGCAATATTTGCAATAGTGGCATCACTGCCAGCTCTTTGCCAACTTCTGCCTCCGAGACTTGCGTAGTAATTCAGGTGTACGCATCCCGCCTCCATCAACGTACTGCGTATGCCTGGCCATGAGTAGTGCGTCAATGAAGTAGGATGCGTACAGTAATCCCACTGTAGCAGGCAAAGATTCGAAAAGAGGCAGCGGTAACACCACTCTTGCAAATCATGTTACTCATGGAGATAGGGTCATGATAACATTATTAGTGGGACGATTAGTCCAGGGAAAGTAAATCACCCACAACTAGTCACCCACTAATCATGGGCAGTTATAAAATTGTTTTTTGGCATATGAAGTAATAAAAAAAAGAATAACATGAGCTTGTAAGGAACCTTATAAAAGTAGCAACAAATAAATGGTGACGGTTTGGGGGTTCTGAAGAAGCTCTTTGGTTTTTTTCTTAACATTTAGATTTTAATGTAGATTTACTGTAGGCTTCACAATACAAATCTGAACAAGTAATTTACATGCAGTGGATAAAAACATCTGCACCATCTATCTATTTACACTCTAAAAATATATCCAGTATGTAGATGAGATTTAGTACCTTGTTGGCACTGTAACACCCTATGGACATTCTGTCACAAAGTCTGCAGATAAATATTCCATGTGTAATGTACAAGTAGATGTATGTTCACACTCTCAGGTTTTGCTGTGGATCTGCAATCCACAGCAATTTACTGTACAATGTTCAACATTCATTCAACACTTAGGCTATGTGCACACGTAGAAAATGTGGTGCAGAATTTTCTGCACTAAATCTGCATCTCCTGGCAGAATCCGCAGGTGCGTTTTTTGTGCGTTTTTTTATGCGTTTTTTGTGCAGATTTTACCACTGTGGATTTCTATAATGGAGGGGTGCAGAAACGCTGCAGAACTGCACAAAAGAAGTGGCATGCACTTCTTTGAAATCTGCAGCGTTTCTGCGCAGATTTTTCTGCACCATGTGCACAGCTTTTTTTTTTTTTTTTTACATTGATTTACATTGTACTGTAAATCACAGTGCAGTTCTGCAGCGTTTCTGCTGCAGGAAAATCTGCTGCAGTTCTGCACTAAATCTGCATCGTGTGCACATACCCTTAGTAGAAAAAATCTGCACAAAAAATGTAAAAACTGGAGCATGCTGATTCTTTTCACCACGGATTCCACCCTATTTAATGCATTATAATATTGAACAGTGAAATCTGTTGCTAATACAGCATGTAACAAATGTAGCCGCATGTAGCAAAAGCAAGTACGCTATTTTATTTACATGTACAATTGCTATGTAGTTACTTACTGCAGGGTATATGCTCATTTTCTTTTTGTCTTTGGTTTTGTCTGTTGAATGGCCACAGGGTAAATGTGCTCCTACACACTGCACATAAACCAACATATCTTCTGTCTCATTTCTTTGGTTTTGTTGTAGTTTTTTGTACTTTGTACAAACAGAAGCATGGCTCCCCCTTTTTGAACTACACATTTTATCAATATAGCTTCACATGGCAGGTGTCTGAACAGTCAAGCTTAGGTCCTGCTCTGCACCCATCTACAGGTCCTTCTCAAAAAATTAGCATATAGTGTTAAATTTCATTATTTACCATAATGTAATGATTACAATTAAACTTTCATATATTATAGATTCATTATCCACCAACTGAAATTTGTCAGGTCTTTTATTGTTTTAATACTGATGATTTTGGCATACAACTCCTGATAACCCAAAAAACCTGTCTCAATAAATTAGCATATTTCACCCATCCAATCAAATAAAAGTGTTTTTTAATAACAAACAAAAAAACCAACAAATAATAATGTTCAGTTATGCACTCAATACTTGGTCGGGAATCCTTTGGCAGAAATGACTGCTTCAATGCGGCGTGGCATGGAGGCAATCAGCCTGTGACACTGCTGAGATGTTATGGAGGCCCAGGATGCTTCAATAGCGGCCTTAAGCTCATCCAGAGTGTTGGGTCTTGCGTCTCTCAACTTTCTCTTCACAATATCCCACAGATTCTCTATGGGGTTCAGGTCAGGAGAGTTGGCAGGCCAATTGAGCACAGTAATACCATGGTCAGTAAACCATTTACCAGTGGTTTTGGCACTGTGAGCAGGTGCCAGGTCGTGCTGAAAAATGAAATCTTCATCTCCATAAAGCATTTCAGCCGATGGAAGCATGAAGTGCTCCAAAATCTCCTGATAGCTAGCTGCATTGACTCTGCCCTTGATGAAACACAGTGGACCAACACCAGCAGCTGACATGGCACCCCACACCATCACTGACTGTGGGTACTTGACACTGGACTTCAGGCATTTTGGCATTTCCTTCTCCCCAGTCTTCCTCCATACTCTGGCACCTTGATTTCCGAATGACATGCAAAATTTGCTTTCATCAGAAAAAAGTACTTGGGACCACTTAGCAACAGTCCAGTGCTGCTTCTCTGTAGCCCAGGTCAGGCGCCTCTGCCGCTGTTTATGGTTCAAAAGTGGCTTTACCTGGGGAATGCGGCACCTGTAGCCCATTTCCTGCACACGCCTGTGCACGGTGGCTCTGGATGTTTCCACACCAGACTCAGTCCACTGCTTCCTCAGGTTCCCCAAGGTCTGGAATCGGTCCTTCTCCACAATCTTCCTCAGGGTCCGGTCTCCTCTTCTCGTTGTACAGCGTTTTCTGCCACATTGTTTCCTTCCAACAGACTTACCATTGAGGTGCCTTGATACAGCACTCTGGGAACAGCCTATTTGTTGAGAAATTTCTTTCTGGGTCTTACCCTCTTGCTTGAGGGTGTCAATGATGGCCTTCTTGACATCTGTCAGGTCGCTAGTCTTACCCATGATGGGGGTTTTGAGTAATGAACCAGGCAGGGAGTTTATAAAAGCCTCAGGTATCTTTTGCATGTGTTTAGAGTTAATTAGTTGATTCAGAAGATTAGGGTAATAGGTCGTTTAGAGAACCTTTTCTTGATATGCTAATTTATTGAGACAGGTTTTTTGGGTTATCAGGAGTTGTATGCCAAAATCATCAGTATTAAAACAATAAAAGACCTGACAAATTTCAGTTGGTGGATAATGAATCTATAATATATGAAAGTTTAATTGTAATCATTACATTATGGTAAATAATGAAATTTAACACTATATGCTAATTTTTTGAGAAGGACCTGTATATTGAGGTCTGCTGACACAAAGTGAGGCTTTAATACTAGAGATAGGATAGGACTATCCTGACTGGGTATAGCTTGTCACATTTGGACGGCTTTTACGCTTTTTTTGATCAAAATAGTGTCAACTAAGTACTCTGTTATTTACATTGTGAGATCACTAGAAAAATGCTGGAGGGGAGATATGTGTCACTGAGGAAGTTAGCCTCAGTGATATAAACCCTTATAGTTGTTCCAGCATATTATGTGCTGAGGAGTTAATCAGCAATAATAAGGGCTAGGTTTTTTTGGGGAACAACTGAAGAGTGGGTAGGAGGCTATTCACAATATCTCCACCCCGGGGTGTGGTCCAGACGGTAAATGTGAAGCCTTTGGATTTATTCTGTATTCCATGGATATGGAGATGAGATCTCCAGAGCTGTGGTCATGTTAATGAGAACTGAACCTTTTTTTTTTTTTCCTGACCGGGCAAATCCCACATCCACAAAGACTGTGCTATGAGGAACTGCCACCACTGTAGAATTCTTGCTAACACTTGCTCCCTTTTCTTGTTTTTTGTTCCTACACACACACCTGATGATAAACTTCCTCTGGGGATGTCCTTTCTTGTCTCTTACTAAGGGAGGGGTGATGGAAGCAGTGAGCGGTGATGGAAGCAGTGAGCGACATCAGTGCCACCTCAGGTTTTAGCACCGCACTCAAAAGAATCATAATCATGTGGCAGCGCTGGTGGCACTCACTGCTTCCATCTTCGCTCTCTGACGATATTTTTTTTCATTGTTAGAAGCTACGGTGGCGGCAGAGATTGAAGCATTGAACTGGCGCTACACTCACATTTCCCACAACATCCATCACCCAAGATACATGACATCTTAAAAGGACGGCGATGCAAGAAACTGTAGTAATTACAGTGCCGCCACCAGAAGAAGCTGGATGCGAAACGTGCGTCGGGTGAGGAGGGACAGTGAGGTCTTCCCACGGCTGTGCTCTATAATACCATTTCGGTAATATGTTTCATTTATATTTTCAAAATCTCATGCTATTCTCTAGCTTTTATCCTGCTGACCTGAATATTCGTTCTTATGCTATCCTACTATTGTAGTGTAACCTTTTCCTTAATATTAGTTATGGCATAACATAGTAACATAGTAACATAGTTAGTAAGGCCGAAAAAAGACATTTGTCCATCCAGTTCAGCCTATATTCCATCATAATAAATACCCAGATCTACGTCCTTCTACACAACCTAATAATTGTATGATACAATATTGTTCTGCTCCAGGAAGACATCCAGGCCTCTCTTGAACCCCTCGACTGAGTTCGCCATCACCACCTCCTCAGGCAAGCAATTCCAGATTCTCACTGCCCTAACAGTAAAGAATCCTCTTCTATGTTGGTGGAAAAACCTTCTCTCCTCCAGACGCAAAGAATGCCCCCTTGTGCCCGTCACCTTCCTTGGTATAAACAGATCCTCAGCGAGATATTTGTATTGTCCCCTTATATACTTATACATGGTTATTAGATCGCCCCTCAGTCGTCTTTTTTCTAGACTAAATAATCCTAATTTCGCTAATCTATCTGGGTATTGTAGTTCTCCCATCCCTTTTATTAATTTTGTTGCCCTCCTTTGTACTCTCTCTAGTTCCATTATATCCTTCCTGAGCACCGGTGCCCAAAACTGGACACAGTACTCCATGTGCGGTCTAACTAGGGATTTGTACAGAGGCAGTATAATGCTCTCATCATGTGTATCCAGACCTCTTTTAATGCACCCCATGATCCTGTTTGCCTTGGCAGCTGCTGCCTGGCACTGGCTGCTCCAGGTAAGTTTATCATTAACTAGGATCCCCAAGTCCTTCTCCCTGTCAGATTTACCCAGTGGTTTCCCGTTCAGTGTGTAATGGTGATATTGATTCCCTCTTCCCATGTGTATAACCTTACATTTATCATTGTTAAACCTCATCTGCCACCTTTCAGCCCAAGTTTCCAACTTATCCAGATCCATCTGTAGCAGAATACTATCTTCTCTTGTATTAACTGCTTTACATAGTTTTGTATCATCTGCAAATATCGATATTTTACTGTGTAAACCTTCTACCAGATCATTAATGAATATGTTGAAGAGAACAGGTCCCAATACTGACCCCTGCGGTACCCCACTGGTCACAGCGACCCAGTTAGAGACTATACCATTTATAACCACCCTCTGCTTTCTATCACTAAGCCAGTTACTAACCCATTTACACACATTTTCCCCCAGACCAAGCATTCTCATTTTGTGTACCAACCTCTTGTGCGGCACGGTATCAAACGCTTTGGAAAAATCGAGATATACCACGTCCAATGACTCACCGTGGTCCAGTCTATAGCTTACCTCTTCATAAAAACTGATTAGATTGGTTTGACAGGAGCGATTTCTCATAAACCCATGCTGATATGGAGTTAAACAGTTATTCTCATTGAGATAATCCAGAATAACATCCCTCAGAAACCCTTCAAATATTTTACCAACAATAGAGGTTAGACTTACTGGCCTATAATTTCCAGGTTCACTTTTAGAGCCCTTTTTGAATATTGGCACCACATTTGCTATGCGCCAAATAACAGCACAGCACATTGTCCCCCTGGTTAGGGAGGTCTGTTTTTGCTATAGTAATATTGCTCACTTTTTGATGTTTTTATCATCTAATATATAAAGCTGTATGTGTGTGTGTATGTATGTATGTAATAATAATAATAATCTTTATTTATATAGCGCCAACATATTCCGCAGCGCTTTACAGTTTAACAGCTTCAAACACAACAGTCATAAGTAACAATGTTAATAATACAATAATTAAAGCGACACAAGACGACCCTGCTCGTGAGAGCTTACAATCTACAATGAGGTGGGGGAGATACAAAGTACAGGTGTGTATTTACAATGATGTATTTACAATGAAGGTCCAGCCATCTTCAGGGAGTGGGGGATAGATGGAAATAGTGAATGGGCTACACACAAACAAAATAACTGATTAGGGAACATGGTAGGCCGCGCTGAACAAATGTGTTTTGAGGGAGCGCCTAAAACTATGCAAATTGTGGATGGTCCTAATTTCTTGGGGTAGAGCATTCCAGAGGATTGGCGCAGCACGGGAGAAGTCTTGGAGTCGGGAGTGGGAGGTACGGATTAGTGCAGAGGTTAGTCGAAAGTCATTTGCAGAGCGAAGAGGTCGATTAGGCCTATAGACAGAAATGAGGGAGGAGATGTAAGGGGGTGCTGCACTAAGAAGAGCTTTGTGGGTGAGAACAAGTACTTTGAATTGTATCCTGTAATGAATGGGCAGCCAGTGTAATGATTGACGAAGAGCGGACGCGTCTGAGTAACGATTAGCTAGATAGACGACCCTGGCTGCTGCATTTAGGATTGACTGGAGAGGGGAAAGTTGAGTGAGGGGGAGGCCAATTAATAGAGCGTTGCAGTAGTCCAGGCGGGAGTGGATCACGGCGACAGTGAGGGTTTTTGTTGTTTCTATGGTGAGAAAAGGACGGATTCTAGAGACGTTCTTTAGGTGTAAGCGGCATGAGCGGGCAAGAGATTGTATATGGGATGTGAAGGAGAGATCGGTGTCGAACATAACACCCAGACAGAGCGCCTGCTTCCGGGGTGTTATGATGGTGCCACCCACGGAGAGGGAACGTCAGGTTTAGGGAGGTTAGTAGATGGTGGGAGCACAAGAAGTTCAGTTTTGGAGAGGTTGAGTTCCAGATAGAGAGTGGACATGATGTCAGAGACTGCGGACAGACAGTCAGTGGCGTTCTGTAGTACAGCAGGAGTACGGCCAGGAGATGACGTATATAGTTGTGTGTCATCGGCATAAAGATGGTACTGAAAGCCAAATCTGCTGATGGTCTGTCCAATTGGGGCTGTGTAGAGGGAGAAGAGAAGGGGGCCAAGGACTGAGCCCTGAGGTACCCCGACAGTGAGAGGAAGAGAAGATGAAGTGGAGCCAGGGAACAGAACACTGAAGGAACGGTCAGAAAGATAGGAGGAGAACCAGGAGAGAGCAGTGTCCTTAATGCCAAGTGACTGGAGCCTAGAGAGTAAGAGAGGGTGGTCAACAGTGTCGAAAGCTGCAGAAAGATCGAGAAGAATGAGCAGAGAGTGGTCACCGTTACATTTTGCTGTCAGGTCGTTGGTCACTTTGATGAGTGCAGTTTCTGTCGAGTGTAGGGGACGGAAGCTGGACTGTGAAGGGTCTAGGAGGGAGTAAATGGAAAGGTAACGGGTAAGGCGGGAGTAGACTAGGCACTCCAAGAGTTTAGAGATGAAGGGGAGATTGGATGTATGTATGTATGTACCGTATATACTCGAGTATAAGCCGACCCGAGTATAAGCCGACCCCCCTAATTTTGCCACAAAAAACTGGGAAAACTTAATGACTCGAGTATAAGCCTAGGGTGGGAAATGCAGCAGCTGCAGTAAATGTCAAAAGTAAAAATAGATACCAATAAAAGTAAAATTAATTGAGACATCAGTAGGTTAAGTGTTTTTGAATATCCATATTGAATCAATAGCCCCATATAATGCTCGATAAAGTTTATGATGGGCCCCATAAGATGCTCCATATTAAAATATGCCCGATATAATCCTGCATAAAGGTTAATAATGGCCCCATAAGATGCTCCATAGACACATCTGTCCAATATAATGCTGCCCAAATGTTGATTATGGCCCCATAAGATGCTCCATAAAGATATTTGCCCCATATAGTGCTGCACAAACGTTGATCATGGCCCCATACAGACACTTGCCCCATATAGACAGTTGCCCCATATAGTGCTGCACAAACGTTATGGCCCCATGCAGACACTTGCCTCATATAGTACTGCACAAACGTTATGGCCCCATATAGTGCTGCACAAACGTTATGGCCCCATAGAGACACTTGCCCCATATAGTGCTGCATAAACGTTATGGCCCCATAGACACTTGTCCCATATAGTGCTGCACAAATGCTATGGCCCCATACAGTGCTGCACAAACGTTATGGCCCCATACAGTGCTGCACAAACGTTATGGCCACATATAGTGCTGCACAAATGTTATGGCCCCATACAGTGCTGCACAAACGTTATGGCCCCATATAGTGCTGCACAAATGTTATGGCCCCATATAGTGCTGCACAAATGTTATGGCCCCATACAGTGCTGCACAAACGTTATGGCCCCATACAGTGCTGCACAAACGTTATGGCCCCATACAGTGCTCCATACAGACACTTGCCCCATTTGCTGTTGCTGCGATAAAAAAATAAAAAATCACATACTCACCTCTCCGTCGCTCAGGCCCCCGGCACTTTCAATATTCACCTGCTCCTCGTATCGGCGCCGCTCCATCTTCAGCGTCTCCTGCACTGACGTTCAGGCAGAGGGCACGAACTATCCACGTCACTGCGCCCTCTGACCTGAGCATCACTGCAGACGCTGCAGACGGAGACGGAGCAGCACCAGAACGAGAAGCAGGTGAATTTCGCGCAGCGCTCCCCCTCCCCATTATACTCACCTGCTCCTGGTGCGGTCCCTGCATGTCTGTTCCCTGGCGCCGGCAGCTTCTTCCTGTACTGAGCGGTCACCGTTACCGCTCATTACAGTAATGAATATGCGGCTCCACCTCTATGGGTGGTGGAGCCTCATATTCATTACTGTAATGAGCGGTACCATGTGACTGCTCAGTACAGGAAGAAGCTGTCAGCGTCGGGGAAAAGACGTGCAGGGACCGCACCAGGAGCAGGTGAGTATAATTAGACAGCCCCCGCTCCCCCTCCCCTGCCGACCCCTGGGTATGACTCGAGTATAAGCCAAGAGGGGAACTTTCAGCCCAAAAAAATGGGCTGAAAATCTCGGCTTATACTCGAGTATATACGGTATGTATGTATGTGTGTATGTCCGGGATTGGCATCTGCACCGTCGCAGCTACAGCCACAAAATTTTGCACAATCACACGTCTGGACCCCCAGAGCGTCATAGGCTATGTTGTGAGGCGAAATTTTAACCCCGCGCATTCCAATTCACCACAACAATTTTGCCCCTATCTACATAATAGGGAAAAAGTGAAAAGTGTTGGAGGCAAATTGACAGCTGCCAGATGTGAACAAGGGGGACTTAAAGAATGAGAGCGATGGCGCCAAAGAGTATATACCATACAGTTGCTAAAGTGGGGCCCCGACATTGGATACTCACCACATACGGGAATATGAACACACACACAAAATGTGCCACACACTACCACGTGCTTGAACACATATACCACCCTCTGCACACATTTCACCACACATGCACCAACCTCGCCACATAAAAGTCAAAACACAAAAGTCGCCACTCAAAACTCGACACGTGCAAAGTTCACCACATGCAAAACTAGGCTCACGCAAAACTAGCCACACGTGCAAAACTCACCTCATGGAAAACTCGCCACACGCAAAACTTGCACACGCGGAAAAATTGCCACATGCACAAAAGTTGCAACACATGCAAAAATTGCCTCACACAAAATTTGCACATACTCAAAATGCACCACACATAAAACTTGCCACCCGCAAAACTCGCCATGCGCAAAACTTGTTGCACACAACTTGCTACACTAACCTGTCACATGCAACTTGACACACAAAAAGTTGCTAAACGCATGTCGCCACACGCAACTCAACACATACAACTTGACACATGAAACTCGCCCTAAAACACACACAAGTCTGGTATTATCCTTCAAAAATAAAAATCTGATTAATAAGCAAACTACAAGAGCAACAAATGTACCATATAGGAAATACGGCAGCTGTCAGTCACATGACCTGTCTATTATGTGTATGTGTGAGCCAATATATACTGCCAGGGGGAAGGCTTCCTGTTGGCTGGGGATTTATCAGGCTGCAATAGCAACCAATCACAGCTCAGCTTCTATTTTGCTACAGTTAATTAATCTGAGCTCTGATTGGTTAATATAGGCAACAAAGGACATTCTCAGTATAACAAAGCTTGTGTGAGGTAATAGCATGCCAGTTAGGGTGTGTTGGTGGAAAGGCTGATGTCAGTCACATTACCTCTATGTGAGAGGATATATAAACTGCCAGTTACAGACTTTTTTTACCCCAATAATGCCTCATAAGAAAAGGAATTCCATGGCACGAATGTCAGCTGATGCGAAAAGAAAAGCTCCATTACAGACCAATGAAAAATGTGAAGACCGAGAAACAAGGCTGACACATGAGAACAGCAGCTGCTTCCTCAAGAACCAATGAACTTTCTGAGCAGAGGGAAGCGAGGCTTGCAGACATGAAGATAAGAGCTGCTTTCTCAAGAGCCAATGAACTTTCTGAGGAGAGGGAAGTGAGGCTTGCAGACATGAAAACAAGAGCTGCTTCCTCAAGGGCCAATGAACTTTCTGAGGAGAGGAAAGCGAGGCTTGCAGATAAGAGAAGAGCTGCTTCCTCAAGGGCCAATGAACTTTCTGAGAGGGAAGCGAGGCTTGCAGACAAGAGAATAAGAACTGCTTCCTCAAGAGCCAATGAACTTTCTGAGGAGAGGGAAGCGAGGCTTGCAGATAAGAGAAGAAGAGCTGCTTCCTCAAGGGCCAATAAGTCATCTCAGTAGAGAGAAGGCCGACTTGCCACTAAGAGAATTGCTATTTCTACCACCAGGGTACAGGAAATGGTTGGAGATTTGAAACATGCCGCCTTTTGTTACCAGTCAGACCTAAACTATCAGGATAATCCTAAAGTGCAGATAGGAAATTGGATGTGGTCTGCATGTACTGCAGTTCCCTGAAATGGAAAGATGAAAAGCCAGGTTTATGCTGCGCAAATGGCAAGATAAAACTTCCACCTCTGCTGTCACCACCAGATCCCATAAAGTCTCTGATGACAGGTACCAGTACAATATCAAAGCATTTCTTGGACAACATCAGGAAGTACAACTCCTGTTTCCAAATGACATCATTTGGCAGGGCTGCCACTAGGAATTTCAGGGCCCCATACTGGCAAAATTTTCAGGGCCCCCTTAAGACGCTGCCCAGGCTCCACCCCAGCCCCGCCTCCACCCCTCGAACTGTCCACAGCCCCACCGCTGTCTCTTGGCAAAACTCCACTTCTCACAAATCACACATTAACAGTTCCCATCACCAGATCAAACACATAGCCAGCAGCTATTGTTTTGGCCAAAAGGTTTTTTTAATCTGAGATGACAACAAGGTAGACTCTTTTGGCCGGGCACTTCTCTACTCTAACCTATTAAACATTTGTTAAAATATGCAATACAATTTAGGTGTATTTTTATTTATTTTCCAATTTTTCAAATGACCAATAATACCACATACAAGGGACAAATACCACAACACCATGACCAGACACCATATTATCACCACATAGTGACCTATAATACTATCTACAAGGAACAAATACCGCCACACCATGTGCAGACCACATATTACCATCACAGTGACTGAACAATACCACATACAAGGGACAAATACCACCGCAGCATGTCCAGACCACATATTACCATCACATGGTGACCAACTACATACAAGGAACAAATACCAACACAACATGAACAGACCACATATTACCACCACACAGTGACCGTATAATAGCACATACAAGGAAAAAATACCGCTACACCATGGCCGGACAACATATTACCACCACATTGTGACTGAATAGTACAATACTGATCATTAATTTAAAAAAATACTATCACCATGAGTGCCATTATACACAGGAGATCTGTACTTAGTATGCAGTATGTGTACAGGTAATACAGTGGTCATCGATGCCATTATACACAGGAGCTCTTTATATATTGTCAGTGTACAGGTAATACAGGGATCACCAGTGACATTATACACAGGAGCTCTGTATATAGGGTACAGTGTACATGTAATATAGCGATCACTAGTGACATTATACACAGGAGCTCTGTATATAGTGTATAGTGTACAGATAATATAGTGATCACCAGTGACATTATACACAGGAGCTCTGTATACAGTATACAGTGTATGGTGTCAGTGTACAGGTAACATACTCACCAGTGACGTCTCTAGCTAAAGTCCTTCATCTTTGCGTTTCTTTTTAATCCAGCGCAGACCGCTATCACTTCTTTCTGCCAGGACTCATCTCTGCATAAAATAACACAGTTATCTAGAGCACCGCTTCCAGAGCACATTCCCCATTTTTTCCCTTTCTTCTACATTACACATCTGACTACAGACGTTCACCCACCATTAATATATAATTGGTTATTATGCAACCCACCATTCCAAATATAAATTATAATCCGCCACTGTGCCCCCACTATCTGTATATAGCCACTTTCCCCATTTAATATATAAATTAATTAGCACCTGTATTCTTTCTCCCAATTTATTACCAGTCACTTTATCCTCAACGACCCCCACTATTTACCTCCCGCTCTAACCCTTACCCCAATTCATTATAGTTACATGCCCCTTCTGCCTCAATTCATTGCCATGTCTTCTCTCTCTCTCCCACAATCTATTCATTATCAATTGCTCTTCCCCACCCTCAAAATTCATTATTTGCTCTCCCACCTTCAATACACTATTTGCTCTTCCCACCCCCACCTTCAATTCAATTGCTGTACACATCCCTCACACTCACTTCATGTGCAGTCCCCATCACCCCCACTTCATCATTTAGTCCCCTATCATCATTTAGTCCCCTATCCCCCGTGACTTCATCTGCAGTCCCCCTTACTTCATCATTTGCAGCCCCCTATCATTTCATCATGTGCAGAACCCCCTCAAACACACTTCATCATCTGCAGTCCCTATCACCCCCACATCATCATTTGCAGTCCCCATCACCCCCACATCATTTGCAGTCCCCATCACCCCCACATCATTTGCAGTCCCCATCACCCCACATCATCATTTGCAGTCCCCCACATCATTTGCAGTCCCCATCACCCCCACATCATTTGCAGTCCCCATCACCCCCACATCATCATTTGCAGTTCACATCACCCTCACATCATTTGCAGTCCCCATCACCCCCACATCATTTGCAGTCCCCATCACCTCAACATCATAATTTGCAGTCCCCCCACATCATTTGCAGTCCCCATCACCCCAACATCATTTGCAGTCCCCATCATCCCCACATCATTTGCAGTCCCCATCACCCCCACATCATTTGCAGTCCCCATCACCCCCACATCATCATTTGCAGTCCCCCCACATCATCATTTGCAGTCCCCATCACACCCACATCATCATTTGCAGTCCCCATCACCCCCACATCATTTGCAGTCCCCATCACCCCCACATCATTTGCAGTCCCCATCACCCCCACATCATTTGCAGTCCCCATCACCCCCACATCATTTGCAGTCCCCATCACCCCCACATCATCATTTGCAGTCCATCACCCCCACATCATTTGCAGTCCCCATCACCCCCACATCATTTGCAGTCCCCATCACCCCCGCATCATCATTTGCAGTCCCCATCACCCCCACATCATTTGCAGTCCCCATCACCCCCACATCATCATTTGCAGTCCCCCACATCATTTGCAGTCCCCATCACCCCCACATCATTTGCAGTCCCCATCACCCCGACATCATTTGCAGTCCCCATCACCCCCACATCATTTGCAGTCCCCATCACCCCCACATCATTTGCAGTCCCCATCACCCCCACATCATCATTTGCAGTCCCCATCACCCCCACATCATCATTTGCAGTCCCCATCACCCCCACATCATTTGCAGTCCCCATCACCCCCACATCATCATTTGCAGTCCACATCACCCCACATCATCATTTGCAGTCCCCCCCACATCATTTGCAGTCCCCATCACCCCCACATCATCATTTGCAGTCCCCATCACCCCGACATCATTTGCAGTCCCCATCACCCCCACATCATTTGCAGTCCCCATCACCTCCACATCATTTGCAGTCCCCATCACCCCCACATCATCATTTGCAGTCCCCATCACCCCCACATCATTTGCAGTCCCCATCACCCCCACATCATTTGCAGTCCCCATCACCCCCACATCATTTGCAGTCCCCATCACCCCCACATCATTTGCAGTCCCCATCACCCCCACATCATTTGCAGTCCATCACCCCCACATCATTTGCAGTCCCCATCACCCCCACATCATTTGCAGTCCCCATCACCCCCACATCATCATTTGCAGTCCCCATCACCCCCACATCATTTGCAGTCCCCATCACCCCCACATCATCATTTGCAGTCCCCCACATCATTTGCAGCCCCATCACCCCCACATCATCATTTGCAGTCCCCATCACCCCGACATCATTTGCAGTCCCCATCACCCCCACATCATTTGCAGTCCCCATCACCCCCACATCATTTGCAGTCCCCATCACCCCCACATCATCATTTTCAGTCCCCATCACCCCCACATCATCATTTGCAGTCCCCATCACCCCCACATCATTTGCAGTCCCCATCACCCCCACATCATCATTTGCAGTCCACATCACCCCACATCATCATTTGCAGTCCCCCCCACATCATTTGCAGTCCCCATCACCCCCACATCATTTGCAGTCCCCATCACCCCCACATCATCATTTGCAGTTCACATCACCCTCACATCATTTGCAGTCCCCATCACCCCCACATCATTTGCAGTCCCCATCACCCCCACATCATCATTTGCAGTCCCCCACATCATTTGCAGTCCCCATCACCCCCACATCATTTGCAGTCCCCATCACCCCCACATCATTTGCAGTCCCATCACCCCCACATCATCATTTGCAGTCCCCATCACCCCCACATCATTTGCAGTCCCCATCACCCCACATCATTTGCAGTCCCCATCACCCCCACATCATCATTTGCAGTCCCCCCCACATAATTTGCAGTCCCCATCACCCCCACATCATTTGCAGTCCCCTATCCCCCTTCACTTCATTTGCAGCCCCCTATCATTTCATGTGCAGTACCCCCTCAAATACACTTCATCATTTGCAGCCCCCTATTATTTCATCATGTGCAGTACTCCCTAAAACACACTACATCCTCACGCAGATTAGAAGGGAAAATCCTCAGCAACTCACCAACTTCACTGAGGAAATGTTCAATGAAACTTTAATGCTCCTTGAAGATCAGTGCATAGCAATGTCAGGTAAAGCCTTACAGTTGCTTGGTTTGCCTGCTCCAATAAGAAATCCTGAAGGCATCTAAAAGTGTAGGGAGATTTTCATAGAAACAAACTACAATATTGATGAACTGACAGCATTTGTGTCTCAGAATGAGCCAATATTGGTATCAAAGGGAAGCCTATAACTACATTGTAAGTTTCAGTGAAACCAACAAAGGTGGGATTGTCTTCCTTGATGCTCCAGGTGGAACAGGAAAGACATTTGTAATCAACTTGCTCCTGGCAAAATTTTGGCAACAAAAAAAGATTGCCCTTGCAGTGGCATCTTCTTGAATTGCAGCTACGCTTTTAAAAGGTGGCAGGACAGCACATTCGACATTCAAACTTCCACTTAACCTGTCTCATAGTGACAGCCCGTGCGTAATATTGCCAAGGGATCAGGACTGGCTAAATTGCTTCAAAAATGCAGTGCCATCATTTGGGATGAATGCACCATGTCACACAAAAGGGCTCTGGAAGCAGTGGACAGACTGCTGCAAGACCTGCGTAGCAACAAATATATCATGGGAGGAGTTGTTGTTTTGGCAGGTGACTTCCGCCAAGCACTACCTGTTATTCCAAGATCAACCCCTGCAGACGAAATCAATGCCTGTCTCAAAGCATCGTACCTTTGGAGAAAAGTAAAGAAACTGTCACTGAACACAAACATGAGGGTCTACATGACAGGCAATGTTTCTTCTGGACTGTTTTCGAGCCAGCTGTTGACTATTGGAGATGCAAGGCACCAGTAAACTCAACCACTGGACAGATCACCTTCCCAAGCAACTTTTGTTGCATTGTGACTTCCATTGAGGAGTTGAAAGCAAAGGTTTGTCCAAACATTCAACTTCACTTCAAAAATTCTGTCTGGCTGTGTGAAAGGGTTATTCTATCTCCCAAAAATGACAGCGTCAAGAAGATCAATCTTCAAATTCTAAATCTCCTTCCAGGTGTGTGCACAACCTACAAGTCAGTGGATACAGTAATAGACCCTGCTCAAGCATTACTTTATCCAACGGAGTTCCTCAATTCCTAGGAGCCACAAGGACTTTCTCTGTTATGATCAGGTGACCTTGGAGCAGCATGAAAACTTTCACTGGAGTAGGTGGTAACTATACTGACCGCAAACCCTAATCTTAACACCGCAACTAGAAGTAGCCGTGGGGTGTGTCTAACAAAACCTAGACACCTCGACACAGCCGGAGGACTAAATACCCCTATAGATGGAAATAGGAATTTCTACCTTGCCTCGGAGCAGAACCCCAAAGGATAGGCAGCCCCCCACAAATATTGGCTGTGAGTAGTAGAGGAAAAGACACACGCAGGCAGGAAACAGGATTTAGCAAATGAGGCACACACTAGCTAAATAGGAAAGGATAGGACAGTGTTGTGAATTCTGTGGCTGAATTCACTCCTGTGGTCACAAGTGGTACTGCAGCTTCTGAGCTTCCTCCCTCAGGTGTTCTGGTGAGCTCGTTAACTGCTTCATTACTTAACTCCGCCTGATGCTGCTATCCTTGCTCCTTGTCAATGTTTCAGTGTTGGATCTGAGCTTCTCCTGATTGTTCCTGTGACCTGCTGCTCTGTATAGCTAAGTGCTTTTGCTTTTTTGTTGCTTTTTTTCTGTCCAGCTTGTCTTTTGTTTTGCTGGAAGCTCTGAGACGCAAAGGGTGTACCGCCGTGCCGTTAGTTCGGCACGGTGGGTTTTTTTTGCCCCCTTTGCGTGGTTTTGCTTTAGGGTTTTTTGTAGACTGCAAAGTTTGCTTTACTGTCCTCGCTCTGTCCTAGAATATCGGGCCCCACTTTGCTGAATCTATTTCATCCCTACGTTTTGTCTTTTCATCTTACTCACAGTCATTATATGTGGGGGGCTGCCTTTTCCTTTGGGGAATTTCTCTGGGGCAAGTCAGGCCTATTTTTCTATCTTCAGGCTAGCTAGTTTCTTAGGCTGTGCCGAGTTGCCTAGGTAGTTGTTAGGCGCAATCCACAGCCGCTTTTAGTTGTGTTTAGGATAGGATCAGGTGTGCAGTCTACAGAGTTTCCACGTCTCAGAGCTCGTTCTTGTATTTTTGGGTATTTGTCAGATCACTGTGTGCGCTCTGATCGCTAAGCACACTGTGTTTCTGGATTGCCTTCATAACACCTGTCATTAGCAAACATAACAGTACAAGGAGCCAAACTAATGATTCTCAATAGAGGGAAAGAAAAAGTCTGACATCATTTTTTTTTTTTTCTGCTCTGTGTTCATTTTTTTTTTTTCCCCTAGACATTTGGGTGATTCTGGACACAGGTGTGGACATGGATATTCAGGGTCTGTGCTCTTCAATGGATAATCTCGTTATAAATGTACAAAAAATTCAAGATACTATTGATCAGAAATCTATGTTAGAACCAAGAATTCCTATTCCTGATTTGTTTTTTGGAGATAGAACTAAGTTTCTAAGTTTCAAAAATAATTGTAAGCTATTTCTGGCCTTGAAACCTCATTCTTCTGGTAATCCTATTCAACAGGTTTTGATTATTATTTCTTTTTTGCGCGGCGACCCTCAAGACTGGGCATTTTCTCTTGCGCCAGGAGACCCTGCATTGAGTAGTGTCGATGCGTTTTTCCTGGCGCTCGGATTGCTGTACGATGAGCCTAATTCAGTGGATCAGGCTGAGAAAAATTTGCTGGCTTTGTGCCAGGGTCAGGATGATATAGAAGTATATTGTCAGAAATTTAGGAAATAGTCAGTACTCACTCAGTGGAATGAATCTGCGCTGGCAGCTTTGTTCAGAAAGGGTCTCTCTGAGGCTCTTAAGGATGTCATGGTGGGATTTCCTATGCCTGCTGGTTTGAATGAGTCTTTGTCTTTGGCCATTCAGATCGGTCGACGCTTGCGCGAGCGTAAATCTGTGCACCATTTGGCGGTACTGCCTGAGGTTAAACCTGAGCCTATGCAGTGCGATAGGACTATGACTAGAGTTGAACGGCAGGAATACAGACGTCTGAATGGTCTGTGTTTCTACTGTGGTGATTCCACTCATGCTATTTCTGATTGTCCTAAGCGCACTAAGTGGTCCGCTAGGTCTGCCGTCATTGGTACTGTACAGTCCAAATTCCTTCTGTCCATTACCTTGATATGCTCTTTGTCGTCGTTTTCTGTCATGGCGTTTGTGGATTCGGGCGCTGCCCTGAATCTGATGGATTTGGATTATGCTAAACGTTGTGGGTTTTTCTTGGAGCCTTTGCGGTGTCCTATTCCATTGAGAGGAATTGATGCTACACCTTTGGCCAAGAATAAACCTCAATACTGGGCCCAGCTGACCATGTGCATGGCTCCTGCACATCAGGAAGTTATTCGCTTTCTGGTGTTGCATAATCTGCATGATGTGGTCGTGTTGGGGTTGCCATGGCTACAAACCCATAATCCAGTATTGGATTGGAATTCCATGTCGGTATCCAGCTGGGGTTGTCAGGGGGTACATGGTGATGTTCCATTTTTGTCGATTTCGTCATCCACCCCTTCTGAGGTCCCAGAGTTCTTGTCTGATTATCAGGATGTATTTGAAGAGCCCAAGTCCGATGCTCTACCTCCGCATAGGGATTGTGATTGTGCTATCAATTTGATTCCTGGTAGTAAATTCCCTAAAGGTCGATTATTTAATTTATCCGTGCCCGAACACGCCGCTATGCGCAGTTATGTGAAGGAATCCCTGGAGAAGGGACATATTCGCCCATCGTCATCACCACTGGGAGCAGGGTTCTTCTTTGTAGCCAAGAAGGATGGTTCGCTGAGACCGTGTATTGATTACCGCCTTCTTAATAAGATCACTGTTAAATTTCAGTATCCCTTGCCATTGTTATCTGACTTGTTTGCTCGGATTAAGGGGGCTAGTTGGTTCACTAAGATAGATCTTCGTGGTGCGTATAATCTGGTGAGAATCAGGCAAGGAGATGAATGGAAAACTGCATTCAATACGCCCGAGGGTCATTTTGAGTATCTAGTGATGCCGTTCGGACTTGCCAATGCTCCATCTGTGTTTCAGTCTTTTATGCATGACATCTTCCGTGAGTATCTGGATAAATTCCTGATTGTTTACTTGGATGACATTTTGATCTTCTCAGATGATTGGGAGTCTCATGTGAAGCAGGTCAGAATGGTTTTTCAGGTCCTGCGTGCTAACTCTTTGTTTGTGAAGGGATCAAAGTGTCTCTTCGGTGTGCAGAAAGTTTCATTTTTGGGGTTCATCTTTACCCCTTCTACTATCGAGATGGATCCAGTTAAGGTCCAAGCCATCCAGGATTGGATTCAGCCGACATCTCTGAAAAGTCTGCAAAAGTTCCTGGGCTTTGCTAATTTTTATCGTCGCTTCATCTGTAATTTTTCTAGCATTGCCAAACCATTGACCGATTTGACCAAGAAGGGTGCTGATTTGGTTAATTGGTCTTCTGCTGCTGTGGAAGCTTTTCAGGAGTTGAAGCGTCGTTTTTGTTCTGCCCCTGTGTTGTGTCAGCCAGATGTTTCTCTTCCGTTCCAGGTCGAGGTTGATGCTTCTGAGATTGGAGCAGGGGCGGTTTTGTCACAGAGAGGTTCTGATTGCTCAGTGATGAAACCATGTGCTTTCTTTTCCAGGAAGTTTTCGCCCGCTGAGCGTAATTATGATGTGGGCAATCGAGAGTTGCTGGCCACGAAGTGGGCATTCGAGGAGTGGCGTCATTGGCTTGAAGGAGCTAAGCATCGCGTGGTGGTATTGACTGATCATAAGAACTTGACTTATCTCGAGTCTGCCAAGCGCTTGAATCCTAGACAGGCCCGTTGGTCGTTATTTTTTGCCCGCTTCGACTTTGTTATTTCGTACCTTCCGGGCTCTAAAAATGTGAAGGCGGATGCTCTGTTTAGGAGTTTTGTGCCCGACTCTCCGGGTTTATCTGAGCCAGCGGGTATCCTCAAGGAAGGAGTCATTGTGTCTGCCATCTCCCCTGATTTGCGGCGGGTGCTGCAAAAATTTCAGGCGAATAAACCTGATCGTTGTCCAGCAGAGAAACTGTTCGTCCCTGATAGGTGGACTAATAAACTTATCTCTGAACTTCATTGTTCGGTGTTGGCTGGTCATCCTGGAATCTTTGGTACCAGAGAGTTAGTGGCTAGATCCTTCTGGTGGCCATCTCTGTCACGGGATGTACGTACTTTTGTGCAGTCCTGTGGGATTTGTGCTAGGGCTAAGCCCTGCTGTTCTCGTGCCAGTGGGTTGCTTTTGCCCTTGCCGGTCCCAAAGAGGCCTTGGACACATATTTCGATGGATTTCATTTCTGACCTTCCCGTTTCTCAAAAGATGTCAGTCATTTGGGTGGTCTGTGATCGCTTTTCTAAAATGGTCCATCTGGTGCCCTTGGCTAAATTGCCTTCCTCCTCTGATTTGGTACCTTTGTTCTTTCAGCATGTGGTTCGGTTGCATGGCATTCCTGAGAATATTGTTTCTGACAGAGGTTCCCAGTTTGTTTCAAGGTTTTGGCGAGCCTTTTGTGGTAGGATGGGCATTGACCTATCCTTTTCCTCGGCTTTCCATCCTCAGACTAATGGCCAGACCGAACGAACCAATCAGACCTTGGAAACATATCTGAGATGTTTTGTTTCTGCAGACCAGGATGATTGGGTGTCCTTTTTGCCGTTGGCTGAGTTCGCCCTTAATAATCGGGCCAGCTCGGCTACCTTGGTTTCTCCATTTTTTTGCAATTCTGGGTTCCATCCTCGTTTCTCTTCAGGACAGGTTGAGTCTTCGGACTGTCCTGGTGTGGATTCTGTGGTGGATAGGTTGCAGCAGATCTGGACTCAGGTAGTGGACAATTTGATCTTGTCCCAGGAGAAAGCTCAACTTTTCGCTAATCGCAGACGCCGTGTGGGTCCCCGACTTCGTGTTGGGGATCTGGTTTGGTTATCTTCTCGTCATATTCCTATGAAGGTTTCCTCTCCTAAATTTAAACCTCGTTTTATTGGTCCGTATAGGATTTCTGAGGTTCTCAATCCTGTGTCTTTTCGTTTGACCCTCCCAGACTCCTTTTCCATACATAATGTATTCCATAGGTCGTTGTTGCGGAGATACGTGGCACCTATGGTTCCATCTGTTGAGCCTCCTGCCCCGGTTTTGGTGGAGGGGGAATTGGAGTATATTGTGGAGAAGATTTTGGATTCTCGTGTTTCTAGACGGAAACTCCAGTATCTGGTTAAATGGAAGGGTTATGCTCAGGAAGATAATTCCTGGGTTTTTGCCTCTGATGTTCATGCTTCCGATCTTGTTCGTGCCTTTCATGCGGCTCATGCTGGTCAGCCTGGGGGCTCTGGTGAGGGTTCGGTGACCCCTCCTCAAGGGGGGGGTACTGTTGTGAATTCTGTGGCTGAATTCACTCCTGTGGTCACAAGTGGTACTGCAGCTTCTGAGCTTCCTCCCTCAGGTGTTCTGGTGAGCTCGTTAACTGCTTCATTACTTAACTCCGCCTGATGCTGCTATCCTTGCTCCTTGTCAATGTTTCAGTGTTGGATCTGAGCTTCTCCTGATTGTTCCTGTGACCTGCTGCTCTGTATAGCTAAGTGCTTTTGCTTTTTTGTTGCTTTTTTTCTGTCCAGCTTGTCTTTTGTTTTGCTGGAAGCTCTGAGACGCAAAGGGTGTACCGCCGTGCCGTTAGTTCGGCACGGTGGGTTTTTTTTGCCCCCTTTGCGTGGTTTTGCTTTAGGGTTTTTTGTAGACTGCAAAGTTTGCTTTACTGTCCTCGCTCTGTCCTAGAATATCGGGCCCCACATTGCTGAATCTATTTCATCCCTACGTTTTGTCTTTTCATCTTACTCACAGTCATTATATGTGGGGGGCTGCCTTTTCCTTTGGGGAATTTCTCTGGGGCAAGTCAGGCCTATTTTTCTATCTTCAGGCTAGCTAGTTTCTTAGGCTGTGCCGAGTTGCCTAGGTAGTTGTTAGGTGCAATCCACAGCCGCTTTTAGTTGTGTTTAGGATAGGATCAGGTGTGCAGTCTACAGAGTTTCCACGTCTCAGAGCTCGTTCTTGTATTTTTGGGTATTTGTCAGATCACTGTGTGCGCTCTGATCGCTAAGCACACTGTGTTTCTGGATTGCCTTCATAACACCTGTCATTAGCAAACATAACTGTTGTGAGTTCTGTTTTTGGGCTCCCTCTGGTGGTTACTGATGGTACTGGGTGACTTGTCTTTCCTGGGTTTCTGGGTTCCACCTGATTCATCAGCATATGGGAGTTTCCTATTTAACCTGGCTTTGCTGGCATTTCCTCGCCGGTTATCAATGTATCCAGTGTGTCTTGTTACCTCTGCTCCCTGCTCCTAGAACCTTCTGGTCAAGCTAAGTTTGGATTTTCCTGTTTTGGTGTTTTGCTTTATTTGGTTTTTAGTCCAGCCTGCAGATATGTGATTCTTGCTGCTGGTTGCTCTAGTGGGCTGAAATTGCTCCTCATGTACCATGAGTTGGCACATGAGTTCAAGTAATTTCAGGATGGTTTTTTGAAGGGTTTTTCGCTGACCGCGCAGTTCACTTTTGTATCCTCTGCTATCTAGCTTTAGCGGGCCTCATTTTGCTGAAACTGTTTTCATACTGCGTATGTGCTTTCCTCTCATTTCACCGTCATTATATGTGGGGGGCTGCTATTTCTGTGGGGGATTTCTCTGGAGGCAAGAGAGGTCTGTGTTTCTACTAATAGGGGAAGTTAGATCTTCGGCTGGAGCGAGACGTCTAGGATCATCGTAGGCACGTTCCCCGGCTACTTTTATTTGTGTGTTAGGTTCAGGGTCGCGGTCAGCTTAGAGCTTGTTTGTATCTGTGCTTGTCCTTTGGTGATCCCCTGCCATTGGGATCATGACAGTATAACCGGCCCACAAAGTGTTAATTGTATTGGCTGAAGTAGGAGGATAAGTAGTCTGAGGAAGTTTTTTTTTTTTTTTTCCTTCTCTTTCCCTCAGAGTTTGCTGCCTAGCCTTATTGCAGCCTGGCTACTTCCTCCTCCTCTTAATCTTTGAATGGCTCTGATCCCAGCTGTTTATCATGGACGTCCAGAGTTTGGCTTCCAGCCTGAATAATCTTGCCACTAAGGTTCAAAATATACAGGATTTTGTTGTACATGCTCCTATGTCTGAACCTAGAATTCCTGTCCCAGAGTTTTTTTTCTGGAGATAGATCTCGTTTTCTGAATTTTAGGAACAATTGCAAGTTGTTTCTTTCTCTGAAATCTCGCTCCTCTGGAGACACTGCTCAGCAAGTCAAGATAATTATATCTTTCCTGCGGGGTGACCCTCAGGATTGGGCATTTGCATTGGCACCAGGGGACCCTGCGTTGCTTAATGCGGATGCGTTTTTTCTGGCATTGGGTTTGCTCTATGAGGAACCTAACCAAGAGATTCAGGCTGAAAAAGCTTTGTTGGCCCCCTCTCAGGGGCAAGATGAAGCAGAAATTTATTGTCAAAAATTTCGGAAGTGGTCGGTGCTTACTCAGTGGAATGAGTGCGCTCTGGCTGCAAAGTTCAGAGATGGCCTTTCTGAGGCCATTAAAGATGTTATGGTGGGGTTCCCTGCGCCTGCTGGTCTGAATGAGTCTATGACTATGGCTGTTCAGATTGATCGGCGTTTACGGGAGCGCAAACCTGTGCATCATTTGGCGGTGTCGTCTGAACCGTCACCTGAGATAATGCAATGTGATAGAATTCAGTCCAGAAGTGAACGGCAAAAGTATAGGCGGAAAAAAGGGTTGTGCTTTTATTGTGGTGATTCAGCTCATGTTATATCAGCATGCTCTAAACGCACAAAAAAGGTTGATAAGTCTGTTGCCATTAGTACTTTACAGTCTAAGTTCATTCTGTCTGTGACTCTGATTTGTTCATTATCATCCATTTCCGTCGATGCCTATGTGGATTCAGGCGCTGCCCTGAGTCTTATGGATTGGTCATTTGCCAATCGCTGTGGGTTTAGTCTGGAGCCTCTGGAAGTCCCTATTCCTTTGAAGGGAATTGACTCTACACCTTTGGCTATGAATAAACCTCAGTACTGGACACAAGTGACCATGCGTATGACTCCCGTTCATCAGGAGGTGATTCGCTTCCTGGTACTGTATAATTTGCATGATGTTCTAGTACTTGGTCTGCCATGGTTACAAACTCATAATCCAGTCCTTGACTGGAAAAAAATGTCTGTGTTAAGCTGGGGTTGTCAGGGGGTTCATGATTATGCACCTCCGATTTCTATCGCTTCATCTACTCCTTCTGAGATTCCTGTGTTTTTGTCTGACTATCGGGATGTTTTTGAGGAGCCTAAGCTCAGTTCGCTTCCTCCTCACAGGGATTGCGATTGTGCTATAAATTTAATTCCAGGCAGTAAATTTTCTAAAGGTCGTTTGTTCAATCTGTCAGTGCCAGAGCATACTGCTATGCGGGATTATGTTAAGGAGTCCTTGGAAAAGGGACATATTCGTCCATCTTTGTCCCCTTTGGGAGCAGGTTTTTTTTTCGTGGCAAAAAAAGATGGTTCCTTGAGGCCTTGTATAGATTATCGTCTTTTGAATAAGATTACCGTAAAATATCAGTATCCTTTGCCATTGTTGACTGATTTGTTTGCTCGCATTAAGGGGGCTAAATGGTTCACTAAGATTGTTCTTCGGGGTGCGTATAATCTTATACGAATAAAGCAAGGTGATGAGTGGAAAACCGCATTTAATACGCCTGAGGGCCATTTGAGTATTTGGTAATGCCTTTTGGACTTTCTAATGCTCCTTCAGTCTTCCAGTCTTTTATGCACGATATTTTCCGTGAATATCTGGATAAATTTATGATTGTGTATTTGGATGATATTTTGTTTTTTTCTGATGACTGGGAGTCTCATGTTCAGCAGGTCAGGAAGGTGTTTCAGGTCCTGCGGGCCAATTCCTTGTTTGTAAAAGGCTCAAAGTGTCTCTTTGGAGTCCAGAAGATTTCTTTCTTGGGGTATATTTTTTCCCCTTCTACTATTGAGATGGATCCCGTCAAGGTTCAGGCTATTTGTGACTGGACGCAGCCTACATCTCTTAAGAGTCTACAGAAGTTCTTGGGCTTTGCTAATTTCTATCGTCGTTTTATAACTAATTTTTCTAGTGTTGTTAAGCCTTTGACGGATTTGACTAAGAAGGGTGCTGATGTTGCTAATTGGTCTCCTGCGGCTGTGGAGGCCTTTCAGGAACTTAAGCGCCGGTTTTCTTCTGCTCCTGTGTTGCGTCAGCCAGATGTTTCGCTCCCTTTTCAGGTTGAGGTTGATGCTTCCGAGATTGGAGCGGGGGCGGTTTTGTCACAGAGAAGCTCCGATGGCTCAGTGATGAAGCCATGCGCGTTTTTTTCTAGAAAGTTTTCGCCGGCTGAGCGGAATTATGATGTTGGTAATCGGGAACTTTTGGCCATGAAGTGGGCATTTGAGGAGTGGCGTCATTGGCTAGAGGGTGCTAGACATCGTGTGGTGGTCTTGACTGATCACAAAAATTTGATTTACCTTGAGTCTGCCAGGCGTCTGAATCCTAGACAGGCTCGTTGGTCACTGTTTTTCTCTCGTTTCAATTTTGTGGTTTCATACCTGCCAGGTTCAAAGAATGTGAAGGCGGATGCTCTTTCTAGGAGTTTTGTGCCTGACTCCCTTGGAAATTCTGAGCCCTCTGGTATCCTTAGGGATGGGGTGATTATGTCTGCTGTCTCCCCAGACTTGCGACGTGCTTTGCAGGAGTTTCAGGCGGGTAAACCTGATCGTTGTCCGCCTGAAAGACTGTTTGTTCCGGATAATTGGACCAGTAGAGTCATCTCCGAGGTCCATTCTTCTGCGTTGGCAGGTCATCCTGGAATATTTGGTACTAGAGACTTGGTGGCCAGGTCTTTTTGGTGGCCTTCCTTGTCGAGGGATGTGCGTTCTTTTGTGCAGTCTTGTGAGGTTTGTGCTCGGGCTAAGCCTTGCTGTTCTCGGGCCAGTGGATTGTTGTCACCTTTGCCTATCCCGAAGAGGCCTTGGACGCACATTTCCATGGACTTTATTTCGGATCTCCCTGTCTCTCAAAAAATGTCCGTCATCTGGGTTGTGTGTGATCGCTTTTCTAAAATGGTTCATCTGGTACCCTTGCCTAAGTTGCCTTCCTCCTCTGAGTTGGTCCCTCTGTTTTTTCAGAATGTGGTTCGTTTGCATGGGATTCCTGAGAACATCGTTTCTGACAGGGGATCCCAGTTTGTGTCTAGATTTTGGCGGACGTTCTGTGCTAAGATGGGCATTGATTTGTCCTTTTCGTCTGCATTCCATCCTCAGACGAATGGCCAGACTGAACGAACTAATCAGACCTTGGAAACTTATTTAAGGTGTTTTGTTTCTGCTGATCAGGATGACTGGGTTACCTTTTTGCCGCTGGCCGAGTTTGCCCTTAATAATCGGGCTAGTTCTGCTACCTTGGTTTCTCCTTTCTTTTGTAATTCGGGGTTTCATCCTCGTTTTTCCTCTGGTCAGGTGGAACCTTCTGATTGTCCTGGAGTGGACATGGTGGTGGATAGGTTGCACCGGATTTGGAGTCATGTGGTGGACAATTTGAAGTTGTCCCAGGAGAAGGCTCAGCAGTTTGCTAATCGCCGTCGCCGCGTGGGTCCTCGACTTCTTGTTGGTGACTTGGTGTGGTTGTCTTCTCGTTTTGTTCCTATGAAGGTCTCTTCTCCTAAGTTCAAGCCTCGGTTCATCGGTCCCTATAGGATCTTGGAAATTCTTAACCCTGTGTCGTTTCGTTTGGATCTCCCGGCATCGTTTGCTATTCATAATGTGTTCCATCGGTCGTTGTTGCGGAAGTATGAGGTACCTGTTGTTCCTTCGCTTGAGCCTCCTGCTCCAGTGCTGGTGGAGGGAGAATTGGAGTATGTTGTGGAGAAGATCTTGGATTCTCGTGTTTCCAGACGGAAACTCCAGTATTTGGTCAAGTGGAAGGGTTATGGTCAGGAGGATAATTCTTGGGTGGTTGCCTCGGATGTTCATGCTGATGATTTGGTTCGCGCTTTTCATAGGGCTCATCCTGGTCGCCCTGGTGGTTCTCGTGAGGGTTCGGTGACCCCTCCTCAAGGGGGGGGTACTGTTGTGAGTTCTGTTTTTGGGCTCCCTCTGGTGGTTACTGATGGTACTGGGTGACTTGTCTTTCCTGGGTTTCTGGGTTCCACCTGATTCATCAGCATATGGGAGTTTCCTATTTAACCTGGCTTTGCTGGCATTTCCTCGCCGGTTATCAATGTATCCAGTGTGTCGTTACCTCTGCTCCCTGCTCCTAGAACCTTCTGGTCAAGCTAAGTTTGGATTTTCCTGTTTTGGTGTTTTGCTTTATTTGGTTTTTAGTCCAGCCTGCAGATATGTGATTCTTGCTGCTGGTTGCTCTAGTGGGCTGAAATTGCTCCTCATGTACCATGAGTTGGCACATGAGTTCAAGTAATTTCAGGATGGTTTTTTGAAGGGTTTTTCGCTGACCGCGCAGTTCACTTTTGTATCCTCTGCTATCTAGCTTTAGCGGGCCTCATTTTGCTGAAACTGTTTTCATACTGCGTATGTGCTTTCCTCTCATTTCACCGTCATTATATGTGGGGGGCTGCTATTTCTGTGGGGGATTTCTCTGGAGGCAAGAGAGGTCTGTGTTTCTACTAATAGGGGAAGTTAGATCTTCGGCTGGAGCGAGACGTCTAGGATCATCGTAGGCACGTTCCCCGGCTACTTTTATTTGTGTGTTAGGTTCAGGGTCGCGGTCAGCTCAGGTTCCATCGCCCTAGAGCTTGTTTGTATCTGTGCTTGTCCTTTGGTGATCCCCTGCCATTGGGATCATGACACATAACAGGACAGGATACTAAGCGGTCAGTATTAAAAATCCTTCAAAAAATATCCACAGCAGAAAATACAAAAACTCCACCATCTAACTAAAGATGTGGAGCGTATATCTGCAACTCCAGAGAATCCAACAAGACTGAGAAAACACTGACACAGTCTAAGCTGAACAAGAGAAAAACAAAAGAATAGCACAGAATATAAGCACACTGCATGTGTGCCACAGAAAAAGAAACAGACATTTATCTTTGCTGAATTGGCAGCTAAGCAGGAGAAGCCAGAAAGTGATCCAACACTTCACAAAAAACATTGACAACTGGAAAGGACTAATGAATCCTGCACACCTAAATATCCCAGTCAGAACTGCAATCAGCAGATACACCTGGCCAGGACTGCGACTCAGACAACAGCATTCCCACCTACAACCACTGGAGGAAACCCAAGAGCAGAATTCACAACAGTACCCCCCCTTGAGGATGTGTCACCGAACCCTCACCAGGGCCCCCAGGACGATCAGGATGAGCCAGATGAAAGGCACGGACCAAATCAGCAGCATGGACATCAGAGGCAAAAACCCAAGAATTATCCTCCTGGCCATAACCCTTCCATTTGACAAGGTACTGAAGCCTCCGCCTCGAAAAACGAGAATCCAAAATCTTCTCAACCACATACTCCAACTCTCCATCAACCAACACAGGGGCCGGAGGATCAACAGAGGGAACAACGGGCACCACATATTTCCACAATAAAGATCTATGGAAGACATTATGGATAGCAAAAGAGGCCGGAAGCGCCAAACGAAAAGACACCGGATTAATAATCTCAGAAATCCTGTAAGGACCAATAAACCGAGGCTTAAACTTAGGGGAAGAAACCTTCATAGGAACATGACGGGAAGACAACCAGACCAGATCCCCAACCCGAAGCCAGGAACCAACACACCGACGACGGTTAGCAAAACGTTGAGCCTCCTCCTGAGACAACACCAAATTGTCCATCACATGAGCCCAAATCTGCTGCAACCTGTCAACCACAGAATCCACACCAGGACAGTCAGAAGGCTCACCCTGCCCAGAAGAAAAACGAGGATGAAAACCAAAATTACAAAAGAAAGGCGAAACCAAAGTAGCCGAACTAGCCCGATTTATTAAGGGCAAACTCGGCCAATGGCAAGAAGGCCACCCAATCATCCTGATCAGCAGACACAAAGCATCTCAAATAAGTCTCCAAAGTCTGATTAGTTCGCTCGGTCTGGCCATTTGTCTGAGGATGAAATGCAGAAGAAAAAGACAAATCAATGCCCAGCCTAGCACAAAAGGCACGCCAAAGCCTAGAAACAAACTGGGAACCTCTGTCGGACACAATATTCTCCGGAATACCATGCAAACGAACCACATGCTGAAAAAACAACGGAACCAAATCTGAAGAGGAAGGCAATTTAGGCAAAGGCACCAAATGAACCATCTTAGAGAACCGGTCACAAACAACCCAGATAACAGACATCTTCTGGGAGACCGGAAGATCAGAAATAAAATCCATCAAAATATGCGTCCAGAGCCTCTCAGGGACTGGCAATGGCAAAAGCAACCCACTAGCACGGGAACAACAAGGCTTGGCCCGCGCACAAGTCCCACAGGACTGCACAAAGAAACGCACATCACGCGACAAAGAAGGCCACCAAAAGGACCTACCAACCAAGTCTCTGGTACCAAAAATGCCAGGATGACCAGCCAACACGGAACAGTGAACCTCAGAAATCACTCTACTAGTCCATCTGTCAGGAACAAACAGTTTCCCCACAGGACAGCGGTCAGGTTTGTCAACCTGAAATTCCTGAAGAACCCGTCGTAAATCAGGGGAAATGGCAGAAAGGACCACCCCTTCTTTCAGAATACCGACCGGTTCTAAGACCTCAGGAGAATCAGGCAAAAAACTCCTAGAGAGGGCATCAGCCTTAATATTCTTAGAACCTGGAAGGTACGAGACCACGAAATCAAAACAGGAAAAAAACAAGGACCATCGAGCCTGCCTAGGATTCAGCCGTTTGGCAGACTCGAGGTAAATCAGATTCTTATGATCGGTCAAGACCACAATACGGTGCTTAGCTCCCTCAAGCCAATGTCGCCACTCCTCAAACGCCCACTTCATAGCCAACAACTCCCGATTGCCGACATTATAATTGCGTTCAGCAGGCGAAAACTTACGGGAAAAGAAGGCACACGGTTTCATCAAGGAACCAACAGGATCCCTCTGAGACAAAACGGCCCCTGCCCCAATCTCAGAAGCGTCAACCTCAACCTGAAACGGAAGAGAACCATCCGGTTGGCGCAACACCGGAGCAGAAGTAAATCCACGTTTAAGCTCCTGAAAGGCAGAGACAGCCGCAGAGGACCAATTCGCCACATCAGCGCCTTTCTTCGTCAAATCGGTCAAGGGTTTAACCACTCTGGAAAAATTAGCAATGAAACGGCGATAAAAATTTGCAAAAACCCAAAAATTTCTGAAGGCTCTTCACGGATGTGGGCTGAATCCAATCATGAATGGCCTGAACCTTAACCGGATCCATCTCTATAGACGAGGGAGAAAAAATAAAGCCCAAAAAAGAAACCTTCTGCACCCCAAAGAGACACTTAGACCCTTTCACAAACAAAGCATTGTCACGAAGGATCTGAAATACCATCCTGACCTGTTGCACATGAGACTCCCAGTCATCGGAAAAAATCAAAATATCGTCCAAATATACAATCAAGAATTTATCAAGATAAGTCCGGAAGATATCATGCATGAAGGACTGAAAAACAGATGGAGCATTAGTGAGTCCGAATGGCATCACAAGGTATTCAAAATGGCCTTCGGGCGTGTTAAACGCAGTTTTCCATTCATCACCCTGCTTAATACGAACAAGATTATATGCCCCCCGAAGGTCAAACTTCGTAAACCAACTAGCTCCCTTAATCCTAGCAAACAAATCGGAAAGCAAAGGTAAAGGGTATCACTTGACCGTGATCTTATTCAAGAGGCGATAATCAATACAGGGTCTCAAGGAACCATCTTTTTTAGCAACAAAAAAGAACCCCGCTCCCAACGGTGAAGAAGATGGCTGAATATGCCCTTTCTCCAAAGACTCCTTAATATAGCTCCGCATGGCGGTATGTTCAGGCACAGACAGGTTGAAAAGTCGACCCTTAGGAAACTTACAGCCTGGAATCACGTCAATAGCACAATCGCAGTCCCTGTGCGGTGGAAGGAAACTGGACTTGGGCTCATCGAATACATCCTGAAAATCAGACAAAAACTCTGGAATTTCAGAAGAGGAAGAAGAGGAGATTGACATCAAAGGAACATCATTATGAACCCCCTGACAACCCCAACTAGTCACAGACATGGACTTCTGTTGTGAATTCCGCTCTTGGGCTCCCTCCAGTGGTTGTAAATGGCACTTTTGTGAGTTCTGCTCTTGGGCTCCCTCCGCTGGTTTTAAGTGGAATAGCTGCTACTTGGATTTAGCAGTCAGCAGCTGCTTCCACTGATTGTCTTTTCTGCTCGGCTATTTGGCCTGGCTCTTTCCTTCAGCTTGTGCCACTTGTCAATGGTTCCTGGTTGGATTCACATCTCTCTTGGATTTCACTGATATCCTGTCCAGTTCAGCAAAGATAAGTCCTTTCTTTGCTCTTTTCTGTCCACATGTTGTGGACTTATTCGTTCTGTGCATTCTATGTTTTGTCCAGCTTGGATTAATTCAGTTAAGCTGGAAGCTCTGGGAAGCAGATTTACCCTCCACACCTTTAGTCAGGTGTGGAGATTTTTGTAAACTCTGTGGATTTTTGTAGTTTTTTAATACTGACCGCACAGTATTCCGTCCTGTCCTGTCCTATCTATCTAGCTAGACTGGCCTCCTGTGCTACATCCTGGTTTCATTCTACGTATGTCTTTTCCCTCTCCACTCACAGTCATTACTTGTGGGGGGCTATCTATCCTTTGGGGATTTTCTCTGAGGCAAGATAGTTTTCCTGTTTCTATCTTTAGGGGTAGTTAGTTCTCAGGCTGTGACGAGGTGCCTAGGGAGTGACAGGAGCATCCCACGGCTACTTCTAGTGTTGTGTTGAGCTTAGGGACTGCGGTCAGTACAGGTACCACCTCCTTCAGAGCTCGTCCCATGTTGCTCCTAAACTACCAGTTCATAACAGACTTCCAATCCAACACAGGATTATGTACCTGCAACCACGGAACACCCAGCACGATAGCATCATGCAAATTATGCAACACCAGAAATCGACAATCTTCCTGATGGACTGGCGCCATGCGCATGGTCACCTGTGTCCAAAACTGGGGCTTATTTTTAGCCAAGGGTGTAGCATCGATGCCCCTTAAAGGAATAGGGTTCTGCAAAGGCTGCAAGGGAAAACCACAACGCTTGGCAAACTCAAAGTCCATTAAGTTCAAGGCGGCGCATGAATCCACAAACGCCATGACAGAAAATGATGACAATGAGCAGATCAAGGACACATAACAAAAATTTAGGTTGTACAGTACTGATGGTAATAGAACTGGTGATCCTCTTTGTCCGCTTAGGGCAGACAGAAATGACATGAGAAGTGTCGCCACAATAATAACACAACCTATTCTGACGTCTGAAACCTTGTCGTTCCGTTCTAGACAGAATCCTATCATACTGCATAGGCTCAGGAATTTGCTCTGAGGATAACGCCACAGCGCGCACAGTTCTGCGCTCCCGCAAGCGCCGGTCAATCTGAATGGCCAGAGACATAGAATCACTCAGACTGGAAGGCGTGGGAAACCCCACCATAACATCTTTAACGGATTGAGAAAGACCCTTTCTGAAAATTGCCGCCAAAGCATCATTATTCCATTTAGTCAACACCGACCATTTTCTGAATTTCTGACAATACAATTCTGCCGCCTCTTGACCCTGAGACAGGGCCAACAAGGTCTTCTCAGCTTCATCCACAGAATTAGGTTCATCATATAACAATCCCAAAGCCTGAAAAAAGGAGTCTACATCAAGCAAAGCCGGATTCCCAGATTCCAGGGAAAATGCCCAATCCTGCGTGTCGCCACGCAGCAGGGAGATGACAATTTTAACCCGCTGAATGGAATCACCGGAGGATCGAGGTCTCAAAGCAAAAAACAGTTTACAGTTGTTTTTAAAACTCAAAAATTTGGACCTGTCACCAAAAAACAAATCAGGAGTAGGAATCTTCGGTTCTAAAACAGGAGTCTGAACAATATAATCAGAAATACCCTGTACCCTAGCAGCAAGCTGGTCTACACGAGAAGCTAATTCCTGAACATTCATGCTAGCACAAGGCTCTTCAGCCACCCAGAGATAAAGAGGGAGGAGAAGACAAAGTAGACTGAAGAAAAAAAAAATGGCTCAAGACCTTTCTTCCCTTCTTCTGAGATTCATTTTACTCATTATTGGCCAGTTGTACTGTTATGATCAGGTGACCTTGGAGCAGCATGAAAACTTTCACTGGAGTAGGTGGTAACTATACTGACCGCAAACCCTAATCTTAACACCGCAACTAGAAGTAGCCGTGGGGTGTGCCTAACAAAACCTAGACACCTCGACACAGCCGGAGGACTAAATACCCCTATAGATGGAAATAGGAATTTCTACCTTGCCTCAGAGCAGAACCCCAAAGGATAGGCAGCCCCCCACAAATATTGACTGTGAGTAGTAGAGGAAAAGACACACGCAGGCAGGAAACAGGATTTAGCAAATGAGGCACACACTAGCTAAATAGGAAAGGATAGGACAGGATACTAAGCGGTCAGTATTAAAAATCCTTCAAAAAATATCCACAGCAGAAAATACAAAAACTCCACCATCTAACTAAAGATGTGGAGCGTATATCTGCAACTCCAGAGAATCCAACAAGACTGAGAAAACAGTGACACAGTCTAAGCTGGACAAGAGAAAAACAAAAGAATAGCACAGAATATAAGCACACTGCATGCGTGCCACAGAAAAAGAAACAGTTAAGTAAATAAGGCAGCACACTGCAGCGCTAAAACATGCAAATACGAAATTTGAACTGCATTACTGCACTAGAAATATGAAAAATGAGAGCTTTTAGCGCATAAAAATGGCCAATTTTATATGTACCTGGTAGCCTCTTTACGGCATCTCTCTTATACCAGGTCCTACGCTTGTCTACCTCGCTGAGAATAAACGTCTCCATCTGAATGGGTGCATGTGAAACCTCTTCTGGGACTGAAATTCTCTCTCTCTGTGGAGGGGTATTGGACCTGCTGTAATTAAAACACCTGAAGCTAGGAGGCGGAGTGCATGATCAGAAGGCTAGAGAATACATTTCAAAAAACTGACCTGCACATCCAAACATAGACTCAGTGTGAACAGGTGCTGAACCCAGAGTCGCCAACTCGTACATAGTTAAGTAAATAAGGCAGCACACTGCAGCGCTAAAACATGCAAATACGAAATTTGAACTGCATTACTGCACTAGAAATATGAAAAATGAGAGCTTTTAGCGCATAAAAATGGCCAATTTTATGTGTACCTGGTAGCCTCTTTACGGCATCTCTCTTATACCAGGTCCTACGCTTGTCTACCTCGCTGAGAATAAACGTCTCCATCTGAATGGGTGCATGTGAAACCTCTTCTGGGACTGAAATTCTCTCTCTCTGTGGAGGGGTATTGGACCTGTGGAGATGCCGTAAAGAGGCTACCAGGTACACATAAAATTGGCCATTTTTATGCGCTAAAAGCTCTCATTTTTCATATTTCTAGTGCAGTAATGCAGTTCAAATTTCGTATTTGCATGTTTTAGCGCTGCAGTGTGCTGCCTTATTTACTTAACTATGTACGAGTTGGCGACTCTGGGTTCAGCACCTGTTCACACTGAGTCTATGTTTGGATGTGCAGGTCAGTTTTTTGAAATGTATTCTCTAGCCTTCTGATCATGCACTCCGCCTCCTAGCTTCAGGTGTTTTAATTACAGCAGGTCCAATACCCCTCCACAGAGAGAGAGAATTTCAGTCCCAGAAGAGGTTTCACATGCACCCATTCAGATGGAGACGTTTATTCTCAGCGAGGTAGACAAGCGTAGGACCTGGTATAAGAGAGATGCCGTAAAGAGGCTACCAGGTACACATAAAATTGGCCATTTTTATGCGCTAAAGGCTCTCATTTTTCATATTTCTAGTGCAGTAATGCAGTTCAAATTTCGTATTTGCATGTTTTAGCGCTGCAGTGTGCTGCCTTATTTACTTAACTATGTACGAGTTGGCGACTCTGGGTTCAGCACCTGTTCACACTGAGTCTATGTTTGGATGTGCAGGTCAGTTTTTTGAAACAGAAAAAGAAACAGACACTTATCTTTGCTGAATTGGCAGCTAAGCAGGAGAAGCCAGAAAGTGATCCAACACTTCACAAGAAACATTGACAACTGGCAAGGACTAATGAATCCTGCACACCTAAATATCCCAGTCAGAACTGCAATCAGCAGATACACCTGGCCAGGACTGCGACTCAGAGACAACAGCATTCCCACCTACAACCACTGGAGGGAACCCAAGAGCAGAATTCACAACATTCCTCCTCACAAACTCTTTCTAAAACCTGGAGCACCTATTCTGCTATTGAGAAATTTGGATCCACCAAAGCTGTGTAATGGAACAAGACTCTTGATTAAGAACCTGTTTCCACATGTAATTGAGGCAACCATTTTGACAGGATGTGCCACAGAAGATGTTTTCATTCCAACAATTAATCTCATTCCATCTGATTTGCCTTTTGATTTTAAACGCCTCCAGTTTCCTGTTCGACTGGCATTTGCTATGTCCATCAACAAGGCTCAGGGACAGTCCTTGAAAGTAGTTGGAATCGATTTACAATCTCCATGCTTTTCTCTTGAACTTTATGTGGCCTGTTCAAGAGTTGGAACAGCCAAAAATCTGTTCGTCTTTGCACCAGAAGGAAAAACTAAGAATGTTGTTTATCAAAAGGCTCTCGAATAAGTAGTAGAAGATTACTTCACATTACTTGGCCAATTTAGTTAAATCTGTGTGGAATATCTCTGGTGTTGAAATATATGTTGTGAAATGCTTCTATTAGCTTAGTTTTTGCCTTTTAATAATTACATTTCTATCTGTTTTGTGGTTTTTGTGTGCAGAATAAATTTTTGTTGACACATTCTATTTGCTAACAGCAGTTATTAACCCGGGCAAAGCCGGGTAGTACAGCTAGTGTATTAATCTACTATATAATTGTCTAAGGGTCACGTCCGTCTTTCTGTCCTTCTGTCTGTCTGTCACGGATATTCATTGGTCGCGGCCTCTATCATGGAAATCCAAGTCGCTGATTGGTCATGGCTGTTTTGCCACGACCAATCAGCGACGGGCACAGTCCAGCGGCAAAATGGCCGCTCCATACTCCCCTCCAGTCAGCGCTCACCCAGGGTTAATGGCAGCACTAACAGACCGCGTTATGCCGCGGTGTAACGCACTCCATTCACGCTGCTATTAACCCTGTGTGACCAACTTTTTACTATTGATGCTGCCTATGCAGCATCAATAGTAAAAAGATCTAATGTTAAAAATAATTTAAAAATAAAAAATCGTTATATACTCACCGTCCGTCGGCTCCTCGGAACCAGAACAGGCCTTTCCAGCTCCTCGCGACACTCCGGTGACCGCTCCATGCATTGCGATCTCGCGAGATGATGACGTAGCGGTCTCACGAGACTGCTACGTCATCATCTAGCGAGACCGCAATGCACTCTTGAGACCAGAGCGCACGAGGAGCGTCGGTAACCACGTCGCTTGGATCCGGGGGCCAACGGAAGGTGAGTATATAACTATTTTTTATTTTAATTCTTTTTTTTAACAGGGATATGATGTCCACATTGCTAAATACTACGTGGGCTGTGCAATATACTACGTGGGCTGTGCAATACACTACGTGGGCTGTGCAATACACTACGTGGGCTGTGCAATACACTACGTGGGCTGTGCAATATACTACGTGGGCTGTGCAATACACTACATGGGCTGTTATACATGACGCGGGCTGTGCAATATACTACGTGGGCTGTGCAATATACTATGTGGGCTGTGCAATATACTACGTGGGCTGTGCAATATACTACGTGGGCTGTGCAATATACTACGTTGGCTGTGCAATATACTACGTGGGCTGTGCAATATACTACGTTGGCTGTGCAATATACTACGTGGGCTGTGCAATATACTACGTTGGCTGTGCAATATACTACGTGGGCTGTGCAATATACTACGTTGGCTGTGCAATATACTACGTTGGCTGTGCAATATACTACGTGGGCTGTGCAATACACTACGTGGGCTGCTATACACTACACATACATATTCTAGAATACCCGATGCGTTAGAATCGGGCTACCATCTAGTAAAGTATAACTATTTTCGCTAACCATTCTGGGTCTCTTCGTTCCAGTCAGTCCAAATCTGGGCTTATCTAGTCATTTTTTGGACATATTACATTTAGAGATTAGCAGGATAGAGAGGTGTGGAGTATTTGGTAATAAAGGAAACAACAAAAGTAGTTAAGGTGTGAGGGTAGATAGGAAATACATTCTAGGCCAGTCCTTTATGTCTATCCATCCTGTAATTTCTAGAATTCATCTTCTTGGCGTTACAATTTAAGAAGAGAATTTATATATAATTTTATGAGGAAATGCCGAACACATATATTTATATTAGCATAAAGACTAGAAGAAGCAGATGAGAGAAAATAACATCACGCATTATGGCCCCATGTAACACAGATAATAGTATGTATGTCGTGGAAGACGGTCGGCTCCTGGGTGTCGCCCTCAGCACGGACTCGGAGGCCATGATGCTACACCTGGGAGAGCTCTGCATCAGCCTCTGCATCACTAGAGACCAGAGCACGTGATTTACCGCCGTGTGACGCCTCTCGCGATAGATGGAATCTACTGTTGCTTAGTAACAGAATGCCGGCTCTTAGTGTAACCTGAAGCCCGTACAATGGCGGAGACCCGTAGAGCGGCCGCTGTGTCCAGCAAGGTAAGGGCGAAGGTTGGTGACACGGATCAGCCATCACTGCACGGGCCGGCACTGGGAACACGAGTCCTGACCTCTTCAGTGCACCGTCCTTCTGCGTGTCCTGTCTTCCTTTGTGCCCTCTTCCTCCGTGTCCTGTCCTCCTCTCCGTGCACTGTCTTCCTCTCCGTGCACTGTCCTCCTCCCCCTCCATGCGCCGTCCTCCCCCCTCCGTGCGCCGTCCTCCCCCTCCGTGCGCCGTCCTCCCCCTCCGTGCGCCTTCCTCCACCTCCATGCGCCGTCCTCCCCCTCCGTGCGCCGTCCTCACCCTCCGTGCGCCGTCCTCCCCCTCCGTGCGCCGTCCTCACCCTCCGTGCGCCGTCCTCCCCCTCCGTGCGCCGTCCTCCCCCTCCGTGCGCCGTCCTCCCCCTCCGTGCGCCGTCCTGCCCCCTCTGTGCGCCGTCCTCCCCCCTCTGTGCGCCGTCCTGCCCCCTCTGTGCGCCGTCCTCCCCCCTCTGTGCGCTGTCCTGCCCCCTCTGTGCGCCATCCTCCCCCCTCTGTGCGCTGTCCTGCCCCCTCTGTGCGCCGTCCTCCCCCCCTCTGTGCGCCGTCCTTCCCCCTCTGTGCGCCGTCCTCCCCCTCTGTGCGCCGTCCTCCCCCCTCTGTGCGCCGTCCTCCCCCTCTGTGCGCCGTCCTCCCCCCTCTGTGCGCTGTCCTGCCCCCTCTGTGCGCCGTCCTCCCCCCTCTGTGCGCTGTCCTGCCCCCTCTGTGCGCCGTCCTCCCCCCTCTGTGCGCCGTCCTCCCCCTCTGTGCGCCGTCCTCCCCCCTCTGTGCGCTGTCCTCCCTCTCCGTGCGCCGTCCTCCCCCCTCTCTGCATGGTCTTCCTCCTCCGTTGTGACAGGTGATGACTAGTTGTTACTGAGCGCTGCTATTATTTCAGATAAAGAAAAACAAAGGTGTGGGACCCCCTGCAGTGATGACAGTGAAGAAGACCACCCAGGAGAAGCTGCTGGCCAGAGAGGAGGAGTACAAGTATGGATGCTCTATATATATATATATATATATATATATATCTTCCCCTTCCCCCACATTACAGCTGGTCCTGACTCTCCTGAGGATTCTGGTATAAAACTGCTGGAAATGTCGGAAGGTTTTGACCCCACGTGTAGCTGCGCAGAACTTCTGTGACATTTGGCATTTTACGCCATTCCAGGGTATTTGTTCTCAGCTAAGGGTGACACTTATTACTACAGTTTATGCCATGAGAGTGGCGCCCCCTCTGACCAGATGTTGTGGGACCAAACAGCACCAGTGTGGTGTAGTGCCGCGGCCGGTCCTGCAGGTCTGCCCGTGTTCTTATGTGCAGACATGGACAGGCAGGAGCGGCCGCGCACTACACTGCACAGGTCACGGGCTGACCCCATGGCTGCTGGACCAAGCCTAAGAATCATTATGCTGAACTCTAATGTCCTGCCCTGTATCTCTGGCCCTTACCCTACAGTGCCAGCGTACACACGGCACGTCCATCTACCGGCCATTAATACTGAGGCGCTCTTCACACAGCCATTTATATTTCCTCTCTTTTATGATCCATTTTGGGAGCAGAACAAAATAGAATGTTCAGTTCCAGGATCTATTCTACTATTTCCTAAAAGTGTATTGGCCCGCCTGCTCTTCGTGTTATTACACATAGTATGCGGACCATGTCTTCGCCCAGCCCAAGAATCAGAGAGATTATTTTTTTCACATTTGGACAGTTTGGTTCAATTTTCCTTTCCAGTCTTCAAGAACTGTAACTTTTTCATTTTCTCATTCGAAATATAGGAACAAATCCGAGTGCAGGGAAATTGAGAAGCCCCCTCTCCCCTCCCCCCCCCCCCTTCCACAATTCTGCAAAAGTCTTTATGGCATTTATTGTGCTGTAAAAATGACTTGGCAATATTAGTCTCGTGGTTAGTATGATTATTGCGGTATCAGACTTGTGTCTATGTATATTTTTAATTCATTTCAAGAGTCCCTATTACCTTCTACAGGCGCCCGAATGCAATGGCCGCTCATTGGCGCCCCATCCCATCAGCTACGCTCGAGTGGGGAACCTGACCGCCATGGGGAAGAGCTGTTACGTCCAATGTCAGGAAGATATTAAATGGAGCCGGTCACCGCGAAACTTCAATTTCAGCTACTTACTGCCCTACAGGGGACTTGGCACCCATAAAAATCAGACCTACGCTGTAGGGTTAACGTCTTTAGTTTTTTAGAAAATGAGGGCTCCTTGGTGCACCCTTGGAGTGGTTGAGATCTCTGCACCATTCCACCATTACTTCATTTCATTACAATTCATTTACATCTCGGTGAATTAAATGGGTCTGTGGGGGTGGGGGCATGACGTAATATTGAAGTATGATGGTTGAGGACAATTCTAGATTTTTTTCCCCCGCTATTTTAAGAAAGGAACGTAACCAACTCTTGAAAGGGATCTCTGAATCTGGTTAATCACAAATCAGGAAATGATGGTAACTTTGGTCTTCTGTCTGAATTATCGAACCTTTCTCAAGTTTTTAGCTTTGACAGTACAATCCGTGCAAAGCGCGGGGTCCTAATCTTGTCTGCTTTATTGTATATGTCATTTATTTACTTAGACGACTAAATGCTGAACTAGAGGCAAAAACCGCTGAGCTGGTACGGGAGGCTGAGGAGGTGATGGTGAGTAACCTAGACAGGTGTTGTCCTGAGCTGACCAGAAAGCAGGTTTTCTATCATGTATGTGACTTACTACTGACACACCGAACATCAGCAAGATTAGAAATGGAGATGCCGGAACTGTATTCCTCTTATATACAGCACACGCTACTTCCTGCATCATTGATTTTCAAGCAATGTCATTTAAAGGGAATCTGTCAGCAGGTTTTTGCTGCCTTTTAATTAGGTAGCAGCTATAAGTAGATGCTGAGAGCCTGATTCCGGTGATCTGTCGCTTACTAGGCTATGTGCTGTAGTTTAAATACAATCAGTGTTTATTTAAACATATTATTACTGCAGGACTAGGTGTCGTGTGGATGCCAGGCCAGCTAATCTGTGTAACTCCACCCCCACTACCGATTAATGTACAGTGTATACATGAAGCTGCCTATCAGGGGTGGGCGGGATATACATGGCTCAACATTCTGACCACTGCTACATCTACAGCAGAGAAAACTGCACCAAGCAGCCCAGTAAGTGATACATCACTGGAAATCGGACTCTCTGCCCATACGTCATGCAGCTTTCAGATTCCATAGCAAAAAACCTGCTGACAGATTTCATATAAAGCATTGCTAGGAAATTCCATCTCTTTAACAAATCATATTTTATATTGTGATCACCACTGTAAAAAATGTTATTTGCTAGGAGCAGCCAGCACCTGCCATTAACAGCAGCGATTGGAGCTGGCTCTGATCACTGCTGTTGAAATACTTTGATGCCACCGTTGTTCTGTGACAGCGGCATTAAACTGGTAGAAACCAGAGGAATGGGGTTTGCTAATGCGGCCATTGATCCCCACAATTGTGTGGTGCCGATGAGTTGCTATGGCAGCTGGGGGCATGGTGGCTTCATAGGAGAACGTGAATTTCACCATATACTGCAATACAAAAATATTGTAGCATGTCTTGCAAACCGTAAATCAATTGTTGGCGCCTAAAAATACATAAATACATACGTATAAATATTTATACTGTATATCCTAAACGTTTAAATCTCCTGTTTCCTATTCCTAAAACATAGACATATTTTGTATTGGTATCACTGGAAAAGTCTGATCTATCAAAGTTAAAATTGTGGCATTTAGAATGCAGAAATTTAATGTTTTTTGGTCACCTCCCCTCCCCCAAAAATGCAACAGAGATCAAAACATTTTTTGCATGCCGGGTCATTTTTACTTAACACTGTGGTTAAAACGAAACCCGAAAAGATGACGGAATTTCGGTTCTTGCACCTTTTTCACCTTGTTTCCAGTATAGTAAATTGTAAAGTACCGGTAATTGCTTTTACTCAAAACTGCAACTTATCCCTCAAAAAAATCCCTTGGGAGCTGTGAAGTATGATAGCACAAAGATGAAAATTGTCTTAGACAAGAAGGGGTTAGTAGAAAATGTTCTGCTGTTTTATCTATACAGCTCCTAGGTGTTTCCAAGGAAGCCCTGCGTAGTCTTCTCCTGCAATGATAGCCCCTTTCATCTGACCCCTACAGGCCCGTGGCTTCTAAGGTCTGCAGCAATTGTGTACTTTTATGGCCTAGAAAGTTATAAAAAGGGAATGTCCACCTCTTGGGCAACCTCTTCCTTAATACTATGTTCCCCAGTGTACAATACAGCTATCAGGCACGCCCCTCCAGATACTGGGGTCTCCGAGGGCTCATGTGACATTGCTATTCTGAGTGAGTCCTTCAGCCGGTCAATGGTAGCCAATGGTCGGCTTCGCTCGCACGTCCTACTAACGAAGCTCAGATGTCTGAGGGAAATTTGAGAACTGCTGCCCATTAGCTGCTGGTGGCTGAAGGGCTCAAGTGGCATAAAAATGTCAGGCAAGCCCTGGGAGCCCCGGCTCCATTATTGCTGGATCGGAGGGGGACAGGAGGATACGGCATTTAAGAAGGGGTTATCTGAGTAGTGGGCAGCCACGTTGTGTCTCACAAGGTAATAAAAAACTAGATGACATATTAAGTGGGACGGTCAGGATTGATGCCTTCATACCTGGACTCACAATTTATAAGACCTGCCAGCACTTTTCTTCTCAGTGTGAATGACTCTGTATTTGGGAGGTAACTTGCATCTTCACCTCCTTATAACAGCGAGAGCAGCAGCAGATCCTGTCACGACCAGCACTGTCGCAGGTTAAACTTTTTGATGAAGACGAGGATGAAAATTTAAGGTAGTATATTTTTATAACTTATTTTTTTAGGGGGGATATCCTTTTACACACTTATACTTTAGAGCGCTCTTACTGTCTTAGAGGAGCACATGTTTACTCCCAATTTTTAAAGATGGAACCATCGCAGACATTTTTGGCTATACCCTATAACCATTCATTCCAGTCGCTCCTATTAACCGTTTCTTTCTCCTCACTCTGGGCACATTAAAAAGGGGTTAGGCCAGGTTCATATTGCGTTATTGCAGTCCGTTTAACGCATGCGTTAAACGGACTGCGCAACGCAAGTGCCTTTTAAAGATCGCGTTATGCGATCGTGCTAGCGCAGATGCTCCATCTGTGCTAGCGGTGACGGACCCCGAAACGCTGCAGCCCGCATCCGAGGGTCCGTCACAGAATGACGGCACATCACTAACATGTCGATTATGACATGCGTTAGCGATGCGCTACATAATGGCAGTCAATGGGTGCGTTAGTGCCGCTATGTAACAGATGCCGTCAGCGCATTGCCATTAATGCAGTGTGAACCTAGCCTTAGAAAGGGATGGACTACACCTTTCCTGTAAGCTCTGTTAGTATTAAAAACGAATGGTGTATAGCTCGTCCTTCCGCGCTGAGTTCTGCCATTGCTCCCGGGGGACGCTCTTGTCTACAGCACTAATACTACTTTGACAGTGTGGCAGCCAATCATTAAGCTCCGCCGCCCTGACGAGCTTGTGTCATCTACTTGGGCAGAGCTGCTGTGCTCATTCCATGTGATGTCGGCACTGGAGACAACAGACCCCCGAGAGCAGCGGCGGAGACTCAGCTCCAGATCCGGGCACAGGTAATAAGGCACAGTTTAATTTTCCCACTGACAGAGCTTATAGGGAAAAAACTTCTGAAGGAGGACAACCCATTTAAGTCTGTTAAACCATTTTGTAGTCCTGTTTGATTATAGGGACTATGGTGGTGTTGACAGTTCGACACATTCAGCACGCCACCTGGGATAGAGGCCCAAATACCGGGCTGTCCCACTGTATTCAGGACGATTGGGCACAATAACATATGGCCTCTACAACACATACAGAGGCGTTGCATGTTTCATTGGCCGCTGTATCTATGGAGGTATTCTCCTCTAATCTGGTGCATCAAAAGGAAATTACTACTACAACGTCTGGTATTAATTTGACTATAACTTCCTGTAACTTGCCATCATTTACCAAGAGCTAGCTCTTATTTATTAACAAGTTTATTAACAAGTTTGATGAAATAAAACTATACATTGTAGTTCAAGTTGCTTCTAATTAATTTGAACATCTCATTCCATCGGCCAAGGCGGGTGTCCGTAGCCGCTGTGGGAGAGGGAGCACCGCCTGTTAGCTGCTGATGGCTGCGTCTCTTCTTTTGATTACCGGCTTGGCACGATGTGACACTTGTTACGTAGTGCCAGGCCAGCTAATCAAAATAAGAACCATGGATGTCAGTAGGTAAGAAACGGTACTCCTCCCAAATCATGGCCACAGACCACTGTCCTGGGCGGAGGAATGAGACGAACTAATGAATGAATACCAACTCTAGTAGTATTTTTAGAATGGGAAGTCATCCAATAACGCTCCTTTCCGTCTAATTTCCATCTCTCTTCTTGCTCTCACCATGTTAAAGGGGTTGTCCACTACTAGGACGATTGCATCTCACTTCCCATGTTTGGCCCCGTTAATATACAAAAGCTTATACTCGCCTTTGGTGGCGGCACCTTTCCAGCCGTTTCAGCCCTCGCATGAAGTTGCTACGACACATGAGCCCTGAGCCCAATCAGCACTGGCGTCACAGAGTTGGCTGGCCGTTCACTTCCTGATAATTACTTATGTGTCTGAAGGCGGGGACAGTGACGCCAGTGCTGATTGGACAGAACGAAGGAGAAAGATCATGCTATGCAAAAAGGATCACCAGAATGAAATGTACAAAACAAATTTATTAATGCAACCTACTAACAATAATTAAAAGTCAAACTTTGTCATACAATAATTGTTAGACAGGGCCCATCACCATATTTTGGTGGTAATGTCTACAGTCGTATGCTTGACCTTTTATTGTTTTTAATTGTTGTTAGTGGTCTGCATTGATAAAATCGTTTTGTACATTTCATTCTGGTGATCCTTTTTGTATAGCATGATCTTTCTCTTTCGTTCTTTGCATAGTCTCCCTGCATGCTATAGGTGATCCTGAATCTACCTACATGGGTGCTCTGTTTTCTTCCTTTATATTAGTATATTAGGCAGTGCTGATTGGGCGCAGGGCTAACGTGTTATAACAACCACATTTAATCCCTGGGAACGTGAATACTGACATGGCTGGATCAGCGCCGGCTCGAAAGGTGAGTATAAGGTGTTTTTTATTGTAACGGGGCCAAACATGGGAAATGAGAAGGGGTTGCCTTGTAGTGGACAACTCCTATAAGGGAATCTGTCAGCAGGGTTATGCTATGTAATTTGAGGACAACATGCGGTAGAGGTTCTTACTATTATTTATTTATACAGCACCATTAATTCCATGGTGATGTACATGAGAAGGGGTTACATACAAAATACAGATATCACTTACAGTAGACATACTAACAATGACAGTCTGGTACAGAGGGGCGAGGACCCTGCCCTTGCGGGCTTACATTCTACAGGATGGTGGGGAAGGAGACAGTAGGTCAAGGGTTGCAGTAGCTCCGGTGGTGTTGAGGTGGCAGCGGGGTCTTTACAGGTTGTAAGCTTTTTGAAGAGATGAGTTTTCAGGTCCCGTTTAAAGGATCCGATAGGGGAGAATAAGTGGACGTGTTGGGGCACAGTATTTCAGAGGATGGGGGATATTCGGGTGAAGTTTTGGAGGCGATTGGGTGAGGAACAAGTAAGTGTGGAGGAGAGAAGGAGGTTTGGGAAGATCAGAGATTACGTGAGGGAAGATAATGGGACATTAGTTTTGAGATGTACAGAGAGAAAGGTTATGGATGGCTTTGTAGGTCAGTGTTTGTAGTTTGAATCGGATACGCTGGAGAATTGGGAGCCAATGAAGGGATTTGCAAAGGGCGGAAGCAGGAGTGTAGCGAGGAGAGAGATCAACTAGTCGGGCAGCAGAGTTAAGGATAGATTAGAGAGGTGAGATTGTGTTAGCAGAGAGCACAAAGGAGGTTGTTGCAGTAGTTGAGACGGGAAATGATGAGGACATGCACAAGCATTTTAGTAGAGTGAGGGTTGAGGAAAGGACGGATATTTTAGAGCTGGAGGCGACAGGAGGTGGCAAGATCTTGGATGTGTTTGTTTGAAGGGACAGGGCAGAGTCAAGGGTTACTCCAAAGCAGCGAAATTCTGGTACAGGAGAAGGCAAAATGTCATTTATTGTGATATATAGATGAGGTAGGGAAGATACGTAAGATGGAGGAAAACTAATGATACTAATGGTATAGATGGAGAAGAGTAGGGGTCCAGGGGCAGAGCCTTGAGGAACCCCAATAAAGAGGGCGGGATGAGGAGGTAGTGTGGCAGTGGGAGACGTTAAATGTGCTTTTGGAAAGGTATGAGGAGATCCAGGATAGGGCAAGGACTTTGACGCTAAAGGAAGAGAGGATGTTTAGTAGGAGGCAGTGCTCAACTGTGTGGAAATCAGAGGACCAGTCTGGAGGAAGGGGAAAAACATATCCTATTGTATATAGTTGTTTACTTAGACTGAAGGATTAATCACCCTGTGATTAACAATGCTTTCACTATTAGGCATATTGGCAATCTTCCGATTTTGCCACCTCTCCTGTGATAAGCAGCTCACTGACCTATAGCCATTGTTGTAGCCTGGTGTGGGCGGGGTTAGCTTCCTCAGCTCTGCTGCATTGCTAAATCTAAAGGCTTTGCTTGTGTTAGAATGGCTGCACCCAGTAATCTAAGTGATACCTCCTTGGATTCAGGGTCTCTTTGCCTACATCATGCTCCTCAAAGAAGGTATAGTAAAACCTGCTGACAGATTCCCTTTAATGAGATTAAAATTAAGCAGGCTTTTGTTATTGTTTGTATTTTCTAAATTTTAATGTTTATTTTTTTAAGAAAACTCCTCTCCCCAGAAGTACCAGCTTTAACTCTCTCCCACGTCAAGGTAATTAGATTATGCACGCAGTATAATTGTTAAAAAAACAACAACCTAGCATAGTCTTATTATAAATGAAACCTGACCTAGTGACAAAAGTTATTGTTCTGCTAGATTCTGCCCCGGGTGCCATGTTTGTTCCTCACTGCTACCAATGTGGTTTCAGGTTTTATGTAAAGAAAGATTAACCCCATAAAGGGAACCTGTCATGTTTAAAGTGTCTGATCTGCAGGCAGGATGTTATAGGAGTAGGAGCTGATCAGATTGATAGACTTCTTGTGGGAAAGGTTCCACTAAACCTGGTATTTTATTCATTGACATTTCTGGTATGTATATGCATATGAGTCCACTGGGCGGTCCTTGTGGGACTGAGCATGGAGAGATAGCTGTCAGTCACCCGTAGGACCGCCCACTGGACTCATATCATTTTGCTTAGTTCTTCCTTCTTTATACCATACTGACCACAGAACGGGCTGCATGTAAATGTGACAGGTTCCCTTTAATCCCTTTCCACTGTCTTTCGACAACAGGCAGTGCAGGTCCCGAGTCTTCAGTGACGTCTTTTGGCGATGTTGCATTAACATGTCTATTAATAACCTGAATAATTAACTGATTAGGTTATTTAGTGTGTTACAAAAATATCTTTTTCATGTCACCCAAAAATAATATAAATTATGAAATAATTTATTGGAACTCCCAAAAAGCATTGAAAAGTAAAACCATTTCTTGCAGGTAAAAGAGAGCCTCAAACCCCACATTAAAAAAAATCAAAGAGTTATGACTGTTAAAATGTGGAGAGATTAAAAAAGGGGAACAAATTGGCTGCTCATTAATGCCTGTTTATTAAAGGGTAATGTGTATAGAAATGCTATAGAATTGGATGCATAGGTGGTCTCAGGTCTGATACTGATACAATATAACAACTATAATAGATTTGGTCTAGGCTGTAGAATAGATTATTGCCCGGATTCCATACAGTTGTATCCCTAGATTAACATACAATTAGACATATATCAGTTTGCTGCCTTTGACTGTAAACTATAATGTTCTCATTCACTGACAGCAAATATGTTGGGAATAGTGAGAAACTGAAATAAAATAAAAGGTATAAAACTTCTAAATTGTGCGCAGTTTTGCAATTTAATTGCAATTTAAAATTGTGGCCATTCTTTAAATATTAATACTTTTTTTCTTTTGTTTACAGCTTGTCGCCTTGGAGATCGGCCACTCCTGCTGCACAGCAGAACATGCGCAAGCTCTGATCTATTGAGCTTGTAAGCACTGTTTTGAAGCTGGCCAGGATTGCTGGAGCGTACTGCTACCTAATAATCCCGCCTGCTTCAGCCCAATTCTTGTAAGCTTCACATCAGTGGTGGTCGTTCTCCTAGGCAGCGAGATGTAAGCAAAGGTGTTAAAATCTAAAATTGTAATAAACCGTAAATTGCATAATTAATTGTATATAGATGCCCTATCCTGCAATATCCACCTATGAACATAGGAATAACCTGTAACCTGCAGCATGGGTTTATTTTCATGCAGCCTCTTGTGGGTGCAGATGACTAAAGGTATATGCTATGGAGACTATCCCACAAATAAATTATCACCGTTCTTGCTATTTTCCTAATTGGTGAGTGGCACCGAGTTAGGACCCTTGCTGTGTAGGCATTGATGGCAAATATTATGGATGTGGATGTCCCACAAATATTCAGAGGGGTTTCAAAACAATGGCGGAATATTTTTCACAGCCAGCACCTGCTTCTAGTCACATTGATTGGGGCGGTCAATCTGTGGCACTGGCCCCCATCTCCACCACAACAATGCAGTTGTGGAGTACTACCGTAATGAGTTGTCATGGGGGCCAGGGACCTGCTGAGGACCTTATCTGCTGCCATTTTAGCCCTCTTATGAAGGCCTTCATATTATACTTGGATTTGTTTAACATTTTTAACATGATAAAATCAATGGTGTCATTCAAAACCACAATCTGCCATCTGTTTTTTTATCTGTTTTTTTGCTATTTAATCTTTCAGCAGCATAATATAGGGCAAGAAAACCTAATTCCAGGGATGTGTCATGTGCTGAAGTTTCAATGCAATCAGTGTTTTATGAACAGGAGATTATCACTGCCTGACTAGGTCTCAAGTGCAATCCAGTCAAGCTTATCTGTGTAACCCCGCCCCCACCCCGATTGGCTGCTTGCTGACAATTCCCAGTGTACACAGGAAGCTGCCAATCAAGAGTGTGGGCGGGGATATACCGAGCTCAGCATTCTGACATCTGAGAAAACAGGGATTCTATCAAAACTGTACCAAGCGGTCAAGTAAGTGCCACATTGCTGGAATCAGAGTCTCTGCCCCTACATTATGATGCGATTAGGTTACATAGCAAAAACCGATTCCCTTTAAGGAATAAAATAACAATTACTCTTTAATAAGTGCAGCATAATTTATGATGAACCGTTACAGACATTAAACATAAAATCACTGACTTTAGATTCGTTCTTAAAATAGAGGCTTTCATTTTACAGACTGATGGTAAAACTGGCACAAAATCTTCAGCAAGGAACAGACCACACACTGCCACGAACGCAAAAAAACAAGCACCAAGGTAATTCTACTGCTGTATTGTCACCGTCAGCAGTCTATTAATATGATGTTATACTGTGAGATCTAAAATATTTCTACTTAACTCCTTGTATGTACTCTCTAGTATCATACATGTTTATAGTTTTAATGTTCTATACATATTTATTTATTCTTTTTGTTTCAAGACCTAGACCAAAAACAGCTGACGTGCGTACTGCCAGTGACGTTGCAATCCCATCAGATATTGTGGACTTCTCCCTTGCGAAAACCATTAATAAAATTGAGAGCAAACTAGAAGCGGGTGAAGTGCCTGAAAACGCTGAAGATGATGTAATTCCAGGAATAAACAATGACATTGGAGCAGGTATTTTAGTTCTGTATATAAGACAGATGGTGATTAAAGGGATCCTGCCTGGTCCCCCGTGCCCCCAGAACCACCAGCAGTTGTGTCTGCATATATAAGTACCCGGCCTAACAGCTCCTGTATTACATTACACACATCAACAGATCTTTTGCAAAAAGTATTTCTAAAGTCAGTTTATGATATGTAAATGAGGGCTGTGACAAATCGAAGGGGCGTTAGTGTCCCCAGACTAGTCGGCTCACTAAGCATGTGGGCGTGATAGCATATCTTGCAAGCGCCGGCGTCATCGCAGGCGCTATACTTAACTCTCGCATGCACTCAGCTTCTTCCCCTCGCATCATTGATCATCTGAAGCCGGGTGTACGTGGCCCGACCTCAGAGAGGCGCACTGTGCATGATCGGAAGTGCAGAAGTGTGTGACCTGCGCGCTGTGAGGATTCCTCGGGAGCCGCGGGGGCATGACCGCAAGTATGTGATTTGCGTGCCTGTGGTGACTTGCCTACTACTTGGGCACAGCCTCACTCAATGCAAGTGTATTGAGAGCGACTGGACACAGTCTAGTCGGAATGTGCATACTTGCGGCGACTTAACCGTCCACTCCCAGCGCCGGCACTGGGGAATGTTCACAGGGCGCACAATGTGAGGATTCCTGATCAGACTTGTAGCCTAAAGCCGGGCAACTCCTTTAATAGACACCAAAATGAGACACAACCCTACGTTTGAATAGACAGATGTATTGTATGGGTAAATGATCCCTTTCCTTTTTACAATGAAAGCCATTAAGTCATTGTAAGGCTATGAGCCCACACACATAAGATGGCTATTGGATGAATGAGCGCTCAGCTGACAGCTATCTCTCTTTATTCTTCTTCCTTACCAATGCACGCTCTGCTTGACTGAGTGTGCATGTGTTCTGTATGGAGGGAAGTAATGAGTAATCTGCTGGATGTCCCCTCTGGCAATGCTTCATGTCCAGTCAGAAAAAATGCTCCATCGTGTTCTATCAAACCATCATCTGCCAGGTTAGAGTCGGAAAGCTGCCTTACACAGAAACACAAATATTCGACCGACTTTGCTGTGTATGGGAATCTTGATTATGGTATGTCCATTGCCTATTGTTCAGCAAATCTCCGAGGCTAGCAATGATGAAAAATGGCAACTTCATTTTAGAATGTTAAAATTGAGCCTGCAACATCTCCTAACCAAGCTAGAAAATTATTGCAATTACACATGTTTATTTCCTTTGGAACAACACAAAAAAAATACAGAATAAAAGGCAAATTGGACATAATTTCACAAAAAAATGGGCCAGACATAATTGTTGGCACCTTTACAAAATTGTGGGTAAAGAACTTTGTTTCAAACATGTTGTTACGCCAACAGGGTGTGACAAGGTAAAGTGGACTCACTAGACCACTGATGGTGCAGTGGCGGCTGTATACCCGATACTCAAAAGACAGGAGAGTAGATCTCATAAACCAAAAGATATTTATTAATAAAAAGGAAACAGGTGTCAGAGGGAAAGAACCTCTGGATCACAGCACTGTACCACGTAGTGGAGCACCGGGCAAGGTGTACCCCTATACAGGGATTCCCCCGTCACAACACCAGGTGGCCTGAATGCTACGAATCCAGGACCAGAGGACGACCCATACTGACAAACTAGCAACACAGTAGAATACTTGGGCCAGCTGGTGGGGACAATCCCAGAAGCTCCATGAAATCCAGCAAGGTAGTTTCCACTGGTAGCAGGATCTGGAGGATTCCGTGAGGAGAGGCAAGACAACCTGGAGTGAGAACCGGAGAGACCAGAGAAGTCCAGAATGGGATTCACCAGAAGAGGACTCTGTGAAAATAGAGACATAAGTAAAGTGCAGAGCACAGCAGAGCGTGGCCTGAAGCTGCGGCAACAATCCAAAGAATGAACACATAGCCCAGGCACCTCCCTAAAGGGGAGGGTGCTTTTTATGCACAGAGCATCATAACACAGACGGCCCTAATAGCGAACAGGTGTCCTGCTGTTTCAAGTATGTGCAGGAAGCGGGGCGCGGCTCCTAAGAGCATTTCCAGGAGACCTGCCAAGAGGATGCAGGTTCTTAGCAGAGAAAGAAGCCGCAGATCGTCTGGAGCCACGGACAGGGTGAGTAAGGCTGTGTGATAGGCGCCGGTCTCCCTGCACAGCGGAGACCGAACCTGCGGCTGAGGGCATGACACATGTGATGCTTGTTCAAACTCACCTGTGGCAATATGAAAATGACACATGAATCCAGATGAAAAGAGAAGTTGACTCAATGTTTGTGTGTGCCACACTAAGCATGGAGAACATAAAGAAGATAAGAGGACTCTGAGGACTTGAAAACCAAAATTATTGAAAAAAAAAATCAACAATCTCAAGGTTAAAAGTCAATTTCCAGAGATCTTTGTTCCTTTGTCCACAGTGCCCCAAAGATTCAAGAAGTTTACAATCCATGGCAACATATCTAATCTCTTTGGATGCGGACAGTGGAGAAAAATTGATGAAAGGTTGTAACACAGGATAGTCCAGATAGTGGATAAGCAGCCCCAATCAAGTTTCAGAGAAATTCAAGCTGTCTTGTAGGCTCAGGGTGCATCAATGTAAGCGCAAACTAACCATCGACATTTGAATGAAATATAACACTATTGCAGGAGACACATGAAGACCCCACTGCTGACTTAGAGATAAAGCTAGACTGCAGTTTGTCAAAATGTACGTAAGTCAAAATCCTTCCGCGAAAGCATCTTGTGGACAATTGAGACCAAGATAGAGGTTTTTTTTGGTGAAGCACATCATTCTACTGTTTAACAAAAATGGAATGAGGCCTACAAAGAAAAGAAGACAGTACCTGCAGTCAAATATGGTGGAGGTTCAAAGATGTTTGGGGTTGTTTTTTCGGCCTCTGGCACCAGGTATCTTCACTGCGTGTAAGGCATAATGAAATTTGAAGATTATCAAAGGATTTTGGGTCGCAGTGTAGTACACAGTGTCAGAAAGCTGGGTTTGCATCCTAGGTCATTGGTCTTCTTGCAGGACAATGACCCCAAATATACTTCAAAAAGCATTCAGAAATGGCTGTAAACAAAGCATTGGAAAGTTCTGAATTGGCCAGAATGAGTCCGGATCTAAATCCTATTGAACACATTAGAGAGATCTTAAAAGTGCTGGAGAAGGCACCTTCAAATATGACAGACCGGCGCCTGCGCACTGCAGTACTTTGCTCTGCCCTCAACAGGGCAGATAAAGTACGCCTGTGCCAGAGCTGCGGCAGGAAGCAAAGAAGAAGACGTCATCGTATGAATGTGGGAGGCGCCGGACCTGGACCTGCGACGCCCATCGGACCGAACCGGGACCGCCCCTGGGTGAGTATAATCTAACTTGTTGTTCTTATCTTTCAGGTTACATCGGGGGACTTATCTACAGCATTACAGAATGCTGTAGATAAGCCCCTGATAGCGGTGGCCTTAGCTTATAGGCTTAAAATGGGGTGACAGATTCCCTTTCAGTGGCAAAGATGAAGTATTAATGTGCTATACGCCATATTCTTAGTAGGCAGGACTAGCCCAGTGTGGATCCCAGACTATTATTTTCTCTGATCCTCTAATCATGCGTTGGTCCGAATGCTGGCATGTTAGGCACATGCACAAGATATTCAGTAGTCCTGCCAGTCTGGGGATTGCGGTGGGGGTAGAGACGCTGTGCTGGACTAGTCCTGCCCCATTGGTAGATACCAGGCGGCACATTCAAATTTTGTTTTTAAATAAGACACATTATTGTGCCATGAAAAAGGCTTCAATAGAGTACAAGATGTGACACGACACTATAGAGGCAGACTTGGACATTTTAGGGGATCTGACAGGTCCACCTAAATGTATTTAGAAAAAGACAATCCATTAACGTTTTGTAATTTTGTTGGGATTCTCTGATATACTGTGAAATAGATGACTGCAGTAGATAAGGTCACTTGGAGGAGCATGAAATAAAAGAATTAACTTGCAAAATGTATTTTTTTTTTCAACTTTTTTTCCCAACATTTATTCTTGTGGAGATTCCTCTTTGAAGCATTTTAATTTTGCTTTGATTAGATAAAATTGTGTAAGGTTGAACGACAATGGTTGTAGCATTATCCTGGAGGCTTCTGACAACACTGAAGCATGGCCGGTGCGGCTGTGAGTTGTCAGAGTGCGAGTAATGGATTTGCTTCATCCATGTCTGACCCCTCCATTACTACTTTGGCCGCAGTGTCAGCATTGGGTCTGCGCCAACGAGATGAGACTACGAACCTCAGACGTGGAGCTGACGATGCTGGCAAATGATGCATCTAATGCTCTGCTTTTGTGTTGGAAGAGCGATCAAGGAAATATTTTCTTAAACGCGCTAGTCGGTAATAACTCAAGGTTTGTAAAAGTCTGTTTTATGCCAGAATGTAATATCAGGTCATGAGATTCTGTCATATCTAATTCTGGCTTCGGTGTGATGGTCCTATTGCTGACACTCATCCTTTTTTTTCTACAGCGTCTCGGCATTCTTGTCACATTTATTCTAGTGTCATGTATTTGACACGTTGTACAGGCTGCGTGAGTTGTGAGGGGAACGTAATGAGCACACTTCCATATTTTTCTAAATGCCTGTGGAGGATATATATTAGGTTGGTAAACATATCCAAGTTTTAAAATCTCATACCTTAAAAAGTCATATTTAGGAAGTTCCAATCCTTTTTGAAGTTTTATTCTGACTGATAAAGGTTTGTCAGACTCTGGGAACATTTATTTTTTTTTTTTTAAATTAAATACATGTGTTTGGAGCTAAAAAAATAATTTTTGCAATCATGCTTCATAAATGATGTACCATTGGCCTTCTATCACCTCTTTGTTTGGACTCGCGCACACGAGCATATAACTCGGACGAGTGCTATTCTATGGGGCAGTGCTGATCAACATGCTGTGAGTGGCTCAGCAAATCGGAGCGCGGTCGCCCATACAAGTCTATGGGTGCGTCTAAAATATTGGACTGCACTTTGGTGTCATCTGAGTGCAGTTTGAGTTACCCAGACTCACATAATGGAGAAGATGGAGAAATTAAGTTCTTCTCTGCACCTGTGATCATGCAAGAGAATGGCCTCACAGTATAGTAATACTCTGCTCAGTCTCTGATCAGAGTTTGAGTGGATTTTCATTAGCATAATTGATCTGATTCACATGGGAGAGAGAATCATAGCTGTGTGAGCAAACCCTTTCACTGTCTATTGTTGGTTGCAGAATGCAGTTAATTGAGCTCCCATCAACAAGAGTTTAAAGGTACCTTCACACATAACGATTTTGTTAACGATATCGTTGCAACATCACACTTTTTGTGACGTAACAACGATCCCGCTAACGATCTCGTTATGTGTGACAGCGACCAACGATCAGGCCCCTGCTGGGAGATCGTTGGTCGTGGGGAATGATCAGGAACTTTTTTTGGTCGCTGATCACCCACTGTCATCGCTGGATCGGCGTGTGTGACGCCGATCCAGCGATGTGTTCAATTGTAACCAGGGTAAACATCGGGTTACTAAGTGCAGGGCCGCACTTAGTAACCCGATATTTACCCTGGTTACCATTGTAAAAGTAAAAAAAAAAAAAACACTACATACTCACATTCTGATGTCTGTCACGTCCCCCGCCGTCAGCTTCCCTGCACTGACTGTCAGCGCCGGCCGTAAAGCAGAGCACAGCGGTGACGTCAGAGAAGACCCAACAATATTTGCTATTCCGGCAGGAGGTTGAAATTGGATTAAAAAATTATATATTGCAATCTCCCCACCAAAGGTTTTTTCATGAACTTACTGGGGGCACAATATATGAAATATAAATAATTACTAATGGCTGTTAAGGAAAGGAGAATACATTTTAAAATGTGTTTTATTGGTAGTTTTGTGTTCATAAAAAAAGTGAAAAACGGACACATCCTTTATTTTCCACACCTGCCTCCAACTTCTTACAGTATTGTGTATTGCAAAAAGTGTGTAGGAAAAACAAAGTCCTCCAACACAATGTTACAAACCAAATAAATAAATACATTATTACTTTTTTAAGTAATTGGAGAAGAAAGCAAACCAAAAGAAAGATGGAAAGAACACACGTTGGACGAAACGTGTATTATAATTGTATCCTGAAAATGGCAATGCAGGGTATATCACATCCTGAAAAAAAATTATTAGAACCTATTTGAGACATGGTCAAATCAATGAAATTTATCAATAAATGATCCACCAATAATAATGTGCTAAGTATACTATCATATTCCGTCCCTTAGGCCAGGTTCACACTGCGTTGCAGGCGTCCGTTAGACGGATTGCGTTACACCGTGGCATAACGCGGTGTAACGCAGTCCGTTAACGCCGCCATTAATTTCTATGTCGGACACATCGCTAGCGCACGTCCACAATGGGCGTGCGCTAGCGATGTGCCGTCATTGAGTGACGGACCCTGGGACCTGGGATCCGGGTCCGTCACTGCTAGCGCAGATGGAGCATCTGCTAGCTCTATCTGCGCTAGCGCGCTGACATACATGCATTTGCATTAACAGCAGCCCGTTAACGCATGTGTTGAACGGGCTGCTGTTAATGCAATGTGAACCAAGCCTTACACTACAGCATCCACAAGGGAGTGAACAGAAATGCACAAATTCAGAATTATCATAAAAATTTTATTTTATTAAATTCGTATTTAAAATTGACTAATAAAACAAATAAACAATAGCAAAAAAGTGACCACCGATGTGAGAGACTCATAGGTCTGCAAGCCCCTTTAAACACATCAATTGCAATATGTCAGAAATAATTACTGGGAACAGTCTATAGTAAATGATTTTGGAGGCAAATCAGTGCAACAAAGCAGTAAAAAGGAGGAACTTTCCGCATCTGAATTGTATCTAAAAGCATGGCCTGACGATATCCCTAGTTCTTAATGCTTAAATACCAAGGTGCCACTGGTCCTCATATGCCGCAGCACAAGAAAGAACTCCTCAATAATTAGTATAACAATATGGACTGAAAACATCCCAGATATACTTACAATGTATGGGGTTTGTACCGTGTCCCTCCACCCCGACGCACGTTTCGTCCACACTTCATCAGTGTCAAATCAATGTGGTAGGACATATAAGTTAATGCTAAATAAAGTGCATAGTGCTCATGACTAAAGTCTACACAAACAGGAGATCCAGGATACATAAGTAACATAGTAACATAGTAACATAGTTAGTAAGGCCGAAAAAAGACATTTGTCCATCCAGTTCAGCCTATATTCCATCATAATAAATCCCCAGATCTACGTCCTTCTACAGAACCTAATAATTGTATGATACAATATTGTTCTGCTCCAGGAAAACATCCAGGCCTCTCTTGAACCCCTCGACTGAGTTCGCCATCACCACCTCCTCAGACAAGCAATTCCATAAGTCACACACATCTGGGAGTTCCTTTATCTCTGAATCACCTTTGTATATTGTAAGTAGAAATTAACAAATAGATTTGCAGGATCCTAGTCCAGTGGCCAGCTATTCTGTGGCTGATGGATTGGGTGCCGTACGAGCCGCTTCCTACCTCCAGGCAACTTGGACTCCTCTTTTCATTAGCCGGCCTAGCGTGGCGTCATTGTTGTGGTGTGATGCACACACTGTCGTGCAAAACTGGCAATATGGGATATTAATAGGTTCAAATATTTTACATGGGAAAAATAAGTACAAGCAAGTATGCCAATCACATAATAGAAAATAGACATGTCACCAAAGATTAAGCACGAGAAAGAAAATCCATAATGCACGGTATATTTATAAGGAAATAGGAAGGTATAATTAGGCTTCTTAAAAGTGTTGTCTCCTACTGGGCAGCCTCTTATTAATAGGGTCAGGGAAATTAAAAAAAAAAATGATATTCTCCTCCCAGACACTATCTGCTCCTCGATTTGCAGTGTTTCTTCCCCTGTCGGTCTCCTAGTATCAACATTCGGCCAGAGCGTCACATACCTAATGCTGCCAATATGGGATTTCCAGTAGCAGATAACCCCCTTTGAGGACTACTTCTACTATCTCCGCCTCCATTAATTCTGACAAAATGTAACAAATTTGAGGTGACCACATTTTCTCAATGCGATCTTGTTTGTCTGCCAAAATACAAATACTTAGTGTGGACTTGTCCCGTCAATGCTGCACCAGTTTGTGTCGTGAGTGACCTCCAAGCTGTGACTTTGGCCTTCATTCCTACTTTTTTCTTCCATCTATCTGTGCTGAAGTATCACTGTACTAGGGACTTCTTCCCTACCCTTTAGTAGGACATGGTGTCTGCTGCTCTGGTTTGAGATTGCTGGCTTCTGTATTACATGTTTTCTGCTTATTTTGCAGAAGCTCAGATCAGATTTCTGAAGGCAAAGCTCCGAGTAATGCAGGAAGAGCTGGACAACATAACTCATGAATGCAATAAGAAGGTAAAAGCTTCTCTCTGACCTTTTCACTAAGGAGCTACTGAATAATTTGTCACTTTGCCCCCATATGCCTATTATTCCATGAAATGTCGGGTGAGTTTTAACCTATTGTCTAACTTTCAGGATGATGAGAACCACAACCTTACATCTCGTGTAAAGGACCTGGAAGAGGAGCGCGTGAGACTACAGAGAACCGCCAACATAATGCAGACCCAGGCGGACAAATATAAGGCTTTAATGGAAGAATCTAATAAGAAGACTGATGGCTTACAGCACCAGCTCTCGGCATTAGAGAAGGTGTGTTACATGGTCTTGCTTTTCCTACAAAAAGTCTTCTTATAGCAAGTAAAGCAAGACCAAGTAAATGAGCCGGAACATATGTTGGTTTAAGTGCAATGTGAATGTGCACCTACCTACACGTTGCGCTTATACCAACATACTGTATATTACAGCTCATTTCTTTGATTTTGCGTTAGGTTTTTGTACTTTGTACATACAGGAGGGTGGCTTCCCCTTTTGCGATGGACATTTTGTCCATATAGCTTTCCACCAGCAAGTGTCTGAACAGTCAGGTCTAGGTCCTGCTCTGCCCTCAATAATTTTGAGGTTTACTGACACATAGGTGAACTACAAGTGTTAGGGTCCGGCCTGATTGGACGCACCTTGTCGCGGTGCGATGGCTTTTACGCTTTTTTGGTCAAGATAGTGTCAACTAAGTGCATTATGTTATTTATATGTACTATTGCTATTTACTTACTACAGGGTATTTGCTCATTTTATTTTAGGTTCTGTCTTATAGCAAATAAAGCCCAAAAAGCAGCCAAAACATCATCTCTTCCATAATCTAGTACAGCATGTAATTTACTATTGCTGTTACGTTAGCACTTCAGCCTCACCATGCTGGGGTCCTGGGTTCTAATCCCACCAAGGACAACATCTGCAAGGAGTTTGTATGTTCTCCCCGTGTTTGCGTGGGTTTCCTCCGGGTTCTCCGTTTTCCTCCCACACTCCAAAGACATACTGATAGGGAATGTAGGTTATGAGCCCCAGTGGGGACAGTGATGATGATGTCTGTAAAGCGCTGTGGAATTAGTGGAGCTACATAAATAAGTAAAATAAATAAGTTCTGTTAACACCTTCCTCTTGAGTAAAGCCCCCACTATAATTGATGATAATTTTGATGGTGCTTAAAGTATTAGTTGCCAACGTGACTGATTAACTCATGTGGCATATGAGCAGTACAGCATAATCTATCCTTGCACGCCAACCAAGATATCCACCCTCTCTGCTCATTTTAGAGCCATTTGTTGTGGTTTTTTTTTTTTCCTGGAAAGTAAATCCTCTTTAGCCGACTTTAGAGCTTTACCTTGTGTCACAAGCTATGACATTAACCCTGTGAGATGTGGGGCATTATGTTAGATGATTTAGTAATTTATATAATGGCTGTGAGCAGTTGCCATACAGAGGAGCGAGGGTTTGGTGCTTTTATCCTTGAGTGAGCTGCAGTTCTGAAATGCCTCCTCACTAAGTGATCTGCAATATAGAAATCAGTGGCCCAATTCCTTTGTTCCCTTTGCACATTTTTTGCGCTGCAACAAAAAAAAACTATACGGCATCCCTTACATTTCATGTGGTCTTCATCAGGGCACTGAAACTACGTAATTGTGATCATTTCTGCTAAATTAGCAGAAGCGGGCAATGTATCTTCTCCCTGTACGTGTATTCCATCATATTTGGTAAGGGTAGTACATTTCTAAAAGAGAAGTAAAACAAAACGTAGGAGATGAGCAGTAAAGGCTTTGTCAATATGAGGAATAAGCATAAAGAATTGTAACTTGCAGCATTTGTCGAGGAGGTGGTGGCACGAATGACAGCAGATCAAGAAGGGATCATGCAGCAGATTACACAATAGTTTAAATGCCTATTTCGTAGGGTTGAGAAGTATGGGAGGAAATTCCAGAGATGGTAAAAAAGAGACATTGAAAATAAAATACAAAACTTTGATAGATTTACTGTTGCTCATCCCAACTGATGAACGTAAAATATGTCATGTTCTACATTTATTATCATTTTCTTCCACTTACAGACCGTGCAAGTGCTAGGTAACGCCCTGTTCACGCTTTCATCTGCCATTTTCATCAGATTTCTGTTGGCCATAGATGTTCTGAATACTTAACCCCTTTCTGACATCCGACGTAGTATCCGGTCCATGTGGGCTGGGCCCATCTGACCATGGACGGGATAGTACGTCATAGCCCATCGGCTGCGCACACGCGTGGTGGGCGGCCGATCGGGGCCGGGTGTCAGCTGATTGTCATAGCTGATACCCGACACTAAGTGTCAGGAGCGGTCACGGACCACTCCCAGTACTTTAACCCCCGGAACACTGCGATCAAAGATGATCGCAGTGTTCCAGGAGCAGGTAGAGGGGCTGTCAGCTCTGACAGCCCCTCTGCATTTGGATTGGAGACCCCGCGGCGTGCCGTGGAGACCCGATGTCGTCATGACGACATCGGGGGTCTCCAGAGCTGAAAGACTTCCTGTCATTCGCAGTGCATGTCTGGAAGTCTCTAAGGTTAGTGCACAGAAGCTGCAGCACTGACAGCTTCTATAGCATGCAGATCTGCATGCTATAGAAGCGTTCATCCTGCACAAAATGAGTGTCCCATAGAGGGACACAGTGTAAAAGTAAGAATTAAATTAAAAAAAAAAAAATTCAATAATTGTAAAAATGTTTAAAAAAATAATTTAAAAAAATCAATATTTATTCTATCATTAAATGAATATTTGAATTTAAAAAAAAAATCTAAACAATGAAAGTACACATATTTGGTATCGCCGCGTCCGTAACGACCCAACCTATAAAACTGTCCCACTAGTTAACGCTTTTAGTGAACACCATTAAAAAAAAAAAAAAACAAGCCAAAAAACCAATGATTTATCATCATACCGCTGAACAAAAAATTGAATAACACGCGATCAAAAAGACGGATATAAATAAACGTGGTACCGCTGAAAACGTCATCTTGTCCCGCTAAAAAACAAGCCTCCATATAGCTCCATCACCAGAAAAATGAAAAAAGTTATAGCTCTTAGAAAAAAGGGATGCAAAAATAATTATTTTTTAGATGAAATAGATTTTATTGTATAAAAGTGCCAAAGCATAAAAAAAAATATATAAATGAGGTATCACTGTCATCGTACACCAAAGAATAAAACTGCTGTATCAATTTTACCACACATGGAACAGTGTAAACACCCCCCCCCCCAACAAAAAGGAAATAAATTCATGAATTGCTTGTTTTTGTTCATTTTGCCTCCCCAAAATCGTAATAAAAAGCGATCAAAAAATGTCATGTGCCCGAAAATGGTACCAATAAAAAAGTCAACTCATCCCGCAAAAAACAAGACCTCACATGACTCTGTGGACCAAAATATGGAAAAATTATAGGTCTCAAGATGTGGTGATGCAAAAACTGTTTTTTGCAATAAAAAGCGTCTTTTAGTGTGTGACATCAGCCAAACATAAAAACCCGCTATAAATAGTAAATCAAACCCCCCTTAATTACCCCCATAGTTAGGCAAAAATAATAAAATTAAAAAAGTATTTATTTCCATTTTCCCATTAGGGTTAGGGATAGGATTGAGGTTAGGGTTGGGGCTAAAGTTCGAGTTAGGGTTACGATTGGGATTAGGGTTAGGGTTGGGATTAGGGGTGTGTTAGGGTTACGTTCGTGGTTACTGTTATGATTAGGGTTGGGATTAGGGTTAGAGGCATGTTGGGGTTAGAGTTGGAGTTAGAATTGGGGGGTTTTCACTGTTTAGCCACATCAGGGGCTCTTCAAATATGACATGGTGTCTGATCTCAATTCCAGCCAATTTTGCATTGAAAAGTCAAACGGCGCTCCTTCCCTTCCGAGCTCTGCCATGCGCCCAAAGAGTGGTTTACCCCCTCATATGGGGTATCAGCATACTCAGGACAAATTGAACAACTTTTGGGGTCCAATTTCTCCTGTTACCCTTGGGAAAATAAAAAATTGGGGGGTGAAATGATCATTTTACTCGGACTCCCATGACAGCACGACGAGAGAGGGGATCCGCCCATTAGGAACAGGAAACCTACAGATACAAAAGGGCGGTACCTCTCCCTTGCCTCAGTTGGTTTCCTGTTCCTGAGGGGACGGGTGCCTACAGACAGAAGGCCCAGGCCGGCCGGCCGATTACGGTAGCGGGGGGGTCTCCTACCTCGGCCGGTGCGGAGATCCCTGGAGACGCCACGGTGGTCCTTGCTGGACTTCACGGCAGTGGCGTTCGCAGCAGGGAGCGGAGTCCGGAGGATTTCCTGCCTCCATCAGCGCCAGCGCAGGTAAGTATTCCCATTGGTGGTGCAGCGGTATGGTGGGGCTGCGGGTGCTGGGCTCAGGCGTGTGGGTGACTCCCGGAGCGCTGCGCTCCATCCCCCGGCGTCCTGCACAGCTCTCAGCGCGTGCTGGAGCATTTCCGGGTGCAGTGACGTGGGGGGGGCGGAGTTAGCGGCCGCTTCCGGGTCGCCGGACGTCTGCGCATGCGCAGTCGTTCCAATATGGCGGCGCCCATCGCGTCTGTGTGCCGGTTTTTGACCGCAAGTTCCCCTGCCCTCTGCTGTATCCTGGGCCAATAGGGACAGCGCTGGCCCATCTGCTGACCGGATCCAAGGGGTATTTATGCAGGTGGAGATGTCAGATCCCTGCTTCTGGTCGCATTTCATCATGGAGAGTGGTGGTGAGCAGCAGCAGCTGCCAGACGAGGTACGTCAGAAGCCCAAACAGAAGGATAGAGGCGACCAGCCCAGTCGTAAGAGCTCTTCCGAACAAGGATCCAGAGCTTCGACTAAAGAGACCCCTCGGATTCCGGTATTGTACTTTGGCGCACGGGTAAGTGATCTACGTGAAAGTTCACTCTGTGACGCGGGCCCCTTTATACTTTATCATTCCAGGGGAAGAAGAGTACGGGGAAGTCTAAACATAAGGAGTGTGCCCTCTGTGGAGTCCCTCTACCTGACTCTTGTTCAAAAAAATTATGTGCCCCCTGTATACAACAGACGGTGAGGTCTACAGGAGCGGGTTGGTGGTAGTGACTTTAGGTCAGATATTAGTTATCTCCTATATTGTCCTCCCCTAGGTAGCAGAAGAGTCCGTAACTCCAGCAAATCTGAGGGAAATGATCCGGCTGGAAGTAAGGGAATCACTACGGTCCCTATCCCAAGCGGAAGGCTCAAAGCATAGGACTCTCTTGGACTCTAATTCTTCAGAGGAAGAAAGAGAGGAGAATTCCTATCTCTCCAGTCCTCTCTCCTCTTCATCAGATGAGGAGTCAGGACGATTCTGTCTACCCTTGGATAGAATCGACAAAGTCGTCAAATCAGTCAGAGGCACCATGGGTATAGAGGAACCTAAATCACAGCCCTCGAAACAGGAGATGATGTTTAGCGGACTTGATCGTAAAAAACATAGATCTTTCCCGGTAAACGAAAAGATTCAGGACTTGATCCTTAGAGAATGGAAGAAACCAGAAAAAAAGGGGGCCTTACCACCAGCGTTAAAACGCAGGTATCCCTTTGACGATCCGGTTGTGGATACATGGGATAAAGCTCCTAAACTGGACGCGGCTGTTGCAAAGGCGTCAAAAAAGGCCTCATTACCCTTTGAGGATATGGGAAACCTCAAGGATCCTCTGGACAGAAAGGCAGATATATTCCCCAAAGGTACCTGGGAGATGGCGGCTGGATCTCTCAGACCAGCCGTAGCGGCAACATGTACGGCCAGATCTTTAATGGTCTGGCTAGATCAGTTAGAGTCTCAGCTTAAGGACGGTGCATCCAGGGATACTATTCTGAAGGCTCTTTCGACCATCCAGAATGCTGCAGCCTTCCTATCGGACGCATCGGTGGACTCTGTCAGAATGGCGGCCAGAGCGGCAGGACTATCCAACGCGGCTCGCAGGGCCTTGTGGCTGAAATGCTGGTCAGGTGACATTCAGTCTAGAACCAAGCTCTGCGCCATTCCGTGCGAAGGACAATATCTCTTCGGTCCAACTCTGGACGAGTTGTTGGAAAAAGCAGGGGATGACAAAAAGAAATTCCCCAGTCTATATTCATCTTACCGCCGGCCCTTTAATCGAAGGAGATTTGGTCGGGGGAAAAAACGCGGGTCCTCTCCCACTAGAGAAAGTTTCAGATGGGAAGACAGACGCGGTAGAGGTACGGGCTATATGTTTCGCCGTTCCTCAAAGGATCAGAAAAAACCGGACCAATGACTAGCGATCCCTGTGGGGGGTAGACTGTCAGCATTCTCTTCAGCTTGGCTTGACATTACAAACAGTAAATGGGTCAGAGGCATCATTACTGAAGGTCTAAAACTGGACTTCAATCACTGGCCTCGTGAAAAATTTAAATTAACCCTTTTACGTTCCTCCCCCCTTGAGCAGGCAGCTTTGGAAGCAGAGGTTATCAACTTATGTTCCAAGAACGTGCTGATTGAAATTCCGGAATCAGAAAGAGGAAGGGGATTTTATTCTCCTCTTTTTCTGATTAAGAAACCAGACGGATCTTTTAGAACGATCATTAATCTCAGATGTCTTAATGAGTTCCTGGTCAATGAATCATTTAAAATGGAAACAATCAATTCAGCAATAAAAATGTTGTTTAATCACTGTTTCTTGGTAGTTGTAGATCTAAAAGATGCATACTATCATGTTCCAATACATGAACACTTCCAGAGATTCCTGAGGGTAGCTGTGTCAATGGGGGGCCAGATTCGCCATTTCCAGTTCAGAGCTCTTCCCTTCGGCTTATCAGCAGCTCCTAGGGTGTTTACAAAGTTAGTGGCATAAGTCATGGCACACTTACGAGAGTCTGACATCCTAATTATTCCCTACTTGGATGACTTTCTTATAGTAGGGAGCTCTGAAGACCATTGCCGTTCTCAGCTAGAGACAGCCACATCCAAACTTGAGCATCTGGGGTGGATCGTGAATTATGAAAAGTCTCGTTTACAGCCCCAGAAAATACAAAGATTTTTGGGACTATTGTTGAACTCAGAATCCAAACAATGTTGTCTTCCTCCCGACAAGTTGTTTCATATCCAACAACAGGTGTCTAGGGCAATTGATAAGCCTTCCATGACCCTTAGACAGGCTATGTCATTATTGGGTTCTTTAACCTCTTGCATTCCCGCCGTCCGTTGGGCCCAGTTCCACACCAGACCATTACAAGCCGAGGTGCTGGTTAATGATAGAATCTTACAGGGGTCCCTGCAGGATCAGATTACCTTAGGTCCAAAAGCACTCACTTCTCTTAGGTGGTGGCTAAACAGTAAAAACTTATCGGCGGGAGTTCCCTGGGTGTCACAGGTAACACGTGTTGTAACGACAGACGCTAGCGTAGGGGGTTGGGGAGCACACATGGATGACATGATGGTTCAGGGTCTATGGTCCCCTCCCCTAACATCAGCCTCCTCCAACCAGAAAGAGTTAATGGCAGTAGAGCTTTCAGTGAAAAAATTCCTCATATATCTGCAGGGTCATCATGTCAAGATCCTATCGGACAACCAGGTGGCGGTCGCATACATAAATCATCAGGGTGGAACTCATTCCGAGTCACTGATGAGAGTGGTGGATCGTCTGTTTCAGACAGCAGAAAATCACTCCTTATCCCTAACTGCTCTACACATAAGAGGAAAAGAAAACATCAAAGCGGACTTTCTAAGCCGCAACACCTTGAGACAAGGGGAATGGTCCCTAAACAATTACGTGTTCGATCAGATTGTCCACAAATGGGGACATCCAGAAGTAGACTTATTTGCTACCAGGGACAACCGGAAGACAACAAGATTTTGTTCCCTAAATCCCAGAGAAAATCCTCTGTCGGTAGACGCTTTTCTGATCAGATGGGATTTTCAACTGGCATATGCATTTCCTCCACTAGGCCTGATACCCTTAGTAGTCAGGAAGATAAGAGAAGATCGAGCCAGAGTTATATTGATTGCCCCATTCTGGCCCAGAAGGGCCTGGTTCACTTGGCTCAAGATCATGTCAGTGGAGGACCCCTGGGTACTTCCGGACATTCCAGATCTGCTCTACCAGGGGCCGATCAGCCATCCTCAAGTAAAGAATCTCCATTTAACGGCATGGATTTTGAAAGGGCGTTACTAAAAAGCAAAGGGTTCTCCCCGAGTCTAATTGAGACCCTTATGAAAAGTAGAAAGCAGATAACCACAATAATCTACGCTAGGACCTGGCGGAAATTTCTGGCCTCTTCTGATTTTAATTTAGAAGAGGGATTACCTATTAAACAAATCTTAGAATTTCTGCAAAAAGGCCTAGAACTAGATCTATCCACTAGTACTCTAAGAGTACAGGTCTCGGCCCTAGGGGCTCTATTTTCATGTTACATCGCCAATAATTATTGGATCTCAAGGTTCATTAAAGCTTCTATTAGATCTAGACCCATACATAAAGATAGATCTATGCCTTGGGATCTCAACCTAGTCCTGTCAGCATTGACTAGAGAGCCGTTTGAACCATTACAATCAGCTTCAATTAAGGCCCTATCTCTTAAGACAGCCTTTCTTGTGGCAATTACATCTGCTCGTAGAGTTGGAGACATACAAGCGCTCTCCAGAGTATCCCCTTATACAGAGTTTCTACCAGACAGAGTAATCCTCAGACCGGACCCAGCCTACTTACCAAAAGTGTCATCACAGTTTCACAGGACACAGGAGATAGTTTTACCATCCTTCCTTCCCAATCCCTCCAACCCTAAAGAAGAACTACTCCATACATTAGATGTTAGGAGATGCCTGCTAGAATACATCTCTATTACTGACACATGGAAGAAAGATAATGCGTTGTTTTTATCTTTCCAAAACCCTAGAAAGGGACTTAGGGTATCAAAGTACACACTAGCAAAGTGGATTAGGGAGGCTATCTCTTTGGCTTACACTGCAGGTGGGGGTCCGGCTCCGCAGAATCTGAGGGCGCATTCCACCAGGGCCATGGCTACATCCTGGGCGGAAAAGTCTGGAGTATCAATCGACCAGATATGTAAGGCGGCCACATGGTCATCCCCGTCCACCTTCTTTAAGCACTATAGGTTGGATTTGGGGGCTTGCTCTGATCTCACATTTGGGTTAAGGGTGCTACAGGCCATAGTCCCTCCCTAAGGAAGTTTACATCTCTGTAAGTCTCTCGTCGTGCTGTCATGGGAGTCCGAGTAAAGCATTAAGCTACTTACTGGTAGCGGCATTTCTCGGAGGCCCATGACAGCACCCTTAGTTCCCTCCCTATTCACTGGGGGTTGCACTCCATATAAATGTATATATTTCACAATATGATACCAGTCCCAATAGATGTCTGCTATTTTTGTATATAATCTGTATATAGTGTATATTTTTGTGTACCACTAACCGCGGTAATCCTCTCAAGACTCTGAAATACAACTGAGGCAAGGGAGAGGTACCGCCCTTTTGTATCTGTAGGTTTCCTGTTCCTAATGGGCGGATCCCCTCTCTCGTCGTGCTGTCATGGGCCTCCGAGAAATGCCGCTACCAGTAAGTAGCTTAATGCTTTTGTGAAAATATTTGATTTTTGATTTTTACGGCTCTACATTATAAACTTCTGTGAAGCATTTGGTGGGTCAAAGTGCTCACCACACATCTAGATAAGTTCCTTAGGGGGTCTACTTTCCAAAATGGTGTCACTTGTGGGGGGTTTCCACTGTTTAGGCACATCAGGGGCTCTGCAAAGGCTACATGGCGCCTGATCTCAGTTCCAGCCAATTTTGCATTTAAAAGTCAAATTGCACTCCTTCCCTTTCAAGCAATGCCATGCGCCCAAACAGTGGTTTACCTGCATATATGGGATATCAGTGTACTCAGGACAAATTGGACAACAACTTTTGGTGTTCAGTTTATCTTGTTACCCTTGGTAAAATAAAGCAAATTGGATCTGAAGTAATTTTTTTGTGAAAAAAAGTTGTGTTCATTTTTTTTTTTAAATATTCCAAAAATTCCTGTGAAGCACTTGAAGGGTTAATAAACTTCTTGAATGTAGTTTTGAGCACCTTGAGGGGTGCAGATTTTAGAATGGTGTCACTTTTTGGTATTTTCTATCATATAGATTCCTCAAAGTGACTTCAAATGTGATGTGGTCCCTAAAAAAAAAATGGTATTGTAAAAATTAGAAATCGCTGGTCATCTTTTAACCCTTATAGCTCCCTAACAAAAAAAAAATGTGGTTCCAAAATTGTGCTGATGTAAAGTAGACTTGTGGGACATGTTACTTACTAAGTATTTTGTCTGACATATCTATGTGATTTAAGGGCATAAAAATTCAAAGTTGGAAAATTGCAAAATTTTCAAGTTTTTTGCCAAATTTCCTTTTTTTCACACTTAAACGCAAGTTGTATCAAATAAACGTTACCACTAACATGAAATACAATATGTCACGAGAAAACAGTGTCAGAATCACCAAGATCCTTTGAAGAGTTCCAGAGTTATAACCTCATAAAGGGACAGTGGTCAGAATTGCAAAAATTGGCCTGGTCATTAACATGCAAACCACCCTTGTGGGTAAAGGGGTTAAAGGGAATCTGTCAGCAAGATTTTGTCATGTAATCTGAAGATAGCAGGAGATAGATGTTTGAAACACAGAATTCAGGGATATGTCACTTGTCAAAGTGTGGGCTGGTGTTTTCTAACTGTGAAGGATTTATCAGTAAGACATTAACATTGCTGCACTACCTTAGCCTGGCAACGCCCCCTCCAGTGATAAGCAGCTCACTGTCTATAGACCATGTACATACAGAGCCTGGTGTGAGCGGGCTTATCTTTCACAGTTCTGCTTCAAGTTAAACCTAAAAACTCTGATTGTGTAAGAACTGCTGGACCCAGTAATCTAAGTGATGTATCGTTGGATTCAGCTTCTCTTTAATTACATCATGCTGCTTTCAGATGAGGTAGCAAAAACCTGCTGACAGATTCCCTTTAAACCTGTAATATTGAAAAATAGTGTCTGATCTGCAGACAGGATATTATTCAGCGGGAGGAGCAGATGAGATTTATGTACATTTTTATGGGAAAATATTCAGTAAAACTTGCATTCTTTTCATTGAAGTCCTTGGTGTTTGTAAGCATATGAGGGCAGTGGGTCGTCCTACCCAGTGATTGACACTCTTGTATGACTGCATGCAGAGATAGCTGTCAATCACAGAGTAGGACGACCCACTGGACTGATATGTAAATACCCGGGATTTCAATGAATAAAATATTGGTTATACTCTTCCCACAAACTGCTCAGTTTCTCCATCTCTATAATATGCTGTCCACAGATTGGACTGCATGTACAAACTGACTGGTTCCCTTTAAAGAGAGCCGTCACCCCATACAGTAAATGTTACTATGCATTTCTAATGTATAGCCACCATATCAAATGACCTCCGCTCTGCTGGCGCTTTTTCTGTATCTGTGATTGGTACTCCATTTGCTGTAAAGGCATGGGAAAGTGCTCTGGTAAGTCTGAACCATGCCTTTCCTTTCTCTGCCCCAGAACCATTGTCATCAGGGCTGGTCCATCCCACACCAAGCAGCACTCCCCAAGCCTCTGAAAGGAACACTGACCTCAAAGGTGGAAGAAGCGGCAGCAGAGCGGAGGCCATTAGGTAGCGTTACACATTAGAAATGTATATGTGCATTTGCTTTTGGCTTTTCATTGACTGTAAGCCATAATCATCAACATTAACAGAAATAAACACTTGAAATAGATCTCTCTGTTTGTAATGACTCTATATAGGAGTTTCACTTTTTGTATTGAAGAACTGAAATAAATATACTTTTTGATGATATTCTCATTGTGTGAGAAGCACCTGTATATATTCATATGTGCGGTAAATATTGTTTGCGTATATTTTTCTTCATGTGAATACTTTTGCATCCCAGTTTTTGATACATTTTATATAATTTGGCAATGGAGGACAAATCGGAGCAATGGTGTCTTATTGTTATGAAGAACGGCTTGGAATCAACTACTTTTTCATGATCATGTCTTTGCTGGAGAAATATTTGTTGCCCCCTACTTTATAATTTTTTCCTTTTCAGACCAGCTGCTCAATACAAAAGGTTAACCTTGATATTTTATTTCTAGAACTGATAGCGTCTTATCCTATTGAAGAAGTTAAATATCACAATACGGATGAAGGTTAAAAGCAAAGCATTCCCTCAGGGATGGGGGTGAGGAGGGATATGAGGTCATTTTCTATTTTCTTGCTTTTGAAATATTAGCCGAGGTAGGACCTTGGGAGAGACTCTGTAGGACTTGCTAATAAGGGATGATGTAATAATGTCCATGATCTTCTTGCTGTGCCTAGGCAACATGCTGAGAATACACACTGGCGTAAGTCATTTTGTCGGGAGGTGGAAAATGGTATTTGTCCCTCTTCTTGATTTTTCTGTCAGCTTTTACTCTTCCAGTTTATTTATTACCCATTATTTATATAGCATCGGCAAAGCTTGACTCGCCATAGAGACAAAGCACTCCTAATGGGGCTTAAAATCTAATTCACTAAGTACAAGTACTAACTCGGTAAAACTTCTTCATAGGAAGCTAATTTATAGTATGGTTTTTGGGGAGTGTGAGGAGACTGGCATTACACAGAGGAAACGCACACGGAGGATATTGAAACTATAACTTGGGAAAAGCAGAATAGGAAACTTTGATTTTTAACTATTCAATACGCTGTAGATGCTGTTAAGATTCCACTATTGGGAATGGCTTTTAATGTCCAAGGATGAGGATGGGAGGCCACCACTGTAGCCACGTCATTCTGGATGATGATAGAGGTTTATATGTTGATAGCAACGTTTTCACAACAGAAGCTTATGTCATTACAAATTGTGTAAAATATTTGTGTGTTGTCATTTTGCCCTTATACAAAAAATGAGACAGTTCAGGATCAGAAGATTCCTCGGGTGGCACTCTGAATCAGAAGATTCCTCGGGTGGCACTCTGAATCAAAAGATTGCTCGGGTGGCACTCTGGATGAGAAGATTGCTCAGGTGACACTGGATGAGAAGATTGCTCGGGTCGCACTCTGGATGAGAAGATTGCTCGGGTGGCACTCTGGATGAGAAGATTGCTCGGGTGGCACTCTGGATGAGAAGATTGCTCGGGTGACACTCTGGATGAGAAGATTGCTTGGGTGGCACTCTGGATGAGAAGATTGCTCGGGTGACACTGGATCAGAAGACTGTTCGGGTGGCACTCTGGATGAGAAGATTGCTCGGGTGACACTCTGGAACAGAAGATTGCTCGGGTGGCACTCTGGATGAGAAGATTGCTCGGGTGACACTCTGGATGAGAAGATTGCTCGGGTGACACTCTGAATGAGAAGATTGCTTGGGTGGCACTCTGGATGAGAAGATTGCTCGGGTGACACTGGATCAGAAGACTGTTCGGGTGGCACTCTGGATGAGAAGATTGCTCGGGTGACACTCTGGAACAGAAGATTGCTCGGGTGGCACTCTGGATAAGAAGATTGCTCGGGTGGCACTCTGGATGAGAAGATTGCTCGGGTGGCACTCTGGATGAGAAGATTGCTCAGGTGACACTGGATCAGAAGATTGCTCGGGTGGCACTCTGGATGACAAGATTGCTCGGGTGGCACTCTGGATGAGAAGATTGCTCGGGTGACACTCTGGATGAGAAGATTGCTCGGGTGACACTCTGGATGAGAAGATTGCTCGGGAGACACTCTGGATTAGAAGATTACTTGGGTGGCACTCTGGATGAGAAGATTGCTCGGGTGACACTGGATCAGAAGATTGCTCGGGTGGCACTCTGGATGAGAAGATTGCTCGGGTGGCACTCTGGATGAGAAGATTGCTCGGGTGGCACTCTGGATGAGAAGATTGCTCGGGTGACACTCTGGATGAGAAGATTGCTCGGGTGACACTCTGGATGAGAAGATTGCTCGGGAGACACTCTGGATGAGAAGATTGCTTGGGTGGCACTCTGGATGAGAAGATTGCTCGGGAGACACTCTGGATTAGAAGATTGCTTGGGTGGCACTCTGGATGAGAAGATTGCTCGGGTGACACTGGATCAGAAGATTGCTCGGGTGGCACTCTGGATGAGAAGATTGCTCGGGTGGCACTCTGGATGAGAAGATTGCTCGGGTGGCACTCTGGATGAGAAGATTGCTCGGGTGACACTCTGGATGAGAAGATTGCTCGGGTGACACTCTGGATGAGAAGATTGCTCGGGAGACACTCTGGATGAGAAGATTGCTTGGGTGGCACTCTGGATCAGATTGCTTGGGTGGCACTCTGGATGAGAAGATTGCTCGGGTGACACTGGATCAGAAGACTGTTCGGGTGGCACTCTGGATGAGAAGATTGCTCGGGTGACACTCTGGAACAGAAGATTGCTCGGGTGGCACTCTGGATGAGAAGATTGCTCGGGTGACACTCTGGAACAGAAGATTGCTCGGGTGGCACTCTGGATGAGAAGATTGCTCGGGTGGCACTCTGGATGAGAAGATTGCTCGGGTGGCACTCTGGATGAGAAGATTGCTCGGGTGACACTGGATCAGAAGATTGCTCGGGTGGCACTCTGGATGAGAAGATTGCTCGGGTGGCACTCTGGATGAGAAGATTGCTCAGGTGGCACTCTAGATGAGAAGATTGCTCGGGTGACACTCTGGATGAGAAGATTGCTCGGGTGACACTCTGGATGAGAAAATTGCTCGGGAGACACTCTGGATGAGAAGATTGCTTGGGTGGCACTCTGGATCAGATTGCTTGGGTGGCACTCTGGATGAGAAGATTGCTTGGGTAACACTGGATCAGAAGACTGTTCGGGTGGCACTCTGGATGAGAAGATTGCTCGGGTGACACTCTGGAACAGAAGATTGCTCGGGTGGCACTCTGGATGAGAAGATTGCTCGGGTGGCACTCTGGATGAGAAGATTGCTCGGGTGACACTCTGGATGAGAAGATTGCTCGGGTGACACTCTGGACGAGAAGATTGCTCGGGTGACACTCTGGATGAGAAGATTGCTCGGGAGACACTCTGGATGAGAAGATTGCTTGGGTGGCACTCTGGATGAGAAGATTGCTCGGGTGACACTGGATCAGAAGATTGCTCGGGTGGCACTCTGGATGAGAAGATTGCTCTGGTGGCACTCTGGATGAGAAGATTGCTCGGGTGGCACTCTGGATGAGAAGATTGCTCGGGTGGCACTCTGGATGAGAAGATTGCTCGGGTGACACTCTGGATGAGAAGATTGCTCGGGTGACACTCTGGACGAGAAGATTGCTCGGGTGACACTCTGGATGAGAAGATTGCTCGGGAGACACTCTGGATGAGAAGATTGCTTGGGTGGCACTCTGGATGAGAAGATTGCTCGGGTGACACTGGATCAGAAGATTGCTCGGGTGGCACTCTGGATGAGAAGATTGCTCTGGTGGCACTCTGGATGAGAAGATTGCTCGGGTGGCACTCTGGATGAGAAGATTGCTCGGGTGGCACTCTGGATGAGAAGATTGCTCGGGTGACACTCTGGATGAGAAGATTGCTCGGGTGACACTCTGGATGAGAAGATTGCTCGGGAGACACTCTGGATGAGAAGATTGCTTGAGTGGCACTCTGGATCAGATTGCTTGGGTGGCACTCTGGATCAGAAGATTGCTCGGGTGGGGAGAAGCTTTAAATAAGTATTTAAAAGATTTTGGGTGAGATAAAAGTTTGGATTGCAAAAAAGAATAAAAATGTTGGTGTTGGGAGTATGCAAAAATTGTCACAATGGGTGAGAGCATGCGACTCTCAAAGCCTGACCAGAATATATGTTTAATATTAAGTGTAAAAGGGGTTTTCTGTGAGTATCGGGTGTTTTGATTTTAACCAATGGCGTGAAAATACTGAAAAAGGGGAACACCCCATTAACAGACACATGCAACATTTTATAAAAAGAAGACATCACTTTATTCTTCCATGCTACAACTACAACTTGTGTTAATAAAGTGATCTTACGTTTTAACAGACATTCCGGTAAAAATGGTGGATCTCTTTATCTATATATATATATAATCATCTAAGGTCCATTTTCGTCTGTTTGTCTGTAACGGAAATCCTGCGTCGCTGATTGGTTGCGCCCGGCCGCGACCAATCAGCGATATTGGGGCGGGATTTAAACACCGCTTCACTTTTTACTATTGATGCTGCCTATGCAGCATCAATAGTAAAAAGATATAATGTTAAAAATAATAATAAAAAAAAATCGTGATATTCTCACCTTCCGGCGTCCCCGGCAGCTTTTCCCGCTCCTTGCAATGCTCCAGTCCCAGTAATGCTATGCGGTAATGACCCCAGATGACATAGCGGTCTCGCGAGACCGCTACATCATCACGGGTTATTGTCGCAAAGCATCACTGGGAAGGGACCTGGTGGGAGCATCGCTAAAGGCCTGTTCTGGATCCGGGGGCCACCGGAAGGTGAGTATATAACTATTTTTTATTTAATTCTTTTTTTAACGGATATAGTGCTCACACTGCTATATACTAAGTGGGCTGTATTATATACTGCGTGGGCTGTGCTATATACTACGTGGGCTTTGTTATATACTATGTGGGCTGTGTTAAATACTATGTGGGCTGTGTTAAATACTATGTGGGCTGTGTTAAATACTATGTGGGCTGTGTTAAATACTATGTGGGCTGTGCTATATACTACGTGGCTGTGCAATATACTACGTGGCTGTGCTATATACTATGTGGCTGTGTTATATACTACTTGGCTGTGCTATATGCTACGTGGCTGTTCTATATACTACGTGGCTGTGCTATATACTACGTGGCTGTGCTATATACTACGTGGGCATCATGAATTGTGGTATGTGTTAAAGGGGGGGCCCCACTAAGACTCTTTCGCCCGGGGACCTCAAAACCTGGAGCCGGCCCTGGCTTCACTGATTGGTGCAGTCCGGCCGCGAATTTGCGCGGGATTTAAACCACGCTTCGCTGATTGGACGTGGCCGGCCGAATCCTGTGTATTCATTGCATTATTCTTAAATCTTTGTAAATAAACTACATACATATTCTAGAATACCTAATGCGTTAGAATCTGGCCACCATCTAGTTGTTGAATATTCATGATAGTTGGCAGAGCTGATCATCTACTACAGGAGTTGTCTCTTAGTTTTACTAGATGGAAATAGAAAAATTGCATATATTTGCCTAAAACAGTTGTGCCCAATAGTTTACATACCCCGGCAGAATTTTTGCTTTCTTGGCCTTTTTTCAGAGAATATGAATGATAACACCAAAACTTTTTCTCCAGTCATGGTTAGTGATTGGGTGAAGCCATTTATTGTCAAACTACTGTTTTCTCTTTTTAACTCATAATGACAACCCAAAACATCCAAATTAGGCTTCCGTCACACTAGCAGTATTTGGTCAGTATTTTACATCAGTATTTGTAAGCCAAAACCAGGAGTGGGTGATAAATGCAGAAGTGGTGCATATGTTTCTATTATACTTTTCCTCTATTGGTTCCACTTCTGGTTTTGGCTTACAAATACTGATGTAAAATACTGACCAAATACTGCTAGTGTGACGGCAGCGTTATCCTGATCAAAAGTTTACATACCCTGGTGATTTTGACAGAAGTTGACACAAATGAGTTTGAATGGCTACTAAAGGTAACATCCTTACCTGTGACCTGTTTGCTTGTAATCAGTGTGTGCATAAAAGCTTAGTGAGTTTCTGGGATCTCGACAGACTCTTGCATCTTTCATGCAGCCACTGACGTTTCTGGATTGTGAGACATGGGGAAAGCAAAAGAATTGTCAGCGGATCTATGGGAAAAGGTACAACTTACGGTATACAACAGGAAAGAGATATCCTAGGAATTGATAATGCCAGTCAACAGCGTTCAAATTGTGATTAACAAATGGAAAATCAGGGTCTCTGTGAAAACAAAACCACGGTCAGGTAGACCAACAAAAATGTTGTCCAGAAATGCCAGGAAAATTGTTTGAGATGCAAAGAAAAACCCACAAATAACATCAACTGAAATACAGAACTCTCTGAAAACTAGCGGTGTGGCTGTTTCAAGATGCACAATAAGGAGGCACTTGAACAAAAATGGGCTGCATGGTCGAGTCGCCAGAAGAAAGCCATTACTGTGCAAATGCCACAAAGTATCTCGCTTACAATATGCAAAACAGCACAGAGACAAGCCTCAAAACGTCTGGAATAAGGTAATTTAGAGTGAAGAGACTAAAATTGAACTTTTTGGCCACAACCATAAACGTTACATTCAATAAGGCCCATGATGAAAGGAACACCATTCCTACTGTAAAGCACGGAGGCGGATCACTGATGGTTTGGGGATGTGTGAGCTACAAAGGCACATGAAACTTGGTCAAAATTGAAGGAAAGATGAATGCAGCACGTTATCAGCAAATACTGGAGGCGAATTTGCACTCATCAGTCCGGAAGCTGTGCATGGGATGTACTTAGACGTTCCAATCTGTAAACTTTTGATCAGGATCATTTGGATGTTTTGGGTTGTCATTATGATTTAAAAATAGAAAAAACAGTAAATTGACAATAAATGGCTTCACCCTACCACTAACCATGAGTGGAGGAAAAAGTTTTGGTGTTATCATTCATATTCTCTGAGAAAAGGCCAAGAAAGCAAAAATGCTGCCGGGGTATGCAAACTTTTGAGCACAATGGTATATTCCCTGCTGTCATATTGTTACATAATTGGGCAGATTAGGAGTTTAAAGGTACTTTCACACATAACGATTTCATTAACGATATTGTTGCTTTTTATGACGTAGCAACGATATCGTTAACGAAATCGTTATGTTTGACAGCGACCAATGATCAGGCCCCTGCTGGGAGATCGTTGGTCGCTGGGGAATGATCAGGAACTTTTTTTGGTCGCTGATCACCCGCTGTCATCGCTGAATCGGCGTGTGTGACGCCGATCCAGCGATGTGTTCACAGGTAACTAGGGTAAATATCGGGTTACTAAGCGCAGGGCCACGCTTAGTAACCCGATATTTACCCTGGTTACCATTGTGAAAGTTAAAAAAAAAACAGTACATACTCACATTCCGATGTCTGTCACGTCCCCCGGCGTCAGCTTCCTGCAGTGACTGTCAGCGCCGGCCGGCCGTAAAGCAGAGCACAGCAACAACCTGCTGACGTCGTTTCCCCCCAGATCTTCCATGTCCGTATCTGCAATGAGGTTTTTTTCCTTTACAGTATGGTTACATTTACTGACCAAGTACGTCAGCAACGTGTGGAGTAAGAAGTGTATCGAAGAGTTAACTTCTCCCCTTCTCAATAAAAAGAACCATCATGGCAAAAACCATAGGTGTAAAAGAGCAGCACATAAGGGCACAGACAATTTCTCACCACTGACTTGCATTGATCAGTTAGTGGGGGAAACATTGATGGTAACTGTTCCTTGGATTAAGGGCATTTGTCATAGAGAATAACCATCCACAGCAGAATACTTGGCGATTTCTTGCAGTCGAGGACATGTTCCTGTACTAACATTAATCTGTAGTTTACACTAAATACGCAAGTTCTTTGTGTATAATGACTTGTGTCCGGCATAGCCTACAGGATAGAGAGCCGTCACTCGGCAGGCAGCTATTTCTCGCGACTCCTCCATACAGAGGTGCGCTCCCTCTGCCGAGTGCCCCTGTGTTCTCTATGAGAGAGCCGCTGCCGGACATCTCTTGGTGGCGGCTCATCTCGCCAAGGGCAAAAGGATCTGCAGTGCGAAATTGGACATGCTGGGTCTTCTCCACTGACGTCATCTGTCAGGAGGCTCCATGCACATTAGACTGTCACCGATACTGGCTGGTTTGGCTGATGTTAATGTTAAGTGTATGGGGGCTTTAGGATGCTAATTCATCCATCTTGGATTAATATTAATTACCTAGTCAGCTAGAATTGAATTTAATATCTTGTATTTTATCATTAATTTACATTTATTTTATTTATTTATTTTTTTCAATTTTCACATTTATTTATGTGAACTGCAGAAAAGGTCAGTCTTCTTATCAGCGACTTCAGATTTATGAAATAATTGCCGATATATCTTAATGTTAATCTAAGTTTGAGCTTCACATAAAAAAAAAAACAGGATTTTTTTCCTGACCACATGTTTAGCATTGCCGTACACTGGTTCTTCAGTTTTATAAGCCAATTACAAACTAATATGGAACATGTTTTTCTATCTGATTTAGGAACTGGAAAACGTTAAACGAATTCAGAAACAGTCTGCAAGCAATCAAAGTGCTACCGAGGTTCGCCTGAACAGAGCCGTGGAGGAAGCCGATAGATACAAGATGGAACTCAATAAACTAAAGCAAAGTAACAAGGTATTTTAATTTAATTTAGGCTTTTTCATTGCACTCATCATGGATATTGTTTCCGGGGTCGGATACGATGCATTAGCACAATATCATGACGAACCCCAAGTATTTATAGATGAAATGTACAATGCAGTCATTGTTTCTAAGTGAACTGTTAGCAGTTTTTATTTTTGTGGATAATGTAAATGTTTGCAACCTTCTAATACACATCTAATAAAACATTTACATCCAGAGATTGAAAAAAAAAAAAACAGTACAAACTTATGTCACTGATGACGGCCCTGTGCAGTACAGACCTATGTCACTAATGATGGCCCTGCACAGTATAGACCCGTGTCAATGATGACTGCACCCTAGCAACCAGGCAATCCCCACATGTACTTATGCTGGCTAACAGATGTAAATCATTCAGCTGTGGCAAGAAAAACTAAATCTCCGAGCACTAAGGGTATGTGCACACGTTCAGGATTTTTCGCGTTTTCTCCCAATAATGCATAAAAAACGCATACATATGCATCCTATCATTTAGAATGCATTCCGCAATTTTTGTGCACATGATGCGTTTTTTTCCGCGAACAAAAAAACACATCGCGGTAAAAGCAGCATGTTCATTAATTTTGCGGATTTTTAGCGTTTTTCCCGCTATTAAATGCATTGGGAAAAACGCAAAAAAAAACGCATGCAGATTTCTGGCAGAAATGTCCAGTTTTTGTCAGGAAATTTCTGCAAGAAATCCAGAACGTGTGCACATACCCTAAAAAATACTCGGAGGACCCCCAAGCGTGCTCGAGAAATCTCGAGTAACGAGTATATTCGCCCATCACTATTGCTGATCCATGGTCTATGGCATGTATCTTTGTTCACACTGACATCATAGTTTGTGTTTGGATAAGATCTGTAGATAAGATCTGTAAGTGACCTGCTCAGATATGCAGTAATACACGCTCTTCTGGCAGTCAAAAACAAAGTGCACCCGGTGGCTGGTATTAGCTGCAGCGCTGCTGCCAATAAGTGCGTACAGTGGCTGTGCCCGTGTAGATGGGACACCATACACAGAGCTGCGGAGCTCACTGATTGGCTGCCACACCGTACACAGAGCTACGGAGCCCACTGATTGGCTTCCACGTTATGGACGTGACATCAGCCGCACAGCAACTACCGCCCACTGGGACTCAACACGGGACCTGGGGAGGATGAGTAAAGATCATTTTATTTATTTTATAACAAACTGCTGCCCGAAGCAAAGGGGTGATCCCTTAAAGGGACACTGTCACCTGAATTTGGAGGGAACAATCTTCAGCCATGGAGGCGGGGTTTTGGGGTTTTTGATTCACCCTTTCCTTACCCGCTGGCTGCATGCTGGCTGCAATATTGGATTGAAGTTCATTCTCTGTCCTCCGTAGTACATGCCTGCACAAGGCAATCTTGCACAGCGCAGGTGTGTACTATTACAGGAAAAGTATAATGGAAAAATATGCACCACTTCTGTAATTATCACCCACTCCTGGTTTTGGCTTACAAATACTGATGTAACATACTGACCAAATACTGCTAGTGTGACGGCAGCCTAAGTCCGAGAGCAGCCGCAGTACTGACTAATGTTCAATATGTCCAAAAGCAGGAAGAATGAAGCAGGCGCTGATTTGACTCAGGGATCGCATAACATAATAACCTCACACGAGTCCTGGGAACGCGAGTGCCAACACTGCTGGAACCGCACAGCACCTGAGATGAGTACAGGTGTGAAAAGGAGTTGTCCAAGTAGTCGACAACCCCATTAAAGTCTACAGGGATCCATGCTAGGTTTAATACAGATATGTGCTGTCTGAGTAAAAATCTTACAGCACCACTCACCCATTATTACCATAGGAAACGGTGGTTGATCATGTTCATCTTTGAATGTTGTATGAAAGCCGATGTTGCACGCATGACGGCATGGATGAAAACCGTCTGAGCTTTCTGGGTGAAACTCAGATTTTTTTTTTATACACTTGTCTGAACCCAGCCTAAAACGAGACACTGAAGATAGACTTTGTATTTCAGAGTTTCATCCGTTTTTAACTAACACAGTAAAAGTCAATAAATAAATTAAAGTTCAGCGTGCAATCTACCTGCTTCAGTGAACTAAAACTGATGCAACTAGGATGACACCTGAGAAAAAATTGGTCTGTCTCTTTTGGATGGTAACCCTCACACGGATGGAGCCTAAAGAATACCGCTTTTCTGCCTCAGTAATGAGGTAAACAAACACAGCAGTTCTTGCTAGATACAGATCACATTCTGTGAGATTTCATCTTTACACTAGAGGGATCCAGTTAATAACTGCTCATGTGCCTCAGTTATGCATCATATTTTGTCCATCTCAGTCCGTAAGTATCTATATAATGGTCCTCCAGCGCAACAGTAACTTGACACAGTTAAAGTGTACTCCCAAAAAAAAGTGTACTTTTTTTTTCCCTTTTTCCCTTTTCTTTTCCCTCTTTCCTTCTCTCTTCCCTTTTTTTCCCCCTCCTCTTTTTCCCTCTTTTCTGTCCTTTTCCTTCCCTCTCTTTCTTTCTTTTTTTACCAAGATGTACATAACCAATGAAAATATTAATAATAATTAATTAGGCATTCACTCATGCATGTGCGCATAATGCATGGTGAAGGCGGTGCAAAATGGTAAACCCTCAAATATGGCAAAGTTATGACAAAGGTAATGAAGTACAATATCGTGGACCGTACAGCAGAACGGACACGGATAGACAGCACCAGCAGACACAGAATGGCACGGTCGCCGGCGTGCAGGACCTTCAGCACGTGATCGCAGGAGGAGGGGCCGGGGCCAGCCGCCAGAGCTCCCGGAACGAACAGCGGAGCTCCAAGGGTACAACCGGGAGGTGACCGGCTGGGGAGCCGAGAAGAGTATAGTAACCGGGTACAAACGGGTGTCGGGAAACTGAGCGGGTAATAAACCGAAAGGGAAGTCAGAAACCAAGCCGGGGAAAGAGCAGCAGGAATTAAATAAGAGCAAAAATTGGCCACTTTTAACCAGGTGACAGATCCTCTGTTACAATTCATTTGCTGTCGACAATTTGCGCAGCGCTGCTTCAAACTGGTGTGAATTCACCAAAATGTGCACAATTTTTGCTTAACTCCGCAGTGCGCAACAGTTTTACACCAGATTTCTGCTTAAAACACTTTGATGAACCCCCCTCCTTTATTTATTTTTCTTCCACAATTTTGTAATTGTGGGTAACATTCACATTGTCTTTGACATTACATGGTCTCTGGTTTACACTTTCTTGAAATAACAGAAATATTACAAAGAACGTTATCCAACTCTGTTCTAGGATACAGCCAACCAAGAGAGGAAAAGGATAGAAGAACTGAAACATGAGAATAAGAAGTTGGAGAAGCAAAAAGCAGAGTTGATGACTGGATTTAAAAAACAACTCAAGCTCATCGATATTTTAAAAAGACAAAAGGTATGCTGCAATGGGAACCACACGGAAGAGAAACAAGAGTAGGAAGGGTTCAGATGCCTAAAATTAGGGTCTGGGCTGCTCACCGTCACAATACTAATTTTAGGTCACCGCGCATAATTCTATGGCACTTCTGAAACCCACCGTAGTGTGTGTAGTATTTGTTACTGGTAATGTCCACCGGGGCCGGGTCCATGTGGCGGTCAGCACATTCATAGTAGGGCTGTGATAACTGAGATGCAAGTTGGATTTATAATGGAGTATGGCATATTGAGCCCCATAGTATGTAAACCTCGTCATAGTATAAATGAACATATCTATTTAGAAATGTTACTAAAAGCCATCTGGCCTCTGAAATACGTATCAATGGCTTATTTGTCACAGTCAAGTTAGGAGCTGCCTAGATTTCTTATTTGGAGAGTTTAATTTGATACGCTTGGTGGTTGATATCCCCCCGGAGACCCTCCAGTTTAAGTAACACCTGACAGAACTGGGTTTGAGAAGGTGACGGGTCCTGTTACAATTCAGGTGCTTTCTGCTGTTGTCCATTAAAAATATCTTTTACAAGCTAGTTGGTCCAAGAGGTATTTTGCTCCCCCAACTAATTCCCAGGGGTCTCTGAAACCTAAAATAACTTTAGTTTTATGCGGCTCTATGGATGGGAATAATCGAGCTATAAAGTGCATTTTACACACTCGCCCTTTTACAGCTTTGCTACTTGACTAAATGTTTGTTTCATATGTCCAGTTTTGGGCACCGGTGCTCAGGAAGGATATAATGGAACTAGAGAGAGTACAAAGGAGGGCAACAAAATTAATTAATGGGATGGGAGAACTACAATACCCAGATAGATTAGCGAAATTAGGATTATTTAGTCTAGAAAAAAGACGACTGAGGGGCGATCTAATAACCATGTATAAGTATATAAGGGGACAATACAAATATCTCGCTGGGGATCTGTTTATACCAAGGAAGGTGACGGGCACAAGGGGGCATTCTTTGCGTCTGGAGGAGAGAAGGTTTTTCCACCAACATAGAAGAGGATTCTTTACTGTTAGGGCGGTAAGAATCTGGAATTGCTTGCCTGAGGAGGTGGTGATGGCGAACTCAGTCGAGGGGTTCAAGAGAGGCCTGGATGTCTTCCTGGAGCAGAACAATATTGTATCATACAATTATTAGGTTCTGTAGAAGAACGTAGATCTGGGGATTTATTATGATGGAATATAGGCTGAACTGGATGGACAAATGTCTTTTTTCGGCCTTACTAACTATGTATGTTAACAAGGGCAGACTTGAGGAATATACAATGATGGCCAATTAAAAAACAAAATAAGCATATACATTATTATAGCGTGCGTTGTATTTTATGGTATTATGGAAATGGATTTATCCATTTTGCTCAATTATCTCTTACAGATGCACATTGAATCTGCCAAGATGCTGTCATTTACAGAAGAAGAGTTCATGAAGGCACTGGAGTGGGGTGTCTCCTAAAGCCTGAACACATCCAGACATGTGTGAACTGTGCACAAATCACTTTCTACATGTTATGGAGTAATAATAGATGTACCACAAAGAAGTTATAAAGTTTCCATCACATTGTTATTTATGTCACGTCTTTTCAGGGTCACTGTTTTCACAATCAATGTTGTCTACGTTATGAATAATAATCTATTAAAACAAAAAGTATGCTTCTCTTGGTGGACTTAACCAGTTGAGCATCCATGACCAGAATGTACATCATTGGCATCTGACTGTTAATGCTCCATGATGTACATTTTCATTGTGACAATTTCATACCATCCATAATACATACCTGTACTTGACCCCAATGACCCCACTTATCAACTACAGGGGTCAGGTGATGTCACCACTGCAATCCACAAAGTGGAAAAATGGCGTAGGAGCTGCAGTGGGTATATCACCACTAGCATGTATTTTAATCAACCTTTACACCCCATTGACTAACAGTGGTCCGAGTGCTGTCCATTTTTTTCACAGACATCACTCGTACGTTCAAACAGATTTTCGGTCAGTGTGGAAAACGGACAGCACATGGACCTTATGTTAGCTTATGTGCTTGTTCAGATTAACTATTTTTCAAACCAAAAAATTAGGTAAGCGTGAAAATAAATAAATTGCAGCATGCGATAGTCTGGTCCAATTTACGGAAATAAATAAGAGGCAGCTTAGCTAAACCGATGGGCACACTGAACCAGTCAAACCCACATTTCGCTAATTTTACAATGGCTGTCTCCACTCAGTCTTAGGTCTCATTCAGGCATCTGTGAATCATGTAAGTGCTTTATGTTTTTCACAGAACAAATAGCAATGTCCATTTTTTTTAATCATGGATCAAAATTACCCATCCAAAGTTATAGGTCCGTAAAAAAAATCATTGAAAACACGTGTACAGTCAGTGTGTGATCCGTTTTTAGCATTGCAATGGGTAGGAGAAGCATTGCAATTTATTTATTTATTTTTTTCATACCAGAAAATCAGTGAAGTCAAAAGTTAAAATACTAACTAAACGGTGATGAATATCTGATAGAAAAAAGAGAAAATTGTACCCTTTTTGCTTATGAAAGATCGCTGAATGAGGTCTAAGTTTTCCAGTTAAATTTAGAGACTGGTCAGTTTACGGACAGCTCTTTGGCCTTATGTTATCTGCTCAATTTGTTATTTATATAGCACCATTGATTCCATGGTGATGTACATGAGGAGGGGTTATATACAAATTACAGATATCACTTACAGTAAGCAAACTAACAATGACAGGCTGGTACAGAGGGGAGAGGATCCTGCCCTTGCGAGCCTACATTCTACAGCATACTGGGGAAGGAGACAGTATGTTGAGGGTTGCAGGAGCTCCGGTGTTGGTGAGACGGTAGCTTCGGTAGTGGTGAGGAGGCAGCAGGGTCAGTATAGGCTGTAGGCTTTCCGGAAGAGGTGGGTTTTCAAGTTCCGTCTGAAGGATCCGAATGTGGTTGATAGTCGGACGTGTTGGGGCAAAAAATTCCAGAGAATGGGGGATATTCCGGAGAAGTCTTGGAGGCGGTTGGGTGAGGAGCGAGATGCAACCATTTCATTTATGCACATTGCTAGATAAAGGCTAATGAAAATAGTGCATGCAAGTCTTTTTCTTCTTTGTTCCATATTTATAACCAAGCACTGTAAATATATGGTTCTTTGTCCTGAACTTTAACATTCCGCCATTGTCAATTTATGACATGGGGTTAAAGCTTCTGAATCTAGCAGGAGCAGGTCTGGTTGTCCGACACAGCCATGGACATTGGGAATAAGATAAAAACTGATAATTACTGCCTGCTGTCTTCTCCTTTCGTCTCCACATTGCTAATGCATATGAAGGATTTGGCGATCAAATGATGGCTGGGTCTGTGCCAGCCTCGCAATGCTGCTGTGTGCTAGCAGACCCAGATTAGCTGAGCCAGTGACGCCCAGCACAGCAGGAGACTTTTTTTTTCTCCCCTTGCAACTGAGGCGCATGTGGATGCTCCAGTTAGAGTGTGGTGAGGGAACAATTGAAAAAATAAACATGTTGAGGGCATGGCTAGCCATGGCTGATTGAGGACACGCATTGTGGAGCTTCTGCAACCTACATACATAAAATGCCAATAAACTGGATCCCGCCATGGGCAAAGTTGGCTTGACAACAAGGCCACAGTCCTCTCACAGAGGCTCTTGCTCTGAGGACATCACTGATCCCATCCTGCTACGTCCACAGAAGAGTACCCTGGATACTGCACAGCAGGCGACCACAGAGCCTGGTGATGGTGCTGCTGTTCTTACCCCCTTACCCCCCCCCCCCGATAAAACAAACACCGGCACCGAGGTAACTCACCGAGTCTTCCCCTGCTTGTCTGATCTGCTGGATCCTCTCTCACCATTCATGTCGAGGGATGCGGCGATGCCACAAGATGGCCACCACGTGTTAGATGCTGCTGAGACACCTCTGCATCTTCCACAGGCTGCAATTGTTGCTATATGTCTATGACATGATTCTGATGGGCAGACCTCCCTGCATTTTGCCTTCGGTGAAGCAGCGACACCACGCTCCAGTATATACAGTGCCTTGCGAAAGTATTTGGCCCCCTTGAACTTTTCAACCTTTTCCCACATATCATGCTTCAAACCTAAAGATACCAAATGTAAATTTTTGGTGAAAAATCAACAACAAGTGGAACACAATTGTGAAGTTGAATGAAATGTATTGGTTATTTTAAATTTTTGTGGAAATTCAAAAACTGAAAAGTGGGGCGTGCAATATTGTTCGGCCCCATTACTTTCAGTGCAGCAAACTCACTCCAGAAGTTCATTGTGGATCTCTGAATGATCCAATGTTGCCTAATGATGATAAATATAATCCACCTGTGTGTAATCAAGCCTCCATATAAATGCACCTGCTCTGTGATAGTCTCAGGGTTCTGTTTGAAGCACAGAGAGTATCATGAAGACCAAGGAACACAACAGGCAGGTCCATGATACTGTTGTGGAGAAGTTTAAAGCTGGATTTGGATACAAAACGATTTCCAAAACTTTAAACATCCCAAGGAGCACTGTGCAAGCGATCATATTGAAATGGAAGGAGTATCATACCACTGCAAATCTGCCAAGACCCGGCCATCCCTCTAAAATTCCATCTCAAACAAGGAGAAGACTGATCAGAGATGCAGCCAAGAGGCCCATGATCACTCTGGATGAACTGCAGAGATCTACAGCTGAGGTGGGACAGTCTGTCCATAGGACAACAATCAGTCCTACACTGCACAAATCTGGCCTTTATGGAAGAGTGGCAAGAAGAAAGCCATTTCTCAAAGATATCCATAAAAACTGTTGTTTAAAGTTTTTGCAACAAGCCGCCTGGGAGACACACCAAACACGTGGAGGAAGGTGCTCTGGTCTGATGAAACCTAAATTGAACTTTTGGCAACAATGCCAAACGATATGTTTGGCGTAAAGGCAACACAGCTCATCACCCTGAACACACCATCCCCACTGTCAAACATGGTGGTGGCAGCATCATGATTTGGGCCTTCTTTTCTTCAGCAGGGACAGGGAAGATGGTTAAAATTGATGGGAAGATGGATGGAGCCAATTACAGGACCATTCTTGAAGAAAACCCGTTGGTGTCTGCAAAAGACCTGAGACTGGGATTGAGATTTGTCTTCCAACAAGACAATGATCCCAAACATAAAGCAAAATCTACAATGCAATGGTTCACAAATAAACGCATCCAGGTGTTAGAACGGCCAAGTCAAAGTCCAGACCTCAATCCAATCGAGAATCTGGAAAGAGCTGAAAACTGCTGTTCACAAACGATCTCCATCAAACCTCACTGAGCTCGAAAACTGATAGAGACATACCCCAAGCGACTTGCAGCTGTAATCGCAGCAAAAGGTGGTGCAACAAAGTATTAAGTTCAAGGGGGCCAAATACTTTCGCAAGGCACTGTATCTGCCCAGGGAGCAGAATAAAGTACCGCAATTCTCCTCCCATGCAACCTCATAAAGAACAAGACATTGCTCCCATAACATCATCAGAGAGTAGAGAGAATAAGTGGTTTTCCTCCACAGGCCCAAATGAGCCTTTGGTCTTTGACTTGTCCACCAGGCCTTTGACATTGACCCCCCTTCATTGTCCCCAAATCTCCCCATTGACTCCTCATTTTGGCAAAAAGTCTTCATCTACTGTAACAACCTGACTGTTTAATAAGTAAAGAAGTTGTCAGGTTTTGACTTAATTATATTTGCCGAAAATAAAAGTGACGCTGCATGCAATGCGATGGACACCTTGGCATTACCCGACACACCCCGATAAGAGTCAACAGTAACTTAGCGTGGTGCAAAAAATGTTGATATTCAACATGCCGGATCCTTCTCTCCCCTGACATAATCTGATGGGAGAAAGTCGGGAGTCCCCCCGACACATGAGGTGGTCGGATGTTCCTTCTAAAATCAGTAAGTTCAATCGACCTATCTAATATGTATGTATGTAGGTGTTTAGCTTGCAGAGCGTACAGTACAGACCAAAAGTTTGGACACACCTTCTCATTTAAAGATTTTTCTGCATTTTCTTGACTATGAAAATTGTACATTCACACTGAAAGCATTAAAACTATGAATTAATACATGTGGAATTATATACTTAACAAAAAAGTGAAACAACTGAAATTATGTCTTATATTCTAGGTTCTTCAAAGTAGCCACCTTTTGCTTTGATGACTGCTTTGCACACTCTTGGCATTCTCTTGACGAGCTTCAAAAGGTAGTCAGCGGGAATGGTTTTCACTTCACAGGTGTGCCCTGTCAGGTTTAATAAGTGGGATTTCTTGCCTTATAAATGGTGTTGGGACCATCGGTTGTGTTGTGCAGAAGTCTGTTGGATACACAGCTGATAGTCCTACTGAATAGACTGTTAGCTGCTTTTTTCTTGCCATAATAAAAATTCTAAGTAAAGAAAAATGAGTGACCATCAGTACTTTAAGAAATGAAGGTCAATCATTCCGAAAATTGGGAAAACATTGAAAGTGTCCCCAAGTGCAGTTGCAAAAACCATCAAGCGCTACTAAGAAACAGGCTCACAAGAGGACCGCCCCAGGAAAGAAAGACCTCTGCTTCTGAGGATAAGTTTATCCGAGTCACCAGCCTCAGAAATCGCGGGTTAACAGCAGCTCAGATTAGAGACCAGGTCAATGCCATACAGAGTTCTAGCAGCAGACACATATCTACAGCAACTGTTAAGAGGAGACTTTGTGCAGCAAGCCTTCATGGTAAAATAGCTGCTAGCAAACTACTGCTAAGGACAGGCAACAAGCAGAAGACTTGTTCGGGCTAAAGAACACAAGGAATGGACGTTAGACCAGTGGGAATCTGTGCTTTGGTCTCATGAGTCCAAATTTGAGATCTTTGGTTCCAATTGAACGGATGGACTCTACATGCCTGGTTCCCACCATGAAGCATGGAGGAGGAGGTGTGATGGTGTGTGGGTGCTTTGCTGGTGACACTGTTGGGGATTTATTCAAAATTGAAGGCATACTGAACCAGCATGGCTACCACAGCATCTTGCAGCAGCATGCTATTCCATCCGGTTTGCGGTTAGTTGGACCGTCATTTATTTTTCAACAGGACAATGACCCCAAACACACCTCCAGGCTGTGTAAGGGCTATTTGACCAAGAAGGAGAGTGATGGGGTGCTATCCCACATGACCTGATCTCCACAGTCACCAGACCTGAACCCAATCAAGATGTTTTGGGGTGAGCTACACCGCAGAGTGAAGGAAAAAGGGCCAACAAGTGCTAAGCATCTCTGGGAACTCCTTCAAGATTGTTGGAAGACCATTCCCGCTGACTACCTCTTGAAGCTCATCAAGACAATGCCAAGAGTGGGCCAAGCAGTCATCAAAGCAAAAGGTGACTACTTTGAAGAACCTAGAATATAAGACATAATTTCAGTTGTTTCAAACTTTTTTGTTAAGTATATAATTCCACATGTGTTAATTCATAGTTTTGATGCCTTCAGTGTGAATGTACAATTTTCATAGTCATGAAAATACAGAAAAATATTTAAATGAGAAAGTGTGTCCAAACTTTTGGTCTGTACTGTATGTTGTGCATTATTCTGTAAGAGCAGAGTATCCATTGTACTAGATTGTGAGCTCCTATGAGCAGGTTGCATGTCTTTCTTTCCAGGGTCGGCTCTCCTGAGCTTATAATTACATACAGCCAAGAGTGGGCAAAGCAGTCATCAAAGCAAAAGGTGGCTACTTTGAAGAACCTAGAATATAAGACATATTTTCAGTTGTTTCACACTTAGTTTTGATGCCTTCAGTGTGAATGTTCAATTTTCATAGTCATGAAAATACAGAAAAATCTTTAAATGAGAAGGTGTGTCCAAACTTTTGGTCTGTGCTGTATGTCTAATATTTACCTGCAGAGCTAGGCTCCATCAGAGGAGATGTACACTCATCTGTCCAAAAGGTTAGTGGAGGAGATGAATTGATTGATATGTCTCTGCCCACTTGGCTAAAAGGACGATTTACATACAGGACAAAGGGGCAGTAACACAAGAAAAACAATGCCGGATTCAGAACAGCGGCATTTACAGAAGGATAAAAATTACATATTTCTGGAAAGTGGCAAGTTCACTTTAAAGGGATTTTGTGGAAGACTGAGAACATCTCTATCACCTGAACTTGAGGACCCACATCTCTGGTGTCGTCTATAATAACCGATCATTAATGGGAGAAGTATGGAGATGGGACCAGTTGTTTGCAAGGTCTTCACATTCGCAGATGCCGCACACAACTAGTGACCATGGTTACAACACCGGAGGTGTGACGGAGGAAGGTAAGAGGAGTCCTCCGCTGAGCACACAATGGGGGAGTCGGTATGCCGCATGCAGAGGGCACCATGGTTACCGCTACGCAGGCTTGGTGACGTAGGTAGGAGGAGCAGGGGAGCCCTGTTGGCTCACAGTATGTTAGCTCACTTGGCGCCGCCTCCGGAATCACCGGACAATTCAGCACATGCTTACCTCTAGGAAGCAGCACAGCTGCAGCTGCGTGAAGTACAATCACTAGACTAGATAAGGACACCGGATGTCCACAGGAGCTACCCCTGACGAAGCCACTGCTGTGGCGACACGCGTCGGGTCTCTGCTCCTCCAGTCGATATCCTCCCAGGTTGTACATAGGACTTGAACAGCATTTGGGTTTGTGCACCAGCTCTGGTCATTAGCCATCCAAATAATCTAGCAGGTTTCCTATTCTCCTTATCATAGGAGTTTATGTGTACATTGCTTTTTATGTTCTAGGCCTTATTATTTGGCAGACCAATCAGTGGAACCACTATCCACCCGGAGTTGGATACATTGTTATGCGGGCAAGTTCACCTGTCACATTTGTGGTTTAGAACCTACCTGTTCTACTGTGTATGCTGTATTCTTAGTTCCTTATATCTGTCCTTTGTAATATTGTAATAAGGTTTTGCCACATATTTGTGTTCTATACGATATTCTAATTAGCCTGCAGTTATCAGGTTCTCACTAACTGGTGCATTATTCCCATTGGATAAAATGTCTTAAGGTATGGGTATTTTACCTGATATCCTTTGTTGTGCTGTTCATGCAGACATCCTATAGTATATATATATATATTAATAATAGCTGATATAAAGTGTATTGGGAGGAAACGTACAAGGAGGAGGGCTCTATTATGGGCCATGTGTCTATGTCTTTAGGTCCTATGTGTGACCAATTTTAAATGTTTTTAACTGTGTGACCCATGTGGCCATCTGTTTGTCCATTAATGTTATCTCAATAAAGATTGTATATTTTTTATACTCAATCCATTGCCTTGGGTGATCCCCGTGTATGGTCTATTTCTGTTTCTGTTTTCCATGGTCTTCACATACAAAGGTTGCAAACAGTTGGAGGGGCTGGTATCTACTATACAGTAGACTTGCATGTTGTGAAGTATGAAGAATGGTGGTCCGTGTGCATTTCCTACATCCCCATTGGTTATTAATTTGTGGGAATAATTGGGGACATGAATGGGGCAGACTGTTCTAGTGTCCCTTAGACCCAATAGGGCCAGACGAAGCCCTGATTGTTTAGAAATGGGTGCCCACTATGGTTACTGGATGCAAGAAGTCTCCCACAACCACGATACCCATGCACAATAGATAAAAGTTGGAAAGCCTTGCCCTGTTGAACACTACACCTGAATAGAGGCCACCGCCTCTTGGTGGTTCTTCTGTAGGGCTCTTCTCATATATCCATTCCACCAGAATACCAAGGCTTGGGTGGATGACTGAGAGACCCTGTGGTGATCATAACTGCGGCAGCCAGGGGGCCATACTCCATAATAACAGTCCCCTGAGGTGATGTAGGATGTAAGGACCCATTTACACTACATTCAGCGGTGCATTCATGTCTTTACACAAGACTTCCAGCTGAATCCCTGAAATACAGGTCCTGCCTTCTGAAATGAGACATATACAAAAAGTAGAGCAAATGGAGCCCAAAGATTCATACTTTAAGCCCTGTTTTACTTTGTTCTGTTCAATGGCAATATCAAATGCACATCTGAATCTCATATTTCAGTGATTTAGACAGAAGCCCTGAAGGGGACATGAATGCAATGCAAAATTCAGTATGAATAGACTCATATCTGAGTTCTTGCTATTGATGCAATGTGTATATTACTTACATTTAACTGACGGCACATCGCTAGCGCACGCCCAATGTGGGCGTGCACTAGCGATGCGTTCGCCATTACAGGCTATGGCGGTGTTAACGGACTACGTTACACCGCGGTGTAACGTACTCCGTTAAACTCGGTCACATAATGCAATGTGACCCTAGCCTTAGGGGTGATGAGGCTTGAGGAAGGCAGAGAAATCTGCCGAAACGTTGCTGCAAATGGTTCAGTAAAGCCGCAGCTTTTCACTTTGATTTTTGGAGTGCTGCCTGTTTTTTTCTGAATATGTGTATATATATAGCCTATGGGAGAAAGCAAAAGCTGCAAAGAGGTAAGTTGCACAACTTGTCAAACGTGTGCAAACTTAGAAGAAGATACACTCCAGAAACCATAAATAGGTATATACCTAATACTATGTGCATAGGATTGTGCACAGTAACCTACAGACAGTGTCAGGGTGGCGCCGTTATACTTATTAAAATGATACCTTGTTTGATGAAATTCGTCTTGCTGTTGTTTAATCTTTATTTTTGTGTTAATGAGATGCTCGTCCCTAAGGCAGGCCTGGTGTATGTGGTGCTCTGATTATATATTCATAATGCAGACTGATTACAGGTCACTGATCCCTCACTGACCTGCCCCCTAGTTTGCATAATGAATACCTAAGATACTGGCTGTGGCACCTGCACTGCAGCATAATCGCATGTTCACTTTGCACCAAAATGGCGCCACCTGCGCCTGCGTAGTAGCAGCTCTAGGAGATCGCTGACAGCTGCTATTGTGCATGCGTGGGCGGCACCATCTTGTTGGAGGACATTTTGTTTTCTTCTCCAGCAAGATGGCGCTGCCAACGCCTGCACAACAGCAGCTATCGGATCTCTATACAAACTGATAGCTGCTACTGCGCAGGTGCGGCAGGCGCCATTTTCAAAATGATTTTTTTCCTCACTCAAGTAAATCTGCAAAAGGGAATAAATGCAAAGTACACATGCAATTATGCTGCAGCGCAGGTGCCACGGCCGGCACCTTCCTGCAGAAGCTTTTCCTTTTATTCAGTATGTTAGGTATTCATTATCCAAACTAGTGGGAAGGTCAGTGAGGGATCAGTGGCCTGTCAGCAGGCTGTATTATGAATATATAATCAGAGCACCACATACCCCAGCCCTGCCTTAGGACACGAGCATATCATTAACACAAAACTAAAAATAAAGATTAAGAAACAGCAACAAGACGGATTTCATTAACCAAGGTATTATTTTATTCAGTATAACGGCGCTCAACTGACTCTGTGTGTAGGTTACTATGCACATTCCTGCTGACAGGTTCCCTTTAACACTCGTAGGTCCCAGGAGCACGTAGGACCCACAAGTGTGCGAAATTGCAAAAAACTTTATGCATATGGGGCGCGCGCTGGGACCATGGGGTACTCCTGTACCGGGTCTGGTGGTTCTTAAAGGGGTGGTCACAGCAGCAGTGATGCGGTCCGTGGCCCTGGGCATTCAATTAAAGGGGTTTTAAAGTGGGAAAATAAAGTCTAAAGAGTCGTGTTTGTGACGCCACCTGTGGTACTCGGCCAAGGATGGCCGACACTGCTTAAAGAGGTCCTCTGGGGATGATGGTATTGCAAAAGAGGTGGTATAGTTCCCCACAGGCAGAACTTGGTCCCTAGGGCTCTCGGTGCAGTTGGTAGAGATGATAGATGGTGAAGTGCAGGAAAGAATTAGAGGATACAAGGTTGCAGTCTCTTTACCTTTTACTGATGCAGCTCAGGGTCAGGTTACAGGTGGTCTTTGGAATCCGGGCAGCCTGGAAGCGATTTGGAATCCCCCTAGCAGGGTGGGGTTGGAAGCCTTTCTTACTGCGCTGTGTTCTATGTTCCTTGCTGTCTGAGCCTTCACACAAGGTCCTCTCTTTCTCTGTGTCCCTTTTAGGTAGAGGCTACCCGCATGGCAGGCAACTCAAGCCTTTTTACAGGGGTCACTCTCTCGTGGTGACTCTGGGCTCTATCTGCTGCTGTGCCTTCAGGTGTAATGGTGGCCAGGAGACTTGGAATCTCCTGCCCGCCGGTTTCTGATGTGGGGTATACAGTTACCCCCACAACCTCGGAATTCCGGCTTCTGCGCTCGATCCTGGAGTGAGCCTGATCGCAGCTCCACTCCAGTTTCTTTCCTCCTTTGCTCCTTCTCCCCTCACTGTCTCTTACAATCTGTCTGACTCTCTTGTCAGGAGCTGCAGAGCCGCATGTCTGCTCGGCTCCAGCTCTCCTCACAGACTCTCCACTACTGACTGACTAACTCCTCCAGCCAGAATATATATAGGGAAACTACCGTGAAACCGGGTCTAGAGCTCCCCCTTCTGTCCTGGAGTCAGAACAGTGTTGTATGCATGTGTTACCTGTTAAGGGGATCCTTGTCGCTTCCAGGCATGACATCACCTCCCCGGTGAGGAAGGCAATACAACTGTAACAACCGGCTTCTTGGGGTGTTACACATACATCAACAGCACAATCTGTATATATGTAAATGAGCACAAATAAAAAAAAATAAAAAATGGCTCTATAAGTGCAGTGATCACTGAATATTAAGCTTTGGTGTAGGTGACGAGGCTGCAAAGAGGTGATTTATAAAAACTGACGTATGGAGATCAACCTAATTTGCCCACCCTGCCATCATAGCATATGTGCCAATTGTTAGACTCTGTTTTGTTTTTTGACCATCCGCCATCTTGTTGTGGTTTTCTGGCTGCTGGTCTTTTTCCCCTGGTGCTGGGTTGTCTTAGGTCAGGTGATTGTATCACCCTTTATTACCCAGCACCTGCCTCCCATTCCTTGCTGGACAACAGTGTTAATCCGCTTGAGTTCTGGTTAGGTGCTTTGATAGCTTTCTGTGTTTGATATTGTGCAGTTCTGGGATCTCTGGTTTTGCTATCCTTAGTTTCTGTTTTCAGTTGGTTTCTGCAGCCGTCTCGGTGTTTCTATTAGGAGGTGACCTGTTTTTATACCCAGTCCTTAGATCTTTCAGGGACCTCCCACCCCCTATCTATAGGTCTTAGCTGAGACTAACTTAGGATCGTCAGTGGGTCTATTCGCAAGGAATGGGTCGCCCACTCGATCGTAGGGTATCAGCCTAGTCTTAGTGCAGGTCTATCCTAGTTCTGTGTTGCAGTTCCGTAACACCAATATGTATCCAGTTACACATTAAAAAAACTCAAAACACAGTGAAACACACTGTACACTAACGAAGTAGGCAATTACCCTATTCACCACTGCGCAGTACAGCAAAATCCTTAGTTGTATCCAATTGAAAGTGCATGGGAAGATTGTTAAAGCAAACCTAGACCTGGTAGACCAAGGAAGACATCAAAGCGTCATGACCGGAAATTTCAAGCAATATGTCTCCAAAACAGGAAATGCACAACAAAACAAATGAGGAACGAATGGGTGGAAACTGGAGACAATGTCTGTGACTGAACTGTAAGAAACCGCCTAAAGGAAATGGGATTTACATACAGAAACGCTAAACAAAAGCCATCATTAACACCTAAACAGAAAAAAAAACAAGGTTACAATGGGCTAAGGAAAGCAATCGTGGACTGTGGAAGACTGGATGAAAGTCAAATTCAATGATGAATCGTGAATCTGCATTGGGCAAGGTGATGATGCTGGAACTTTTGTTTGGTGCCGTTCCAATGAGATTTATAAAGATGACTGCCTGAAGAGAACATGCAAATTTCCACAGTCATTGATGATATGAGGCTGCATTTCAGGTAAAGGCACTTGGGAGATGGCTGTCATTACATCTTCAATAAATGCACAAGTTTATGTTGATATTTTGGACACCTTTCTTATCCCATCAATTAAAAGGATGTTTGGTGATGATGAAATCATTTTTCAAGATGATAATGCATCCTGCCATAGAGCAAAAACTGTGAAAACATTCCTTGAAAAAAGACACATAAGGTCAATGTCATGGCCTGCAAATAGTCTGGATCTCAATCCGATTGAAAATCGTTGGTGGAAGTTGGAGAAAATGGTCCATGACAAGGCTCCAACCTGCAAAGCTGATCTGACAACAGCAATCAGAGAAAGTTGGAGCCAGATTGATTAAGAGTACTGTGTGACACTCATTAAGTCCATGCCTCAGAGACTGCACGCTGTTATAAAAGCCAGAGGTGGTGCAACAAAATACTAGTGATGTGTTGGAGTGTTTTTTTGTTTGTTTGTTTTTCATGATTCCATAATTTTTTCCCTCATAATCGAGTGACTCCATATTTTTTCCCTATAATTGGTTAAAAAAAAAGTAACCATTACTTACTACCACATTTTTTGTTCTTGATTTCTTTTAGTGCTTCTTAAAGCCAGAAAGTTACCATTTGAAATTACTTTAGGTTTGTGCCATGTCTGCTTTTTTTCTACAAAATTAAACAACTGAATGAACATCTTCCAAGGCCGGTGATTACATAATTTTAGCCAGGGGTTGTATATAATGGCAAAATAAAATGTAATTAAACATACAGTACAGACCATAATTTTGGACACACCTCATTTAAAGATTTTTCTGTATTTTCATGACTATGAGAATTGTACATTCACACTGAAGGCATCAAAACTATGAATTAACACATGTGGAATTATATACTTAACAAAAAAGTGTGAAACAACTGAAATTATGTCTTATATTCTAGGTTCTTCAAAGTAGCCACCTTTTGCTTTGATGACTGCTTTGCACACTCTTGGCATTCTCTTGATGAGCTTCAAGAGGTAGTCCCCGGGAATGGTTTTCACTTCACAGATGTGCCCTGTCAGGTTTAATAAGTGGGATTTTGGAGGCACTGCCGAATGCCTATAAAGAGCCCAGGAGTGCCTGGAGACCAGGTGAACCGAGGGGAATAAGCGGTGATCGGTGGAGAGGCTTCCAGGCCCGGGAATGATGCGAAGGAGCTGGCAATGGTGGAGGGCTGGCGGATTCAACATGGCGCCGAGTCTGCAGAGGGGGAGGCAAAGGTAAGCACCGCATACTGCAAGAAGTTGGAGGTGATTGCCAAGCTGGAGAGATTTGCAAGGTCGGAGGAGGCTGAGAAACTGCGCTCAGAGGCTGAAGGTGAGGAAGCTGGAGGAATAAGTGACTCTGGGAACTTGCTGGATGGAGGTGACGGTGCACAGAGTAGTATGGTGGAGTGGGGGTCCCTGGTGAGAGCCCATACAGGGCCTGAGAAGGAAACCACATCATTTTCTGATCTGGCCCCACAAGCTGACGTGTCTGTGATTGTGGAGATGGCTGAAATGGAGGAACCAACGCTAAAAGACATATTTTCAGTGGTGATGCACTGTAAATCTGCTCTTGCTGCTCTGAACCTGCGTGTGGATGACTTAAAGGGAGAGATGGTGTCACTTAACTCCGCTATGTGCAAAGTTGAGAAGAGAGTGGAGGTGGTGGAAAAGCGTGTGGGGAGTGCTGAAGATCAGGCTAATGAACTGTTAAAAAGGGAAAAAAAGTACATCCAGCGGATTGCAGAGTTGGAGTTTAAGACTGATGATCTTGAAAATCGTTGCCATAGGAACAATTTAAGAATAATAGGTTTGCCAGAAAAAGTGGAAGGGAGTAATCCACTGAGTATATTGAGTCATGGCTGAAAAATACTGTGGGTGATAGCCTCACCAACTTATTTGCGGTTGAAAGAGCGCACAGGGTTCCTACTAGACCTCTACCTCCGGGGTCGGCCCCGAGAGCTATTCTGGCCAAAATTTTGAACTATCGTGACCGTGATATCCTGCTGAGGAAAGCCAGGAATTGTGATGGTCTAACTATTGATGGGAACCGGATATCCATTTTCCCTGACTATTCCACAGTGGTCCAAAAGCTTAGGATGAAGTTTGGAGAGGTCAAGAGGAGACTGCGAGACCTGGGCTTGAGCTACTCAATGATCTATCCGGCTAAACTCAGGGTGGTGGCTTTGGACCGGGTGCATTTTTTTTCAAAATCCGGAGGAGGTGACACAATGGCTGGATCTTAATGCTAAGCACATTGGAGCGGAAAGGACCCGCTGAAGCTGGTGTTGAGTGTTCTTGGGACAGTTAATAATCCCTGAATGTTATTAAGCTATTTCCCAAAAATTGACTGTCATGGGTCATTGTTGATATGACTTGTTATGTAATTGTTCTGAGGTGGTTGTGTTCGGCGGCGGAACGAACATTTTAATTTGACCTAGGTTGGTGGGAGAGGTATAGGTAGGAGGCGGATGTATTTCTAGGCTGTAAAACAGCGTTCCCAGTTCTCGTATAGAGAGAGTAAGTTTGATCTTATATTTAAAGAGTTAATAAAGTTCCTGCAGGGGGGTGGGGAAGAATCCAGGGCATTGCTTCAGTTGGGATTTAGAGATGGGAAAAGAAGTTTTGGTAAGGGGGAAGAGGTTTGGGGAGGGGGTTGGGTTTAGAGGCAATACGGAAATGACTCAAATTTGTGCCTTTATTAATCATAATGGGAGGCGAAATTAAAATTTTAAGTTGGAATGTCAGGGGCCTTGCAAATGCTACTAAGCGCACATCAATATTCCAATATTTGTTGAAACAGAGACCCTCAGTTATATGCCTTCAGGAAACTCACCTGGTGGAGGAAAAAGTGGATATGTTGTAGAAGAGATGGGTGAGAAAGGCGTATCAGTCAACGTTCTCAACCTACGCCAGAGGTGTGTTAATACTGGTACATACAAGTGTTCCGTTTGAAGAAATAGAGGTTATAATAGACAAAGATAGCCAATATGTGTTTATAGTATGTAAGTTGTTAAATAGATTAATGTGCATAGTGTCTTTATATGTTCCTCCGCCATATTCTAAGAAAAAGCTACAGGAGATTCTGGAAATATCAGGTAGATGGGTGGGTATATCCTTGCTTATAATGGGAGATGTGAATAACATAGCTAATGACTATTGGGACAAGGGTAGACATGCTTTGCTGAGAGGGGGAGGAAATGTGACTACTTTTGGTAATTATCTAAGGGAAATAGGATGGATAGATTTATGGAGGGTACGAAATGTAGATAAACGTAGTTACTCATGCTTTTCGGCGACGTATGGCTCTCTGTCTCGTATTGATGTAGCTTTGGGGAATGGAGGGATGGACAACTTGGTACAGGAGGTAGAGTACTTGCCCAGGGTTCTATCGGATCATAACCCGATACAGGTGTCGCTACATTTGGTAGATCAGGGGAGTGGGGTTGGGCTGGGATGGAAAATTCACCCTTTTTTGCTACAGCTCTTGGACATGGAAAAGATTGGGGAGGAACTAGCGGAATTTTTTAGGATAAATGAAGGGAGTGCAGATGGTCATGTAGTTTGGGACTCTATGAAGGCGTTCCAGAGAGGGATTTTATTTCGAGACATTTCCAGGCACAAGAATAGGTCCAAAAACAAAGATAAAGAGGTGATGGAGGAGTCGAGGGCAGCTGAGGTAGCGTTAGGCACCCAATGCACAAGGGATACGCAAAACAGGATGAAGGCGGCGCAGGTGGAGGTAAATCAATTGCAAATGCGTAAGGCAGAGAGGTTGCGAGCATTTCAAAATGAGGCATTTTATACAGAGGGAAGAAAGTGGGGCATTTGCTATCAGTGGTGGCGTCTGCGCAACGCGATTCTTCTCATGTATATACCATAAAATCTGAGGGGGGTAGTGTGGTGACTAGAGGGGGAACAAATTTTGGAAGTTTTCCGGAAATTTTATAGTGAGCTTTATTCCTCTAGGGTACAAAAGGGAAAAGAAGAGATAGATAAATATATGGAAGAGGTTAATTTACCCAGATTACGCAAGGAAGATAGTGAGTGGATGGATAAGCCACTTGGAGAGGAAGAATTGAAGGCGGCTCTGGCGGATTTGGCAGGGGGCAGGGCTCTGGGGGCAGACGGCATCCCAGCGGAGGTTTATAAAATTCTTAATGCAGAATTAATAACCAAATTGGAACGGATTTTTCATGAGTCCTTGGAGAGAGGAGTGCTGCCTCCATCTATGAGAGAGGCCATTGTTGTGGTCATCCCTAAAGCTGACAAAGATCCATAGCTACCAGAGTCATATAGACCAATTTCACTTTTAACGGCAGATATAAAGATTTTGGCGAGAACCTTGGTGAACCGACTGACCCATGTGATTGACAAGGTAATTCATCCGGATCAAGCTGGCTTTATGTCCAATAAATCTATGGCTATCAATTTAAGAAGGCTATATTTAAATATGCAAATTCCAGCTGATAATTCTAGTAAAAGAGCAGTGGTATCTTTGGATGCCCATAAAGCATTTGACTGTGTAGAGTGGAATTACTTGTGGTCGGTACTGGAACGCCTGGGGTTTAGGCCTAACTATATCGCTTGGGAGAGGCTGTTATACTCTGCTCCAACAGCGAAAATCAGAGTAAACAACAAATTGTCTGAGGCCTTTTCGTTGTTCAGAGGCACTAGACAGGGGTGTCTGCTGTCCCCGTTGCTTTTCGCTCTGGCTATAGAGCCCCTGGCGGCTAAAATACAAGGAGCACAAGTGGTAAAGGGTTTAGTTTATGGAACTAAGGAGGAAAAAGTGCCCTTATATGCTGATGATATTTTGTTTTTCTTGGAAGATTCGGAGGGGACCCTGAGTAATGCTGTAGCTCTAACTGAGGAATTTGCACAGTTTTCATGACTTACGATCAATTGGAACAAATCATGTGTTCTACCGATAGACAGGGATAATGAAGGTTGAGGGGAGGTGGAAACTTCTACTAAATTAAAGATGGTTCAAAATTTTAAATACCTGGGGATTCATATTGCCCTTCCTCTAACAAGATTTGAGGATTTAAATTTAAATCTGTTATTGCATATAATACGTACAAAAATTTACCATAAGGTTTGGGAAACAGTGAAGCATATCAGGGGGGTGAATGGGTTTACTAGGTTTTCCCCCATATGAGGCAATATACATTTGTAGGAATTTAGGCACATGAGGGGTTTCTGGGTTTGGAAGGAGGCAGGTGTTAGATTGATAGGCCAACTAGTCAGCCAGGGTAGTCTTAAACCATTTGGGGAATTACATGAAGTTCAGTTACCGGGTTCAGAGTTGTACCAATATAACCGGATTCGTCACGCATACCAGACACAAAGTAGAAGAAGGCCTATAGTGATGCAAAGGGATTGTGGGTCACAGGGACCCAGAAAGAACGATCAACATATCCAAATAGCAAAATGTATAAAAATAAACAACTTTATTGAAATCACATATATAAAACATATACAGATATACATATAATGCTGAGAACAGAATGGATGAGTGGTGCCGCCTGGTGTACAAAGACACCACATAGGCATAAAAACATATTAGGGGCGCATGGAGCCGGGAACATCCGTACCCATATTGGTAAATAGGTGGACCAATCAGGGGTAAAAAAACTACCTCATGCAAATATATATACAGGGAACCGTCCTTTACCTAGTGTGATGAGATATATATAACTCCCATATGGTCCACCTAACAGATGGCAAAAATAAGCATATCACAAAAAGACCAATGGTCCACAGTGTCAGATCTAAGAAATATACCAATTACCTCTAAGTAGAGCACCGGGTAGGATGTACACAGGGTCCGTGCGCCCTCCCCAACGCACGTTTCGGATATCACACCTTCCTCAGGGGAATTACGGTGGATAGCTAGGTGTGTTATTTTATATCTAACGATACCGGAAGTAACCGGGACTAAACCGGAAATGACGTATCGCAGGCATGGTAACTATTATGCATTCCCCTTAATACAATAGGATAAAGGCACACAAAGTGGTGGGAATCTCCCCAAGCATACCAGGCGGGGCACGCGCCGCAGATCGCCGACCGCCGACCAATCACAGGGCCCTGTGAAGATCGGCGGCGGACGAACACACAGCGCAGGCGCCAACCAGGCAACTCCCCCAATTTCAAAGCTCTAGTATTAGAGGTGTTAGAATTTACTCTAACCCACAATTTTTTTTACTTTTAAGGGGTCCCTCTACCTACAGCTCCAGGGCACTGCTATGGGGGCGGCCTTTGCCCCCTCGTATGCAAATTTGTTCCTGGGGCTGTGGGAGAGGGACCTTTTCCTGTCAGATGGTTGTTCGGCATCGGTGTGCTGTGTCCTATCCTGGGCGCGGTACATCGACGACGTCTTCCTTATCTGGCAGGGTTCCTCTTCGGCTCTTGATCTTTTCTTTAAGGCGATTAATAATAATGATTATAACATACGCCTTACAGTCAATTATATATAGTCGCAGGGCCGTTAAAAGGGCTTATCATAAAGCTAAATGGTCAGAGAGGAATTCACTACTCTACCAAACTAATACGGGCACAAATGACTCTAGAGTGGTAAGGTTCATCACCAATTTTAACACCCAATCAGAGTCAGTACGTGCAGCTCTCAAAAGAGCGTGGCCTATATTGATGACTGACAATACCATCGCTAAGATTCTCCCCAATCAGCCCGCTATTACCTTTCGACGCGCCAGGAACTTGCGTGACCGTCTGACCCGTAGTCATTATAATGGTGGTTCTCCCAGAACGTTCCTGGATGACATCCCGGTTAGGAGGGACTGCAGGCCCTGTGGTCACTGTGTCGTCTGTATAAATGTGGATCGTAGTGACTCATTTGTTGATTCATCTGGGTGTAAGACCTATCAAATCGAGAAGTCTATCACCTGTGAGTCAAGGAATGTTATATATTATGCCACGTGCCCGTGCTCCCTGATCTATGTAGGTCTTACCACACGCCAACTAAAGGTACGGATCAGGGAGCACGTGCATGGCATCCAGGCGGCCGGTGACCGGGGTGATGTAGCCCTCCTTAAAACCATACCCAGGCACTTTAAGATACATCATAGCTGTAATAGTAAGGAGTTGCGTGTAAAGGGTATTGATACAATCGACCTGGGTATTCGTGGTGGCAATATCTCTCAACGTCTGGCACAGCTCGAGTCCCGCTGGATATGGACTCTGGGCACGGTTTTTCCACGGGATCTCAACGAGGCGCTCAATTTCTCATCCTTCCTGTGATCACCGTTCGCTTTCTACATCCTTGCGGGACACTGCTGCGGTTTTTATTTATTCTTTTATTATTTTTTATGTTACTTATTTTCATATTTTGTTTTTGGTTAGGTGTTGTCGTTTATTTTTGTGCTGTTCCTGTTGCACTCTGAGGATGTGTGGATACGCTTACCTTTCAAGATTCCATCTGCTGTTCCGCTGGACTGGTAGCTCCCATTATGGAGCAGCATTAGGTGCTGCCGGTTGATACCTCTGAAGCCTTCTCCAGTTTAAGGACGTTTGGACTTTCTACTTCGGTCATAGCTATCTTTTCTAATAATTTATGTGTTGATGTATCTGTTTTGTGATATTATATTGCATCATTATCCACATCCCTGAGTGTATCTCTATGTATGTGTTTCTTGTATATATATATATATATATTATTGCGTTTGCATATATTGTTTTTTGTCTCTACCTGGGCACGTCATTCCCTTTCTTATGATGGTGGTATCGGTTTCCGATATCATTTTGCGCATGCGCGCTTGTGCCTTTTGCCCTGTTGGCGCCTGCTCTGGGCACGTTATCCTCTATCCTGCTGCGGTGGTGTATTGCCATTCTGCGCACGCGTGTCTATATCCCCTTGCCTGGTTGGCGCCTGCGCTGTGTGTTCGTCGGCCGCCGATCTTCACAGGGCCCTGTGATTGGTTGGCGATCTGCGGCGCGTGCCCCGCCTGGTATGCTTGGGTAGATTCCCACCGCTTTGTGTGCCTTTATCCTATTGTATTAAGGGGAATGCATAATAGTTACCATGCCTGCGATACGTCATTTCCGGTTTAGTCCCGGTTACTTCCGGTATCGTTAGATATAAAATAACACACCTAGCTATCCACCTTAATCCCCCTGAGGAACGTGTGATATCCGAAACGTGCGTTGGGGAGGGCGCACGGACCCTGTGTACATCCTACCCGGTGTTCTACTTAGAGGTAATTGGTATATTTCTTAGATCTGACACTGTGGACCATTGGTCTTTTTGTGATATGCTTATTTTTGCCATCTGTTAGGTGGACCATATGGGAGTTATATATATCTCATCACACTAGGTAAAGGACGGTTCCCTGTATATATATTTGCATGAGGTAGTTTTTTTACCCCTGATTGGTCCACCTATTTACCAATATGGGTACGGATGTTCCCGGCTCCATGCGCCCCTAATATGTTTTTATGCCTATGTGGTGTCTTTGTACACCAGGCGGCACCACTCATCCATTCTGTTCTCAGCATTATATGTATATCTGTATATGTTTTATATATGTGATTTTAATAAAGTTGTTTATTTTTATACATTTTTCTATTTGGATATGTTGATCGTTCTTTCTGGGTCCCTGTGACCCACAATCCCTCTGCTATATTTTTCAGCGATTTATCCTGAACTGTAGCTATTTTTCCATCACATGGCTACACTTTTGCCGGGTGTGGCAATTACATTTAGATTATTTGTAGCTATGTTATATTTAGTTGTGCTTTTGTTTATTTACTATAGTGATGCAAGTAGATCTTTGTTATGATAAGGTAATTCAGTACCACAATGGACATAGAGGTCAGAGCACATACAGTGACCTGATAATAACCCAAAAACATAGAACGAGCTCTGAGACGTGGGAACTCTGCTGACCGCAATCCCTAATCCTCTCCAACCACACTAGAGGCAGCCGTGGATTGCGCCTAACGCTCCCTATGCAACTCGGCACAGCCTGAGAAACTAGCTAGCCTGAAGATAGAAAATAAGCCTACCTTGCCTCAGAGAAATACCCCAAAGGAAAAGGCAGCCCCCACATATAATGACTGTGAGTTAAGATGAAAAGACAAACGTAGAGATGAAATAGATTTAGCAAAGTGAGGCCCGACTTTCTGAACAGAGCGAGGATAGGAAAGGTAACTTTGCGGTCAACACAAAACCCTACAAAAACCACGCAAAGGGGGCAAAAAGACCCTCCGTACCGAACTAACGGCACGGAGGTACACCCTCTGCGTCCCAGAGCTTCCAGCAAGCAGAAATAAACAAATAGACAAGCTGGACAGAAAAAAACAGCAAACACAATAGCAAAGCGGAACTTAGCTATGCAGAGCAGCAGGCCACAGGAACGATCCAGGAGGAAACAGGTCCAATACTAGAACATTGACTGGAGGCCAGGATCAAAGCACTAGGTGGAGTTAAATAGAGCAGCACCTAACGACTTCACCACGTCACCTGAGGAAGGAAACTGTTGTGAATTCTGTGGCTGAATTCACTCCTGTGGTCACAAGTGGTACTGCAGCTTCTGAGCTTCCTCCCTCAGGTGTTCTGGTGAGCTCGTTAACTGCTTCATTACTTAACTCCGCCTGATGCTGCTATCCTTGCTCCTTGTCAATGTTTCAGTGTTGGATCTGAGCTTCTCCTGATTGTTCCTGTGACCTGCTGCTCTGTATAGCTAAGTGCCTTTTGCTTTTTTGTTGCTTTTTTTCTGTCCAGCTTGTCTTTTGTTTTGCTGGAAGCTCTGAGACGCAAAGGGTGTACCGCCGTGCCGTTAGTTCGGCACGGTGGTTTTTTTTGCCCCCTTTGCGTGGTTTTGCTTTAGGGTTTTTTGTGGACTGCAAAGTTCGCTTTACTGTCCTCGCTCTGTCCTAGAATATCGGGCCCCACTTTGCTGAATCTATTTCATCCCTACGTTTTGTCTTTTCATCTTACTCACAGTCATTATATGTGGGGGGCTGCCTTTTCCTTTGGGGAATTTCTCTGGGGCAAGTCAGGCCTATTTTTCTATCTTCAGGCTAGCTAGTTTCTTAGGCTGTGCCGAGTTGCCTAGGTAGTTGTTAGGCGCAATCCACAGCCGCTTTTAGTTGTGTTTAGGATAGGATCAGGTGTGCAGTCTACAGAGTTTCCACGTCTCAGAGCTCGTTCTTGTATTTTTGGGTATTTGTCAGATCACTGTGTGCGCTCTGATCGCTAAGCACACTGTGTTTCTGGATTGCCTTCATAACACCTGTCATTAGCAAACATAACAGTACAAGGAGCCCAACTAATGATTCTCAATAGAGGGAAAGAAAAAGTTCTGACATCATTTTTTTTTTTTTTTTCTGCTCTGTGTTCACTTTTTTTTTCCCCCTAGACATTTGGGTGATTCTGGACACAGGTGTGGACATGGATATTCAGGGTCTGTGCTCTTCAATGGATAATCTCGTTATAAATGTACAAAAAATTCAAGATACTATTGATCAGAAATCTATGTTAGAACCAAGAATTCCTATTCCTGATTTGTTTTTTGGAGATAGAACTAAGTTTCTAAGTTTCAAAAATAATTGTAAGCTATTTCTGGCCTTGAAACCTCATTCTTCTGGTAATCCTATTCAACAGGTTTTGATTATTATTTCTTTTTTGCGCGGCGACCCTCAAGACTGGGCATTTTCTCTTGCGCCAGGAGACCCTGCATTGAGTAGTGTCGATGCGTTTTTCCTGGCGCTCGGATTGCTGTACGATGAGCCTAATTCAGTGGATCAGGCTGAGAAAAATTTGCTGGCTTTGTGCCAGGGTCAGGATGATATAGAAGTATATTGTCAGAAATTTAGGAAATGGTCAGTACTCACTCAGTGGAATGAATCTGCGCTGGCAGCTTTGTTCAGAAAGGGTCTCTCTGAGGCTCTTAAGGATGTCATGGTGGGATTTCCTATGCCTGCTGGTTTGAATGAGTCTTTGTCTTTGGCCATTCAGATCGGTCGACGCTTGCGCGAGCGTAAATCTGTGCACCATTTGGCGGTACTGCCTGAGGTTAAACCTGAGCCTATGCAGTGCGATAGGACTATGACTAGAGTTGAACGGCAGGAATACAGACGTCTGAATGGTCTGTGTTTCTACTGTGGTGATTCCACTCATGCTATTTCTGATTGTCCTAAGCGCACTAAGCGCTCCGCTAGGTCTGCCGTCATTGGTACTGTACAGTCCAAATTCCTTCTGTCCATTACCTTGATATGCTCTTTGTCGTCGTTTTCTGTCATGGCGTTTGTGGATTCGGGCGCTGCCCTGAATCTGATGGATTTGGATTATGCTAAACGTTGTGGGTTTTTCTTGGAGCCTTTGCGGTGTCCTATTCCATTGAGAGGAATTGATGCTACACCTTTGGCCAAGAATAAACCTCAATACTGGGCCCAGTTGACCATGTGCATGGCTCCTGCACATCAGGAAGTTATTCGCTTTCTGGTGTTGCATAATCTGCATGATGTGGTCGTGTTGGGGTTGCCATGGCTACAAACCCATAATCCAGTATTGGATTGGAATTCCATGTCGGTATCCAGCTGGGGTTGTCAGGGGGTACATGGTGATGTTCCATTTTTGTTGATTTCGTCATCCACCCCTTCTGAGGTCCCAGAGTTCTTGTCTGATTATCAGGATGTATTTGAAGAGCCCAAGTCCGATGCTCTACCTCCGCATAGGGATTGTGATTGTGCTATCAATTTGATTCCTGGTAGTAAATTCCCTAAAGGTCGATTATTTAATTTATCCGTGCCCGAACACGCCGCTATGCGCAGTTATGTGAAGGAATCCCTGGAGAAGGGACATATTCGCCCATCGTCATCACCACTGGGAGCAGGGTTCTTCTTTGTAGCCAAGAAGGATGGTTCGCTGAGACCGTGTATTGATTACCGCCTTCTTAATAAGATCACTGTTAAATTTCAGTATCCCTTGCCATTGTTATCTGACTTGTTTGCTCGGATTAAGGGGGCTAGTTGGTTCACTAAGATAGATCTTCGTGGTGCGTATAATCTGGTGAGAATCAGGCAAGGAGATGAATGGAAAACTGCATTCAATACGCCCGAGGGTCATTTTGAGTATCTAGTGATGCCGTTCGGACTTGCCAATGCTCCATCTGTGTTTCAGTCTTTTATGCATGACATCTTCCGTGAGTATCTGGATAAATTCCTGATTGTTTACTTGGATGACATTTTGATCTTCTCAGATAATAATAATAATCTTTATTTTTATATAGCGCTAACATATTCCGCAGCGCTTTACAGTTTTGCACAATTATCATCGCTGTCCCCGATGGGGCTCACAATCTAGAATTCCTATCAGTATGTCTTTGGAATGTGGGAGGAAACCGGAGTGCCCGGAGGAAACCCACGCAAACACGGAGAGAACATACAAACTCTTTGCAGATGTTGTCCTGGGTGGGATTAGAACCCAGGACCCCAGCGCTGCAAGGCTGCAGTGCTAACCACTGCGCCACCGTGCTGCCCTCAGATGATTGGGAGTCTCATGTGAAGCAGGTCAGAATGGTTTTTCAGGTCCTGCGTGCTAACTCTTTGTTTGTGAAGGGATCAAAGTGTCTCTTCGGTGTGCAGAAAGTTTCATTTTTAGGGTTCATCTTTACCCCTTCTACTATCGAGATGGATCCAGTTAAGGTCCAAGCCATCCAGGATTGGATTCAGCCGACATCTCTGAAAAGTCTGCAAAAGTTCCTGGGCTTTGCTAATTTTTATCGTCGCTTCATCTGTAATTTTTCTAGCATTGCCAAACCATTGACCGATTTGACCAAGAAGGGTGCTGATTTGGTTAATTGGTCTTCTGCTGCTGTGGAAGCTTTTCAGGAGTTGAAGCGTCGTTTTTGTTCTGCCCCTGTGTTGTGTCAGCCAGATGTTTCTCTTCCGTTCCAGGTCGAGGTTGATGCTTCTGAGATTGGAGCAGGGGCGGTTTTGTCACAGAGAGGTTCTGATTGCTCAGTGATGAAACCATGTGCTTTCTTTTCCAGGAAGTTTTCGCCCGCTGAGCGTAATTATGATGTGGGCAATCGAGAGTTGCTGGCCATGAAGTGGGCATTCGAGGAGTGGCGTCATTGGCTTGAAGGAGCTAAGCATCGCGTGGTGGTATTGACTGATCATAAGAACTTGACTTATCTCGAGTCTGCCAAGTGCTTGAATCCTAGACAGGCCCGTTGGTCGTTATTTTTTGCCCGCTTCGACTTTGTGATTTCGTACCTTCCGGGCTCTAAAAATGTGAAGGCGGATGCTCTGTCTAGGAGTTTTGTGCCCGACTCTCCGGGTTTATCTGAGCCAGCGGGTATCCTCAAGGAAGGAGTCATTGTGTCTGCCATCTCCCCTGATTTGCGGCGGGTGCTGCAAAAATTTCAGGCGAATAAACCTGATCGTTGTCCAGCAGAGAAACTGTTCGTCCCTGATAGGTGGACTAATAAACTTATCTCTGAACTTCATTGTTCGGTGTTGGCTGGTCATCCTGAAATCTTTGGTACCAGAGAGTTAGTGGCTAGATCCTTCTGGTGGCCATCTCTGTCACGGGATGTACGTACTTTTGTGCAGTCCTGTGGGATTTGTGCTAGGGCTAAGCCCTGCTGTTCTCGTGCCAGTGGGTTGCTTTTGCCCTTGCCGGTCCCAAAGAGGCCTTGGACACATATTTCGATGGATTTCATTTCTGACCTTCCCGTTTCTCAAAAGATGTCAGTCATTTGGGTGGTCTGTGATCGCTTTTCTAAAATGGTCCATCTGGTGCCCTTGGCTAAATTGCCTTCCTCCTCTGATTTGGTACCTTTGTTCTTTCAGCATGTGGTTCGGTTGCATGGCATTCCTGAGAATATTGTTTCTGACAGAGGTTCCCAGTTTGTTTCAAGGTTTTTGCGAGCCTTTTGTGGTAGGATGGGCATTGACCTCTCCTTTTCCTCGGCTTTCCATCCTCAGACTAATGGCCAGACCGAACGAACCAATCAGACCTTGGAAACATATCTGAGATGTTTTGTTTCTGCAGACCAGGATGATTGGGTGTCCTTTTTGCCGTTGGCTGAGTTCGCCCTTAATAATCGGGCCAGCTCGGCTACCTTGGTTTCTCCATTTTTTTGCAATTCTGGGTTCCATCCTCGTTTCTCTTCAGGACAGGTTGAGTCTTCGGACTGTCCTGGTGTGGATTCTGTGGTGGATAGGTTGCAGCAGATCTGGACTCAGGTAGTGGACAATTTGATCTTGTCCCAGGAGAAAGCTCAACTTTTCGCTAATCGCAGACGCCGTGTGGGTCCCCGACTTCGTGTTGGGGATCTGGTTTGGTTATCTTCTCGTCATATTCCTATGAAGGTTTCCTCTCCTAAATTTAAACCTCGTTTTATTGGTCCGTATAGGATTTCTGAGGTTCTCAATCCTGTGTCTTTTCGTTTGACCCTCCCAGACTCCTTTTCCATACATAATGTATTCCATAGGTCGTTGTTGCGGAGATACGTGGCACCTATGGTTCCATCTGTTGAGCCTCCTGCCCCGGTTTTGGTGGAGGGGGAATTGGAGTATATTGTGGAGAAGATTTTGGATTCTCGTGTTTCTAGACGGAAACTCCAGTATCTGGTTAAATGGAAGGGTTATGCTCAGGAAGATAATTCCTGGGTTTTTGCCTCTGATGTTCATGCTTCCGATCTTGTTCGTGCCTTTCATGCGGCTCATCCTGGTCGGCCTGGGGGCTCTGGTGAGGGTTCGGTGACCCCTCCTCAAGGGGGGGGGTACTGTTGTGAATTCTGTGGCTGAATTCACTCCTGTGGTCACAAGTGGTACTGCAGCTTCTGAGCTTCCTCCCTCAGGTGTTCTGGTGAGCTCGTTAACTGCTTCATTACTTAACTCCGCCTGATGCTGCTATCCTTGCTCCTTTTCAATGTTTCAGTGTTGGATCTGAGCTTCTCCTGATTGTTCCTGTGACCTGCTGCTCTGTATAGCTAAGTGCCTTTTGCTTTTTTGTTGCTTTTTTTCTGTCCAGCTTGTCTTTTGTTTTGCTGGAAGCTCTGAGACGCAAAGGGTGTACCGCCGTGCCGTTAGTTCGGCACGGTGGTTTTTTTTGCCCCCTTTGCGTGGTTTTGCTTTAGGGTTTTTTGTGGACTGCAAAGTTCGCTTTACTGTCCTCGCTCTGTCCTAGAATATCGGGCCCCACTTTGCTGAATCTATTTCATCCCTACGTTTTGTCTTTTCATCTTACTCACAGTCATTATATGTGGGGGGCTGCCTTTTCCTTTGGGGAATTTCTCTGGGGCAAGTCAGGCCTATTTTTCTATCTTCAGGCTAGCTAGTTTCTTAGGCTGTGCCGAGTTGCCTAGGTAGTTGTTAGGCGCAATCCACAGCCGCTTTTAGTTGTGTTTAGGATAGGATCAGGTGTGCAGTCTACAGAGTTTCCACGTCTCAGAGCTCGTTCTTGTATTTTTGGGTATTTGTCAGATCACTGTGTGCGCTCTGATCGCTAAGCACACTGTGTTTCTGGATTGCCTTCATAACACCTGTCATTAGCAAACATAACAGGAAACTCAGAAGCCGCAGTACCACTTTCCTCCACCAACGGAAGCTCACAGAGAGAATCAGGCGAAGTACCACTTGTGACCACAGGAGGGAGCTCTGCCACAGAATTCACAACAGTACCCCCCCTTGAGGAGGGGTCACCGAACCCTCACCAGAGCCCCCAGGACGACCAGGATGAGCCATATGAAAGGCACGAACAAGATCGGGAGCATGGACATCAGAGGCAAAGACCCAGGAATTATCTTCCTGAGCATAACCCTTCCACTTAACCAGATACTGGAGTTTCCGCCTTGAAACACGAGAATCCAAAATCTTCTCCACAATATACTCCAACTCCCCCTCCACCAAAACCGGGGCAGGAGGGTCAACAGATGGAACCATAGGTGCCACGTATCTCCGCAACAATGACCTATGGAATACGTTATGTATGGAAAAAGAATCTGGGAGGGTCAGACGAAAAGACACAGGATTAAGAACCTCATAAATCCTATACGGACCAATGAAACGAGGTTTAAACTTAGGAGAGGCAACCTTGATAGGAATATGACGAGAAGATAACCAAACCAAATCCCCAACACGAAGTCGGGGACCCACACAGCGTCTGTGATTAGCGAAACGTTGAGCCTTCTCCTGGGACAAGGTCAAATTGTCCACTACATGAGTCCAAATCTGCTGCAACCTGTCCACCACAGTATCCACACCAGGACAGTCCGAAGACTCAACCTGCCCTGAAGAGAAACGAGGATGGAACCCAGAGTTGCAGAAAAACGGCGAAACCAAGGTAGCCGAGCTGGCCCGATTATTAAGGGCGAACTCAGCCAAAGGCAAAAAGGACACCCAGTCATCCTGATCAGCAGAAACAAAGCATCTCAGATATGTTTCCAAGGTCTGATTGGTTCGTTCGGTCTGGCCATTAGTCTGAGGATGGAAAGCCGAGGAAAAAGACAAGTCAATGCCCATCCTACCACAAAAGGCTCGCCAAAACCTCGAAACAAACTGGGAACCTCTGTCAGAAACGATATTCTCTGGAATGCCATGTAAACGAACCACATGCTGGAAGAACAATGGCACCAAATCAGAGGAGGAAGGTAATTTAGACAAGGGTACCAAATGGACCATCTTAGAGAAGCGATCACAGACCACCCAAATGACTGACATCTTTTGAGAGACGGGAAGATCTGAAATAAAATCCATAGAGATATGTGTCCAAGGCCTCTTCGGGACCGGCAAGGGCAAAAGCAACCCACTGGCACGAGAACAGCAGGGCTTAGCCCGAGCACAAATCCCACAGGACTGCACAAAAGTACGCACATCCCGCGACAGAGATGGCCACCAAAAGGATCTAGCCACTAACTCTCTGGTACCAAAGATTCCAGGATGACCAGCCAAAACCGAACAATCAACCTCAGAGATAACTTTATTCGTCCACCTATCAGGGACAAACAGTTTCTCCGCTAGGCAACGATCAGGTTTATTAGCCTGAAATTTTTGCAGCACCCGCCGCAAATCAGGGGAGATGGCAGACACAATTACTCCCTCTTTGAGGATACCCGCCGGCTCAGATAAACCCGGAGAGTCGGGCACAAAACTCCTAGACAGAGCATCCGCCTTCACATTTTTAGAGCCCGGAAGGTATGAAATCACAAAGTCAAAACGGGCAAAAAACAACGACCAACGAGCCTGTCTAGGATTCAACCGCTTGGCGGACTCGAGATAAGTCAAGTTCTTATGATCAGTCAAGACCACCACGCGATGCTTAGCTCCTTCAAGCCAATGACGCCACTCCTCGAATGCCCACTTCATGGCCAGCAACTCTCAATTGCCCACATCATAATATCGCTCAGCAGGCGAAAACTTCCTGGAAAAGAAGGCGCATGGTTTCATCACCGAGCAATCAGAACTTCTCTGCGACAAAACAGCCCCTGCTCCAATCTCAGAAGCATCAACCTCGACCTGGAACGGAAGCGAAACATCTGGTTGACACAACACAGGGGCAGAAGAAAAACGACGCTTCAACTCTTGAAAAGCTTCCACAGCAGCAGAAGACCAATTGACCACATCAGCACCCTTCTTGGTCAAATCGGTCAATGGTTTAGCAATACTAGAAAAATTGCAGATGAAGCGACGATAAAAATTAGCAAAGCCCAGGAACTTTTGCAGACTTTTCAGAGATGTCGGCTGAGTCCAATCATGGATGGCTTGGACCTTAACAGGGTCCATCTCGATAGTAGAAGGGGAAAAGATGAACCCCAAAAATGAAACCTTCTGAACACCAAAGAGACACTTTGATCCCTTCACAAACAAAGAATTAGCACGCAGGACCTGAAACACCGTTCTGACCTGCTTCACATGAGACTCCCAGTCATCCGAGAAGATCAAAATGTCATCCAAGTACACAATCAGGAATTTATCCAGGTACTCTCGGAAGATGTCATGCATAAAGGACTGAAACACTGATGGAGCATTGGCAAGTCCGAATGGCATTACTAGATACTCAAAATGGCCCTCGGGCGTATTAAATGCAGTTTTCAATTCATCGCCTCGCTTAATACGCACAAGATTATACGCACCACGAAGATCTATCTTGGTGAACCAACTAGCCCCCTTAATCCGAGCAAACAAATCAGATAACAACGGCAAGGGGTACTGAAATTTAACCGTGATCTTATTTAGAAGGCGGTAATCTATACAAGGTCTCAGTGAACCATCCTTCTTGGCCACAAAAAAGAACCCTGCTCCCAATGGCGACGACGACGGGCGAATATGCCCCTTCTCCAAGGACTCCTTCACATATCTCCGCATAGCGGCGTGCTCAGGCACAGATAAATTAAACAGTCGACCTTTTGGGAACTTACTACCAGGAATCAAATCGATAGCACAATCACAATCCCTATGCGGAGGTAGGGTATCGGACTTGGGCTCATCAAATACATCCCGGTAATCAGACAAGAACTCTGGAACCTCAGAAGGGGTGGATGACGAAATAGTCAGCAATGGGACATCACCATGTACCCCCTGACAACCCCAGCTGGACACAGACATGGATTTCCAATCTAATACTGGATTATGGACTTGTAGCCATGGCAACCCCAACACGACCACATCATGCAGATTATGCAACACTAGAAAGCGAATATCCTCCTGGTGCGCAGGAGCCATGCACATGGTCAGCTGGGTCCAGTACTGAGGCTTATTCTTGGCCAAAGGCGTAGCATCAATTCCTCTCAATGGAATAGGACACTGCAAGGGCTCCAAGAAAAACCCACAACGCCTAGCATACTCCAAGTCCATCAAATTCAGAGCAGCGCCTGAATCCACAAATGCCATGACAGAATACGATGACAAAGAGCAGATCAAGGTAACGGACAGAAGAAATTTTGACTGTACCGTACCAATGGTGGCAGACCTAGCGAACCACTTAGTGCGCTTAGGACAATCAGAGATAGCATGAGTGGAATCACCACAGTAGAAACACAGCCCATTCAGACGTCTGTGTTCTTGCCGTTCAACTCTGGTCAAAGTCCTATCGCACTGCATAGGCTCAGGTTTAAGCTCAGGTAATACCGCCAAATGGTGCACAGATTTACGCTCACACAAGCGTCGACCGATCTGAATGGCCAAAGACATAGACTCATTCAGACCAGCAGGCATAGGAAATCCCACCATGACATCCTTAAGGACTTCAGAGAGACCTTTTCTGAAAATAGCTGCGAGCACACTTTCATTCCACTGAGTGAGTACGGACCACTTTCTAAATTTCTGACAATATACCTCTATCTCATCCTGACCCTGACACAGAGCCAGCAAATTCTTCTCTGCCTGATCCACTGAATTAGGCTCATCGTACAGCAATCCGAGCGCCAGGAAAAACGCATCGATATTACTTAATGCAGGATCTCCTGACGCAAGAGAAAATGCCCAGTCCTGAGGGTCGCCACGTAAAAAAGAAATAATGATCCTAACTTGTTGAACTGGGTCACCAGAGGAGTGAGGTTTCAAAGCCAGAAATAGTTTACAATTATTTTTGAAACTCAGAAATTTAGTTCTATCTCCAAAAAAACAAATCAGGAATAGGAATTCTCGGTTCTAACATAGAATTCTGAACCACAAAGTCTTGAATATTTTGTACTCTTGCCGTGAGCTGATCCACACATGAAGACAGACCTTTAATGTCCATCGCTACACCTGTGTCCTGAACCACCCAAATGTCTAGGGGAAAAAAAAGGCAAAACAGAGTGCAGAGAAAAAAAAATGGTCTCAGAACTTCTTTTTTCCCTCTATTGAGAATCATTAGTACTTTTGGCCTCCAGTACTGTTATGATAAGGTAATTCAGTACCACAATGGACATAGAGGTCAGAGCACATACAGTGACCTGATAATAACCCAAAAACATAGAACGAGCTCTGAGACGTGGGAACTCTGCTGACCGCAATCCCTAATCCTCTCCAACCACACTAGAGGCAGCCGTGGATTGCGCCTAACGCTCCCTATGCAACTCGGCACAGCCTGAGAAACTAGCTAGCCTGAAGATAGAAAATAAGCCTACCTTGCCTCAGAGAAATACCCCAAAGGAAAAGGCAGCCCCCACATATAATGACTGTGAGTTAAGATGAAAAGACAAACGTAGAGATGAAATAGATTTAGCAAAGTGAGGCCCGACTTTCTGAACAGAGCGAGGATAGGAAAGGTAACTTTGCGGTCAACACAAAACCCTACAAAAACCACGCAAAGGGGGCAAAAAGACCCTCCGTACTGAACTAACGGCACGGAGGTACGTCCCAGAGCTTCCAGCAAGCAGAAATAAACAAATAGACAAGCTGGACAGAAAAAAACAGCAAACACAATAGCAAAGCGGAACTTAGCTATGCAGAGCAGCAGGCCACAGGAACGATCCAGGAGGAAACAGGTCCAATACTAGAACATTGACTGGAGGCCAGGATCAAAGCACTAGGTGGAGTTAAATAGAGCAGCACCTAACGACTTCACCACATCACCTGAGGAAGGAAACTCAGAAGCCGCAGTACCACTTTCCTCCACCAACGGAAGCTCACAGAGAGAATCAGGCGAAGTACCACTTGTGACCACAGGAGGGAGCTCTGCCACAGAATTCACAACAGATCTTATGCTGGAATTTATCCTTAAAAATTGTGGTACGAGGGGGCGATTTCAGAGGCATACGGTGATCTTCTATTTGCCTTTCTTGGTAACCATCCTATTAAGGCTAGAGGGAAATGGGAAGCTGAGCTGGGAGAGATTGATGATGATATTTGGGAATGAATATTAGAGTACGTGCCTAAGATCTCTATGAGTGAACCTGGGAGGTTATCACAGCTATTTGTAATCCATAGGGTTTATAGAACCCCTGAAAGATTATTCAAGGCCAGACTGAGGCCTAATTCTAATTGCCCAAGGTGTTCACAATCTCAGGCGGGAATGCTGCACATGCTGTGGCATTGCCCTAGGCTGTCTTCCTTCTGGATAGTGGTATTGAATCGTATTGAACTGGTTTATGGGTGCACGGTCCCTAAAAACCCATTGGTATGCATATTGGGATATGTGGAAGAAATAATAACGGACAATTCGACCAAAATAGTAATTGCACGATTGTTATTTATTGCAAGAAAGCTGATAGCAAAATTTTGAATAAGAGAGGAACCTCCAACTAGAAGAGAATTTATCACACAAACAGATCATATATTTCTTCTGGAAAAAAGCATATACACCAAGAGAAACAAGTTGGATCTTTTTCACAAGTTATGGCAACTGTGGATTGATTGGAACTAGTGTGGTGGAAATGATGGGATGCCAAGGTGCTCAGGGGTTGTGATAGTTCTCTAATCGATTTTGAGTACAATGTGAGGGATCCTGTTTGTTTACGTTACGGTCTCGGGTATGTGCACACGTCAGGATTTCTTGCAGAAATTTTCCTGCCAAAAACCGGAGATTTCTGCCAGAAATCCGCATGCGTTTTTACCGCGATTTTGACGCGTTTTTGACGCGTTTTTGGTGCGTTTTTTGTGCGTTTTTTTCCAAATGCATAGAATTGAGTGAAAAACACAGAAAATCCGCAAAAATAATGAACATGCTCATTTTTTTACCGCGATGCGTTTTTTTCACGGAAAAAAACGCATCCATGTGCACATAACATGCAGAATGCATTGTAAATGATAGAATTTTTAATGAGTTTTTATAGCGTTTTTTTCCGCGAAAAATGCGAAAAAAAGCGAAAAAAACTGAACGTGTGCACATAGCCTAAGGGTAGGGGGGTTGGGGGAGGGGGGAATACTTTACACTAAAAACTGTTACCTGAGTAAATTGTACTGTCATGAGTTATGTATGGTTTAATTTGCCATACTTAATAAAAATGTATCTGATAAAAAAAAAGAAATCAATATTTTGTGGAATAACCATGATTTTTATTCAGAGCTTTCATGTGTCTTGGCATGCTTGCCACCAGTCTTTCACACTGCTTCTGGTACAAAAATGTATTTTGTAGATATCCCTCAGAGGAACATGGACCCGTATGTTATATTTTATGCTTTCATCCTCCAAAGATTATGCAGGGAAAGAAATTCCACACATACACAAGTCAACACACAAATTGCCATATGTTAGGGCTAGCGGAACGCACCAAATAATAAGACTGATAGTGTACGGTGCGTTCGTAGCCCGGAGTCCACCGTGCAGAGATGGAACCTGCTGCTGAGTAATGACGGACTATATGGCGGTACTCATAAGTATACTCGCGTGGGTTAAACTTCACCCAACGTGAAGGAAGCGATCCTGTTGCGTCACAGGATCGCGGTACCGCACATAGAAGGCGAGCAAGCAGTCAGCGAACTTAACCCCAACTAGGATTGAAGTCCGATTAGACCACTTGCTGGCACAACACCGCAACAGGGTGTGTTAGGCAACTCTTATAATTAGAGCACCGAAGTGCGAACTGTGCCGTGCTGGCAGGCACCACTAAGCACCCAGACGTGGGTCAGGAAGCGCACTACTGGCGCGTGGCGCCGCACTGGCGGTCACAGCAATAGACGCTGATACGTGTGTGACACGAGTGATTTGTCGGGCGCTAGATAGCAGCCATACTCCATACGCGAACAGTCATACAATAGGGTAGGGGTATTTAATGAACGACTTGAACTCACAACAAACACACGTATTCAATTGTACACTAGCGCATGGCCGTGCGGTCATGCGCAGTTTATATAATTGCAGGACAGGAAGTGGCCACAGAAACTTTGCCCTTCCAGGGCCTGCCAAGAGGACCAATGGAATGCGCTGCAGAGCCAGAGCACAAGACCCTCGATCTCCAACGGTAGATCTTGCTCTGGGCATGCTCAGTGTGCGCAAACAAGGACTTAGTCCCAGGGAAGTCCGCTCGCCGCTGACCAGCACTGACTTTAATGGCAGGAGCTGAAGAAGCAGCAGTAACTCTCTGTACAGAGTGAGAGCGAGCAAGACACTGGGAGCGACGTCCCTGCTGAGCAGACTCCACTGCGGCTGGAGGAGAATGGGAGACCGCAGCGGAGAAGGATCGAGATTCCCCCTGTGCAGCAGAGGAAACTCGACTCCTAACACCATATCCCTCAACTCTGCACTCCACTGTCCAGAGGAGCCAAACTCAGAGAAAGCCCAGTGGGTCAAGTCAAGAAATGAATTCAGAGACTAAAGGACCAGAGTACAAGTGCAAAAAGGCAACAAGTTCTGTGTCATGGCTGAGGCCACTACATGTAAGAACATTCCAGTTAAAAATCCATTTGGATTCCACCCTTGACATCCGTGCCATAAAATTGCCACCCCTCCAATTCTTACCGATATTCTCCAGGGGGAGCACCGCCGATCGCGGCCGGGTGTCAGCTGTTTATCGCAGCTGACATCCGGCACTATGTGCCAGGAGCGGTCACGGACCGCCCCCGGCACATTAACCCCTGGCACACCGCGATCAAAGATGATTGCGATGTGCCGGCGGTATAGGGAAGCTTCCCGCAGGGAGGGGGCTCCCTGCGGGCTTCCCTGAGCCCCCCGCAGCAACGCGATGTGATCGCGTTGCTGCGAGGGTCTCACCTCCCTCCCTGCTTCCTCCAGCCCCGGATCCAAGATGGCCGCGGATCCGGGTCCTGCAGGGAGGGAGGTGGCTTCACAGAGCCTGCTCAGAGCAGGCACTGTGAAGGCTGCAGCGCTGCATGTCAGATCAGTGATCTGACAGAGTGCTGTGCAAACTGTCAGATCACTGATCTGTGATGTCCCCCCCTGGGACAATGTAAAAAAGTAAAAAAAAAAAATTCAAAATGTGTAAAAAAAAAATAAAAAAAAATATTCCTAAATAATGAAAAATATATATATATATTATTCCCTTAAATACATTTCTTTATCTAAATAAAAAAAAAAACAATAAAAGTACACATATTTAGTATCGCCGCATCCGTAACGGCCCGACCTATAAAACTGGCCCACTAGTTAACCCCTTCAGTAAACACCGTAAGAAAAAAAAAAAAAACGAGGCAAAAAACGCTTTATTATCATACCGCCGAACAAAAAGTGGAATAACACGCGATCAGAAAGACAGATATAAATAACCATGATACCGCTGAAAGCGTCATCTTGTCCCGCAAAAAACGAGCCGCCATACAGCATCATCAGCTAAAAAAAAAAAAGTTATAGTCCTGAGAATAAAGCGATGCAAAAATAATTATTTTTTCTATAAAATAGTTTTTATCGTATAAAAGCGCCAAAACATAAAAAAATGATATAAATGAGGTGTCGCTGTAATCGTACTGACCCGAAGAATAAAACTGCTTTATCAATTTTACCAAACGCGGAACGGTATAAACGCCTCCCCCAAAAGAAATTCATGAATAGCTGGTTTTTGGTCATTCTGCCTCGCAAAAATCGGAATAAAAAGCGATCAAAAAATGTAACATGCCCGAAAATGTTACCAATAAAAACATCAACTCGTCCCGCAAAAAACAAGACCTCACATGACTCTGTGAACCAAAATATGGAAAAATTATAGCTCTCAAAATGTGGTAACGCAAAAAATATTTTTTGCAATAAAAAGCGTCTTTCAGTGTGTGACGGCTGCCAATCATAAAAATCCGCTAAAAAACCCGCTATAAAAGTAAATCAAACCCCCCTTCATCACCCCCTTAGTTAGGGAAAAATTAAAAAAATGTATTTATTTCCATTTTTCCATTAGGGCTAGGGTTAGGGCTAGGGCTAGGGTTAGGGCTAGGGTTAGGGTTTGGGCTAGGGTTAGGGCTAGGGCTAGGGCTAGGGTTAGGGTTAGGGTTAGGGCTAGGGTTAGGGTTAGGGCTAGGGTTAGGGCTAGGGTTAGGGTTAGGGTTAGGGCTAGGGTTAGGGCTAGGGCTAGGGTTAGGGCTAGGGTTAGGGTTAGGGCTATGGTTAGGACTAGGGTTAAGGCTACAGTTAGGGTTGGGGCTAAAGTTAGGGTTAGGGCTATGGTTAGGGCTAGGGTTAGGGCTACAGTTTGGGTTGGGGCTAAAGTTAAGGTTGGGGCTAGGGTTAAGGCTACAGTTAGGGTTGGGGCTAAAGTTACGGTTAGGGTTTAGATTACATTTACAGTTGGGAATAGGGTTGGGATTAGGGTTAGGTGTGTGTCAGGGTTAGAGGTGTGGTTAGGGTTACTGTTGGGATTAGGGTTAGGGGTGTGTTTGGATTAGGGTTTCAGTTATAATTGGGGGGTTTCCACTGTTTAGGCACATCAGGGGCTCTCCAAACGCGACATGGCGTCCGATCTCAATTCCAGCCAATTCTGCGTTGAAAAAGTAAAACAGTGCTCCTTCCCTTCCGAGCTCTCCCGTGTGCCCAAACAGGGGTTTACCCCAACATATGGGGTATCAGCGTACTCAGGACAAATAGGACAACAACTTTTGGGGTCCAATTTCTCCTGTTACCCTTTGGAAAATACAAAACTGGGGGCTAAAAAATAATTTTTGTGGGAAAAAAAAGGATTTTTTATTTTCACGGCTCTGCGTTATAAACTGTAGTGAAACACTTGGGGGTTCAAAGTTCTCACAACACATCTAGATAAGTTCCATGGGGGTCTAGTTTCCAATATGGGGTCACTTGTGGGGGATTTCTACTGTTTAGGTACATTAGGGGTTCTGCAAACGCAATGTGACGCCTGCAGACCATTCCATCTAAGTCTGCATTCCAAATGGCACTCCTTCCCTTCCGAGCCCTCCCATGCGCCCAAACGGTGGTTCCCCCCAACATATGGGGTATCAGCGTACTCAGGACAAATTGGACAACAACTTTTGGGGTCCAATTTCTCCTGTTACCCTCGGGAAAATACAAAACTGGGGGCTAAAAAATAATTTTTGGGGGAAAGATTTTTTTTTACAATTCTCACGGCTCTGCGTTACAAACTGTAGTGAAACACTTAGGGGTTCAAAGCTCTCACAACACATCTAGATGAGTTCCTTAGGGGGTCTAGTTTCCAAAATGGTGTCACTTGTGGGGGGTTTCTACTGTTTCGGTACATTAGGGGCTCTGCAAATGCAATGTGACACCTGCAGACCATTCCATCTAAGCCTGCATTCCAAATGGAGCTCCTTCCCTTCCGAGCCCTCCCATGCACCCAAACAGTGGTTCCCCCCCACATATGGGGTATCAGCGCACTCAGAACAAATTGGACAACAAATTTTGGGGTCCAATTTCTCCTGTTACCCTCGGTAAAATACAAAACTGGGGGCTAAAAAAATAATTTTTGTGGGAAAAATTTTTTGTTTTATTTTTACGGCTCTGTATTATAAACTTCTGTGAAGCACTTGGTGGGTCAAAGTGCTCACCACACATCTAGATAAGTTCCTTAGTGGGTCTACTTTCCAAAATGGTGTCACTTGTGGGGGGTTTCAATGTTTAGGCACATCAGTGGCTCTCCAAACGCAACATGGCGTCCCATCTCAATTCCTGTCAATTTTGCATTGAAAAGTCAAACGGCGCTCCTTCCCTTCCGAGCTCTCCCATCCGCCCAAACAGTGGTTTACCCCCACATATGGGGTATCAGCGTACTCAGGACAAATTGTACAACAACTTTTGGGGTCCAATTTCTTCTCTTACCTTTGGGAAAATAAAAAATTGGGGACGGAAAGTTAATTTTTGTGAAAAAAATATGATTTTTTATTTTTACGGTTCTACATTATAAACTTCTGTGAAGCACTTGGTGGGTCAAAGTGCTCACCACACATCTAGATAAGTTCCTTAAGGGGTCTACTTTCCAAAATGGTGTCACTTGTGGGGGGTTTCAATGTTTAGGCACATCAGGGGCTCTCCAAACGAAACATGGCGTCCCATCTCAATTCCTGTCAATTTTGCATTGAAAAGTCAAACGGCGCTCCTTCCCTTCCGAGCTCTCCCATCCGCCCAAACAGTGGTTTACCCCCACATATGGGGTATCAGCGTACTCAGGACAAATTGTACAACAACTTTTGGGGTCCAATTTCTTCTCTTACCTTTGGGAAAATAAAAAATTGGGGACGGAAAGTTAATTTTTGTGAAAAAAATATGATTTTTTATTTTTACGGTTCTACATTATAAACTTCTGTGAAGCACTTGGTGGGTCAAAGTGCTCAACACACATCTAGATAAGTTCCTTAAGGGGTCTACTTTCCAAAATGGTGTCACTTGTGGGGGGTTTCAATGTTTAGGCACATCAGGGGCTCTCCAAACGAAACATGGCGTCCCATCTCAATTCCAGTCAATTTTGCATTGAAAAGTCAAATGTCGCTCCTTCGCTTCCGAGCTCTGCCATGCGCCCAAACAGTGGTTTACCCCCACATGTGGGGTATTGTCGTGCTCAGGACAAATTGTACAACAATGTTTGGGGTCTATTTTCTCCTGTTACCCTTGGTAAAATTAAACAAATTGGAGCTGAATTAAATTTTTTGTGAAAAAAAGTTAAATGTTCATTTTTATTTAAACATTCAAAAAATTCCTGTGAAGCACCAGAAGGGTTAATAAACTTCTTGAATATGGTTTTGAGCACCTTGAGGGGTGTAGTTTTTAGAATGGTGTCACACTTGGGTATTTTCTATCATATAGACCCCTCAAAATGACTTCAAATGAGATGTGGTCCCTAAAATAAAATGGTGTTGTAGAAATGAGAAATTGCTGGTCAACTTTTAACCCTTATAACTCCCTAACAAAAAAAAATTTTGGTTCCAAAATTGTGCTGATGTAAAGTAGACATGTGGGAAATGTTACTTATTAAGTATTTTGTCTGACATATCTCTGTGATTTAATTGCATAAAAATTCAAAGTTGGAAAATTGCGAAATTTTCATAATTTTTGCAAATTTCCGTTTTTTTCACAAATAAACGCAGGTACGATCAAAGAATTTTTACCATTGTCATGAAGTACAATATGTCACAAGAAAACAATGTCAGAATCACTGGGATCCGTTGAAGCGTTCCAGAGTTATAACCTCACAAAGGACAGTGGTCAGAATTGTAAAAATTGGCCCGGTCATTAACGTGCAAACCACCCTTGGGGGTAAAGGGTTTAAAAAAAAATCATTGAAAACAGGCCACTGTGACATTTGTAGCTGTTTTCACTTTAAAAATGCAGCTTTTGGCTGTGTTCATGTGCAGAATTTTTCCAGTGTTTTTTTCTGCAAATAAGTTTACAACACAAGCAAAAACTATGAGATTTCAGAAATCTCCTGCACGCGCTTGTTTTTTCTCCCGACTGAATTTCAGAACTGCAGCGTTTTTTAAATCTTCAGTATGTCAATTCTTTCAGCATTTTTTTGACCCATAGAAAGCAATAAAATAGAGAAAAAAGCTGTAAATATCGCAACTGCGTTTTTTGCTGTGTTTTGTTGAATAACACTAATTTTATTAAACATGTATTGTAGACAATGGGCAAATGTAATCTGCACCCAAAAAATGCTGTAAAAAAATGACAACAAAACTCTGAAAAACGGGCATTTTGAAAGCAGAGTTTTTGCTGCCAAGAGTGTAGGTTTTAACTGCAAAAAAAAAAAACAAAATGCTGCAAAAACGCTGAATTATGTGCCAGTGGTTTAGGTAACACGAGTCTTGTGTGAGGTTCCATTTGGTAGCGTTTTATATATAAAATACATGTTTGCGTATATATATATATATATGTCTAAGGGTCTCTTCCGTCTGTCTGTCACGGAAATCACAAGTCGCTGATTGGTCTTGGCAAAATGGCCACGACCAATCAGCAACGGGCACAGTCCGGCAGCAAAATGGCCGCTCCCTACTCCCCTGCAGTAAGTGCCCGCTCCATACTCCCCTCCAGTCAGCACTCACACAGGGTTAATGGCAGCATTGACTACCACGTTATGCTGCGGTGTAACGCACTCCATTAACGCTCCTATTAACCCTGTGTGACCAACTTTTTACTATTGATGCTGCTTATGCAGCATCAATAGTAAAAAGATCTAATGCTAAAAATAATAAAAAAATATTATATACTCACCCTCCGTCGGCCTCCCAGATCCAGCCCAGGCCTTTCCCGCTCCTCGCGATGCTCCGGTGACCGGTCCATGCATTGCGGTCTTGCGAGATGATGACGTAGTGGTCTCGCGAGACCGCTACATCATCATCTTGCGAGACCACAATGCACCCTTGGGACCGGAGCGTCGCGAGGAGCATCGGTGAACGCCTGGGCTGGATCCGGGGGTCCGACGGAGGGTAAGTATATAACTATTTTTTATTTTAATTCTTTTTTTAACAGGGATATGGTGCCCACATTGCTATATACTACATGGGCTGTGTTAGATACTGCGTGGGCTGTGTTATATACTACATCTCTGTGCTATATACTATGTGGGCTGTGCAATATATTACGTGGCTGTGGAATATATTACTTGGCTGGGCAATATACTACATCGCTGTGCTCTATACTACGTGGCCTGTGTTATATACTGCATGGGCAGTGTTATATACTACGTCTCTGTGCTATATACTACGTGGCTGTGCTATATACTACGTGGCTGTGCTATATACTACGTGGCTGTGCAATATATTACGTGGCTGTGCAATATACTATGTGGCTGTGCAATATACTATGTGGCTGTGCAATATACTATGTGTCTGTGCAATATACTATGTGGCTGTGCAATATACGTGTCTGTGCTATATACTACGTGTCTGTGCTATATACTACGTGGCTGAGCAATATACTATGTGGCTGGGCAATATACTACGTTTCTGTGCTATATATTACGTGGCTGGGCAATATACTACATGGCTGTGCTATATACTACGTGGGCTGTGCTATATACTACGTGGGCTGTGTTATATACTACGTGGGCTGTGTTATACGCTACTTGGCTGTGCTATATTTCTCTGCTGTATCTCTGCATCATGAATCGTGGTATCTGTTAAAGAGGAGGGCCCACTGAGACTCTTTCGCCCGGGGCCCTCAAAAACCTGGAGCCGGCCCTGGTTTTACTGATTAGTCATGCCCAGCCACGAAAAAATCAGCGACAGATGCAGTGTGCCCGCGAATTGGCGCGGAATTTGAACCATGCTTCGCTAATTGGTCGCGGCCGGCCGAATCCTGTGTATAAATTGCATTATTCTGAAAGCTTCATAAATAAACTACATACATATTCTAGCATACCCTATGCGTTAGAATCGGGCCACCATCTAGTGTATATATATATATATATATATATATATATATATATATTATTATTAACTAAAATGGTATATACTGGTAGTACGCACCTGTACTATATATGCGTATAGTCTACCCTTAATATTTCACATGGGAATTCATTTATTTCTATATAATAAAGGCGAAGAAGAAACCCGACACAGAGTCCGAAAATTGAAGTATAATGTGACAATATTTATTAAAATGTATAAATCGAAAAAAGGGGGGTACAGTGAGAAAAATACCATAAAACGGCACTACACCAGGGACAGAAAAATGGCAATAAAACAGTTCAAAATAACACCTCAATGGGAATTTTCACTTTCATATATGTGCATAGTTATATACATACAGTGGGGCAAAAAAGTATTTAGTCAGTCAGCAATAGTGCAAGTTCCACCACTTAAAAAGATGAGAGGCGTCTGTAATTTACATCATAGGTAGACCTTAACTATGGGAGACACACTGTGAAAAAAAAATCCAGAAAATCACATTGTCTGTTTTTTTATCATTTTTTTTGCATATTATGGTGGAAAATAAGTATTTGGTCAGAAACAAACAATCAAGATTTCTGGCTCTCACAGACCTGTAACTTCTTCTTTAAGAGTCTCCTCTTTCCTCCACTCATTACCTGTAGTAATGGCACCTGTTTAAACTTGTTATCAGTATAAAAAGACACCTGTGCACACCCTCAAACAGTCTGACTCCAAATTCCACTATGGTGAAGACCAAAGAGCTGTCAAAGGACACCAGAAACAAAATTGTAGCCCTGCACGAGGCTGGGAAGACTGGATCTGCAACAGCCAACCATCTTGGAGTGAAGAAATCAACAGTGGGAGCAATAATTAGAAAATGGAAGACATACAAGACCACTGATAATCTCCCTCGATCTGGGGCTCCACGCAAAATCCCACCCCGTGGGGTCAGAATGATCACAAGAACGGTGAGCAAAAATCCCAGAACCACGCGGGGGGACCTAGTGAATGAACTGCAGAGAGCTGGGACCAATGTAACAAGGCCTACCATAAGTAACACACTACGCCACCATGGACTCAGATCCTGCAGTGCCAAACGTGTCGCACTGCTTAAGCCAGTACATGTCCGGGCCCGTCTGAAGTTTGCTAGAGAGCATTTGGATGATCCAGAGGAGTTTTGGGAGAATGTCCTATGGTCTGATGAAACCAAACTGGAACTGTTTGGTAGAAACACAACTTGTCGTGTTTGGAGGAAAAAGAATACTGAGTTGCATCCATCAAACACCATACCTACTGTAAAGCATGGTGGTGGAAACATCATGCTTTGGGGCTGTTTCTCTGCAAAGGGGCCAGGACGACTGATCCGGGTACATGAAAGAATGAATGGGGCCATGTATCGTGAGATTTTGAGTGCAAACCTCCTTCCATCAGCAAGGGCATTGAAGATGAAACGTGGCTGGGTCTTTCAACATGACAATGATCCAAAGCACACCGCCAGGGCAACGAAGGAGTGGCTTCGTAAGAAGCATTCAAGGTCCTGGAGTGGCCTAGCCAGTCTCCAGATCTCAACCCTATAGAAAACCTTTGGAGGGAGTTGAAAGTCCATGTTGCCAAGCGAAAAGCCAAAAACATCACTGCTATAGAGGAGATCTTCATGGAGGAATGGGCCAACATACCAACAACAGTGTGTGGCAACCTTGTGAAGACTTACAGAAAACGTTTGACCTCTGTCATTGCCAACAAAAGATATATTACAAAGTATTGAGATGAAATTTTGTTTCTGACCAAATACTTATTTTCCATCATAATATGCAAATAAAATGTTAAAAAAACAGACAATGTATTTTCTGGATTTTTTTTTCTCAGTTTGTCTCCCATAGTTGAGGTCTACCTATGATGTAAATTACAGACGCCTCTCATCTTTTTAAGTGGTGGAACTTGCACTATTGCTGACTGACTAAATACTTTTTTGCCCCACTGTATATATGCCATATAGCTATAAATAGTGGTAACACCCGGACTGGGGTGTAAAGTGCATGTGCAAGATAAAGTGGCTACAGTCTAATAGGAGTAGATAAAAGAGGATAATATGGACTAATCAATGTGTGATAATACCCATAATGTGACAGCCCATATAGTAATGAGCCATAAGCGGACAAAAGGAACAATCATATATGCCCAAAAAAACTTTGTACATAGGGAAAGAGCCACCTGGTATTTAACTGCAGTATAAAATGTAAGTCCCTGGGATGTGCCGAGCCCCGACGCGCGTTTCGGCGTCTGCCTTCGTCTGACGGCAGACGCCGAAACGCGCGTCACATTATACTTCAATTTTCGGACTCTGTGTCGGGTTTCTTCTTTGCCTTTATTGTCTGTTTTCCGATTGTCCAGTACATTCCATGTGGTGCACACTGGTGGTGATGTTTCCCTCCTTTACATAAAGTACATGTGTGCACTGTGCCTTGAGTTTTTATATTTTATTTCTATATAATGTACACCCGAGTTCAACAGACAGTAGTAAGACAAGGTCATCCTGAGATTACAAGCAGTGACTGTGGTCGGAGCTCCAGTGCTGGTCGGTGCTGAATGCGGCTTTGTAACCTGATCCTGCAGTGATCAGCAAGGAGCTCTGACTTCACAGTGCGAAAATCATTGCTCTCTTGTGAGATTTTGGTGAATAGACTAAAGGTACCGTCACACTAAGCGACACTGCAGCGATACCGACAACGATCCGGATCGCTGCAGCGTCGCTGTTTGATCGCTGGAGAGCTGTCACACGGACAGCTCTCCAGCGACCGATTCACACACGCCGATTCAGCGATGTCAGCAGGAAGTCCAGCGACGAAATAAAGTTCTGGACTTTCTGCAGCGACCAACGACATCACAGCAGGATTCTGATCGCTGCTGTGTGTCAAACTGAACGATATCGCTAGCCAGGACGCTACATGTTATGACCTGGTGGTCAGGACAATAATGGACCTGGTGGTTAAGAGCACACGGACTGACCTGATAGTTACTGATAATAAAGGACGAGCTCTGGGACGTGGGAACTCTGCTGACCGCAATCCCTAAACCTATCAACCACACTAGAAATAGCCATGGATTGCACCTAACGCTCCCTATGCAACTCGGCACAGCCTAAGAAACTAGCTAGCCCTGAAGATAGGAAAATAAAGCCTACCTTGCCTCAGAGAAATTCCCCAAAGGAAAAGGCAGCCCCCCAAATATAATGACTGTGAGTAAAGATGAAAATACAAACACATAGATGAAATAGATTAAGCAAAGTGAGGCCCGACTTACTGAACAGACCGAGGATAGGAAAGGTTACTTTGCGGTCAGCACAAAAACCTACAAAAAGACCACGCAGAGGGCGCAAAAAGACCCTCCGCACCGAATCACGGTGCGTAGGCGCTCCCTCTGCGTCCCAGAGCTTCCAGCAAGCAAGACAACAAATTAAATAGCAAGCTGGACAGAAAAATAGCAAACCAAAGAAATACAAGCTGGAACTTAGCTTCTGATGGGAAGACAGGTCACAAGAACGATCCAGGAGTGAACTAGACCAATACTGAAACATTGACAGGTGGCGTGGAGCAAAGATAAATAGATAAAGTTAAATAGAGCAGCAGCTAACGAATTAACCTCGTCACCTGTGAAAGGAAACTCAGAAACACCCACCAGAGGAAGTACATGGACAGAACCAGCCGAAGTACCATTCATGACCACAGGAGGGAGCCCGACAACAGAATTCACAACAGTACCCCCCCCCCCTTGAGGAGGGGTCACCGAACCCTCACCAGAGCCCCCAGGCTGACCAGGATGAGCCAAATGAAAGGCACAAACCAGATCGGCAGCATGAACATCAGAGGCAAAAACCTAGGAATTATCTTCCTGACCATAACCCTTCCACTTGACCAGGTACTGGAGTTTCCGTCTCGAAACACGAGAATACAAAATCTTCTCCACCACATACTCCAACTCCCCCTAAACTAACACCGGGGCAGGAGGATCAACGGATGGAACCACAGGCGCCATAGTAGTGTATAATTCATAGGTTTCGTCAAACTCAATCTGACAGGTGCCCCGCCCCTATCAAAGTGTATCAAAATGTGTAACCCCTCCCCTCCCCTTGTCTGCCGGCTGGTAGCCAGCTGGCCCTCCTTGTTTGATTACCCCTTTTGATATAGTTTAATATAGTTTAATTTGTTGTAGTTTTGATATTATTCCCGTATTTTGTGGAATAACACATGTTTATAATTATAGCCTAGTCGTGTATTTATTTTACACGTGGTTTATAACACCTTTCTCATTTGTTTTATAATAGATTTTATACGTAGCCCCGAGTTTGATTCTGTAAGCTTTTGTTTTATTCACAGTGTATTCATATAGTGGAGAACTTAAAGCTGTTTATATGTGTCTCTACTGAACACTATGGTGAACATTAACTAAATGTTTATTTTCACAAACAGAGAATCTGCTGTGGGTATTTGCAGTGTATTCATATAGTGGAGAACTTAAAGCTGTCTATTTGTTTTTGTAAATGGTGAACACTAACTAAATGGTGAACATTACCTAAATGTTTAGGTTAACTGCGGTTCAGAGGTTTATAACACCTAGGTCAATTGTTGTTGTATTTGCGTACCCCATAAATGTTTATTTTCACAAACAGAAGAGGCAGCTTTTTTTGTTTGTACATGTATTGTACCTGAAGGTTATCTACTGAGGGCATTGTAAGTTGTGTTTATTCACATTGTAGCAGATTTTCTCCTTGTGGCTGCCTTATATACACAGAAGCGATATGCACCAATGTCACAACACAAGTTATAATATGACCCAATGTTACAACACAAGTAAAACCAAAGACACGATATTGTAAAAAATTTAAAAAGATTTATTTCTCACGATAAAACAACAGCTCAAATTTTAAGTTAGCTAACAGCATGATGCTGACAAATGCATCATTGCGGTATCTGATAACGACACGATGAACAAGTATGAAAATACACCAATATTAACTATTTTCGCCCGCATTTTATATAAAATCTGCATAAAAAATCTTCTTGGCTGCACCAAAACACGTAAGAAACAAATGTACAACTTTTAGCGCTGCAGCATACGCAGATATTATTTCGGCGTTCTTTAATTCTACATTATTTTATCACACATTAATTTCACAACTTTTATATGATATTTATAACACATTCTCATTTATAAGGGATTTATAGCACAATATTGTAAAATCATTTATTGGTGCGCGGCCTTACTAATATCCTTTGAAAATAAATTCAACATTATTATTCCATGCTGTGACATTTTTATTCTTCAGCAACCTGTTTAGTAAAAATTCAGCATTCTTTTTATATCTTTGGTTTATATTATATTAGCTTTTTGTCATAGGTCAGGGATTTTTTTTTTTTTTTGCACTTTATTAATATGCGGTTATTAGTCATTTAGGACTTATGTTATCATGTTTTTTGCACTTTATTAATATGTTGACCACATAGGTCAGGGATTTTTGCACTTTATTAATATGCGGGCCACATAGGTCAGTGATTTTTGCACTTTATTAACATACAACACACACAAGAAATAGACATTTAGAACTTATTTATGATTAATATGCGATTATTAGGCATTTAGGACTTATGTTATCATGTTTTTGCACTTTATTAATATGCGGTTATTAGGCATTTAGGATTTATGTTATCATGTTTTTTGCACTTTATTAATATGCTGACCACATAGGTCAGGGATTTTTTGTGCTTTATTAATATGCGGGCCACAAACACTTCTGCACCCACGGGCGCTTCTCAACCAACCATGCATCCGGTACTCATCAGGCACTGTGAAATAATGCAAAAATACATCTGTGTGCGGCTGTCGGCATCAACATTTTGCTATTATAAGTTTATGGTTCTGTAAAGAACACGCAACACATACAGAACTCACACACACACACAAATACACACAGCACACAACACGCACATATTATGAAAAATGACAACCATTGTATGTGATTTAAAAGACTTTAGTTAGATTTATCAGGGGTGATTTAGTTTGAAAGCACGCAGCTCCTCGGTATTGTCAGGTGTTGGACACGCATTTAACAGTCTTTCATATGTATCGCAGAAAGATTTTAGTTCCAACTGCGGGTCAGCGGCTTAAAGAAAAGTTATTGTGGCCTTGATTCTGGGGTAACACATGTTTATAAATATAGCCTAGTCGTGTATTTATTTTACACATGGTTTATAACACCTTTCATTTGTTTTTGTTGTTTGATTGTCATGTAAGAAGCGTTGTGTTTTATACGAATATAAAAGTGACACATTCCCATATATTATTACAGCTTTCATTAATTCTACATTATTTTAGCACATATTAATTTTACACTATTAATTTTACAGGTGCCTGTGCTGCCTATAATTTGACTCCTTTTTATACAAAGACATCTAACATATACAGACTTTTAATGTTTTTGTGTAAAATCGCGGTCAGACAGGCAAAAACACACACACACACACACACGCACACAACACAGAACCACACACAACAAACACACAGAACCCACACACACACAACACATACAGCACACACACACACACAAGAAATAGACATTTAGGACTTATTTATGTTATTATCTTTATGCACTTTGGATGTGCTGTCTATAATTTGACTCTATCCTTGTTTTGTTGAAAATAACTGGACATACATAAGAAACCGGGCAATATATCTTTATAGAAATAACACTTCTGCACTCTTTGTGCATTTCTATCAGTTTTATTCATGCATTTATAACACAACATGTTTGATATTGGTAATTTGATTCTGGGAACACATTTTAAGTTACTGCTGCACATGTATTACTGTTTTTCTTGTTTTTTTGTGTAAAATTTCGTTGTTGGCTTACAAAGACATTTCTTTGAGAAATGTGTAGCATAACCAATTACCCATCACGGCCACTAGATGGCAGAATATCATATTAATTATTCTGGGATAACATTTCTCTTTGTGCATTTCTATCAGTTTTATTTATGCTTTTATAACACAACATGTTTGATATTGTTAATTTGATTCGGGGATAACACATGTTTATAAAAATAACGCTATAGCAAGCGGTAATGTCAAATTCTGAAAATAGCCATTTTATATTGAATTACTAACATTTTTCTATTTTAGCGCTGACACAGCCACATATATTATTCCCGCTTTCTTTAATTCTGCATTATTTTATCACATGATGAAAATAGTCATGGGATAACATTTCTCTTTGTGCATTTCTATCAGTTTTATTCATGCATTTATAACACAACATGTTTGATATTGGTAATTTGATTCTGGGAACACATTTTAAGTTACTGCTGCACATGTATTACTGTTTTTCTTGTTTTTTGTGTAAAATTTCGTTGTTGGCTTACAAAGACATTTCTTTGAGAAATGTGTAGCATAACCAATTACCCATCACGGCCACTAGATGGCAGAATATCATATTAATTATTCTGGGATAACATTTCTCTTTGTGCATTTCTATCAGTTTTATTTATGCTTTTATAACACAACATGTTTGATATTGTTAATTTGATTCGGGGATAACACATGTTTATAAAAATAACGCTATAGCAAGCGGTAATGTCAAATTCTGAAAATAGCCATTTTATATTGAATTACTAACATTTTTCTATTTTAGCGCTGACACAGCCACATATATTATTCCAGCTTTCTTTAATTCTGCATTATTTTATCACATGATGAAAATAGTCATTTTATATTGAATTATTGCAGCTCGCGGCGCATTACCACTGGACTCGTTTCTCAATTAATTTCCCAGCTGGCGACGCTATCTATAATTCTGCGTATACCTTAGGCGTGTATTTACATGGCAGTGTAATTATTTCTCACAATAAAACAGCATCTCAAATTTTAAGTTAGCTAACAGCATAATGATGACAAATGCATCTTTGCGGAATCTGATAACGAAACGATGAACAATGGACGGACCCTGACAAATACACACAACACACAACACGCACATATTATGAAAAATGACAACCATTGTATGTGATTTAAAAGACTTTAGTTAGATTTATCAGGGGTGATTTAGTTTGAAAGCACGCAGCTCCTCGGTAACGTCAGGTGTTGGACATGCATTTAACAGTCTTTCATATGTATCGCAGAAAGATTTTAGTTCCATCTGTGCAAGTTTGCTTTGAGCATACTGCGCAGACATGTCAGTAAACATTTTGACATGGTCAGCATCCCACGAAGGACGACCTGTGTAAGGTGTATGTACAGCAACTTTCTGCTTTCTACCTACATGGCGTCGGGATACGGCTCGTTTCTTTAGAGGTAATACAGGGGCAAAAACGCTAGAAGAGCCTGCAAGAGCAGTATCTGCAGATTGCACAGTCTGGCACACAGGTATATTGAGGGGCTCTGTGGGTGACCACATACCCTCGGAGAGCTGTTCAATTTCTCTGTTTTCAGGCGTAACTTGTGGTATGACGCCTGTGCTATTGGCGGGCCGAGTTATGCGGGGCCTAGCGTTCGGCGCTGCACGTTTCTCTCTTGAAACGTTCGTATATTTCTGATGTGAAATCTTGGGGCTTGGATTCCCGGGTTGTTTTGGTGCAGCGTAGCATTCATCACGATCCACAACACAGATGGGCGAGAGAGATGTTGTTCGCACCGCCGTATTAGCTCTTTGTGGTTGATTCTCTTCAGCGTCGTAATTACGCCGGTGCAAAACTCGTTGCTGAAGAGGCGACGTATCTAAAAGAAAAGATACAAGTGGCGGTTAGCCGCGAAACGGCGCAAAATTGGAAAAGCTAAACGGCGACGCATAGCTATGATCATGCGTAATATTTGAAAAGTTAATGGGGACAGGTACCCATGAAATCATTGTAACAATATTTACATAAACCTGTATAGAGCAGTCCAGATATATACTTACAAGTATGAAGCGGGAATTGTCCCACATCAGCTCCTGGTTTAACGGGCGGCGCAATGCTCAAACTCGCAGAGGCGGGAATATTCTCTTTTTCAAGCTGTATTTTCCGGGCAACTAGATTAGCGGGTGTAAGTAAAAATATAACGATTAGCGAACACAGAATTGATTTTCTACACAAAACTGCAGCGGTGAGACGAATATATATATATATATATATATATATATATATATATTCAAAAATGAATTTTCTGACAGTTAGCTAGCAGCTGTAAGTAAATATGAGTATTACACAAAAGTGAGAATCGACTGTATTTCAAGTGAACAGATACCTTTTCTATTCTTGAAACATCGGCGTAACGAGTTGCCGCGTCTTTTAGGAGCATCGGGTTTCGCTGAAGTTGCAGGGTTCTTGACATCTATGATCTCCACGTCTGAACCCAGCGTATCGCGTGGTTCGGGAACACACCAGTTTTCAGCCATATCGTCAGATGTCTCCGTGTCAGTATCTGTATGAGAAATTGCGCGTAGTTCGTGTTTACATACAAAGGATTAAAGCAACTGATATAGTATAATATAGTTTTACGGTATAAACATATTTGCGGTGTAAATTAATATAGCAAGACTTATGCCGCTATATATTAATAATTCAGTATTATATTGGTGGCTACCGCTATTATTTGTTTTATTAATTTAATCATATATTTATTATGACATAATTTGTGTAATACAATAGTTAATAGATGCTATAGTTTTACGCCATAAACAGTATATATTAACATAGATAATATATATATATATATATATATATATATATATTTAGCATTCTTACATGTGATACATGAAAGATAAATATCTATGTACCGTGTTACAATGACATTTTTCCCTATCTAAAAGCAAAAAGGTGCTCCTAATTACCCATGATGAGATGAAGAGCAGGCCCATTATCGGCTATCGGCGCCACGGCTTCAATGCGCGCATAATTCTGCGTTATGAAATTATTGCGCCAATCGGGCGACATACACGGCTCTTAAATAAGAAAGAATGCATGAATATATAATACTTATAATATAATGACACAATCAGAATGAGTCAATACTCTGTACATTATACGCGTATAATACCTAATTGTGTGCTTGCAAGAAGGGGGCTGCATTGCTCGCGAGGGTATTGGGCTTCCATCTTAAATAAATAGGGGATAAGTTTTATCTATAACTGCTCCGCCAATAAATACAGTTTAAAACTACGTTACAAAAAATATGCTTTACAGGCATTGATAATATTAGACCGCAAATAAAACAGTAAACACTTACTTTTCAGAGAGTAGCGCAACTGTTCAGAGAGAAATTACCACCCACCGTGAACACACCTACAGGAAACCGCATTATACGGCACCCGTGACTAATTGCTCGCACATGTCAGATAACAATGGTTGTTATGACCCAGCCATAAGCCTTTCTATATTAATTATGTCCCACAAATATTGCTTATACAGTAAAAACTATATTATACATCGCTACTAAATATGCAGTTAGCTTCCAGTATAACACTAACTTATTAAACAAATAACATCCTTAATTATGGTTTAGAGATGCATAGTTAAATATAATTAAGCATTTGCGAATAATAACACAACTGTCTTATATACTTACATTTAGAATAGCTCTGCTTTTTAACCTAGTCGGGCTTCTGGTGGATGTCTGTTGTCCTGTAGTGGGACAGTCAGCTGTATTTATCCTGAGTGTCAGAAAGCAACTCAGGTGTTAACACCCAGAAACACACCCAGTTACGCCACATCACACGCCTTCTGTTAACACCCAGAACACAGTCATACATGCAATTAATGCATGTATTAACTCGGTATTATACGCGTATAATGTACAGAGTATTGACTCATTCTGATTGTGTCATTATATTATAAGTATTATATATTCATGCATTCTTTCTTATTTAAGAGCCGTGTATGTCGCCCGATTGGCGCAATAATTTCATAACGCAGAATTATGCGCGCATTGAAGCCGTGGCGCCGATAGCCGATAATGGGCCTGCTCTTCATCTCATCATGGGTAATTAGGAGCACCTTTTTGCGTTTAGATAGGGAAAAATGTCATTGTAACACGGTACATAGATATTTATCTTTCATGTATCACATGTAAGAATGCTAAATATATATATACAGTGGGGCAAAAAAGTATTTAGTCAGTCAGCAATAGTGCAAGTTCCACCACTTAAAAAGATGAGAGGCATCTGTAATTTACATCATAGGTAGACCTCAACTATGGTAGACAAACTGAGAAAAAAAAATCCAGAAAATCACATTGTCTGTATTTTTAACATTTTATTTGCATATTATGGTGGAAAATAAGTATTTGGTCAGAAACAACATTTCATCTCAATACTTTGTAATATATCCTTTGTTGGCAATGACAGAGGTCAAACGTTTTCTGTAAGTCTTCACAAGGTTGCCACACACTGTTGTTGGTATGTTGGCCAATTCCTCCATGCAGATCTCCTCTAGAGCAGTGATGTTTTTGGCTTTTCGCTTGGCAACACGGACTTTCAACTCCCTCCAAAGGTTTTCTATAGGGTTGAGCTCTGGAGACTGGCTAGGCCACTCCAGGACCTTGAAATGCTTCTTACGAAGCCACTCCTTCGTTGCCCTGGCGGTGTGCTTTGGATCATTGTCATGTTGAAAGACCCAGCCACGTTTCATCTTCAATGCCCTTGCTGATGGAAGGAGGTTTGCACTCAAAATCTCACGATACATGGCCCATTTATTCTTTCATGTACCCGGATCAGTCGTCCTGGCCCCTTTGCAGAGAAACAGCCCCAAAGCATGATGTTTCCACCACCATGCTTTACAGTAGGTATGGTGTTTGATGGATGCAACTCAGTATTCTTTTTCCTCCAAACACGACAAGTTGTGTTTCTACCAAACAGTTCCAGTTTGGTTTCATCAGACCATAGGACATTCTCCCAAAACTCCTCTGGATCATCCAAATGCTCTCTAGCAAACTTCAGACGGGCCCGGACATGTACTGGCTTAAGCAGTGGGACACGTCTGGCACTGCAGGATCTGAGTCCATGGTGACGTAGTGTGTCACTTATGGTAGGCCTTGTTACATTGGTCCCAGCTCTCTGCAGTTCATTCACTAGATCCCCCCGCGTGGTTTTGGGATTTTTGCTCACCGTTCTTGTGATCATTCTGACCCCACAGGGTGGGATTTAGCGTGGAGCCCCAGATCGAGGGAGATTATCAGTGGTCTTGTATGTCTTCCATTTTCTAATTATTGCTCCCACTGTTGATTTTTTCACTCCAAGCTGGTTGGCTATTGCAGATTCAGTCTTCCCAGCCTGGTGCAGGGCTACAATTTTGTTTCTGGTGTCCTTTGACAGTTCTTTGGTCTTCACCATAGTGGAGTTTGGAGTCAGACTGTTTGAGGGTGTGCACAGGTGTCTTTTTATACTGATAACAAGTTTAAACAGGTGCCATTACTACAGGTAATGAGTGGAGGAAAGAGGAGACTCTTAAAGAAGAAGTTACAGGTCTGTGAGAGCCTGAAATCTTGATTGTTTGTTTCTGACCAAATACTTATTTTCCACCATAATATGCAAATAAAATGTTAAAAAAACAGACAATGTGATTTTCTGGATTTTTTTTTCTCAGTTTGTCTCCCATAGTTGAGGTCTACCTATGATGTAAATTACAGACGCCTCTAATCTTTTTAAGTGGTGGAACTTGCACTATTGCTGACTGACTAAATACTTTTTTGCCCCACTGTATATATATATATATATATATATATATATATATATTATCTATGTTAATATATACTGTTTATGGCGTAAAACTATAGCATCTATTAACTATTGTATTACACAAATTATGTCATAATAAATATATGATTAAATTAATAAAACAAATAATAGCGGTAGCCACCAATATAATACTGAATTATTAATATATAGCGGCATAAGTCTTGCTATATTAATTTACACCGCAAATATGTTTATACCGTAAAACTATATTATACTATATCAGTTGCTTTAATCCTTTGTATGTAAACACGAACTACGCGCAATTTCTCATACAGATACTGACACGGAGACATCTGACGATATGGCTGAAAACTGGTGTGTTCCCGAACCACGCGATACGCTGGGTTCAGACGTGGAGATCATAGATGTCAAGAACCCTGCAACTTCAGCGAAACCCGATGCTCCTAAAAGACGCGGCAACTCGTTACGCCGATGTTTCAAGAATAGAAAAGGTATCTGTTCACTTGAAATACAGTCGATTCTCACTTTTGTGTAATACTCATATTTTACTTACAGCTGCTAACTAACTGTCAGAAAATTCATTTTTGAATATATATATATATATATATATATATATTCGTCTCACCGCTGCAGTTTTGTGTAGAAAATCAATTCTGTGTTCGCTAATCGTTATATTTTTACTTACACCCGCTAATCTAGTTGCCCGGAAAATACAGCTTGAAAAAGAGAATATTCCCGCCTCTGCGAGTTTGAGCATTGCGCCGCCCGTTAAACCAGGAGCTGATGTGGGACAATTCCCGCTTCATACTTGTAAGTATATATCTGGACTGCTCTATACAGGTTTATGTAAATATTGTTACAATGATTTCATGGGTACCTGTCCCCATTAACTTTTCAAATATTACGCATGATCATAGCTATGCGTCGCCGTTTAGCTTTTCCAATTTTGCGCCGTTTCGCGGCTAACCGCCACTTGTATCTTTTCTTTTAGATACGTCGCCTCTTCAGCAACGAGTTTTGCACCGGCGTAATTACGACGCTGAAGAGAATCAACCACAAAGAGCTAATACGGCGGTGCGAACAACATCTCTCTCGCCCATCTGTGTTGTGGATCGTGATGAATGCTACGCTGCACCAAAACAACCCGGGAATCCAAGCCCCAAGATTTCACATCAGAAATATACGAACGTTTCAAGAGAGAAACGTGCAGCGCCGAACGCTAGGCCCCGCATAACTCGGCCCGCCAATAGCACAGGCGTCATACCACAAGTTACGCCTGAAAACAGAGAAATTGAACAGCTCTCCGAGGGTATGTGGTCACCCACAGAGCCCCTCAATATACCTGTGTGCCAGACTGTGCAATCTGCAGATACTGCTCTTGCAGGCTCTTCTAGCGTTTTTGCCCCTGTATTACCTCTAAAGAAACGAGCCGTATCCCGACGCCGTGTAGGTAGAAAGCAGAAAGTTGCTGTACATACACCTTACACAGGTCGTCCTTCGTGGGATGCTGACCATGTCAAAATGTTTACTGACATGTCTGCGCAGTACGCTCAAAGCAAACTCGCACAGATGGAACTAAAATCTTTCTGCGATACATATGAAAGACTGTTAAATGCATGTCCAACACCTGACATTACCGAGGAGCTGCGTGCTTTCAAACTAAATCACCCCTGATAAATCTAACTAAAGTCTTTTAAATCACATACAATGGTTGTCATTTTTCATAATATGTGCGTGTTGTGTGTTGTGTGTATTTGTCAGGGTCCGTCCATTGTTCATCGTTTCGTTATCAGATTCCGCAAAGATGCATTTGTCATCATTATGCTGTTAGCTAACTTAAAATTTGAGATGCTGTTTTATTGTGAGAAATAATTACACTGCCATGTAAATACACGCCTAAGGTATACGCAGAATTATAGATAGCGTCGCCAGCTGGGAAATTAATTGAGAAACGAGTCCAGTGGTAACGCGCCGCGAGCTGCAATAATTCAATATAAAATGACTATTTTCATCATGTGATAAAATAATGCAGAATTAAAGAAAGCTGGAATAATATATGTGGCTGTGTCAGCGCTAAAATAGAAAAATGTTAGTAATTCAATATAAAATGGCTATTTTCAGAATTTGACATTACCGCTTGCTATAGCGTTATTTTTATAAACATGTGTTATCCCCGAATCAAATTAACAATATCAAACATGTTGTGTTATAAAAGCATAAATAAAACTGATAGAAATGCACAAAGAGAAATGTTATCCCAGAATAATTAATATGATATTCTGCCATCTAGTGGCCGTGATGGGTAATTGGTTATGCTACACATTTCTCAAAGAAATGTCTTTGTAAGCCAACAACGAAATTTTACACAAAAAACAAGAAAAACAGTAATACATGTGCAGCAGTAACTTAAAATGTGTTCCCAGAATCAAATTACCAATATCAAACATGTTGTGTTATAAATGCATGAATAAAACTGATAGAAATGCACAAAGAGAAATGTTATCCCATGACTATTTTCATCATGTGATAAAATAATGCAGAATTAAAGAAAGCAGGAATAATATATGTGGCTGTGTCAGCGCTAAAATAGAAAAATGTTAGTAATTCAATATAAAATGGCTATTTTCAGAATTTTACATTACCGCTTGCTATAGCGTTATTTTTATAAACATGTGTTATCCCCGAATCAAATTAACAATATCAAACATGTTGTGTTATAAAAGCATAAATAAAACTGATAGAAATGCACAAAGAGAAATGTTATCCCAGAATAATTAATATGATATTCTGCCATCTAGTGGCCGTGATGGGTAATTGGTTATGCTACACATTTCTCAAAGAAATGTCTTTGTAAGCCAACAACGAAATTTTACACAAAAAAACAAGAAAAACAGTAATACATGTGCAGCAGTAACTTAAAATGTGTTCCCAGAATCAAATTACCAATATCAAACATGTTGTGTTATAAATTCATGAATAAAACTGATAGAAATGCACAAAGAGAAATGTTATCCCATGACTATTTTCATCATGTGATAAAATAATGCAGAATTAAAGAAAGCGGGAATAATATATGTGGCTGTGTCAGCGCTAAAATAGAAAAATGTTAGTAATTCAATATAAAATGGCTATTTTCAGAATTTGACATTACCGCTTGCTATAGCGTTATTTTTATAAACATGTGTTATCCCCGAATCAAATTAACAATATCAAACATGTTGTGTTATAAAAGCATAAATAAAACTGATAGAAATGCACAAAGAGAAATGTTATCCCAGAATAATTAATATGATATTCTGCCATCTAGTGGCCGTGATGGGTAATTGGTTATGCTACACATTTCTCAAAGAAATGTCTTTGTAAGCCAACAACGAAATTTTACACAAAAAAACAAGAAAAACAGTAATACATGTGCAGCAGTAACTTAAAATGTGTTCCCAGAATCAAATTACCAATATCAAACATGTTGTGTTATAAATGCATGAATAAAACTGATAGAAATGCACAAAGAGTGCAGAAGTGTTATTTCTATAAAGATATATTGCCCGGTTTCTTATGTATGTCCAGTTATTTTCAACAAAACAAGGATAGAGTCAAATTATAGACAGCACATCCAAAGTGCATAAAGATAATAACATAAATAAGTCCTAAATGTCTATTTCTTGTGTGTGTGTGTGTGTGTGTGTGTGCTGTATGTGTTGTGTGTGTGTGGGTTCTGTGTGTTTGTTGTGTGTGGTTCTGTGTTGTGTGCGTGTGTGTGTGTGTGTGTGTTTGTGCCTGTCTGACCGCGATTTTACACAAAAACATTAAAAGTCTGTATATGTTAGATGTCTTTGTATAAAAAGGAGTCAAATTATAGGCAGCACAGGCACCTGTAAAATTAATAGTGTAAAATTAATATGTGCTAAAATAATGTAGAATTAATGAAAGCTGTAATAATATATGGGAATGTGTCACTTTTATATTCGTATAAAACACAACGCTTCTTACATGACAATCAAACAACAAAAACAAATGAAAGGTGTTATAAACCATGTGTAAAATAAATACACGACTAGGCTATATTTATAAACATGTGTTACCCCAGAATCAAGGCCACAATAACTTTTCTTTAAGCCGCTGACCCGCAGTTGGAACTAAAATCTTTCTGCGATACATATGAAAGACTGTTAAATGCGTGTCCAACACCTGACAATACCGAGGAGCTGCGTGCTTTCAAACTAAATCACCCCTGATAAATCTAACTAAAGTCTTTTAAATCACATACAATGGTTGTCATTTTTCATAATATGTGCGTGTTGTGTGCTGTGTGTATTTGTGTGTGTGTGTGAGTTCTGTATGTGTTGCGTGTTCTTTACAGAACCATAAACTTATAATAGCAAAATGTTGATGCCGACAGCCACACACAGATGTATTTTTGCATTATTTCACAGTGCCTGATGAGTACCGGATGCATGGTTGGTTGAGAAGCGCCCGTGGGTGCAGAAGTGTTTGTGGCCCGCATATTAATAAAGCACAAAAAATCCCTGACCTATGTGGTCAGCATATTAATAATGTGCAAAAAACATGATAACATAAGTCCTAAATGCCTAATAACCGCATATTAATAAAGTGCAAAAACATGATAACATAAGTCCTAAATGCCTAATAATCGCATATTAATCATAAATAAGTTCTAAATGTCTATTTCTTGTGTGTGTTGTATGTTAATAAAGTGCAAAAATCACTGACCTATGTGGCCCGCATATTAATAAAGTGCAAAAATCCCTGACCTATGTGGTCAACATATTAATAAAGTGCAAAAAACATGATAACATAAGTCCTAAATGACTAATAACCGCATATTAATAAAGTGCAAAAAAAAAAAAAAATCCCTGACCTATGACAAAAAGCTAATATAATATAAACCAAAGATATAAAAAGAATGCTGAATTTTTACTAAACAGGTTGCTGCAGAATAAAAATGTCACAGCATGGAATAATAATGTTGAATTTATTTTCAAAGGATATTAGTAAGGCCGCGCACCAATAAATGATTTTACAATATTGTGCTATAAATCCCTTATAAATGAGAATGTGTTATAAATATCATATAAAAGTTGTGAAATTAATGTGTGATAAAATAATGTAGAATTAAAGAACGCCGAAATAATATCTGCGTATGCTGCAGTGCTAAAAGTTGTACATTTGTTTCTTACGTGTTTTGGTGCAGCCAAGAAGATTTTTTATGCAGATTTTATATAAAATGCGGGCGAAAATAGTTAATATTGGTGTATTTTCATACTTGTTCATCGTGTCGTTATCAGATACCGCAATGATGCATTTGTCAGCATCATGCTGTTAGCTAACTTAAAATTTGAGCTGTTGTTTTATCGTGAGAAATAAATCTTTTTAAATTTTTTACAATATCGTGTCTTTGGTTTTACTTGTGTTGTAACATTGGGTCATATTATAACTTGTGTTGTGACATTGGTGCATATCGCTTCTGTGTATATAAGGCAGCCACAAGGAGAAAATCTGCTACAATGTGAATAAACACAACTTACAATGCCCTCAGTAGATAACCTTCAGGTACAATACATGTACAAACAAAAAAAGCTGCCTCTTCTGTTTGTGAAAATAAACATTTATGGGGTACGCAAATACAACAACAATTGACCTAGGTGTTATAAACCTCTGAACCGCAGTTAACCTAAACATTTAGGTAATGTTCACCATTTAGTTAGTGTTCACCATTTACAAAAACAAATAGACAGCTTTAAGTTCTCCACTATATGAATACACTGCAAATACCCACAGCAGATTCTCTGTTTGTGAAAATAAACATTTAGTTAATGTTCACCATAGTGTTCAGTAGAGACACATATAAACAGCTTTAAGTTCTCCACTATATGAATACACTGTGAATGAAACAAAAGCTTACAGAATCAAACTCGGGGCTACGTATAAAATCTATTATAAAACAAATGAGAAAGGTGTTATAAACCACGTGTAAAATAAATACACGACTAGGCTATAATTATAAACATGTGTTATTCCACAAAATACGGGAATAATATCAAAACTACAACAAATTAAACTATATTAAACTATATCAAAAGGGGTAATCAAACAAGGAGGGCCAGCTGGCTACCAGCCGGCAGACGAGGGGAGGGGTTACACATTTTGATACACTTTGATAGGGGCGGGGCACCTGTCAGATTGAGTTTGACGAAACCTATGAATTATACACTACTCGCCATGTATCTCCGCAATAACGACCTATGGAACACATTATGGATGGCAAAAGAAGCAGGAAGGGCCAAACGAAATGACACAGGATTGAGAACCTCAGAACTCTTATACGGACCAATGAAACGAGGCTTAAACTTAGGAGAGGAAACCTTCATAGGAACATAACGAGACGACAACCAAACCAAATCCCCAACACGAAGTCAGGGACCCACACAGCGCCGGCGGTTAGCGAAACGTTGAGCCTTCTCCTGGGACAATGTCAAATTGTCCACCACATGAGTCCAAATCTGCTGCAACCTATCCACCACAGTATCTACACCAGGACAGTCTGAAGACTCAACCTGCCCTGAAGAGAAACGAGGATGGAAACCAGAATTGCAGAAAAACGGCGAAACCAAAGTAGCCGAGCTGGCCCGATTATTAAGGGCTAACTCAGCCAACGGCAAAAAGGACACCCAATCATCCTGATCAGCAGAAACAAAGCATCTCAGATATGTTTCCAAAGTTTGATTAGTTCGTTCGGTTTGGCCATTTGTCTGAGGATGGAAAGCCGAGGAAAAAGACAAATCAATGCCCATCCTAGCACAAAAGGATCGCCAAAACCTTGAAACAAACTGGGAATCTCTGTCAGAAACGATGTTCTCCGGGATACCATGTAAACGAACCACATGCTGGAAAAATAATGGCACCAAATCAGAGTAGGAAGGCAATTTAGACAAAGGTACCAAATGGACCATCTTAGAAAAGCGATCACAAACCACCCAAATGACCGACATCTTTTGAGAGACAGGGAGATCCAAAATAAAATCCATAGAAATATGCGTCCAGGGCCTCTTCGGGACCGGCAAGGGCAAAAGCAACCCACTGGCATGAGAACAGCAGGGCTTAGCCCGAGCACAAGTCCCACAGGACTGCACAAAAGAACGCACATCCCGTGACAAAGACGGCCACCAGAAGGATCTAGCCACCAAATCTCTGGTACCAAAAATTCCAGGATGCCCAGCCAACACAGAACAATGAATCTCAGAGATAACTCTACTAGTCCATCTATCAGGGACAAACAGTTTCTCCGCTGGGCAACGGTCAGGTCTATCAGCCTGAAATTTTTGCAGCACCCGCAGCAAATCAGGGGAGATGGCAGACAAAATTACCCCCTCTTTGAGAATACCCGCCGGCTCAGGAACACCCAGAGAGTCAGGCACAAAACTCCTTGACAGGGCATCAGCCTTCACATTCTTAGAGCCCGGAAGGTACGAAACCACAAAATCAAAACGGGAGAAAAATAACGACCATGGAGCCTGTCTCGGATTCAACCGTTTGGCAGACTCAAGATAAGTCAAATTCTTGTGATCTGTCAAGACCACCACGCGATGCTTGGCTCCTTCCAGCCAATGACGCCACTCCTCGAATGCCCACTTCATGGCCAACAATTCACGATTACCAACATCATAGTTACGCTCAGCAGGCGAAAACTTTCTAGAAAAGAAAGCACATGGCTTCATCACCGAGCCATCAGAACTTCTTTGCGACAAAACAGCCCCTGCTCCAATCTCAGAAGCATCAACCTCAACCTGAAACGGAAGCGAAACATCTGACTGGCACAACACAGGGGCAGAAGAAAAACGACGCTTCAACTCCTGAAAAGCCTCTACAGCCGCAGAAGACCAATTGACCACATCAGCACCCTTCTTGGTCAAATCAATCAACGGTTTAGCAACAGTAGAAAAATTAGCGATGAAGCGCCGATAAAAATTAGCAAAGCCCAGGAGCTTTTGCAGGCTCTTCACAGATGTCGGCTGAGTCCAATCGTAAATGGCCTGGACTTTAACAGGGTCCATCTCGATAGTAGAAGGGGAAAAAATGAACCCCAAAAATGAAACCTTCTGAACTCCAAAGAGACACTTTGACCCCTTCACAAACAAGGAATTCGCACGAAGGACCTGGAACACCATTCTGACCTGCTTCACATGAGACTCCCAATCATCCGAAAAGACCAAAATATCATCCAAATATACAATCAGGAATTTATCCAGGTACTCTCGGAAGATGTCATGCATAAAGGACTGAAATACTGATGGAGCATTGGAAAGCCCGAATGGCATAACCAGGTACTCAAAATGGCCCTCGGGCGTATTAAATGCTGTTTTCCATTCATCGCCTTGTTTAATACGCACAAGATTATACGCCCCTCGAAGATCTATCTTCGTGAATCAACTAGCCCCTTTAATACTAGCAAACAAATCAGACAGCAACGGCAAAGGATACTGAAATTTGATTGTAATTTTATTAAGAAGGCGGTAATCAATGCAAGGTCTCAAAGAACCATCCTTCTTGGCCACAAAAAAGAACCCTGCTCCTAACGGTGATGACGACGGGCGAATATGGCCTTTCTCCAAGGATTCCTTTATATAACTCCGCATAGCGGCGTGTTCTGGCACAGATAAATTGAACAATCGACCCTTAGGAAACTTACTACCAGGAATCTAATTGCACAATCGCAATCCCTATGAGGAGGTAGGGCACTGGCTTTGGGCTCATCAAATACATCCCGATAATCCGACAACTCTGGAACTTCAGAAGGAGTGGAAGACGAAATAGACAAAAATGGAACATCACCATGTACCCCCTGGCAACCCCAGCTGGACACAGACATAGATTTCCAGTCCAATACTGGATTATGAACCTGTAGCCATGGCAACCCCAAAACGACCACATCATGCAGATTATGCAACACCAGAAAGCGGATATCCTCCTGATGTGCAGGAGCCATGCACATGGTCAATTGGGTCCAATACTGAGGCTTATTCTTGGCCAAAGGCGTAGCATCAATTCCTCTCAATGGAATAGGATACTGCAAGGGCTCCAAGAAAAAACCACAGCGCCTAGCATACTCCAAGTCCATCAAATTCAGGGCAGCGCCTGAATCCACAAATGCCATAACAGAATAGGATGACAAAGAGCAAATCAGAGTAACAGACAATAGAAATTTAGACTGTACCGTACCAATGGTGGCAGACCTAGCGAACCGCTTAGTGCGCTTAGGACAATTGGAGATAGCATGAGTGGATTCACCACAGTAAAAACACAGCCCATTCCGACGTCTGTGTTCTTGCCGTTCAGCTCTGGTCAAAGTCCTATCACATTGAATAGGCTCAGGCCCATGCTCAGATAGTACCGCCAAATGGTGCACAGCTTTACGCTCACGCAAGCGTCGATCGATCTGAGTGGCCAAGGACATAGACACATTCAGACCAGCAGGCATGGGAAACCCCACCATGACATCCTTAAGGGCTTCAGAGAGACCCTTTCTGAAGATTGCTGCCAGGGCACATTCATTCCACTGAGTGAGCACAGACCACTTTCTAAACTTCTGACAATATATCTCCGCTTCATCCTGACCCTGACACAGAGCCAGCAAGATTTTCTCTGCCTGATCCACTGAATTAGGTTCGTCATAAAGCAATCCAAGCGCCAGGAAAAACGCATCAACATCACGCAATGCCGGATCTCCTGGCGCAAGAGAAAATGCCCAGTCTTGAGGGTCCCCACGTAACAAAGAAATAATGATCTTAACTTGTTGAACAGGGTCACCTGAGGAGCGAGGTTTCAAGGCAAGAAACAATTTACAATTATTTTTGAAATTCAAGAACTTAGATCTATCACTAGTGTTGAGCGATACCTTCCGATATCGGAAAGTATCGGTATCGGATAGGATCGGCCGATATTCAAAAAATATCAGATATCGCCGATACCGATACCCGATCCCAATGCAAGTCAATGGGACCAAAATATCGGAATTAAAATAAACCCTTTCTTGCCTTGTAGGTTCATTCTACATGAAGGAAAACAACTAAGAATAATGCCGGATGTATTTGGGGAGGTGGCGGAGACATTAAAGTCATAGAGGTTTATCCCAATCAAATAGAATAGCATGTTTTTTGTTTTTTTTAAGACGTTCGGAGTGACAAAGATATTGACTATGTAAATTTTTTTTTTTATTTTGTCAGGTCTTGATGTTTCACTATTCCACGCCCTTCCCCTTCTTTTTTTTCTTTTTCCACACTTTCATCTTCATCATCATCAGCATCTTTGACATCAACTTCTTCTTCACCTTATTCATCTTCTTCTTCATCCTTTACCTTTTTTTTTTTTTTTTTTATTACATTCTTCATATTCATTTTATTCAACTATTATTATTCTTCCTATTCTACATATTCTTTTTATTCCACTGTTATTATTCTTCCTATTCTACTTCTTCATCATATTCTCATTTGTGACAGGCATTCCCGTAGTTGTTATCTATAAAAGTTGGAAGATTACACCTTCCGTTCTGCCAGTCACAAAAGTTACATTTGTCCGCGTTCAGTTTGGCCTGCAGCATCAGGCTTTATCCAGGGGCACCACGAGGAGGAACGGACTCACCCCCATACACTGCTTAGTCTTCTTCTGCATATAATTTAGATAATATCTTTTGCTCTGATATTAAGTCTTATGCTTAATGTTCTTCTGCTCTTTGTTCTGCAGCCTCTTGTTCTTCTGCTTCTCGGTCTTCCATGTCGTCGTCTCCAGGGTCGTCGTCTCCAGTGTCGTCATCTCCGCCGTCGTCGTCTCAGCCGTCGTCGTCTCCGCCGTCGTCGTCTCCGCCGTCGTCGTCGTCGTCGTCATCGGGGTGGTCTTCCGGGTCGTCGACGTCGTCATCGGGGTGGTCTTCCGGGTCGTCGACTTTAGGGTCTTCAACTTGGAAATGTAGCAGAAGGTACAAGAAGGCTGAGAAAATGCCAAGAACCAGCTGATGGAACTGGAACTCTGATGGCTACCCGAAGGTTCAAGAGCCTATGGAACTACCGAGGACCAGCTGACGTTACTGGAACCCGGTTACTAAGCAGGAGGTACCCGTGCTAAAAAGCACTACCAAGGACCGCCTGACGTTGGCGGAACTCGGATACCCAGAAGGAGGCACCTAAGCCAAAGGCTCTGCCCGGAACCAGCTGACGGCACTGGAACCAGGATGGGGAGCAGAAGGTACAAGAGCAAAAGACACTGCCGAGAACCAGCTGACGGTACTGGAACCCGGATGGGTAGTCGAAGGTCCAAGAGCCAATGGAACTACCGAGGACCAGCTGACGTTACTGGAACCCGGTTACTAAGCAGGAGGTACCCGTGCCCGAAAGCACTACCAAGGACCACCTGACGTTGGTGGAACTTGGATACCCAGAAGGAGGCACCTAAGCCAAAGGCTCTGCCCGGAACCAACTGACGGTACTGGAACCAGGATGGGGAGCAGAAGGTACAAGAGCAAAAGACACTGCCGAGAACCAGCTGACGGTGCTGGAACCAGGTGGTGGACCTGAAGGTCCACAGGAGAGGAGAGAAAAGCTAGGCCGCGAGGCAGCCGCAGTTACCGAACCCCAACAGTCTTACAGGGGGAGCTGGGCCTACTGGCACTACAGAACCAGCCTTGACTACCAGTTCACGCAGCCCACATAGGAAGCTCCTAAACTGGAGGCACCCTGGAGTTGGCTAACCCGACCGCACCACGACGGGGCAAGCATAGGCGTCTCATTGAGCTTGACACAACCCGGAAACAGCTGACGGTGCTGAAACCAGGCTTGGCACGAGAGAGTACCTGTGTCAAGAACACTGCCGAGAACCAGCTGGCGGTGCTGGAACCCAGATGCGTTGCCCCAGTGTGCAAGAGCCAATGGCACGACCGAGGACCAGCTGGCGGTGCTGGAACCCGGTTACTAAGCTGTAGGTGCCCGCGCTTAAAAGCACTACCAAGGACCGCCTGACATTGGCGGAACTCGGATACCCAGGAGGAGGCACCTAAGCCAAAGGCTCGGCCTGGAACCAGCTGACGGTGCTGGAACCAGGTGGTGGACCCGAAGGCCCACAGGAGAGGAGAGAACAGCTAGGCCGCGAGGCAGCCGCAGTTACCGAACCCCAACAGTCCTACAGGGGGAGCTGGGCCTACTGGCACTACAGAACCAGCCTTGACTACCAATTCATGCAGCCCACATAGGAAGCTCCTAAACTGGAGGCACCCTGGAGTTGGCTAACCCGACCGCAACACGACGGGGCAAGCATAGGCGTCTCAGCGAGTTTGACACAACCCGGAAACAGCTGACGGTGCTGAAACCAGGTTTGGCACGAGGGAGTACCTGTGACAAAAACACTGCCGAGAACCAGCTGGCGGTGCTGGAACCCAGATGCGTTGCCCCAGTGTGCAAGAGCCAATGGCACGACCGAGGACCAGCTGACGGTGCTGGAACCCGGTTACTAAGCTGTAGGTGCCCGCGCCTAAAAGCACTACCAAGGACCGCCTGACGTTGGCAGAACTCGGATACCCAGGAGGAGGCACCTAAGCCAAAGGCTCGGCCCGGAACCAGCTGACGGTGCTGGAACCAGGTGGTGGACCCCAAGGCCCACAGGAGAGGAGAGAACAGCTAGGCCGCGAGGCAGCCGCAGTTACCGAACCCCAACAGTCCTACAGGGGGAGCTGGGCCTACTGGCACTACAGAACCAGCCTTGACTACCAGTTCACGCAGCCCACATAGGAAGCTCCTAAACTGGAGGCACCCTGGAGTTGGCTAACCCGACCGCACCACGACGGGGCAAGCATAGGCGTCTCAGTGAGCTTGACACAACCCGGAAACAGCTGACGGTGCTGAAACCAGGCTTGGCACGAGGGAGTACCTGTGTCAAGAACACTGCCGAGAACCAGCTGGCGGTGCTGGAACCCAGATGCGTTGCCCCAGTGTGCAAGAGCCAATGGCACGACCGAGGACCAGCTGGCGGTGCTGGAACCCGGTTACTAAGCTGTAGGTGCCCGCGCTTAAAAGCACTACCAAGGACCGCCTGACGTTGGTGGAACTCGGATACCCAGGAGGAGGCACCTAAGCCAAAGGCTCGGCCTGGAACCAGCTGACGGTGCTGGAACCAGGTGGTGGACCCCAAGGCCCACAGGAGAGGAGAGAACAGCTAGGCCGCGAGGCAGCCGCAGTTACCGAACCCCAACAGTCCTACAGGGGGAGCTGGGCCTACTGGCACTACAGAACCAGCCTTGACTACCAGTTCACGCAGCCCACATAGGAAGCTCCTAAACTGGAGGCACCCTGGAGTTGGCTAACCCGACCGCACCACGACGGGGCAAGCATAGGCGTCTCAGTGAGCTTGACACAACCAGGAAACAGCTGACGGTGCTGAAACAAGGCTTGGCATGAGGGAGTACCTGTGTCAAGAACACTGCCGAGAACCAGCTGGCGGTGCTGGAACCCAGATGCGTTGCCCCAGTGTGCAAGAGCCAATGGCACGACCGAGGACCAGCTGGCGGTGCTGGAACCCGGTTACTAAGCTGTAGGTGCCCGCGCTTAAAAGCACTACCAAGGACCGCCTGACGTTGGCGGAACTCGGATACCCAGGAGGAGGCACCTAAGCCAAAGGCTCGGCCTGGAACCAGCTGACGGTGCTGGAACCAGGTGGTGGACCCCAAGGCCCACAGGAGAGGAGAGAACAGCTAGGCCGCGAGGCAGCCGCAGTTACCGAACCCCAACAGTCCTACAGGGGGAGCTGGGCCTACTGGCACTACAGAACCAGCCTTGACTACCAGTTCACGCAGCCCACATAGGAAGCTCCTAAACTGGAGGCACCCTGGAGTTGGCTAACCCGACCGCACCACGACGGGGCAAGCATAGGCGTCTCAGTGAGCTTGACACAACCCGGAAACAGCTGACGGTGCTGAAACAAAGGCTTGGCACGAGGGAGTACCTGTGTCAAGAACACTGCCGAGAACCAGCTGGCGGTGCTGGAACCCAGATGCGTTGCCCCAGTGTGCAAGAGCCAATGGCACGACCGAGGACCAGCTGGCGGTGCTGGAACCCGGTTACTAAGCTGTAGGTGCCCGCGCTTAAAAGCACTACCAAGGACCGCCTGACGTTGGCGGAACTCGGATACCCAGGAGGAGGCACCTAAGCCAAAGGCTCGGCCTGGAACCAGCTGACGGGCTGGAACCAGGTGGTGGACCCCAAGGCCCACAGGAGAGGAGAGAACAGCTAGGCCGCGAGGCAGCCGCAGTTACCGAACCCCAACAGTCCTACAGGGGGAGCTGGGCCTACTGGCACTACAGAACCAGCCTTGACTACCAGTTCACGCAGCCCACATAGAAAGCTCCTAAACTGGAGGCACCCTGGAGTTGGCTAACCCGACCGCACCACGACGGGGCAAGCATAGGCGTCTCAGTGAGCTTGACACAACCCGGAAACAGCTGACGGTGCTGAAACCAGGCTTGGCACGAGGGAGTACCTGTGTCAAGAACACTGCCGAGAACCAGCTGGCGGTGCTGGAACCCAGATGCGTTGCCCCAGTGTGCAAGAGCCAATGGCACGACCGAGGACCAGCTGGCGGTGCTGGAACCCGGTTACTAAGCTGTAGGTGCCCGCGCTTAAAAGCACTACCAACACTACCAAGGACCGCCTGACGTTGGCGGAACTCGGATACCCAGGAGGAGGCACCTAAGCCAAAGGCTTGGCCTGGAACCAGCTGACGGTGCTGGAACCAGGTGGTGGACCCCAAGGCCCACAGGAGAGGAGAGAACAGCTAGGCCGCGAGGCAGCCGCAGTTACCGAACCCCAACAGTCCTACAGGGGGAGCTGGGCCTACTGGCACTACAGAACCAGCCTTGACTACCAGTTCACGCAGCCCACATAGAAAGCTCCTAAACTGGAGGCACCCTGGAGTTGGCTAACCCGACCGCACCACGACGGGGCAAGCATAGGCGTCTCAGTGAGCTTGACACAACCCGGAAACAGCTGACGGTGCTGAAACCAGGCTTGGCACGAGGGAGTACCTGTGTCAAGAACACTGCCGAGAACCAGCTGGCGGTGCTGGAACCCAGATGCGTTGCCCCAGTGTGCAAGAGCCAATGGCACGACCGAGGACCAGCTGGCGGTGCTGGAACCCGGTTACTAAGCTGTAGGTGCCCGCGCTTAAAAGCACTACCAAGGACCGCCTGACGTTGGCGGAACTCGGATACCCAGGAGGAGGCACCTAAGCCAAAGGCTCGGCCTGGAACCAGCTGACGGTGCTGGAACCAGGTGGTGGACCCCAAGGCCCACAGGAGAGGAGAGAACAGCTAGGCCGCGAGGCAGCCGCAGTTACCAAACCCCAACAGTCCTACAGGGGGAGCTGGGCCTACTGGCACTACAGAACCAGCCTTGACTACCAGTTCACGCAGCCCACATAGGAAGCTCCTAAACTGGAGGCACCCTGGAGTTGGCTAACCTGACCGCACCACGACGGGGCAAGCATAGGCGTCTCAGTGAGCTTGACACAACCCGGAAACAGCTGACGGTGCTGAAACAAAGGCTTGGCACGAGGGAGTACCTGTGTCAAGAACACTGCCGAGAACCAGCTGGCGGTGCTGGAACCCAGATGCGTTGCCCCAGTGTGCAAGAGCCAATGGCACGACCGAGGACCAGCTGGCGGTGCTGGAACCCGGTTACTAAGCTGTAGGTGCCCGCGCTTAAAAGCACTACCAAGGACCGCCTGACGTTGGCGGAACTCGGATACCCAGGAGGAGGCACCTAAGCCAAAGGCTCGGCCTGGAACCAGCTGACGGTGCTGGAACCAGGTGGTGGACCCCAAGGCCCACAGGAGAGGAGAGAACAGCTAGGCCGCGAGGCAGCCGCAGTTACCGAACCCCAACAGTCCTACAGGGGGAGCTGGGCCTACTGGCACTACAGAACCAGCCTTGACTACCAGTTCACGCAGCCCACATAGAAAGCTCCTAAACTGGAGGCACCCTGGAGTTGGCTAACCCGACCGCACCACGACGGGGCAAGCATAGGCGTCTCAGTGAGCTTGACACAACCCGGAAACAGCTGACGGTGCTGAAACCAGGCTTGGCACGAGGGAGTACCTGTGTCAAGAACACTGCCGAGAACCAGCTGGCGGTGCTGGAACCCAGATGCGTTGCCCCAGTGTGCAAGAGCCAATGGCACGACCGAGGACCAGCTGGCGGTGCTGGAACCCGGTTACTAAGCTGTAGGTGCCCGCGCTTAAAAGCACTACCAAGGACCGCCTGACGTTGGCGGAACTCGGATACCCAGGAGGAGGCACCTAAGCCAAAGGCTTGGCCTGGAACCAGCTGACGGTGCTGGAACCAGGTGGTGGACCCCAAGGCCCACAGGAGAGGAGAGAACAGCTAGGCCGCGAGGCAGCCGCAGTTACCGAACCCCAACAGTCCTACAGGGGGAGCTGGGCCTACTAGCACTACAGAACCAGCCTTGACTACCAGTTCACGCAGCCCACATAGAAAGCTCCTAAACTGGAGGCACCCTGGAGTTGGCTAACCCGACCGCACCACGACGGGGCAAGCATAGGCGTCTCAGTGAGCTTGACACAACCCGGAAACAGCTGACGGTGCTGAAACCAGGCTTGGCACGAGGGAGTACCTGTGTCAAGAACACTGCCGAGAACCAGCTGGCGGTGCTGGAACCCAGATGCGTTGCCCCAGTGTGCAAGAGCCAATGGCACGACCGAGGACCAGCTGGCGGTGCTGGAACCCGGTTACTAAGCTGTAGGTGCCCGCGCTTAAAAGCACTACCAAGGACCGCCTGACGTTGGCGGAACTCGGATACCCAGGAGGAGGCACCTAAGCCAAAGGCTTGGCCTGGAACCAGCTGACGGTGCTGGAACCAGGTGGTGGACCCCAAGGCCCACAGGAGAGGAGAGAACAGCTAGGCCACGAGGCAGCCGCAGTTACCGAACCCCAACAGTCCTACAGGGGGAGCTGGGCCTACTGGCACTACAGAACCAGCCTTGACTACCAGTTCACGCAGCCCACATAGGAAGCTCCTAAACTGGAGGCACCCTGGAGTTGGCTAACCCGACCGCACCACGACGGGGCAAGCATAGGCGTCTCAGTGAGCTTGACACAACCCGGAAACAGCTGACGGTGCTGAAACCAGGCTTGGCACGAGGGAGTACCTGTGTCAAGAACACTGCCGAGAACCAGCTGGCGGTGCTGGAACCCAGATGCGTTGCCCCAGTGTGCAAGAGCCAATGGCACGACCGAGGACCAGCTGGCGGTGCTGGAACCCGGTTACTAAGCTGTAGGTGCCCGCGCTTAAAAGCACTACCAAGGACCGCCTGACGTTGGCGGAACTCGGATACCCAGGAGGAGGCACCTAAGCCAAAGGCTCGGCCCGGAACCAGCTGACGGTGCTGGAACCAGGTGGTGGACCCCAAGGCCCACAGGAGAGGAGAGAACAGCTAGGCCGCGAGGCAGCCGCAGTTACCGAACCCCAACAGTCCTACTGGGGGAGCTGGGCCTACTGGCACTACAGAACCAGCCTTGACTACCAGTTCACGCAGCCCACATAGGAAGCTCCTAAACTGGAGGCTCCCTGGAGTTGGCTAACCCGACCGCACCACGACGGGGCAAGCATAGGCGTCACAGTGAGCTTGACACAACCCGGAAACAGCTGACGGTGCTGAAACCAGGCTTGGCACGAGGGAGTACCTGTGTCAAGAACACTGCCGAGAACCAGCTGGCGGTGCTGGAACCCAGATGCGTTGCCCCAGTGTGCAAGAGCCAATGGCACGACCGAGGACCAGCTGGCGGTGCTGGAACCCGGTTACTAAGCTGTAGGTGCCCGCGCTTAAAAGCACTACCAAGGACCGCCTGACGTTGGCGGAACTCGGATACCCAGGAGGAGGCACCTAAGCCAAAGGCTTGGCCTGGAACCAGCTGACGGTGCTGGAACCAGGTGGTGGACCCCAAGGCCCACAGGAGAGGAAAGAACAGCTAGGCCGCGAGGCAACCGCAGTTACCGAACCCCAACAGTCCTACAGGGGGAGCTGGGCCTACTGGCACTACAGAACCAGCCTTGACTACCAGTTCACGCAGCCCACATAGAAAGCTCCTAAACTGGAGGCACCCTGGAGTTGGCTAACCCGACCGCACCACGACGGGGCAAGCATAGGCGTCTCAGTGAGCTTGACACAACCCGGAAACAGCTGACGGTGCTGAAACCAGGCTTGGCACGAGGGAGTACCTGTGTCAAGAACACTGCCGAGAACCAGCTGGCGGTGCTGGAACCCAGATGCGTTGCCCCAGTGTGCAAGAGCCAATGGCACGACCGAGGACCAGCTGGCGGTGCTGGAACCCGGTTACTAAGCTGTAGGTGCCCGCGCTTAAAAGCACTACCAAGGACCGCCTGACGTTGGCGGAACTCGGATACCCAGGAGGAGGCACCTAAGCCAAAGGCTTGGCCTGGAACCAGCTGACGGTGCTGGAACCAGGTGGTGGACCCCAAGGCCCACAGGAGAGGAGAGAACAGCTAGGCCGCGAGGCAGCCGCAGTTACCAAACCCCAACAGTCCTACAGGGGGAGCTGGGCCTACTGGCACTACAGAACCAGCCTTTACTACCAGTTCACGCAGCCCACATAGGAAGCTCCTAAACTGGAGGCACCCTGGAGTTGGCTAACCCGACCGCACCACGACGGGGCAAGCATAGGCGTCTCAGTGAGCTTGACACAACCCGGAAACAGCTGACGGTGCTGAAACAAAGGCTTGGCACGAGGGAGTACCTGTGTCAAGAACACTGCCGAGAACCAGCTGGCGGTGCTGGAACCCAGATGCGTTGCCCCAGTGTGCAAGAGCCAATGGCACGACCGAGGACCAGCTGGCGGTGCTGGAACCCGGTTACTAAGCTGTAGGTGCCCGCGCTTAAAAGCACTACCAAGGACCGCCTGACGTTGGCGGAACTCGGATACCCAGGAGGAGGCACCTAAGCCAAAGGCTCGGCCTGGAACCAGCTGACGGTGCTGGAACCAGGTGGTGGACCCCAAGGCCCACAGGAGAGGAGAGAACAGCTAGGCCGCGAGGCAGCCGCAGTTACCGAACCCCAACAGTCCTACAGGGGGAGCTGGGCCTACTGGCACTACAGAACCAGCCTTGACTACCAGTTCACGCAGCCCACATAGAAAGCTCCTAAACTGGAGGCACCCTGGAGTTGGCTAACCCGACCGCACCACGACGGGGCAAGCATAGGCGTCTCAGTGAGCTTGACACAACCCGGAAACAGCTGACGGTGCTGAAACCAGGCTTGGCACGAGGGAGTACCTGTGTCAAGAACACTGCCGAGAACCAGCTGGCGGTGCTGGAACCCAGATGCGTTGCCCCAGTGTGCAAGAGCCAATGGCACGACCGAGGACCAGCTGGCGGTGCTGGAACCCGGTTACTAAGCTGTAGGTGCCCGCGCTTAAAAGCACTACCAAGGACCGCCTGACGTTGGCGGAACTCGGATACCCAGGAGGAGGCACCTAAGCCAAAGGCTTGGCCTGGAACCAGCTGACGGTGCTGGAACCAGGTGGTGGACCCCAAGGCCCACAGGAGAGGAGAGAACAGCTAGGCCGCGAGGCAGCCGCAGTTACCGAACCCCAACAGTCCTACAGGGGGAGCTTGGCCTACTGGCACTACAGAACCAGCCTTGACTACCAGTTCACGCAGCCCACATAGAAAGCTCCTAAACTGGAGGCACCCTGGAGTTGGCTAACCCGACCGCACCACGACGGGGCAAGCATAGGCGTCTCAGTGAGCTTGACACAACCCGGAAACAGCTGACGGTGCTGAAACCAGGCTTGGCACGAGGGAGTACCTGTGTCAAGAACACTGCCGAGAACCAGCTGGCGGTGCTGGAACCCAGATGCGTTGCCCCAGTGTGCAAGAGCCAATGGCACGACCGAGGACCAGCTGGCGGTGCTGGAACCCGGTTACTAAGCTGTAGGTGCCCGCGCTTAAAAGCACTACCAAGGACCGCCTGACGTTGGCGGAACTCGGATACCCAGGAGGAGGCACCTAAGCCAAAGGCTTGGCCTGGAACCAGCTGACGGTGCTGGAACCAGGTGGTGGACCCCAAGGCCCACAGGAGAGGAGAGAACAGCTAGGCCACGAGGCAGCCGCAGTTACCGAACCCCAACAGTCCTACAGGGGGAGCTGGGCCTACTGGCACTACAGAACCAGCCTTGACTACCAGTTCACGCAGCCCACATAGGAAGCTCCTAAACTGGAGGCACCCTGGAGTTGGCTAACCCGACCGCACCACGACGGGGCAAGCATAGGCGTCTCAGTGAGCTTGACACAACCCGGAAACAGCTGACGGTGCTGAAACCAGGCTTGGCACGAGGGAGTACCTGTGTCAAGAACACTGCCGAGAACCAGCTGGCGGTGCTGGAACCCAGATGCGTTGCCCCAGTGTGCAAGAGCCAATGGCACGACCGAGGACCAGCTGGCGGTGCTGGAACCCGGTTACTAAGCTGTAGGTGCCCGCGCTTAAAAGCACTACCAAGGACCGCCTGACGTTGGCGGAACTCGGATACCCAGGAGGAGGCACCTAAGCCAAAGGCTCGGCCCGGAACCAGCTGACGGTGCTGGAACCAGGTGGTGGACCCCAAGTCCCACAGGAGAGGAGAGAACAGCTAGGCCGCGAGGCAGCCGCAGTTACCGAACCCCAACAGTCCTACAGGGGGAGCTGGGCCTACTGGCACTACAGAACCAGCCTTGACTACCAGTTCACGCAGCCCACATAGGAAGCTCCTAAACTGGAGGCACCCTGGAGTTGGCTAACCCGACCGCACCACGACGGGGCAAGCATAGGCGTCTCAGTGAGCTTGACACAACCCGGAAACAGCTGACGGTGCTGAAACCAGGCTTGGCACGAGGGAGTACCTGTGTCAAGAACACTGCCGAGAACCAGCTGGCGGTGCTGGAACCCAGATGCGTTGCCCCAGTGTGCAAGAGCCAATGGCACGACCGAGGACCAGCTGGCGGTGCTGGAACCCGGTTACTAAGCTGTAGGTGCCCGCGCTTAAAAGCACTACCAAGGACCGCCTGACGTTGGCGGAACTCGGATACCCAGGAGGAGGCACCTAAGCCAAAGGCTCGGCCTGGAACCAGCTGACGGTGCTGGAACCAGGTGGTGGACCCCAAGGCCCACAGGAGAGGAGAGAACAGCTAGGCCGCGAGGCAGCCGCAGTTACCGAACCCCAACAGTCCTACAGGGGGAGCTGGGCCTACTGGCACTACAGAACCAGCCTTGACTACCAGTTCACGCAGCCCACATAGAAAGCTCCTAAACTGGAGGCACCCTGGAGTTGGCTAACCCGACCGCACCACGACGGGGCAAGCATAGGCGTCTCAGTGAGCTTGACACAACCCGGAAACAGCTGACGGTGCTGAAACCAGGCTTGGCACGAGGGAGTACCTGTGTCAAGAACACTGCCGAAAACCAGCTGGCGGTGCTGGAACCCAGATGCGTTGCCCCAGTGTGCAAGAGCCAATGGCACGACCGAGGACCAGCTGGCGGTGCTGGAACCCGGTTACTAAGCTGTAGGTGCCCGCGCTTAAAAGCACTACCAAGGACCGCCTGACGTTGGCGGAACTCGGATACCCAGGAGGAGGCACCTAAGCCAAAGGCTCGGCCTGGAACCAGCTGACGGTGCTGGAACCAGGTGGTGGACCCCAAGGCCCACAGGAGAGGAGAGAACAGCTAGGCCGCGAGGCAGCCGCAGTTACCGAACCCCAACAGTCCTACAGGGGGAGCTGGGCCTACTGGCACTACAGAACCAGCCTTGACTAACAGTTCACGCAGCCCACATAGGAAGCTCCTAAACTGGAGGCACCCTGGAGTTGGCTAACCCGACCGCACCACGACGGGGCAAGCATAGGCGTCTCAGTGAGCTTGACACAACCTGGAAACAGCTGACGGTGCTGAAACCAGGCTTGGCACGAGGGAGTACCTGTGTCAAGAACACTGCCGAGAACCAGCTGGCGGTGCTGGAACCCAGATGCGTTGCCCCAGTGTGCAAGAGCCAATGGCACGACCGAGGACCAGCTGGCGGTGCTGGAACCCGGTTACTAAGCTGTAGGTGCCCGCGCTTAAAAGCACTACCAAGGACCGCCTGACGTTGGCGGAACTCGGATACCCAGGAGGAGGCACCTAAGCCAAAGGCTTGGCCCGGAACCAGCTGACGGTGCTGGAACCAAGTGGTGGACCCGAAGGCCCACAGGAGAGGAGAGAACAGCTAGGCCGCGAGGCAGCCGCAGTTACCGAATGCCAACAGTCCTACAGGGGGAGCTGGGCCTACTGGCACTACAGAACCAGCCTTGACTACCAATTCATGCAGCCCACATAGGAAGCTCCTAAACTGGAGGCACCCTGGAGTTGGCTAACCCGACCTCAACACGACGGGGCAAGCATAGGCGTCTCAGCGAGTTTGACACAACCCGGAAACAGCTGACGGTGCTGAAACCAGGTTTGGCACGAGGGAGTACCTGTGACAAAAACACTGCCGAGAACCAGCTGGCGGTGCTGGAACCCAGATGCGTTGCCCCAGTGTGCAAGAGCCAATGGCACGACCGAGGACCAGCTGACGGTGCTGGAACCCGGTTACTAAGCTGTAGGTGCCCGCGCTTAAAAGCACTACCAAGGACCGCCTGACGTTGGCGGAACTCGGATACCCAGGAGGAGGCACCTAAGCCAAAAGCTCGGCCCGGAACCAGCTGACGGTGCTGGAACCAGGTGGTGGACCCGAAGGCCCACAGGAGAGGAGAGAACAGCTAGGCCGCGAGGCAGCCGCAGTTACCGAACGCCAACAGTCCTACAGGGGGAGCTGGGCCTACTGGCACTACAGAACCAGCCTTGACTACCAATTCATGCAGCCCACATAGGAAGCTCCTAAACTGGAGGCACCCTAGAGTTGGCTAACCCGACCGCAACACGACGGGGCAAGCATAGGCGTCTCAGCGAGTTTGACACAACCCGGAAACAGCTGACGGTGCTGAAACCAGGTTTGGCACGAGGGAGTACCTGTGACAAAAACACTGCCGAGAACCAGCTGGCGGTGCTGGAACCCAGATGCGTTGCCCCAGTGTGCAAGAGCCAATGGCACGACCGAGGACCAGCTGACGGTGCTGGAACCCGGTTACTAAGCTGTAGGTGCCCGCGCTTAAAAGCACTACCAAGGACCGCCTGACGTTGGCGGAACTCGGATACCCAGGAGGAGGCACCTAAGCCAAAGGCTCGGCCCGGAACCAGCTGACGGTGCTGGAACCAGGTGGTGGACCCCAAGGCCCACAGGAGAGGAGAGAACAGCTAGGCCGCGAGGCAGCCGCAGTTACCGAACCCCAACAGTCCTACAGGGGGAGCTGGGCCTACTGGCACTACAGAACCAGCCTTGACTAACAGTTCACGCAGCCCACATAGGAAGCTCCTAAACTGGAGGCACCCTGGAGTTGGCTAACCCGACCGCACCACGACGGGGCAAGCATAGGCGTCTCAGTGAGCTTGACACTACCCGGAAACAGCTGACGGTGCTGGAACCAGGTTTGGCACGAGGGAGTACCAGTGACAAAAACACTGCCGAGAACCAGCTGGCGGTGCTGGAACCCAGATGTGTTGCCTATTAAAGATTATCTTCCTTGAGCCCCAACTAGCGGTGCTGAAGCAAAGGGTAAGCAGGGGGAGCAGAGTGTAGGCCGAAGCCTGCACTGGAGGCAGCTTTGTGTCAGCGTTGCGTTTGCAGGACACTTTGCCGGCTACACAGTGTGGGAACAGCTGGCGTTGCTGAACCCCACTAACAAATGGCGGGTGTTTTTCTCTGTGCAGCTAGCACTTGCAGGCAAAAACTAGCGATGTTAGAGCCCGTGGTGAAGCAGGAGGAGGAGGAGAGGAGCAGAGTGTAGCCCGAAGCCTAGTTGAACCAATTTCAAAGGAAACCTTTAACCCCCCCTCAGGTGTTACAAAGTACAAGAGACACACCTTGTGCAGTATTAATGCTGCACAAGTGAAAGGTTGCTCTATTAATTTGTCTACTTTCACACGCTGAATGAAAGACGTACACAATTTAGCCCATTCTACAGTCAAACTGTAGTGGATGCGTGACTTGGCTTTTTAAGGAGACGTGGCCTTGAGCAGTAAATATTTTGGCCGCTCACACACGTCCTTACACCTGCTTCAGACTGGGCGGCCTCTGCTGATCCCTTCTCGCATGCCGCGGCCATGAGGCTGCACAGTCTGAAGAAGGCGGAAGGAGATGAGTTAAGACAGGCGAAGATATGCACTGCTCGTGCCCATCAATCACACCCTCGCAGTCAAAAAAAGTAAGACAATGAGGAGCATTGTTTCAGGCAGGGCGGACGCACAGGCGCAACAAGCCAACCAATGATGTCAGAAGACGGGAAGCGCTACCAAGGGGGGTGCTGCGTATCATTAGAAAGGAAAGTCACACCTCAGGGACAGTGGAATGGTCTCAATGAGACACATTTTGTACGTGTTGAGTTCCACGTGGGCAAGGAGAAAAAGTCAGCCACCTTGTACAAATGCAGCAGTACTGCTGTACAAGGTGGCTGTTATACATAGAAACACCTGGGGGGGTGGGGCCAGGTTCCCTTTAATTTCAGCTCATGTGCCTGCGTGGCGTTTGCAGGTCACGTTGCCGGCTACACAGCAGGGGAACAGCTGGCGGTGCTGAACCTCACTAACACATTGGCTGGTGTTTTTCTCTGTGCAGCTAGCACTTCCAGGCAGAAACTGGAGGTGTTTGAGCCCAGGGTCAGCAGGAGGAGGAGAGGAGCAGAGTGTAGGCCGAAGCCTGCACTGGTGGCAGCTTTTGGTCAGTTGTGCCAGCGTGGCTTGTGCTGGACACGATGCCGGCTACACAGCGGGGGAACAGCTGGCGGTGCTGAACCCCACTGACACAATGGTGGGTGTTTTTCTCTGTGCAGCTAGCATGTCCGGGCAGAAACTGGCGGTGTTTGAGCCCAGGGTCAGCAGGAGGAGGAGAGGAGCAGAGTGTAGGCCGAAGCCTGCACTGGTGGCAGCTTTTGGTCGGTTGTGCCAGCGTGGCTTGTGCTGGACACGATGCCGGCTACACAGCAGGGGAACAGCTGGCGGTGCTGAACCCCACTAACACATTGGCTGGTGTTTTTCTCTGTGCAGCTAGCACTTCCAGGCTACAACTGGCGGTGTTATAGCCCAGGGTCAGCAGGAGGAGGAGAGGAGCAGAGTGTAGGCCGAAGCCTAGTTGAACCAATTTCAAAGGTAACCTTTAACCCCCCCTCAGGTGTTGCAAGGTACAAGAGCCACACCTTGAACTGCATTAATGATGCACAAGTCAAAGGTTGCTCTCTTAATTTTGCTCCTTGCACACGCTGAATAAAACATGTACACTATTTAGCCCATTATACTGTCAAACAGTAGTGGAGGCGTGACTTGTCTTTTTAAGGAGACGCAGCACAGGTGTACAAATTTACACCTAGGTGCTGGGTGCAGATTCCTTACCGTTGTTATTTGCACTACAGGAAACTGCGCTCTTGTGTTATCCCTTGGCAATACCCTGTTAGTGCAGGCCGTCTCATGACCTCATTTCATGTTGGCCGGTGCGGTTAACGATGGCTATAAATCCCAGACCCACAGTGCCTTTTCCTAAAGTCACACTGCGGTGCTGGGATTCGTGGCCTTGTGCAGTAAATATGTTCGCCGCTCACACATGTCCTTACACCTGCTTCAGACTGGGCGGCCTCAGCTGATCCCTTATCGCATGCCGCGGCCATGAGGCCGCACAGTCACAAGAAGGTGGAAGGAGGGGAGTGAAGACAGGGGAACATATGCACTGCTCGTGCCCATCAATCACACCCTCGCAGTCAAAATATATGAGACAACGAGGGGCGTTGTGTCAGGCAGGGCGGACGCACAGGCACAGCCAGCCAACCAATGATGTCAGAAGACGGGCAGCGCTAACAATGGGGGTGCTGCGTGTCATTAGAAAGGAAAGTCACACCTCAGGGACAGTGGAATGGTCTCTAATGAGACACATTTTGTACGTGTTGAGTTCCACGTGGGCAAGGAGAAAAAGTCAGCCACCTTGTACAAATGCAGCAGTACTGCTGTACAAGGTGGCTGTTATACATAGAAACACCTGGGGGGGTGGGGCCAGGTTCCCTTTAATTTCAGTTCATGTGCCTGCGTGGCGTTTGCAGGTCACGTTGCCGGCTACACAGCAGGGGAACAGCTGGCGGTGCTGAACCCCACTAACACATTGGCTGGTGTTTTTCTCTGTGCAGCTAGCACTTCCGGGCAGAAACTGGAGGTGTTTGAGCCCAGGGTCAGCAGGAGGAGGAGAGGAGCAGAGTGTAGGCCGAAGCCTGCACTGGTGGCAGCTTTTGGTCAGTTGTGCCAGCGTGGCTTGTGCTGGACACGATGCCGGCTACACAGCGGGGGAACAGCTGGCGGTGCTGAACCCCACTGACACAATGGTGGGTGTTTTTCTCTGTGCAGCTAGCATGTCCGGGCAGAAACTGGCGGTGTTTGAGCCCGGGGTCAGCAGGAGGAGGAGAGGAGCAGAGTGTAGGCCGAAGCCTGCACTGGTGGCAGCTTTTGGTCGGTTGTGCCAGCGTGGCTTGTGCTGGACACGATGCCGGCTACACAGCAGGGGAACAGCTGGCGGTGCTGAACCCCACTAACACATTGGCTGGTGTTTTTCTCTGTGCAGCTAGCACTTCCAGGCTACAACTGGCGGTGTTATAGCCCAGGGTCAGCAGGAGGAGGAGAGGAGCAGAGTGTAGGCCGAAGCCTAGTTGAACCAATTTCAAAGGTAACCTTTAACCCCCCCTCAGGTGTTGCAAGGTACAAGAGCCACACCTTGAACTGCATTAATGATGCACAAGTCAAAGGTTGCTCTCTTAATTTTGCTCCTTGCACACGCTGAATAAAACACGTACACTATTTAGCCCATTATACTGTCAAACAGTAGTGGAGGCGTGACTTGTCTTTTTAAGGAGACGCAGCACAGGTGTACAAATTTACACCTAGGTGCTGGGCGCAGATTCCTTACCGTTGTTATTTGCAGTACAGGAAACTGCGCTCTTGTGTTATCCCTTGGCAATACCCTGTTAGTGCAGGCCGTCTCATGACCTCATTTCATGTTGGCCGGTGCGGTTAACGATGGCCATAAATCCCAGACCCACAGTGCCTTTTCCTAAAGTCACACTGCGGTGCTGGGATTCGTGGCCTTGTGCAGTAAATATGTTCGCCGCTCACACATGTCCTTACACCTGCTTCAGACTGGGCGGCCTCAGCTGATCCCTTATCGCATGCCGCGGCCATGAGGCCGCACAGTCAGAAGAAGGCGGAAGGAGGGGAGTGAAGACAGGGGAACATATGCACTGCTCGTGCCCATCAATCACACCCTCGCAGTCAAAATATATGAGACAACGAGGGGCGTTGTGTCGGGCAGGGCGGACGCACAGGCACAGCCAGCCAACCAATGATGTCAGAAGACGGGCAGCGCTAACAATGGGGGTGCTGCGTGTCATTAGAAAGGAAAGTCACACCTCAGGGACAGTGGAATGGTCTCTAATGAGACACATTTTGTACGTGTTGAGTTCCACGTGGGCAAGGAGAAAAAGTCAGCCACCTTGTACAAATGCAGCAGTACTGCTGTACAAGGTGGCTGTTATACATAGAAACACCTGGGGGGTGGGGCCAGGTTCCCTTTAATTTCAGTTCATGTGCCTGCGTGGCGTTTGCAGGTCACGTTGCCGGCTACACAGCAGGGGAACAGCTGGCGGTGCTGAACCCCACTGACATATTGACTGGTGTTTTTCTCTGTGCAGCTCGCATGTCCGGGCAAAAACTGGCGGTGTTAGAGCCCAGGGTCAGCAGGAGGAGGAGAGGAGCAATGTGTAGGCCGAAGCCTGCACTGGTGGCAGCTTTTGGTCGGTTGTGCCAGCGTGGCTTGTGCTGGACACGATGCAAGCTACAGAGCAGGGGAACAGCTGGCGTTGCTGAACCCCACTAACACATTGTTGTGAATTCTGTGGCTGAGTTCACTTCTGTGGTCACAAGTGGTATTGCAGTCTCTGGGCTTCCTCCCTCAGGTGTTTTGGTGAGCTCGTTGGCTGCCTTGCTATTTAGCTCCACCTGAGTCTGTCTTCCTTGCTCCTTGTCAATGTTCCAGTGTTGGATCTGAGCTACTGCATCTTTCCTTGGGCCTGCTGCTCTGCTAGATAAGTGCTTCTAGTTTGTTTTCTGTTTTTTCTGTCCAGCTTGCTATTAACTTTTGCTGGAAGCTCTGAGAAGCAAAGGGGTGCACCGCCGTGCTGTTAGTTCGGCACGGTGGGTCTTTTTGCCCCTTTGCGTGGTTTTCGTTTTAGGGTTTTTTGTAGACTGCATAGTTCTCTTTGCTATCCTCGCTCTGTCTAGAATATCGGGCCTCACTTTGCTGAATCTATTTCATTCCTACGTTTGTCTTTTCATCTTGCTAACAGTCATTATATGTGGGGGGCTGCCTATTCCTTTGGGGTATTTCTCTGAGGTAAGTCAGGCTTGTATTTCTATCTTCAGGCTAGTCAGCTCCTCAGGCAGTGCCGAGTTGCATAGGTAGTGATAGGCGCAATCCACTGCTGCTTATAGTTGTGTGAGGATAGATCAGGTACTGCAGTCTACAGAGATTCCACGTCTCAGAGCTCGTCCTATTGTTTTTGGTGATTGCCAGATCTCTGTATGTGCGCTGATTACTGCACGCTGTGTTGCCTGATTGCCAGCCATAACAGTACAAGGAGCCTCACCAATGATTCCCAATAGAGGGAAAAAAGAAATCCTGACATCATTTTTTTTTCTTAGCTCTGTCTTCAGTCTTTTTTTTCCCCTAGACATTAGAGTGCTTCAGGACACAGCTGTGGACATGGATATTCAGGCTCTGTGCTCCTCAATGGATAATCTCGTTGTAAATGTACAAAAGATTCAAGATACTATTGATCAGAAATCGATGCTAGAACCAAGAATTCCGATTCCTGATTTGTTTTTTGGTGACAGAACTAAGTTCCTGAGCTTCAGAAATAATTGTAAGCTATTTTTGGCCTTGAAACCTCATTCTTCTGGTAATCCTATTCAACAGGTTTTGATTATTATTTCTTTTTTGCGCGGCGACCCACAGGACTGGGCGTTTTCTCTTGCACCAGGAGATTCTGCATTGAGTAATGTTGATGCATTTTTCCAGGCGCTGGGATTGCTTTACGATGAGCCTAATTCAGTGGATCAGGCTGAGAAAAATCTGCTGGCTTTATGCCAGGGTCAGGATGATGTAGAAGTATATTGTCAGAAATTTAGGAAGTGGTCAGTACTCACTCTGTGGAATGAATCTGCACTAGCGGCTTTGTTCAGAAAGGGTCTCTCTGAAGCTCTTAAGGATGTAATGGTGGGATTTCCTATGCCTGCTGGTTTGAATGAGTCTATGTCCTTGGCCATTCAGATCGGTCGTCGCTTGCGCGAGCGTAAATCTGTGCACCATCTGGCGGTATTGTCTGAGAGTAAACCTGAGCCTATGCAGTGCGACAGGACTATGACTAAAGTAGAACGGCAAGAATACAGACGTCTGAACAGACTGTGTTTCTATTGTGGTGATTCTACTCATGCTATTTCTAATTGTCCTAAACGCACTAGGCGGTTCGATAGCTCTGCCGTTATTGGTACTGTACAGTCCAAATTCCTTTTGTCCATTACCTTAATGTGCTCTTTGTCATCGTATTCTGTCATGGCGTTTGTGGATTCAGGCGCTGCCCTGAATCTGATGGATTTGGATTATGCTAAACGTTGTGGATTTTTCTTGGAGCCTTTGAGGTGTCCTATTCCGTTGAGAGGAATTGATGCTACACCTTTGGCCAAGAATAAGCCTCAGTACTGGGCCCAGCTGACCATGTGCATGGCTCCTGCACATCAGGAAGTTATTCGCTTTCTGGTACTGCATAATTTGCATGATGTGGTCGTGTTGGGGTTGCCATGGCTACAAACCCATAATCCAGTATTGGATTGGAACTCTATGTCGGTAACCAGCTGGGGTTGTCAGGGAGTACATGGTGATGTTCCATTTTTGTCTATTTCGTCATCCATTCCTTCTGACATCCCAGAGTTCTTGTCGGACTTTCAGGATGTATTTGAAGAGTCCAAGTCTGATGCCCTACCTCCGCATAGGAATTGTGATTGTGCTATCTATTTGATTCCTGGTAGTAAATTCCCTAAGGGTCGTTTATTTAATTTGTCCGTACCTGAACACACCGCTATGCGCAGTTATGTGAAGGAGTCCCTGGAGAAGGGACATATTCGCCCATCGTCGTCACCATTGGGAGCAGGGTTCTTTTTTGTAGCCAAGAAGGATGGTTCGCTAAGACCGTGTATTGATTACCGCCTTCTTAATAAGATCACTGTTAAGTTTCAGTATCCCTTGCCATTGATTTCTGACTTGTTTGCTCGGATTAAGGGGGCTAGTTGGTTTACTAAGATTGATCTTCGTGGTGCGTATAATCTGGTGAGAATCAGGCAGGGAGATGAATGGAAAACGGCATTTAATACGCCCGAGGGTCATTTTGAGTATCTGGTGATGCCGTTCGGACTTGCCAATGCTCCATCTGTTTTTCAGTCTTTTATGCATGACATTTTCCGTGAGTATCTGGATAAATTCTTGATTGTTTACTTGGATGACATTTTGATCTTCTCAGATGATTGGGAGTCTCATGTGAAGCAAGTCAGAATGGTTTTCCAGGTACTGCGTGCTAATTCCTTGTTCGTGAAGGGATCAAAGTGTCTCTTCGGTGTGCAGAAAGTTTCATTTTTGGGGTTCATCTTTTCCCCTTCTACTATCGAGATGGATCCGGTTAAGGTTCAGGCCATCCAGGATTGGACTCAGCCGACATCTCTAAAAAGTTTGCAGAAATTCCTGGGCTTTGCTAATTTTTATCGTCGCTTCATCTGTAATTTTTCTAGCATTGCCAGACCATTGACCGATTTGACCAAGAAGGGTGCTGATTTGGTTAATTGGTCTTCTGCTGCCGTGGAAGCTTTTCAGGAGTTGAAGCGTCGTTTTTGCTGTGCCCCTGTGTTGTGTCAACCTGATGTTTCTCTTCCGTTCCAGGTCGAGGTTGATGCTTCTGAGATTGGTGCAGGGGCGGTTTTGTCACAGAGAGGTTCTGGTTGCTCAGTGTTCAAACCATGTGCTTTCTTTTCCAGGAAATTTTCTGCTGCTGAGCGTAATTATGATGTGGGCAACCGAGAGTTGCTGGCCATGAAGTGGGCATTCGAGGAGTGGCGTCATTGGCTTGAGGGTGCTAAGCATCGCGTGGTGGTTTTGACTGATCATAAGAACCTTACTTATCTTGAGTCTGCCAAGCGCTTGAATCCTAGACAGGCCCGTTGGTCGTTATTTTTTGCTCGTTTTGATTTTGTGATTTCATACCTTCCGGGCTCTAAAAATGTGAAGGCGGATGCTCTGTCTAGGAGTTTTGTGCCCGACTCTCCGGGGTTATCTGAGCCGGCGAGTATCCTCAAGGAAGGAGTCATTGTGTCTGCCATCTCCCCTGATTTGCGGAGAGTGTTGCAGAAATTTCAGGCTAATAAACCTGATCGTTGTCCGGTCGAGAAACTGTTCGTCCCTGATAGGTGGACTAGTAAAGTTATCTCTGAACTTCATTGTTCGGTGCTGGCCGGTCATCCAGGAATCTTTGGTACCAGGGAGTTGGTTGCTAGATCCTTCTGGTGGCCATCTCTGTCACGGGATGTGCGTGTTTTTGTGCAGTCCTGTGGAATTTGTGCTAGGGCTAAGCCCTGCTGTTCACGTGCCAGTGGGTTGCTTTTGCCCTTGCCGGTCCCGAAGAGGCCTTGGACACATATTTCGATGGATTTCATTTCTGACCTTCCCGTTTCTCAAAAAATGTCGGTCATTTGGGTGGTCTGTGATCGCTTTTCTAAAATGGTCCATCTGGTGCCCTTGGTTAAATTGCCTTCCTCCTCTGATTTGGTGCCTTTGTTCTTCCAGCATGTGGTTCGTTTACATGGCATTCCTGAGAATATTGTTTCTGACAGAGGTTCCCAGTTTGTCTCGAGGTTCTGGCGAGCCTTTTGTGGTAGGATGGGCATTGACCTATCTTTCTCCTCGGCCTTCCATCCTCAGACTAATGGCCAGACCGAACGAACCAATCAGACCTTGGAAACATATCTGAGATGTTTTGTTTCCGCTGACCAGGATGATTGGGTGTCATTTTTGCCGTTGGCTGAGTTCGCCCTTAATAATCGGGCCAGCTCGGCTACCTTGGTCTCTCCATTTTTCTGCAATTCTGGGTTCCATCCTCGTTTCTCTTCAGGACAGGTTGAGTCTTCGGACTGTCCTGGTGTGGATTCTGTGGTGGACAGGTTGCAGCAGATCTGGACTCAGGTAGTGGACAATTTGACCTTGTCCCAGGAGAAGGCTCAGCTTTTCGCTAATCGCAGACGCCGTGTGGGACCCCGACTTCGTGTTGGGGATCTGGTTTGGTTATCTTCTCGTCATATTCCTATGAAGGTTTCCTCTCCTAAATTTAAACCTCGTTTTATTGGTCCGTATAGGATTTCTGAGATTCTCAATCCGGTGTCTTTTTGTCTGATCCTCCCAGACTCCTTTTCCATACATAATGTATTCCATAGGTCGTTGTTGAGGAGATACGTGGCACCTATGGTTCCATCTGTGGAGCCTCCTGCCCCTGTTTTGGTGGAGGGGGAATTGGAGTATATTGTGGAGAAGATTTTGGATTCTCGTGTCTCTAGACAGAAACTCCAGTATCTGGTCAAATGGAAGGGTTATGCTCAGGAAGATAATTCCTGGGTTTTTGCCTCTGATGTCCATGCACCCAGATCTTGTTCGTGCCTTTCATGTTGCTCATCTTGGTCGGCCTGGGGGTTCTGGTGAGGGTTCGGTGACCCCTCCTCAAGGGGGGGGTACTGTTGTGAATTCTGTGGCTGAGTTCACTTCTGTGGTCACAAGTGGTATTGCAGTCTCTGGGCTTCCTCCCTCAGGTGTTTTGGTGAGCTCGTTGGCTGCCTTGCTATTTAGCTCCACCTGAGTCTGTCTTCCTTGCTCCTTGTCAATGTTCCAGTGTTGGATCTGAGCTACTGCATCTTTCCTTGGGCCTGCTGCTCTGCTAGATAAGTGCTTCTAGTTTGTTTTCTGTTTTTTCTGTCCAGCTTGCTATTAACTTTTGCTGGAAGCTCTGAGAAGCAAAGGGGTGCACCGCCGTGCTGTTAGTTCGGCACGGTGGGTCTTTTTGCCCCTTTGCGTGGTTTTCGTTTTAGGGTTTTTTGTAGACTGCATAGTTCTCTTTGCTATCCTCGCTCTGTCTAGAATATCGGGCCTCACTTTGCTGAATCTATTTCATTCCTACGTTTGTCTTTTCATCTTGCTAACAGTCATTATATGTGGGGGGCTGCCTATTCCTTTGGGGTATTTCTCTGAGGTAAGTCAGGCTTGTATTTCTATCTTCAGGCTAGTCAGCTCCTCAGGCAGTGCTGAGTTGCATAGGTAGTGATAGGCGCAATCCACTGCTGCTTATAGTTGTGTGAGGATAGATCAGGTACTGCAGTCTACAGAGATTCCACGTCTCAGAGCTCGTCCTATTGTTTTTGGTGATTGCCAGATCTCTGTATGTGCGCTGATTACTGCACGCTGTGTTGCCTGATTGCCAGCCATAACACACATTGACTGGTGTTTTTCTCTGTGCAGCTCGCATGTCCGGGCAAAAACTGGCGGTGTTAGTGCCCAGGGTCAGCAGGAGGAGAGGAGCAGAGTGTAGGCCGAAGCCTAGTTGAACCAATTTCAAAGGTTACCTTTAACCCCCCCTCAGGTGTTGCAAGGTACAAGAGCCACACCTTGTGCAGCATTAATGCTGCACAAGTAAAAGGTTGCTCTATTTAGTTTGCTCCTTGCACACGCTGAATAAAACACGTACACTATTTAGCCCATTATACTGTCAAACAGTTGTGGTGGCGTGACTTGTCTTTTTAAGGAGACGCAGCACAGGTGTCAAAATTTGCACCTAGGTACTGGGCGCAGATTCCTGAGCGTTGTTATTTGCTGTACAGGAGTCTGCGCTAATGTGATCCCTTGGCCATGCGCTGTGAGCGCTTCCTGTCTTCTGACCTCATTTCATGTCGGCCGTTGCGGTTAGCGATGGACATGAATCCCAGACCCACAGTGTGTTTTCAAAAAATCACACTGCGTGGCTGGGATTCGTGGCCTTGTGCAGTAAATAGGTTTGCCGCTCACACATGTCCTTACACCTGCTTCAGACTGGGCGGCCTCAGCTGATCCCTTATCGCCTACCACGGCCAGGAGGCCGCACAGTCTGTAGAAGGCGGAAGGAGATGAGTTAAGACAGGCGAACATATGCACTGCTCGTGCCCATAAACCACACCCTCGCTGACAAAATAAGTATGACAACGAGGGGCGTTGTTTCTAGCAGGGCGGATGCACAGGCGCAGCCAGCTAACCATGATGACAAAAGACGAGAAACGCTACCAAGGGGGGTGCTGCGTATCATTAGAAAGGAAAGTCACACCTCAGGGACAGTGGAATGGTCTCAATGAGACACATTTAGTACGTGTTTAATTAAACGTGGGCAAGGAGAAAAAGTCAGCCACCTTGTACAAATGCAGCAGTACTGCTGTACAAGGTGGCTATTATACATAGAAACACCTGGGGGTGGGGGGCAGGCTCCCTTCAATTTCAGTCCATGTGCCTGCGTGGCGTTTGCAGGTCACGTTGCAAGCTACACAGCAGGGGAACAGCTGCCGTTGCTGAACCCCACTGACACATTGACTGGTGTTTTTCTCTGTGCAGATCGCATGTCCGGGCAAAAACTGGCAGTGTTAGAGCCCAGGGTCAGCAGGAGGAGGAGAGGAGCAAAGTGTAGGCCGAAGCCTGCACTGGTGGCAGCTTTTGGTCGGTTGTGCCAGCGTGGCTTGTGCTGGACACGATGCCAACTACACAGCAGGGGAACAGCTGGCGGTGCTGAACCCCACTAACACATTGACTGGTGTTTTTCTCTGTGCAGCTAGCATGTCCGGACAGAAACTGGCGGTGTTTGAGCCCGGGGTCAGCAGGAGGAGGAGAGGAGCAGAGTGTAGGCCGAAGCCTGCACTGGTGGCAGCTTTTGGTCGGTTGTGCCAGCGTGGCTTGTGCTGGACACGATGCCAACTACACAGCAGGGGAACAGCTGGCGGTGCTGAACCCCACTAACACATTGACTGGTGTTTTTCTCTGTGCAGCTAGCAGTTCCGGGCAGAAACTAGCGGTGTTTGAGCCCAGGGTCAGCAGGAGGAGTAGAGGAGCAGAGTGTAGGCCGAAGCCTAGTTGAACCAATTTCAAAGGTTACCTTTAACCCCCCCTCAGGTGTTGAAAGGTACAAGAGCCACACCTTGTGCAGCATTAATGCTGCACAAGTAAAAGGTTGCTCTATTTAATTTGCTCCTTGCACACGCTGAATAAAACACGTACACTATTTAGCCCATTATACTGTCAAACAGTAGTGGAGGCGTGACTTGTCTTTTTAAGGAGATGCAGCACAGGTGTCAAAATTTACACCTAGCTGCTGTGCGCAGATTCCTGAGCGTTGTTATTTGCTGTACAGGAGTCTGCGCTATTGTGATCCCTTGGCCATGCGCTGTGAGCGCTTCCTGTCTTCTGACCTCATTTCATGTCGGCCGTTACGGTTAGCGATGGACATGAATCCCAGACCCACAGTGTGTTTTCAAAAAATCACACTGCGTGGCTGGGATTCGTGGCCTTGTTCAGTAAATATGTTTGACGCTCACACATGTCCTTACACCTGCTTCAGACTAGGCGGCGTCAGCTGATCCCTAATAGCATGCCACGGCTGTGACGCCGCACAGTCTGAAGAAGCAGGAAGGAGGTGAGTGAGAGGCGATGATATGCACTGCGCATGCCCATGGATCCCTGGCCCGCAGTGGGACTACATTAGATGACACTGCAAGGTTGGATGTCGGGCAGCTTGGACGCACAGGCACTGCCAGCCTGACACCTACATGATGTCAGAAGACGGGCACCGCTAACTGTGCATGGCCAAGGGATAACATTACAGCGCGGGCTCCGTGACAGAACCAAACAACGTTGAGAAGGTGGCGCCTGGTTGGACGGTGTGAGGGGACACATTACATGAGTGTGTAGTTCAGCGTTTGCAAGGAGCATAATTTCAAGAGCGACCTTTCCCTTGCGCAGTATTAGTGCTGCACATGGTGGCTCTTTCAGTAACAAACGCCTAGGGGGGGGGTGGACAGGTCCCCTTACATTTTAGTTGTGCCAGCGTGGCGGTCGCATGACACGTTGCCGGATACACAGCTGGGGATCAGCTGACGTTACTGAACCCCAATAACAGAGGAGCGACTGTTGACTGTGCACACGGCACTTCCAGGCACCAACTGGCGGTGTTAGAGCCCAGGGACAGCAGGAGGAGCAGATTGGAGGTATTGCCGCACACACAGCTGGGGATCAGCTGACGTTACTGAACCCCAATAACAGAGGAGCGACTGTTGACTGTGCACACAGCACTTCCAGGCACCAACTGGCAGTGTTAGAGCCCAGGGACAGCAGGAGGAGCAGAGGAACAGAGTGTAGGCCGAAGCCTGATTGGAGCAAGTTGAAAGGGAACCTTTAACCCCCCCCCCAAGACGTTTGTAGCTGAAAGAGCCATCTTGTGCAGCACTAACGATGCAAAAGGAAAAGGTGCTTCTTTTAATTATGCTCCTTGCAAACACCGAAGTAAACACTAAAAATGTGTCCCCTTATACCGTTAAACCGTCCCGGAGGTGCAAATTTCCTTCGTAATGGGACACAGCACAGCTGTCATTCCTATCCCCTTGGTGCCGTGCGCTGCCTCCTCAGCGTTGTTTTAAGCTGTCACGGAGCCTGCGCTGTTCTGTTAGCCCTTGGCCATGCCCAATTAGCGCTGCCTGTCTTCTGACATAATTTGGTGTCAGGCTGTCACTGCCTGTGCGTCCACGCTGCTCCAGATCCCACCTCGCAGTCTCGTCTAACGTGATCCCACTGCGGGCCTTGGAACCATGGGCATGCACAGTGCATATCCTCGGCTCTCACTCCCCTCTTCTTCAGACTGTGCGGTGTCACGGCCGTGGCATGCTATTAGGGATCAGCTGACGGCGCACAGTCTAAAGAAGGCGGAGGGAAATGAGCGAGAGCACGAGGGGAAGATATGCACTGCGCATGCCCATGGATCCCAGGCCCGCAGTGTGACTCAATCAGAAGACACAGCGAGGCGGGATCTCGGGCAGCGCGGCCGCACAGGCGCAGCCAGCCTGACACCAAATTATGTCAGAAGACAGGCAGCGCAAATAGGGCATGCCCAAGGGATAACAGAACAGCGCAGGCTCCGTGACAGCTTAAAACAACGCTGAGGAGGCAGCGCATGGCACCAAGGGGGTAGGAATGACGGCTGTGCTGCGTCACATTGCGAAGGAAAGTCCCAGCTCCGGGACAGTATAACGGTATCAGTGAACACATTTTATAAGTGTTAAGTTCTGCGTGTGCAAGGAGCAAAAAAAAAAGAGCTACCTTTTCCTTGTGCAGCATTGCTGCTGCACAAGATGGCTCTTTCAGTAACAAACGACGGGGGGGGGGGGGACAGGTTCCCTTACATTTAGGTTGTTGTGCCAGCGTGGCGGTCGCAGGACACATTGCCGGCTACACAGCTGGGGATCAGCTGACGTTACTGAAACCCAATAACACTGGGTCGTATGTTTTTACTGTGCAGCCTGCACTTCTGAGCCGCAACTGGCGGTGTTGGAGCCCAGGAATAGCAGTTCAGGTGGTAGAAAGATGAACACAGCAGGAGACCTGGATGACACCCAATTACTTAATCAGGCAGAGGAGTGGCAAATTCCTGCGAGATCCAGGCCTGGTTCATTTTCAGGAAAGTAAGCCGGTCAACGTTATCGGAGGATAGTCGCATGCGACGGTCTGTTAGTACACCACCTGCGGCACTAAAGACACGTTCCGATAAGACACTAGCCGCAGGGCAAGCCAGCACCTCCAATGCATACTGGCTTAGCTCTGGCCATGTATCCAGCTTAGAGACCCAAAACTTGAACGGGGAAGAGCCGTCTGGGAGTACAGTAAGAGGGCAAGCCATGTAGTCTGTCACCATCTGACGGAACCGTTGCCTCCTGCTGACTGGAGCCGCCGGTGATGGTGTAGACATTTGGGGCGGGCACACAAAAGTGTGCCAGAGTTGTGCCATACTGGGCTTGCCTTGGGCAGAGGCACTGCTTCTGCTCCCTCTTTGGGCAGAGCCTCCCCCACTGCCTCGACGCACTGAGCTGCTTTGTAAAGCACTAGCAGCACTCCTCTCAGTTGGACAGGAGAAGATGATGGAATTCACCAGTGTGTCGTGGTACTCCCGCAATTTACGCTCCCGGGTCAACGCAGGGATGAGGTTTTGGACGTTGTCCCGGTAGCGAGGATCGAGGAGGGTGAACACCCAATAATCAGGCATGTTGAGAATGTGGTCGATGCGGCGGTCGTTTCTCAGGCACTGCAGCATGAAATCCACCATGTGCTGCAGAGTGCCAACTGGCCCAGAAACGCTGTCCCCTGCTTGAGACATGATCTCTGCCCGCTCGTGATCACCCCACCCTCGCTGTACACACTGACCACTGGACAATTGTGTCGCTCCCTCCTCTGGACGGAGCTCTTCCTCCTCCATTGACTCCTCCTCATCCTCCTCACAAATTGGCCCCTGCGTACCCCTTTGTGAGGAACCACGTGGCGCTGACTCTCCAGAAGCTGATGGAAAAGGTGACTCCTCATCCTCCACCTCTTCCACAACATCATCCCTTAACCCTTGCAAAGTTTGCTGAAGCAGGCAGATAAAGGGGACAGTCATGCTGACTAGTGCATCATCTGCACTTGCCATCCGCGTGGAATAATCAAAAGGACGCAAAACCTGGCAGACGTCCTTCATAGTGGCCCACTCTGTGGTTGTGAAGTCTGATCGGCGCTGACTGCGACTTCTTTGCGCCTGATGCAGCTGGTACTCCATAACTGCTTGCTGCTGCTCACACAACCGCTCCAACATATGTAACGTGGAATTCCACCGGGTAGGTAGGTCACATATGATGCGGTGTTCCGGAAGGCGGAATCGGCGCTGCAGAGCAGCAATGCGGGATCTGGCCAAGCTGGAACGCCGCAAGTGAGCACACTCTAGGCGGACCTTGTGCAGCAGGGCATCAAGATCCGGATAGTCCCTCAGAAAACTCTGCACAACCAAATTGAGCACATGTGCCAGACATGGGATGTGAGTGAGGTTGCCAAGGGCCAAAGCTGCCACCAGATTTCGGCCATTGTCACACACTACCATGCCTGGCTGGAGATTCGCTGGCAGTAACTACACATCGCTCTCCTGCTTGATGGCATTCCAGAGCTCCTGCGCTGTGTGGCTTCGATGCCCCAATGAAACTAGTTTCAAGACGGCCTGCTGACGTTTGGCCACGGCTGTGCTCATGTCGGTCATAGGTAAACGTTCACGGGTCCATGTGGAGGTGGACTGTGACGGATTCTGCAGAGAGGAATCTGAGGAACTGGTGTAAGAGGAGGAGTCGATGCGTACAGACTGGATTCCTGCAATCCTTGGAGTGGGCAGGACACGTCCTGCGCCACTCGCACGATCTGTACCTGGCTCAACAACATTAACCCAATGGGCAGTGAGGGAAACATATCGCCCCTGTCCATGCTGACTGGTCCACGCATCGGTGGTGAGGTGGACCTTGCTACTGACGGCGTTCAGTAGCGCATGTTTTATGTTTGCCTCAACATGCCTGTGCAGGGCAGGGACAGCCTGCCTGCTGAAGTAAAAGCGGCTGGGCACCTTGTACTGTGGGACTGCCAATGCCATCAAGTCACGGAAGCTGTCAGTCTCCACCAGCCTGAACGAGAGCATTTCCAGGGACAACAGTTTGGCAATGCCTGCATTCAGAGCCTGTGCTCGGGGGTGGTTGGCCGAGAATGCCCGCCTTTTCTCCCATGCCTGTACTACCGATGGCTGTAGAGTAGACTGGGAGTGTGAGGATGACTGGGAAGGTGGTGCTGTGGGTGGAATTACACTAGGTCTCTGGACAACAGTGGAGGAAGAGGCAACACGAGATGAAGAGGTGGTAGCTGCCGCTGTTGGTTGGCCTACGTCTTCACTGTGTTTCTGTAACTCCACCGCGTGCCTGGTCCGCACATGTTTCCACATATTTGTGGTATTGAGGTTGCTGACACTTTTACCTCTTTTTACTTTCTGATGACACAGCTTGCATTTGACAAAACAAATGTCATCTGCAACTGTGTCAAAAAAGGACCAGGCACTGCAAGTCTTGGGAGCGCCCTTTTTGGCTTTGGAAAGAGACAGGCTCCTAACGGGTGCCAAAGTGGAGGCTACAGGCTCCGCAGTCTTCCCCCTCCCTCTCCCTCTTTGGCCCGTAAGGGGAAGCTCTTCCTCAGAGCTGCTCCCACCACCTTCCTGTTCCTCACGCCACGATGGGTCAAGGACCTCATCATCTGCCACCAACTGCTCCTCCTGGGTAGTCTCGGCAGCACAGTACGCATCAGAAAGCGGCACCTGAGTTTCATCATCAGATGCGTACTGCACTGTGGTCACCGGAGGCACTGGCCCACCTGCCTCTTCAGAGTCAGAGAGAAAAAGCTGTTGGGCATCACAGCACACTGCCTCTTCTTCCATTTTTCCAATGCTGCTTGGCTGGCCCCCTGTTTCCAAGCCAAGAGATTCAGAGAACAGAAGTAGAGATGGCTCCTGTCCTGGGCTCTCTGACTGCCTGGCCAATTTGGCAGGTGGTGAAGAGACAGATGGCTGCTCTCCAGTGCTCTGCCTGAGAGGATGTGGCACTAACTGAAGTCGATGCCGAGGCGTTAGCTGCCATCCACCCGACAACGGCTTCAATTTGGTCTTCACGCAGCAGCGGTGCACGGCGCTCTCCGACAAAGCTGCGCATGAAGGACTGTTCCCTGCTGAAACTGAGTGACGACGAGTCACCGGCGCCCGCAGCAGGCACAGAATCACCACGTCCTCTCCCTGCTCCTCTCCCTGCTCCGCGCCCACGCCCACGTGCCTTACTCCCTGCCCTCTTCATCTTGGTTGACAGATAAAGATAAGCAGAAAAGTACTAAGGCCTTAGCGTGCTTATTCCTGAAATGCTCCTCCTAACAGGTGTAAGAAACACTAATGTTGTAAAGTGTGGACTAAACTTTATTATTTTTCAAATGTGGCCTACACAAGTGTTAAGTTGTGTTTGGTGAACTTTACTTTTTTTTTGTGCAGATCGGGCTACAGCGCTAGTTTAAATCACACGGAGACCGTGCAGACAGCCGTAAACGGCGCTGCAAGGCCAAAAAAACCCTCCTCTAGGTTATCCTATGTAGTGTTTTTCCACTATTTAGCTGGAGACGGGTGGAAAGACACTAATAGGAATTTTTTTTTTTAAATTTTAAACAGGCTGCACTATTTGAAAAAAAGGAAATTGTTTTTCAAGGTATGAGGCAGTAACGCACCCTGAGCTGAATCCAACCGGCTATAGCTGCACACAGACTACAGGGCGAGCTGCGCTCACACAGAGACCGTGCAGACAGCCGTAAACGGCGCTGCAAGGCCCAATAAACCCCCTCTAGGTTATCCTATGTAGTGTTTTTCCACTATTTAGCTGGAGACGGGTGGAAAAACACTAATAGGGAATTTTTTTTAAAATTTTTAAACAGGCTGCACTATTTGAAAGAAAGGAAAATTTTTCTCAAGGTATGAGCCAGTAACAAACCCTGAGCTGAATCCAACCGGCTATGGCTGCACACAGACTACAGGGCGAGCTGGGCTCACACGGAGACCGTGCAGACAGCCGTAAACGGCGCTGCAAGGCCCAAAAACCCCCCTCTAGGTTATCCTATGTAGTGTTTTTCCACAATTTAGCTGGAGACGGGTGGAAAAACACTAATAGGAAATTTGAGAAAAAATGTACAGCAGGCTGCACTATGAGCAAAAAAGGACAACTGTGTGAGGCAGTGTGAACCCCCCCTGAGCTGAATACAACCGGGTATATGGATGCACACAGACTACAGAGTGAGCTGCACACACACACACACACACACAGAGACCTTGCAGAACGCTGTTAAAACAGCGCTGCAAGGCAAGAGCAAGGTGAACAGTGAAGAACACACAGCGTTTTGCTAAATTAGCCTTTGGAAAGGAAAATAAAGCAATTAGCTAGCTCAACTGGCCCTCAGTTAGAACACAGCGTCCTGTCCCTAACTGAAATCACAGCAGAGTGAGCGCAAAATGGCGGCAGCGTTTTTTATAGTGCAGAGTGACATCATTTCAGCAGCCAATCACAGCCTTGCCAGTACTTACATGCCCACCATGCTAAACAGGATGTGCCCACACTTCCAATCATTCCTCATTGGCTGCTGCGTTCTGTTTGAATTCTGGGAACTTCCGATTCCGGTATCCGATACGCGGGAAGTATCGGAATTCCGATACCGCAAATATCGGCCGATACCCGATACTTGCGGTATCGGAATGCTCAACACTATCTATCACCAAAAAACAAATCAGGAATAGGAATCTTAGGCTCTGACATCGGATTCTGAACCACAAAATCTTGAATGTTTTGTACCCTTGTAGTGAGATTATCCATCCAAGAGGACAGACCTTGAATGTCCATGTTTACACCAGTGTCCTGAACCACCCAGAGGTAAAGGGGAAAATTGAGACAAAACACACTGCAAAGAAAAAAAAATGGTCTCAGAACTTCTCTTATCCCTCTATTGAGATGCATTAGTACTTTGGGCCACCTGTACTGTTATGACCTGGTGGTCAGGACAATAATGGACCTGGTGGTTAAGAGCACACGGACTGACCTGATAGTTACTGATAATAAAGGACGAGCTCTGGGACGTGGGAACTCTGCTGACCGCAATCCCTAAACCTATCAACCACACTAGAAATAGCCGTGGATTGCGCCTAACGCTCCCTATGCAACTCGGCACAGCCTAAGAAACTAGCTAGCCCTGAAGATAGGAAAATAAAGCCTACCTTGCCTCAGAAAAATTCCCCAAAGGAAAAGGCAGCCCCCCACATATAATGACTGTGAGTAAATATGAAAATACAAACACAGAGATGAAATAGATTAAGCAAAGTGAGGCCCGACTTACTGAACAGACCGAGGATAGGAAAGGTTACTTTGCGGTCAGCACAAAAACCTACAAAAAGACCACGCAGAGGGCGCAAAAAGACCCTCCGCACCGACTCACGGTGCGGAGGCGCTCCCTCTGCGTCCCAGAGCTTCCAGCAAGCAAGACAACAAATTAAATAGCAAGCTGGACAGAAAAATAGCAAACCAAAGAAATACAAGCTGGAACTTAGCTTCTGATGGGAAGACAGGTCACAAGAACGATCCAGGAGTGAACTAGACCAATACTGAAACATTGACAGGTGGCGTGGAGCAAAGATCTAAGTGGAGTTAAATAGAGCAGCAGCTAACGAATTAACCTCGTCACCTGTGAAAGGAAACTCAGAAACACCCACCAGAGGAAGTCCATGGACAGAACCAGCCGAAGTACCATTCATGACCACAGGAGGGAGCCCGACAACAGAATTCACAACAGCTGCAACGTCACGGATCACTAGCGATATCGTTTAGTGTGACGGTACCTTAAGAGGTCACTGTTGCCTCTTAGATAGACTCTGTTGCAGACCTCATGGTGTTCTTCAGTAGAGAGAGCTGACTGAAGAAGTGAATCCTCTACCTTCCTGGGAGCTCAGAGTTGGCCGGGTAGATGAAACTGATTTGAGTACTGGGGAGCCATGTACCTGTTCCTGGGACTCGTGTTAGAGAGGAAGAATTCCCTTGGGTGACTAACACGGATCCAGAATTGGATTCCACCCCCCCTCAAGGTCCCACCACAGCACTTCATTTAAAAGAGGGGGATGTATGTAACACCATGCAGCATCATCAATTCTTCTTACCTCCTGATGTTTCTTAAATTGGTGAAACGCGTTGAGGTCTAAGCTGTATAAAGTACCCTTTCATGTTTTCCAATTAATCTACTGGAATGTTTTCACAACCAAATCTATTCTCTATTATACTGTATTGACTCATTGTGAAATCAGGTCAATATTATCATTGATCAGCACCTGGAAATGCATTTATGTATGAGGCTCTGGTTTATCCTTTAGGTGTCTTCCTGGTGTCCCATTTTAATTTAATCATTTTGAATGCTACATCTCTATAACTATTTATGCATACTGACCAAGTTCATTGTATTGGTTCCTTGGTGCAGCAGTATTGAGAGTACATATTGTTACCTATTGGGACAAGTATACAATCATCCCAGGGACAGCCGCCGAGGAGCGGGGGCGCCATATCCGCTGCAAAGTAGGATGCCAACCATTGCGGTTTAGGCAGGTGTCCAGATTATAGGAGAGAGTTTAGTATGATCATAGGGGTCTTTTGTGATTAATCTTTATATTTATCTTGGTATATCATTGGAGTGTGCCTAGATTAACTATTTCCAGCATTACTTTTGGGTAGATTGTATTGGTAGGGCAATTATTGCTGCTACATCCGGGTGTTCTGCCCTGCTATGTGGTGTCTAGCTCTATTATTGTGTGTCTGATATCACTTACATATAGGGCTTTCCAGGGCATAGAGGTACAGCTGCCGAGGAGCGGGGGCGCCTCACAGAATTATAATATCAGAGTATTGTTAAGTTTGTGAACCACGGCAGGGGCCGCTTCTTGCACCCATCTTATTACACCCTTGTCCTTGTCAGTGGGAAGCTGCAGGAGCCTGACAGATGGCGGAGCTCAGGCCATAGTGTATGCAGACTAAAAACAGGAGCAGAGAGCGGGAAGATGTCCTGGCCGGCAGGAGGAGCTCAGCAGACAGGAAGTGTGCACGTATGGACACTGGAGGGAAGATACGGGGTAATGCACTTTGGTCTGGGGTCACGGCCCCTAATTATAGTGTCTAGCGATGCCCCTGGCAGTATGCCACTGAATGGGGGGCCTTGATGGAATAGGGGTCCTACAGTATGCGTTTTACTAGTTTGCCTGCCCCTAATGCTGGCCCTGTCCATAGAATATGCTATAAATGTCTAACAAATGCCGTTTTCACTTTTGTACTCAACACGTTTCTTCAGAATGGGTGTTCCCTATCCTGCTTTTAATTCTTTTTCCGTAATTCTCATGGAAATCAATGAAGACTGCCACGAATATGCACGACCATCTCTCTATTCATTGGAAATTGGAGTGCATCTATCAGACAGCAAAGACATATCCTGTGTGCAGGTAATAACTATTTATGGTGGAAATACCTTTTTATTAGACTGTTTAATGTTTAAAGGGGTTTTCTAGAATTCAAAAAAATTCTTAACCTGAAAAGTTTTTGTGTTGAAAATTATTTGAATGCATTTTGTCTTGCTTTGATGCTTGTTTTTTCTAGGTCCAATTATCCAGGGCGCATGCTACTATTCCCATTTGGTTTGCACATTCCTACTCTTGCTTATAGACCTCTCTACCTTTAGTGAGTGTTTTGTATGTTACTTGCTTTTTGTAAGTGTATGTCTTACGCGTTTATACACTAGTATTTCTGTCCCAGGCCTTCTGGGGGAGGGAGAGGGGACAGCTAGTGACAACAAGAGGACAATAAGGTACGTGGACCCAATCTCCTCACCAGTAGAGGTACCTTTGGGAGCAGGGATATTTAGGGCCCCAGCCCTAGGGATAGTGCAGGGCCCCTTTCCCTATCACATACAGTCACCGCATGAGACACATCTTGTTCCCACCATCTTTATCCTACCACTACACCTCCTTGTTCTGTAAGGCCAATGAAACCTCTTTTTTCCATCTATATCCACTGAATGCATCTCTTGGTGCACTAATATGTTATATTCCTATTACATTCCCTTGCACTAGGTACAGCTTCTCATATGTGATTGGCTGGAGGTTACTGAAATGATGCACGGTGTGGAGGTACTGTGGGGTAAGTACAGTGACTATGAAATATGACCGTCCTCTACATAATCTGTGATATGCAGGGACTTTAGTGGAGGAGACTACACTTGAGTTACAGAGCAGTCGCTGATGATGTTGGCCCTGTCCCATGTACAACAGGTGATTGATGGTATGGCGCATATTGGGGCAGTGACATTAGTCTGGGAAAACCATATGACAGATGGCCATAACATCACTGTCATGATGGGAAACAATTGGCTGCGAGATCACGTGGCTCATTTTGCAAAAAAAATTGTATTAACTCTTGATTCTTTGCCATTTGTGACACTCACTACAGCACTTCAAAATTAAAATAATAGTCTCCGCAGAATAAATACAATATAAAGAAGACACAATGAATAAAGTTTACTTATTTTTATTATTATCTATTATCAAATTTAGTTTAACTTAATCATCCAGTGGCATTTATAGGATTTACTGCATTCAAAGGATGTGAACCAGAGGAAGGCAAAACAACCCCATGTGTGGGGAAAAATTCCTTCCTGACCCCAAGTACTGGCGATCGGCTAATCCCTGGTTCACTGCAGTGTCAGCTCTGGATGGGGCCCTGTCACACCTGAACATGGGGTATTTCTACATATCTAATGCATATATTTATATCTTATCGTTATATCTAAACTATTTAAAGCTTATGTCTAACTAAGGGTACACTTACATTGGGTGATTCTATTTTCTATATTCTATTCTTACCTGTACTTACCTATAATTATCTATACTGACCTATAATTATCTATTCTTACCTATACGTATCTATTGTTACCTATACTTACCTATAATTATTTATTCTCTTACCTATTCTTACCTATAATTATCTATTCTTACCTGTACTTACCTATAATTATCTATTCTTACCTATACTTATCTATTGTTACCTATACTTACCTAGGCTATAATTATTTATTCTCTTACCTATTCTTACCTATAATTATCTATACTGACCTATAATTATCTATTCTTACCTATACCTATCTATTGTTACCTATACTTACCTATAATTATCTTTTCTTACCTATACTTACCTATAATTACCTATTCTTACCTATACTTACCTATAATTATCTTTTCTTACCTATACTTACCTATAATTACCTATACTTACCTATAATTACCTATTCTTACCTATAATTATCTTTTCTTACCTATACTTACCTATAATTACCTATACTTCCCTATAATTATCTATTCTTACCTATACTTACCTATAATTATCTATTCTCTTACCTATTCTTACTTATACTTACATATAATTATCTATTCTTATCTATACTTATCTATTCTTACATATAGTATACTTACCTAGAATTACCTATTCTTACCTATACTTACCTATAATTATCTATTCTCTTACCTATACTTACCTATAATTATCTTTTCTTACCTATACTTACCTATAATTATCTTTTCTTACCTATACTTACCTATAATTACCTATTCTTACCTATACTTACCTATAATTATCTTTTCTTACCTATACTTAGCTATAATTACCTATACTTACCTATAATTATCTTTTCTTACCTATAATTACCTATACTTACCTCTAATTACCTATTCTTACCTATTCTTACCTATAATTATCTTTTCTTACCTATACTTACCTATAATTACCTATAATTATCTATTATTACCTATACTTACCTAGAATTATCTATTCTCTTACCTATTCTTACTTATACTTACATATAATTATCTATTCTTATCTATACTTACCTATTCTTACATACAGTATACTTATCTAGAATTACCTATTCTTACCTATACTTACCTATAATTATCTATTCTCTTACCTATACTTACCTATAATTATCTTTTCTTACCTATACTTACCTATAATTACCTATTCTTACCTATACTTACCTATAATTATCTTTTCTTACCTATACTTACCTATAATTACCTATACTTACCTATAATTACCTATTCTTACCTATAATTATCTTTTCTTACCTATACTTACCTATACTTACCTATAATTATCTATTCTCTTACCTATTCTTACTTATACTTACATATAATTATCTATTCTTATCTATACTTACCTATTCTTACATACAGTATACTTACCTAGAATTACCTATTCTTACCTATGCTTACCTATAATTATCTTTTCTTACCTATACTTACCTATAATTACCTATTCTTACCTATACTTGCCTATAATTATCTATTCTCTTACCTATACTTAGCTATAATTATCTTTTCTTACCTATACTTACCTATAATTACCTATTCTTACCTATTCTAACCTATAATTATCTTTTCTTACCTATACTTACCTATAATTACCTATACTTACCTATAATTATCTATTCTTACCTATACTTACCTATAATTATCTATTCTCTTACCTATTCCTACCTATACTTACATATAATTATCTATTCTTATCTATACTTACCTATTCTTACATACAGTATACTTACCTAGAATTACCTATTCTTACCTATGCTTACCTATAATTATCTTTTCTTATCTATACTTACCTATTCTTACCTATACTTAAGGTACCTTCACACATAACGATTTCGTTAACGATATCGTTGCTTTTTGTGATGTAGCAACGATATCGTTAACAAAATCGTTAGGCGTGACAGCGACCAACGATCAGGCCCCTGCTGGGAGATCGTTGGTCGCTGGGAATGATCAGGACCTTTTTTGGTCGCTGATCACCCGCTGTCATCGCTGGATCGGCGTGTGTGACGCCGATCCAGCGATGTGTTCACTGGGAACCAGGGTAAATAATGCTAATGCACGCGCTGCTGCCGAGAGCTTTCCCTGCACTGTCAGCGCCGGCCGGCCGTAAAGCAAAGCACAGCGGTGACGTCACCGCTGCTTTATGGCCGGCGCTGACATATTGCAGGGAAAGCTCTCGGCAGCAGCGCGTGCATTAGCAGCGCTCCTGCCGAAAGCAGTTTTAACCCTGTGGACGCCGGGGGACGTGACAGACATCGGAATGTGAGTATGTACTGTTTTTTTTTTTTTTACTTTTACAATGGTAACCAGGGTAAATATCGGGTTACTAAGCGCGGCCCTGCGCTTAGTAACCTGATGTTTACCCTGGTTACCCGGGGACTTCGGCATCGTTGAAGACAGTTTCAACGATGCCGAAGTTGTTCCCCGGATCGTTGGTCGCTGGAGAGAGCTGTCTGTGTGACAGCTCCCCAGCGACCACACAACGACTTACCAACGATCACGGCCAGGTCGTATCGCTGGTCGTGATCGTTGGTAAGTCGTTTAGTGTAACGGTACCTTTACCTATAATTATCTATGCTTACCTATAATTATCTATGCTTACCTATAATTACCTAGTCTTAAGGTACCGTCACACATAGCGACGCTGCAGCGATACCGACAACGATCCGGATCGCTGCAGCGTCGCTGTTTGGTCGCTGGAGAGCTGTCACACAGACAGCTCTCCAGCGACCAACGATCCCGAGGTCCCCGGTAACCAGGGTAAACATCGGGTAACTAAGCGCAGGGCTGCGCTTAGTAACCCGATGTTTACCCTGGTTACCATCCTGAAAAGTAAAAAAACAAACGCTACATACTTACCTACCGCTGTCTGTCCTCGGCGCTCTGCTTCTCTGGTCTGGCTGTGAGCGCCGGGCAGCCAGAAAGCAGAGCGGTGACGTCACCGCTCTGCTTTCCGGCTGACCGACGCTCACAGCCAGAGCAGGAGGAGAGCAGAGCACAGCGCTGGAGGACAGAGAGCGGTAGGTAAGTATGTAGTGTTTGTTTTTTTACTTTTAGGATGGTAACCAGGGTAAACATCGGGTTACTAAGCGCGGCCCTGCGCTTAGTTACCCGATGTTTACCCTGGTTACCAGCAAAGACATCGCTGAATCGGTGTCACACACGCCGATTCAGCGATGTCTACGGGGAGTCCAGCGACGAAATAAAGTTCTGGACTTTCTTCCCCGACCAGCGATCTCCCAGCAGGGGCCTGATCGCTGCTGCCTGTCACACTGGACGATATCGCTAGCGAGGACGCTGCAACGTCACGGATCGCTAGCGATATCGTCTAGTGTGACAGTACCTTTACCTATAATTATCTATTCTTATCTATACTTACCCATTCTTACATATACTTACCTATAATTACCTAGTCTTACCTATACTTACCTATAATTATCCATTCTTATCTATACTTACCTAGTCTTACCTATAATTATCTATTCTTATCTATACTTACCTAGTCTTAAGGTACCTTCACACATAACGATATCGTTGCTTTTTGTGACGTAGCAACGATATCGTTAAGGAAATCGTTATGTGTGACAGCGACCAACGATCAGGCCCCTGCTGGGGGATCGTTGGTCGCTGAGGAAAGTCCAGAACTTTATTTCGTCGCTGGACTTCCCGCTGACATCGCTGGATCGGCGTGTGTGACACCGATCCAGCGATGTCTTCACTGGTAACCAGGGTAAACATCGGGTTACTAAGCGCAGGGCCGCGCATAGTAACCCGATGTTTACCCTGGTTACCAGCGTAAAAGTAAAAAAAACAAACACTACATACTTACCTACCGCTGTCTGTCCCCGGCGCTCTGCTTCTCTGCACTCCTCCTGCACTGGCTGTGAGCGTCGGTCAGCCGGAAAGCAGAGCGGTGACGTCACCGCTCTGCTTTCCGGCCGCTGATGTTTACCCTGGTTACCCGGGGACTTCGGGATCATTGGTCGCTGGAGAGCTGTCTGTGTGACAGCTCTCCAGCGACCAAACAGCGACGCTGCAGCGATCGACATCGTTGTCGGTATCGCTGCAGCGTCGCTGAGTGTGAAGGTACCTTTACCCATACTTACCTAGAATTATCCATTCTTATCTATACTTACCTAGCCTTACCTATAGTTACCTATAATTATCTATTCTTATCTATACTTACCTAGTCTGACCTATACTTACCGATAATTATCTATTCTTATCTATACTTGTTGAGGGTTTTCTAGGTGATAAATGAAAACCCTCTGAACACGGCCTGGTCCTCTGGTGTTATGGATAATGCCGCCTCTGCCGCTTGGATCTTGTCAAGCTTGAAAGCACGGAACCTGGGCTTAGGCTTAGTTGGCTATAGAAACAAATGCAGAAAAAGTCATGGTGAACTTGGTGACTAATCAAAACAGTCTTGATTTCAGGCATTGAAAAATAAATTGCTCAATATTAAAGGAACATTTTCAAGTGTGAGTATAATATCTTAGAGACAAAATCTGCACCCCGAGCATTGTTGGTCAAGTCTAGTTACTACAATGAGCTGCAGTGCCACCACTCATCTCTATGGCCAATCATCCTTCTGTCTCATCATGCACAGGATGCAGAATTATGTGCAGGTAACAGGCAATAGCTCATGAATGGTTAGAAGGAGAAGTTTTTCAATAAGTACAATCTGTACTTATCACTGCAGCTCTGAACACTTTCACCTGTTAACAGACTTTCTGTTTTTTTGAGAAAATTAGTTCATATTTTGTTTTATTTTTCTTCTGGTCAAAATCAGCATTGGAGACTATAAAAAGGAGAATTATTATTGAAGAATAGATTCACTTCCAGGTCTGCATGAAAAATTCTGAAAAAGTTATGATCTGGTCCTTATGGACGGCTCATTTCAGGGCTTTTTTTATCCAAGGGTCGTCTTCTCTAGCTCCAGCTACAGACACCTATACAATGCTTTGTTCCTGACAGAACTTATAACTAGTTAATTATTCGCATATAGACATCAAGAGTCTGATAGAAGTACAATACTATAGACCAGGCATGCTCCGTTAATAAATTAAATTGTCCAACCAGCCCCACAATTCTGCCCATTACTTACTACAGGGATGTATGGTGGGGCCATCCTGAGAGCTTCCACAGAGACCCAATCAATTCCCTGGAAGAAGGGGTGTTCTCGGATGTTATCATTAACTCCTACTCGCTGGACAGGATCTTCCTGGAGGAGCTGAAAAGGAGAAATGTATTTAGAATTTAGTAAGTGAACCCTATGATCTGACCAGTAAAGATTATAACACAGTGATCACTTCTCTCCGATTGCTGCTCTCCATGACACGTTGTCTATGTGATGGTATATGTTAGCAATATTTAGTGATGAGGGGAGAACCAGTCTACTCCGGCGTTGTACTCCTCCTCGGCCATGATCTGCCATAGAGCAGCATTATTAGTAGTGCCACCTCTTGTCTGTCACCGCACTTATATATCACTCATATTGTCATATGGGTATATAGTAATGGCAGTAAGTCTTACTACGTTATCAGGAGGCACAAAGGATATTTCACAATTATGCTCCATAAGTGAAATTAATAACCGTATGAAGTTTGTTTTTTGTAGGACAAGTTGTACTTTTCATTGACACCATTCACTGGAAAGTGGTAAAAAAAAATTCCAAACATGTTGAAATTGCAAAAAAAAGGGCAATTTCATATATTTTTTTATTTACCATGTTCACTATACGGTAAAACTGACCTTTCAATATGATTTTCCAAGTCAGTACAATCACGCAGATACCAAACATGTACATGTATAGCTTTTTTTCATTTTAAGTGGTTAAAAAAATTCAGACATTTCTAAAAAAAAGTCCCTTTGGTTGTGTCACCATTTTCTGAGACATGTAACGCTCTCAATTTTCAGAATACTTTGCTGTGTGAGGGCTTCCTTTTTGCTACCTGAGATAATGTTTTTACTGATACCACTTTGGGGTAGATACAATGTTTTGATCACCTTTTATTGCACTTTATTGCAATGTTGCCGGGGCAAAAAAAAACAAAAAACAAAATGTAATTCTGACATTTGTGATATTTTTTCTTATTACGCCATTTACTAATCAGATTTATTTATCTTAGCTTTTGATTGATCGATCTTTTAAGAACACAGCAACACCAAATATGTGTATTTTAATGGTTTTATTTTTAATGGGGCATAAGGGAGTGATTTGAACTTTTCTGTTTTATTTTTCATTTTTTTTAAATAGTTTTTTACTTTTTCCTGTATTTATTAGTCCCCTTAGGGTAATTATTCCTGCGACTGATCGCTGATGCACTGCTATGTGTAGCTAAAGTCACAATCTCCTATGAATGGCAGCTAAATGCTGGCCTTCACAGGAGAACTGTCATGAAATGCACGGAGGTCTTCAGCAGACTCCTGACTGTCATGTTAACCCATTAGCACCCCGTCAATGTGTCACAAGTGCGTCGATGGGCGTGTGGAAAAACGCGAGTGGTAAATGCCATTGTCAGAGATTGACATTGAGATTTAACAGGTTTACAGTCACAATCCACCCACAGCTGTTACAGGCCCATGATGGCTGATTACATCTTCCATCATCAGCTGGAAAAGATTTGGGCTTTGCGTGAGAGCCCGCGTTAAAGGCAGGGACACGACATATGACCGACATGTACATCATATGTCATGAAGGGGTTAAGGAGCTGTCTTGTGACAATATGGCTGATAGTACTGAGGTGGCTGCTGGCCTTGACTAATATCACAGAGTAGATTAGTCTGATGTACTGGAAACGTCAGATAATACTTCTCTAATAAGTGTAATAAATGCACATAAAATTATACATTTTCCTGTACCATTATTGCCCATTTAATTGCCACTTTAGGACACCTTTGGTCCAGATAACTCAGCATCACACCTGGTCGGTCATAGTTCACTATCCATGCAGACATGCCGGCTAGGAGGAACAGGAGACTTTGGTCCTCCCATGTGGTGATTGTGGGGTACACATAGCAGTGAAGCACTCAGAGGGGGTTTCCAGTACTGTTATTTTGATGACCAGATTAGGTAATCAATATGAGATTGGTGGGGGCCAACACCCGGCAGTCCCACTGATTAGCTGGTATCACCTCCACTGGTGGTTGGATATAACCAATAAACATATTGCACAGCCTAGCCTAAATAAAGCTCATCAATGTGAAAATAACTGAAAAACCTAGTAAAAAAAATAAATAAAAAAATTCTATTCTCACCTCGGGAGCCATGTAACCCATAGTCCCAGCGAAACCGGTGGCTGTTCTGTCCCCGTGCATGTTCTCCAGTGCGAGTCCGTAATCGGTGATCTTAATATGGCCCGTCTCAGCCACCAGGATGTTCTCCGGCTTCAGGTCTCTGTAAGAAAAACAAAAATAACTTGGGTATAAAGTAAGTGTTCTTCTTATATCTGTGGTGAAATGATGACATTCGTGAATAAAAATATGTTCTCTTCCTGCTGTACTTTCCTCATCTGAAATGACTCCTTTACTATATGCCCTACCTGTACCTCTGTAAGGATCACTGTATGACATGTGATGTCTGCTCATCTGCAGCTTCCTGACAGTGGTACCAGATAGGACGACTAGACCCCAGTTACAGGGCATCAGTCAGCAGGTTTCCAGGGTGGCGGGACTGAGTGCAGCTAAGCTTTAAGGGCTCGTGCACATGACTATATTTTCAGTAAGAGTGTGATCCAACAAAAATTATTCTATGGGGCCGTGGACTTGTCCGATATTTTCCTTAAACCGATTTCAGCATGCCCATGTTGGATCTAATTATCGGATCACACTCGGCCATGCACATCATTGAGTCCATGGAAAACATCGGACTACACTCGGATGACATCTGAGTGCAGTCGGATTTCCATGGACTGACAGAATGCTGAAAATGGAGCCTTATTTTTTTCATCTTTTCATCTGAAAAAGGATCACACTATGATCACACTGTTCAAATTCTGTACAGAGTTTAATCAAAGTGTGATTTACATAATCAGCTAGATTGTCTTAGATGAGAGAATATACGCTCATGTGACCCCGGCCTAACACCGACTAAATTACCTGTGGATGACGCCCCTGGAATGGAGGAACTGGATCCCACACACCAGTTCGGCGGCATAGAATCTGACAAAGAGAAAAGAATAAGTATCAGATCCATAGATGGTACACTTGGGAATTCATATCAGGCACTAGGGGCATTATTCTATATTATTCCGCTTATAGAACCGTTTTCTAGCATTACTATAAGCATTGTAATTGCAGTTACTTTACCCAAGAATTAGGATGAATCCGAGCTCCTGAAGAGACTGGTATGAAGGATTTCCATATTCAGAAATAGAGAGAATGTCAGGAGTGGAAGTAACACTGGGACCCACAGGATCTCACTGCCCAATTATATACAACGCTTTTATAAAGGGGTTATCTGGTCTCAGCAGAAAAGTCTGCATCACTCTATGTGACTGCCGAATCGTGACAGTGTAAAAGTGCACACTGTCAATATTACAGTCTCGAGAATGAATGTATGAAAATAACATACTGGTGATTATATGCCGACTATACTCCTGCACGTCTCTCAGTTCTCTACTATTTTTTTTTTTTTTTAAATAGATTTTTATTGAAAGCGAATATGAACAATACAATTTATGCATTTTCCAGTATATTACAAAATTTTAACATTTTCCAAACCCCCAACAATCCCAACAAAACCCAAACCTCCCCCTCCCCTGACAGCTCATACCCAGTTATACTTTGTTACCAGTATTGATGGCTCTTTGAGCCATTTGAATCACTTATGTCCGCTTGTTCTTTAGCACTCTCTTCCTTTCAGAGGCCCTCATCCTCCCATTTCCCATACCTACTATCCCAGCTCGAGCCACGGAGACCACATTTTATCAAACGTTTCTATTTTCCCACGTCTTTTGTATACCCCCTTTTCCAAATTGAGACCATGTTTAACATATTTCAGGAATTCACCCCTTGTAGGCGGCTCATCCTTGATCCAGTTCCTTGCTATTACCTTCCTTGCCATATATAATAGCCTAGCTATTGCTATCTTCCAGGTGTTATCCACTCTAATTTCCTCTACATGTCCCAGTATACACACTATCGGATCTCTCGGCACTCTGCATTTATACGCCCCTTCCACATGGCTCATTACCACCAACCAGAAAGCAACCAGTCTTGGACATGTCCACATCATGTGGTATATTCCTGCATTCTCAGTCTTACATCTCGGGCATTCAGAGTCCGCACGCAACCCCGCTCTGTGCAACACTTCCGGTGATTTATAGACTCTGTGCAAGATGTACAGCTGCGATAGTCTATACGGCTCGCTCAGTGACACTCGTGGAACCCACTCCAACACCGACTCCCAGGTTTCATCCTCCATTGGGCCTAAATCTCTTTCCCATTTCGCTCTCGCTTTTAGAGGGAAGTCTAGTAAATATGCATGTAGAAGGTCCTTATAAAGGGTGGTAATGACTCCCCTTGTGGACCCTTCCCCACATACGTATTCCAGAACTATGTCCTCCTGGATCTCAATACCACCGCCCTTGTTTTGCGCTTTAAAGGCATGTTTCATCTGAGCATATTGATACTCCCCAGTCGGTCTCAATCCAAACTCCCCCTGCAGCTGCGAAAAGGACTTTAATCCTTGTTGTTGAATTATCTGAGCCACCAAGTGGATTCCTTTGGCCTGCCACTCCGCCAGCACTCCAAGAGCCGCAAACTCAACCAAATTATTATTAAGCCATATCGGTGTAAATTTAGTCAGCCCCGTAACCCCCCGAATATGTCGCAGTCTGGTCCATAATTTATGTATCAAAAACATAGTTGGGTATAATTTCCCCAATACTCCCAAGGAGCCATCCTCCAGACACTGCGCCACCGGTCTTCGGTTTGTCACCCTCTCCATCAAGTGTTGTACCGCACTGGTAGACGCTCCCCGCGCCCAGCCCTTCAAATGCTGGCTCTGGGCTGCAAGAAAATATAACTCAGGATTGGGTAAAGCCAATCCTCCATCTTCCTTGGGTCGCTGAAGCGTCTCCAGGCGAATACGTGGGTACCGCCTCCCCCATATCAGGCTTCTAAAAAGAGTATTAATCTGCCGGAATTTCCCACGTGGAATCCAAACTGGCGCATTATGTAGGACGTAAAGTAATTTGGGCATCAGAACCATTTTAATGAGATTAACCCTACCCACCACCGATAGGTGTAATTTATTCCACGCATCCACTTTTGCTTTAAGGGCGCCCATGAGAGGAGTCAAATTCCTATACAAAAACTCTGTAACTGGCATCGAGATCCATATTCCCAGGTATTTGAAAAGGGATGCCACCTTAAGCCGCCCCTCTCCCAATGGCTCACTTCTGCTCTCCTCCACCCCATCCACCTCGAAGAGGACCGATTTATCCCAATTTATCCTCAATCCCGACAAGGCTCCAAATTTCCCAATGATCTCGATAGCCCCATTCAAGGCTTCATCCGGGTCCGCCAGGAACAGTAAGATGTCATCTGCATATAACGCGATCTTCTCCTCAACACTCCCATATCTGAACCCAGGAACCTCATCCGATTGTCGGATCTTAGCGGCCAGTGGCTCCACAGCTAAGGCAAACAGAAGGGGCGACAGTGGGCAACCATGCCTCGTACCTCTGGCCAACTTTATAGGCTGAGAAAGTTCCCCATTCACTCTAATTCTAGCTGTTGGTAGTGAATATAACAGTTGAGTCCATGCCACAAATTGCGGACCAATACCCATACACTTCAACACCCGCCAGAGATATCCCCACTCCACACTGTCAAACGCCTTATGGGCATCCAAGGATGCAATAACCCTTCGGCCACAGTTGTCAGACTTCAGCTGTAGGTTCATATGCAGCCTCCGCAGATTAACCGCTGTAGACCTGTCAGGCATAAAACCAGACTGATCCGGATGTACAAGGCTAGCAATGACGCTGGACAAACAGGTAGCTAACACCTTGGCCAAGAGTTTGACATCGATGGTTAACAGAGAGATTGGTCGATATGACTCAGGCTTCCCCAGATCCTTATCCTCCTTCGGAATAACCACTATAATAGCCTCCCTCATAGATGCTGGGAGATACCCTTGGCATCCAGCCTCCTCCAGTACTAACTTTAATCTGGGAATCAGCACTTCCTCCAAACTTTTATAGATTTCGGCTGGTAACCCATCAACCCCAGGTGCCTTCCCATTAGCCATAGACTTCAGCGCCCGACTCAGTTCCTCCTCGGTGATAGGGGCATCGAGGCTCACCCCATCCTCCTCACTCAATTTCGGAAGACCCAGACTCTCAAGGAAAGTCTCCGTATCTCCGGCTGACTCATTGACCCTGGAGGAATATAAGTCCGCGTAAAAGTCCGCAAAGACCTTTATAATTTCAGGTGTTTCAGATACCCTGCTCCCCCCATCTGAAACCAACGAATGTACATACGAGGCACCACGCTGAGCCGCGGCTACCACCGATAGCATGTGTCCCACTGTTTCTCCCTCCTGAAAATAAGCCACCCTCTGAAACTCCCGCTTCCTTTCAGCTTTTCCCAGCAGAATCTTTTCCATACAATTTTGCGCTGTTCTCAACCTTTTCTCTGCCTCGGAAGTCCCCAGCACTACCATCTCGTCCTCTGCGGCTTTCAGCTCCTCCATCGCCACTCTCTCCGCCTCCCTTGTCCTCCTCTTACACCTACTAATGTCTCTAAATAGTAACCCTCTCAGGTACGCTTTCATTGCATCCCAAACAGTTAGAGCATCTGTACTCCCATCATTTAAAGCAAAGAATTCCGTCACCTCCTTCCCTATACCGTCCAAATCAATACTCTGTAACCAGTTAGGATGGATCTTCCATTCTCTCCCACTTGCGGTCCGTGTCCCCAACAACCTAACCTCCACCTCAATTGGACTGTGATCCGAAAGGGCCCTCGGCAGATAACGCACCTCTCCCACCATTGTGTCCAACAGGCGGTTACCCAGCGCCATATCAATTCTGGATAGCGTAGCATGAGCCGGCGAGTAGCACGAGTACCCTCTCTCCCCAACATGTCTAACTCTCCATAGATCAATCATGCCTATTTCACGCACATAGGTACCAAATGTTGTAGTGTGCCCCTCCGACCTGTTCTGGGTGTTCTTATTTTTATCCCAAAAGTCATCACAGATATTATTCAAATCCCCAATAATTAAGAGTGGTAGTGGTTCCCATCGTTGCACCCTCTCCAACACCTCCCTGATCTTCTTACTTGAATATGGAGGTGGAATATACATTGCCGCCACACACAATCTCACTCCATACAATATACATTGTATCACCACATACTGACCCTCAGCATCCACGCATACTTTCACCTCTTCATACTGCACTCCCACCGGCACCAACACTGACACACCTCTTGAGTACGTCGAAAAGGTAGAATGATACCCTTTCTGTATCCAACGTCTATTCAGTACGTCCACTTTCTCCTGTATCAAGTGCGTCTCTAGCAAGCATATCATAGAAGCCCGCTGATCCTTCGCATACTGCAAGCTCGCAGCTCTCCTAGATTTATCCGCCAGACCTCTCACATTCCAACTCAAAATCTTAAAGCGGTCCCCTATTATGTGACTCATCATCTTTAGTTATGTCGTTACTCTCGGTTCTGAGCTGTCTAACTTCCTTCCCCACCCTTTCCCCTCCCCCACACCCCCCCCCCCATTACTGTACACTCTGCCTCTTATCAAGAGTGGGGCACCATCACCCATTGCGAACACTCTTGTTAACGTAACCTTCTCCTTCCGCCTCCCGCTACCGTTTATAACAGAATTCGGCGCAATTCTTAGAAGAACAATATAATTCAACCTGTATTAAATTACAACTGCAAGAAACTAAATAAACTTTTAGTACGCTGCACACCCTTCCTCCCTCGTACTTCTCCGCCGCATCAGCACACCCAGTACATTCCCTGAATAATACCCAGCTCCACCCTCCAACCTTCACATTTCAATTACCAATGTACTGTCAGTCCATCTCTTTTCCCCCTTTTTTAAAGAATTAAAATACCTCCCGACTAACCCACCCCACATTTTCAATCTCCTTTCTCTTTAAGCTTTTTAGCGTTAAGATCTATCCACTGGGTAGCGTCCTCCGGCGTCTGGAAAAAATGAATCTTATCCAGCGCTACCACTCTCAGTCGTGCCGGAAACATCATGGAGTATTGCACTCCCAGTTCTCTCAGCCGTCTCTTGATACCCGTGAACATCATCCGTTGTTTCTGTACCAGGGCGGAATAGTCAGGGTAAATAGCAATTCTTTGACCTCCAATTGTCAGATCCGTCATGTCTCTAGCCTTCCTCAGGATAATGTCTCTGTCTCTGTAGTTTAGGATTTTGGCAAGCATGGTACGGGGATTTGCTCCAGGGACAGGTGGTTTCGGTGGGACCCTGTGGGCTCTTTCTACCGCAAATACTTTTGTCAGTGCTGCATCACCAAAGGTCTCAAGGAGCCAGCTTTCAATATACTCCGTGGGATTCCTCCCCTCAATTTTTTCAGGGACACCCACTATACGAATGTTATTTCTTCTGGACCTGTTCTCCAGATCCTCATTTTTTGCAGCCAGCTCCGATATTGCCTGAGTAAACTTCCTCTCCGCTTTCTGCAGCTGCACTATATGGTCTTCTGCCGTGCTCACTCTTTCCTCCACAGCCCCCACACGTTTGTCAATCTTCTGCAGGGCTGCATTTATCTGGGCTGTATCCCCCTTGACCTCCTGTAGCTGCTGGGTGAGGGATTGTTTGCATGATGATACCAGTGCAAAAACATCTCTAAGAGTGGGCTCTGCTCCTGACTCCTTATCTTCAGATCCCCCTACTACCACTGCCATGTCACCATCCCTGCTCCCCTGTTGTACCTCCTGCTCCTCTGCTGGGCTTTCCTCCTCTCCTTCTGTGTCTGTGTCTGCTCCGGCATCCTCCTCTGCTTTTCCTGTGTTCCCTGCGGCCTCCACTCTAGCAAACTGCTGGAGCTTTGCCGCCGCCGCCGCCATTCTCTTCTGGCATGCCGCGTTGTCCTTCTCCGCCTTCTCTCTGGCGTCGGCGCCATCTTGGCTGATCCCAGCCTCGCCGGCTCCTGCATCTCTTTGCCTCCTCCTGGTCATATTTGTTGACCTCGAGGCCGCCTCTATTCACCGCCGCACTCCCGGGACTTTCCTGCAGCCGGTAAGCGCCTTGAATCGCCGCTCAGCTGCGGCTTATAAGGATAAATTGAGCGTTAGCAGCGGGAGCGCTCTGTCACACGTCCGCTCACATGGACGTTCAGGCCACGCCCCCTCAGTTCAGTTCTCTACTATTGAGAGAAGCCGGGTGAGACTAGTCGGCACGCGACCACAAGTGTGAAAATTGTACACGTGATCACTGGATCGCCCACTGAACGGGGAATACAGGGAAATCGTGACCATGTGCGCAGTTCACACTGTGACGATTTGTCTGTCTGCAGTCTTGTAGAGAGACTGCTGACTTTTCTTCTTCTCCTGTAACACATTACCTGGCGCTGGTGACGTCTAGCGGTCCCTTCCAGTGTAGAAGTTGGTAGAAGTCCCCGCAGCTCATGTACTCCATGCCGAGGAAAACATTCATCTGTAACAAAGAACATTTGCATTTATTATACAGTAAAGACAAATACAGATTTTACTACTTGAAGGGATTTTCCATCCAAGAAAGTGAAAGCATATTACTAAGATATAGGGCTGCTATACTATAGCGGTTTTCTCTGCATCCCACTTCCCAAAAAGTGGAATATTAGATCGTTATAAAGTCCCATGTACTCCCAAATAATACCAATGTAAGGCCTGTCTCACACGTCCAGATAATTCCGGTACCGGAAAAATCGGTACCGGAGTTATCCGTGTCCATGTGCTCACGTGGCACACGTGCGGCAGCCGTGTGCCGCCCGGGTACCACACGGACCATGCAGGAGACAGCACTACAGTAAGCGCTGTCCCCTGCATGTGGTGCTGAAGCCGCCATTCATTCCTTCTCCCCAGCAGCGTTCGCTGGAGAGAAGGAATGAAAAATCATTGTTTTTTTTTTTTTGTTGTTGTTGTTAAAATAAAGTTCCCGGTAATCTCCTCCCTCCCACCCCCTGTGCGCCCGCCCGCTGGCATTAAAATACTCACCCAGCTCCCTCGAAGCTTCCTCTCAGCGTCACAGCTTGTCTTGTATGAGCGGTCACGTGGTGCCGCACATTACAGTGATGAATATGCGGCTCCACCTCCCATAGGGGAAACCGACCTAAAGTGCAGGCTATGCAGCAAAAAACAGCTATTTTTATAACAACAGAAAAAAAAAAGTGAGAAGTCTTGTAAAACAGCAACACACAAAATGTTTCCTTTGTTGTTCATTTGTTTAGTATGATAAAGGAGCAAAACAATATAAAGTTAACATATTATATAATTGCCATAAAAGCTCCAAAACACTAACAAACTTGCTATTTGTTTTTAATCAAAGCTCAAGAAAATGAATAAACTTTATCCAATGTAATATGTGCACTCTAAAATGGTGCAGTTAAAAAAATACAACACTCCATGTAACTCTTGTATAATGTAGCCATCCTTAGGATAGGCAGTGGCGTAACTACCGCGGTCGCAGCGGTCGCCAGTGCGACCGGGCCCGGCAGGTCAGGGGCCCAGGCCCGGCAGGCAGGCTCAGACTGGCAGTGCCTCCCCCCGCTCCAGGGCCCTTCGCCGCCGCCGCTGCCTTGAATACTCACCCTGCTCCAGCGATGGTCTCGGCGTCTGCACTGCAGCTCGTTCCTGCTTGAGCGGTCACGTGACACCGCTCATTAAGATCATGAATATGCGCATATTCATGATCTTAATGAACGGTGTCACATGACCGCTCAAGCAGGAAGAAGGTGCTGCGCCGGCGCCGCCGCCTGGAGTCGGGACAGAGCGCGAGGGATGTCGGCACGGCCGTGCAGTGGGAAGACAGGTGAGTATGAGGGCCGGGGGGACGGGGGATGAAGGAGGACATAAGCCGGCGCGCCGAGCAGGAGCGGAGAGATAAGCCTGCATACAGGGGGGAATATAAGCCATGCAGGGGGGAATATAAGCCATGCAGGGGGGGATATGAGCCATGCAGGGGGGAATATGAGCCATGCAGGGGGGAATATGAGCCATGCAGGGGGGAATATGAGCCATGCAGGGGGGAATATGAGCCATGCAGGGGGGAATATGAGCCATGCAGGGGGGAATATGAGCCATGCAGGGGGGGATATGAGCCATGCAGGGGGGAATATGAGCCATGCAGGGGGGAATATGAGCCATGCAGGGGGGAATATGAGCCATGCAGGGGGGAATATGAGCCATGCAGGGGGGAATATGAGCAATGCAGGGGGGAATATGAGCCATGCAGGGGGGAATATAAGCCATGCATACAGGGGGGGGGGAATATGAGCCATGCATACAGGGGGGAATATAAGCCATGCATACAGGGGCGGAATATGAGCCATTCATACAGGGGGGGAATATGAGCCATGCATACATGGGGAGATATGAGTCATGCATGCAGGAGGGGTAATATGAGCTATGTATATGGGATAGGAGGGAGATGAGCCATGCATACAGGAGGGGGGTCATTATACAGTATTGAGCATCATGTGTGGCCGTTATACAGTATGGAGCATCATTTGTGGTCATTATACAGTATTGAGCATTATGTGGGATCATTATACAGTATGGAGAACTGTGTGGCCGTTATACACTATGGAGCACTATGTGTGGGTGGTCATTATACAGTATGGAGCACTGTCTGGCCATTATACAGTATGGAGCAATGTGTGGCCATTATACACTATGGAGCATCATGTGTGGCCATTATACACTATGGAGCATCATGTGTGGCCATTATACAGTATGCAGCATCATGTGTGGCCATTATACAGTATGCAGCATCATGTGTGGTGGCCGTTATACAGTATTGAGCATCATGTGTGGCCATTATTCTATGGGGGTTACATTGAGTTGTATGGCAGGGCTGCAGGGGGGGGGCCCCATTTGGAAGTTCGCACCGGGGCCCCTAACTTTGTAGTTACGCCACTGAGGATAGGTCATTAATATCAGATTAGTGGGGTCCCATCAGCCGTTACCATCTCTGCCAAAAGCCGGATGTAAACAGTGTGCGGAGCACACAAGGTTTAGTGGTCGTTCTTGGGTCCTGCAGGACAGCTCCGATTCAGACAAATAGGTCGTCAACATCGAAGAAGCGGCCAAAGCTTTTAGCACCAAGTAGTCACAATTATACCTTGGTCTGGAATCCGAAGTCTGCGTGGACGAGGAAGGGGCTTTCCGATGCCAGCTGAAGAACGCGCCTCTCCACCATGACGTCCAGCATATCCCCTCTGGCTAGCAGGGCTCTTTTGCTGATGATCTTCACAGCAAATTCTTGGTGGGTTTCAGTATCTTCCGCCATCAGGACCTTTCCAAAACTTCCAACTCCGAGCACATGGTGGAATACTAATCTCTCCTTGATGGAATGAGAGACTGTGCTGGAGCTGGATGGCTGAACACCGCTGCCTCCTATCAGGGGAGAGAAATGGGAAATATCACAATAAATCTAACATCTACAGGACATTCACACTGAGGAAATCTGTCCTAAGTAAAGCTTGTACTACATTTTATAAATTGTTATTTTATTAATAAGCAACTTAGCAATCCTGTAATCAATCTTACCTGGTTTATTCTGGTAAAAAGGAGAAGTCATAAAATGATTATATTTCCATTATACACTTGGTTGTGATGAGGTTGAACAATATGAACATTTAAAGGGTTTTCCCATAATGACACTTATCACTAGAGACAACTCGCCTGGATTTTATCAGGACACTTGATCTGCAATGTATTTATTCAATTCAATTTCCTTTATTAAGCTCTGGGGTACTGGGGTATGGAAGACTCCCAAAGCATAATAAACGTAAGATGTAGAAAAAAAAAAGACCAAAACAAAAATAATACTCACCTCACTTCTCACCTTTTCTGTTCTCTGTGCTCTGCAAGGTCCTTGGCTCTGTTCCTTACTGCCAGCATGTGCTGATAGAACCCGGTCATCTTCAGACTGGGCCGGGACTAGACCTAGGTTGTCTCTGTGCATGCAAAGGATCATCCCGGGCTTACGAGCGGCTGGAAATCCTGGTCTAGTGTCAAGAAGCAAGTCATTATGTTATGACCTGCACCACGACCTTACAACGATCATTCTAGACTAGGACTAGGACATCCAGGGTGTTGAAGACCGTACGTGGGACAATGAGGAGCAGAGACATTAGTTTTAACCTTTTGACAGCCCTATATAGTTCCACAAGATGGTGGCTGCTATTTTGCAGAATTCTTTTAGAGCAAACTACAAAAAATATGGTAAAGAATACAGATTTTTTTTTTAAATATTCAACTTCACTTGATTAAATTCTTCCAACTCTACTTATCACCTAACTTTTTAGGCCCTCTCTTGACCCATCCTCTGTATCTAGCTATCGCCCTATATCACTTCTCCCCTTTGCCTCAAAACTACTGGAACAACATGTCCATATTGAACTGTCCTCCCATCTATCTTCCTGCTCCTTCTTCGACCGCTTTCAATCAGGCTTCCGGTCACACCACTCCACTGAAACTGCCCTAACTAAGGTCACCAATGACCTATTAACCGCCAAGAGCAAGCGACACTACTCTGTCCTCCTCCTCCTGGACCTGTCCTCTGCCTTTGACACAGTGGACCATTCCCTGCTGCTGCAGACCCTCTCATCCCTTGGCATCACAGAATTGGCCCTATCCTGGATCTCATCATACCTAACTGACCGTACATTCAGCGTCTCCCACTCACACACCACCTCCTCACCTCGCCCCCTATCTGTCGGAGTCCCGCAAGGTTCAGTTCTAGGACCCCTGCTCTTCTCCATCTACACCTTTGGCCTGGGACAGCTCATAGAATCTCACGGCTTTCAGTATCATCTCTATGCTGATGACACACAGATCTACATCTCTGGACCAGATATCACCTCCCTACTAACCAGAATCCCTCAATGTCTGTCTGCTATTTCATCCTTCTTCTCCACTAGATTTCTAAAACTTAACATGGACAAAACAGAATTCATCATCTTTCCCCCATCTCACGCGATCTCCCCAACGAACCTATCCATTACAGTAAACGGCTGCCCACTCTCCCCAGTCCCACAAGCCCGCTGTCTTGGGGTAATCCTTGACACTGATCTCTCCTTTAAACCACATATCCAAACCCTTTCCACTTCCTGCCGCCTCCAACTCAAAAATATTTCACGGATCCGCACATTCCTAAACCAAGAATCTGCAAAAACCCTAGTCCATGCCCTCATCATCTCCCGCCTTGACTACTGTAACCTCCTGCTCTGTGGCCTCCCCTCTAACACTCTTGCACCCCTCCAATCTATTCTAAACTCTGCTGCCCGACTAATCCACCTGTCCCCCCGCTATTCCCCGGCCTCTCCCCTCTGTCAATCCCTGCACTGGCTCCCCATCACCCAGAGACTCCAGTACAAAAGCCTAACCATGACATATAAAGCCATCCACAACCTGTCTCCTCCATACATCTGTGACCTCGTCTCCCGGTACTTTCCTGCACGCAACCTCCGATCCTCACAAGATCTCCTTCTCTACTCCCCTATTATCTCCTCTTCCCACAATCGCATACAAGATTTCTCTCGTGCATCCCCCCTACTCTGGAATGCTCTACCACAACATATCAGACTCTCGCCTACCATCGAAACCTTCAAAAAGAACCTGAAGACCCACCTCTTCCGACAAGCCTACAACCTGCAGTAACCACCGATTGACCAAACCGCTGCACGGCCAGCTCTACCCTCACCTACTGTATCCTCACCCATCCCTTGTAGATTGTGAGCCCTCACGGGCAGGGTCCTCTCTCCTCCTGTACCAGTTGTGACTTGTATTTTTCAAGATTATTGTACTTGTTTTATTATGTATACCCCTCCTCACATGTAAAGCGCCATGGAATAAATGGCGCTATAATAATAAATAATAATAATAATAATTTTTTCTGGGACCTTCATAATCACTAGAAAAGGACGCCTGCAGTCGACCACTGAGGAGGGTTTTGATAGGTTGGTGGTGAACCATGCATATTTCTATTTTCAACTCAAAATTTATGGGACTGAAGGAAACAGTAAAATGCTACAGTATTCTGCTGGGAACTCTGAATGGAAGATCTTAACCCATGACTGCCATCGGACGATATAGTACGTCCAATGGCAGTATCCCCGCTTTGATGTGGGCTCTGGCAGTGAGCCCGAATCAAAGCCGAGACATGCCAGCTGTTTTGAACAGCTTGACATGTGTCCGCAAAAGGCGCGGGTGGAATTGCGATCCACCCACGCCTATTAACTAGCTAAATGCCGCTGTCAAACACTGACAGTGGCATTTAACAAGCGCTTCCGGCCATCCGGCCGGAAATGCGCAAGCTGGTGACCCCGTCACATGATCGGGGCTCATTGGCATGACTGCATGACAACCAGAGGTCGGTTTTCAAAAATTTGAGAATTTTTTTTTTTTTTTAAATAAAAGTTTAAATCACCCCCCTTTCACCCCATTCAAAATATTACAATAAAAAAAGTCAAACACACACGTTTGGTATCACCGCGTTCAGGATTGTCCGATCTATCAATCTAAAAAAGGATTAACCTGATCGCTAAACGGTGTAGTGATAAAAAAAGTCAAAACGTCAGAATTACGTTTTTTTGGTAGCCACGACATTGTATTAAAATAATAATAACGGGTGATCAAAAGCACATATCTGCACCAAAATTACATCATTAAAAACGTCAGCTCGGCACGCCAAAAATAAGCCCTCACCCAACCCCACATCACAAAAAATGAAGACGCTACAGGTATTAGAAAATTGCGCAATTTTTTTTAAATTAAACGTTGGAATTTTTTTTCACCACTTAAATAAAAAAGAACCTAGACATGTTTGGTGTCTATGAACTCGTAATGACCTGGAGAATCATAACTGCTGGTCAGTTTTAGCATTTAGTGAAAATAGGAAAAAAGACAAACAAAAAACAAGTGTGGGCCTGCACTTGTTTTACAATTTCACCACACTTGGAATTTTTTTCCCATTTTCTAGTACACGACATGGTAAAACCAATGGTGTCGCTCAATAGTACAACTTTTCCCTCCAAAAATAAGCCCTCGCATCGACATTTTGACAGAAAAATAAAAAAGTTATAGCTCTGGGAAGGAGGGGAGTGAAAAACAACGAAAACGCAAAACCGAAAAAAGCTCCAGGGGTTAAGGGGTTAAAAGATATTTACACTTTATGACAGGTTGACTTACTCCACTGCACTCAGAGGACGGCCGGGGTCACACTGGCGACTAAAACGGACGAGTGCAATGCGATAAAAAAATCGAATTGCACTCGGACCAGTGTTAAACTATGGGGCAGCTCCCAGCAGCCGATTTTTTTGTCGGCCGTGTTTCTCGGTCCGAGACAATGGCAGAATGCTGCGATTGTCCCGGACACTCGACCGACTGTCGGCTCACTCGCACCCATATAAGCCTATGGGTGCGAGTGAGACAACGCACATCACTCGAATATCATCCGAGTGCTGTGCGTTAAACGTTGACCCCGGCAATGGAGGAGATGGAGAAATTAGTTTCTCTGCCTCCTCCTCCGCTGTGCTCCGATCCGCTCTCTGCGAGAGGCTCGGAGCACTGACGCATGACCCTCGGCTCCTGTTCGCAGCAGAGCAGGAGCTGAGGGTCATTAGCATATCGTATCCAATGCTCTCGCATCGGATGCAATATGCTAGTGTGACTACAGCTGTTGAAACAGGAACACTTCTTGGGTTAGTCTTCTACTGGTTTATTAACCCCTTCATGACCAGAGCTTTTTTCGGTTTTGCGCTTTCGTTTTTCACTCCCCTTTATTCTAGAGCCATAACTTTTTTAATTTTCCCATTAATATGGCCATGTGAGGGCTAATTTTTTGAGGGTCAGGATGTACTTTTGAACAAAACCATTGGTTTTACAATGTCGTGTACTCGAAAATGAGAAAAAACATCCAAGTGCGGTGAAATTGCAAAAAAAAGTGCATTCCCACACTTGTTTTTTGTTTTGGCTTTTTTGCTTGGTTCACTAAATGCTAAAACTGACCTACCATTATGATTCTCCAGGTCATTCCGAGTTCATAGACACCTAACATGTCTAGGTTCTTTTTTTTTATCTAAATGGTGACCCATATTTTCTCCATTTTTCGTGATCTCGAGTCGGATGAGGGCTTATTTTTTGCGTGCTGAGCTGACGTTTTTATCGATACCACTTTTGTGCAGATACATTCTTTTCATCACCCGTTATTGCATTTTAATGCAATGTCGCGGTGACCAAAAAAAATCAGGTTAATCCTTTTTATTATTGATAGATCAGGTGATTCTGAACTCGGTGATACGAAACATGTGTATATTAGATTTTTTTTCATGGTGTTACTTTGAATGGGGTGAACACCATGAACTTTTATGTTTTTTTATTTTTTTAATATTTTTAAAAACATTTTTCTTTAACTTTTGGCATGCTTCAATAGCCTCCATGGAAGGCTAGAAGCTGCCATAGCTCGATCGGCTCTGCTACATAGAGGTGATGCTCAGATCGCCTCTATGTAGTATAATTACAGACTTGCTATGAGCGCCGACCACAGGGAATCAACAGTCATATAGGTCTCAAGATACATGGAGCTTAATTTTTATGTCATTTTTAGATTCCTTTTTTCTTGTTGATATCTAGGGAAAATGTAAATAAAAATAGGATACATGTGTCTATTCTTCACCCATTTTCCCACAAAGGACCTGTAAAAACGTTAAAAATTGCATTCCCCTTTTCATAGAAATGATTTTTAGATTTTGAACATTTTTTAAATGGGCTCAGGGCTAGAAACAACGATTCACACTGACAGGGTCTCTTCTTCTTTAGTTTAGTTTTTTTATTTATGCATTTTTTTCTATTTTGGGGAACATTTTAATATATTAATATTCAAATTACTAATTTACCCTGTAACTGAGGATGGTATATTAGCCCCAGTTACAGGAGAATCTCAGCCTCCTGCCTGCATGGAAGAGCTGACTTGATCTCCTTCATCCAAGTAGCTCCTCATCTCCTGAGATCTCAATCTACACGGGCGCTGCCTCCGGCAGACATTTTCCTGGAGACGACCGCATTACAGCAATGGAAGTGCTGGGACTCCGGGCTTTCACAAAATGTCGGTGGAGCCCCCGCACCACCGAACATCTCCAAAACTGCAATGCATCAGCCTGGGATGGATGTGTGGAGGCTCCGAGATTTCACAAAATGTCGGCGGAGCCCTCGCACCACCAAGCATCTGCGAAACTGCTGCACACCAGCCTGGGATGAGACTCCTGGTAAGTACATCCGGACTATAAGACGCACCCCCATTTTCATCCAAAAATTTTTGGGGAAAAAGTGCGTCTTATAGTCTGAAAAATACAGTAATTTACTGAGATAATGACTTTTGGGTTTTCATTGGCTGTAAGCCGTAATCCTCAACATTAACAGAAATAAACACTTGAAATGTTTTAAAAAAATATGAAAAAAAAAACAAAAACTGAAAGTTCAAATTACTGCCATTTCCCCCATTGAAAGTAAAGAATAGATATAAAGAAAAAATAAACATTGGTGGTATCGATGTGTTAAAAAAGTCACATCTATCCTAAAATGGTATTAATAAAAACTATGTCTCACCTCGCAAAGATTAATCAGTCACACATCTCCATCGGCTGAAAAGTGAAAGTGTTACAGGTCTTGGAAAATAGAGACACAATCCAAAAAATTGGGGGGGGGGGGGAGGGCAAAATTCTGCATTTTTTTTCACCAGTAAAATAATAATAAACGAGACATGTTGTGTATCGCCATAATCGTGTTGATGAGGATAACAATATTGCAAGGTCATTTTTTTCTACCACAAAATGTACACCGTAAAAACAATGTCAGAATAATGGGGGTTTTTTTTCCCATAATTTCACTGCACTCGGAATGTTTTTCCTGTTTTCCAGTACGCTATGTGGTAAAATGAATGGTGCCATTCAAAAGTATAACCCGTCCCTCAAAAAGCAAGCCCTCATATGTCTATGGAAAGAAGAATACAAGAGTTATGGCTCTGGGAAGAAGAGGAGGAAAAGACAGAAACACAAAAGCGGACATTGGCTGTGGCGTGAAGGGGTTAAATCTGCATCAAATCTGCAGACCACAAATAAGCAAAGTGTGCATGAGACGTCAGGATTCTCACTCACGTTATTGGCATCAGGAAACGCTTCAGGCTTTGTGACAACTTTACACTGAAAAAAAAACACAGCAAAAACACAGCGTGTGCACACAGCCTTACCATAGCATTGTCTACTGTGCCCATAACAACCAATCAGAGATCAGCTTTCATTATACCAAGCAGTTTGAGAAATGAAAGCTGAGCTCTGGTTGGTTGCTATGGTCATCAAAAACAATGTAATGAACAGTTCTGATAAATGAGGCTGAGACCCTGCATTACACATCAGGGGGCAGCAGCCCCATGTCACTGATCTACCACTGCGGTCAGGAGAGGGGAACAAGGACAACTGAGGAGAATCCAGCAATTTGGGGGATGTGGTCTGCAGGAGCCATGCAGGAGAACACCTCATGGCATTACACATCACATAATGATGTCACATTTTCTTACCTTAATAATAAATATGAAAATGACCTAAATAACAAAATAATACACATCACACATCAAATTGGTGAATTAAACATACAAAGATCACCAAAACTCTAATAACCTTACTTTTAATTATTTCAAAACCTGAACTTTACAAGTATCACTGGGATTATTATTATTATTATAGCGCCATTTATTCCATGTGATAAGGGGTATACATAGTAATCACAGGTACACTAATCAGGAAGAATACAAGTCACTGGTACAGGAGGAGAGAGGACCCTGCCCGCGAGGGCTCACAATCTACAAGGGGTGGGTGAGGATACAGTAGGTGAGGATAGAGCTGGTCGGCAGCGGTTTGCTGGATCGGTGGTTACTGCAGGTTATAGGCTTGTCGGAAGAGGTGGGTCTTCAGGTTCCTTTTGAAGGTTTCCATGATAGGCGAGAGTCTGATATGTTGGGGTAGAGCGTTCCCCAATTAGGGGGGATGCCAGGGAGAAATCTTGTACACAATTGTGGGAAGAGGAGAGTAGAGAGGAGGTTGCAACATTCCAACATTCACACAAATTTGGCAACTTTTTGGGATTGTTTTCTGCAGAGAAAGTCATTCAAGGGGTCGTCCACTTCTGGTCAACTCCATCTGAAATAATACATTGCCCCAAATAAAGTAAAAACCCTTCGTATTTACCAAGAAACTCAGTGCCAACATTGTTGGAATGGCGCCATTACAGGAGATATGTGTTTTTATTTTATTTCAGGCACTGCAGCATTTAGGGACGATGTCTCCAAGGTTTTGGCAATCTGAGATATAACATACATAGCAATATATAATGTATAGAGATAAATGTGTCACTTATTGGGCTGCTTCCTCTAGTTTTGATGTTTTGATACAATCACTGTTTTTTTCTGCAGGAGATTATCACTTGATGGCTGCTGCCTGGTAGTCATCCATATTTGTGAGCAGGGTTATTCGGAGCTCAGCATGCAGAGACCTGACAAATCTGAGGCAGATAAAACTGTGATTTTATCAAAATGTTACCATGTAGCCCAATAAGTAGTACATCATTGATATAAGGATCTCTGCCCCAAAATCATGCTGCTCCCAGATAAGGTAACAAAAAACTGCTGACAGATTCCCTTTAAAACGTGCCAGCATTTTCCATGTCTTGTGGTAAATTTCTGCAGAACTGAACCTGAACATTACACAATGATAAGAACATTTCATCATGATTTGGGAACAGATAGCTCTGACCATTTACATTGGTAAACTGCCTACAACCCCTATAATAATCAGCTCCAGTATAAAATTGTTTTTGGTAATTTTTCATTTTAAAGGTAGATTTGGAATAATTTAACTGACTGTTTATCCCTGGATTACATGTGGAGGTATAAAGCATTTACGATAACTTTCACTAATTGATAGCTCTTTTTCTCAGCTTGCCTGAACCTCTCGGGTCCTCCTGCAGGTGTTCTTTCTTCTGGATATTGGTCTTCATTGATGGTGTCTTTCCTTCCTCTGAACAGTCCAGGTTGATTCTTCTGTTCTTCACTCCTTTACTCTGGGCAACGACGTCTTCATCCACTCGGTCCATTTCTGGGGTGGGAGACATCTTCGGCCCTGAATCTGGCTTCTTCCTCTTTCTTCCCCTCTTTTTGGGTTTTTTGATTGAAGACTTCTCATCAGGCGATGAGTCCAAGTGTCTTCTTTTCCTCATTCTCTTCCTCCCTACAACCTCCTCTTTCTCCATATTATCGCTTTGCTCACAGTCCGCAGACAGCCTCTTCACAGTCACTAGTCAACTCCAACTGTCACTTTTCTCAACTGAGCGCACGGGTATCTGGATGGCACTGGTCATGTGATCAGTAACTGACCAATAAGATTTAAAGGTGTATGCTACAGTGTAAGTATTTGAATGTATCAGTTTGATATAAGGGCTGTAATAAAATTAAATCTGTTTCTGTTTTACTGGTTTTAATTGGTTCATTTAAATTTCAGTGACTTTATCTTTTTCATCACTTCAGAATTATCTCACAGATAATTTTAGGTTTGTATGTCCCATGTAAAGAATATGCTGTATTATTTATCCACACGAAAATCAATACACTATATACCTGACCATTGTACTTATTGATGAACAATGGACAGCTCTACAATATTTGCATTGAGAGGCTGCGAACATAGCGAACGGGATGAGTTTCTCATCCACTGTTGTACTCATCATAAGCAGCGGCTGAAATGACAACGCTAAAGTATAATAATGTTTGTTTTCATTGCTGCCTATGCAGAGTGCAGAAGTCTGATAAATTCATGTGTAAAACAACAACGAAGAAATGCGGCAGCACTCACCCTGTAGTGGTCCAATGCTTTATTCAATGCATAACCGGTTACAGCTTCACGGCCCGAGGGAGTGCTGGTGGATGGGAGGTGAGCAGGGGAAGACGACGGCCGTTTCGCGCTGATACAAGCGCTTCTACGGGTCCCGTAGAAGCGCTTGTATCAGCGCGAAACGGCCGTCGTCTTCCCCTGCTCACCTCCCATCCACCAGCACTCCCTCGGGCCGTGAAGCTGTAACCGGTTATGCATTGAATAAAGCATTGGACCACTACAGGGTGAGTGCTGCCGCATTTCTTCGTTGTTGTTTTACACATGCAGTTGTCTTCCATGCGAGCACCCCCTGCGCTGAAGGCTGATTACATTCACCGCTGTCGATCTACAAGGAAGGAGCTAGGCTGTGCAGCTCATCCCCCTTTTTCTCTTTTTGTTCTGATAAATTCATGCTTACTCAAAAATTATGTATAAGATGTGACCAAGATGACAGAAAATAAGCAGGTAATAATTGAAGACAGCTTGAATCATGTGCAGTGCATATAACAAGTGTTCATTCATTAGCTATTCATTTTCTGTTGTCTCAGTCTCTGACTACATAGAGGGAACCACTCAAGATGAGTTTGCCATAGGCTTTTGTGCTCTGGTTAGGCAGCAAATTACAGTATATGATAAAGCTCACTTCATTATACGAAGCTTTGTCATTTCCATCTTTGCTTCTGTAGAGAGCAGCAGCCACTAGCAAAATTATCTCTCCTCCTGCGCTCTGCATAAGTAGCGTTAGGTGGGCATTCACATTGCCGCTCAATATGGTCTTCATTTATCACTTAGCGCTTCTTTTATAGTTTTGCATTTTTCTAACCCAAACTAGTTTTACAAGTAGAGCAAGGGACAGGTTTAGGATTAATCTTATGATTAGGGCTAGGTTTAGGGATATGGTTAGAGACCAGATTAGGAATAGGGTTAAGGATAGAATTAAGATTATGGTTAGGAATAAGGCTAAGGTAATAAAATTGTTATATAAAAATACAATAATAAAATAAAAAGCAAACAAATAAAATAATACATAGCATTTTACATTTTTTTTAATTTGACATTTAATTTAACCAAAAAGCAGAAAAAAAAATCAAGATGAAAATGCAAAGTATAATTACATCAGCATTTTCCTTAAATTTCAAAAGATGTGCAATACTGGGCTTTTGGAAGGACTCAGGGATTGCTACTGGTTCATAGGTTAGGGGGAACATACAAGTGCTTCTCACTAAATTACAATATCATCAAAATTTATTTCAGTTCTTCAATACAAAAAGTGAAACTCATATATTATATAGTCATTTCAAGAGTTTATAAACCAGAGGTCCACGGGCTGCACTGTGTCCACCCACTCGTTGTCTCCATTTGCCCTGACTACATTGGTGGAGGATGGGCAACCAATGTATGTGGAGCGCCCCCAGACGCAGGGCCGCGGGTTACTCGGTACCGGTCCTCTGTCTCAGTTCTAGGGTTGTCATGGTGGCTGGACCCGGTCCGTGACCCTGCTAAGGGGCGTCCAATGAAAGGGGTGATGAAAGTCGGTCAAGGTTTCGTGACGCCACCTGTGGTATTCGGTCAGGATGACCGACGCTGCTTGGGGCCCATTGGGGTGGTGTTATGGCAGCCAGATGGTATACCTTCCCACAGGTGAAGTATATCCCCAGGGCTTCCCAGAAGTGTAGGTGGTGATGATGTGAGGCGCAGTGAATAACGAAGACACAGGGTTGCAGTCTCTTTACCTTTTACTGAAGACTTCGGGACCCTCAATCCAGAGCACTCCTAACTGGGCTGTCTGAGACCGGCCGGTCCGAAGGCACATCCAGAGTTCCCTTTGCAGGTGAAAATCAGTGCCTACCACTAGCGCCTGTGTGTTGTAGTTCTTCCCTGCTGAGCATTCGGGATAGTCCTCACAACTTTCGTGTTCGTTCTCTCTCTCTCTCCGTCCCCCAAGTTTATCTGGATAGGACGCACCCGTTTTACGGGAAGGCTCGGAGCTATTCTGGGACCCTAGAGACACCCCTCTCCACGCTTGCCCCCTATGTCTTCTTAGGTGATGTATGGTAGACAGCCAACCTATAATCAACTGTCCTGCGGTTATTTGAAGTAATGCTTGGAGTCAGTTACTTCCTCGGTGTTCCGGCCACCGGCTACGCGCCTCAGTAGGATGTTGCCGTTCTCGGGGCACGACTCCTACTGGCTCTCCTTTGTGCTTTGATCTCGTTTCTCACTTCTCCACAATATCCTTCTCTTCGTGTCCTTTCTTAGGATGCCGCCGCAAGGTAGTGCAGGCGCGGCTCCGTCACTTTCTACTCTTTCTGCTAGGTACCTGCCAGGAACCCACCCCTGACAGGTCCTCCCTGGAGCTCTCCCAGGCTGCGTTCTGTTCTAACTTCCTATCCAACCCCCAGTTTTACCAGTGTGAGGAGTGGCCTAATACATAGTGCCTTTTGCTCCCCCTGGTGGCCGGAGTGTGAAGTGTAATGTGTGACTGTGATACCTGGTCAGGTGAACTCCTTTAGTGCGATCAGACATAGCATCACTCCCCTTAGTGGCAGAGCGACATTACTGCAACGACCAGGACTCTGGGGCGCTGCACTCCCCCCCGGTTAATTCCAGTACTCCCGGACTGGGAAAAGAAGAACAACAATACATGTTAGAAAAGACATACAAAATTTTAGAATGCTTTAAACAAGTAAATATAACAATGCTTCCCTTTATGGGAGGTGAGGTCACTTGAACGTTACAAACGGAAACATGTTTAAATATTTTAAATAACATTCTATTCTACTGACTATAAACAATTTCTATTACCCAGCCGGGTATTCTACTAAGTGCAAATCTTTGAACAATAATTTAACTTCTCCTTTAAGGGCGTATAAGCTGAACCCACTAAAGGCTTACTGTAAAACGCTACAGTACAAATCTAACTATTTCTTTATTTCTTCTGACTTCACACATATGCAGGACCGCCTGGCTATCGTCCGGGCCTACTGCCTTTCTTCTAGGTTCACAGCAACCATCTCTCTATGGTTCTAAGACTCACTAACCCCTATGGATTAACCCTAAACGGGATTTAAGCAGCCAAAGAGCAGGAAACAAACAGTTAACTATTTACATTTGTCGGGGTTTCGAGGTTTATTTTCGCGACGGTAAGTTGCAAGGCATCAGTTGGTAGCGAACACTTCCTGGCCTGGAAAGATCTGTGTTCGACTTCTCATCCGATCCGGTATCAATGTCACTAATCGTTTTTTTAAGTATAATCTGGGTTCGAATGTCAATTTTGGTAGTAGGTTCAGTAGAGGCAATAATGCCCACTGTGGTAGTAGTATTAGGATTTGTCAGTTCAGAGTTAGTCTTAGTCACAGCAACAGGTGGCGCTGCTATGGCGCCTACCAGTAGGTCTTCTGTCACTGGGGCAGGGTCGGCGTCCTTACCTACCACCACGGTGTACTCGGGGGTCGGCCGACTCCATCTCCGCTGGGATCTGGAACGCTGACTGCGGGGCCTTGCTTTCTGGCTTCGGAGCGCTGGAACTTTTTTCTTGCTCCGGACCAGACAAGGCTGCCGACTGACGTCTGGTGAGGCCCCCGGTGACGGTCTCCTTCCACCCGGCCTCAGTGCTCAGCTGCGTCCGCCGGAGTTGATCGCTGAGCTCGTCCGCTCCGGCCTGCAAGAAGTCGGGGCCAACAGGTGACGCTCGGCCGCGGTATCTCTCTGGGTTGCTGGGGGAGTCCTCTGCTCCGACCCCACGCTCCGATCCCGGTCGGCTGGCCATGGCGTCTCCCACGTGGCTCACTTCTTCTCCCTCGTCCTTTTCCCGCTCTCTCCTCCGTGGGCGGTTTCGCTTCCTTGGTCTCCGCCCACCATTGAGGATCAGGAGGCGGATCTCGGCTGCTGACGGACACGTCCTCAAGGTACAGAAATATTTAGACTGGGTGGCCATTGCTCTTCGCGCTTCTCAGTTCGTTCACGCCCACAACTCCACGCCCTTCTTCTTTTTTTGGCGGGAATCTTGGCGGCAAATAGCAATACACAGTCTTTGCAATAAATCACAGTTCAAGCACAATTCCAACACAGTTCCAAGGCACACATGACCTGATTCTTCAAGCTTAAGTACATCCTGTTCGTGACTCCAAGTTGGAGCTCCCCCAGACGCAGGGCCGCGGGTTACTCGGTACCGGTCCTCTCTGTCTCAGTTCTAGGGTTGTCACGGTGGCTAGACCCAGTCCGTGACCCTGCTAAAGGGCGTCCAATGAAAAGGGTGCTGAAAGTCTGCCAAGGTTTTGTGATGCCACCTGTGGTATTCGGTCAGGATGACCGACGCAGCTTGGGGCCCACTGGGGTGGTGTTATGGCAGCCAGATGGTATACCTTCCCACAGGTGAAGTATATCCCCAGGGCTTCCCAGAAGTGTAGGTGGTGATGATGTGAGGCGCAGTGAATAACGAAGACACAGGGTTGCAGTCTCTTTACCTTTTACTGAAGACTTCGGGACCCTCAATCCAGAGCACTGCTCACTGGGCTGTCTGAGACCGGCCGGTCCGAAGTCACATCCAGAGTTCCCTTTGCAGGTGGAAATCAGTGCCTACCACTAGCGCCTGTGTGTTGTAGTTCTTCCCTGCTGAGCATTCGGGATAGTCCTCACAACTTTCGTGTTCATTCTTTCTCTCTCTCTCTCTCCGTCCCCCAAGTTTATCTGGATAGGACGCACCCGTTTGACGGGAAGGCTCGGAGCTATTCTGGGACCCTAGAGACACCCCTCTCCACGCTTGCCCCCTATGTCTTCTTAGGTGATGTATGGTAGACAGCCAACCTGTCCTGAGGTTATTTGAAGTAATGCTTGGAGTCAGTTACTTCCTCGGTGTTCCGGCCACCGGCTACACGCCTCAGTAGGATGTTTCCGTTGTCGGGGCACGACTCCTACTGGCTCTCCTTTGTGCTTTGATCTCGTTTCTCACTTCTCCACAATATCCTTCTCTTCGTGTCCTTTCTTAGGATGCCGCCGCAAGGTAGTGCAGGCGCGACTCCGTCACTTTCTACTCTTTCTGCTAGGTACCTGCCAGGAACCCACCCCTGACAGGTCCTCTCTGGAGCTCTCCCAGGCTGCGTTCTGTTCTAACTTCCTATCCAACCCCCAGTTTTACCAGTGTGAGGAGTGGCCTAATACATAGTGCTTTTTGCTCCCCCTGGTGGCCGGAGTGTGAAGTGTAATGTGTGACTGATACCTGGTCAGGTGAACTCCTTTAGTGCAATCAGACATAACATCACTCCCCTTAGTGGCAGAGCGACATTACTGCAACGACCAGGACTCTGGGGCACTGCATATGTGATGTTTGGGTGGCCATGGGGATGCTATGGGGGTGACATTCAGCACATGGGGATGCTCTGGGGTGTCATGCTGTGCATGGTGATGCTAGGGGGTTGACATGCAGCACATGGGGAGGCTATGGGGGTGACATGCAGCACATGGGGATTCTATGGGGGTAACATGCAGCACATGGGGATTCTATGGGGGTGTCATGCAGTTTATGGGGAGGCTGTGGAGGCATCATGCTGAACATGGGGATACTATTGGGTCACATGCAGCACATGGGGAGGCTATGGGGGTGACATACAGCACATGGGGAGGCTATGAGGGTGTCATGCAGTTTATGAGGAGGCTGTGGGGGCGTTATGCTGCACATGGGGATGCTATGGGGGCCTCATGCATTATATAGGGAGGCTGTGGGGCTCATGCAGTATATAGGGAGGCTGTGTGGAGCTCATGCAGTATATGGAGAGACTATGTGGACCTCATGCAGTATATGGGGAAGCTGTGGGGGCCTCATGCAGCATATGTGGAGGCTGTGGGGGCTCATGCTGTATATGGGGAAGCTGTGGGGGCTCATGCTGCATATGGGAGAGGCTGTGTAGGGCTCATGACTTATACGGGGGAGGCTGTGTGGGGCTCTTACAGTATATAAGAGGCTGTGGGGGCTCATACGATATACAGAAGGGGCTGTACTTGGGTTCAAACGATATATAGGGGTGTCAGCATACTTAATTCTGCTCAATATTAAGTGATACAGTATAATTATCAAGAACATAATTACTATAATATATCGATATTAATATTGAGTAGAATTAATTTCAGCTTATTGGATCGCCCCTCCACAACAGTCACGGTCTCTCATGTGGACCCTTGGGAAAATTAATTGCCCACCTCTGCTCTATATAATATGAGTTTCACTTTTTGTATTGAAGAACTGAAATAAATTAACTTTTTGATAATATTTTAATTTAGTGAGAAGCACTTGTACTTGTTCTGGGTGCTTGCAACCCACGCTGTGACAGTGTGCTATCAGCATAGTGCACAGCAACCAGCAAGTTTTTTTTATTTGTTACTTTTCTGCATTTTTTCATCTGTCACCTAAAAGAAACACCTAAGTATATCCACCATATTAGGCCATGAAGTACATAACAATACATAACCAAAAAAAACACCTTCACACTAGGCCAGTAAAATATACATAATCATTTTTAAACACCATAAAAACAAGTATAAAAAGCTAGGTATATTGCTACAAGCACAGGCAGAAAAGGTGGGTAACCCAGGTTGTAAACCCAAATGGATAATAACATGTATACAATTAGTCAAAATACTGAAATCTATATACATACAGTAGCATTGTGTGACCATGTACAGACAAGCACCAATAGTAGTAAGTATAGTAATATACAGATTATAGCATGATAAGTATAAGTATAGTTACCAATGGAGTACTCCTGGGGACCCACCACACCCACCTCTAATATAACATTAATAATGGCCTCCACGCGCACTTCGCGTGCAGCTTCTTCCTGGGGGGTTTTCCATGGAAAACCCCCCAGGAAACCCCCCAGGAAAAAGCTGCACGCGAAACGCGCATCGGGGACCCACACACTGCCTGACTAGGTCATATACCCATTTCATATTTATGCTAATTTAAACTGATCTCCTGCCTGGTGAAACACCAGTGGGATACCAGCTAGAAGCAGGCTGCCTCCCACTGAGCGCATATCTGGTGGCCGGAACACCGAGGGAGTAATAGACTCTACGCTTTACTTCAGAGACCGGCAGGGCAGTCGATTCCAAGTTGGCAGTCCGCCCTAAGAACCTAAGCAGACAAGGTGGCAACGCGGAGGACGGGCGACGCTAGGGTCCCTATAAAATAGCCTCAGGCCACCACCGTCATATGGGTTTGTCCTATCCATCTGGGGGACAGAGAGAGGAGTAACAAGAGTGAGGACCTTATTGGAGCTAATGCAAGTAAGGACCTACTACGTTACTGTGCGCAAGGGGAAGGCTACTGATTTCCACCTGGATAAGGGGACTCTGGAATTGCCATCAGACCGGCCAGACTCTGCCTTCCCTGTGATCCGGCACTCTGGACTGTGGATGCTGAAGCCTTCAGTAAAGGTTAAGAGACTGCACCCATTGTGTCCTAGTTATTTGCCGCACCGTGCACCATCCACCATCTACACTTCTGGGAAGCCCTGGGGATATACTTCACCTGTGGGAAGGTTTACCATCTAGCTGCCATTCCATCACCCCAGCGGACCCCTAAGCAGCGTCAGTCACCCTGACCGAATACCACAGGTGGTGTCACGAACACTACCGTTATCTACAAACTCTACCCCTTTTATTGGGCGCCCCTCATAGGGCCACGGTTCGGGTTGGGCCACCGTGACATCCCAGCTGAGGGAACTGAAGGACCCGGTACCGAGTACCCCATTGCCCTTACGTGGGGGCGATCCATAAGACTATGAGGCTATGTGCACTTGTTGCGGATTCGTGTGCGGAATTACCATGGATTTCCTGTGTTTTTTGTGCAGATTTCACATGCATTTTTACACCTGCGGATTCCTATACAGGAGCAGGTGTAAAACGCTGCGGAATCCGCAAAAAGAATTGACATGCTACGGAAAATACAACTCAGCATTTCCGCGCGGTATTTTCCACACCATGGGCACTGCAGATTTGGTTTTCTGTAGGTTTGCATGGTACTGTAAACCAGACGGAAAACTGCTGTGAATCCGCAGCGGCTAATCCGCAACGTGTGCACATAGGCTGAGCGTGAGAAAGAGGCCAGAACGAGGCTCCCACAGACTTACATTGATTAGTGACCTCTGCGCTGCTCCATAAAACACTGGAGCAGCGGACAGGCCACAAACTGCAGGCGACAGAGCCGAGCAGAGACAAAAACAGATGAAAATGCCAGAAGGTATCAGACAGGAGGCAGGGGATGTGGATTTTCAGCACCGCTCCAGCAGTGAAATAAAAAAAAATGCTGGAGTGGTGCTGTAAATGTGATGCAGCTCTTGGTTACTGTATGCGGGCTTCGTATACTAATACTCATAAAAGACCCAGGTGGTACGCATCAAACCCCCCACCACCCCCCCATCTCCAGCCTCCCCAGAGAGCAAATATTACGTGATGGAGCACATATAATATCATAACAAAACATTATAATATTCAGCCCCCAGTGACCTGTCCCCCCTCCTCCACCTTCTGCCCTCACAACCCCCAAATGGTCTCACATTCACCCCCCAGTGCCCTGCCTCCCCTCCCCCACAATACCCCCATGGTCTCACATTTACCCCCCAGTACCCTGTCCCCCCTCACTCACTTTCAGCGCCCACAATACCCCAACGGTCTCACAGTGACATACCTGAATTTAATAAATCTAATAAGTTCCATCCCCACTTACTGATAACGTTTGCAGGCAGGACCAGGAAGTGTCTTGGTGAAATGCAAGGAGTGGGCACTAGGACCCAGCGTGCCTGATCCAATCCCAGCGTGCACAGAGTGAAGAAAACTGCAGCTGGGAAAAGCTTCATGATCAGGTCAGACAGGCAAAACCATTCACTGCAGGAGGGGGGACTGCAGCCGGCCATTGTGCTAGCAGCGTGCAGACATCAGATAGGAGCAGACATTATACTGCTTTGCTCCTATGTGTGTGTTCTACCTCGTCACAATAGTGGCCCTGCCCTGGCTCCCGGTGGGCCCCTTTATATGACAGGGCCCGGGGCGAGGGCCCGGGGCGATGGCCCCTCTGCCCCCCCAGTAGCTACGCTACTGTGCTGGCCACAATGGTTCGGTCCTTCTCCTTCACTATTGCTAGACAGGTGGACGGGCGGGCCCCTAGCAGTCCAGGCCCCTAGCAGCTGCGACCGCTATAGTTACGCCCCTACTTCCTGCCAGCTGGGATATTGCTCTATTGCTAAAGGGGCTGTTCATTACTAGACCAACCCCTTCTCAATCTGAATATTTGCCCGTTAGAATAAAAACGCCTATGCCGGTCTCCTCCCTTGCCTGCGCCGACCAGTAGTGCCGCGACTCACAGACATCAGCTTCCATTTTTAAAATTGCTCTGATAAAGTGAAAGCTGCATGTGAATGGGTGGTATGGGTAATTGTGGGATTAGTTAGGTTTTGCAGGCCGTGTCTGTGATATTCATCCCTTATGTATCTTTTAAGTGAAGGGTATGTGCACAAGTCAGGATTTCTTGCAGAAATTTTCCTGACAAAAAACAGACATTTCTGCCAGAAATCCGCATGCATTTTTACCACGATTTTTACCGCGTTTTTCACACGTTTTTGGTGCGTTTTTTATGCGTTTTTTCGCAAATGCATAGAATAGCGTGACACACGCAGAAAATACGCAAAATTAATGAAGATGCTGCTTTTTTTTACCGCGATGTGTTTTTTTCACGGAAAAAAAAACGCATCAGGTGCACAAAACATGCAGAATGCATTCTAAATGATAGGATGCATAATGTATGCGTTTTTAATGAGTTTTTATAGCGTTTTTACTGCGAAAAAACACGAAAAAACCTGAACGTGTGCACATAGCCTGAATGGTGATATATGTGTGTTATAAAACCTTCTTATATTGATCACCAGGATCGGGTGATCCCAGATACCAGTATGCACTTACACACTGGAGGTAACATACTGGGTCCATTCATTCAGCAAAGCTTTGTCTTCATTACATCTGGCGGGGTTGCATTTTCCTCTATTTCTGCTCTTCTACATACACATAAGGTAAGGTAATAATGAATAAGCAAGAACATATTATTCAGTCCCTAAATAATGTGCATTATGAAATCTAATTTATAATCTATACTCTGTATAACCCCAAAAGCAGACACTACCAGCAGATATCTATCTATCTATCTATCTATCTATCTATCTATCTATCTATCTATCTATCTATCTATCTATCTAATCTATCTAATCTATCTAATCTATCTAATCTATCTAATCTATCTATCTATCTATCTATCTATCTATCTATCTATCTAATCTATCTATCTATCTATCCTGGGCCTTACAAACCTTCAAAGGCCAACCTGAACAAATATGAACTGAAAATGGCATAAACACTTCTGGATATTTTGCATTCTGATTCAACCAATTAGATAACATTTAAAAACTGAGATTAACAATTCTCTTCTTATCACATCACGATGATTTGAAAAAAAAAAAAAAACATCTGGAGCTGAACTGTATTGCTAAGGACAAACCATACCGGAGGATGAACTTTCTGAATTCAAGCTGAAAATGAATTAAACTGAATTAATTAATTCATTCTCCATTACAGAAATTCATATAACTGGAGTGGATACATTATGTCACACAGTAACAAACATTCATTCCTTTTCATGAGCAATATATACATTTTTAGGATATAATTGGGAAGAGGACATTGCTCATCATGTAAAGACAACAATCAGTGGTGTAACTAGAGTCCGATGGGACCCCGTACAAAATTTAGACCTGGGCCCCCCATCTCGATGTTGGCCAGATGTATGGGATTTTGTAGCATTCTATATCCTATACTGTATGTGTTCACCCACCATGTAGTACTGTCCCTATGCTGGCACCCTCCTGTACTAATACTTGGCACTTTCTTGCAATAATGTCCTCCATCCTGGGTCTCTTTCTGAAATAATGTCACCCATACTGGCCCCTTTCTGTCATAATGTCCCCTGTTTTTGTAACAATGTCCCCCTTCCTAGTATAATGTCACCCCTCATGTACCCCTTTCTGTTATAATGTCCCCTGTCATGGGCTTCTTCCTGTTATAATATCCCTTATCCTAGGCCCCTTCCTGGTATAAGTCTCCATTATAAAACAGTGTACCCCATTCTGGGGCCCATACTGGTGTTATGTCCGCATGCTGTGCTGAAATAGGTAATGGTGTCAGTGGGCACCCTCTTATACTGCAATCATTAGGCCCCTAGCCACAGTTAAAGTTATCTCTGATAACAATATTGTAATATTATATAGAACTATCAACCAGTTTGATAACAAACATCCTACCCTCACCTTCTCACCACCACCAAATCAAAGTTATAAGGCATAACTATAATGGCCTAAACATTTTGCACATTTTCTTTTCTTTTTTTTTGGTGGATTTTTTAAAGTTTTTTTAGATTTCCAAACTAGGACCACAAATTAGCTAAGTTTAAAATAAAAAATAGATTGTGAGCCCTCGCGGGCAGGGTCCTCCCTCCTCCTGTACCAGTCGTGACTTGTATTGCTTAAGATTATTGTACTTGTTTTTTATTATGTACACCCCTCCTCACATGTAATGCATCATGGAATAAATGGCGCTATAATAATAATAAATAATAGTAGTAATAATAATAATAATAATGTGCTCAGTTAGATTACACGCTCCTAGGTTGTGCCTAAACAATATCATTTAAATAGGCTATCCCACCAACAACAACGTTATCACCTGTCACCTATCCCCTTCCGGATTCTTGTTTTTGTCAGTATTGCCAGTGGATATGAACATAGCCTGCAATACCAGAAAAAGAACTACTGTACCATTGAAGTAGGTAACTTTTATGAAGCTGCTGAACACTCGACAAGACATACATACCATAGAGAGAGACCTCGGGGCAGTTATGGTGCACTTGGTAATAGAAGGCTAAGTCATGGTTGGTGCTATATTTTTTGCTTCGAAAAGAAAGAAGCTGTGCTTTAATGTGTGTGGGAGAGATTTGGAGTGGGGATGGGGGATTTAATGCATGTGGGAGAGATTTGGAGTGGGGATAGGGGGATTTAATGTGTGGTGAGATTTGGAGTGGGGATAGGGGGATTTAATGTGTGTTGTGAGATTTGAAGTCGGGATGGGGGGATTTAACGTGTGTGAAGATTTGGAGTGGGGATGGGGATTTAATGTGTGGGGAAATTTGGAGTGTGGATGCGGGATATAATGTGTGGGAGAGATTTGGAGTGGGGATGGAGGGATGTAATGTATGGAGGGAGATTTGGAGTGGGGATGGGGGATTTAATGTTTGAGGGTAGATTTGAGGACACAAAATGAGGAGCAAAGGGGAGATGATGGTATGTATGAGGAAACAGTATGGGGGCATGTATGAGGAAACAGTGGAGGAATGGGGGCATGTATGAGGAAACAGTATGTGGGGCACGTAACAGGAAACAGTATGGGGGGATGGGGGCATGTATGAGGAAACAGTATGGGGAATGGGAGGCTTGTATGAGGAAACAGTATGGGGCATGTATGAGGAAATAGTGTGGAGGTGTAGGTGCAGACACAGTATGGCCAGTGGGGGGATGGGTGCAGATCATATGGGGAGCAAAGTAGGGAATGTATGCTGGCACAGTATGAGTAGCGATGAGAAAAATGTATGTGGACACAGTATGAAGAGTGAGGGTGATGAAATGTGTGCAGACACAGTATGTGGCGTTGGTATGTGAGAGCAGACAGTATAGAGAGTGAGGGGGTAAATATCTAAGAGACAGTATGGTGAACAGGAGATGTGAGAGGAGACAGTATGAGAAGGGAGGGGAATAGCCTGAGGAGACAGTATGGAGAAAAGTTAGTGGGCACAGAATAGAGACTGAGTAGTGGGGCCATAGCATGGGGGGACACTGTATGGGTACAGTCAGGAGGCAACAGTATACCAAGGAGGTGGCCCAATAGGGGTGACACATTGTGAGAGGACAGTGTGAACAGGGGCCCAGTATAAAAAGGATAGAGCAGTGTGGAGAGCATGTACCATAAGAGGGACAGTGTGGGGGTCATATTTTGTGCAGGGAACATAGTGAATATAGTGATGGGCAATTATTTGTTTAGGTCACAGCACAGGGCAGATATTTTTATTCATCATGAGCATTATAATCACACTGCTATCTTTAAGGGCATCATGTGGGGATGTGCTGCAGCAGAATGGAGAAGATGGAAGTCTGCAGAGTCGAGCTGTGAATGAGAAAAGTCATTATGGGTTATATTATACTGCTATAGGGGTGCATTACACTCCTATGGGCTGTAGAATACTACTATAGTAGTGCATTATACTCCTATGGGGGTGCATTATACTACTATGGATGACTATAGGGTGCATTATACTATTATGGAAGACTGGGGTGCATTATACTACTATATATGATTATGGGATGCTTTATACTGTTATGAATTACAATGTGGTGCATTATACTACTATGGATGACTATGGGGGAATATGGAGGGACATGGGGGCAATATGAAGAGACATGGGGGGAGTATGGAGAGACATGATGCAGAATGGGAGGATACGTGGGGTCCAGAATGTGAGATACTATTACTGTAGGGGCTAATTAAAGGATATTATTTTGAGGATACTGTTTTCAGTATAGGGGTGGAGATGTCCTTTAACTGTGCAGGGAGACATTGTCGCTTTTTTTCTTCATCTGGCGTAGTGTAGAGGTTGGGGAATATTTTGTGAATGTGCTCAAGATAACTGTCTTATTTTTGGCAGAGACGAGTCCTGGCTGGAAGGAGTGATGGCGGTCTCTGCAGGATGAAGATGAAGGACTTCAACTAGAGACGTCATTGGTGAGTCAGTGTGTTACCTGCACACGGACACTATACACTGTATACTATATACAGAGGTCCTGTGTATAATGTCATGGTTAATCACTGTATTACATATAAACTGCACACTGTATACCTACAGACCTCCTGTGTATAATGTCAAAGGTAATCACTGTATTACATGTACACTGACACTATACACTGTGTACTATATACAGTGCCTTGCGAAAGTATTCAGCTCCCTGGAATTTTTCAACCTTTTCCCACATATCATGCTTCAAACATAAAGATATCAAATATAAATTTTTGGAGAAGAATCAACAACAAGTGGAACACAATTGTCAAGTTGAACTAAATTTATTAGTTATTTTAAATTTTTGTGGAAATTCAAAAACTGAAAAGTGGGGCATGCAATATTATACGGCCCCTTTACTTTCCGTGCAGCAAACTCACTCCAGAAGTTCATTGTGGATCTCTGAATGATCCAATGTTGTCCTAAATGCCTAATGATGCTAAATATAATCCACCTGTGCGTAATCAAGTCTCCGTATAAATGCACCTTGTCTGTGATAGTCTCAGGGTTCTGTTTGAAGCACAGAGAGCATCAAGAAGACCAAGGAACACAACAGGCAGGTCCGTGATACTGTTGTGGAGAAGTTTAAAGCCGGATTTGGATACAAAATGATTTCCAAAACTTTAAACATCCCAAGGAGCACTGTGCAAGCGAACATATTGAAATGGAAGGAGTATCATACCACTGCAAATCTACCAAGACCCGGCCATCCCACTAAACTTTCATCTCAAACGAGAAGACTGATCAGAGATGCAGCCAAGAGGCCCATGATCACTCTGGATGAACTGCAGAGATCTACAGCTGAGGTGGGACAGTCTGTCCATAGGACAACAATCAGTCGTACACTGGACAAATCTGGCCTTTATGGAAGAGGGGCAAGAAGAAAGCCATTTCTCAAAGATATCCATAAAAACTGTTGTTTAAAGTTTGCAACAAGCCACCTGGGAGACACACCAAACATGTGGAAGAAGGTGCTCTGGTCAGATGAAACCAAAATCGAACATTTTGGCAACAATGCCAAACGATATGTTTGGCGTAAAGGCAACACAGCTCATCACCCTGAACACACCATCCACACTGTCAAACATGGTGGTGGCAGCATCATGGTTTGTGCCTGCTTTTCTTCAGCAGGGACAGGGAAGATGGTTAAAATTGATGGGAAGATGGATGGAGCTAAATACAGGACCATTCTTGAAGAAAACCTTTTGGAGTCTGCAAAAGACCTGAGACTGGGACGGAGATTTGTCTTCCAAAAAGACAATAATCCCAAACATAAAGCAAAATCTACAGTGTAATGGTTCACAAATAAACGTATCCAGGTGTTAGAATGGCCAAGTCAAAGTCCAGACCTCAATCCAATCGAGAATCTGTGGAAAGAGCTGAAAACTACTGTTCACAAACGATCTCCATCAAACCTCACTGAGCTCGAGCTGTTTGCCAAGGAAGAATGAGCAAGAATTTCAGTCTCTCAATGTACAGAACTGATAGAGACATACCCCAAGCAACTTGCAGCTGTAATCGCAGCAAAAGGTGATGCAACAAAGTATTAAGTTAAAGGGGCCGAATAATATTGCACGCCCCACTGTTCAGTTTTTGAATTTCAACAAAAATTTAAAATAACCAATAAATTTCGTTCAACTTCACAATTGTGTTCCACGTGTTTTTGATTCTTCACCAAAAATTTACATTTGGTATCTTTATGTTTGAAGCATGATATGTGGGAAAAGGTTGAAAAGTTCCAGGGGGCCGAATACTTTCGCAAGGCCGTGAAGAATGCTCCTGTGTATAATGGCACTTATGGTAAAATTAGTATTGTGTTTTTTTATTAATGATCAGTATTGCAGTATTGTGGTCACTATGTGGTGGTAATATGTGGTCTGGTCATGGTGTGGCGGTATTTTTTCCTTTTACATGGTGGTAATATGTGGTATGGTCATGGTGTGTTGGTATTTGCCTCTTGTATGTGGTATTGTTCATTTAAAAAAATATATGTAACACATTCCCCTAAAGAAGCATAAATAAAAATGTACCTAAAAAGAGTATAGGATATTTTAACAAATGTTTAATAGGTTAAACTAGCGTAGGGCCTGGCCAAAAGAGTCTACCATGTAGTGGTGGCGGCTTAAAGAAAATCTTTCAGCCAAAACAAAATCTGCTAGCTATGTATATGATCTGGTGTTAGATGTGAACTGATAATGTTTGATTGGTGAGGACGTAGTGCTGATGTGGAGTTTTTCTATGAGTGGGCGGTGGGACTGTGGAAGGTTTGAGGGTCGGAGGCGGAGCTGCGGTGGAGTCTGTGCGGAGTCTCAAGGGGGCCTGAAAATGTTGCCAGTATGGGGCCCTGAAATTCCTGGTGGCAGCCCTGAGCATGTAATATACTCACTGTCAGGATTCAGCTCTGCTTGCTGATTCTAGTCATTTTACTCATATGAGATTTTCATACTTCTCGTCCTGTGACAACTAGCTTTCTCTTCCTGCTTCTCTCAATTTTTCACAGAACATTGAGAGAATTAGGAAGAGCAGCTTGTTGGTTCATGACTAAGTGTGCAAATCGCATATGTGCTTGGGGGATGGGTGGGAGTAGGGCGCCAAACTGAATTCTACCCCCGGGTGCCAGAAAACCTACCAACACCTCAGTCATACATGAAGCTACATTTGTAGTACATTTGATCTTCAGTCACCAGAGATGGTAATTGTCGAGAGGCTTAAACTTAGTTGAATAAATAATTTGTAAATCATGTTTTTTTGTAAGACATTTTCATTCCTTTATGTAACAATGTACTATGTACCCCGTCCCCGACATGATTTCACCTCAGTATAGAGCTGCAAATGACAAGGTGATAAGCAGATATCTGAAGGGTAGTCTGTGGCTCAGAAAAGACATGAGCGCTGTCACGTGCAGACAGTCTCGTAGAAATTGTACCTCGTGGAAAATTATATTCTGAAGAACATGCGACTGCAAAAATAGGCTTTTCTTAAAGAACTTTATGATACAGATTGGAGTCCTGTGATAGAGGACATCCTACCTGGCCTCTGTACAGTACAGGATAGGTAAGCAAGGAAAAAGAACATGGTAAAAGATTATAGAAGAAAACAAAAAAGTCTAAAATCTTATATTCTTCATCTTTAAATAAAGTTTAGCATAATAGAAGCACTTTTCCTTCTCCTGAAGAGTCGGTGGAATCTCCTGAAGTTGAGGAGATGTGGATGAACACTCTGAAGCATATCCTATATATTATGTACCGTATTTTTTGCTGGTTTACCAGTTAACTGTTTCTCTCTTTCCAGTTCCTGTTCTCTCTGCTGTTCTTGTTTTTGGTTTTCCTCCTGCTTTTTCTGCTGGAGCTTCAGAGCTCGCTTCTGTAATAAAGTATCAACATCATCAGTATCATGACCCTGAAAATGGCGTCTGAGCTGCAGGCAGAATGTTATAGAGCAGGAGGAGCTGATCACATTCATATACATTTTTGTGGGAAAATCTTCAGTGATTGACAGTCTTCCCTGTATGACTGTGCATGGAGAGAGAGCTGTCAATCACTGAGTAGGACTGTCCACCGGACTCAGATTCCTGCAAACTCCAGAGATTTAAATTACCGTAAAAAATTGTTAGGCTGTGTGCACACGTTCCAGATTTTTCGTGTTTTTTTTTAGTTTTTTCGCTATAAAAACGCAAAAAACGTATCCATTAAGCATCCTATTAATAGAATGCAATCCGCAATTTTTGTGCACATGTTCGCGGAAAAAAATGCATAGCGGTAAAAAACACAGCATCTTCATTAATTTTGCAGATTTTTAGCATTTTTGCCGCTATATATTGCATTGGGGAAGGTCAGGAAAAAAAGTGATAAATCCGCAAAGGAAGCGCAAAAAACGTGCAAAAAAGTGATAAAAACGCGCAAAAAAACGCATGCGGCTTTCATGTGGAAAAAGTCCGCTTTGGGTCAGGAAATTTCAGCAAAGATTCCTGACGTGTGCACATAGCCTTACCCTGAATCTTTTCCAACAAACTTCTATATCATTCTGCTTAGCTCCGCTCTATATACCATGCTGTCCACAGATCGGACGGTATGTACAATGTGACAGGTTCCCTATGTAAGGGAGTGCCAGAGCCGTAGTCATGGCCGAATACTCTGTATATCTTTGTCCTGGCCTCTGCTTACATGAAAACAGCATTCTTTCAACAGCATACATGTGTCTTTTCCTTCTGCACCATCAGGGATACCACTGTGCTGCTGAGGCTTTTCTGCAACTGGCTTCACAAGAATTGAGACACAGTCCGGTTCAAATGCAACATGTAAAACTTTACTTGAACAACTTGGCAGCACATTCTTGTCAGTAACAACATCAACAGCAAGTCCCATGCAGTTATCATTCTGCCCTTTTCCTGCACTCAGTTCCACATCGTCCAGTACATTACAGGATAATAGTGCCTTAGGCGGTATCGCAGTGTTCTCCCTGCTCAGACTCACTGTGCCTGGGGATTCTCTAGTCCGTTTCGCATCGGTTCTGAGAGCATGACCCAGGCAATAAACTGCTACATGCTGAACAATCTGTGCCCTGTACTTTTCCGGACCGCTTTTTTCCTCCAGCTATGAACTGCTGCAATCCTGCTGCTTGACACCATACTTATGTCCAGTAAACTCCGAATGGCTATACTTCTCTTCTTCTTCTTAAACATTGTGTGACTGCTGTGGTGTCCTGGGCCTAGAGCCCATGTGGACTCTTCGGGCTCCCAGGCCCTTCTCCTTGTATCAGGAACCGTTCCTAACCTTATCACACAGCAGCCCCTCCTATGTTAACCATTTCCTCTACTACACCCTAGCTGGAAGCTCTGTACATTATAATTCCCACATGTGCTGTAAGAAACTTACCAGAGCGTTCATATCAAGAATTGGATTACATTCTCTAAATGTGGAAACTTCTTGCTCTAGTGTGTCTAATAAAACCAATGATTTTACCTGAAACAAAAGATATAAATCAGTGATAAATACTGAAATGATGGAACATTGTAAGATTTAGAGCCATTTATTAATGTTACATAAGGTTTGGTTTCAGTGATGTCACGTTAACTAAAGGGGTTGTCCGGTGATATCGAGCTATCCACAAAATAGGTGATAAATCCCTGATCAGTGGGGGTTCGCCTTCTGGGACCTGCACTGATCAGCTGAATTTTTATCCCCAAAGTGGAACATTTTATCTCAATAACAGAATGGAGCAATAGGTTGGATACCCATTAATTCTCTATGGGGCAGCCATAAAAACCAAGTGCAGCGCTCGTCAGCTTCATAGGGAATGAATGAAGCAGCGATTGCATATGCGCACTGCCGCTCGAGTCTACCAGTGAAAAAACTGCCCTGGTCTCAGCAGACGAACCCCCACCGATCAATAAGTTACCGTCCATCCTGTGGATAGGCGACTATTTGTTTTCAGTGGAGAACATATTTAATTCAGCTCCAACTGTGGACCCCTAGATTTATGGCGAGAATAAGCACATGGCCTATTTGATTGCTATATGAGGTGAAAAACTTCTGCTGGCAGCCTAGGTGCAGAAATCCTTCCACCTGCTTCTTATTTGTGCAGTTTATGAAACAGCCGCATACGAGAAGTAGAACAATGAACATCTCCCTTAGGGCTCATGTACACGACTGATTATCTCGGATGAGTGCTGTATGTGGTCTTCATAGATAGCACTCATACCCATGATGTTATATGGGCCTCTGCACATGTCCAGTTTTTCCAAACTGAATGGCCAAAGGTAAAAAAAAATCAACTACATGTCGGAGCAACACAAGTCTGTGGGTCCTTTAAAAAAAATCTCCAGCACACGGATGACATCCGAGTATGATCTGATTTTCATGACCTAAAATGATAAAACTGGAATCAAAAGGGTTAAGAAAAATAAAAAAAATGTATAATGAGCGAGGTCCAATTAGTTTGCAAACCAGAAAGGAATATGCACCCCTAAAATATAACTTTTATTATTACCATTGTGAGCAAAATACACTCTCAATACAGTACAACCTTGTATGGTGTACTAGATAAGACTTCTGCTTTATTAACACATGTGGCACTTTAAATAGGATCACAGACAAAGGAATAGTTCACTCTGAACCAATAGTAACCTTAGGGGTGTGAATAGAAATGTGAAACTTTCCCACCCATCAGTGTTACCTGATCACCATTACATAGGATACATAGGACAAGATGAAGACCATGTACTCAAAATGGAGACCACAGACAAACAAAATGGTTCTCTCACAACACGTGTAAAACATTAATAAACTTATCATCAAATGTTAGTGGGTGTAATTACAGTACATATTATCTATTAATAAGATTATATTCCAATGACTTTACCAAACCCTTCTCAAGGAGGTAATTGCAAGCTATCACACCCTGTTGCTCCCTACAGGAGTCCCTACCTGTCAGCTGAGGTTGGCACCCTAAGTTTAAGTGACATGGGACCCCAACTCATCAGTGACTCTCCCTTGTGTCCCTAAGCCACCCCTATTGTAAAGTACAGTACAGGTAGTACTTATCTCCAATAGACAATCAGATAACAATATCTCACCCCTAGAAAAAAGCCGCACAGGTAGTTCAGCCTACCACCCTACCCGTGCTCTTCGTTCTGCTAATGACCTGAGGTTAACATCCTCAATAACCAGAACCTCGTTTCTTAGGGTGCCAACCTCCACAGTTAGGCAGGTGTGAGCTATAGTCCTAATTTAGGGCCTTGTTAGGCAACTGTTTTTTGGGTTATTAAATGTTTTTCTATTTATATGGTATCTAACCAAATTTGAATACTGGGTCTAGGTTTTATATTTGAATATTAAAAGTGAAGTTTTAAAGGGATTACATGTACGTGCAAGATTTATTAATTCCTAATTTGATTGAATTTGAGAGTGTTATTTCCAGACCCAAGACATACAGACCTACACACTAGACACCGGGCGGCTAAATACATCAGATATGGGGCCATACCTGGTGTGAAAGGCCCAACACACCAGAGCCGGGGCCAGACAGTCCAACACACCAGACCCGGGGCCAAATGGCCCAACACATCAGACATGGGGCCAGACCCAAGGCGGATATCCCCACACAGCAGACTTGGGGCGGGTTGCTGACACACCAGACATGGTGCTTGATCTGGGGCGGCCCCTCGCACCTTACACACTTGAGAGGAGGCCAGAACCGAGCAAGGCGGGCGTCCAACACACCTGACAGGGAAGCAGACCAGAGGCAGGCAGCCAAATGCACCATACAGGGGGCCAGACCTGAGGCGAGTGATCCAATGTATCGGACAGGGAGCCAGACCCGAGGTTGGTGGCCCAACGCACAAGACAGGGGGCCAGACCTGAGGTGGGCTGCCCAAAGCATCAGACAGGGGGCCAATCCTGAGGCAGGAGGCCCAACGCACCTGACACGGGGACAGGTCTGAGGTGGGCACTCCAATGCCCCAGACGGGGCCATACCCGAAGAGGGCGGCCCAACCCACCAGAAAAAGGGTTAGACCCGAGGCGGGCGGCCCAGTGCATCAGATGGGGCCAGCCCTGAGGCAGGCGGCCCAATGCACCTGACAGGGGGCCAGACCCGAGGGGGGTGGTCCAATGTACCTGACAGAGGACCAGACCTGAGGCGGGCGGCTCAACACACTTGACAGGGGGACAGATCTGAAGTGGGCAGTCCAATGCCCCAGACAGAGGGCCAGATCCGAAGAGGGCAGCCCAACCCACCAGAAATGGGGTTAGACCCGAGACGGGCGGCCCAATGCATCAGACGGAGCCAACCCTGAGGCAGGCGGCCCAACGCACCTGACAAGGGGCCAGACCTGAGGCGGGAGGTCCAACGCACCTGACAGAGGGCCAGACCCAAGGCAAGCGGCTCAGTACCCTAGACAGGGGGACAGACTCGAGGTGGGCAGCCCAACGCACCAGACCTGAGGCTAGACCTGGGGTCAGATGGCCCAACACACCAGATAGGGGGAACAGACATCCCAACACACCAGAAGAGGGCGGCTCAACCCACCAGAAAAAGGGTTAGACCCGAGGCGGGCGGCCCAGTGCATCAGATGGGGCCAGCCCTGAGGCAGGCGGCCCAATGCACCTGACAGGGGGCCAGACGTTCCAACACACCAGATACTGGGCGACCCAAGACACCGTCCTTGGGGCTAGACCCGAGGCGGAAGGTCCAACACACCAGACACTGGGCGGCCTAACACACCAGTCATGGTGCCTGATCTGCATCGGCCCATCGCACCTTACACACCTGAGAGGGGGCCAGACCCGAGGCTGGTGGTCTAATGCACCAGTCATTGAGCCAGACCAGAGGCGAGCGGCCAATGCACCTGACAGGGAAGCAGACCAGAGGCAGGCAGCCCAATGCACCAGACAGGGGGCGAGACCCGAGGCAGGCGATCCAATGTACCTGACGGGACCAGACCTGAGGCGGGCGGCTCAACGCACAAGACAGGAGGACAGATCCGAGGTGGGCAGTCCAATGCCCCAGACGGGGTTAGACCCGAGGCAGGTGGCCCAATGCATCAGACGGGGCCAGCCCTGAGGCAGGCAGCCCAAAGCACCAGACAGGGGGCCAGACCCGAGGCGTTTGGCCAAAGCACCACACAGGGGGCCAGACCCAAGGCATTCAGCCAAACACACCAGAAAGGGGGCCAAACCCAAGACAAGTGGCCCAACGCACATGACAAAGGGCCAGACCCGAGGCAGGCAGCCCAACTCACCTGACAGGGGGCCAGACCCGAGGCGGGTGGTCCAACGCACCTGACAGAGGGCCAGACCCAAGGTGAGTGGCTCAGTACCCCAAACAGGGGGACAGACTAGAGGCGGGCAGCCCAATACACCATACCTGGGGCTAGACCTGGGGTCAGACGGCCCAACACACCAGGTAAGGGGACCAGACATCCCAATACACCACATAGGGGGGTCAGACGACCCAACACACCAGATAGGGGGACCAGACATCCCAACACACCAGATAGGGGGGCCAGACATTCCAACACACCAGATACTGGGCGGCCCAAGACACAGTCCTTGGGGCTAGACCCGAGGCGGAAGGTCCAACACACCAGACACTGGGCGGCCCAACACACCAGTCATGGTGCCTGATCTGCGTTGGCCCATCGTACCTTACACACCTGAGAAGGGGCCAGACCCGAGGCGGGCGGCCTAATGCACCAGTCATTGGGCCAGACCAGAGGGGAGCGGCCAACGCACCTGACAGGGAAGCAGACCAGAGGCAGGCGGCCCAATGCACCAGACAGGGGGCCAGACCAGAGGCAGGCGATCCAATGTACCTGACAGGGGACCAGACCTGAGGCGGGCGGCTCAACGCACAAGACAGGGGGACATATCAGAGGTGGGCAGTCCAATGCCCCAGACAGGGGGCCAGACCCGAAGAGGGTGGCCCAACCCACCAGAAAAGGGGTTAGACCCGAGGCAGGCAGCCCAAAGCACCAGACAGGGGGCCAGACCCGAGGCGTTTGGCCAAAGCACCACACAGGGGGCCAGACCCGAGGCGTTCAGCCAAACACACCAGAAAGGGGGCCAAACCCAAGACGAGTGGCCCAACACACATGACAAAGGGCCAGACCCGAGGCAGGCAGCCCAACGCACTTGACAGGGGGCCAGACCCAAGGCGGGTGCTCCAACGCACCTGTAAGAGGGCCAGACCCAAGGTGAGCGGCTCCGTACCCCAAACAGGGGGACAGACTAGAGGTGGGCAGCCCAATGCACCATACCTGGGGCTAGACCTGGGGTCAGACGGCCCAACACACCAGATAAGAGGACCAGACATCCCAATACACCAGATAGGGGGGTCAGACGATCCAACACACCAGATACTGGGCAGCCCAAGACACCGTTCTTGGGGCTAGACCCGAGACGGAAGATCCAGCACACCAGACAAGGTGTCTGACCTGGGGCGGCTCATCGCACCTTACACACATGAGAGGGGGCCAGACCCGAAGCGTGCAGCCTAATGCACCAGTCATTGGGCCAGACCAGAGGCGAGCGGCCAATGCACCTGACAGGGAAGCAGACCAGAGGCAGGCGGCCCAATGCGCCAGACAGGGGGCCAGATCCGAGGCAGGCGGTCCAATGTACCTGAAGGGACCAGACCTGAGGTGGGCGGCTCAACGCAGAAGACAGGGGGCCACACCAGAGGTGGGTGGCCCAAAGCATCAGACAGGGGACCAGCCCTGAAGCAAGCGTCCCAACACATCTGACGGGGACAGACCTGAGGCAGGCAGTCCAATGCCCCAGACAGGGGGCCAGACCCGAAGAGGGCGGCCGAACCCACCAGACAGGGGGCTAGACCAGAGGCGGGCAGCCCAATACATCAGACGGTACCAGCCCTGAGGCAGATGGCCCAGCGCACCTGACAGGGGGCCAGACCCGAGGCGGGTGGCCCAACATACCAGTCAGGGGACCAGACACTAGGCGGGAGGCCCAACATACCAGTCAGGGGGCCAGATATTGTGGGAGGCTCAACACACCTAACAGGGAGCCAGGCCCAATGCAGCAGAGGGCCAGACCAGAGGCGGGCAGTCCAAAGCACCTGACAGGGAATGAGACCTGAGACAGGCAGCCCAACGCACATGACAGGGGGCCAAATGAAAGGTGGTCGGTCCAATGCACCAGTCAGGGGGCAAGAACCCGAGGCGGGCGGCTCAATGGAATTAACAGGGAGTCAGACCCGAGATAGGTGGCCCAATGCACCAAACAGAGGGTCAGACCAGAGGCGGGCGGCCCAAAGCACCTGACGGGGAACCAGACCCGAGGCGGGTGGCTCAATGCACCTGACAGGTGGCCAGACCCAAGGCGGTCAGCCCAATGCATTCAGGGGGCCAGACCTAAGGCAGGCGGCCCAACGCAGACCCAAGACAGGTGGCCCAACACACCCAACAGGGGGCCACACCTGAGGGAGGCAGGCCAACGCATCTGACAGGGGGACAGACCTGAGGTGGGCAGGCCAACACACCTGACGAGACCAGACCCGAGGCGGAAGGCCCAACACGCCTAACAGGGGGCCAGACACGAAGCGGGCGGCTCATTGCACCTAATGGGGCCAGACCCGAGGCGGGCAGCCCAAAGCACCTGACGGGGCCAGACCTGAGGCGGGTGGCCCAATGCACCCGACAGGGGGACAAACCGGAGCTGGTTGGCTTCAAGCACCTGACAGGGGGGCCAGACCCAAGGCAGTCAGCCTAACCCACCAGACAGGGGCCAGACCTGAGGTGGGCGGCCCAACGCACCTGACAAGAGGTGAGGCAGGCGGCTTATCGCACCAGACAGGGGACCAGACCCGACACACCAGACACAGGGTAGGCCAACATACCAGAGACGAGGGCTGCCCGACACACTGGACAATGGACCAGAACCAAAACAGGTGGCCCAACATGCCAGACACTGGGCCAGTCCTGAGATGGGCGGCCCAAAACAATAGACACGGGGCCTTGGGGGCTTACAGTTTACTGGATAATGTTGAAGGAAACAGTAGGTTGGGGGGGATTGCGACAGCTCCCATGGTGGTAAGGTGGAAACTGGGTCAGTGCAGTCTGTAAGCTTTCTAGGAAAGATTGGTTTTAAGTTACATTTGAAAATTCTGGATGTGTTGGCACACAGAATTACAGAGGATGGAGGATACTTGGGAGACGTCTTGGAGATGATTAGGTGAGGAGCAGATAAGTGTGGAGGAGAGAAGGTCCTTAGAGGACCGGAGGTTACATGTTGGAAGATATCGGAAGTTTAGTTAGGAGATATACGGTGGAGACAGATTATGGATGGCTTTGTTTCTCGATGTTAGCAGTTTGAACTAGACATGTTGTTGAATTGGGAGCTAATGAAGGGCTTTGCAGAGCAGAGAAGCAGAGGAGTAGCAATGAAAAAGGTGGATTAGGAGGGCAACACAGTTAAGGATGGACTGGATATGTGGGAGAAAGGTAGGCCGAGTCACGCTACCGTACAATATGGCCAAGTGCTATGCAATAACACATTGCCTAGCACTCGGCCCAGTGAAAGTCTATGGGGCAGCTCACATCTGTGATTCTTTTGTCATGCCAAATCGGCATGTGAGAACAATCGCAACATACTGTGATTGGCAACGAGACTCGGCCGAGTCTCAGCTCACTTGCACCGATATAAGTCTCTGGGTGCGAGTGACATAACGCACAGGACTCGGATATCATCAGCAGTGGAGGAGATGGAGAAATTAATTTCTCCACCTCCTTCGTAGCGGTGTTCCGATCCTCTCTGTGTGAGAGTATTGGCGCACAGTAGCATGACACTCAGCTGCCGCTCGCAGAAAAGCCGATGGTCATTAGCTCTCGCATCGGATGCCATACGCTAGTGTGACATCAGCATTAGCTGGGGCCACAGAGGAGGATGTCAAGGAGGGAGATGATGAGGGCCTGTACTAACATTTTAATAGATTCAGGGTTGAGGAATGGATTTTGGAAATATTTTTGAGTTGGAGGTGGCAAGAGCTTGGATGTGCAGTTTAAAGGACAGGGCAAAGTTAAGGGTTACTCTGAGGCAGCGGACAACGGGTACAGGGGAAAGCGTCTTGTCATTTATTGTGATGGGAGAAATTAGCGCAAATAGGGTCTTATCTATAATACAATTATAGCTCTTAGTCACATTCTACTAACCTGATTGATGCTTTAAGCATTTGATTTGTTGCTGTGGATCCACAAGTCATAAAACCAAAAATCATGAAGATAAGAATAATTTGTGGATATCTCCCAAGTTGCTGTGTACTGAAGACGTCAAATCTCAGCTACTCATTTAAGTGTTTTTTTTTTTTCAAGACGTTTTAAAGTGTCAAATACTTCTTCCTGAAAAATTCACCACAAATCTGAAATAACGCTATTAACCTGCAGATATGGGGTTAATCTGCAGGTTAACAGTGTTATTATGCTGCCCGGCGCCTGCATGCAGCCGAATGCAGCTGGGAGAAAATTATCTATATTCTCTCTGCCAGCATTTGGCATTCAGTCATGGGGGCGGTGGCACAGCGGGTTCAGTCATCGCTCCGAGAATAGAGAACGATGGCTGTAACTGTGCCCTGGCCTTGACTGACAGGCGACCGCAATGCAGAGGGAGTGTTAGTCAGGGCCGGGGGAAAGGTTACAGCCACCGCTCTGTATTCTCAGAGCAGTGACTGAGCCTAAGGAGTCTCCATCCCCATGACTGAAACTGAATGCTGGAAGGGAGAATAAAAGTTAATTTTTTCCCAGCTGCATTTGGCTGCGTGCAGGCGCCAGGGCACATAATAATGCAGCTTATAGGGAATCTGTCACCCCCAAAATCGAAGGTGAGTTAAACCCACCAGCATCAGGGGCTTATCTACAGCATTCTGTAATGCTGTAGATAAGCCCCCGATGTTTCCTGAAAGATGAGAAAAAGAGGTTAGATTATACTCAACTGGGCAGGCGGTCCGATCCGATGGGAGTCGCGGTCCAGGGCCTCCCATCTTCATAAGATGACATCCTCTTCTTGTCTTCACGCTGCTGCTCCAATGCAGGCGTACTTTGTCTGTCCTGTTGAGGGCAAAGTACTGCAGTGCGCAGGTGCCGGGAAAGGTCAGAGATGCCCGGTGCCTGCGCACTGCAGTACTTTGCTCTGCCCTCAACAGGGCAGACAAAGTATGCCTGCGCAGGAGAAGCAGCATGAAGACAAGAAGAGGACGTTATCTTATGAAGATAGAAGGCGCCGGACCGGACCGCGACGCCCATCGGCTCGGACCGCCCGCGTGAGTATAATATAACCTCTTTTTCTCATCTTTCAGGTTACATCGGTGGCTTATCTACAGCATTACAGAATGCTGTAGATAAGCCCCTGATGCCGGTGGGCTTAGCTCACCTTCGATTTTGGGGGTGACAGGTTCCCTTTAACAGCATATCTGCAGGTTAATACCAATATTTCTGGTGGCAGGTTCCCTTTAAAGAGGTTGTCTGGTCACAAGATATTTAAGACCTGTCCATGTGATGGGTCATCAAAGTGAGAGCAGAGGGGGTCTGACATTCGGCATTCTTACAAATTAGCTGTTATTAGCGCCGACGTTGGTCAGAGGTAAACATTGAACGGGGCTGCACTAAACAGCTCCATTCACAGTGTAGTGTGTAAGAGAGTTCATGATTGTCAAGTGACTGAACAAATCCTTACAAGTACTCAGACACAATTCACTTTTTTGGAGGCTGTTAGGAGCCTCTATTATAGACTTCACTATATTTGCTGAAAATAAAAGTGACGCTGCATGCAAGGCAATGGACACCTTGGCATTACCCAGCAGACCCCAATAAGAGTCAACAGCAACTTAGCACTGTGCAAAAAATGTGGATATTCAACATGCTAGATCCTTCTCTCTTCTGACATTTGTGTGCACTTCACCTACATCTGTTGGGAGAAAGTCGCGAGTCCCCCAGACACATGAGGTGGTCGGGTGTTCCTTCCAAAATCAGTGGGTTCAGTCGACCTATCTAATATGTATGTATGCATGTATGTATGTATGTAGGTGTTTAGTTTGCAGAGCGTATGTTGTGCATTAGTCTGTAAGAGCAGAGTATCCATTGTACTAGATTGTGAGCTATGAGCAGGTTTCATGTCTTTCTTTCCAGGGTCTGTTCTCCTGAGCTTATAATTACGAACAGCCGGGGCGGACATACCATTGATGCATCCTGTGCAGTCACACAGGGACCAAGATGTAAAGGGGCCACTACCACCTCCTACAGGTGAACTGTGCATTATGATGAGCTATTGGACTGTAAAGGGCCCATATACTGTTCTGGCCTAGGGGCCTCATCTGTCTTTGTCCGCCCCTGACGTACAGGTATACAGCAGTACGCAGCAGGACAGACGAGATCCAGGGATTTATCCGAGATCCAGGGATTTATCCGATCTCCAGAACTGGGGTCAGGATGGAATTTTTTCCCCCCATGAGGGGGTTTCTTTGCCTTCCTCTGGATCTTTGGGTCCAGTGGCCCTCATCAGGTCCACAATCTCTGCAGCAAGTTCTGTGGTCTCCATCGGGCCTGACCTGAGAGTCACTGTGATCTTTAAGATATTAAAAGGGTCAGTAATATTTTCATTACAATGTTGCTTATTGCTATTCCAATAAAAGAACTCAAATAATATATTGTGTTTTATTTGCGTGCACTTCATCTTACACAGTGACAATGATGTGAGTGATCGCTGATGCTCAATATTTCAGAGCTACAATCAGACTTGGCTGCTGATCCGGCATATAATAAAGTGTCTTACATGCTATATACATAGAGGCGATATATAAAGAGCTGGTCGCATGTAACTCCAGTACAAGTAACATCACTAGTGCTATGTGGGTCGGTTTCCGTAATGGGGCCACTCATATTCTATTGGTCCTATACTAAGAAATTACCTGAAAGACTGAAGACCAGATCACAGTGACACAGAATACAGGAGACACAGGAAAATAGGAAAATGGCTAAAGAGGTGTGACTGGGTGCAATAAGTAGTCATGGGGCCAGGGACAAAACTAGGCCTCACTCAGAAATTAACACAATGGCTCATTTACCAAGACCAGCAATAGTAAGTGCATATTTCTTCTGTTATCAAGTCTATCTTAACTTCTGGGCCGTCCTCCAGGCCGGGAAATAGAACTTGATAAAGCGTCCAGAGCTCTGCGCCTTGCAGGTCTGGATGATTCCCTCCCCAGGCACAGAAACGCTTCAGAATAACTTCATCTCCTATCATGGATATTTTTAATCAAATGGAATAAAGCATTAATATTTTTATGCACACCCTCCCAATCCGAACCTTCTTCTTTTGCACTAGATGGTAGATGGTCAGCAGTATCTTTGGATTTAAGTGGTTTTAAAGTTATAGCTCTTGGAAGAAGAAGAAGAGGAAAAAAAATAATACTCAAATATAGAAAATAGGTATGTCGGGAATGGGTTAATGGTCCAAGCCATATAGGTTATACAATATTTTTCGGATTTATTTTCTTCGATCTTGGCAGAATTACTTCCAGTAAGCTGATATTCTAAAAAGATTTGCCAGAAGTAAAAAAAAAAAAAAGTCTTCTGCATAGAGTAATCAGAGGAAAACATTTATTGATTTGTCATATTTAAAGATATCAGCATCAAAGATTGTTACACTTTTATGAGGTATCGGCTTTAAATTATAATTAATATTATCAAAATAAAATGATATGAGTAATACACATATAAATCATAAATTAAATATATCTCTAGGTAGTTGAAGACTTGTAACCAATAGGTAAAACAGGAAATATTCTCATTTAGGAATCCCAGCCTTCATCGGAGAATAGGTCAGTACTACGCTTCTGAAAAATCTTCCGAAACTCCTCATCAAACATACCGAGGTCCTCTTCATTTTTAAATATGCCCTGAAATTTACAGAAAATAATATTAATACAACTTAAAAAAGACCGATTACAGACAACAGCACTATTAAAGGAAACCTTTCAGGTCCCCCATACCCTCCAACCCAGCAACATATATATAACTAAACTCCCTGCCTAATCAGCCCTGTAATATTATTATTACTACCGGTACTTATTATTATAGCACCATTTATTCCATGGCACTTTACACGTGAAAATGGATATGCATAATAAAAACGATTACAGTAATCTTAACCCCTTAGTGACCAAGCCAATTTTGACCTTAATAACCAAGCCAATTTTTACAATTCTGCCCACTGTTACTTTATGAGGTTTTAGCTCTGGAACGCTTCAACGTATCCCGCTGATTCGGAGATTGTTTTTGTACTTAATGTACTTCATGTTAGTGGTAAAAATTTCTACAAGACTTGCGTTTATTTACGAAAAAAATGGAAATTTGGCAAAAATGTTGAACATTTTTTCAAACTTCAAACTTTAAATTTTTGTGCCCTTAAATCAGAGAGTGGTGTCACACAAAATAGTTAATAAATAACACATTTCCCGCATGTCTACTTTACATCAGCACAATTTTGGAAGCTTTTTTTTGCTATGAAGTTATAAGGGCATGTTGACCAGCGATTTCTTAATTTTTCAAACAAAATTTACAAAACCATTTTTTAAGGACTATATCACATTTGAAGTGACTTTGAGGGGTCAATATGACAGAAAATACCAAAAAGTGACACCATTATAAAAACTGCACCCCTCAAGGTGCTCAAAACAACATTCAAGAAGCTTAATAACCCTTCAGGTGCTTCACAAGAACTAAAGCAATGTGGAAGGAAAAAAATTAACGTTTAACTTTTCTCACAAAAAATTCACCTTAGACCCAAACTTATTATTTTCACAAGAGTATCGGGAGAAAATGGACCACAAAATTTGTTGTGCAATTTCTCCTGAGAGCGCCGATACCCCGTATGTGGGGAAAAGCAACTGTTTGGGTGCATGGCAGGGCTCAGAAGAGAGGGAGCACCATTTGACTTTTTGAATGCAAAATTGGCTGGAATCGATGGCGGGCACCATATCGCGTTTGGAGACCCCCTGATGTACCTAACGAGTGGAAACCCCACAATTCGTACTCCAACCCTAACACAGCCCTAAATCCAAAACACTCCTAACACAAACCACAACCCTAACCACGACCCCAACTCTAATACAACACTAACCCCATCCTTAACCCTTACTGCAAAGAATGGAAAAAAATATTTTTATTTTGATCACTGTGATAAGGTCTATCACAATGATCAGCGTCGGACTGGGGAGCCAAGGGCCAACCTGTAACATTGACTTTGGGTGGGGGGGGGTGGGGGGAGTACTTTTCACCTGCATATAAATATGACACTACCCTCGTTCACAAATTTACCTATATCTCTATATACTAATAAACTGAGTAGTTTGGGTAATGAATGATGTAATGCTGCTTTTTTATGTACAGAGTGAATCAAGTGAATTATTCCAAGTACTGCCCATACAGTGGGGTTGTAGGCCAAGATCTGCACTGGGGCCCACCGGGGGATTCCCGTTACCTTATGGGCCAGTTCGAGCCTGACAGTGATCAAAATGAACCAATAGGAAAAATCTCGGCGGGTGCACTGCGCATGAACCCGCTATTTTCCTCCAGGAAGAGGACATGGAGGGCCGGAACAGGAGGATCCGGGGATGGGTTGGGGGACCCCATTTCTCTCTCCTCTGATATATTGGATCATATCAGAGGAGAGAGAAATGAATGCAAAATCAGACTTTTTTTGGCGTGTGTGTGTGAGATCGCCGTTATTTAATGAACAATGGCGATCACGTGACAGGGGACGGTAAAAACCGACCCGAATTCATGTCGGGTAGCTGAGACCTTGGAGATTTTCTAATGCTCGAGGCCGCTATACATTTATTTCTCAGCGCCGGTAAAAAGCGGCGCTGAGGAATAAGGCCCCTTAAGTGCCGCCTTGAAAAAAAAAACATTTTTGGAAGCTACACTGCTCAAGGAAATCATCTAGGGTGGTTTTGAACCCACAGTAGCACAACAGAATTTTATAACATTGGGCTGTCAAAATAAAAATTACATATTTACCACTGAAATAATAATAATAATCTTTATTTTTATATAGCGCTAACATATTCCGCAGCGCTTTACAGTTTGAAATCTTATATTAGATGCAATTTTTTCATTTTTACAAGGGACAATAGCTGAAAATGGATTCATAAAATTGTTACACAATTTCTCTTGAACAATGTGATACACCAGAAACTATTGATGGCTAAACGGCAAGTCTAAGGAAGGAAGGAACACCATTTGACTTTTCGAGCTCAGATGTTGCTGGATTAGTTGGCAGTTGCCATTTGCAGAGGCCATAAGTTGCAGAACAGTAGAAAAAAGGCAAAACAACACAACCATGAGTACATATTGGAAATTACACCCCTCTGAGAATTCAGCTACAGGACCTGTGATTATTTTGGCCTCACAGGAGTTATCCATAAAAAAAGGCATGGAGTGCATGTTGCAGAGTGAAAATTGTAAATATGCTAGACATTTTTCAGATACATTGCGTCCAACTTGTGCGTCTGAAGGCACACATCCCTTAAATATGGTCCTTCCTGCTACTCAATTGTCATACATGTGGACACTATCTGCAGTTTAGGCACACTGTGGAGCATATGAATTTAGGTGTGTAATTTTCACTGGATTTTACTTGGGCGAGTGGAAGGCCATGTTGCTTTTTCAGTGCCTTGGAGATACCTATGACATGGAAACTCCCCTATTTTTCTGTTAACAAATCACATCTTAGTGGCGCATTTTGCGGGGCATAACATGTTTTGATCACTTTTACGGCTAGATTCACATTTATTCTGTGCTTTTGTTCAACACTTAGAGCTAAAAGAATGGCCATTGTCGGAACAGAGGTCAGATAAAGTTCTAAGTGCCTCATTATCAGACAAAATCCTTGAAAAAATTAGTCACTATAACTATAGTGAAATAGGCAGATGGAGTTACTTTGGACTCCTTTTGGCCTCCGCTCCAGCAGTGTCCTATCTTTTAAGCAAAAGAAGGCTCTCCATGGGAAAAACAAGATAGCCATTAAAAGGTATCTTAGTCTACTTTCACACTAGCGTCGTACTCGGCCCGTCGCAGTGCGTCGGGCCGACGCTAGCAGTGAATGCGCCGCACAACGGGGGCAGCGGATGCATTTTTCCAGCGCATCCGCTGCCCCATTGTGAGGTGCGGGGAGGTGGGGGAGGAGTTCCGGCCGCGCATGCGCGTTTGGAAATGGCGGTCCGCCACAACATGGCGCAACCGTCGCACGACGGTTGCGAAGTCTGTCAATGTGTCGCTAATGTTAGTCTATGGGGCAAAAACGCATCCTGCAGACAACTTTGCAGGATGTGTTTTTTCCCCTAAACGACGCATTGCGACGTATTGAAAACGACGCTAGTGTGAAAGTAGCCTTAACTACAAGGTTAACAAAAATAAAATAAATGATGTTGCAAAGCAAGCTTTCGAGACTTCTTAGGCTGGTTTCACATTTGCGGACGAGGGCTTTGCGGTGGACTGCGTAGTTCCTTCGTTAAGCCCCACCCACTGCCGCGCCTCTACGCTCAGCATGCGTCCTGCTTACCCCATCTTTAACATTGGGTATGCAGGCCATGCGGATGTATGCGGATGCCTCCGCATGCGTCGTTTTCACGCTGCGCCGACCGCAATAAAATGCAACATGTTGCAACGACGCATGCGGAGGCATGCACATATATCCGATTGGCCTGCGTACCCAATGTTAAAGATAGGGTACGCAGGACGCATGCCGATGTAGGCGGAGCTGAGGGAAGAGGCACGGCAGTGGGCGGGGCTTAACGGAGGAACTACGCAGTCCTCTGAAAAGCCCTCGTCCGCAAATGTGAAACCAGCCTTAGGCATGCACACAACTGCAGTCAACAACACTTTTGTGCCTGAAAAGACAGACACTGATGAAACAAAGGCCAGATGGGATCCAAAGTGTATCCATCCACCTTACTATATTGAATATTTTGGTCTTGGTTTCGTCTGAATTGTGTTTTTTTAGGGGAATTTAGATGGAGTCCCCAAAATAAGTGCTCAGTATAGAGCACAGGATTAAGGTAAATCAAGTCTAATATACTGATTTCTGGAAGGCAGGATGAACAAATAAACAGCAGTTCAAGAGTTGGTTTTATTTTCTTTTACGCCATTCACTGTGCAGTAAAAGTGACAAAGATAACTTTTCCCTATTACCTTACAGAACCATAGAGAGAGAGGATCTGAACAGGAAAACTACAGAATAAAAAGGCGGAACCACTCTCTACACATCAATGTGGGGTTCCTGTTCTTAAAGGATACCTACAGCCATGACCTAAAGATGAAATTACTTTTCTTTTTTGTTTTATTTTTACCTGGAGAAGGGGATGGCTGAGAGTTTTTTTGGGGCCTTGCTTCCAGCCAGCCAGTGGGTGGTAAGTACTGTTGGTCGGGATCTCAGACTAGACTACCACTCTTCACAAAAAAGATAATACAAACAAGTTTGGGAGCAAAAAAAACCCCAAACTATATTGGCGGAAGAAGTGATCGTTTTGTTAGACAAACACGTTTCCGTCAGAGTGCCAGAAGCAGAAATTGTATAAAGGCACGGATGATTGACCTCGTGGAGACCAAAACATCCAACTCCGCGGAGACACCATCACGTGTTTCTCAATGCAGTGTTCTAGATCACTGCGTTGAGAAACACGTGATGGTGTCTCCGCGGTGTTGGATGTTTTGGTCTCCACGAGGTCAATCATCCGTGCCTTTATAGACTTTCTACTAGGCACTGCTCCTGATATACAGTTTCCTACTCCACACTGATGAGGGGCAAAAACCCCGAAACAGCTGTCTGTGGATGGATACCATGCTTGGCATAGGTGGTTTTCCTTTATTGGATGTTTTATTGGATGCTGCCCTTCCCTTGGTTGTTCCTTCCCGGGGAAAGGCCTGGCTATTCACTGCCTGCGTTGAGAAACACGTGATGGTGTCTCCGCAGCTCCTCTACATGCAGAAGCAGAAATTGAGCAGGGGTTTTACAGATATGTCTTTGTAGTCAGGAAGCCAGATGGTTCTTTAAAAAAAATTATCAATCTGAAGGCCCTAAACGTTCATCTAAAAACCACAACATTTGAAATGTAAATGCTAAAATCTAGTGCACAGGTGCTACATCCCTTCTGTTTCATGTCTGTGATAGATCTGAAGAAAATATGTCAGAGTTTAAGAGAAAATCATGGGACACCTTCTTCATCTGCAGTAACAGTACCTACCCTTCAGTATTTCCATGGTGTCCCGAATTTTCACAAAAATTAAAGAAACTTTGATGTTGGTAGAAAGAAATCTTTCTTCCATATACACCATAAGTTGGAGAATCTCATAGCCGATTACCTAAGTTGTCACCTACTCAGCCAGGGAGATTGCACCTTGAATCGAGAAATCTTCTGTCAGATTTGTGGTTTGCAAGGTCTTCAGGAAACAGATTTGTTTGCCATAAGAGGGAATCGCCAGGTAAAAGCGTTTTTTCCCTAAACCCCAAGGAATCTCCTAGTGGGGTGTATGCCCTCCTTCAAAAGACCTACCGTATTTTTCCGACCATAAGACACATTTTTTCCTCCAAATTTGGGAGGAAAGTGCGGATGCGTCTTATGGTCGGAACGTAGCATGTGGGGAGGGGGGGCAGCAGCGAGTGGGATCGCACTGTGATCCCACTTCAGGAGGCAAAAAAATGTCACTGCTGCCCAAATCCAGTGCTGGGGAAACAACTTGGTCCCGATGATTAAAGTGCAGTGAATATTCATTAGCCGTTTCCCCGCCCACCTGTCAGCTGAGCAGTGAGCAGGGAGCAGCAAATGAATAGTCCTTCACTGAAACACACATGGGTTCCCCAGAGCTGGGGAGATCTGTGTGTCCGGTGTAGGAGGAGGCAGCAGCAGGGGGCCAGAGGGGAAAAGATCCCTGCACACCTGCCTGGGCTGGATGCTGAGGCATAAAGACTTGTGATGTCCTGAAGAGGGTGGGCTGGAGCGTCACATGGCAGCACAGAGCCCTCCCTCTTCTGATGCCATCACAGGTCCTTCAGACGCCCCTGAATCTGCAAGCTTATTCCTGTGCTGGGGAGAGGCAACAAGAGGGAGAGCTCTGTGCAGTCATGGGATGCTCCAGCTTTTCACCTCACCACAGTGGCTGGCTGGCTGCCACAATTAAAAGGTTAGTCTTTACAACACACAATAAAGCACTCTGCCACTCCTGTGTTGAACTATAACTCCCAGCATGCCATAGGATCTGCAGGACATGCTGGGAGTTATAGTTCTCCCAAAAGGATCTTAAAGCAGCACTCCAGTGTTAGTTTTCAGTTCTGAAGTGGTGCTTTAAATATAAGCCCTGTGCCCCCATTCTTATACCCTCCAGCGTCTTCACATAGTACTTTACAGACAGCACACTGGTCCCACAGCACCATCTACTACCCAACATAATAACATACTATTATATATAATAACACCACATACAATAGTATGTTATTAAATTTTACCACATTTTTTTTTTTTTGCTTTAAATATTTTTTTCCCTATTTTCCACCTCTAAAACCTGGGTGCGTCTTATAGTCCGGTGCGTCTTATAGTCCGAAAAATACACTAGCTTACACTCCCCCCCTCCTTTTAATTCCTGTGGTGGTGAAGAAAATTCAGAAGGAGGGAGCCAGAGTTTTCCTAATTGCGCCCACCCCCCTTCTCCGTCTGGCCCAGGACAGCATGGAGAACATGGCTAAGATTTATGTAAATCCTTAACCCCTGGATACTTCCCAAGGATCCATATCTTCATAGGGCCCAATTCTCCACCTTGGATTCGCAACCTGCATCTGACACCCTGTAACTTGAGGGGAGATTATTATTGGCTAGGGGTTTTTCACCAGACTTAGTCTCTACCCTTCTTTTATGTAGCAAAAAGGGTACCTCTCTGAGGTGTTGAGATACTAATATTAGGTGTAGGTTCTTGGATTTTTCTACGAAAAGCTTGTTGACAAAACAGTAGCTTCCCCTTATACAAGTATTGGAACTTTTCCAGAAAAGCCTAGAGAAGGGCCTCTCCACTAGCACTTTGAAAGTTCAGGTTTCATCTCTAGGGGTCCTATTTGACCAGATCATCTCTGGGTGGTTAGATTTATCAAACCTGTCTTTAAGTCTAGACCATAGGATGGTCCAAAAGTAGCACATTGGGATCTGAATCTGGTGCTTAATACCCTCAACCAAAACCGACATGAACCGCTTTCGTTTGCCACTGTTAGAGTCCTCACTCTGAAAACTGCTCTTCTAGTGGCTTTAACCTCAGTTAAAAGGGTTTGTGTAATAAAAGCATTTGAATCAATCCACCTTTCAGGACATTCCTTAAGAACAGGGTTGTTATAAAACCTGACCAGATTTATTTCCTAAAGTAATTTCTAGGTTTCATAGTTCCCAAGAAATACTGTAGTTCTCCTTTGCTCTGTCAGAATCCGAGATCTCGGAGTTAGGTAATGCTTCATTCTTTAGACATTATGAGATGCTTTCTTAAATACCTTGAAGTTACAGGCCCTGGGCAGAAACTTTTATCCAAGTTTGATTTGGTTAGGGCCTCAATAAGGGAAAGACTGCTACAAAAGCCTCCATAGTTAGATGGGTTAGAATGGCCATAGCTCTGGCCCATTGTTCGTCCAGTCACAATCCTCCTCAAAATATTAAGGCTCAATCTATAAGAGACATAGTCACTTCCTGGGCAATGCATCAGTAGATCAGGTAAGTATTGCAGCAGTCTGGTCTTCATCTTATGTTTTCTTTAAACAATACATGCTGAATTTGAAAGACTCTGACCTCTCCTTTGGGATGAAAGTTTTTTCAGTGTTGATCCCTCCCTAGGGATTTCTTCTATTTTAATGTGTCTACAGTGTCGTCAGGGTGTAGGGAAAATATGATAATTAGTACAAGTAATTTGATTTTCCTGAACCATGATAGCACCTTGCTTTTTCCCTCAATATGGTTTTATGGTAGATTGATGCCTTTTTATTCTGTAGGCTTCCTGTTCCTGGAGTTACCTAAAGATGCTCTCTTCATTACCGTAATATACAAGATGGTGATCAATACATCTGCACAAAGATGGTGTAGTTACAATATTTATTGAACAAGACAAATACTCACTTTTGGCAAATATCCCAGTAACTGTGAGGCATGTTGCTTGAGAAGTTTCTGTCTCTCCTCCTCAATGATAGCCCGGCGAAATGCTTCTCTCTTCTCCTCCTCATGCCTTTCTTGGAGTTCACGGTCCTGAAAATAATGAAAAAAGTTAGTTAAGGAAGGCAGCACGTGCTTTAAATCAATGCAAAAATCATGTACAACTTTATTGTGGCTTTAGTAACAAAACATGTCAGGCTGGAGAAAATGTGGAACAAGATGTAAAGTCACAGGTCGTGCTTCTGCGACCTTCGGGGATAACTTAGTAATCACTTAGCTGCAGGGAACCTCCAGTATTTAGGATGGGGCGCTGTATAATTGCTGGATAGGGAATAGGAAATTCTTTATGGGAGTAACCCTTTAATTGATGAGAATATTCTGTGATCTAAGAAAAATATTACAGATTTGATTTCACCGAATTGCAGAAGTGAAAGAAAAACTGTAATTAATATTTTTTTTCTGAAGGATTCTTTGTTCACAATCTGAAATCGCTTCTTATATCACTGCCTAAAAATATCGCACTTCTTGAAGCTTGAAAGGAAATACAACTTAATACAATTCTCTGCTCACTCTAGGCTTAGAAGTCCAGAGAAAGCCCTACTTCCATGCTAGTCCTACTACTGACTGACAACTGTCTGGGTATGCACACTTACACAGGGAAGGCTGATCTTCATAGAATGAGACCACTCAATAGATTCATTAACTCAGAGCAAGCAGGAATATAAATCAATACATAAATGACTGACTCTTTTCCCACAGAAAATTATGTATGGTCCTCCTGCTTTACATTACGCTGCCTGCATGAAAAATGTAAAGATAATAAACAGTATGCACAGTATACAATTAACAATGTAATTTCTCACTTTATCAGCAATGAACTGTTTGCGTCGGTCCTCCAGTAGTTTCTCCACTGCTCGCTTGTGCTCAAGCTGTTTCATCCTCCTCTTCTGAGCATTCATCTGCTCAATCCTATCATCCTCAGCAAACTTTGCAAGCATAGCCTGCCTGAAAGCTTCTTCCTCCTCTTTTGCAGCTTGCTGAACTATTTGCTTAAAAGCCATTTGTTCTTCAAATGTACGCTGCAATTCAAGCCGCTGGCGAATTTTCTTCTCCATCTCTGCCTAAAAAAAGTCCAAAAAATAATATTACTGCTAAAGAACATACAGCCAGGAACCAAAGCTCAGCACTGTCCAAACTATCTAGTATCTAAGTTAGTGTTAAGAAGACCTTTATGTTGTTACAAAATCCATTCTATAACAACGGTACTGCTTGGGCACACAGCAGGGCTCGGAAAGGAAGGAGTCCATTTGAGTTTTTGCACAAAATCTGCTAAAATAAATAGCGCACGCCATGTCGTGTTTCGAGAGCTCTTGATGTGCCTAAACAGTGGAAACCCCTCACAAGTGATACAATTTTGGAAACTAGACCCCTCAGGGAACTTATCTAGATGTGTGGTGATCACATTGAATTCCCAGGTGCTTCTCAGAAGTTTATATTATTGAGCCGTGAAAATAAAAAATACATAAAAAGAAAAAAAAAAATCTAAATTTTCCCACAAAATTTTTTTTTTTTAGCCCCAAATTTTGCATTTTCGTTAGGGTAATTGGAAAAATGAAACCATACATTTTGTTGCGCAGTTTGTCCCGAATGTGACCATATGCCATATGTGGTCAAAAACCATATACCATGGCAGGGCTAAGCAAGGAAAGAGCGCTATTTGCCTGGGACAGATTGTGAATGCCATGTCGCATTTGAAGAGCCCCGGACATGTGAAAACAGCAAAAACGCCCCACAAGTGACCCCATTTTGGAAACTAAACCCCACAAAGCAATGCATCTAGTTGTGTGGTGAGCACTTTGTACCCCCAGGTCATTCACATACGTTTATAACATGGAGCCGTGAAAATTAAAAAAAAAAAAATCAAAACAAAACAAAATTTTCCACCAAAAATGTGCGCATATGACAGAGGATAGTATGGGGCTACATGGATGCGTCAGAAGCTAAACACGATGCTGTCTTGTTACTAGGCATTAGAGCAGGAGCTGAACTATCCTCTTAATGTCGGCATTACCTCCCTCCAGGCAAACATCTCTGAACAATAAATGCTTTAATCTCTTATTAGGCCGCACTAATCCCCAAAATCTCAACCTGGTTGTTAACCAGTCAAGTTCTTAAAATGTAACAGATTGCCACTACAAGCTATTGTGTAAGCAAAAAAAAAAAAAAATCAATGGAGCATAATTACATTTGACTAAATAAATTCCACACAGGCATTTATTCGGAGCCTGATTTGCCATAGTGGAAGAAAATATTTGGCGCTCGTAATCATTAAATAATTGATAATTTATTTAAAAAAATAAATGCGAACACCAATGATGAAGATGAATGCTGCTCTTTTCCTAAATGTGAAAAATAGATATTGGCGTGCACTCCGAGTTTCACTAGTGGAGGTGCCAATTGAGGGGATTGGTGAAATCCCTCGTAGACCATGTAGAATACCGGTAAATATCAATTGCACTCTCCTTTTGAATACAAACAAGATTTATTTTATTAAAAGGTCAAAAAATAAGAGCAACCTTTGAATGTCAACGTGTTTCGGCCAACTCAGCCTTTTTCACAATAGTTGCACTCTGTAGGTATTCTCTTCTAGACAGTGCGATTTGTTATGTCTGGAAGGTATAGCTCAAGAGATATCCTTGAGTAGGTTGATGAATGTGGAAAGCCTGTATTTCACGTGTCCCAGGCCGGGTACTTGCTTAAATGTAGCTGCTGGACAGATCAGCTGGGAAAATGGGCAAGAGCACTACTTCTGTGACAATGAGGATGGTTTTCCTTTCTGCTGTTAGAATATGTATGTCACTTACATTGAAGGAGTGCCTTCTACAATTAAGGGAATCTCCTGCAAATGACAAATTTCCCTTTGTAACCCTGTGGATTGAGGAGCATTTTTTTCTATTTCCAGTAGCCCTGATATGTAAAAAGTGTTGGTCACAACAATGAGTGCTATGAGTTATACGTCATGACCCTGTGAAAATCGGCATTGTCACCTGGTATATAGTGATGAGAATCAATAATACTTTATATTTAGAGAGATGTTTCCCATCACTTACAATTTCCCGTTGCCTGGCCTCCTCCGCTTGTTCCTCCAGGTACAGTTCTTGACGCATCTGCTCAAGTTCTTCTCTCTGTTGAAGCTCTTTTTGGATATGTCCTGCAAGCTAATACAAAAATGTATCACTGGTTATTTCTATAGAAAACACATATGAACCTACAAAAAGATATCCTGTTCCTCTAAATGCATTTTTAGTAAAGGAGTAAGTAATCTGGGTACACTCACGTTCACATGGGAATGTGATCCGGCGGATATCTGTAGATGTGACATCAACGGCCACATTCACCAACCAACGTGGAGGTGACCAAAGCTGGATTACCTCCCTCTTTATAACTTTTACAAATTGGCTTTAATTGTGACATTACTAATATTAATTTTGACATTTCTAGGGAGACAGAAAGAAAAGTATAGATAGGTGGGAGGTGGTTTAAAAGGCATTGCCAAATAGCGGCCAATGAAGAGGAAATGTCACATATGGGCACTCCCGCCTGGAAGAACCGCCAGGTCCTCCGTTGCACAAGATGGCACAAGCATTTCAAAGGGCAGATGGTATTTGGTGGCCTTGTGACTTCAAAGAGTTGCAAAAGTGGTGGTCTACTTTTAAGCTATAAATAATAATATTACTAGTTTCCCTTCATTAAAACGGTATGAAAGTGTGGCTCAATGCATGCTATAAAATAAGGTGCACTATGAGCTATATGCATAAAAGGGTTTATCGATTACTTTATCCTTTCTTATTTAATACTAGATGGCAGCCCGATTCTAAAGAATCGGGAGTCTAGAATCCATATATACTTTATTTATTCAAATGTAAGAATAATACAATTAATAAATAATAGTAAGAAAGAACAAAAATAATATGCAGTATATGGAGAAAACACCAAACAAAAGTTCAAAATTGGTGTGAAAATGTCACTGAACCACTTCACAACTAAATATATAGTTTTGGTAAATGGTATTATCATTTTTTTGACGAAATTCGGCAGGAGCTTGAAGAGCAACGTCACTGGGCCCGCCTCCACGCAGTAGAAACTTGCTGTGAGGTAAAAATTCAAAAATCACACCAAAATGGCGGGCGGAGTGTGTCACAGTACGGCACATTTCTCGCAGCAGGCGGCAACCAATCAGACACTGGACACTGTTGACGTCACTTATCTCCGGACATTAGCTCCGGACATTAGCTCCGGACATTAGCTCCGGACAAAGCCACGGAAGTTGGCACAAATTGCAGGAAGTAGTATTCTAGGCAATTAATCTCCGGACATTAGCTCCGGACATTAGCTCCGGACAAAGCCACGGAAGTTGGCACAAATTGCAGGAAGTAGTATTCTAGGCAATTATATATTAGATATAGTTTAGGGCTGTGTTTCAAAATTTGACATAAAGAAGGAGGAATTAATAAAGGTTTTGAAATGTATTCATTTACTAATTTGTCCTCCACTAATAGGATCTCCTGTATTTCATCATTTGGTCAGCAATGTTGGGGACTCTGGTTGTGTTTGACTCCTTTCCTCATCTCATTGATCAATACCATGTCCTGAAGAGCCTTTTTCTTCTCCTCCTGCTCTCTAACTTGTGCCATGCGGTCCTCCTCTCTCCTCTGCTGCATGTTTGCAAAGGCCAGGATCTTTCTGTTTTCTTCTTCCATCTTCTCCTTCTCCATTTTTCTCCAGGTGTATTGCTGCTCTTTGAATTCCTCTATGTATCTCCTTGTAGCATTCAATTTTTCTAGCTTCAATTGTCGCTCTCTGTAGAAAGAAAATATAATGTACAAAAAGTTCCCCAGAATAATGAGTAGATTTAATTTAGATTTTCTTGAGAGAAATTAGAATTTCACAGGTCACTGCAGTTCTGCTTGATGAATGAAACAGACAAATATTGCGCTGAAAAGGGTGTTATCATCATCATGGATGGGTAAAACAGCAGCAACTTTGTAATTTACCTCTTATTAAAATTCCTCTCTGTTCTCAGGAGCAGAGGCTTTTATAACTCTATAGTTTACGGTCCATTGCCTACTTTACTTGCCACCTCTGCAGTGCATCAGTTTAAAACTAATGTGGAGCAGAGAGCCACTGGCTCCTTGCATCACTCTTCTGCCACAGCCAGCAGACCTTTCAGAGGCTCGGAGCTGCAGAGCACTGCAGCATAATGACGTCAGGACCTCATTACACCACCTGGAAGTCCTCCGGCTGTAGAGGAAGTGCAGGGCAAAGAACCAGCTGGAAGGAGGAAGAGGACAAAGCAGCTCAGCAAATTAGGGTATTTATTTTTTTAGATACTAGTAGAGCACTGTGGGGGCACAATAGGAGCCAAATACAGGGGCAATATTAATCAATGGGGTCAGAATTGGGGACCCCCGAGGGTGGTTTGCACGTTAATGACCGGGCCAATTTTTACAATTCTGACCACTGTCCATTTATGAGGTAATAACTCTGCAACGCTTCCATGGATCTCGGTGATTGTTTTCTCGTGACATATTGCACTTTATGATAGTTGTAAAATTTCTTTGATATGACTTGCGTTTATTTGTGAAAAAAAAATGAAAATTTGGTGAAAATTTTGCAATTTTCTAACTTTGAATTTTTATGCCCTTAAATCAAAGAAATATGTCACACAAAATACTTAATAAGTAAGGGGCTACTTTCACACATCAGGTTTTCACAGTCAGGCTCAATCCAGCTAATTTTCAAAAAATCGGATCCGGTGGCAACATTCGTTTTTTTCCCAGAGACTTGTATTAGTGCCAGATTGTGCCGGATGACCTTGTGTTTCATCCGGTTTTCGCCGGATCCAGCAAATCTGCCGTTTCCAGTTTCTGGAAAAAATGTCCATAACAACGTTTTTTTGTCTCCAGCGCTTCCGGATCCGGCGCTTCCGGCTGTTTGCTAGAATGGAAGCCTATGGGAGCCGGAAGGTGCCGGATCCAGAAAATGACGAAATTCCGGCACCAGATTCCTTTTTTTAAACTGAGCATGCTCCAAACTTTTTTTTATCCAATTATCTGGATATGCTAGTCGGATCCGTCGCATCAGTTTTTCCACAATCTGCGGCGGATCCGTTTTTTTACAACAATCGCCGGATTGTGCCTGATGCAAAAAACCTGATGTGTGAAAATAGCCTAACATTTCCCTCATGTCTACTTTACATCAGCACAATTTTGGAATCAATTTTTTTTTTTTAGTTAGGAAGTTATAACGGTTAAAAGTTGAACAGTGATTTCTCATTTTTACAACATCACTTTGTGAGGTCTATATGATAGAAGATACACTAAAGTGACACCATTCTAAAAGCTGCACCCCTCAAGGTGCTTAAAACCACATTCAAGAAGGTTATTAACCCTTCAGGTGCTTCACAGGAAATTTTGGAATGTTTAAAAAGAAATGAACATTTAACTTTTTTTCACAAAAAAAATTACTTCAGATCCATATTTTTTTTTCATTTTCCCCAAGGGAAACGGGAGAAATTGGACCCCAAAAGTTGTTGTGCAATTTGTCCCGAGTACGCCGATACCCCATATGTGCTGGTAAACCACTGTTTGGGTGCATGGCAGAGCACGGAAAGGTAAGCAGCACCATTTGACTTTTTCAACGCAAAATTGTCTGGAATTGAGATCAGACGCCAAGTCGCGTTTGGAGAGCCCCTGATGTGCCTAAACAGTGGAAACCCCCAGAAGTGACACCATTTTGGAAACTAGACCCCCCAAGGAACTTATCTAGATGTGTGCTGAGCACTTTCAACCCTCAAGTGCTTCACAGAAGTTTATAAAGTTGAGCCGTGAAAATAATAAAATCACATTTTCCTCCCAAAAATGTTATTTTAGCTCCAAATTTTACATTTTCATAAGGGTAACAAGAGAAATTGCACCATACAATGTGTTGTGCAATTTCTCTTGAGCACGCCGATATCCCATATATAGGGGAATACTACTTTTGAGGCACAGTACAAAACTCAGAAAGGAAGAGGTGCCATATTGGAGTTCAGATTTTGCCGGAATGGTTTGAGGGCGCCATGTCACATTGGCAGAGCCCTTGTGGTGCCAGAACAACAGAACTCATTTTACAAACTACACTCCGCAATGAATTCATCTAGGGGTGTAGTGATCATATTGACACCACATGTGCCTCACAGACTTTGAGTGGTGAAGAAAAAATAAATTACGGTACATTTTTACCACTAATATGTTGTTTTAGCCCCAAGTTTTAATTTTTCTAAGGGCTAATAGGAATTTTTGAGTGTGCCAACTCCCTACATGTAATCGGGAAATATTTTTCAGGCACAGTGCAAAGCTCAGAAGGCAAGAAGCTCCAGATTTTACTGTTATGGTTTGCAGATGCCATGACCAACTGGGAGAGCCAATGAGGTGTCAGAACATAAAAAAAAATCACCATACGTGACCCAATTTTGTGAACTACACCTCTCAAATAATTCAACTAGGGGTACAGTGATCATATTGACACCATTGGTGTGTCACAGAATTTTATACCAAAGAGACAGCAGGTGTTAGCTGATGGGACTATTACTTCCATCAGCCTACCCCTGCTGCTGCTAATAACAGTGACAGCAGGAGCGGCTGATGGGCGCTATAAAAAATAAATAAATGAAAAAAACGGCATGGGTTCCCCTGTATTTTCTGTAACCAGCCAGGCAAAACTCACAGCTGGGGGCTGCAACCCTCAGCTGTCAGCTTCAGCAAGGTTGGTTATCAAAAATAGAAGGGTCCCCACACTTTTTTAAAATTATTTAAATAATCAATAAAAACAGTGTGGGCCCCCCATTTTTGACAACCAGCCTTGCTAAAGCTCACAGCTGAGGGCTGGTATTCTCAGGTCGGTAAGGGGCCATGGATAATGACCGCCCATCCCTAGCCTAAAAATAGCAGATGCGACAATTCTGGTGCTTTGCCCGGCTCTTTCCACTTGCCCTGTAGCAGTTGCAAGTGGGGTTCATATTTGTGGGGTAGCTGTCACCTTTGTATGGTCAAGTGACATCAAACCCCTGGCTTAGTAATGGAGAAGCGTCTATAAGACACCTATCCATTACTAATCCTATAGTTGTATGGTAAATAAAGACACAGCCAGAATAAAGTCTTATTAGAAATTAGCAAAACACACTTTTCTATTTTTATTTTAAAAAATATTTTTAAACACAGTTATACTCACCTAGTGCCTATTCCACCAAAGCCCTCGTCCTCCTGTAATTAAACAAACAAAAAAAAAAGCATCCATATCCTTCACCTGTCGGTCGTTCTGCCCCACTCCGTAATCCATGTCTGGGGGAAAATAGGGATTTTTGTGTACTCACCGTAAAATCCTTTTCTCCGAGCCACTCATTGGTTTACACAGGACCGTGGGTGTATGCTGCTGCCACTAGGAGGCTGACACTAAGTGAATACAAAAAAGGGTTAGCTCTTCCTCTGCAGTATACACCACCCACTGACTTTGGACAGAACCAGTTCAGTGACCAAGCAGTTGGAGATTAACAATATCAACAGTAGGTACAACATGTCAACTAGAAAACCATCATAGGCAACAGGCCAAAAGGGTGGGTGCTGTCCCCCCCAATGAGCGACTCGGAGAAAAGGATTGAGTACACAAAATCCCTATTTTTCCTTCGCCACATTGGGGGACACAGGACGGTGGGACGTCCAAAAGCAGTCCCTGGGTGGGAAATAACATCATAACAGAGTAAACTCCTGGCACCCGATGACTAAAGGTGCGCTACGACTGCCTGCAAAATTCGTCTACCCAGGCCCACATCTGCTGATGCCTGAGTATGGACATTATAATGCTTTGAGAAAATGTGCAGGCTAGAGCAGGTCGCCGCTTTGCAAACCTGCTCCGCAGACGCTTGATGCCTAATGGCCCACGAAGCACCTACCAACCAAGTGGAGTGTACCTTGATCCCCACTGGTAAAGGCTTGCCTCTGATGCAGTAAGCATCTTAAATAGCCGACCGAATCCATTTGGTTATTGTCGACTTAGAAGCGGCCAATCCCTTCCCGTGCCCCTCCGGGAACACGAACAGGGCATCCGTCTGGTAAAACGGCACCATTCTAGACACATACCTTCTGAGAGCCCTCACATGATCCAAAGAGCGAAGAGCTTTCTCCACACGATGCACCGGAGCTAGACAAAACAAGGGTAGAACAATATCCTCGTTAAGGAGGAACAAAGACACCACTTTTGGAAGGAAAGGCGGAGACGGCCAGAGGACTACTGTGTCTCGGTGAAAAGTCAGAAAGGGAGCTCGGCAGGAAAGAGCAGTTAAACTCCGAGACCCTTCTGATCGAAGTAATCGCGACTAGGAAGGTGACCTTCCATGAGAGATTGGATAGAGAGATGTCCTGCAACGGCTCGAAGGGAGATTCTTGTAGGACACCTAGGACCGGATTAAGATTCCAGGCGTCTAGGGGCGCTCTATAGGGAGGTACCACATGGGAGACTCCCTGAAAGAACGTTCTCACCTGGGGTTTGGAAGCGATCTTACGCTGGATCAGGACGGACAAGGCCAAGACCTGCCCCTTGAGGGAGCTCGGCACTAGGCCCAAGTCCAGGCCGGACTGAAGGAATTCCAAAATGGTGGGAATGCTGAAAACCAGCAGAGGCCGACATCTGCTTCTGCACCATTCGAAAAAGATTTTCCAGATCCAATGATAGATACGCCCTGACACCGGCTTTGAACATTGATCATGGTGGAAACTACCTGGGGGAAAAACCCTCTTGGGTCAGAACCCAGGATTCAACAACCAAGCCGTCAAACACAGGGCCCCTGAGTTCTGGTGGTAAATCGGACACTGAGAAAGCAGATCCGGTCGATCTGGAAGTCGCCAAGGAACCTCTTTGACTAGTTGCACCAGCTCAGCCTACCATGCTCGGTGTGGCCAGTCTGGAGCAACTAGGATCACCGATACCCCCTCTGCCTTGATCTTCCTGATGACCTTCGGAAGCAAGCGCAACAGAGGAAACAGGTATGGAAGACAGAAGTGACTCCATGGAAGGAGCAGCGCGTCCACCACGATGGCTCTCGGGTCCCATGATCAGGCCATAAACTCGGGCACCTTGGCATTGAACCAGGATGCCATCAGGTCCATGTCCGGAGTTCCCCAGGGAAGGCAAATCTGCTAGAAAATCTCCTGATGGAGAGACCACTCTCCCGAGGCTAGGCCTTAATGGCTGAGGAAATCCGTGGCCAGGTTTTCCACTCCTGGAAAGTGAACGGCCGAGATAACTGAGTGGTTCCTTTCGGCTCAGCGAAGGATGTGTTCCACCTCGTGCATTGCAGCTTTGCTGCGAGTGCCCCCTTGATGATTGATATAAGCCACAGCCGTGGCATTGTCCAACTGGATATATATGGGGTGGCCTGCTAGGAGACGATGGAACCACCGCAGGGACGGTCAAATCGCTCGGATCTCCAGGACATTGATGGGAAAATGTGACTCCTGAGGAGACCAACTCACCTAGGCAGTGTGGTAACGAAAAACAGCTCCCCAGCTGAGGAGGCTGGCATTGGTAGTGACCACCAGCCAATGGACAGGGAGAAAGGAATTCCCTTGGAGGAGGGAGGACCGGAGCGTCCACCACTGGAGTGCCTGCTTGACCCGAGGGGTCAGCCGACACGGTCGATCGAAGGAAAAGGTACTCTTGTCCCATGCATCCAAAAATGCATGTTGTAGGGGAAGAAGATACAGCTGCGCAAATGGAATTGCTTCCATTGCAGCTACCATCTTCCCGAGGAACCGCATGCCAAAACAGATGGAACAAGTAGACGGTTGACAGAGCGCAAGGACACCCTGATGAAGAGCTAAGACCTTATCCCGAGGGAGAATCACCAACCCTCGGGAAGTGTCCAGAATCATGCCCAGGAAGGAACTTTGCTGAGCTGGAATGGGAGATTTGTTCAGGTTGATCAACCAGCCTAGCCAAGAAATGGTATCCCATGAAATGCGGAGGCACCCCTCGTCTAGGTAAGGGAAGACGACTACGCCCCGAGGGTGTAAAATGGACATGACAGCCGCCGTGACATTTGTGAACACCCTGGGTGAGCAGTGGCGAGGCCGAAGGGCAAAGCTGTGAACTGAAAAAGTTCTCCGCGCACGGCGAAGTGAAGGAACCTTTGGTGAGGGGGGAAGATTGGGATGTGAAGATACGCATCCCAAATATCGAAGGCGGCTAGGAACTCCCCTTGCTCCATCGAGGAGATGACGGAACGGAGAGATTCAATCCTGAAATGCCGGACTCTGACAAATTTGCTTAGAAGCTTTAGGTCCAGGATGGGCCTGACTGTACCATCCTTTTTTTGGGACCATGAACAGATTTGAATAGAAATCCTGGAACCTTTCGTTCTCCGGGACAGGGGTAATGACTCCGTCTTGGCAGAATGACTCTATGGCTTGGTAAAAGGATCTTGCCCTCGTTCCCGCTTTGGGGGGATGGGAGGCAAAAAAAACGGTTGGAGGAGGGAAAGAAAATTTATTTTGTATCCAGAAGACAACAGATTCCTGACCCACTTGTCGTGAACGACTGCGAGCCAGACATGGAGAAACAGGAGAAGGCAGCCGCCCACTCTGCTGGTGTCATCCGGACAGTGTTGCAAGTCATTTAGCTGAGGATCTTTGGGGCCTGGATCCCCTAGATCTGGCCTGCTTGGAGAGGGCATTCCACGAGTGGTTAGGTTTGTATGAGGCCTGTGGGCTCTTGCCCCTGCGAACGGGGCGCCCCGAACTGGGGAAACTGGCTGTAGAGGACCACCCGTAATTGCTGTGAAAGGACTGGAATCGTGTCTGCAGCCGTCGGCGGATAGGGCGCCTAATTCTCTTCTGGGGAAGGGATTTACTCTTCCCGCCTGTAGCGTCCGAAATAAGCTGGTCCAGCTTTTCTCCGAATAAGCGACTGCTGAGATAAGGGAGGGAGATTAAGGACTTTTTGGATGCAGAGTCCGCTTGTCAGTCCCTGAGCCATAGTGCCATTGTTTGCGGAGGTCAGATGAGAAGGGATATCCGGTTTCAAGAGATCTCTGACCTGCAAAACGTCTGTCTGGCCGCTCCATGTCACCGAACTATGTCCTGGAACTCAGGGTGATTGGCAAACACCCTATGAGGATGTTTGGTCCTTTTAAAGGACACTGCGTTATCCGCGTGGGAAGTAGTAGGCTCTTCGACCTGCAGCGACTGGTTGAAGGCCGCAATGAGGCTATCCACTGCAGCCTGATAACTTGGTGACTTTAGGTCAATGGGCCCCTTAGACTTGGATTCGGAGTCGTGTTCACTACAAGCCCCTGGAGAGGGAGAGCGAGAAACGGAGCTAACGGATGCCGAGGCGCCTGAGGGATGAGCTATGTACTTGTTTCCTAGATGTCTGTCTGTGTTTTAAACGAAAACGGCCCCTGCAGGCCAATGGTTCCCCTGATGTAGGGGAATTCTCTGAGACAGGTGGATTAGAGCTCCTGCTCCTGGAGGGCTCCTGAAGGGATTCAATAGCCTTAGTTAAAGAAGCCATAGATTGCGATAATAACGAAACCCACCTCGGGGGAACTAGTCACTGTGGGGTCGGTCGCGGTAGGGGGCTCTTGAGCGCATTTAGGGTCGCAAGCATCACAGAGCGAAGTAGTATGCCCCCTTGGTAACGCAGCCTGACAGGAAGTGCATGAAGCAAAAAACACTGTGCTTTGGTGGACTTTTTGGAGGTTTTAGGTAGGGACATGCTGAACCCCTGTTATCTCCCAATATACTGCAGGAAGGGCTATGTGTGAGCAGCTGAGGAACAGCGGAGCACTTTGTGTGGAAATGAGGGGCCTGAGGGCAGTGTAGCAGAGCACTTACCTAGGTCCTGTGCCCCTGAGACGTTGAGAGAGGGACCATCCAGCTCCCTGCAGCACCGCTGGTCCATCAGTGGTGGTGCAGTGGGAGCAGCATGGACTCCATAGGGGCCTCTGTGTATCCTAAGGGTTCACTCCCCTAGGAATTCACAGGGCTGTGTCCGGCTGTAGCCTGGCTCAGAAGGGGTACATGGAGGTGACACTCCATGTTCCCGTGTGCTGCTGGCGCGGGGAGATCGGCGCCCTGAAGGGAACCGTCGTCCCTAGTGTAGCTCAGGCATGGCATCCCACGTCGCAGGAGAGGATAAAGGGAGGTGACACTCACCATGCTCGCCTGTTGTTGGTTGGGGGAGACCGACCCCTTAGAAGGGTCCGTCGCCCAAGTCTTCCTTGTAAAAAAAGGTTTAAAAAAGTAAAACTTGAAAAAAAAAAAAAAAAAAAGTATGGTCTGAATAGCAGACCCCAGTGTGCCTCCTACGGACACGAAGCATGAACTGGTTCTGTTCGAAGCCAGTGGGTGGTGTATACTGCAGAGGAGGAACTAACCCTTTTTGTATTCACTTAGTGGCAGCAGCACATACCCACGGTCCTGTGTCCCCCAATGTGGCGAAGGAGAAAACAGTTTTCAACCTGGACGGTGCCAAGATGTGACCGTCCAGGTTGAGAACCACTGGTGAATGAGCGGCTGCGAGTGCAGAGTCAGTGACCGGTGGGGCTATATGGGGGACATTGCTAACGTATAGAGTCACATGGGAAATATCACTACTATATGGCTATGTGCACACGTACAGGTTTTTTCGCGTTTTTTTCGTGCTAAAAACGCTATAAAAACTCATTAAAACGCATACATTATGCATTCTATCATTTAGAATGCATTCTGCATGTTTTGTGCACATGGATGCGTTTTTTTCCGCAAAAAAAAAACGCATCGCGGTAAAAAAATGAGCATGTTCATTATTTTTGCGGATTTTCTGCGTTTTTCCCGCAATTCTATGCATTTGGGAAAAAACGCACCAAAAACGCATCAAAATCGCAGTAAAAACGCATGCGGATTTCTGGCAGAAATGTCCGGTTTTTGTCAGGAAAACTTCTGCAAGAAATCCTAACGTGTGCACATACCCTATCTGAGCCACAAAGAAGGAGGTTACACTTGTATGGGGACAATACTACTGTATGCAAAAAAGGTAGATTCCTGAGAGGCAACAGTAAGAAGGTAAGTAAAATTCATGATTTATTGGTAAAATTAGAAGTGAAAGATTTTCACAAAATCCAGGGGCACAATATTCATATTGTGCAGCTGGATTTTGTGAAACTCTTTCATTTTGAATTTTACTAATAAATCATGAATTTTACTTACCTTCTTAGGCCACATGCATACGATGAGGATTTGATGAATTTTTTTATCTCAGTATCTGTAATCCAAAACCATGAGTGGGTGATAAATACAGAAGAGGTGACATGTTTCTATTATACTTTCCCTCTGATTGTTCCACTCCTGGTTTTGGATTACTAAAGGTACCTTCACACTGAGCGACGCTGCAGCGATACCGACAACGATGTCGATCGCTGCAGCGTCGCTGCTTGGTCGCTGGAGAGCTGTCACACAGACAGCTCTCCAGCGACCAACGATCCCGAGGTCCCCGGTAACCAGGGTAAACATCGGGTTACTAAGTGCAGGGCCGCGCTTAGTAACCCGATGTTTACCATGGTTACCAGCGTAAACGTTAAAAAAACAAACACTACATACTTACCTTCCGCTGTCTGTCCTCCGGCGTTCTGCTTTCCTCTGCACTGTCAGCGCCGGTTAGCCGTAAAGCAGAGCGGTGACGTCACCGCTCTGCTTTCCGGCTGACCGGCGCTGACACAGGATGCAGGAGGAGTGCAGAGAAGCACAGCGCCGGGGACAGACAGCTGAAGAGAAGTATGTAGTGTTTGTTTTTTTAACGTTTAGGCGCTTAGTAACTCGATGTTTACCCTGGTTACCAGTGAAGACATCGCTGGATCGGCGTCACACACGCCGATTCAGCGATGTCTGCGGGAGATCCAGCGACGAAATAAAGTTCTGGACTTTCCTCAGCGACCAACGATCTCCCAGCAGGGGCCTGATCGTTGGTCGCTGTCACACATAACGATTTCCTTAACGATATCGTTGCTACGTCACAAAAAGCAACGATATCGTTAACGATATCGTTATGTGTGACGGTACCTTAATACGGATGTAAAATACTGACCAAATACTAAACGTGTGCACGTGGCCTCACAGTTGCCTCGCTGGAATCTACTTTTTTTGCATTGCTTCCAAGACGAACCCCAGGCTACTCCATGCAAGACCCCAAGCTGTATCCAATAACTACGAATATTGTGAACTGACTCTCCCTCTACCTTAACCTGGTTTTAATCAACACTAATGTATTGGTGGCATGGTGGAGGCAATTCTACTATTGTATTGAATCACTATTGTATTGTTTTATTTATTTTGGGGGATAATGTTACCAACTAAGCTCAAGTTACATTAATTTTTTAGATTTAGAGAATTTAACGTAAAAAAATAAACGAGGCAATTCAATTAACTAATTTAGCCAAAAAATGGTGGACAATACTTTGCTTTGCGCAAAAACCTTGCAACTTTTCAAAGTTGGGCAAAATTTGGTGACTTTTGGTGTTCTTGCAATAGTTTAAAGCAGCTCTACCACAATGCACAGAGTTGTGGATGAGCCAGTATCTGGTGTGGCTACTCCCAACAGTCAAATTCAGTAAAAGTGGTGGCTATTCTTATACCAGAAATGTTATTTCAGTCCAAGACAAGAGTAATATTTATGGCGATGCACACGCCACTGAGAAGATGACCCTAATTCATTAAGTGGCGTGTGCCCGTTAATTTTTTTGTGCTTGACCCTGGTGACGGGTCCTCATAGCTGAGATGAAATGTATGGTTTTTTTTTAATTTGCAAAAGAGTGCCCACTATAGGTTTCTTTGGCATATTACAGCACCTATTGTCTACTATTCATCTCTACATGTTTTCAAGAGTCAGATTCAAATGAGCTTACGTTTGATCTTCTTCATAAATCTTCCTCACAATTTCATCAACAAGGATCTTTTCCCTTAGGAATTCCTGATAAGCCTCCTGCCTCTTCTTCTCTTTGTCTTCCAGCTGCGTTTCTAGCTCTCTCTGGTAACGCAGCTTCTCCTTATAACGTCTCGTCTCCTTGGCCAGCTCTTCTTCTGAAGCCCTTTCATGTTCTTCCTTCATTTTGCGAGCAATGTCAGAGTCTTGTTTCTATTAAGAAATGACAAATACATCAAAAAGGAAATTAATGAATGGCAACTAAAATTTAAACAGGTCAAGTACAAAAGGTTATTATAACCTTGCCAACCAAAAGCATGCTACGATTGGCAGCGAATATCGTCCGAGACTCACCAATGCAAGTCAGTGGGTGCCAGAAAAAAAACTCACGGCACACGGACAATATGACTATCGGGTTATAGACGCCTCTTCATTACTGACCATGACAATACAATACTAACTTCAACACCAATAATATTACCCCACTTGTCACGGCACCAGGGCAAGTGGGAAGAGAGAAGGCTAAGCTCCAGAATTGGCGGATCTTATGGATGTGCCATTTCTGCGGTGGCTGAGAGCTAATCTTTTTAGTCTGAGAGGGAGCCAATATGTATGGCCCCTTCCTAGGCTATGAATATCAGCCCACAGCTGTCGGCCTAGTCTTTGCTGGTTAATAACTATAGGGAGGGCCCCATGTAATTTTTTTTGTGGTCCACCATTTAATAAGCTGAAAAGAATAAGTATATAGCTGATATTAATAGCCTGGAAAGTTCCATGTGTATTACCCCCTTCCCAGACTAGAAGCATCAGCCCCCAGCTGTCCGCTTTCCCTCAGGTGGTTAACAAAATTTTGGGGGATCCCACGCCATTTTTTTCTGTAATTTAATGATTAATTAAATACATGTATAGTAAGCTACACATGCATTAACTATATATGTTCTCTCTATTTCTATGTATTGAAGAATATTTATTTTTCAAACTATCTTTAAGTGACATACATATTTACTAAAAGCTAAATGTTAAAATCGCATTGTTCTCGCATGAAAATCGCATGCCACTTGCATGAGACTCGTCTGACTTTTAAGGAACAACATTGGACCGATTTTATTCAGGCTGATCGCTATGAGATCAAACACTACAAACTGCATTAAATAGATGTCTTAAACCTGATGACACTGGTGTCCTTACTTTGAGAATCCATGTCAGAAAGACTGAATAATCCTAAAAGAAAACTGATCATTTAAAGAATACACAGCACAAAACTGCACTAACAAGTTAAAGCGAGCAACTGACAATCTGTCAGTGAGCTTGTTCTAACAATCTAATAGGAATGTTAGTAACTCTTTTATCTGTCTTTTTTTGAGCTCCTCTCAGCTGATTTATGGCCAGACTATACTAAAGTTAAATTGCAAAGAAACAAAAGAGCTTGTAAAAGCCAAATAGTGCAAAATTTGCAATGAAACCCAATTGCAAAAGTGATTTTTAGCCCAAATGACATGCTTTTAAGGATGCTCCAAAACGGTAATCAAAATCTGTTGTAAGGTATGCAGCTTGTATTGTTACATTTTGTGATAAATCTGCTGTACATCATACTCTTGTGCACCATAATATAGATCTAAAGAGATTGCAGCACCTTACCATTTTCTCATAATTAAGAAGTTCTTTTTCAGCAACCTGAGCAGCCCTCTCTCTTGCTAGATAGGCAGACTTCAGTTTTTGTTCCAATTCCCTGAGCTCAAGGCTGTAAGAAAACAAAAAAAAAAATAAAATTATAATACAATCATCTAGAAAATGTACCAGCATCGACTGAGACATTATATACTACTAGACTGTGGCCCGATTCTAACGCATCGGGTATTCTAGAATATGCATGTCCCCATAGTATATGGACAATGATGATTCCAGAATTCGTGGCAGACTGTGCCCGTCGCTGATTGGTCGAGGCAACCTTTATGATATCATCGTCGCCATGGCAACCATTATGACATCTACGTCGATACTGTGCCCGTCGCTGAATCAGAAACGTGAGATGTCTACGTCCTTTATGACATCATCGTCGCTGTGCCCGTTGCTGATTGGTCGAGGCCGCCTGGCGGCCTCGACCAATCAGAGACGCGGGATGTCTACGTCCTTTATGACATCATCGTCGCTGTGCCCGTTGCTGATTGGTCGAGGCCTGGCGGCCTCGACCAATCAGAGACGCGGGATTTCTACGTCGATGCTGTGCCGGTCTCTGATTGGTCGAGGCCTGGCGGCCTCGACGCGGGATTTCCAGGACAGACAGACAGACGGAAAAACCCTTAGACAATTATATATATAGATAGATGATATCAAACAGCAACAATACACTGATCCATACGATTATAAAAAACAAAAAAAGAAAACAGAATCTGTCAGCAGGTTGTTGCTACCTCATCTGAGTGCATTCTGAGGTACGCAAAAAGAAGCTGAATCCAACGATGTAACACTTAGATTTCTGGGTACAGCTGTTCTGAAACAATCAAGTGTTTTTAGATTTAGCTATGCAGCAGAGCTAAGGAAGCTAACCCCGCCTAGACTAGGCTCTGTATATAAAGTGGGTACGGAAAGTATTCAGACCCCTTTACATTTTTCCCTCTTTGTTTCATTGCAGCCATTTGGTAAATTTAAAAAAGTTCATTTTTTTCTCATTAAATGTACACTCTGCACCCCATCTTGACTGAAAAAACAGAAACGTAGACATTTTTTGCAAATTTAATAAAAAAGAAAAACTGAAATATCACATGGTCAGAAGTATTCAGACCCTTTGCTCAGACACTCATATTTTAGCCACATGCTGTCCATTTCCTTGTGAACCTCCTTGAGATGGTTCTAGTCCTTTATTAGAATCCAGCTGTGTTTAATTAAACTGATAGGACTCGATCTGGAAAGGCACACACCTGTCTATGTAAGACCTCACAGCTCACAGTGCATGTCAGACCAAATGAAAAACATGAGGTCAAAGGAACTGGCCCAGGAGCTCAGAGACAGAATTGTGGCAAGGCACAGATCTAGCCAAGGTTACAACAGAATTTCTGCAGTACGCAAGGTTCCTAAGAGCCCAGTGGGGTCCATAATCCTTAAATGGAAGAAGTTTGTAGCCCTGGCAGTCCAGCCAAACTGAGCAATCAGGGAGAAGAGGTAAAGGAGAACCCCAAGATCACTATGGCTTAGCTCCAGAGATGCAGTAGGGAGATCAGAGAAAGTTCTACAAAGTCAACTATCACTGCAGCCCTCCACCAGTCGGGCCTTTATAGCAGAGTGGCCGGACGGAAGCCTCTCCTCAGTGCAAGACATATAAAAGCCCGCATAGAGTTCGCTAAAAAAAAAAAAACACATGAAGGACTCCCAGACTATGAGATTCTCTGGTCTGATGAGACGAAGATAGACCTTTTTTGGTGAAAATTCTAAGCGGTATGTGTGGAGAAAACCAGGCCTTGCTCATCATCTGCCCAATACAATCCCAATAGTGAAACATGGTGGTGGCAGCATCATGCTATGGGGGTGTTTTTCAGCTGCAGGGACAGGACGACTGGTTGTCATTGAAGGAAACATAAATGCGGCCAAGTACAGAGATATCCTGGATGAAAACCTCTTCCACAGTGCTCTGGACCTCAGACTTGGACGAAGGTTCACCTTCCATCAAGACAATGACCCTAAAAACATAGCTAAAATAACAAAGTGAGTGGCTTCAGAACAACTCTGACAATTCTGAACTGGCCCAGTCAGAGCCCTGACCTAAACCCAACTGAACATCTCTGGAGAGACCTGTAAATGGCTGTCCACCAACATTCACCATCCAACCTGACGGAACTGGAGAGGATCTGCAAGGAAGAAAGGCAGAGGATCCCCCAAGAAGACTCATGGCTGTACTAGCTCAAAAGGGGGCTTCTACTCAATACTGAGCAAAGTGCCTATCACAGTGTCCCAACAACGATGTGCTCCTGGTGCTAAAACAATCAGTGCAAACAAACAAAACCACAGAGCTGGATAAGAGAGGAATCGCTGAAATCTGTGTTTTAGCCCCTACAGCACGCTGTCTCATCAATTTCAGATCGAGCAGGTTTGACACCCAACAACCCCCACCAATCAGCTGTTAGCAGGTCCCAAGGCGACAAGTACACAAATTATGGAGCTGGCACAAACTGTTTCCATACACTGCCTAGTGCCAATGTTTGAGTATTGTGGCTCATTTTCTATTTAAGTGAATGGAAGCTGAGCTACAGTATTTAACAACGGCCAGTATACAGTGTAGTGAGCTGTGCTGCTCCGGCTCTGTACACTGTGTACTTTTGGCCATGGAAGTGCTGACATATGATTGGGAGAATGTGGGGTGTGAACAACCCCATTAGAGAGGAGTTGTCAACATTCCTGACATGTCAGTTTAACCCCTTAATGCCCCTTGAGTTTGGAGAAGGCTCAGAAACAGAGCCTGCTTCAGAGGGCAGATGGCTGCTATATTGTACAGCTTACCTCTGCCTCTAACAGCAGCGATTGGCGCGCCTTGTCCTGCCCCACTGATTCAGAGTGAATGCCCACAGGGAGAACATAGCTTCCTTTTCGCCCTGCAACCACGCTTCCCAACAGACAACCACATGCATTTAAAATGGAAGATTGGTTGAAGGTTAATACATTTTTTTGCTGACAGGTTCCCTTTAAGTAACTACAAATATAGGTTATTATTAGAGCAACAGTATCCGTTACCTGTTCTCTCGTATTTGTTGCCTCATTTTCTCATCTTTAAGTTGCTCATTCTTTATTCTTGCCAACTCCTGCGCCATTCTCTCTTCTTGCTCAAGCTGTAACTCTTTAAGATGTTTGCTTTCTTCAAACTACATTTAGAGCAAAGAAAAGGTATCTTACGATAAGTTACAACTTCCATGGATTTTCTAGAATGACAAATCATCTCTATACATAATTGTCTAAGGGTCACTTCCGTCTGTCTGTCCTTCTGTCACGGTTATTCGTTCGCTGATTGGTCTCGGCAGCTGCCTGTCATGGCTGCTGCGACCAATCAGCGACGGCCACAGTCCGATTAGTCCCTCCCCTACTCCCCTGTACTCACTGCTCGGCGCCCGCTCTGTAATCCCCTCCGCTCACACAGGGTTAATGGCAGCGGTAACGGCCCGCGGTGTAACGCACTCCGTTACCGCTGCTATTAACCCTGTGTGTCCCCAACTATTTGCTATTGATGCTGCCTAGGCAGCATCAATAGTAAAAATATGTCATGTTAAAAGTAATTAAAAAAAAAAAACCTGCTATACTCACCCTCTGCCGCCTTTCCCGCTCCTCGCCACGCTCCCTGGATTGCTCCATTGCAAGCGGCAGCTTCCGGTCCTGTCCCAGGGCTGGTGTGCGACAAGGACCTGCCGTGACATCACGGTCATGTGACCGCGACGTCATCATAGGTCCTGCTCACACCAGCCCTGGGACTGCAAGCTGCCGCTTGCAATGGAGCAATCCAGGGAGCGTGGCGAGGAGCGAGAAAGGCGGCGGATGGTAAGTATAGCAGGACTTCAACGGGCTATAGGTGAGTATATGTTTATTTTTTTTTTTAAAGTCTCTATACTACGTGGCTCTCTGCTGGGCAATATACTACGTGACTGGGCAATATACTACGTGGCTCTGCTATATACTATGTGGCTGGGCAATATACTACGTGACTGGGCAATATACCGTACTACGTGGCTCTGTGCTTGGCAATACACTACGTGGCTCTGCTATATAATATGTGGCTGGGCAATAAACTACGTGGCTGTGCAATATACTACGTCACTGGGCAATATACTATGTCGCTGGGCAATATACTACGTGGGCTGTGCAATACACTATGTTGCTGGGCAATATACTACGTGGGCTGTGCAATATACTATGTCGCTGGGCAATATACTACGTGGGTTGTGCAATATACTATGTCGCTGGGCAATCTACTACGTGTCTGGGCAATATACTACGTCACTAGGCAATATACTACGTGGCCGGGCAATATACTACGTGGCTGTGCAATATACTACGTGGCTGTGCAATATACTACGTGGACATGCATATTCTAGAACACCCGATGCGTTAGAATCGGGCCACCATCTAGTACTTTGTAAGACACAATTCTAACGGGCCACCATCTAGTACTTTATAAGACACAATTCTGCACTTGTCCATGGGTCGGGTCTGATTTTGAAATTCAATCTTATTCACTTAAAGAGGACCTGTCACTTGGTAAAAAGCGGTCGGTTTTTGCTCCTATAATAATCCCCACTGCTCCTCTAAATATTCATGTTTTTTTTGTTTTTTTTTTTAAATCTGCCATATGGTTGCAGAAAGATGGGACTATTTATCTAGTTCTAATTTTTATGTTTTTTTACAAGGGCGAATTACTGAAAGGATAAAAATGCAAAGCAGCCTAAAGACAGGCCCTCCAGAGACTTCTGTGAGCCACTCCCCTTTGGTAAAAAGACTAGAGATGAGCGAACCCAAACTTAAAAGTTCGGGGTTCCTACCAGATAATTAGTGTTCAGTGCTTAACGCCGAACACAGACTTCTCCCGGATGTCCACTGCGATGCTCGGAGAAAGAGAATATGGTTCTTTTTTGCAGCTCAAAAGTTCGAGTTCTGGTTCAAGTTCGGTACACAAACCGACCTCTGGAATAAAGTTTTAGTCGGGTACCAGAATCGAACTTCCACAGCTCAGCTCTTCCCTAGTAAAGACCATGAGAAAAAAGGCTCACATCTCTGAAACCGTGTGGGGGAATTAACCCCTTAACGACCAGGGGTATTTCAGTTTTTGAATTTCCGTGTTTTTTGCTCTCATTCTTCCCAGAGCCATAACTTTTATATATGGCCATGTGAGGGCTTGTTTTTTGCAGGACAAGTTGTACTTTTGAATGACATTGGTTTTAATATATTGTGTAACGGAAAACGGGAAAAAAATTCCAAGAGCGGTGAAACTGCAAAAAAAAGTGCAATTCCACAGTTTTTTTTTTTTTTTACACCATGTTCACTAAATGCTAAAACTGACCCACCATTATGATTCTCCAGCTCATTACGAGTTCACAGACACCAAACATGTCTAGGTTAATTTGTAGCGTCTCCATTTTTCGTGCTGTGGGGCTGGGTGAGGGCTTATTTTTTAAGCACCAAGCTGATACGATCGTTTGATCGCCCCTTATTTTATTGCAATGTAGCGGCGACAAAAAAAATGTAATGCCATTTAGCCATCGGGTTCATTTTTATTATATTGACAGATCGGGCGATTCTGAAAGCGGCAATACCAAATATGTGTATATTTGATTTTTTTTAATTGTTTTATTTTGAATGGGGCAAAAGGGGGGGGATTTGAACTTTCATATTTTATTTTTTTTATATTTTTTAAAACATTTTTTTTTTACTTTATGCATGCTTTGATACGCTCCATGGGAGACAGGAAGCCGAAACACTTTGATCTCCTCTGCTACACACAGGCGATGATCAGATCGCCTGTGTGTAGCAGAAATGCTCACTTGCTGAGTGTCGGCCACGGGGCACTTTTGACCAAGGTGATAGGTCCTCTATAAAGGTAAGCTAAAATGACTTATTTTTTAAATTTTGTTTTGTGTTAAGTGCTCTTTAACCCCTTTCTGACATCGGACGTACTATCCCGTCGAGGTGGGGTGGGCCCCTATGACCATGGACGGGATAGTACGTCCAAGCGCGATCGGCGGCGCTCACGGGGGGAGTGCGGCCGAGTGTCAGCTGCCTATCGCAGCTGACATCTGGCACTATGTGCCAGGAGCAGTCACGGACCGCCCCCGGCACATTAACCCCTGGCACACCGCGATCAAAGATGATCGCGATGTGCCGGCGGTGCAGGGAAGCATCACGCAGGGAGGGGGCTCCCTGCGGGCTTCCCTGAGCCCCCCGCAGCAACGCGATGTGATCGCGTTGCTGCGAGGGTCTTACCTCCCTCCCTGCCTGCTCCAGACCCGAATCCAAGATGCCCGCGGATCCGGGTCCTGCAGGGAGGGAGGTGGCTTCACAGAGCCTGCTCAGAGCAGGCACTGTGAAGCAGCCTGCACTGCTCTCAGATCGGTGATCTGACAGAGTTCTGTGCACACTGTCAGATCACCGATCTGTGATGTCCCCCCCTGGGACAAAGTAAAAAAAAAAAAATATATATATATATATATTCCTAAATAATAAAAAAAAAATAAAAATATTATTCCCATAAATACATTTCTTTATCTAAATAAATAAAAAAAAAACAATAAAAGTACATATATTTAGTATCGCCGCGTCCGTAACGGCCCGACCTATAAAACTGGTCCACTAGTTAACCCCTTCAGTAAACACCGTAAGAAAAAAAAAAAAAAAAAAAAGAGGCAAAAAACAACGCTTTATTATCATACCGCCGAACAAAAAGTGGAATAACACGCGATCAAAAAGACAGATATAAATAACCATGGTACCGCTGAAAACGTCATCTTGTCCCGCAAAAAACGAGACGCCATACCGCATCATCAGCAAAAAAATAAAAAAAGTTATAGTCCTGAGAATAAAGCGATGCAAAAATAATTATTTTTTCTATAAAATAGTTTTTATCGTATAAAAGCGCCAAAACATAAAAAAATGATATAAATGAGGTGTCGCTGTAATCGTACTGACCCGAAGAATAAAACTGCTTTATCAATTTTACCAAACGCGGAACGGTATAAACGCCTCCCCCAAAAGAAATTCATGAATAGCTGGTTTTTGGTCATTCTGCCTCACAAAAATCGGAATAAAAAGCGATCAAAAAATGTCACGTGCCCGAAAATGTTATCAATAAAAACGTCAACTCGTCCTGCAAAAAACAAGACCTCACATGACTCTGTGGACCAAAATATGGAAAAATTATAGCTCTCAAAATGTGGTAATGCAAAAAATATTTTTTGCAATAAAAAGCGTCTTTCAGTGTGTGACGGCTGCCAATCATAAAAATCCGCTAAAAAACCCACTATAAAAGTAAATCAAACCCCCCTTCATCACCCCCTTAGTTAGGGAAAAATTAAAAAAATTTATTTCCATTTTCCCATTAGGGCTAGGGTTAGGGCTAGGGTTAGGGCTAGGATTAGGGCTAGGGCTACAGTTTGGGTTGGGGCTAAAGTTACAGTTGGGGTTTAGATTACATTTACAGTTTGGAATAGGGTTGGGATTAGGGTTAGGGGTGTGTCAGGGTTAGAGGTGTGGTTAGGGTTACCGTTGGAATTAGGGTTAGGGGTGTGTTTGGATTAGGGTCTCAGTTATAATTGGGGGGTTTCCACTGTTTAGGCACATCAGGGGCTCTCCAAACGCGACATGGCGTCCGATCTCAATTCCAGCCAATTCTGCGTTGAAAAAGTAAAACAGTGCTTCTTCCCTTCCGAGCTCTCCCGTGTGCCCAAACAGGGGTTTACCCCAACATATGGGGTATCAGCGTACTCAGGACAAATAGGACAACAACTGTTGGGGTCCAATTTCTCCTGTTACCCTTGGGAAAATACAAAACTGGGGGCTAAAAAATAATTTTTGTGGGAAAAAAAAAGATTTTTTATTTTTACGGCTCTGCGTTATAAACTGTAGTGAAACACTTGGGGGTTCAAAGTTCTCACAACACATCTAGATAAGTTCCCTGGGGGGTCTAGTTTCCAATATGGGGTCACTTGTGGGGGGTTTCTACTGTTTAGGTACATTAGGGGTTCTGCAAACGCAATGTGACGCCTGCAGACCATTCCATCTAAGTCTGCATTCCAAATGGCACTCCTTCCCTTCCGAGCCCTCCCATGCGCCCAAACAGTGGTTTCCCCCCACATATGGGGTATCAGCGCACTCAGGACAAATTGGACAACAGATTTTGGGGTCCAATTTCTCCTGTTACCCTCGGGAAAATACAAAACTGGGGGCTAAAAAATAATTTTTGTGGGAAAAAATTTTTGTTTTATTTTTACGGCTCTCCATTATAAACTTCTGTGAAGCCCTTGGTGGGTCAAAGCGCTCACCACACATCTAGATAAGTTCCTTAGGGGGTCTACTTTCCAAAATGGGGTCACTTGTGAGGGGTTTCTACTATTTAGGTACATTAGGGGCTCTGCAAACGCAACATTGCGTCTCATCTCAATTCCTGTCAATTTTGCATTGAAAAGTCAAACGGCGCTCCTTCCTTTCCGAGCTCTCCCATCCGCCCAAACAGTGGTTTACCCCCACATATGGGGTATCAGCGTACTCAGGACAAATTGTACAACAACTTTTGGGGTCCAATTTCTTCTCTTACCCTTGGAAAAATAAAAAATTGGGGGCGAAAAGATAATTTTTGTGAAAAAATATGATTTTTTATTTTTACGGTTCTGCATTATAAACTTCTGTGAAGCACTTGGTGGGTCAAAGTGCTCACCACACCTCTAGATAAGTTCCTTAGGGGGGTCTACTTTCCAAAATGGTGTCACTTGTGGGGGGTTTCAATGTTTAGGCACATCAGGGGCTCTCCATACGAAACATGGCGTCCCATCTCAATTCCAGTCAATTTTGCATTGAAAAGTCAAATGGCGCTCCTTCGCTTCTGAGCTGTGCCATGCGCCCAAACAGTGGTTTACCCCCACATGTGGGGTATTGGCGTACTCAGGACAAATTGTACAACAATGTTTGGGGTCCATTTTCTCCTGTTACCCTTGGTAAAATAAAACAAATTGGAGCTGAATTAAAAATTTTTTGAAAAAAAGTTAAATGTTCATTTTTATTTAAACATTCAAAAAATTCCTGTGAAGCACCAGAAGGGTTAATAAACTTCTTGAATGTGGTTTTGAGCACCTTGAGGGGTGTAGTTTTTAGAATGGTGTCACACTTGGGTATTTTCTATCATATAGACCCCTCAAAATGACTTCAAATGAGATGTGGTCCCTAAAAAAAATGGTGTTGTAAAAATGAGAAATTTCTGGTCAACTTTTCACCCTTATAACTCCCTAACAAAAAAAAATGTTGGTTCCAAAATTGTGCTGAACTGCTGATGTAAAGTAGACATGTGGGAAATGTTACTTATTAAGTATTTTGTGTGACATATCTCTGTGATTTAATTGCATAAAAATTCAAAGTTGGAAAATTGCGAAATTTTCATAATTTTCACCAAATTTCCGTTTTTTTCACAAATAAACGCAGGTACTATCAAACAATTTCATTGTCATGAAGTACAATATGTCACGAGAAAACAATGTCAGATTCACTGGGATCCGTTGAAGCGTTCCAGAGTTATAACCTCATAAAGGGACAGTGGTCAGAATTGTAAAAATTGGCCCGGTCATTAACGTGCAAACCACCCTTGGGGGTAAAGGGGTTAAGAAATAAAAATAATGATTTTTTTTGTTATAAACACGACTTTTTTAACCCCTTAGTGACAGAGCCAATTTGGTACTTAATGACTAAGCCAATTTTTACAATTCTAACCACTGTCATTTTATGAAGTTATAGCTCTAGAACGCTTCAACGTATCCCACTGAATCTCACACTGTTTTTCGTGACATATTGTACTTTATGTTAGTGGTAAAATTTCTTCGATATAACTTGCATTTATTTATGAAAAAAATGGAAATTTGGTAAAAATCTTGAAACTGTTGCAATTTTCAAACTTTTAATTTTTGTACCCTTAAATCAGAGAGTGGTGTCACACAAAATAGTTAATGAATAACTTTTCCCACATGTCAACTTTACATCAGCACAAATTTGGAAACATAATTTTTTTTGTTAGGAAGTTTTAAGGGTTAAAAGTTGACCAGCGATTTCTCATTTTTACAACAAAATTTACAAAGCCATTTTTTTTAGGGACTACCTCACATTTGAAGTGAGTTTGGGGGTCAATATGACAGAAAATACCCAAAATTACACCTTTCTAAAAACTGCACCTCTCAAGGTGCGCAAAACCACATTCAAGAAGTTTATTATCCCTTCAGGTGCATCACGAGAAGTAAAGCAATGTGGAAGGAAAAAAAATGAACATTTTACTTTTTTCACAAAAAAATTACTTTGGAACCAATTTTTTTATTTTCACAAGGATATCAAATGGACCCCAAAATTTATTGTGCAATTGCTCCTGAGTACGCTAATACCTCATATATGGGGGATAGCCACTGTTTGGGCGCATAGCAGGGCTCAGAAGAAGCACTATTTGACTTTTTGAACGTAAAAATTGTGTGGAATCAATGGTGGCGTCAAGAAGTTGCATGTACCACATAGTAGTACCAATAAAAAAACAGTTTGTCAGGCAAAAAATAAGCTCTCATACAGCTCTGCTGATGAAAATTTGTAAAACTTATGGCTCTCAGAACATGGCGAGCCCCCTCCTAGAAAATGTTTGTTCTTTTTTTTACAAACATATATTCAAAGACAAGTACAACTAATCTTGGAAAAAACAAGCCCTCGTATGACTGTGTCACTGAAGAAATAAAAATCCTGAAACATGATGATTAAAAAGTATTTAAAAAAAAATGGTTATATCATAGAGGCTAAAACTGGCTGTGATTCTAAGGGGTTACTACAGAAATTTTTAAATCATTTTATAATCTGAAAAGGCCTAGCGTTTTTTGAGAAAGATTAAATTAGTTTATCATCCCTACTGTAAAAGTGACAAAAGTCATCTTCTGTGGCATGCGCAGGTGATAAAGGTAATAGGCGTGGGCAGCTGTAGAGGGCTCTATCACAGAAGGGGGCAATTTATGGATTATTATGGAAAAAACACTGCTTAGCCTTTAGAGTAATTAAAACGATTGTGCAGGAGATAAAATATGAGTTCCCACAGCAGAAAAGAAACAAACAAAATAAAAAACATTACTCACCTGTATAACCCCTTAAAGCACCACTCCAGTGGTTTTTTTCTATTGCACCGCTGGAGTGGTGCCTTTTAATGTAACCTTCATCCTTTTCCAGCGACGCTCCCATCGGTCTCTGGCAAAAAGTGACCTTCCAGTAGCTCCAGTGTTTCATGGAGCGCGATGGAGGTCACTTTTCAATACAAGTCTATGATAGCCTCGTTCTGCCGCTAATAGACTTACATTCAGCTCCTGTGACTTCAATTCTAACTTCCGGCCAGTTAAAAGTTATGGGCACAAGATGGCGCCACTGGACTGCAGCCGCTGGAAGGTGAGAACTGGGGTAAGGGGGCTTACATTTAAAGCACCACTCCAACGCTGCAAAAAAACAGAGCTTTGAAGTGTTGCTTTAAGGACAAATCCAGTTTTCATTTCTGTGCCTTCATTTTTTCCTTCTTTGAAAACCCATACCTTTTTTACTTTTTCATTGACATAGCCATATAAGAGTATGTTTTTTTTTTTTGCAGAATAAATTGTAGTTTTGAATTACATCGTTCGTTGCATAGTACAAATGACTTGACATCATGATTCTTCAGGTCAGTACAATTACAGTGTAACCAAAATTAATTTCCGTATTATTTTTATTTGCAAAAGGAAAAATTGCCTTCTGTAGTCATTTTCCGAGACCGATTTGTTTTCAGTCAATGGAGCTCTATGAAAGCCTGCTTTTATTGTTGTTTGCAGAACTGTATATTATTTCACTTCTATTTTGGGGTACACACAATACTTTGATTACTGTGTACTGAATTTTTGGGGGGGAGGTGCTGAAACCAAAAAAAGGCAATGCTAGCAAATACTTCTGTATTGTAGAATATAGTAAAAATTATGATTGAATTGAGAATGGGGGGAGTCACTGCCTGAACGGGGGCGTCCCCAATGGTATAGCGCCATTTTTATGATGTTGTCAGAGACGGCAGCAATCAGATTTGAGGCAGCTTCTGACTTGCTGAGCCCACTCGATACACCTGCATGATGGATATAAGCGTCATGGAGTGCGAAGGGATAAATCCCCCTTGTGTTTCTTTACTCTTTTGCTGCTTTTGGTCTTAATCTACAATATGGATATTCCAATAAGAAAAGGGAAAACCACTGCATGACTAGGTGTGTCCAAACATTTGACTGGTACTGTATGTCTCCGGGACAACCACGTTTAATAAATGCTTGTCCATTAGTCATCTATTCTTGCTAATCCTTTTGGACAGAGGGTGCTTGGACATATTATGATATCTTGCTTTGGGCTTCTCCTAATCTTGTTTTGGGGAATCCTTGACTCGGTTCTAGGGCAGTCTTGGTGACAATGTTTGGTCTGTGCACCCTGTGGCCTTGATTTATTAAAGCCTTTATGCCAGTAATATGGCGTAAAAAGCTTTGAAAAGTCTCAACATTTTGGCGCAACTCAAAGCTGTGCTAAAATTTGGCTCCTTTTGATGTTCTCACACCATTTTCACCCAGCCGCAACAGGCAAAGCTGAGGCGAAATGGGGGCATGGTGACCGCCACTCATGATGAGCAACATTTGCTAAGACACAAATCTTATTCCAGCAAGGACTGGAGTTGGATTTGTAGCGGGTGCACACCGAGGTGGACACCACTTGTCCATTGTTCCTGATCCATGAAGAGGTGTATGCCTCTTCATGGATCATCAGCATCTGATTCCAGCACATTTCATGAAGACCAATGTGAACAATGCCGGTTTTAATGAATCAGGGCCTATGTCTTTATGCCAGCAAAGAACTTCACAGCTCTTACCTGCTGGAGCGTTTCCTCCATCCTCCTCTCCTGTTCTTCATCCTGAAGTCTCCTCAGAAAGCGTTTTTTTTCCACACGTTCCTCGCTCTTCAAGCATGCTTCCATCTGCTGTTCTTGGTTCAGTTTCTTAATTTGGTCCTCCCGAATAAATTCTTGGCGCCTAGCCTCTGCTATCATCTTCTCCCTCTGACTGTAGGTCACACTTCTCTTTGAAACCTAATAAGATATATATATTTGGGAGATGATTTATCATTAGAATTGCTAAATGCAAAAAAGAACAGAAAACGGACTTATTACAATCCTGCACATGGCATAATATATTTAACACATCTCGCTAGTCATTGGCTAAATTCATAGCACCTTACTGAACTTATACAGATTTATATATATTCATGTAAAAATATACTGTCTCTTATTTTAATACACTGGTGTTTATCAACGCTATAAAAAACATTTAACAATACACAATCATTATTATATACCATGAATTATATCAATCCAACACTCTGATGTGGACATTACATTTCTGTACCCATGTTACAGCGGACTCGTCAGTGGCGTAGGAAGGGGGGTGCGGGGGGGGCGGTCCGCCCCGGGCGGCACAATGCTGGGGGCGGCCGGCGCTGCAGAAGAAAAAAAAAAAAAAAAAAAAAAAGACGCCCCTTTAAATCTTCGGGCGGCGCCGTCCGCCGCCACGACCAGGGCCAGCTCCCCCCACCACCGGACTCCGCCCCCCGCTCTATACTCACCTCTCCTGGTTCCTGCGGCGCCGGCAGCTGCAGCCTCCTCTGATTCTGCGACGTCTCAGAGCAGAGGGCGCGATGACGTCACTACTGTGCGCGCCGCTCTGCCTCTCTGTCCTGAGCGTCGCAGAGCCGGAGAGACGCTGACTGCACCGGACCTGCGCTAGGAACGGGAGAGGTGAGGATTTTACTTTTTTTTTTTTTTCTTTATGTCTGACTGTCTGGGGCTGGGGCAATGCTGGACACACTGGGGCAATACTGGAGACCATGGGGCAGATTGCTGGACACACTGGGGCAGTACTGGAGACCATGGGGCAGATTGCTGGACACACTGGGGCAATACAGGAGACAATGTGGCAGAATGCTGGACACACTGGGGCAATACTGGAGACCATGGGGCAGAATGCTGGACACACTGGGGCAATACAGGAGACCATGGGGCAGATTGCTGGATACACCGGGGCAATACTGGAGACCATGGGGCAGAATGCTGGACACACTGGGGCAATACAGGAGACCATGGGGCAGATTGCTGGACACACTGGGGCAATACTGGAGACCCTGGGGCAGATTTCTGGACACATTGAGGCAATGCTGGAGACCCTGGGGCAGACTTCTGGACACACTGGGGCAGATTGCTGGACACACTGGGGCAATGCTGGACACTGGGGGTAATATGCTGGACACACTGGGGCAGACTGCTGGACACACTGGGGAAAGGCTGGACACACTGGGGGCAGTGCTGGACATACTGGGGCAGATTGCTGGACACACTGGGGGTAATATGCTGGACACACTGGGGCAGATTGCTGGACAACATGGGGGTAATATGCTGGACACACTGGGGGCAGGACTTGAGGCATGGGCAGAATGTAGATACGGGGCATGATTGGAGACACGGGGCAGGATTGGATCATGGGGCAGGACGGATACGATGGAGGCTGGTGGGGCAGGATGTGGAGATCATATGGGGTAGAATGGATACTCATGAGGGCAGGATGCGAGAACATATGGCTGGAGCCAGGAATGAGAAACGGGGCCAGGGAATATTATTACCATAGGGGCTAATTAAGGGATATTATTACTGCAGTGATGTATTTATTTTATTTTTTGAGTATACTGTTTTAAATGGGGGGGCGGTCCTGTTACTGTGCAGAGTGACACTATATCACCTTTTTTTCTTCATGTGATGTAATGTAGAAGTTGTGAAAAATTAAGTAATGTGTTCTGCAAGCGGAGCTCGAGATAACTGTGTTATTTCCTGCAGAAACGAGTCCTGGCTGGAAGGAATGATGGCGGTCTGTGCTGGCTGAAAGATGAAGGACTTCACCTAGAGACGTCACTGGTGAGTCAGTGTTACCTATACACTGACACTATACACTGTATACTATATAGAGCTCCTGTGTATAATGTCACCAGTGATCTCTGTATTACCTCTACACAGACACTGCATACTAAGTACAGATCTCCTGTGAATACTGGCACTTATGGTGATAGTATTGTGGGTTTTTTTTTATTACTGATCAGTATTGTAGTATTCAGTCACTATGTGGTGGTAATATGTGGTCTGGAAATGGTGTTGTGGTATTTGTCCCTTGTATGTAGTATTATTCGGTCACTATGTGGCCTGGTCATGGTGTGGTGGTATTAAGTCACAGGTGTGGCATGTGGGGGTGACACCATTAGGCCCAGTTTAAGTTCTACAAAACAGGAAAACCGTTTTTGGTAACCTTTGTGTGTATTGGTATTGAGCCGGGGGGGGGCGCCAAACTCGGGAACAGCCCCGGGCGGCAAAAGCTCTAGCTACGCCTCTGGGACTCGTCCCCTTGGACTAGATGCTTCTAAATGTGCAATATTCATCTTGTTGCATATGGCGCCCCGATCTATACCAGTGGGGTTCATGCAGACCAGGACTGGTGATATATATTTTTGAATGGATTTTTAATCTGGGATAATGTGTTGCGGGATCCAGTAATTATTTGGATACATACAGTCCTTATCTAAAGTGTTGGCACCCTTGAAATTGTTCCAGAAAGCGAAGTATTTCTCTCAGAAAAGAATTTCAATTACCGTACATGTTTTGTTATACACATGGTTATTTCCTTTGTGTGTATCGGAACAACATAAAAAAACTGAGAAAAAAGGCAAATTGGACATCATTTTACACAATACCCCCCAAAATGAGCCACACAATAATCATGTGTCTAACAAAACATGTGTAATTGGAAACATTTTCGGAGATACTTCATTTTCTGGAACAATTTCAAGGGTGCCAACACTTTCTGCCATGATTGTATGTGCCTATCGTTTTATGTGTTGGCTCCTATTTAAATCTAATATAGGTACAGAATACATATCTGACTGGTGGACTGATATAACTGACTGTATTCACGCCGGAGGACATTTTTATTTAGTGATATTTGAATAAATTGGCTTTTACTAACACCTTGAGAGTCAATGTACTTTTTTGGAATTATTTTAATTAAAAAACACAAGTTTTTCTGGAATAAGACATTGGATCATTTATATCAGATATCATCTTATTCAGCTTCCTATGACCTACATGCCCGTATAGACGACTTAGGGGGGGGGATGATCCTGCTGACAGATTCCCTTTAAGACATATTCCCTTCCAGTGCAGGTGTCTCCGAATCTTATGTGTATTAATATCACAGAGAGTAATTCATTAAAAAGGAACATGATATCAAAAAAAAGATGTGGTTTGGAATGGTGAAGACTCAAGCTGGCCAAAAATATACACACAGTTGAGAGATAGAGGTGGCCATTGTTTCTGCTGACAATCACATAGACATAATAGACTGTTATCTGCTGAGGAAGGCGAGAAAAGATGATCGGAGACAGCCAACTAAGAGCAGAAAGTACCGTATATACTCGAGTATAAGCCGACCCGAGTATAAGCCGACCCCCCTAATTTTGCCACAAAAAACTGGGAAAACTTAATGACTCGAATATAAGCCTACGGTGGAAATGCAGCATTTACCGGTGAATTTCAAAAATAAAAATAGATCATTCTTGCCCCATAGCTGTGCCATATAGTGCTCTGCACCGTTCATTATTGCCCCATAGCTGTGCCATATAGTGCTCTGCACCGTTCATTATTGCCCCATAGCTGTGCCATATAGTGCTCTGCACCGTTCATATTTCCCCATAGCTGTGCCCCATAGCTGTGCCTGCTGTTGTGAGTTCTGTTTTTGGGCTCCCTCTGGTGGTTACTGATGGTACTGGGTGACTTGTGTTCTCTGTGGTCTCTGGTGTCCACCTGTTCCATCAGGTTATGGGAGTTTCCTATTTAACCTGGCTTTTTTGTCATTTCCTCGCCGGCTATCAATGTAATCAGCGTGTCTTTTTACCTCTGCTCCCTGCGTCTGTTATCTTCAGGACAAGCTAAGTTTTGATTTTCCTGTTCCACGTTTTGCTTAATTTTTGTCTTAGTCCAGCTTGCAGAGATGTGATTCCTTGCTGCTGGTTGCTCTAGTGGGCTGAAATTACTCCTTATGTTCCATGAGTTGGCACATGAGTTCAAGTAATTTCAGGATGGTTTTTTTGAAGGGTTTTTCGCTGACCGCGCAGTTCACTTTTGTATCCTCTGCTACCTAGCTTTAGCGGGCCTCATTTTTGCTGATTCTATTTTCATAACTACGTATGTGCTTTCCTCTCATTTCACCGTTATTACATGTGGGGGGCTGCTATTTCTGTGGGGTGTTTCTCTGGAGGCAAGTGAGGTCTGTGTTTCTTCTTATAGGGGAAGTTAATCCTTCGGCTGGCGCGAGACGTCTAGGAATCATCGTAGGCACGTTCCCCGGCTACTGCTAGTTGTGTGTTTAGGTTCAGGATCGCGGTCAGCTCAGGTTCCATCACCCTAGAGCTTGTTTTGTTTTTGTGCTTGTCCTTTTGTGATCCCCTGCCATTGGGATCATGACAGCCTGCAGACTGTGAGCCCTCGCGGGCAGGGTCCTTCCTCTTTATGTACTCGTGTGCCTTGTTATCTGCTCATGTTTAATGTATTTGTCTATATTTGCCCCGTATTCACATGTAAAGCGCCATGGAATAAATGGCGCTATAAAAATGTATAATAATAATAATAGTGCTCTGCACCGTTCATATTTCCCCATAGCTCTGCCATATAGTGCTCTGCACCGTTCAAATTTCCCCATAGCTCTGCCATAATAGTGCTCTGCACCATTCATATTTCCCCATAGCTCTGCCATATAGTGCTCTGCACCGTTCATATTGCCCCACAGCTCTGCCATATAGTGCTCTGCACCGTTCATATTGCCCCACAGCTGTGCCATATAGTGCTCTGCACCGTCCATATTTCCCCATAGCTCTGCCATATAGTGCTCTGCACCGTTCATATTGCCCCATAGCTGTGCCCCATATAGTGCTCTGCACCGTTCATATTTCCCCATAGCTCTGCCATATAGTGCTCTGCACCGTTCATATTGCCCCATAGCTTTGCCATATAGTGCTCTGCACCGTTCATATTGCCCCATAGCTCTGCCATATAGTGCTCTGCACGTTCATATTGCCCCATAGCTCTGCCATATAGTGCTCTGCACCGTTCATATTGCCCCATAGCTCTGCCATATAGTGCTCTGCACCGTTCATATTGCCCCATAGCTCTGCCATATAGTGCTCTGCACCGTTCATATTGTCCCATAGCTGTGCCCCATATAGTGCTCTGCACCGTTCATATTTCCCCATAGATGCTCCACATATATCTGTGCCATTGCTGCTGCTGCTGCAATAAAAAAAAATGCCATACTCACCTCTCTTGCTTGCAGCTCCCAGCGTCCGGTCCCGGCGTCTCTCCGCACTGACTGATCGGGCAGAGGGCGCTGCGTACACTATATGCATCATCGCGCCCTCTGACCTGCACAGTCAGTGCAGATAGACGCCGGGAAGATGGAGCGGCGCCCGGCGGCTGGAACGTGGACAGGTAAATATGCGATACTTACCTGGTCCCGGCGTCCGGCTCCTTCTCCCGGACAACTGGTCTTCGGTGCTGCAGCCTCTTCTTCTATTAGCGGTCACCGTTACCGCTGATTGGAGAAATGAATATGTGGCTCCACCCCTATGGAAGGTGGAGCCGCATATTCATTTCTCTAATGAGCGGTCCCACGTGACCGCTGAACAGTGGAAGAACTGCAGCACCGAAGACCGTGGGACAGGCGGGGAGCGTCAGGATCGCTGGAAGCAGGTAAGTATGCCTCAGCGCCCTCTCCCCCTCACCCGCCGACCCTGCCGCCCACCGTGACTCGAGTATAAGCCGAGAGAGGCACTTTCAGCCCAAAAATTTGGGCTGAAAATCTCGGCTTATACTCGAGTATATACGGATCTTTCTAGGCGATTGTGTCTCCTGTTGTGATAAGGTAATTCAGTACCACAATGGACATAGAGGTCAGAGCACATACAGTGACCTGACAATAACCCAAAAACATAGAACGAGCTCTGAGACGTGGGAACTTTGCTGACCGCAATCCCTAATCCTCTCCAACCACAATAGAGGCAGCCGTGGATTGCGCCTAACGCTCCCTATGCAACTCGGCACAGCCTGAGAAACTAGCTAGCCTGAAGATAGAAAATAAGCCTACCTTGCCTCAGAGAAATACCCCAAAGGAAAAGGCAGCCCCCACATATAATGACTGTGAGTTAAGATGAAACGACAAACGTAGAGATGAAATAGATTTAGCAAAGTGAGGCCCGACTTTCTGAACAGAGCGAGGATAGGAAAGGTAACTTTGCGGTCAACACAAAACCCTACAAAAACCACGCAAAGGGGGCAAAAAGACCCTCCGTACCGAACTAACGGCACGGAGGTACACCCTCTGCGTCCCAGAGCTGCCAGCAAGCAAGAACAAACAAATAGACAAGCTGGACAGAAAAAAACAGCAAACAAAATAGCAAAGCAGAACTTAGCTATGCAGAGCAGCAGGCCACAGGAACGATCCAGGAGGAAACAGGTCCAATACTAGAACATTGACTGGAAGCCAGGATCAAAGCACTAGGTGGAGTTAAATAGAGTAGCACCAGCACCTAACGACTTCACCACATCACCTGAGGAAGGAAACTCAGAAGCCACAGTACCACTCTCCTCCACCAACGGAAGCTCACAGAGAGAATCAGCCGAAGTACCACTTGTGACCACAGGAGGGAGCTCTGCCACAGAATTCACAACAGTCTCCATCTTGACTCCTGCCCACAATACCTGCTCGTGTTCTGCTGCTGCTGACAATATGGTGATTGACTCAGTTGACATATGAGAAGCAATGTTACGGCCACATCAAACTAGAAAGCAACAAAGTATCAATGCTTTACAATAGCTGAAGATCTACTGCACGTTTACCAATGACTGGCGCTATTCATCTCTAATCTATGGGAATAAGGGCACGCTGATTAGAATCCAATGCCATTTGCACTGTACAGCGGGTACAGATGTTCTCCTAAGGTGATGGTACGTTGCCCGCAGATGCCATCACTTACTGACTGAGGACTGATCCTGAGAATGAGAAGACCCCAGCTGTGGCTTTTCAGTGATATTACCCAAAATGTATGGACCTTCAACTAGTGATGGAGTATGAGGGGGAAGTGCCGCTGCCACTCTGGGCCCAAAATTCCATAAGATAGTAAAGTTTAGCACCCACTGTTACATGGTCGTGCAGCAGGCATCGCTACCTCCTAAAACAAATGAACCCTGCAGAAGACATTGTCATCTCAGTCACTGCCTATGAAGAGCGCTGCAGACAATCACAAGCTCATGTAGATTGCTGCGCTCTACATAGGCAGCAACCAGGATGATAAAGGCTGCACTGCGCCCTCACGGATCTCTAGGATTCTTCTCTCACTTGTGGTTTGGAGAGGGGGGACAGAGACCTGCCGAGGGAGCGCTCCCTGATACAAGCACTAACATTGAGTAACATTTTATGTTTTCACATACTTTCTCCAGCCCTGTTTAGCGTAAGGCTATGTGCACAAGATGCGGAATTGGTGCGGATCCCCAGTGGATATTTCAGCGCAGAAACGCTGCAGTTCCGCACAGTGATTTACAGTACAATGTAAATCAATATGGAATAATAATAATCTTTATTTTTATATAGTGCTAACATATTCCGCAGCGCTTTAGACCGGCCTCACACTAGCGAGTTTTACAGACGTATGAGAGGTGTAGAAAATACGGATTGCACACGGTACAATGATTCTCTATGGCCCAGCTCCTATCTGCCGTATTTTACTGATCCGTATTATACGGTCTTCTATGGCCGTAGAAATTCGCAGCATGCTGCGTTTGTCACCGTATTGCGCAAAAAATACGCCAATGAAAGTCTATGGGGGCGAGAAAAATACGGATTACACACGGACCAACAGTGTGACTTGCGAGAAATACGCAGTGGTGTTCTATAGAAAAGCCGGCAATTCAGTGCGGTGTACAGTAAAATCACACTGACAGGTTAGCATAGAATAGCTAAGATAAATGTCTACACATAGTATATATATAAGTATATATATATAAGTATGTATATATATATATATATATATATATATATATATATATATATATATATCAGTGAGACACATATATGTATATATATTAATATATCATACAGCGCTGGATAGCTTAAAAGCCGGTAATTCAATTGGCGGCTTTTCCTATCTCCTTCACGAACCCGACATGATATGAGACATGGTTTACATACAGTAAACATGTCCTCATATGAACTCGAGCCTGGGAACTTTTCAGCCTCGAGTTCATATGAGGACATCCAGCAGAGGGCGCATAACCGCAACTCGAGGTAACTACAGGTCATTCACCTACATTCCATTCATTCGCAGGGTTATTACAGGCAGGGGCGGCTGCACTAGCCTGGATTACCAGTATAATAAAATATTACAGCAACCTGTGTATTTATTTCATTAAAATACTTTGTAATAATGTGTGCGTGTGTGTGTGTCTTTTTAAACCATTTCCTACTATTGGATTAATAATGGATAGGTGTCAGAATTGACGCTTCTCCATTATTAATCTGGCTTAATGTCACCTTACAATAGCAAGGTGGCATTAACCCTTCATTACCCCATATCCCACCGCTACACGGGAATGGGAAGAGAGTGGCCAAGTGCCAGAATAGGCGCATCTTCCAGATGTGCCTTTTCTGGGGTGGCTGGGGGCAGATGTTGTTAGCCGGGAAGGGGGGGGGGGGGGGGCCAATAACCGTGGACCTGTCTACTCCAGCAGAAGCTAAGTCCCTGCTAGTTAATTATTTGTTCATTGTTTCCTTGTCCAGTTGGCTATCATGATTTTGCTTTGCTAGCTGGAAGCTCTGGGATGCAGAGTGGCATCTCCGCACCGTGAGTCGGTGCGGAGGTCTTTTTGCTCACTCTGCGTGGTCTTTTGTAGTTTTTTGTGCTGACCGCAAAGATACCTTTCCTATCCTCAGTCTGTTTAGTAAGTCTGGCCTCCCTTTGCTGAAACCTGTTTCATTTCTGTGTTTGTGACTTTCATCTTTACTCACAGTCAATATATGTGGGGGGCTGCCTTTTGCTTTGGGGAATTTCTCTGAGGCAAGGTAGGCTTTATTTTCTATCTTTAGGGCTAGTTAGCTCTTAGGCTGTGAAGAGGTGTCTAGGTCGTGTTAGGTACGCTCCACGGCTATTTCTAGTTGTGTGATAGGATTAGGGGTTGCGGTCAGCAGAGCTCCCACTTCCCAGAGCTTATCCTGTGTGAGTTTAACCATCAGGTCGTTCCGGGTGCTCCTAACCACCAGGTCCATAACATATATGTATATATATATATATATATATATATATATATATATATATATATATATATATATACAGTATATATGTTGTTACGATTATTTGAGCCCATGGATCCATCGTATGTCCGTATGTCGGTTTTGCAAGCCTTCGAGAAAATCTCGCAGTACGGATGCCATACGGATTACATACGGAGGATGCCATGCGCAAAATACGCTGACACACCCTGCCTATGGATGACATACGGATCACTATTTTGGGGACTTTTCTGCGTATTACGGCCGTAAATAACGGACCGTATTTTTATACGCTGAGTGTGAGGCCGGCCTTACAGTTTTATGGAATAAAAAAGCTGTGCTAATGGTGCTTAGTGCTTTTCAATCAACTGCGGATTGAAAAGAAGAGCATGTCACTTCTTTTGTGCGGAACTGCAGCGTTTCTGCACCCTTCCATTATAGAAATCCGCAGGGGTAAAAACCGCAGAAAACCACACAAAATCCGCACAAAACCCACGGCAAATCCGCACCTGCGGTTTCTGCCATGAGATGTGGATTTTGTGCGGAAAACTCGGCACCCCAATCCGCAACGTGTGCACATAGCCTTAGGGCTGGGGGTTAACAGCAGAGAAAACCAAACAAAACATGCAACAAGTAAATATTACAACAATATAAACATTGGATTTGATCAAAAAAGCAGAAAAACCGAGCGGCTACAGAGCAATCAGTTCTTACCATCCAATGCATTGTGTTTGGGGCAAGTCCTGCACTGGTGGAAGGGGCTCATGGCGCCGGCCCAAGAGTCAGGCCGCGCTCACACATCAGTGTGTCTCATCAGTATCCTTAAGCCAAAACCAGGAGTGGGTGATAAATGCAGAAGTGGTGCATATGTTTCTATTACACTTTTCCTCTGATTGTTCCCTCCTGATTTTGGCTTACAAATACTGATGTAAAATACTGACCAAATACTGACTGTGTGAACGTGGGCTTAGAGGGAAGGGGGTAAAATCCTATAGACAAGGGCTGTGCTGCAGTACTACATGTATATGATATTAAAAAGGTGTCCAAAAATTACCACCAACATGGCTGCTTACTGCCCCCCGCGCACAGGTCGTGTGTGGTATTACATCTCGGGACCATTCGCTTTAATGAAGCTAAGATGCACTACCTGCCATCACCGGAGGACGGGGCGGCGCTGTGCAGCCATGTTGTACAGTCCTGTAGTTGTGGTCTGTATCGGGCTCCAGGATAGTATGTGCGCGGTGTGCTGCAGTACGTGACACAACACATCAGTGCAGACGACCCCTCAGTCAGACAATGTCCTTCCTCACCATCATTGTTACAGCTCAGAGCCCGCGCTTCTCCCAGATCCGCCACTTCTTCCTCAGCCGCCGCTGCTGTTTGCCCACGTTACTCAGGTAACCGAGTTTCCAAGGATATTCTCCGCCCATCCATGCCCTCTTTTTCCTCACGTGACCTGCTAACTAGCTCACATTTCGAAAGCTGTCGCTACAAAGCGATCCGGCCGCCATGTTTTTGGTTGCTTAGCAAATGAGCGCTCAAAATGATGATATTTTGTTTTATTAGCGCCACCTAGTGTGCGGCCTGCGTTAGGTACAAAGACAACCCGTGTGTTGTAGTCTCTCGGCCCTGTTTTAAGGCCTAAGGTCTGGACGCACGGTAAGATCACGTGGTATTTGTGGAGCAACCTATCCTGATAGTGTACCCAGCTGATATCTGAGGGGACACTGTGTGTACAGGGGGTGAGGGGGGCGGTTCAGAGGCCGGTATATGAAGGGGGCACTGTGTACATGGGATAATGGCTCAGAGGCTGATACAGGAGATGATGGCAGCTTAAAGGCTGGTATGTGAGGGGGCACTGTGTGTACAGGGGATGATGGTGGCTCAGAGGCTGCTATGTGAGGGGGCACTGTGTATAGGAGATGATGGTGGCTCAGAGGCTGCTATGTGAGGGGGCACTGTGTATAGGAGATGATGGTGGCTCAGAGGCTGCTATGTGAGGGGGCACTGTGTGTACAGGGGATGATGGTGGCTCAGAGGCTGCTATGTGAGGGGGCACTGTGTACAGGGGATGATGGTGGCTCAGAGGCTGGTATGTGAGGGGGCACTGTGTGTACAGGGGATGATGGTGGCTCAGAGGCTGCTATGTGAGGGGGCACTGTGTGTACAGGGGATGATGGTGGCTCAGAGGCTGCTATGTGAGGGGGCACTGTGTACAGGGGATGATGGTGGCTCAGAGGCTGCTATGTGAGGGGGCACTGTGTATAGGAGATGATGGTGGCTCAGAGGCTGCTATGTGAGGGGGCACTGTGTGTACAAGGGGTGATAGCGGCTCAGAGGCTGGTATGTGAGGGGGCACTGTGTACAGGGGAAGATGGTGGCTCAGAGGCTGCTATGTGAGGGGGCACTGTGTATAGGAGATGATGGTGGCTCAGAGGCTGCTATGTGAGGGGGCACTGTGTGTACAAGGGGTGATGGTGGTTCAGAGGTTGGTATGTGAGGGGGCACTGTGTGTACAGGGGGTGAGGGCGGCACAGAGGCTGATATGTGAGGGGGCACTGTGTGTACAGGGGATGATGGTGGCTCAGAGGCTGCTATGTGAGGGGGCACTGTGTGTACAGGGGATGATAGCGGCTCAGAGGCTGGTATGTGAGGGGGCACTGTGTACAGGGGAAGATGGTGGCTCAGAGGCTGCTATGTGAGGGGGCACTGTGTACAGGGGATGATGGTGGCTCAGAGGCTGCTATGTGAGGGGGCACTGCGTGTACAGGGGATGATAGCGGCTCAGAGGCTGGTATGTGAGGGGGCACTGTGTATAGGGGATGATGGTGGCTCCGAGGCTGCTATGTGAGGGGGCACTGCGTGTATAGGGGATGATGGTGGCTCAGAGGCTGCTATGTGAGTGGGCACTGTGCGTACAGGGGATGATAGCGGCTCAGAGGCTGGTATGTGAGGGGGCACTGTGTGTGCAGGGGATGATGGTGGCTCAGAGGCTGCTATGTGAGGGGGCACTGTGTGTACAGGGGATGATAGCGGCTCAGAGGCTGCTATGTGAGGGGGCACTGTGTACAGGGGATGATGGTGGCTCAGAGGCTGCTATGTGAGGGGGCACTGTGTGTACAAGGGGTGATGGTGGCTCAGAGGTTGGTATGTGAGGGGGCACTGTGTGTACAGGGGGTGAGGGCGGCTCAGAGGCTGCTATGTGAGGGGGCACTATGTACAGGGGATGATGGTGGCTCAGAGGCTGCTATGTGAGGGGGCACTGTGTGTACAAGGGGTGATGGTGGCTCAGAGGTTGGTATGTGAGGGGGCACTGTGTACAGGGGATGATGGTGGCTCAGAGGCTGCTATGTGAGGGGGCACTGTGTGTACAGGGGATGATAGCGGCTCAGAGGCTGGTATGTGAGGGGGCACTGTGTGTACAGGGGATGATGGTGGCTCAGAGGCTGCTATGTGAGGGGGCACTGTGTGTACAGGGGATGATAGCGGCTCAGAGGCTGGTATGTGAGGGGGCACTGTGTACAGGGGATGATGGTGGCTCAGAGGCTGCTATGTGAGGGGGCACTGTGTGTACAAGGGGTGGTGGTGGCTCAGAGGTTGGTATGTGAGGGGGCACTGTGTGTACAGGGGGTGAGGGCGGCTCAGAAGTTGGTATGTGAGAGGGCACTGTGTGTACATGGGAGTAAGAGGAGCAGGAATGCACTGTTAAGAATAAAAATAAAATCTACAGTTAATAAACGTGAAAAGCGTATCACCAAAATATAGTATTCAGGACTATGACTTTAACAGGTCTGCTCCCCCACTGTGCCCCTCCATGCCTGGAAATCTATTAATAGGCGGACCCCCAATGCTGGATTCACAGGTCGCTCCGTTCACATCTTTTTTGTTGGCACAGAATTTGTAAATTATCAAAAAATAAATAGTGTTAATGGCGGTAAAACAATGCACCCTATGATCAGGCACCGTTGGTGTCGACCACGTTAGGGACCCAGGCCTGCTTTCAATTTGAAATGAAATTCAGCCCATGGTAAGTGCTGCAGCTGTATGCGGGGAAGCAGCAGACTAAGTGCAGTAAACCTGAAGCTCCAGTAAGGCTACGTTCACATTTGCGTTGTGCGGCGCTGCATCGGCGACACAACGCAAATATGAACGCATGCACAAACGCTGCGTTTTATGACGCATGCGTTGCTTTTTGCATGGTTTTGGGCGCAGGAAAAACTGCATCATGCTGCGTTCCCTGACGCATGCGCTGCAGCGACGCATGCGTCGCAAAACGCAAATGCAACGCATGTCCATGCGCCCCCATGTTAAATATAGGGGCGTGCGTTGCTGCGCCCGACGCAGCCGGGAGCGGCGCAAATGTGAACGTAGCCTAAGAGCACTGCACATAACCTGCACTACAAGTAATGAGGCCTCTGAGCCACCCTCACCCCTTGTATGTCACTGATACCTGCCAGGATGGGATCAGCAGGCATCATTCACCTGCACCACATATTCTAGTAGGCAGGCGCACAATGCCTCCTGATCGCGCCCTGCCAAGTATCCGTATACCCAACGTCACCGGCCCTTCTCGCCTTCCCATACAGAAGTGAGCAGGATCAAGCCTTTTAAGGAGTTCTCCACTTTTAGAAATTTGGATCCAAACTGATTACGGTAGATTGTAATATAAGAAATATAATAATTATAATAAGAGTATTTGCCGTCCTTCAATCTAGCACTGGCGGCCTGCCTCTGTGGTGGTGATGTCACAAGTACAGACCACATCTCCGCTGCCGCCAATTATTGACCTCTGCATCTCTGCTGTTGTTTATGGTATGAGCTGCCGAGCTCAGTATTTGGCTGCAGCGGTGATTTGCTTTGTATGTGTGACATCACCCATGCAGCCAAAACACTGGAACCGGAGGTAACGCAGGACCAAGGGAGGATGAATGCTTTTTCTTTTTTATTACAATCTTATCTGTTGAGGTCCAGTTTTCTAAAAGACCCTTTTAACAGCTCACTGTCTATGACCGCAATATACATCAGGGTCTGATTTTGGTTCCTACTTTATGACCTACGTTTTTGTAATCGTGATTTCCCGGCTGCTGTCTGTGCACTTGGCAGATCAGCAACCAGATGGGGATGATTATTCTCCATGGTCAATAGTGGCTGAAGAATCTGAGTAGTTAGACAGAGAGAAGGGGGTTCCTTCTATCACCCAGCACAATAGCAGGGTACTCTGGAAGCTAGGAACCTTACTGTCGGTGCCATTTTAGTATTCCTAATAAACCACCTATTATAATAAATAGCACAGGTACACTATACCTGCCGATGATGCACAAGTCCTGGCAGCCACCCACCAATGGAACGTCCTCAGCGCCACTTGCCTCCTGATGCCAAGTGAGCATTGCTGGAACGCTTTACGGTTTCATGGGGGATTTAACAACACGTCTTTATAGGAACAGTCTTTTGACGATCACATCACATTTGTTTGTATCTTGGGTCAAATATCTGATAGCGGGGGAGTTCCACCTGGTGGGGTTAATATGGTAATACCAAGGTTAGTAGTAATCAATGGCAACATTTTTAAAAATTACCAAACTTTATTTTAAAATTTGACTTTTGAACCTAATGGAACATTAAAATGATTAGGAAAAGGGTCAGTTATGTTGCTAAGACCAGATTCACACATTTGTGTATCACGTTCTTAGTACGGGTTCTCCTGACCCGAACTTGACGGTCCATGCATTATGTTTCATAGTCACACCGCAAAACATGAATATAGGAAATTGGTCTGAACATAAGTTTGTTGGAGAGAAAAAAACCTGTGAATGAACGTGACAACTTCATATATGTCTATGAAGCTGGTATGCTCAGGTCGAGAGACCAGAGGCTAGTCAGTGCTTTGCAGTCCGATCTCGGACCGATTTGCATGGGCGTCTGAATGCACCCTTATAATTACTTCTATCAAAACTGCGTCCATAGTTGTACTTCAACAAAAAAATATGCTCTTAGAAGAAGGGGCAGAAAAAACAAAAACGTAAAATTGCCTGGTTTGGTTAAATTAATTCTGCCTGATCCGTCTCTTTTTTTTGGTCCTTCTCTGCGGAGGAGAATCTCTAAGCACCAGTAACAATGGTGATTGGCTGGATCTGATGAAATGTAGCTGGCAATTTTCAATAATGAAATGTTTAAAGCTTTTGAAAAGATTTTAATGACTTTTTTTCTGTTGTCTTTACAGTTTTGTTTCTTAGGTAACCACAGTCCACACGGAAATATCAAGCCTTTTATTGATGGATATTGGGAGTGAACCGCGTTCTTCCAAGAATGATGAACCAAACAAATCTGCCAGACTAGTAGCCAAAGGAAATGTTCGTGGCAAGCACAAGAAAAAAGTGTGCGCTGCTAATAAATCCCGTTTATTCAGACATAAAGAAAGTAAGAAATTGTTACAAGAATCGACCAGAGAGAAGAAGAGATTTTCCTGTAAGGAATGTGGCCTACGGATGTCTGAGAGCTCAGTCTTCGAGCAGCATCAGAAAACTCACCTGGGAGTAAAGGACTTCACTTGCTATGAGTGTGGGAAAAAGTTCTTGCTCAAAAAGAACATGATAAGACACCAAAAGACTCATTTGGTCCAACAGTCCTTTGGCGTCAAATCAATTCCAATTAAAAGAAACCAGAAGAAATGTGCTGAACCTATGATAGATGAACATAATACAGTATAACATCAGTAGAAGTGGAATAGAAATACATAAGGGCTAAAAAAAAAAAAATGTTACTGGTGAAAAAAGTATTTACAAGAGTTTCTTAGTGGGTGTGCGGGGTTAAAAATACTGGTTACTGCTACCAATGTGACTATGGAGGCTGCTTTCACATTCAGTGCTGCTAGAGAACTCTGAAATCATTAAGGGAAATATGTCACCCCCACAAATTAAATTGAACCATTTATACACTTATATAGGGAGCATGGCCCCTTTAGAAATTATATTGTGATACAGATTCTACTTGCTTTGTTTAATGTCAAAATAGTTCTATTACACTCGTATACATGAAGGGCTTCAGTGCATTCTTGGAGTGGACCAGTACTTGGGACCCTGTTCTGCCCCCTCAATTATTATCTTCTGCCCCTCTCCTTGTGAAAATTGACAGCGCTCCAGGGAGCCTTGCCTTTAGCGATTCCTCTGCTTTGCACCTACAGACATTTCAAGAGCTCACACAATGTCAGCGGGTGCCCACTGATCCCCTTGTCTTGTCTGCAGTGACCATTTGTGGTACATAGGACCGGACAGCAGGTGGCCAATGCTGACAGGAGAAGGGGAGGAGAACACACGCATTCGGACACTGATCTCTCCACTCCTGCAAGTGAGTACATACAGGATTCAGTACAAGCACCGCTGTTAATCATCAAAAGGGGGAGGGGCAGAGGATGGTAATGGATGGGACGGAATGGTGCACCGAGCACTTGGCCAGTCCACAGGTGCACCAAAGATCCTTTTACATATGTAATAAAACTTTTTCCATAGATCAAAATAGTTAAAATCTCTACCACAAGTATAATTATATGATTTTATAAAGGGTTTAATTTCCATTTTGGGGGTGACCTATTCTCTTGACGGTTGATCCAACTGTATCTGTGCCCTCTGTCGGGTGCATACGCACAGGAGGAATGTGCCCAACAGTGTTCACAGATAGGATGGATGCCTCAGCATCCATCCACCATAACAGTCATCGTCATTCTCTTTTTCATTATTGTAACTTTGTTATGACTGTTGTATATGAACTGTTGAATTTTCCTGCTTATTTGATGCAATTTTGGTGCAGATATGAATATATGAAGCAGAGTCTTAAATGATTTTTTAGTAGTATGGAAAAGCTTTGATTCTGCACTTAAAAATGTAACAGCGTTTTTTTCATACATTTTTTTTTTTTCAGAAGAAGCCTACAGAGAATAAATGCATCAAAATCGCAGAGTTCAGTAGTGTATTTAGACTACAGGGGGCTGAGATTTCATGACATCATATCCACGTTGCTTCAACATTTAGACCTTGTTCACATGTAGTGTAAATGTTGTGTATTTTTTGCCTTGCGCAGGCATGTACTACAGAGGACAGAGAATGAACTTCAATCCAATATTGCGGCCAGCATGCAGCCAGCGGGTAAGGAAAGGGTGAATCAAACACCTGAAAACTCCGCCCATATGACCGAAAACCGGTCCCGCCAAATTCAGGTGACAGGTTCCCTTTAAAGTAATTGCGGTCAGCCTCTGACAATCTGGAGAGATCAATCTCAGCCAAATACGCCCAAATCTGTTCTTTTTCAAAAAGCTTGGATCTATTCTTAATAAATGTTTTGTATCTGGTCATATTTACTTTCATAGCCTCTTTATACCTTAAGGCTCCTATAAAGGAGGACCCCACTTGAGCATTTGCAATCACTCTTAGCATGTGCCCCACTTTTTGCCCCTCCACAAAAAAAACTGTTGCTGAGAAAGCATGCTTTTATTTTTTGCTTTTTCACTCACATGCAGATTGAATGTCTTCTGTGCATCCTTCCAACTCCTCAAATTCCCCACTGCTCTTGTTAAAATGAACCGTTCCTTCACAGTTTTAACACGATCTTGGAGGAATTCCTCGAACTGTCTCGCATTGGTTTTAGACCTACTAATAGCCTGTATTAATGCCCCTCTTTAGCACGCCTTCAAACACCCCACGTAAAGTTAGGCGAAACTGAGTTTTCCTGAAAATAATATTTGAGAGTGGATGACAGCAGATTGTCATCTATGATTTGGAGCCAAAAAGGATTAAAAGCCCATCAAATGAAAGATGTTATTGGTCTAGGTAAAATACATAAGGATGTCAGAAGAGGCAAAAGGTCTGATAAGACTCGAGGTAGGAGGAAGGATATGTTCCAAGCCCATGGCCAAATCAATGCGTCATAGCGCTTCATGAGACTTGAAATCAGGGTCGGACTGGCTTACCAGGACACCAGAGAATTCTCCGGTGGACCCCGGGTCTTTGATAGGCCCTCAAGCAGGATGCAGAGGAGGTTCGCATGGACGCATGTGCTCGGACGCACATTCAGTTTAAATGTATTGCCTCTTCGCAATAGGCCACCGACCATTCAAAGGCAGCCAGCTGACTTGTGTGCATGCACCCATCGCAAGTGACAGTGACGTCACTGTCATGCGCCCGCCTGCAACAGGCACACTCGCAAGATGCCAGAGTCCATTTGTACATAAGCACACCGGATCTGTAAGAGGAGGAGGCTGCAAGGCGCTGGGAGCGCAGGAAAAGAAACAGGTCTCTCTTAAAGCAGCCACTGTGCTGCTTGGTATAGCAAAGAATAGTAAATTTGCAAATTTCGTAAAGAACGCTTTGTGTCTAGGAATTGTGCTCTCCATTTTGAGATTTCAATGGAGTAATTTGGAAAAAAAAATTATGACCATTGATGGAGAAATCTCCCTTTAGTGCGGGCAGCTCTGAGGATGGTGTTTTCTGTCTTGATAATGGAGCAGCTTAATGAGAACTGGACATGAAGGGGCCCCTGGTGGTAGTGGCCTGGTAGGTACCCTATGTGCTCTCTCTACATTGTAAAGCGGGGTCAAGGATTCAGCACAAAATAATGTGCGAACCTACTTTTCATAGTGCTCTGTAGGGTTATTTCAGTTTTCTCCGGAATTCCCACTATCCTTATATTGTTTCTCCTGAGCCTCTTCTCCAAATCTTCCACTTTGAACCTTAAAGATGAGATTTGTTGATAATGTCTGTGTGAGTCCCGTTCTCTATGGAGTATTTTATCCTCCAGGTCACTGATTCTCCCCTCTGCTGCTGTAATACGTTCAGAAACTTTTTGCAGACCTTGCCGCATATAGGGAAATTCATCCTTCAGCAAATTCATCTGGGTGTTAATTGAGGATATAGCACAGCTGCAGTTACCGCAACAAATACATCTTTCAATGAAGGCTCATTCTCCCACTGTTCTGGGCTGTTAGCAACAGAGGCAGCTCCAGCTTGGGGTTGTGAGGCAGGGAGAACCTCAGGACCATGTTCATCATATTACCTGTATTCCCTTTAGGTGTTGAGGGGTCTCTATTATCCTAGCAAAGCTAGATGACTTCACCTCCGCAGTAGCTGTCATTGTTTTTTCTACCCTGGTAGTTGCCGAAGGCACTTTGGTGCCATCTTTGATTTCTCTTCCCGTTGTGTGAGCTGCTTCCTGGAGCTTTTTACCTGCACCTCCGGCCATAATCACATTGCCAACGGGTGTCAGGATATGCAGGGGATATTCAGCAGCTCTTGTAGCCAAAGTACAGATTCGTAGGGGCCCAGGGGAGTCCCATACAGGCCTCTGTTCCTGGAGCTTTCCTGGTGCGTGACCGCTCACATGCATGGCCAAACCACATCCCACGTTAAAACATGTTTGCTTGAAAATCCAATATTTCTCAGGGTGATGACATGTGATTACCCAATCTGACCCATTTCTTAGCAGGCCGTGCCCGCATCTTATTATTGCAACTACATACAATAATTTACAATGTAGAAACATTTCTAATAATAGTTGATTAAAACATTGCTTTTTGTGAGCAAATTGGTGATATGTGGCCTTTACCCTCCCATTTCAATCCGATCCTCAACTCGCCTCCTCTACTCGTAAGGTCCGTTTACATAGATCGATCGGTGGCACGATACAACCACCCATCAGTAAGCTTTTACCAATTGGCGATCGTTTAATAGCCTGTTAACACAAAGTACATGATGCACACTGAGCGGTATGTAATCATCCACAAGCAAGATTGTAGAAGAGAAGTGCACCCAAAATGTACATCTTTACATAGAGATGTGTTTAGTGCATGTTTTGGGTATATCCCCCACATGTATACCACATGGAGCAAAGCCCCCCCCCCCCTTCCAGCCTGCTGTAAAACAAAGATGCCATGAGCTGGAAAAAAAAAGTTTCATTTAGGACTGAGGGGGTGTATCTTAGTGGACAATAGACCGTGAACTCATCTCACACACCAGGGCTGGACACACCTCTTTTAGCTGGTCTCATAAAAGGCTCAAAACACTTGTGCTCTGCCTCTTTTGCTCTCTGGCTTGCTGGGAATATCATGGACCCACATGGTGGATAAGTACTCTGTATCCCCTTTTCTTACTAGGCCCTGTAACCTCTTAGGTATTAGAGTTAGCTAGCCATAGGTGGGATTGCTGATATTGTATGTGTGATTTGGGTAATCGGACAGTTAATTGCAGGGTTTTATATTGTGTGATATTGTTATATTACTGGTTATTGTGGGTTGTTACTGTGTGATACTGTTGGGATATCACTGTATACTGTAGTGATATTTCCATATCAGAGTTGTGATATCTGTATATTTGTATGTATATATACCGTATTTTCCGGCGTATAAGACGACTTTTTAACCCTAAAAAATTGTCCCAAAAGTCGGGGGCGTCTTATACGGCGTGTGCACGGAGCGATCCTGGATGATCCCAGGGTCTGAAGGAGAGGAGACTCTCCTTCAGGCCCTGGGACCCATACTCATGTAAAAAATAAAGAATAAAAATAAAAAATATGGATATACTCACCCCTCTGATGGACCATGGCTCTCAGCGCTACCTGACCGCTCACGTGACCGCGACGTCATCGAAGGTCCTTCACTCACTGCATTCTTAGGAACAGAGGCAGACGATAGCAGCGCTGAGAGCCAGGGTCCGTCAGAGGGGTGAGTATATCCATATTTTTTTATTCTTTATTTTTTACATGAAATAGATACCAGAGCCTGAAGGAGAATATCCTCTCCTCCAGACCCTGGGAACCACACGCCGTATAAGATGCCTGGGCGTATAAGATGACCCCAGTCTTATACGGCGGGTATATCCCAAATTCCATATTTTATATGGAAAAGTTGGGGGTCGTCTTATACGCCCAGTTGTCTTATACATCAGAAAATACGGTGTGTGTGTGTGTATGTATACAAACAAATAAAATCCAGCACTTCATATTTATTAGGGCCAAAGGTTTCAAAAATATCAAGACCTTTCCTCCATATCAAAATGGCATATTGCCAGGTGACATACTCCAAAATACTTTCAACACAGAGCAAGGAATAGAGTATAGATATCACCAACACGTAAATTCAATAAAAGTAATTTTATTAAACATGCAATTGTAATGACATATAACATTAAAGTATAAAAGACACAAAGAAAAAAACAACAGCTGAACACTCAAAAAGAGGATCACCGCTCCATTAATAGGACTTGGCAGAGCACATACTCATATGTGAACAGAAGTTCCATTACTACTGATGCCCTTGGACTCATGTAAGAGCCAGTCTACATGTTTAATAAAATTACTTTTATTGAATTTACGTGTTGGTGATATCTATACTCCATTCCTTGCTCTGTGTTGTGTATGTATGTATGTATTGTAGTGTTTCACCCACTACGTGTCTTGGGGGACACTCGCTTAGCAGCAGAATAATCATAGACAGGCACGGTTTTTTCAGATAGACAGTCCATGTGGTTTATTATACTCTCAGCACTGTAGGCCATGTTACATATCACAGACCTCACATAGTCCTTTAGTTCATCATATATGGCTTTACAAATCCTTCAGTGGTCACACTGGTATCTCTCCAGTCACCGGGTGACTGCACAGTTCAGCAACTGTCCTATCTTAGCGCACACAGTTCTTTTCACCATACCAGGGGTTACCTCTTAGGAGCTCCTGCTCCACAGGTTGACTCCACGCCAGTCCAAGGTCCACAACAGGACCATCCAGGTCGATGGTCTCACAGTGCTTCCAGGACGACTCCACTCCCAGGAGCCTCCAACACTGACCGACCAGGACCTACAGCACACAGGCTACTCAGTGCCAAAGCCCAACCATGTGCTATTCAGGAATTCCCAGGATTTCCAACACAGGCTTCCAGGGCCTTGCACTTGGACCATTCAGATCCAAACACAGGAACATGTGACACTCCCCTGGGTGGGAGTGTGGATGTGTGTGGCTAGTTTGTCCCGCCCATCTCACATAACTAGCCCTGACAATCTCCCATTAGAACTTACACATTTACATCTGGGACTACAGGTCCCAGACCACAACATAACTGTAGACTGACAGCACAGAGTGACCTCCTCTGCGACACACATACTGGCCATCTACAATTCTGCTGGACTTTGTCTCATCACAACTATGCCTCCAAGTGCATCCTGAAGTGCACACACAGCGCCCCCTGGCTGTAACGTGGGTCACCGCACCACAATATATATATATATATATATATATATATATATATATATTATAGTCGCCAGCTTGGGTATAAATATATATGTATGTTATAGTCTGTAGACTTGTGTGTGTGTGTAATAAATACCCTTTATTTTTACACTGTTTTGTCTCAGTTAGTATATGGCATAAGGTAAAGATAACGTTTTGGTATTAAGTGGATATTAATTATTAGTAGTCAATTTTGTCGTTAATAGTTGATATCGGACCTCAATAGAGGTGTAGGGAGAGTTCCCCCTTTTGGTAACTATAAGTTTAGTAAATTGGGGAGGAAAACCCTCTCCTTTTACAAAGATAATCAAGAAACTTGCATTTTTAACAAAGAATATCTTGCAATGTAAATGTCCCCGTAGCCATATTTCTTAAAATGCCAGCTACAGTTCAGGGGGCCGGCAAGATAATATTTAAGAGCTAATATACGCATAGGTGAAGTCCACATACAATTGCATAGTGGTATACATGCTCTGTGTTTTTCTCTAGAGGCTCACGTTAAACACAAGATGCCGCAATACGTACAGAATCAGGAAATAACCCGGTATGTATTTTTTATAGCCTCTGGAAAGCATCCAGAGGCCTCCCAAATACGTTGATCTGCATGGCATCAGTCTAATTGCCAGATGTTGCTTGTCCTTAATTTAAATTGTATTCAATATTAGGCTGGGGCTATACGGCAAATTTGGCATCAACACAGATTACTCCACCAAAGACCACTGAATTCTGCTGCTTCTCCATAGGATACTGCAAGGGAGTGAAATAGCATTGTGACCCCCTTCCCATCCCAGCCACCACCCCCATCCATGCTACCATCACCACAATGATTAGCAAATAGCCCAGCTGGTTCACACTTATTGCAACTTGCTTGTCATGGTACTTTGTGGGTCACAATGATACCCCTTTCACCTGCTTTATACTGTGTTCACAATGATACCCCCGTCACCTGCATTATGCTGTGGTCACAATGATACCCCCATCACCTGCATTATGCTGTGGTCACAATGATACCCCCGCCACCTGCATTGTGCTGTGGTCACAATGATACCCCCGTCACCTGCATTATGCTGTGGTCACAATGATACCCCCGCCACCTGCATTGTGCTGTGGTCACAATGATACCCCCGTCACCTGCATTATGCTGTGGTCACAATGATACCACCGCCACCTGCATTGTGCTGTGGTCACAATGATACCCCCGTCACCTGCATTATGCTGTGGTCACAATGATACCACCGCCACCTGCATTGTGCTGTGGTCACAATGATACCCCCGTCACCTGCATTATGCTGTGGTCACAATGATACCCCCGTCACCTGCATTGTGCTGTGGTCACAATGATACCACCGCCACCTGCATTGTGCTGTGGTCACAATGATACCCCCGTCACCTGCATTATGCTGTGGTCACAATGATACCACCGCCACCTGCATTGTGCTGTGGTCACAATGATACCCCCGTCACCTGCATTATGCTGTGGTCACAATGATACCACCGCCACCTGCATTGTGCTGTGGTCACAATGATACCCCCGTCACCTGCATTATGCTGTGGTCACAATGATACCACCGCCACCTGCATTGTGCTGTGGTCACAATGATACCCCCGTCACCTGCATTATGCTGTGGTCACAATGATACCCCCGTCACCTGCATTATGCTGTGGTCACAATGATACCCCCGTCACCTGCATTGTGCTGTGGTCACAATGATACCACCGCCACCTGCATTGTGCTGTGGTCACAATGATACCCCCGTCACCTGCATTGTGCTGTGGTCACAATGATACCCCCGTCACCTGCATTATGCTGTGGTCACAATGATACCCCCGTCACCTGCATTGTGCTGTGGTCACAATGATACCACCGCCACCTGCATTGTGCTGTGGTCACAATGATACCCCCGTCACCTGCATTATGCTGTGGTCACAATGATACCCCCGTCACCTGCATTATGCTGTGGTCACAATGATACCCCCGTCACCTGCATTATGCTGTGGTCACAATGATACCCCCGTCACCTGCATTATGCTGTGGTCACAATGATACCACCGCCACCTGCATTGTGCTGTGGTCACAATGATACCCCCGTCACCTGCATTGTGCTGTGGTCACAATGATACCCCCGCCACCTGCATTGTGCTGTGGTCACAATGATACCCCCGTCACCTGCATTATGCTGTGGTCACAATGATACCCCCGTCACCTGCATTATGCTGTGGTCACAATGATACCCCCGTCACCTGCATTATGCTGTGGTCACAATGATACCCCCGTCACCTGCATTGTGCTGTGGTCACAATGATACCCCCGTCACCTGCATTGTGCTGTGGTCACAATGATACCCCCGTCACCTGCATTATGCTGTGGTCACAATGATACCCCCGTCACCTGCATTATGCTGTGGTCACAATGATACCCCCGTCACCTGCATTGTGCTGTGGTCACAATGATACCCCCGTCACCTGCATTATGCTGTGGTCACAATGATACCCCCGTCACCTGCATTATGCTGTGGTCACAATGATACCCCCGTCACCTGCATTATGCTGTGGTCACGATACCCCCGTCACCTGCATTATGCTGTGGTCACAATGATACCCCCGTCACCTGCATTATGCTGTGGTCACAATGATGCCCCCGTCACCTGCATTATGCTGTGGTCACAATGATACCACCGCCATCTGCATTGTGCTGTGGTCACAATGATACCCCCGTCACCTGCATTATGCTGTGGTCACAATGATACCCCCGTCACCTGCATTATGCTGTGGTCACAATGATACCCCCGTCATCTGCATTATGCTGTGGTCACAATGATACACCCGTCACCTGCATTATGCTGTGGTCACAATGATACCCCCGTCATCTGCATTGTGCTGTGGTCACAATGATACCCCCGTCACCTGCATTATGCTGTGGTCACAATGATACCCCCACCACCTGCATTATGCTGTAATGTTGCAGTAGCCCCAGCCTTATAAAGAGACACTGTTGACCAAGTCTGGCTGAATAGCTTAGCTTCTCGAAGTATTCTTGTCCCATACTCACTGAGCAGTGTATCAACATGATGGAGAATAAAATGTGCTCATGTCTATTATCCATAAAACCAGCTTTCAATAATTGATCCAAAATTATTCTAAGCCTAAAATATCAGCAAATTAAAACAAAAAAAAATGTTTTAACATTTAACTGAAATGCCCCCTATCTCCTGTCATTTCCTCCAGCTGGACACAACCCGCAGAGGACTCTGGAGCGCTCTCTGAGCATAACACACATATCCTTAATATATTGATAACACCATTTTTCACTTAAGTGACAAATCCCCACAGGGAATAATTATGCTAATAAACCTTAATGATTCCTGCAAATAAATGATCAAACCAAATTGCTAGTGTTGATTTATATTAATGGCTGCCTTTAGGAGGAGATCTGTCAGGATGTGCTGCTTCCTGCATCCTGATTCCCTTAGTTTACACTCTCTGGAGTTTCTCTGGAGCTTTTGCAGTTTCTACATGTTCATATTCCTCCTTGTGGCCAGTAAATATCAGCAATTTTATTACTGGAGATATTTTCTTTTAGTTTTTTTCTTTGTTCCAGCAGATGTTCCAGAACATTTACTATTAATCAAGAACGCTGGAATGTTCTAATATCTAATGTAACACATAGTAAGGCTTGTTGCTGATATCTGGATAACACTATTGCAAGCAATAAATGGAGTTGTATAATTTAGTGTTCTGGCAATGCTGCAGTCTGTCTGCAGTTACTACCGTGTTTCCTCAAAAATAAGATCTGCCCTGAAAATTATCCCTAGCATGGTTTTCTAGAATTTTTGGAGTATGCTTGAAATATAAGCCCTACACTCCAGGTTACAGTCAGGGCTGATGCTGGAAGTGGGGGGAGCAGACTGGGCAATATCTTCCCAGGAAAAGAAGCAGGATAAGGAATCACATAAGGGTGTTGGGTCGGGACTCATCGACGCTGCAGAGTCGGAGTATCCCCGGTGCCAGGGATGCCAGTGAGTAAAGGGATAGCTCAGCGAGAGCGAATAGCGGACATCAGAATGTGCTGTGCTATGGACTTTGAAAACGGAAAAGTTTGTACCCAATAATGTGTTTTTCAATATGATGAAAATGGATAATTAAGGGGGTTGTCCGGTCAAAACCGATAAGTCTGCAGTCGCTCTGTTTTAGTGACTTATGAATCCCCCAGCGCATGCACTGTGTGGATTCGCTAGTTTCAGACCCGTTTCTGAGGGTATGCAAAACAAGCTAAACAAGCCCAACTTTTCCCAGCTTTCATCATATGCGAGGTCTTCCATCCCTCGTAATCATCTAGTTGCCTTGCCTTTGACCTGATTCTAAATTCTGAATATCCTTTTTGAAATGTGGAGCCCAAAACTGGATCCCATATTCTAGATGTGGCCTCACCAGTGATTTACAAAGGGGTAATAATACGTTTTATACATACTAAAATCTTCTTTGCTTTTGCGGCTGTAGCTTGACATTGAGTACTGCTGCTCAGCTTACTTGTAACGAGAATACCCAAGTCCTCCTGGCTTCCTTTTTGTAATTTTTAAAATATAAAATATTTAATTTTTTTTTTTTTTCGAAAATACAAATGAAATGTGTCATCTTTAACTTTAGGCCTTTTAGAGATCATTTCATCTTCAACTTACTTAACTGTTCACAATCACAGTAATGTTAACCAGGGGTGCCCATGCTTTTACATGCCAGCACTCTCTATTGCTGACTGCAGAATGAGTTATACAAGAATCCATTAGTGATGCTGTTCTGATCGTCTGATGCAGCATTTGTATATATTCTCTTTTTTTTCCTTGTATTTTTAAACCTCCTCTTAGGAAGATAGCAAAGTGGCAGTTAACAGGAACAGTGGAGGTCAAAATATGGTCTGGAAGACCAGTGAGAGTTGCTTGTAGGATTGCTAGAGAGGCGAATCAGAACTCCGCTTGACTGCAAAAGACCTTCAGAAACATTTAGCAGACTCGTGAGTTCTGGTATATTGTTCTACTGTTCAGAGACACCTATACAAATATGGCCTTCATGGAAGAGGCATCAGAAGAAAACCTCTCCTGCATTCTCACTATAGAATTCAGCGTCAGAAGAATGCAAAGGAACATCTAAACAAGCCTGATTCATTTTGGAAACGGGTCCAGTGGACTGATAAGGGTAAAATAGAACTCTTCCCCTCTCAAGGTTATACCCACTATCTCTCCCCAGCAGTGGCTACATAGTCACATTACATATTCAAGGAAAAAGCTTCCATGAGTGATTGTGCGAATAAGACACAAACGTTATGCATGTCGCCTCAATATCCTGCAACAAAATGTCTTCTCTAAACATATATCTGCCTACCTACAATTGGTTTGGTAATAAATTAATTTGCATTTAGAAGTAAGAGTTTGTGATGAAATTTCCTGGCTTTATGTACCCCCTTCCGCCTGCACCTCGCATCTGCTACTGTGTGCACCCCAGTTCTCCTCAACGACTTTTTATCTGAAGCCTCAGGATGGTTGCCATTTGCTGTATTTTCTTTCTATTGAAATTTTTTGTGATCAACAACAGAATTAACTTTTGCACAGCATGGCAGAGCTATGTACATTTTTGGACAACTGTGGTTTTCATCAGCAACATGATCTATACATGTGCAAACAGAAGAAACAATTGCTTATTCATTCTCTACAAGTGACATTGCTTGTTTATCACAGATCATACAGATGCGCTAATGCAGTATATTTAGGGTTGAATCCCAGCAAGATGCAAATCAGATAATTTTTTTTCGCAAATCCTAGAGACCTTGTGTCACCATGTAAGAACGGCTGAAGTGCCCAGACACCTTCCTAAGGCCTCTTTCACATGTCCGTGTTTAAAGGGACTCTGTCACCTAAATTTGGCGGGCTCTGTTTACGGTCAGATAGGCGGTGCTTTCGGTTCTGTCATGCACTCCTTCCTTTCCCGCTGGCCGCAATATTGTCTTGAATTTGATTAGGTTTCCTCCGTAGTACACGCGTGCGCAATGCAATCTCACCTTGCGCACTCACAGTATGCTTTGCCCAACTGCGGGCAAAGCCAAAAAGCATTAGTGCGCATGCGCCGGTGCCCTATGTCCCGGAAGTATTTAGCTGTATTCCGAGACATAGTGCGCCGGCGCATGTGCACTAATGCTTTTCGGCTTTGTCCGCAGTTGGGCAAAGCATACTGCGTGTGCGCAAGGCGAGATTGCATTGCGCACACGTGTACTACGGAGGAAACCTAATCAAATTCAAGACAATATTGCGGCCACTGGGAAAGGAAGGGGTGCATGACAGAACCGAAAACACCGCCCATCGGACCGTAAACAGAGCCCGCCAAATTCAGGTGACAGGTTCCCTTTAAACATGTAAGTCAAAAACCAGTACTGGTGCCATGAGAGCTTTCCATCAGTGTGTGATTCGTGTGTCATCAGTGTTTTTAACGGATGGATAAAGAAAAAATTAAATTACAAAGCTTCTCCTATACTTTGCAATGTTAAACACAGACCCCACACCAATGCCACATAGATGACATCTGTTTGCTGTACATGTTTTTCACCAATCCAAAGACTTGTATTGGCCCTTGTCATCTGTGCTGCCTGAAAAAAGGACATGTCTATGTGTGTTTTGCATTTGCATAGTAGCAGGTTATAATGGGTACTTGTGGTATCTGTGAAAACAAGTTTTGTCACCCGTTCTTATAAGCTGTAAAACTGCTTGGCATTTGCTTTACCTCACATTAACAAAAGGACTGAGAGCAGGTAGATGAATATAACTTTGTGCCCAAGTTGTGGTTGATGAGGTCATATCTATTGAGGATGATGCAAAGGCATAGAAGGAAGTAGATAACCGTCGCCTGTTGGTGGAACCAGGCGTAATGCCCAATGGTGGCGTCTATACTAGTGTCGAGCAAATATGTTTGGAATTGGTCTCTGAATCTGAATTTGCCATATTCGTACCATATTGGTACTTTAATCACGCCGAATTTATGTGTGATGATCGATTCCGAACATATTCGATCATTTCTACTCCCATTGACTCCAATGACGTGTGGAGTCAATTGGGCGAATATTGCAAAAACAATATTCACCGCCAATACACTGTGTTCCAAATTATTATGCAAATTATATTTTTCTCGGATTTTCCTAAATGGTCGGTGCAAATGACAGTCAGTCTAATAAGTCATCACCCGTTAGATTATACATCGAATTTTATTGAAGAAACCTCCAAATGCCAATGATAACAGTATAATCTCCAAAATAAATAAAAACTCAAAATGCACTGTTCCAAATTATTAGGCACAGTAGAATTTCTATACATTTGATACGTTTTAAAGAACTGAAAATGCTCATTTGTGGAATTTGCAGCATTAGGAGGTCACATTCACTAACAAAACAGCTATTTAACTCCAAAACCTCCGAACAGGCCAAGTTACATGTTAACATTGGACCCCTTCTTTGATATCACCTTCACAATTCTTGCATCCATTGAACTTGTGATTTTTTGGAGAGTTTCTGCTTGTATTTCTTTGCATGAAGTCAGAATAGCCTCCCAGAGCCGCTGTTTTGATGTGAACCGCCTCCCACCCTCATAGATCTTTTGCTTGATGATACTCCAAAGGTTCTCTGTACGGTTGAGGTCAGGTGAAGATGGTGGCCACACCATGAGTTTATCTCCTTTTATGCCCATAGCAGCCAATGACTCAGAGGTATTCTTTGCAGCATGAGATGGTGCATTGTCAGGCATGAAGATGATTTTGCTCCTGAAGGCACGTTTCTGCTTTTTAGACCATGGAAGAAAGTTGTCAGTCAGAAACTCTAAATACTTTGCAGAGGTCATTTTCACACCTTCAGGAACCTTAAAGCGTCCTACCAGCTGTTTCCCTGTGTTTCTGGCCTAAAATGTGACTCCTCCATCTCCTTGCTGATGTCGCAGCCTTGTTGGGACATGGTGGCAATCCACCAACCATCCACTACTCCATCCATCTGGACCATCCAAGGTTGCTTGACACTCATCAGTAAACAAGACTGTTTGGAAATTAGTATTCATCTATGTCTGGGCCCACTTTAACCATTTATGCTTGTGAACACTGTTTAAGGGTGGCTGAATATTAGGTTTATGCACCACAGCAAGCCTTTGAAGGATCCTACACCTCGAGATTCAAGGGACTCCAGAGGCACCAGCAGCTTCAAATAACTGTTTGCTGCTTTGTAATGGTATTTTTGCAGCTGCTCTCTTAATCCCATGAATTTGTCTGGCAGAAACTGTTACAGAACCCCCAGCACCAAGAATATGTTATGCAGTATATATTATGTATAATAGGTTCCATGTGAAATGCATCAGTCCACAGGCTGCGCCCCTGGGCAGAGAGGACACGATATCCCCCTTCTGTCCTCCCCCACCTTTGTAATTCCCACAGTAAATATCAGCAGGCTCCGGCCCCCTGCGGCTATTGTAATGTATGTCTGGCCTGCTTTTTCTATTGGCCTGCCCTGTGTATCTGTGTTATATATTCTGTGTGCGGTGAATAAAGTGTGTTCTTTTAGACTGGAAATACGTGGAGTAGCAGTCAGCTTTTATATTCTCTCACGTAATCAAGGAATTCCAGCCAGCGTCCTTCATTCAGAATCCAGCAAAAGCAGAGTGGACCTCCTGAAACACGGGGTGGTACTGAAAGAGGTACCCCAGCTTGGTAGACCTCGTTACACTGGTGGCAGACAGCGGGATACCCCTTCTACAGGAGGAAAGGAATGAATGGAAGACAACTACCAGAAGTTAAAGAGGACTACATTAAAAGATCTGGTGGAAGCCCGAGGGTTAATCGCCAGCAACAAAACAAATGCGGATTTGATAGCAGCTATCATGGAACAAGACAGTGCAGCGCTCCCCAATGTGAACGTGGAGGAGACTGAATTCCAGAGGGAGGTAAAGAACAGACTGGCATTCTATGGCCCAAACCCTGCAGTAGAGATCATACGAGAGGTGATGGCTGATGTGCGTACTGATCTGAATTAAGAGATGGCCGAGCGGACCAGGATAGAGCTAACCAAGATGGAGATGGCAGAGCGGACCAAAGTGGAGCTGGCCAAGATGGAGATGGCAGAGCGGAGAGAGGAGAGTCAGCGAGCAAGGGGACCTCTGGCCTCCACCCAGGTACCTTCAACAGTAAGCCACAAAAAGATCCAGTATAATGCCTTCCGACAGTTGGGGGAGGCAGAGGAAGACATTGATGGCTTTCTGCAGGACTTTGAGCGGCAGTGTGCCCTTCATCAAGTGAAGCCGGAGGAACGGGTTCAGATTCTGGCCAGCAAGCTGACAGGCCGGGCAGCGGACGCCTATCGCACGGTATCTGATGAGGACTGTATGGACTATGAGCGGATCAAAGAAGTGATCTTGGCCCGGTATGCGCTGACACCAGAGGCATACCGCCAAAGGTTCCGATACCCACGCTGAATGGGCATGTAAATTACGGCGGTCACTGCTACATTGGGTACAAGGGAGCCAAGCAACCACTAAGGAGGACGTCCTCCAGCTCTTCTTGTTAGAACGATTCTTTAATGGACTAAACCCCGAGACACAGAAATGGCTTCGGGACAGGCGGCCATTGACTCTTGAGGAAGCCGCTCGTCTGGCCGATGAACATCATGACGCCAGGAGGCCTCAGTTGTCCGGATCAAAGATGGTCAATAGGGGTCCGCACATGGACCTGGAAAGCCCCAAACCACCGAAGATTGTAGGGGGACCAGCTAGAAACCCGGCCTACCACAGTTCCCCTGGGGCGCGATGCCACACCTGCCATCAGCTGGGCCACCTGCAAAGACAATGTCCCAACCGGACTCAGCATACCCAGTGGCCAAAGGCGGGAACAGCTACCTTCCGCCGGGCCGCTGTACCCTGCTACCAAGGCGAAGCTGACCTGGCATTGGGGGCTACAACTAACCAAGGGGTGGAAGACATGGAGGAAGTGCTGCATGATGTAGGCTCCGTGCAGGCAGCCCGGGCAGATAATCAACAACAGCATCGACAGCTCGTGTGGGTTAATGGGAAACGCATGCAGGGACTAAGAGATTCCGGAGCAACTTTGACCCTTGTGAAGCCTCATCTCGTCTGGGACCAAGAGAAGACGGACCGAACAGTGGCAGTCCGTGTAGCAGGGGGAGCCATACATCGACTACCCACTGCCAGGATTCACCTGAACTGGGGAGTTGGGGATGGCCTTGTTGAGGTCAGCTTGATGGAGGATTTGCCTGCAGACGTTTTTCTGGGAAATGACTTGGGGCCCATGTTGTCTGCCTTCTCGGTTGCCCCTCTGGCTGAGACATATCCTGTGACCACCCGGAGACAAGCTCGAGCTGCGGAGGCGGAATCACACTCAGAGGAGGCCCAGGTAAGACATCCCAGCCCTACACGTATTCCCATAGCCAGACACATTTCTTGGGCCACCCCAGATGAATTTAAGAGGGAGTTACTTGAGTATCCTTCATTGGAGGGATATCGTTGGAAGGCACAGGACAGGAGAGGGGTACTGGAAGGGGAACAGTTTATATGGAAGCAGGGACTCCTCTACCGGATCACAGAGCAGCACCACACAGGGACAAGCCCCACTATAAAACAACAGCGGGTAGTTCCCAAGAAATATAGGCAGGAGTTACTGCGAATCTCTCATGACATACCCTTGGCCGGGCACTTCGGCGTCAGTCGTACCAGGCATCGTCTGACACAAAACTTCTTTTGGCCGGGGGTAACCTATGATGTTCGTCAATACTGCCAGACCTGTGACAGTTGCCAGCGCATTGGCAAGAGGGGAGATCGATGCAAGGCCAAATTACGCCTCCTCCCCATTGTGGAGGAACCATTTAGCCGAGTAGCGGTCGATCTGATAGGGCCGTTAGCCAAACCCAGTCCGTCAGGGAAAAGGTATATATTTACAGTGGTAGATTATGCCACACGGTATCCAGAGGCGGTTGCGTTACCTAACATACTGGCAGAGACGGTGGCGGCCGCCCTTCTCCAGGTTTTCTCACGGGTAGGATTTCCCTGGGAAATTATCTCGGACCAGGGTACCCAGTTTACAGCAGAGGTGACCAACCAACTGTGGAAGCTGTGCGGCGTAAAGTCCATTAGAAGCGCCCCGTACCACCCGCAAATCAATGGGGTGTGTGAATGCTTTAACGGGATGTTAAAACAACTCATTGGGACTTTTACCAGGACCTACAGGGACTGGGAGAAATTCTTGCCTCACCTACTGTTTGCCTATCGAGAGGTGCCCCAAGAATCCACGGGGTTCTCCCCATTCGAACTGGTATACGGGAGACGGGTAAGGGGACCCCTAGACTTAGTGCTAGAACACTGGGAAGGGGAGGGCATCATAGAAGGGGTACCTATTGTACCCTATGTGCTGGAATTCCGGGACCGCCTACAGGAGCTAACCCAGGCTGTACGTGGGAACATGCAGGTGGCCCAGCGGCGCCAACGCGTATGGTACGATCGGAGGGCCAGAGAGCACACCTTGGAAATAGGGCAGAAGGTCCTGGTGTTAGAGCCCACTAGGCAGAACAAGTTCCAAGCTGCATGGCAGGGGCCCTACCAGGTAGTGGGGAAAATAGCCGACACCACCTATAATGTCGCCGATTGTGACGACCCCAGGGTTATCCGCATGTTCCACGTGAATATGCTGAAGCCCTATCGGGAGCGCCCTGAAGAGGTAGTGGCCATCTGTGCACCTGAAGCAGAGGATTTAGCCGGACTTCCCTTGCCTGATGTCTTAGGGGAGAGGACTCAGTCTAAAACATGGGACCAGGTACACTGGGGTGAAGACTTAGGTCCCCGGGAGAGACAGCAGGCGGAGGAGTTGTTGAGGCAGCGACAGAGGATGTTTTCAGGGAAACCCAGGTACAGTCACCTGGCACAACACAAGGTTGAGACCCAGGATCAGACCCCCCTGTGACAACCCCTCTTCCGCGTCGCTGAGTCTGTACGAGAAGGGATGCGACAAGAGATACAAGAGATGTTGCGTTTAGGGGTCATTGAAGAGTCAGATAGTCCCTGGGCATCCCCCGTAGTGTTAGTGCCCAAGAAGGATGGAACTACACGGTTTTGTGTAGACTATCGTAAGCTCAATGAGAAAACAGTGACGGATGCGTATCCCATGCCGCGTGTGGATGACTTGTTAGACTGGCTGGCAGGGGCAAAGTATTTGACCACCATCTATCTATGCAAAGGCTACTGGCAGATTCCCCTTAGTCCTGATGCTATTCCCAAGTCGGCATTTGTCACCCCGTTCGGCTTATTCCAGTTTCGAGTTATGCCATTCGGGATGAAGACTGCCCCGGCGACCTTCCAGAGGCTGGCTGACCGGCTTCTGGATGGTCTCCAGGACTATGCGTGTGCCTACCTGGATGACATCGCCATCTACAGCGCGACATGGGAAGAGCATCTAAATCACCTAGAGACAGTATTAGACAGAATACACAAGGCTGGAATCACCCTGAACCCAAACAAGTGTCACGTGGGCAAAGCAGAGGTTCAGTATTTAGGGCATTGGGTGGGAAGTGGGAAACAGAGACCAGAACCAGCCAAGATTGAGGCCATAGCCAAATGGCCCACCCCACGCACTAAATCCCAGGTCATGGCGTTTCTAGGGACAGCGGGGTATTACAGGAAATTCGTTCCCAATTACAGCAGCGTGGCCAAGCCCCTCACTGATCTGACCCGTAAGAACCAACCCCGCCAGGTAACCTGGACCCCAGAGTGTGAGGAAGCCTTCCGACAGCTAAAGGACGCCCTCACCAATACCCCTGTATTGGCCGCACCCGATCCAACTAAATGTTTCCTGTTCACACAGACGCTTCTATGTTTGGATTGGGGGCAGTACTAAGCCAAGTCGGGCCGGACGGCCAAGAACACCCGGTAGCTTACCTGAGTCGGAAACTACTGCCCCATGAAGTGAGCTATGCGGCCATCGAGAAGGAGTGCCTGGCAATAGTATGGGCACTCAAAAAGTTACAACCATATTTGTATGGATGACAGTTTTCCCTCCTAACGGACCATAATCCCCTAGTCTGGCTTAATCGGGTCTCCGGAGACAACGCCAGATTACTGCGGTGGAGTTTAGCCCTACAACCTCTGGACTTCACCATCCACTACAGACCCGGCAAACAAAACGGTAATGCCGATGGGCTAAGTCTACAAACGGAACTTGTACCAACCCCATAAACTTCGGTCATCCTCAAACTGATCCGTTAAGGATCAGACTGTGTATGCCGATCGCGTCGCTGAAAAGGGGAGCCGTGTTACAGAGCCCCCAGCACCAAGAATATGTTATGCAGTATATATTCTGCATACTAGGTTCCATGTGAAATGCATCAGTCCACAGGCTGCGCCCCTGGGCAGAGAGGACACGATATCCCCCTTCTGTCCTCCCCCACCTTTGTAATTCCCACAGTAAATATCAGCAGGCTCCGGCCCCCTGAGGCTATTGTAATAAATGTCTGGCCTGCTTTTTCTATTGGCCTGCCCTGTGTATCTGTGTTATATATTCTGTGTGCGGTGAATAAAGTGTGTTCTTTTAGACTGGAAATACGTGGAGTAGCAGTCAGCTTTTATATGCTCTCACGTAATCAAGGAATTCCAGCCAGCGTCCTTCATTCAGAATCCAGCAAAAGCAGAGTGGACCTCCTGAAACACGGGGTGGTACTGAAAGAGGTACCCCAGCTTGGTAGACCCCGTTACAGAAACCTTCCTCATTATGCCTTTATCTGCATGAACTCTGTCTGTGCTCTGTTTCAGTCACAAATCTCTTCACAATATGATGACCACTCTTAAGTTTTCTTGGAATATCTAATGTTTTCATACCTTGTCCAAGGCATTGCACTATTTAATGCTTTTCAGCAGCTGAGAGATCCTTTTTAGTTCCTATATTACTTGAAACCTGTGGCCTGCTTAATAATGTGGAACATAATTTTTAAATGGACACTGTCACCTGAATTTGGAGGGAACAATCTTCAGCCATGGAGGCGGGGTTTTCGGGTTTTTGATTCACCCTTTCCTTACCCGCTAGCTGCATGCTGGCTGCAATATTGGATTGAAGTTCATTCTCTGTCCTCCATAGTACACGCCTGCGCAAGGCAAGATTACCTTGTGCAGGCGTGTACTACGGGTGAATCAAAAACCCCAAAACCCCGCCTCCATGGCTGAAGATTGTTCCCTCCAAATTCAGGTGACAGTGTCCCTTTAAGTAGTTTTCCTTAAATTAGAATCACCTGGAAAACTAATTATCACATGTGTTTAAGATTGATTTCAGTGATCCATTGAGCCCTGAGACACAATACCATCCTTGAGTTTATTTGAAAAACAAAACAATTAAATCTTTATGACACTTAAATCCAATTTGCATAATAATTTGGAACACAGTGTAGTAACCGGAACCGAATTTTGAAAACTTTGCTCATCTCTAGTCTTTACCACCTGTCCTGGTTGTGGTCATACATATCTGCTGCTGAAAAAATGTTCCCAGTAGGCATGAAAGATATGTACTGTCCTTGTACAGAGTAGCTACGCCATATGTCTATCAGGCACTGTACTTCAGAGCTCAAAGACAAGTCGAGAGAGTGTTCACGTTCTGAACATGAAAGTACAGACTGGGCACGTCTTTCTGCTAGAAATAATGGAGGCTGTGCCCCTAATAATCCAATTGACAAAACCGGGTTTGAATTGTGTCCCCATCTACTCCGACCCGGTGCCATCCAAATACAATAGCTGACTGAACATTTCATTCAATAAGTTTACTCTTAGAAGTAGTTGCGAAATGTCAAAAAAACAGAAGAGTGTTGTGCCATATATTTCATTATGTGCTCCTACTAATATGATGGCTGGTGACGTTGATACCCTGCTGGAGGAGAATAATGGTATGCATTCAGGTCAAAACAATAGAGGTGCTGGTAAGACAGACCAAGTGGCCCATAACATCATATACCAAAAATACCGCACACTCAGACTTGATGTGATGCAAAAGTGTTCAACAATTTTATTGTCATAACACAAAAGGTTGCCACAGGATAATACGAGCAGTACGTGTGAATCGAAACCAAACCCAACGTTTCGACCCACTAGGGTCTTATTCATGGGGTTACTGAGGAGATAAAGAAACAGTATAAATAGCTAGTCGTAGTATGGCAACAATATAACAAAAAGAAGCAAATATACAGTGAAGGAGGGTCAAAAGAATTAAGTATACAATCACCAAGGTCTATGTACAAATAAAAACAAATTCAAAGATAATGAATAACATATGTACAATATAAAGTGAGAGGCAGTCACAAATTACTTTCAAAGAAAATGCATGTTCACTTGTAGGATACCCCTGAAAAAGGGTTATAGGAAAGGAAGGGAAATGTAGGAAGCGACAGATGTAGTGTAGGCCGATTACCTTGGTTTCCAGAAGTGCGTATCTAAATGGCAAGGAAGGAAAGAAGGACGGAGGTGGGGGGGGGGGGGGGGGGAAAGAAAGGTTCCCTAGTGGATGGTATTAGTTGTATACCTTGGTAAAAGTTGTTGATAGGACATAGAAATCCTACTATGTAGTAGAAAACCAGGAGAAATGGCCGTCACATCTGTGATGGGCCTGTAGGTAAATGACTGCATATTATGAAGGGATAAGGGAAGCAGTGGTGGTGCAGTATAGGAGGACGGCTGAGGTACCTGTGGTATCCTAGAAAACCTATAGAGGTGACGTTCCAGTGCCCAGTAGGATGTAGTGTGCTATGTTAGGGGTAGATGGCGAATTTATAAGCTGCCTGAGGTAGAGTTGTATCACAGTTGCTGGGCCTGCAAAGGAATAACATGTGTGGTTGTGGAGCTGGAATAAAGACAGTGGTGGCACAGCGGGCACAGAAGGGTGGGATATCTGTGGTGTCCTGGAGTAGCGGCACATCCGTGTACAGTCTGATAAGGTGCACTAGGGTAAAGGGGGGTGACGGATCTACTTGCCCCCAATAGTATTGCTGGACTAAATGAGCTGGACCTGTAGGTAAGACCGTATAGTGTGAGGTAGGGAAGGTGTATATGGGTAGCAATAATGGCCGTATATAGTGAGAATAGCTCAGCGCAAAAAATGGGGTACCTGTGGTGTCCTGGAATAATGGCACATCCGTGCCAAGTTGGGTATGATGCACTAGGATGACGGGGATGGCGGATCTAGTAACACCCAATGATATAGCTGCACCAGGCGTGCTGGACCTGTGGGTAAGATAGTATCAGGTAAAGGTGGGGAAGCAGTGGTGGCGCAGTGTAAAGAGGCAAAAAGGATACCTGAAATGTCCTGGACTTCATGAAAAGAGCGGCGCTCCCGTGCCCTGCTCAGAGTGGTGTGTTTGGATGGAGACAGGTGGCGGGTTTTTATGCCGCCCATGGTATCGCCAGACTGGAAGTGCGGCCGCTGGACCGGAAATGACGTCGCGTCGCTGTGTTGGAGCACACTGCGCATGCACGGTGAGCGCTGGTAGTAGCGCTCATGTATGAGCATACAGTTAGGGCCAGAAATATTTGGACAGTGACACAAGTTTTGTTATTTTAGCTGTTTACAAAAACATGTTCAGAAATACAATTATATATATAATATGGGCTGAAAGTGCACACTCCCAGCTGCAATATGATAGTTTCCACATCCAAATCGGAGAAAGGGTTTAGGAATCATAGCTCTGTAATGCATAGCATCCTCTTTTTCAAGGGACCAAAAGTAATTGGACAATGGACTCTAAGGGCTGCAATTAACTCTGAAGGCATCTCCCTCGTTAACCTGTAATCAATGAAGTAGTTAAAAGGTCAGGGGTGGATTCCAGGTGTGTGGTTTTGCATTTGGAAGCTGTTGCTGTGAGCAGACAACATGCGGTCAAAGGAACTCTCAATTGAGGTGAAGCAGAACATCCTGAGGCTGAAAAAAAAGAAAAAATCCATCAGAGAGATAGCAGACATGCTTGGAGTAGCAAAATCAACAGTTGGGTACATTCTGAGAAAAAAGGAATTGACTGGTGAGCTTGGGAACTCAAAAAGGCCTGGGCGTCCACGGATGACAACAGTGGTGGATGATCGCCGCATACTTAATTTGGTGAAGAAGACCCGTTCACACCATCAACTGAAGTCCAGAACACTCTCAGTGAAGTAGGTGTATCTGTCTCTAAGTCAACAGTAAAGAGAAGACTCCATGACAGTAAATACAAAGGGTTCAAATCTAGATGCAAACCATTCATCAATAACAAAAATAGACAGGCCAGAGTTAAATTTGCAGAAAAACACCTCAAGAAGCCAGCTCAGTTCTGGAAAAGTATTCTATGGACAGATGAGACAAAGATCAACCTGTACCAGAATGATGGGAAGAAAAAAGTTTGGAGAAGAAAGGGAACGGCACATGATCCAAGGCACACCACATCCTCTGTAAAACATGGTGGAGGCAACGTGATGGCATGGGCATGCATGGCTTTCAATGGCACTGGGTCACTTGTGTTTATTGATGACATAAGAGCAGACAAGAGTAGCCGGATGAATTCTGAAGTGTACCAGGATATACTTTCAGCCCAGATTCAGCCAAATGCTGCAAAGTTGATTGGACGGCACTTCATAGTACAGATGGACAATGACCCCAAGCATACATCCAAAGCTACCCAGGAGTTCATGAGTGCCAAAAAGTGGAACATTCTGCAATGGCCAAGTCAATCTCCAGATCTAAACCCAATTGAGCATGCATTTCACTTGCTCAAATCCAAACTTAAGACGGAAAGACCCACAAACAAGCAAGACCTGAAGGCTGCGGCTGTAAAGGCCTGGCAAAGCATTAAGAAGGAGGAAACCCAGCGTTTGGTGATGTCCATGGGTTCCAGACTTAAGGCAGTGATTGCCTCCAAAGGATTTGCAACAAAATATTGAAAATAAAAATATTTTGTTTGGGTTATGTTTATTTGTCCAATTACTTTTGACCTCCTAAAATGTGGAGTGTTTGTAAAGAAATGTGTACAATTCCTACATTTTCTATCAGATATTTTTGTTCAACCCTTCAAATTAAACGTTACAATCTGCACTTGAATTCTGTTGTAGAGGTTTCATTTCAAATCCAAAGTGGTGGCATGCAGAGCCCAACTCGCGAAAATTGTGTCACTGTCCAAATATTTCTGGCCCTAACTGTAGGTATGCCAGAAGATGGGTGTGTGCAAAGAGCGGTCACATGTAAAGGGGAGGGGCAATAAGGTTATGCGGTGCTGCATATGTATGGGCATAGGAACGTAAGAGGTTGGTTGTGTTGGAAGAGTGGGAGGACCACTGAAGGCATGCGGTACTAGTGCTGTGGACATGGGGGTGTCTGGAAGGAGTAGGATACTGTGTAAATCTAAATATATATATGGATGTACGGTACCTATATATATATATATATATATATATGGATGTACGGTACCAATATATATATGGATGTACGGTACCAATGTTGTGGAGATGGGGATGTTCGAAAGAAAAGGATCATAAACACGTGGACATATATAAAAAGGAAAATAAATAAGGACAATAGGATCCGGACTATCGGGAGGTTGGTAGAGGCGAACACGTATGTGGGAGGAACATATGTTAGAAGGAAATAGGTATATTATGAAGCTAAGGAATGTGCGTTGGAAATGAAAGGGGTAATTAAAGGAAGGAAAACAAAAGATTAGTGGAGTATTACAATAGCCAATCTATTTCTGTATTAAGACCTTTGGGGATTAACGTCTCCAGTTTATGGATCCAGAATGTTTCCCTTAGTGTAAGTTGTTTAATGTGATCCCCGCCCCTCCTGGGTCTGGATACCTGTTCAATTATCTGATATTTTAATTGTGCTACCATGTGTCTGGATTTGATAAAGTGCTCCGGGATGGGTAGCCACGTTTTCCCACAGCAGATGGTTGATTTGTGGCTCGCTATCCAGTCCTTGACATGTTGTGTCGTTTCCCCCATGTAGAGGAGGCCACAGGGACATTTTATTACATAAATCACGAAGTTAGAATCACATGTGTAGTAGCCCTGTATGGGGTAGGATTTCCCCGTTCTGGGGTGAGTGACACTGTCAGACTTGATAATATTTGAACAGGAGGCACAGTTAAGGCAGGGAAACGTTCCGTGGCGGCGTGTTGAGAGTACGCTTTGATTAGTAGTGGGACGTGGGCTTCCAATGTCAGCCCGGACCAACCGGTTTTTGACATTGGGCGCCCGCCTGTTACACATGAGAGCTGGACGGGACGGGAGAAGCTGTCAATGTTAGGGTATGCTCTAGCTAGCAATGGCCAGTGTTTCTTAATGACAGCTTCAATTTTTGGCATGAAGGGATGGAAGGTATGGACGAAAGGCAACTTTTTTTTTTACCATACATTTTATACACAAGTATAATTAATGTTTTCCAAAAATTTTCAACCACAATTATTATTCAATTGAATCAATTATTTTCTTTCTGGAGATTGGCAAGTTGAGCAAATTGCAAATTGTTCAAGGTACCCAAGATTTTCAAATTTCACGAAATTCATCACAAAATAGATTTGCATCTAATTGATTCACTCATCTCTATTTGACATCAGTTTCCCCTGAAAGCTTTCCTTCAAGGTTGAATTGTCACGAGTCATTTTTGGAGTCGTGACAGCTCTGGTTCTGCTTTAATTTAAACGTGGTTTTTACTTTTGCGCCAGCAAGGGTTAATGTCAGTTTCCTTGTTGGCAACTGCTGTGTTGCTGGTCAGCTGATGTGGATGGTGACCACTCCCACCATTCTTTAAATAGTCACATGACGCATCAGTTGACTGTTGGTAATAGAGTTTGTCTCTGAAGACAAGCCTAGGAGTTGGGAGCTCTCTGGTCCCAGCAGTGTTTCAGCTGCTTGAGGTCCTGATTCCGTATACTAAGCTGTGTGAAGCTTGCAGCAGAAGCTTGAGCTAAGTTTTTATTGTTCCTTTCCTTGTCTGTCTCGTGCTTGTCACTACCCCCTGTGTTGATACCATCTGCAATGGTGAGTCTAGCATCCTTGCCAGCTATTGCACTAGCCAGGGTATAGTGAGGTAACAGCTAGGGACTAGGCATGTGATGGCGGCAGGGGGAAGGACCCGCATAGGGCATTAGGGGAGCTTAGGGATAGGCACAGGTTGTTAGGGATAGGCACAGTTGCCCCATCCCTCGATCCTTATTGTTAGGGCCTTCCTCTCAATTTTTTCATCCCGTTGTGTGTGTGTTGTGTCATCCACTGGCCTGACCCCTGTTGGGTTGTGACATTAATAACACATTATGTACATGTGGCAGAGTTGCCATTGGAGCACCCCCAGACACAGGGCCACGAGTTCTCGGTACCGGGCCTCTCTGGTTCAGTTCTGAGGCTGTCACGGTGGCTAGACCCGGTCCGCGACCCTGCTAAGGGGCGTCCAATAAAGGTGGTACAGTCTATCGGGGATTCGTGACGCCAGCTGTGGTGTTCGGTCAGGGTGACCGACGCTGCTGTGGGGTCCACTGGGGTGATGGAATGGCAGCTGGATGGTATACCTTCCCACAGGTGAAGTATGTCCCCAGAGCTTCCCAGTAAGGTGGATGGTGATGGTGTGAGGTGCAGTCAATAACGAGGACACAAGATTGCAGTCTCTTTACCTCTTTACTGAAGACTTCAGGATCCTCAATCCAGAGCACGCTTAACAGGGCTATCTGAGACTGGCCGGTCCGATGGGCACTTCCAGAGTTCCCTTTGCAGGTGAAAATCAGTGCCTACCAGTAGCACCTGTGTGTTGTAGTGCTACCCTGCTGAGCATTCGGAATAGTCCTCACAACTGCTGTTCTCGTTCGTTCGTTCTTTCTAATTCTCTCTCGCTTGTTCCAGATGTTACTAGTTTCTCATCCCCCAGTATGTTATGGCTAGGACGCACCCGTATGACGGGAAGGCTCGGAGCTCTTCCAGGACCCTAGAGACACCCCTCTCCACGCGTTGCCCCCCTATGTCTTCGTAGGAAATTTAAGGTAGACAGCCAACCTATAATTAACTGTCCTGCTGAGTTCAAAGTAAGGCCTAGAGTCAGTTACTCCCGCGGTGTTCCGGCCACCGGCTACGCGCCTCAGTAGGATGTTGCCTCGGTCTCACGGCACGACTCCTACTGGTTCTCCTTTGTGCTTGATCTCGTTTCTCTTAGGATACCGCCGCGGGGTGTGCAGGCGCGGTTCCATTACGTTCTGCTCTGTTCGCTAGGCAGGTTCCCACGCCTGACAGGGACCCCCCTGTGTCTTCTCCCTGCAACACCCCCTGCCACAGGATGTTGCCTGAATCCAACCCAGTCAGCTTCTGACTAACTTCCTATCCAACCCCTAATTTTACCAGTGTGAGGAGTGGCCCAATAAATAAAGCCTTTTTCTCCCCCTAGTGGCCGGAGTGTGAAGTGTAATGTGTTCTGGTGATACCTGGTCAGTAGAATTCCTTCAGTGCCATCAGACGTACCATCACTCCCCTTAGTGGCAGAGTGTCATACTGCAACGACCAGATCTCTGGGGCGCTGCACCATTAACAAACCACATTCACTTATATTGTAAAAAATCCACTGCAGATTGTAGGTGCGCGGCTGATTTTCAAATAAAAAAAAATCCACCAAATATCTTGCGGAAAACGAAGAAATCTACAGCTAAATTTGACAGCAAAATCCACATGTAACACATATGGATTTTTTTTTTTCTTTTCAGACCTGTAGGACGGTTTTATAGCTTAGTTGTTACTCTGGGTGTGCAGATACTGTTAGGCTGGTTAGGGTATACTGTTAGGGTATATACACATTACTGTTTGTTTTTTTGCAGAAGCTTGTGTGACTGAAAATAGATTTCATAGATCTGAATGGCCACATGGGACTTTTGAAAGCAAGCCTCTGATTTTAATAACTTTTGGGAGGGTCAGGACTTTATAGTTCACCATAATAAAGTGATCCCCCAAGGCTTTTAAAGGGAATCTGTCACAAGGTTGTTGCTACTCTATCTGAGACCAGCATGATGTAGGGGCAGAGAACCTGATTCCAGCCTGGTGTCATCGGGCTCCTTGTTGCAGTTTTGATTCAATCACTGTCTTATCTACTGCAGATCTAGCAGTTTTCTGAAGGCTGCATAACCCTGCCCACATCACTGATTGATAGCTTTGTGTGAACACTGTGCATAGGCAGAAAGCTGACAATCAGTGATGGGGCGGGGTTATACAGATTTCATGAATATGGATGACTACATGGCAGCAGATTTACTATACCTCTAATGGTAATCTCTTGCTGATAAACCTGTGATTTTATCCACATAGCCGGAATCAGAGGCTCTTCCCCTATATTAGGCTGCTCTCAGATTAGGTATCAAAAACCTGGTGATAGATACCCTTTTAAGTGTTGTTTTTATGTTGATTACTATCTTGGATGAAGATTCTTTGTAAGGCTCTGTACAGTGTATGTTCATTCTATAGGGATATTTTTGATGTATGCCTTCCACATATAGTATTGTACAGTGTCATAAATCTATTATCTACAATCATAAATGTATACTGAACAGAATATATTTTTGATTTCTTGCCTAAGATATAAAAAAAAACAACCACAAGATGGCGGTAAATAAACCGTCACCCCAAAGAAGCCGACCATAAATAAAAATTTTAATAAATTTTATTAAACACACAAAAAATGAAAAACAATACATATACATATGTTAAAAAAGCTACATACTTTTTTCCGGGTAATACCCCATGGGAACGCCAGAAGCAGACACACTATGTAATCCTTAGACCAATAAAATACATATCCAAAGATCCAAAACAAGCCCCCTCATGGAACACATGAAGCTGTATATACGGTGCTATCTGCATCCACTTAATGTTAAATGTGTCCACGGGAATACGGCCCTCTTATACACCACTCCATAATTAACATACTCCCACCTCCTAAAGATCCCACCATATAGATAGCGACAAGCTAATGAAAACAATATGGGAAAGGTGGATAGCATAAATATCAGTATTACCTCCAGCAGGTCCAGGATACAGTGTGTCCACCCAGGCTTATTCCCAGCGCCCCAACGCTCGTTTCGCCCTTGCTTCTTCCGGGGGCGTGCCTATACCCAGGTAAGGTGACGTTTAAATAGTAGCTAAGCACCTATCACAGATCGCCAGTACTGAAGAGTTTCTTTCGCCGGTTCCATAAATGACCTTACCGGCGCATGCGCAGATTCACCCCGCTCCGGATGTAATATCACTTGGACGCGTCCGCCCGGTGGACCGCAAGCCGGAACGCAAGCCGGTCTCACCAATGGCGCCGTCACCAAGTGTGCGGCCAGGGGGACCCACGCATGCGCACTATCATCAGGAAGGACGGCACCACTTAGAAAGAATATCATCACAAGTATTTAAAGCCGGCTTACCACCGTTATTCAGAACACACCACTGCAGAAGGACCGAAATAGAGGATCTATGTGACCAATCCAAGGATATAATGGTGAAATAAATGTATTAAACATATCTACACGGTATTTATTTACTGGATGTCCCAATAAATGCCTTACTTAGTAAATCTATCCATATAGTGTATATAATATCTGCCATACCAACCGTGCATATACTACCTACAGGGAACATATATCTATATAATGGGAACCTCTGCATAAACTACATTGGGGAATAAAGTGCATGATGGAAACATAGACTAAACCAAAGTAAAAAGATTAAAATGCATCTCACATAGTTTTATGAGAATGCATATACTGCATAAAACTATGTGAGATGCATTTTAATCTTTTTACTTTGGTTTAGTCTATGTTTCCATCATGCACTTTATTCCCCAATGTAGTTTATGCAGAGGTTCCCATTATATAGATATATGTTCCCTGTAGGTAGTATATGCACGGTTGGTATGGCAGATATTATATACACTATATGGATAGATTTACTAAGTAAGGCATTTATTGGGACATCCAGTAAATAAATACCGTGTAGATATGTTTAATACATTTATTTCACCATTATATCCTTGGATTGGTCACATAGATCCTCTATTTCGGTCCTTCTGCAGTGGTGTGTTCTGAATAACGGTGGTAAGCCGGCTTTAAATACTTGTGGTGATATTCTTTCTAAGTGGTGCCGTCCTTCCTGATGATAGTGCGCATGCGTGGGTCCCCCTGGCCGTACACTTGGTGACGGCGCCATTGGTGAGACCGGCTTGCGTTCCGGCTTGCGGTCCACCGGGCGGACGCGTCCAAGTGATATTACATCCGGAGCGGGGTGAATCTCCGCATGCGCCGGTAAGGTCATTTATGGAACCGGCGAAAGAAACTCTTCAGTACTGGCGATCTGTGATAGGTGCTTAGCTACTATTTAAACGTCACCTTACCTGGGTATAGGCACGCCCCCGGAAGAAGCAAGGGCGAAACGCGCGTTGGGGCGCTGGGAATAAGCCTGGGTGGACACACTGTATCCTGGACCTGCTGGAGGTAATACTGATATTCATGCTATCCACCTTTCCCATATTGTTTTCATTAGCTTGTCGCTATCTATATGGTGGGATCTTTAGGAGGTGGGAGTATGTTAATTATGGAGTGGTGTATAAGAGGGCCGTATTCCCGTGGACACATTTAACATTAAGTGGATGCAGATAGCACCGTATATACAGCTTCATGTGTTCCATGAGGGGGCTTGTTTTGGATCTTTGGATATGTACTTTATTGGTCTAAGGATTACATAGTGTCTGCTTCTGGCGTTCCCATGGGGTATTACCCGGAAAAAAGTATGTAGCTTTTTTAACATATGTATATGTATTGTTTTTCATTTTTTGTGTGTTTAATAAAATTTATTAAAATTTTTATTTATGGTCGGCTTCTTTGGGGTGACGGTTTATTTACCGCCATCTTGTGGTTGTTTTCAGTTATTCGGGAAGTACCATTATTAAATATAGATTTGGACTTATTGGATCATAAGATATAAAAAAGCATCTTTTTATAAATAAAAAGAAATTTGAGTTCATAGTACCCTAACAGATATTCACGCCGGATACCGCTTTTATATTCCCAAACTTCCATAAGGGGTTTCCAGATTTCTGGTTTCCAATTCTCAAGTTCAGATCTGACATCCAGCCAACAACATCATTGAGACAAATAGTGGAAAAATGCATCACATGCAATATTTATTCTGATTGATTCCACACTTAAATACCATTTGGGTGGAAATCCTCCGTACTTTTATTAACTCTTATCAATCCACTTTAACAGACATTATTTATTTACAACCTACTGATCTAAATCTGGAAACGTCTCTAAATGAATTTGTCACCGGCAGGATATCGAGCCGAGCCGTCCAGTCCAGGAATCTTTATTATTACTGTGTGTTCTCATTGGCCAAACCAAGGATTAAGAATGCAAAGTTTTAATTTGCCATAGTTGATGAATAATTAAATGCTGATGAGGATAATACACCATTTCACAGGTTCTGCCCTAGCAGAGATAACACTGTGTCAGTCTATAGATAAAATAGCCTTGGGAGTTTGCTAGGACATTAATCTTCTGCATTACGCTTAGCTGACACCGAGCATGAGACGCATGTATTTAGACCAGGTTTTCAACTGATAATGATGGCAAAATGTAAATTGCCTTTATAAGTTACAATAGATTACATAATAGTGATATTAGTATATTCACAGGGTGGACGTTTGTGCAGTCAAGATGGGATTGAATACTTTATATAGCAAAGCAGATACAATCAACGGCTGTATAAAGTAAGAGATAAGTTGCACATTCATACAAAAATGTGACCACTAATGCTATTTTTTCTATGGATATGCTAGGGCAATAAACCAACATGTGCTGCCTAAAGGCATCATTACTCTCGTAGGTGGTAAGAGATGTAGCAGTAATAAATAGCAACTAACCAATATTACTAAAAGTTATTGGGATGAAGGGTGTTTGGAAGAGTTGGGATTTACTTCCATTAGGAAAGAACTTGGTACCTATGAAAATGTCAATGATAGCTATACTTTCCTTCTTTTGCCTAAGTTGTAATATTCTATTATTATATCCAATCAATATAAACCATTTAAATAAAAAAAATTCTAAAGTCCTAGCTTAGACGAACAGATGCATCAAATTAGCAGATATTAGAATTAAACCTTGGTTATTCAGTTATGATGAGCGAACGTGCTTGGATAAGATGTTATCAGAGCATGCTCGGGTGCTAACCGAGTGACTCTGGCTTGCTTAAAGGGAACCTGTCACCCCCACCTGGCGTTTTTAAGTAAAAAAGCCACTTTGCAGCTAAGGCTGCATTCTGTGAAGGTGGCTCTTCTGTTTGTGCTCCCTTCTAAAGCTGCAATATTAATTTTTATAATTTTGGCGCCATACCTTTAGTCTTTTCCCCTGGACACAACCGCCTCCCAGCCATTAGTCAGCCCCTCCTTACACCTGGCACCACCTCCTCTGTTTTCAGTCACGTACCCGGGGCCTGTGCTGGGTTTTCCTTTTTCAGGCATGTGCCGTTTGCGCTGCCCTTCAACTCACATCACCTGATGTATTCATCTCGCGCCTGCGTGTAGCCGATGCCCGATATACCGCCCCGCAGTGTGAATAAATCAGAACACACTGCGGGGTGGGATCTTGGGCCTCAGCTACACACAGGCGCGAGATGAATACATCAGGTGATGTGAGTTGAAGGGCAGCGCAAATGGCACATGCCTGAAAAAGGAAAATCCAGCGCAGGCGCCGGATACATGACTGAAAACAGAGGCGGCGCCCAGTGCACTGAGGGGCTGACTGATGGCTGGGAGTTGTGTCCAGGGGAAAAGACATGCCCTCCGGACAGACTAAAGGTATGGCACGAAAATTATAAAAATTAATATTGCATCGTTAGAAGGGAGCTCAAAAAGAAGAGCTACCTTCACAGAATGCAGCATTAGTGCTGCACAAGGTGGCTCTTTTACTTAACTAGGTAAATAAGGCAGCACACTGCAGCGCTAGAACATGCAAACTTGAAACACGAAATTTGAACTGCATTACTGCACTAGAAATATGAAAAATGAGAGCGTTTAGCGCATAAAAATGGCCAATTTTATGTGTACCTGGTAGCCCCTTTACGGCATCTCTCTTATACCAGGTCCTACACTTGCCTTACCTCGCTGAGAATAAACGTCTCCATCTGAATGGGTACATGTGAAACCTCTTTCTAGACTAAAATTCTCTCTCTCTGTGGAGGGGTATTGGACCTGCTGTAATTAAAACACCTGTGGCTAGGAGGCGGAGTGCACGATCAGAAGGCTACTAGCCACAGGTGTTTTAATTACAGCAGGTCCAATACCCCTCCACAGAGAGAGAGAATTTTAGTCTAGGAAGAGGTTTCACATGTACCCATTCAGATGGAGACGCTTATTCTCAGCGAGGTAAGGCAAGTGTAGGACCTGGTATAAGAGAGATGCCGTAAAGGGGCTACCAGGTACACATAAAATTGGCCATTTTTATGCGCTAAACGCTCTCATTTTTCATATTTCTAGTGCAGTAATGCAGTTCAAATTTCGTGTTTCAAGTTTGCATGTTCTAGCGCTGCAGTGTGCTGCCTTATTTACTTAGCTATATACGAGTTGGCGACTCTAGGTTCAGCACCTGTTCACACTTAGTCTATGTTGGATGTGCCGGTCAGGTTTTTGAAATGTGCTCTTTTACTTAAATCTGCCAGGGGGGTGACAGGTTCCCTTGAAGTAATATGTTCGAGCCGAGAGGAGGGAGGAATGGGAGATGCAACGTAGCATGTAGAAATCTTCAGAGGTAATGAGAATCACACCTGAGGGTGCTGATCCAGCTGGTGAGTGCAGCCACAGTGAAGGAATGAAGGATTTAATTCGGCACACCCATACTGGTAAAAAGTTTATTCGTTCATGCTAAAATAAATTAAAAGAAGCCTGACGCGTTTCTGGCGTAAAGTCGCCCCGTTAGTCATAGCATGTCAGGGAAAAAAATGTCAACAAACATTTAAAGAGAAAATAACCAATCACCAAACAAGAATCACCTTGAAGATGCACGCAGGTGGAGCAGACTAATGACGACAGCAAAATAAGCATTGAAGGTTAAGTAATGTAATACAAATCATTTCTGCAATTCATCCCATTAGGAAATTTGGTGTTTAAACATAGAATCCAGTATGCCTCCCTAAGATCAAGTTTTTTTTTGCCAGTTGCCACCACATTTGGGATAAGGCACTTTTTTAAAGCAAAAAAATGCACAGTGAGTAAAATCACCTGTGTTCACATTTTTTCCCCTGACATCCTATGATTAGCATGAACTAATAAAAACATAAAAATTTTACCAGGATGGGTGTGCCGAATTAAATTCTTTGTTCCTCTAATATGGTTAGTCCCCGTGGCTGCATGTCTCGCAGATTTTCAACAGCTGCAACACATACATGCGCTAACAACCGCATACGTTTCTAGGCGGCAAATTGACGCCTCTAAAATTACTACATGCTGCGTTTACCGCTCCAAACCGCAGACGACGAAATGACGCATGCGTCGTCAAACACGGCAAAACGCAACCGATCGCAGACACATGCATCCCTAATGTTAAATATAGGAAAACACAATGCATGCGGATAATTGTGGAAGAAACGCTGCGGACACAACCGCAAATGTGAAACCGGCCTGTTATGCTGAGATAATTCAGTACCACAATGGACATAAAAGTCAGAGCACATACAGTGATCTGACAATAACCCAAAAAACATAGAACGAGCTCTGAGACGTAAGAACTCTGCTGACCACAATCCCTAATCCTCTCAAACCACAATAGAGGCAGCCGTGGATTGCGCCTAACGCTCCCTATGCAACTCGGCACAGCCTGAGAAACTAGCTAGCCTGAAGATAGAAAATAAGCCTACCTTGCCTCAGAGAAATACCCCAAAGGAAAAGGCAGCCCCCACATATAATGACTGTGAGTTAGATGAAAAGACAAACGTAGAGATTAAATAGATTTAGCAAAGTGAGGCCCGACTTACTAAACAGAGCGAGGATAGGAAAGGCAACTTTGCGGTCAACACAAAACCCTACAAACAACCACGCAAAGGGGGCAAAAAGACCCTCCGTACCGAACTAACGGCACGGAGGTACACCCTCTGCGTCCCAGAGCTTCCAGCTAGCAAGGAAAAACAAATAGACAAGCTGGACAGAAAAAACAGCAAACAAAATAGCAAAGCAGAACTTAGCTATGCAGAGCAGCAGGCCACAGGAACGATCCAGGAGGAAACAGGTCCAATACTAGAACATTGACTGGAGGCCAGGATCAAAGCACCAGGTGGAGTTAAATAGAGCAGCACCTAACGACTTCACCACATCACCTGAGGAAGGAAACTCAGAAGCCGCAGTACCACTCTCCTCCACTAACGGAAGCTCACAGAGAGAATCAGCCGAAGTACCACTTGTGACCACAGGAGGGAGCTCTGCCACAGAATTCACAACACCGGCCTAACAAACAGCCAAAAGATATGCAGCCGCGAGGACTCGAGCATATTTTTTGAGGACATCGAAGTCACTCTGTTAGCAACCGAGCATGGTTGAATAACATCTTATCTGAGCACGTTTGCTCATCACTACTATTCAGCTGTTTCAGGAGTATATGAAATGAGCTAAAATATTCAGGACTGTGCTAAACTTTTAGGGAGGTGTAGAGCAGGCTCGGACTGGCCCACCGGGGAACCGGAGGATCCTCTGGTGGGCCCTGGCACTGACACCTGCTGGCAGGGCCTCCCCCCGCTCCAGGGCCTCCCCCCGCTCCAGGGCCCCCTCCCCCACCGCCGCCCGCCTTGAATACTCACCCTGCCTGCTCCAGCGATGGTCTCGGCGTCTGCACTGCAGGCGCAGCTCGTCCTGAACGAGCTGTCACGTGACACCGCTCATTAAGATCATGAATATGCGCATATTCATGATCTTAATGAACGGTGTCACATGACCGCTCAAGCAGGAAGAAGGTGCTGCGCCGGCGCCGCCGCCTGGAGTCGGGACAGAGCGCGAGGGATGTCGGCACGGCCGTGCAGTGGGACAGGTGAGTATGAGGGACGGGGGGACGGGGGGGATGGAGGACATAAGCCGGCGCGCCGAGCAGGAGCGGGTGCTGGTGCAGAGAGATAAGCCGCCATGCAGGGGGGAATGTTTATGAGCCATGCAGGGGGGAATGTATATGAGCCATGCAGGGGGGAATGTATATGAGCCATGCAGGGGGGAATGTATATGAGCCATGCAGGGAGGAATGTATATGAGCCATGCAGGGGGGAATATATATGAGCCATGCAGGGGGGAATATGAGCCATGCATACAGGGGGGAATATGAGCCATGCATACAGGGGGGAATATGAGCCATGCATACAGGGGGGACTATGAGCCATGCATACAGGGGGGAATATGAGCCATGCATACAGGGGGGGGGATATGAGCCATGCATACAGGGGGGAATATGAGCCATGCATACAGGGGGGACTATGAGCCATGCATACAGGGGGGACTATGAGCCATGCAAACAGGGGGGGGGGGATATGAGCCATGCATACAGGGGGAGGGGGAATATGAGCCATGAATACAGGGGGAATATGAGCCATGCATACAGGGGGAATATGAGCCATGCATACAGGGGGAATATGAGCCATGCATACAGGGGGAATATGAGCCATGCATACAGGGGGAATATGAGCCATGAATTCAGGGGGGGGGGAATATGAGCCATGAATACATGGGGAGATATGAGTCATGCATACAGGAGGGGGTAATATGAGCTATGTATATGGGATAGGAGGGAGATGAGCCATGCATACAGGAGGGGGGTCATTATACAGTATTGAGCATCATGTGTGGCCGTTATACAGTATGGAGCATCATGTGTGGCCAATGGACATTATACAGTATGGAGCATCATGTGTGGCCATTATACAGTATGGAGCATCATGTGTGGCCGTTATACAGTATGGAGCATCATGTGTGGCCATTATACAGTATGGAGCATCATGTGTGGCCATTATACAGTATGGAGCATGATGTGTGGCCGTTATACAGTATGGAGCATCATGTGTGGCCAATGGACATTATACAGTATGGAGCATCATGTGTGGCCGTTATACAGTATGGAGCATCATGTGTGGCCATTATACAGTATGGAGCATCATGTGTGGCCATTATATAGTGTGGAGCATCATGTGTGGCCGTTATACAGTATGGAGCATCATGTGCGGTCATTATACAGTATGGAACATGTGTGGTGGCCGTTATACAGTATTGAGCATCATGTGTGGCCATTATACAGGATGGAACATCATGTGTGGCCATATTTTTGTTTGCTTATAATTATTGTATATAAAACAGTGTGATCAGCAGTGCTAAATGGCTGTGGTTGGGACGTGGATATGGGTGTGACTAGTTGTGAAATGGGTCTGGTCAGAGGCGTGGCCTAAAATTTGCCGCGGCGCACTACGCGCGCCGCAAACTTAATACCTCCTTCCCTTCAAAAGTTGGGAGGTATGGTACCTCATTTGCCAGATCACGGCAAGTGCCGCAAATCTCATAGGGAATGAATGAGGCCGAACGCAGTGTTGCTGTAAGTGATCCGTTACGCGGCAGATGCAGAAAAACTGCCCGATCTGCTGCAAAAGGCGACTTTCACATCAGCGATTCTTGCCAAAGTCACTGCCGATAGTGTCATACTCACCAAAAGGGAAGGCAGAGCTAAAAGTGCCTAGGGCAGCAGAAACTCTAAATACGGCCCTGGGGGGCTACATTATATTCTGTGGGGGGACTGCATTATACTCAAGGTACTACATTATATTATGAGGGGTTACAGTATACTCTATGGGGGGCTGCATTATATTCTGTGGTGGGGCTGCATTATTCTCTCAGGGGACTACATAATATTATGGGGGCTACATCATATTATATGAGGGGGCTACAGTATACTCTATGGGGGGGCTGCATTATATTCTGTGGTGGAACTGCATTCTCTCAGGGGACTACATTATATTCTGTGGTGGGTGGCATTACACTATATGGGGGGGGGCTGCATTATACCCTATGGGGTGCTACATTATATTCTATGGTGGGGACTGTGTCATACCTGAGAGGGTTGCATTATATTTTGTGGGGTGCTGCATTATATTCTATGAGAGGGGACTGCATTATATTTTATGAGGGGGCTACATTATATTCTGTGAGGGGGCTACCCCAACCCTTGCTACATTATTAAGACGTGAACTACCTTATATTATACCCTGATATTAGCGCTTTTTACCGCACAATTGTTGGTCTTGTATCTATTTCTATGTAGCTACATAGTGGGCCCCAAGAATGATTTTCTCTGGTGGGCCCAAGGTGCTCCAGTCCGACGCTGGTGTAGAGTAAATGCTGCAAAGTAAGAACGCTTTCAAAAATAGAAGTGTTAATAGTTTGTTTTTATCAATTAACAAAATGCAGAGTGAATGAACAAAATAGAAATCTAAATCAAATCAATATTTGGTGTGAGAACTTTTTGCTTTCAAAACAGCATCAATTCTTGCATGTACACTTGCACACAGTCAGGAATTTTTGTAAGATTATTGTCAGGTATATGAGTAACCAATTATAGCTAACAGGTGATAATGATAACCATTTTCATATGTAGGTTGACATTATCTAATACAGAAACAACTGGATAGAGGGCTTAAAACAGTGACCGAGCAGCCAAACTCTGGTACAAAAGTGAAGTTGTGGAAGACAGTTTCATATCACCGGTCATACATCATGGCAAGACTTAGGGCAGCAATAAGACACAAGGTAGTTATACTGCATCAGCAATGTATCTTCCATGCAAAGAATTCAAAGAAGACTGTGGTTTCATTATCTGCTGTTTTAGCTCATTTGAATAAGCATAAAGAAATGGGCAACACTGAGAACTATAGATGCAGTGGTCAAGGAAAACGTAGTGCAGCAGATGACAGATACATCATGCTTACTCTCTTTCGAAATCGGAAGATGTACAGCAATGCCATCAGCTCAGAACTGGCAGCAACCAGTGGACCCAGCTACACCTATCTACCGTTCATAGAAGTCTGACAAGAAGTAGTCATCATGGAAGAATTTCAGCCAAAAAACCTTACCTTTGACAAAGAAACAAGGCCAAATGACTCATCGATGCATGAAAACATAGTAACTGGGATATAGAAAAATAGCAGGAGGTGATGAACTAAAATATAAATTATTTGTCTGTTACGGAAGGCAGTTTCTTTTCTGAAGGAGAGCAGTATAGTAATGAGTGTCTTCAGGTAACAGTGATATAAAGGCACAGATGATTGGCCTCGGGGAGACCAAAACATCCAACACCGCAGAGACACCATCACGTGTTTCTCAACGCAGTGATTCCAGAACACTGCCCCCATCCCTTATGGGAAATATGCAGATGCATGTAAAGAAGCTGCGGAGACACCATCACGTGTTTCTCGACGCAAGCAGTGAATAGCCAGGCCTTTCCCCGGGAAGGAACAACCACGGGAAGGGCAGCATCCTATGAAGGAAAGCCACCTATGCCAAGCATGGTATCCATCCACAGACAGCTGTTTCGGGGTTTTTGCCCCTCATCAGTGTGGAGTAGGAATCTGGCTATTAGGAGCAGTGCCTAGTAAAAAGGCTATAAAGGCACAGATGATTGGCCTCGGGGAGACCAAAACATCCAACACCGCGGAGACACCATCATGTGTTTCTCAACGCAGTGATTCCAGAACACTGCCCCCATCCCTTGTGGGAAATATGCAGATGCATGTAAAGAAGCTGCGGAGACACCATCACATGTTTCTCGACGCAAGCAGTGAATAGCCAGGCCTTTCCCCAGGAAGGAACAACCACGGGAAGGGCAGCATCCTATGAAGGAAAGCCACCTATGCCAAGCATGGTATCCATCCACAGACAGCTGTTTTGGGGTTTTTGCCCCTCATCAGTGTGGAGTAGGAATCTGGCTATTAGGAGCAGTGCCTAGTAAAAAGGCTATAAAGGCACAGATGATTGGCCTCGGGGAGACCAAAACATCCAACACCGCGGAGACACCATCACGTGTTTCTCAACGCAGTGATTCCAGAACACTGCCCCCATCCCTTATGGGAAATATGCAGATGCATGTAAAGAAGCTGCGGAGACACCATCACGTGTTTCTCGACGCAAGCAGTGAATAGCCAGGCCTTTCCCCGGGAAGGAACAACCACGGGAAGGGCAGCATCCTATGAAGGAAAGCCACCTATGCCAAGCATGGTATCCATCCACAGACAGCTGTTTCGGGGTTTTTGCCCCTCATCAGTGTGGAGTAGGAATCTGGCTATTAGGAGCAGTGCCTAGTAAAAAGGCTATAAAGGCACAGATGATTGGCCTCGGGGAGACCAAAACATCCAACACCACGGAGACACCATCACGTGTTTCTCAACGCAGCGATTCCAGAACACTGCCCCCATCCCTTGTGGGAAATATGCAGATGCATGTAAAGAAGCTGCGGAGACACCATCACATGTTTCTCGACGCAAGCAGTGAATAGCCAGGCCTTTCCCCAGGAAGGAACAACCACGGGAAGGGCAGCATCCTATGAAGGAAAGCCACCTATGCCAAGCATGGTATCCATCCACAGACAGCTGTTTCGGGGTTTTTGCCCCTCATCAGTGTGGAGTAGGAATCTGGCTATTAGGAGCAGTGCCTAGTAAAAAGGCTATAAAGGCACAGATGATTGGCCTTGGGGAGACCAAAACATCCAACACCGCGGAGACACCATCACGTGTTTCTCAACGTAAGTGATTCCAGAACACTGCCCCCATCCCTTATGGGAAATAGGCAGATGCATGTAAAGAAGCTGCGGAGACACCATCACGTGTTTCTCGACGCAAGCAGTGAATAGCCAGGCCTTTCCCCGGGAAGGAACAACCACGGGAAGGGCAGCATCCTATGAAGGAAAGCCACCTATGCCAAGCATGGTATCCATCCACAGACAGCTGTTTCGGGGTTTTTGCCCCTCATCAGTGTGGAGTAGGAATCTGGCTATTAGGAGCAGTGCCTAGTAAAAAGGCTATAAAGGCACAGATGATTGGCCTCGGGGAGACCAAAACATCCAACATCTGTTTTTACCCCGAAACAGCTGTCTGTGAATGGATACCATGCTTGGCATAGGTGGCTTTCCTTCATAGGATGCTGCCCTTCCCGTGGTTGTTCCTTCCCGGGGAAAGGCCTGGCTATTCACTGCTTGCGTCGAGAAACACGTGATGGTGTCTCCGCAGCTTCTTTACATGCATATTCAGGTAACAGTGAGGCATGGTGGAGGTTCCTTGCAAGTTTGGGGTTACATTTCAACAATTGGAGTTAGGAATTTGGTCTGGCTAAATGGTGTCTAAATGCTGAGAAATACGGGCAGATACTTATCCACCATGTATTACCTACAAGGAGGTATCTGGACAATAACTCCAGACATACAGTCACTGTCAATTAGAATTATTTTCTGTGTAAAGAAGAACAAGGAGTCCTGGAAGTTATGCTATGGTTCCCACAGAGCTCTGATCTCAACATCATCAAGTTTGTCTGGGATTACATAAAGAGACAGAAGGCTTTCTACCGGCGTACAGCCACAGAAGATATATGGTTAGTCTCCAAGATGTTGTGCAACAACGTCTCTTCTGAGTTTTTTCAAATGTTGTGTGCACGTGTACCTAGAAGAGCCGATTCTATTTGAAGACAAAGGGTGGTCACATCAGACATTTATTTGATTTACATTTTCCTTTTGTTCATTCACTTTGAAATTTTGTTCATTGATAAAAAATAAACTATTAACACTTCTATTTTTCACAGCATTCTTACATTGCAGCATTATTTCTATACCTGACTAACACATTTTCACACTACTGCATACATTGTATTATTCCTAATCTATGACTGAAGGTGATTATTTCAGATTCAAAGAGCACAGCCCCACAAATTACGAACATTATCACTTCTGTCACCATGTTTAGTTTAAGAGCATTTTACAAATAACGATTATCAACATCGAGTAAAATTTTTCATTTAATTTTCAAAGTAAATGTAAACATGAGCAGGGATTGTAAAATCAGTGAGATTTCACTCGTTTTTCATTGAGCAAATTTGTTATAAATAAATGATCATTTATCAGCATTATGTAAGGCTACGTTCACACTAGCGTTGCGCCGCCCTGCGTCGGCGACGCAACGCGCGACGCACGAAAAAACGCGCGCAAACGCGTGCAAAAACGCGCGCGTTTTGCGACGCGTGCGTCGTTTTTTGACCAAAATCGGACGCACAGAAAATGCAACTTGTTGCATTTTCTTGCGTCCGATGCTAGCGTCGGAAACGACGCAAGTGTCGAAAAACGCCACCCTAAAAACGCACGCGTCCCCTATGTTAAACATAGGGGCGCGTCGCCGCTGCGTCGCCGCTGCGTCGCCGGCGCATAGCCTAACAGGGCATCTGCTAAATTTTAGGAGAGAAGAAAGGAGGAAAAATCAACAATCTTCTAAGTTATGGATTTACAATGGAGTCCAGGGTTGTACTGGCCCACCGGAGAATTCTCCGGTGGGCCCAGGCACTGACACCTGCTAGCATATTAGCCAGTAGCTGCCTAGGGCCCTCACTGCTCGAGGGGCCCCCCAGCCAGTGGCATGTTGCTAATAGCAGCACACCCAGCTGCTATGGGGCCCCTGAGTCAAGGGGGGCCCTCCCGATGCCAGAGAGCAGCAGCTGGAGACAGGAACCTGTCCCCGCTGCTAAAGAGAAATTAATATTCACGCTTCCCCACGCCCCCATGGGCATGGAGAAGAGTGAATTGTCTTTTCACTTTAATAGTGGGCAGCGTTAGCTGCAGGCTGAGGCTAACACTGCACGCTGATGCTGGTGAATCAGGGCCCCAGATGTGGGCTCCTAAAGAGTGGCGAACCCTGATTGTGATCCCTGCAGCTTGGGAACGGAGCGGAGTTGCAGGGATCTGACGCTGTCCTCCTTCCTGCCCGGCACTTCCTGTCTGACTCAGCGTGGCTGGATGACGTCATCATTCAGCGCCGCTATTTCAGAGAGGAAGCTGCCGGGATGTGCTGCGGCTGCTGGGAACGTGCGGAGAGGTGTGTGGGTGCTGTGTGTGTGTCTCTCTGCCTGCCTGCCTGCCTGCGTGTGTGCGGCTGTGTGTGTATGTAGTGTGGTGTGGTGCTTTGTGTGTGTGAGAGAGTGGTGCGGTGTTGTCTGTGTATGGTGCTGTATGTGTTATAGTGGTGTTGTATGTTTATTGGAGATATTAGAGATTGGCAGTGATGTGGGTGATGGGGGAGAAAGCAATGATGGTGGTGGGGGGAGGCAATGATGATGGTGGTGGGGGAGACAATGATGATGGTGGTGGGGGAGGCAATGATGATGGTGGTGGGGGAGTCAATGATGATGGTTGTGGGGGAGGCAATGATGATGGTGGTGGGGAGGCAATGATGGAGGTGGTGGAATGGGCAATGATGGGGTGGTGGGGGAGAAGGCAATGATGGTTGTGGTGGAAATGACAATGATGATGGTGGTGGGGGAGGCAATGATGGAGGTGATGGAATGGGCAATGATGGGGTGGTGGGGGAGAAGGCAATGATGGTTGTGATGGAAAGGACAATGATGATGGTGGTGGGGGGAGGCAATGATGGAGGTGTTGGAATGGGCAATGATGGGGTGGTGGGGGAGAAAGCAATGATGGTTGTGGTGTAAAGGACAAAGATCGTAGTGGTGGAAAGGACAATGGTGGTGGCGAGGAGGCAATGATGTAGGTGGTGATGAGTACAATGATGGGGGTGGAGGGGGAGAACAATGATGGTGGTGGAGGGGGGCTGCATTATTCCCTTTCAGGGGGGCTTCATTATACCCTATAAGGGGGCTACATTATAATTCTGTGGGGGGCTGCATTATTCTCTTAGGGGGCTACATCATACTATATGAGGGGAGCTACATTATGCCCTATGAGGGGGCTACAGTATATTCTATGGGGGGCTGCCTTATGAGGGGGTTGCATTATACTCTGAGGGGGCTACATTATATTCTGTGGAGAGGCTGCATTATATTATATGAAGGGGACTGCATTATTCTCTCAGGGGGCTACATCATACTATATGAGGGGAGCTGCATTATGCCCTATGAGGGGGCTCCAGTATATTAGTAACATAGTAACATAGTAACATAGTTAGTAAGGCCAAAAAAAGACATTTGTCCATCCAGTTCAGCCTATATTCCATCATAATAAATACCCAGATCTACGTCCTTCTACAGAACCTAATAATTGTATGATACAATATTGTTCTGCTCCAGGAAGACATCCAGGCCTCTCTTGAACCCCTCGACTGAGTTCGCCATCACCACCTCCTCAGGCAAGCAATTCCAGATTCTCACTGCCCTAACAGTAAAGAATCCTCTTCTATGTTGGTGGAAAAACCTTCTCTCCTCAAGATGCAAAGAATGCCCCCTTGTGCCCGTCACCTTCCTTGGTATAAACAGATCCTCAGTGAGATATTTGTATTGTCCCCTTATATACTTATACATGGTTATTAGATCACCCCTCAGTCGTCTTTTTTCTAGACTAAATAATCCTAATTTCGCTAATCTATCTGGGTATTGTAGATTTCCCATCCCCTTTATTAATTTTGTTGCCCTCCTTTGTACTCCCTCTAGTTCCATTATATCCTTCCTGAGCACCGGTGCCCAAAACTGGACACAGTACTCCATGTGCGTTCTAACTAGGGATTTGTACAGAGGCAGTATAATGCTCTCATCATGTGTATCCAGACCTCTTTTATTCCCATATTCTATGGGAGCTGCCTTAGGAGGGGGTTGCCTTATACTCTGAGGGGGCTACATTATATTTTGTGGAGGGGCTGCAATTATACTATATGAGGGGGGCTTCATTATGCCATTTGAGGGTGCCTCATTATATTCTGGGGGGGGCTGCATTATACCTTATGAGGGGGTTGCATTATATTATGCGGGGTGCTGTACTATACCCTATGAAGGGTCTGCATTATATTCTATGAGGAAGGCTACATTATATTCTATGAGGGGAGCTACTTTATATTCTATGAGGGGGCTACCCCAACCCCTGCTACATAATTAAGACGTGTACTACCTTATATTATACCCTGATATTAGCGTGTTTTACCACCCAATTGATGGTCTTGAATTTATTTCTATGTAGCTACAGTGCCTACAAGTAGTATTCAACCCCCTGCAGATTTAGCAGGTTTAATAAGATGCAAATAAGTTAGAGCCTTCAAACTTCAAACAAGAGCAGGATTTATTAACAGATGCATAAATCTTACAAACCAAAATGTTTTGTTGCTCAGTCAAATTTTTATAAATTTTAAACATAAAAGTGTGGGTCAATTATTATTCAACCCCTAGGTTTAATATTTTGTGGAATAACCTTTGTTTGCAATTACAGCTAATAATCGTCTTTTATAAGACCTGATCAGGCCGCCACAGGTCTCTGGAGTTATCTTGGCCCACTCCTCCATGCAGATCTTCTCCACGTTATCTAGGTTCTTTGGGTGTCTCATGTGGACTTTAATCTTGAGCTCCTTCCACAAGTTTTCAATTGGGTTAAGGTCAGGAGACTGACTAGGCCACTGCAACACCTTGATTTTTTGCCTCTTGAACCAGGCCTTGGTTTTCTTGGCTGTGTGCTTTGGGTCGTTGTCTTGTTGGAAGATGAAATGACGACCCATCTTAAGATCCTTGATGGAGGAGCGGAGGTTCTTGGCCAAAATCTCCAGGTAGGCCGTGCTATCCATCTTCCCATGGATGCGGACCAGATGGCCAAGCCCCTTGGCTGAGAAACAGCCCCACAGCATGATGCTGCCACCACCATGCTTGACTGTAGGGATGGTATTCTTGGGGTCGTATGCAGTGCCATCCAGTCTCCAAACGTCACGTGTGTGGTTGGCACCAAAGATCTCGATCTTGGTCTCATCAGACCAGAGAACCTTGAACCAGCCAGTCTCAGAGTCCTCCAAGTGATCATGAGCAAACTGTAGACGAGCCTTGACATGACGCTTTGAAAGTAAAGGTACCTTACGGGCTCGTCTGGAACGGAGACCATTGTGGTGGAGTACGTTACTTATGGTATTGACTGAAACCAATGTCCCCACTGCCATGAGATCTTCCTGGAGCTCCTTCCTTGTTGTCCTTGGGTTAGCCTTGACTCTTCGGACAAGCCTGGCCTCGGCACGGGAGGAAACTTTCAAAGGCTGTCCAGGCCGTGGAAGGCTAACAGTAGTTCCATAAGCCTTCCACTTCTGGATGATGCTCCCTACAGTGGAGACAAGTAGGCCCAACTCCTTGGAAAGGGTTTTGTACCCCTTGCCAGCCTTGTGACCCTCCACGATCTTGTCTCTGATGGCCTTGGAATGCTCCTTTGTCTTTCCCATGTTGACCATGTATGAGTGCTGTTCACAAGTTTGGGGAGGGTCTTAAATAGTCAGAAAAGGCTGGAAAAAGAGATAATTAATCCAAACATGTGAAGCTCATTGTTCTTTGTGCCTGAACTACTTCTTAATACTTTAGGGGAACCAAACAGAATTCTGGTGGGTTGAGGGGTTGAATAATAAATGACCCTCTGAAAAGACTTTTCACAATTTAAAAAAAAAATAAACAAAGAAATAACATTCTTTTTTGCTGCAGTGCATTTCACACTTCCAGGCTGATGTACAGTCCAAATGTCACAATGCCAAGTTAATTCCAAATGTGTAAATCTGCTAAATCTGCAGGGGGTTGAATACTACTTGTAGGCACTGTACATAATGGGCCCCAAGAGCGATTTTCTCTGGTGGACCCAAGGTGCTCCAGTCCGACGCTGATGGAGTCCATCTCCCAGCATTCTCACCAATCATCTGACAGTCTCTGGTGAGTGCCGTATCCCCTTCATTACTTACCAGTTACAGCTGGGAACATTATGCAGTATTTGCATCTCAAAATTATAGTTTCCTCTGTTTATTCTTCATGTCTGACCAAAATACCTTGTGTGTTATCTAGATGACAGAATTCAACAAAGCTTAGAAATGTAGTTTGGAGAGCCTTACAGAAGAGGGCGCCATCCATCAAAGTTTCAAATAACAACATTTCCAAATACTTTTGTAAAAAGTGTATACAGTTATTTTAGCCATATAGATATATTTTTTCCATTGTGTGAATATAATATTAATATTGTTACATCAAGACCATTTCTATAATTTGTCCATTTTTCACATACTTAAAAGTACAGTCATGCAAAAAAAATAAGTACACTAGTGTTTGCAGAAAAAAATGTGCAGCACTCACCGGATTGCTGTTAACCAGAGTCCTTTATGATGCCATCCAAGGCTTGAACAAGGAGACCGGGGGTGTGGGCAGATGTGTAGAGGAATGCGGGGAACACAGACGGACGATGGCCGTTTCGCCTGCTTGATGCTTCAACGGGTCCAGGTGTGTAATTACGTGATGTCATTTCCTTTTATAGGTTAATGACAACATTATTTTACAAATACAATAGTGAAACAAAGTGAAAACACATAATTAAAATCGTAATTACGGTACTTACAAAAACTGGTTGAAATACGGAATTTGTTCATTTAAAGAAACACAGATAAATCCAGTCTATCAATAAGTACTCCCTCTTTGAATTCCATGGTGTTATGTATCAGGATATAATGGAAAAAAAATTATAAGGATCTTAGACAATCTTAGATAAATACAACCTTAGAAGAACAACACCACATAACAAATTACACTGTGTCATTATTCATTTAAATGGAACCTATCATGTAAAAAAAACTTCTATTTGCCTGCAGATATGGAGCTAATCTGCTGGTTATTGGCTTTCTGTAGCTGCCTGGTGCCAGCACTGAGAGCCCCATTGCCAGGAGGAAGTGAACTTTATTCCTCCCAGCAGCCTCGGGCTTTCAGTCACAGTAGAGGCGCCGGTGTGGCTTCTGTCACCACCAAGTACATAGTGAGCAGTGGCTGTAACCACGCCCCACCACTGATTGACAGCTGGCTCTAATGCTGAGATGGTTGTCAGTCCCGGATGGTTACAGTCGTTGGTCACTGTGTACTGAGCCGTGACTGAAGCCACGCCGGCTGCACCTCCAGCCGGAGGCTGCCAGGGAGGAATAAAGTTAATTTCCTCCTGGCAGCGGGGCTCTCAGGGAAACGAGTGACTATCCCGATGCACACCTGTGTAAGAATAGGCCTCCAACCCCTTTACATAAACAGTAGTTAGCACTTTACTCGTGATTCACTTTGTACAGACACAGGTGTCATCTCATCATTCATGTAGCAAACTACCCAGCTTATTATTATATAGAAGCAGAGGTAAGTTCGGAAATTAGAATAATGTAATATTTGTATGTAGCTGAACAGTAGGCCCCTTAGTCAATGTTACTGGTGGGCCCTTGGCTTCTTAGTCCGACACTGAAACTTTACCCCGTCTATTCACAAGCTGCAGAGTTCGTGTCCCACACATATGGCTGGGGTTCTTCCCACAGCAAAGTTATTGCTTTCCGCTAGTCCTATTCAGATGACTGGGTCTGCTTGTTGCTACTGAGTGCAAATAATAGATAAATAATATATCACATTTCTATTTATTCAATGAAGCTAGCTCCAGTGAATCTTTATATTTGTTTATGGAGGAAACCAAGAAGTATGCACCATGATGTATATTATTATGTTAGTGGTGGGCCTGTGTTCTACAGATAGATCTACATGTCACCATGAAACAGGTGGCTTTGGATTATCTTCCCCTCTATACTATGGGGCCCTACATGTTTTCAGTCACTATGTTGTGGCCATGTGTTATCACATCCAATTAAATGTTATTCATGACAAAATGTGGTATTCTTATGCGCTGGTGAATATCTGGGGTGACAGTGATAAACGTTGCAGGGTAGACCTATTCTGTAGATGATACTTTTATGCTTACCATATGTCTATGAGAAAACAGAAAGACATGATCAGCCTAATACTGTTAAATTTTTAACATCAGTTTAATTGGAAACATCATTTATTTGAGTATAAGCTGCCAGGAAAGCGATGGCAGTTCTCTTCCAACAAATGTATGAAATCTTGAATAATTCACCAGGTGAGTAGCTGTAAATCTGCAGCAGTCAGTGGCATAAAGGGTTAACTGGAGCGATCACTTAAGAGAAACAGTCTTGTTTGTTCAACATTTCCACTCACCATATGTTTGCAGAAGTATCATTAAAAAAGTAATTCATTATGAGGATAAGGCTGTGAAATATTGTGCTGAGGACCCAGGATCACGCCCTGGAAGTGCTGACTCCATCAGCAGTTTGTTCATAGCTGGGAGCAGTATGGGAGAAAGGATGATAAGGGAAAGTGCCCCATTAATCCACAAACTGTCTCAAGAACAAAAATCACTGTACTGTGTCTTAATAATTCTCCTGTTTACTTTGCAAAAAGGTTTTAACCATTGGCCAGCTCCGGCGCGCATCTATTTAATATGATGGATAATACTGTTACTGCAAATCAGTGTTGTGCAAACATTTCATGTGTTGTAAATGAGCGTCCTTGTGCCAGATCCAATTAAAATATTATCTGGTCTAATAGTGCCGATGGAAACATTCGAGGTCCCTTGAGCTCACAATGAGGTGCCTTAAGGCTACTAGTTGGCTAACCCTTTATAAGTAAAATGTTCTGCTTCTGCCAACTCTTGCCTTGCTGTGAGTAGGAATTAGTGGCGTGCAGGAGTAAAATGACTAATGGCCATTTACACCTGTAAATGTTAATTTAGGAAATGTGGCAACATCCAAAATAATATGTCCATAACTCTATAAGTATGAGCAGTGTGGCTACAAACGTACCAACATATGTTCAGGATCAAGTGCAACACATCTGTCACCTTTTTTTACGTTGTTTCTACTCTGATGCTGGCGACATTGGCACAAGAAGAGATACCTGCATTTTAGTGGCCACTGACTGGCAATTCGCTTTTAAAGTGGTTGTCTTACAAATACAAAAATATGTTCGATTGTGCATGAAATATCATACAATTGCACTTATTAATAAACAGTGTTAAACTGTGCCCTGATGTGTAAGCTTCAAACTTATCTCTGCTTTCAAAAGAAAAACGATTATAGTGCAGGACTTTGCAGTGTAATAATTTTTTCTAAATTACTTAATATTAGAGGTTTTTTTTTTCTTTGAAAGGGGATCTGTTATCAGGTTTTTGCAATGTAATCTGAGGACAGAATGAGGTAGTGTAGCACTAGTCACCACTTACGGACAAACCGTGAGGCAGGGTAGTCAAACGTTTTGGGGTCAGATACCAAGAGAGCACCTAGTAAACAAAGGGAGAAGGCAAAGTCTGGTCACGGTCCAAGGTCAGAATACCAGGAAAATAGTGGATCAGAGCAAAGGGGTTGATCAAACTGATTGTCAGAATGAGGTCCTATAAACAGAACACAGAATTACCGCGCAAACAGCAAATGCTACTGTAACGATTCCTCCTATAAGTGTGTCATAGGTGAAGTTTCCACAATCAGTGATGGTTTGGGGAGCCATGTCATCTGGTGGTGTAGGTCCACTGTGTTTTATCAAGACCAAAGTCAGCGCAGCGATCTACCAGGAAATTTAAGAGCACTTCATGTTTCCCTCTGCCGACAAGCTATTTGGAGATGGAAATTAAATTCTCCAGCAGAAATTGACACCTGTCCACACTGCCAAAAGTACCAATACCTGGTTTAAAAACAACAGTATCATTGTGCTTGATTGGCCAGAAATCTCACCTGACCTTAACCCCACAGATAATCTATGGCGTATTGTCAAGAGAAAGATGAGAGACACCGGATCCAACAATGCAGGCGAGCTGAAGGCTGCTATCTAAGCAACCTGGGCTTACATAACACTTCAGCAGTGCCACAGGCTGATCGCTTTCATGCCATGCCGTATTGATGCACTAATTGATGCCAATGGATCCCCGACCAAGTATTGAGTGCATTTACTGAACCATACATTTCAGTAGGCCAACATTTGGATTTTGAAATATTTTTTTCAAGCTGGTGTTATAAAGTATTCTAATTTACTGAGATAATGACTTTTGGGTTTTCATTGGTGGTAAGCCATAATCATCAACATTAACATACATAAACACTTGAAATAGATCACACTGTTTGTAATGACTCTATATGAGTTTCACTTTTTGTATTGAAGAACTGAAATAACTGAACTTTTGATGATATTCTAATTTTGTGAGATGCACTTGTATATGGATGGAATCTGCTCCTATATTATGCTGCTCTCAGATGAGGTAGCCAAAGCCTGGTGACAGATTCCCTTTAACCCAAAGCACAGACAGACCAAGATCTGTGCGGGCTACACTAAACTAGGAAGTGTGTTTCTCGACCTGCTTAGTTTCCGCCTTCTTGCAGGAGAGACGCTGTAAAATGCTAAGATTGTCGCTCCCCCAGTGAAGAAGGCATTTTTATACCACTGGAAAAATATCTGGTAAAATTAGAGAAGTACAAAGCAGTTTAGGACTTTTAAGATGCATTATGGCTGTCAAGTTAAAGGGAACCTGTCATCCCCAAAATCGAAGGTGAGCTAAGCCCACCGGAATCAGGGGCTTATCTACAGCATTCTGTAATGCTGTAGATAAGCCCCCGATGTATCCTGAAAGATAGAAAAAGAGGTTAGATTATACTCAACTGAGCGGGTGGTCCGATCCGATGGGCATCACGGTCCAGGGCCTTCCATCTTCATAGGATGACGTCTTCTTCTTGTCTTCCTGCCGTGGCTCCTGCACAGGCGTACTTTGTCTGCCCTGTTGAGGGCAGAGCAAAGTACTGCAGTGCGCAGGATCTGAGCCTCTCTGACCTTTCCCGGTGCCTGCGCACTGCAGTACTTTGCTCTCCCCTCAACAGGCAGACAAAGTACGCCTGCGCCGGATCATCAGCGTGAAGACAAGAAGAGGACGTCATCGTAAGAAGATGGGAGGCCTAGGACCGGACCGCGATGCCCATCGGACCAGAACCGCAGCAGGACCGCCCCTGGGTGAGTATAATCTAACCTCTTTTTCTCATCTTTCAGGATACATCGGGGGCTTATCTACAGCATTACAGAATGCTGTAGATAAGCCCCTGATGCCGGTGGCCTTAGCTCTCCTTCGATTTTAGGGGTGACAGGTTCCCTTTAATATGGATGCTTTCATAGGAGTAACTACTCTATAGAAATTACTATAGAAATAGAGAAGCTTTATGAACATTAGTATCGGCTGGCACAATGTTATGGACAGATCAATGCTAATGTCAAGTTTATGTTGATATTATTGATATTATTGTTTCACTTACACTTCTTCAGTTGCACAACAGAGAGAAATTTCGGTAAAGTTTTTCCACCAAGAAGGCCCTAGTGTGAGGACAGACTGCAATGAGCACTACTATTTGGAACACTTCGGATCAATACTGGATGCACAGGTTGAAAACAAAAGATAGTAGTCTTAAGGTTTAGATTGGCTGGGCATCTCTGAAATATGTGAAAAATGCAAGATGTAGAAAGCTATGAGACACCAAGTTCATTAACATATTTGTAATACTGGATATTTAGATAGTAAACAGTAGCATCTTTAGATAACTATATAGCAGCACAACTGCAGGTGGCAGCACAGCACTGTCCTACTTATTGTTTACTAAATCAGTCACTCGGGACTTGTTTTTTCAAATTTTTTCCATTCCATGTACCACAAACTACATGAGAGAAGAATGCAATGCTCACAGAAAAATAATTGTGTGACCACAGATAGGAACCTTGGAGAGAATATATTCACATTATTGCAAAAAAGATTTCTCTGAAAACCAGTTACGGTACATAAAATTTACAGGGATTATTTTGAAGGAAAACTGATACATTTTTATATGTCCCATTTATATGAATAGGTTGGGGAAATTTCTGCCACTCTTATTACTCTGTGTTTAATAACAAATCAACATTCTTTGGCCATTTTTCAGAGAAAATTATAATTTTAGGGACAAGTTCACAAAGTGTCATTTGGTGGATTTTATATTTATTTTTATGCTGGATCGTAACGAGAGAAATAATGTATATGGGACATATTTATTCTCCTATACTTATTAGGATCCAGGAAGGTCATGCAACCTCATTGGTATGATGCAGTTTTTTCATGGTTTGGAGGAATCAACTTTCCGTGCTTGAGTGACTTCTCAGTAGAAATAAATGTAAAAGTGATGCAGCTTGACTGCCTTGGTTTCCGATGCCAAAGTCACACAATAAGTAACATAAATTGTTGTTTAGACCTAACTTTAGAAAAAAGACTTGGCGCCAATATTTTGAGGAATAGGCTAACAGAGCCATATACTATCTTGAATGGTTAGTTGGCTAGTTTACCTCCACTTTACAAATTCATCCTTCTATAGTACTAGACTTTATAAGGTTAAAATGTGTTCTAAATACTCTCCCCTAAAGAGGACCTGTGACCAGGTCAAAAGTGGACGGAATTTGCTCCAATTTTATTCTTACTACGTTCCTGACTATTCATGGTTTTTTACACTTCCAGTGAATTGGGTCTTTTAGTGTTAATATTTATGGTCTTCTGTTCTGTAGGGGCTTGTCTTCAGGCTGTTCTGTCTGAGCAACCCCCACTTGGTAAAAGACCTTAAAAAGTAGCACTAAATAAAGTGGCCTATAACTCTGGAACTGTATGGTGGATTAAAATGAATGACAAATTGAATACTTATGGGAGCAGCAGAAATAAAATAAAACCAAAAACGTGCCACTTTTGGTCCGGTGAGGTGACAGGTCCTCTTTAAATAATGATAGTCCACAATTGTCTTATAATGCTCTACAAATGAGCAGGAAATAGCTGAATAGTAATTTTCCAGCTTTGGCAGCCATCCGTAGTGATGCTGACCTTCTTATTTCTAGGAAGAATACTTTATTTTGATTGGTATGGGATGATGGCACTGATTTTAGTGTTAGCTTTGTGCCCTAAGGGTATGTTCACCCTGAGTTTTTTTTTTTCTTCAGGAGTTTTTGGAGCAGAAACTCTCCTAAAACCAAACCCATGAGTTTTGATTGGAGAGTTTGAGACTTTCTGCTCCAAAAACCCCTAAAAAAAAACCTCAGCGTGAACACATCCTAAGCATTATTCTAGATGAAATCTGCTTTGTATCAGTTTTTCCCATGATATTCTCCAGAAAATTCTGCAAAACCAGTCCTCTCCAGCATCGGGAGGGTTCACGCTACAATATGGCAAGAGATGCAAATGACTTTTAAATGAGCGTAAGGAGCAGCGGAGAAAACAAATGAATCACATTACAGGTGTCTGTTCGGAGGGATAGACAGATCCTAAGCTCCACTTTGAGAATTATAACAGCTGTCAACATTAAAACACCCATCTGGGAATATGAAGGCTAAAGTCTTAAACAAATCTCGCAGGTTACTAATGTGAGGTTTGTGGTTCCACCCGGGCTGGAAATTAATGGACTGAGGCTCAGAGAACAGCGTATCAGTGCTATTTTCTCTCTCTTTAGATGGTTGCTTGCATGGCCTGATTTGCTTATCCTTTCTTTATTTATTTGGCTTGCTAGAAAAAATAATGTTCAAAAGGCAGAATGGAATTCAATTTCAGCGCCCATGATTTGCAATTTACAGAACAGGAAGACTTGGGAAAATCTAAAGCAGGATGCAGCTTTACGGGGCGATGTGCAATTTAACTTGTATTTGCATTTAAACCTGTTTCTCCTACTTACTGCTCTGTGTGCTGCTTTTTATCCTATTTTCAGACATTCCTTATTTCCCGCTGAATTAACACCCTTTCTAGACACATTAGCATTCATTGAGACCCTGCATTTCCGCAAATAAGTCCTTTATCCGGTAAGCAAGCCTGCTGCTGGATCAACTGTGTGTTGACGGCCGTCCAGTAGAACTATGTTATACATATCCACAGTCTATCTGTAGATCTGCTTATTTTCATTCCTTTATTCCAGGGCATTTTTATATGTATTCTGTCATTATTTCACCATATAAAATTTACAGATCTTGTCTCTAAGTACAGCACGTGGTTCTTGTCTTTTACCGGAAGCTCAAAGGCTTAAATTAATCCAACAACAGGACTTTGCGAAAAGCTAAGCTATTTTATTTTTCATGCCCTTGCCGTCTAAGTGTAAGGATAATTTAAGGCTTTAAACATTGTTCCTATATGATTATTATATTGGCCAGCACTGCAAGCAATTATTTTTTCTTTTTTTTTTAATGATATTTCTATATTCCTAAAAAAAAAAAAACATTTTCCCCCGGAGAGCATTCAAGTAAAGTTCTGCTGTAAAAAAATATATGCTAGAACCTATTAAAAATAATTGTGCGTTGGCTACATTGTGAGTAATCAGATGTATGGGCCTCGCTAAAATGTGGCTTCATTAAATTTTACAGGACTCAAATAAACGTTTAATCACCAGAACGATTTGAAAGATAAAAGAATAAAGATTAAGTTGTGATGTACCTGTTCAATGTAACAAATAAGGGTTATTATTGCCACACGTGCTGCGGTTTTCACGACTTTGCTATGCTATGAAATGTTTTGCAGAATACGAGCGCTGTTACACAATAGAATTTTAAACCAAAAACAAAGTATTCTTAGTCTGAGATGTTTTTTCTGTAGGAGTATCTGAAGTTGGATTTCCATTTGCTTCCCTAGCAGGCAGGCTCATAGTTGGCCATCATTTGTTCTTTTGAGAGTCAGACATCAGTCAGGTAAATATAATAGAGTTCCAATGACATTTTGTCAATATAATGTCGATCGGGGTGGGGCAATTAATTTTCCTGAGAGGCCACATGAGAAACTATAACTGTTGTTTGGGAAATTATTTCTCCTCAATATTAATATTAACATATTACTTATATTTATTATTGTATATTGCTATTATTTGTATCAATTAATATTGAGTAGAATTAAGTATACTCACATTCCTCTATATACCATATGAGCCCACACACAGTCCTCCTATGTACAGTATGAGCTCCCACTCAGTTCCCCTATATACAGTATGAGCCCTCACTTAGTCCCCTTATATACAGAATGAGTCCACAAATAGTCCAACAGTATACAATATGAGCCCCCACATAGCAATCTATATACAGTATGAGCGTTCACATAGCCCCCTATATTTAGCATGAGCCCCCATATCCCCACATAGCCTCCCTATGTACAATTATAAAGATAAAAGTCCAACGCAACAATGTTCAATACGGCTTGTGGATTGTGGTCTTAATCTTGGGCAGTGCACGGAATGCTGTGTGGGGAGCATGAAGGGGAAGTACAAAGCCGGAAGACTGTGGTCCTTAACTGAGTTTTCCTTATCCTGAAACCTCTCTTCTAAACAGGAGTAAGATAGGTGTAGGGTGTTGTATAGTTTGTTCTTTACTCACTGTTCCTTCAGGAGTTCTGGTTACCTCCCCTTCCATGTTAGCGGATCCGGCTGTAGCTTCAGATAAGACAGGAGACTTTGGGTCCGGGATAACAGGCCCAACTTTACTGTGCAGTTTGGTTACACATGGCTGCAGCATACATAATAAAGCAGAGTCCCTGTTTAGTGATGTTCTCTTTGTTTTCTGTCATATCAATCTTCTTCTCTCTTGTGCCTGACTTGACCCCAGCTCAACTGTCCTTGCTGACCCTAGGACCCTCCTTCCAGCATAACAGCTTCCCTGAGGACCACCACCCTTCCCTTTTTCTGCGACCTGGCCGACATCTTCCTCACAGGGGGGACAGAGGTATGGCACTCAATACCTCTTCTGGACCTCAGGCCCAAGGCTTTTCTGGCGTACAGATGAAGCTTCAGATGTATCCTCATGCAGTGAGTAGATTTGAATTGACAGTCTTCGCGCCTCTGCTGCATCTACTTTTCTTAGAAACTGCTAGTACTATAATGTCTAGCTTTGTTTCCACTCACTTACACCTGACTAGACTTCTCTCAGAACTAGAACTGGAAATGGAACTCGAATTCTCCAACACTCTAACCCAGAAAAAACTTTTCTTATAAAACTATATAACCCCTCCCAAAATATTGGCTAATCCCAACACTATTAGCTATCTAATGCCCTGTGAATTGCAAGCTGTATTCCTATTCCTAGTCTGGCTCCCCTATTGGACAGACCTGAGCATTCCCAGGGACGGCCTTAAGGCAAAGCCTAGCTGAGAACCGAACACCAAACCGGCCATAGGAATAAAATGTAACCTACTTTATCACACACATATAATCCAACAACAAACAATGTCAAAGAGTCAAATACTTCCCCTGTTGCCACAACGTCTTCTTCTAGTCTTCCACCCCCATTCATTGTGTCAGCAGCAAGAAAGAGAAACAAAGTGGATATCCAGCATCATGACCATGGATAGAGGGGTGACCTTACATGTTTCTAACCGAATGGTTCTTAGTAATAGTTATAGTCATGACTAAAAACCAATTGGTTTGAAATGTGTAAGGTCACCCTTCTGTCCATACCTTACATAAAAACAATTTGTTATCCATGGACGTGATGCTGGATAGCCACTTTTTCCTCCCTATATACAGTATGAGCCCCCACATAGCATTCTTGTATACAGTATAAGACCCTATATATCTCCTATAAACAGCGTAAGCCCCCACATAGTTCCCTATACACATCATGATCCATCACATAGCATTGCTATATTCGGTGTGTGCCTTCTTATAGTCCCTTATATATAGGAACACATCCCATATACACATAAAAACAAACACATGCTTACCTCGCTCCTGCTCCCCTGGCACTCTGCTCTAGTCTCTGGTGCACTGACTCTCAGTCACACACACTGATTGGTGGAAGATGTCGGTGGCTCTGTCCATCACCAATGTATTCACCGCTATTTACAGAAGCAGATAGCAGTGATATCAGGATGCAGGCGTTGGAGGGCATGGTACTACCTGTTGGCTACTGTTTTCTGTTCTTTAGCTGTCTCGGACTGCAGGAGGGACTGGTACTTTTGTATTTTATAATACATTGAGTTTACCAAATTATAAGCATTTCAATGCTGATAATTAGAAAACACATGTTAAAACAATATATATTACTTTTAGCCTTTAAATGGCTTTCTTTTTAAAGGGCTGTAAATATATGTAAATATACATTTTTGCCTTTATTATGGCTTAAAACTAAATATAGTTGTTTAGAAGCAGAGAATAGAGACCAGGGGGACCAGGTAAGTATCAAATTGGGAGTTGTAGGGGTCTGTGAGGATTAGTATCCCATCTTTTATTTTGTTTCAACAAGTCTGATCCCTATAAAAATATTTCTTATCCACTGGACAAGTTAATCCTCTGAATTGTAAATCTCTGCAGAATATGTAGCTCTATAGAAATTAGAGTTATTATTGATTTTGATATTTGTTTCGATTGTTTGTAATATACTGTATATTCTAAAATATGAAAAGTGACTTATTTTGACCTCTCTGGGCAGGGTAATGATTTATAACATTTATGTCCTCTCCAAGAACTGATGGTCTGGTACCTAAATATTCTTTTTAAATATCTATTTTTACTCCCTTATCACTTTTGTAATTAGCTTTATTATAAAATGCCGATGACGGTTTGTAAGTGCCATCCAACTAATTGCATGCACCACTCTGCTCCTGCCAGTGTTAGACCATCTGGCTAAGCTGCCTCGCGCAAACATTTCAAGCACTGCTACATCCTCCTGTTGCTGGAAAGTCTCCACCCGATTATTGGGAGGCATGGCCACACTCAGCAGGAATTTGAAGCCACTGTATCTTGCAGAGATTTTCTTCCCTGGCCTATCCCTTGCCAGCAGTGGATATATTAGACTGCTCTTCCCTCCACACCTTGCCTAAGTTTAGGCCCTAGGTGCAGTTTTTCACTAGTTCCCTGTATAGGTGCATTTTGTTTTGACTCTCCTGTAACTGACCCAGCTTGTTTACTCATTTAGTCTAATATTTCCGCTCCTGACCCTGGCTTCGTAATTTGAACTTGTGCTGCCCTCCTTGTCCTCGGTCTGTCTGACCATGTCTCTGTCTTCACCCTCTGTTCCTCATATTGGTGCCTTTAACATGCTGGTCCCTCCAGACATCCCCAAGTTTCTGTATTGCAACATTCACTCCAGGACTCCGAACTCATCCTAGAAAATTCACCAAAAAGGTGAGGTTCCTGTAGAATGATTGACCCAACTGTTAAAGGCAAACTCAGCAAGAGGTAAAAATGAGGACCCATCCTCCTGTTGAGCAGCAATGAAACACCTTAAAATTTGTTCCAATGATTGATTTATACTTTTTGTCTGACCTTTGGTTTCAGGGTGGTAGGCAGAGGAAAACGACAAGTCAATCCTTGATTTCCTACGAAAAGCTCCCCAGAATTTGGAGACAAATTGCACCCCCCTATGAGATGCAGTGTTAAGAGAAATTCCATGCAATCTCACAACGGGACTGATAAACAACCTGGAAAGTGGTTCAGCATTCAGTAATCCCCTTAAAGGAACAAGATGAGCCTGTTTGCCGAATTGGTTAATCACCACCAACATAACAGTTTTCCCAGACAAAGGCAAATCTGTGATGAAATCCATTGACAAATGAGTCTACAGTCTTTCTGGAATTGGCAATGGAGCCAGTTCCCTGGCCGGCTAGTTAAGGCAGACTTTAGCACAGGCACAAAGTTCACAGGCGGAAACAAAATCTACAATATGATTAAATGGCTTTAATAAGCAATGGCTTATTGTTTAGCTGTGACCCCAGGGTGACCACTCAAGGCAGAATCATGAAACTCAATCTTAAGTACACAGGTACAAATAATTTGGACCCTTGAGTAGTGGAAGGGGCTAACGACTAGACTCTGCATATCTACATTTCCAACTCCAAGGATAACATAGAAAAAATTATGCACTGAGGAAGAAGTTCTGGAGGAGAAACAAAATCAAAGCTACATGATAAAGCATCAGCCTCATATTCTTGGACCCTGGTCTGAACATGATGGAAAAATTGAATCTAGAAAAAAATTAGGACCTCCTGGCCTGTTTGGGGTTGACTGTTTAGGAGATTCAATGTAAGCTAAATTTTTTATCATCTGTCACCACAGTGACTTGATGATCTGCCACCCCATAAAACGCGTCTCAATTCTTCAAAAGTAAATTTGACAGTGAGAAGCTTGTAATTCCAAAAATCATAAGCTCTTTCCACAGATTAAAATTTCCTAGTGAAAAATGCACATGGCCACAACTTGATCAGAGGTTTTGGAGCCTTGAGATAATACGGCCCCCACCCAACCTCCAAAATGAACGGTTCCTTGAGATCTGGTTAGATTAAAACTGGAACGGAAGTGAAACACTCTTTCAATTTTTTAAAAGCCCCAATAGCATCCGGCAACCAAATCTTAAGATCCGCCCCCTTACGTGTGAGATCAGTAAGCGATTTAACGATCAGAGAAAAACCCCTAATACATTTTCTATAGTAATTGGCAAATCCTAGAAAATGTTGCAACGCTTTAAGGTCACAAGGTTGAACACAATCAATTTTGACCGTCAACTTCCCAGGATCCATCTTAAACCCCTCAGCCAATACAATGAACCCCAGGAACGATATTTCTCTAATATAGCAAAATAATTTTCCCTAAGCTTTTGTAAAATGAAACAGACATGTCCATAGTGCGAATCCAGATGGGGCGAAAAAATTAGAATATCATCTAGGTATACCACAATAGGCCTTCAAATGTAGTAAAAAAATATATCATTTATAAAATGTTGAAATACTGTTGGCACATTGGTTAACCCAAAAAGGCATGACAAGATTTTCAAGTAAATCCTCACATGTTAAAAACACCATTTTCCACTCATCACCCTTCGGGATGCGTATCAAATTATAAGCCTCTCGAAGATCAATAACAAACTGAAGGTTTGGGGATGGATGGAAAGGCTTTGGAGGCAAACATCAATTATTAACAAATTGGGGAGAACCCTAAATAACCATTACTAAGAAGCCTTAAAATTTAATTTTTATTAGTTTATCATTATATAAAATTGCTTTAGGGTATATAAAATTGTGTCCCTAATCTGCCTCTATTTAAAAACAGGAAAGCCAATGTCACATCTAGAGTTGAGCGACTTTTACTTTTTTCGGATCGAATCGGGTTTCGCAAAACCCGACTTTGTCAAAAGTCGGGTCGGGTGAAATCGGCCGATTATTGCGAAAAGTCGGGGGCCGACTGAAACACGAAACCCAATGCAAGTCAATGGGGAATCAAAGTCGGCAGTGAGTGGAGGCCAGGAAAACACCTACAGTGCCCATTTTAATGCCAAAAACATCAATTCTTATTACTTAAGCTTGTCAATCTTAATTTACTTCATAATAATAGTTAGGCATTGAAAACTGGGGGTCATTTGGCTAAAGTTGTGGGGGGGGTGTAGGGCTGGCTCAAGATTTTTGTGGGCACAGGAAATGCGGAATACGTCACGGCGGTGGAGCAGGGAGAGGTAAGTATTTCAACTTTGCAAGTGCTGTGATCCTGAGCAAGCAGGGGGGGGCACTCGTTGGCACTGGCACAGGGCCCCTCATAGTACGGTGGTGTGTTTGACGGCGGGTGGCGCCTCCCACTGGCAGAGACACTTTTGCGTACTATGAGGGGCCCTGTGCCAGTGACGTTGCCGAGTATGCCCCCCCACCTGATGAAGGAACCTGCACTTTCATCTGCACCTTCCTCTTTGTCCCCGTGTAAGGTGGTATAGTATGCGGGAAGGGGAACCTGACTTTCAGCAGGGTCAGATTCTGGCTGTGTAGAGTGCAAGGGGAATGTAGTGGTCTGGGTCAATGTACCAGCAGACTCATCTAGCAGTGGCTGGGCAATGGGCAGGATGAGGAGGAAACACAGATAAAGGCCCAAATAATAAAGTAGGCTAAATGCAGTTCAAAATTGGTAACAGAACTTAACAGGCGACATTGCTTTGTTCAGCGGAGGACAACTGTAATGAGTGGCAGACACAGTTAGTAAGCCCAAATAATAAAGTAGGCTAAATGCAGTTCAAAATTGGCAACATGACTAAACAGGTGGCATTGCTTTGTTCAGTGGAGGACAACTGTAATGAGTGGCAGACACAGTTAGTAGGCCAAAATACTAAAGTAGGCTAAATGCAGTTCAAAATTGGTAACAGGACTAAACAGGCGGCATTGCTTTGTTCAGTGGAGGACAACTGTAATGAGTGGCAGACACAGTTAGTAGGCCCAAATACTAAAGTAGGCTAAATGCAGTTCAAAATTGTTTACAGGACTAAACGGGCGGCATTGCTTTGTTCAGTGGAGGACAACTGTAATGAGTGGCAGACACAGTTAGTAGGCCCAAATCTTAAAGTAGGCTAAATGCAGTTCAAAATTGGTAACAGGACTAAACAGGCGGCATTGCTTTGTTCAGTGGAGGACAACTGTAATGAGTGGCAGACACAGTTAGTAAGCCCAAATAATAAAGTAGGCTAAATGCAGTTCAAAATTGGTAACAGAACTAAACAGGTGGCATAGCTAGGTACAGGGGTGGGCTCCTCTTCTGAGTAGCAGACAGTGGTAGTAGACGCAAAGTATTAACTGGTCTAAATGGAGGCCAGGGCCCCTGTATATTTTAACTATCATCTATCATTTTAACAAATTTGTATTGGCAGTGCCATTGAAGGATTTAACAGCACAGACTACACAGTGGTGGAGCAGGGAGAGGTAAGTATTCAACAAGTCCAAAGAGAACAGTAAGAGGTAAGGTTGCAAGTGGTAGAGCACTGTTCGAGCTGGGGGGAACACTCTCTCGAGGACGGCGGTACTGGCACAGGGCCCCACATATTACGACGGTGTGTCTGACATTGGTTGTGTACCACCACCGTCAGAGACACTTCATTGTACTATGAGGGACCCTGTGCCAGTGCCGTCGCCCAAGAGTGGGCACACCCACCTGTCCAGGCAAACGACACTCGCACAGGTGCTTGCGCCAGGTGGTGACCACTGCCCTGTGGGGGGAGTCAGCCCATTTAGGGAGGTATAAAAATGGCCTATGGTGGACATTCAGCAGCTGCAAATGGAGGAATTGGTGAAGTCAGAAAGAGGAGGCCAAAAACAAGACATTTTTCCGGCAAGCTACATGTCAGCAAGGGAAGGTGGGGCAAAATGATTTGAAATCCATGATTCATTTCCATTGGTTCATTTTAATGAAGGATAGATCATCCGGCTTTAAAAGCTGTTTTCCTACTCCCAGATAAGGGAGCCTTCGAGGCCTTGTGTAGCCAGACGATAACGCTGGCTCAACACCTCCAGCCTTAGATGTTATTGTGCTTTTGCCACTACCACCAGATGCACCACCACCACCACCACCATCAGTACCAGCTGGCAACCCACGCCCACAGGCTCTTCCACCAGACTTCCTCATTTTTTGGAAAATCTAACCAAAATAACAACCGTTATATGGTACTGTAAAACAAGGTAGAAGGTGTATATAAACTTGTTGAGAATTTAAATCTCCCTTTTTTGGGGGGAGATTGAGCCAAAACTCAGGCCCTGTGCATAAAACAACACAATGTAAGTGCAACACCTCCACAAAAGAACGTAGTGGAAAAGGTAAAATACAAAACCAATATGGTAAAATATATAAATTTATTTAATAATATTAAAATACACATAAAAAGGGGGAAATAACAGCAGAGCAATTCAAAAAAAACCCTAGTGCAGTAATTGGAGTGGGCTAATGGACAGAATAATTTTATAATAATACAAAGAATAGATCCCATAATACATAGCCTACATATGTTTACAAACATGCATTTAAAAAAAATCAGGAAGGCAAAAGGAATGGGACAAAATATCCTATAACATAGTACAATCCATATCCAGTTATATCCTGCTAGCTCCAATGCACGTTTCGCCTGGACGTGGCTTTTTCAAGGAGTCAATTTCACTATATATTTTGTTGTGAATTCTGTGGCAGAGTTCACTCCTGTGGTCACAAATGGTACTTCGGCTTATTCTCTCTGGGATCTTCCGTTTGTGGAGGAAAGTGGTACTGCAGCTTCTGAGTTTCCTCCCTCAGGTGATCTGGTGAGCTCGTTAGCTTCTTCTCTACTTAACTCCACCTGATGCTTTGATCTATGCTTCCTGTCAATGTTTCAGTGTGGGACTTGTTTTTTTCCTGGATCATTCCTGTGGCCTGCTGCTCTGCAAAGCTAAGTTTTGCTTATGTTATTTTGTTGCTATTTTTCTGTCCAGCTTGCTTTATTGGTTTTTCTTGCCTGCTGGAAGCTCTGAGACGCAGAGGGACCACCTCCGTACCGTTAGTCGGTGCGGAGGGTCTTTTTGTCCCCTCTGCGTGGTTTTTGTGCTGACCGCAAAGTTATCTTCCCTATCCTCGTTCTATTCAGCTAGTCGGGCCTCTCTTTGCTAAACCTGTTTCATCTCTATGTTTGTGTTTTCATCTTACTCACAGTCATTATATGTGGGGGGCTGCCTTTTCCTTTGGGGAATTTCTCTGAGGCAAGGTAGGCTTATTTTTCTATCTTTAGGCCTAGCTAGTTTCTCAGGCTGTGACGAGGCGCCTAGGTTCTGGTCAGGAGCGCTCCACGGCTACCTTTAGTGTGGTTTGATAGGATTAGGGTTTGCGGTCTGCAGAGTTCCCACGTCTCAGAGCTCGTTCTATTATTTTGGGTGTTTGTCAGATCACTGTATGTGTTCTGATCGCTATGTCCATTGTGGTACTGAATTGCCTTCATATCAGTTTTCATAACAATATTTATATCCCATTGATTGTGTTGCTGAAACACAATGTAAGTGGCAGAAAGTGGCCGGCTGATATACTACAAACTAACAGGACTGCAGTATATCCACTTTGTGAGAATTTGAATCTCACTTTTTTGGGGGGAGACTGAACCAAAACTCAGGCCCAGTGTATATAACAACGCAATCTAAGTGGCAGAAAGTGGCTGGCTGACATGCCACAAACTAACAGGACTGAAATATATCCACATTGTGATAATTTGAATCTCACTTTTTTTGGGGGGAAGGGGGGGGGGGGGGGAGACTGAACCAAACCTCAGGCCCTGTGCATAAAACAACACAATCTAAGTGGCAGAAAGTGGCTGGCTGACATACGACAAACTAACAGGACTACAGTATATCCACTTTGTGAGAATTTAAATCTCACTTTTTGGGGGGGAGACTGAACCAAAACTCAGGCCCAGTGTATATAACAACGCAATCTAAGTGGCAGAAAGTGGCTGGCTGACATACCACAAACTAACAGGACTGCAGTGTATCCACTTTGTGAGAATTTGAATCTCACTTTTTTTTTGAGGAGACTGAACCAAAACTCAGGCCCAGTGCATGAAACAACACAATGTAAGGCTATGTGCACACGTTCAGGTTTTTTTGCGTTGTTTTCGCTATAAAAGCTGTTTAAAAACACATACATTATGCATTCTATCATTTAGAATACATTCTGCATGTTTTGTGCACATGGATGCGTTTTTTTCCGCGAAAAAAACGCATCGCTGTAAAAAAATGAGCATGTTCATTATTTTTGCGGATTTTCTGCGTTTTCCCCACAATTCTATGCATTTTGGAAAAAACGCACAAAAACGCACCAAAAACGCATCAAAAGCACGTGAAAAACGCGGTAAAATCGCAGTAAAATCGCGGTATAAACGCATGCGGATTTCTGTCAAAAATGTCCGGTTTTATAACAACGCAATCTAAGTGGCAGAAAGTGGCTGGCTGACATACCACAAACTAACAGGACTGCAGTATATCCACTTTGTGATAATTTGAATTTCACTTTTTTTGGGGGGAGACTGAACCACAACTCAGGCCCTGTGCATAAAACAACACAATGTAAGTGGCAGAAAGTGGCTGGCTGATATATGAAAAAATACAAGGACTGTAGTACAATTTCAATCTCCCTACAATGATCTCAGGAAAAGTATGGCAGCAATAAAAAGGACTGCTGCACACAAAAGTGTGGACAAATAAAGAAGATAACTGTGCAGAAAGGAGCAACAAGATTTTTGCGTTTAAAAAAGCAGTTGGTTTGCACAGCGGCGTGCAAACAGCAATGCAGCTATCAGGGAGCCTTATAAGGCAGCCTAATAAGCTACAGAGCTGATGCACAAAAATATAGCCTCCACTGTCCCTGCAAACAAATGGTGGTGTTGGACAGTGGAAATCGCTACAGCACAAGCGGTTTGGGGGTTAATCTTCCCTCCCTAACTATATCCCTTCTTCTGATGAAGCTGCAGCAACCTCTCCCTATGCTACGATCGGCAGCAGTAAGATGGCGGCCGGCGTGCACGCCCCTTTATAGCCTCTGTAACCTCTGTGATGCCGCAGAAAGCAAGCCAATCACTGTCATGCCCTTCTCTAAGATGGTGGGGACCGAGACCTATGTCATCACGATGCCCACACTCTGCGTCCTCCTTCATTGGCTGAAAAATGGCGCTGAAAGTGTCATACGAAACGCGACTTTTGCGCGCAGATCGCTGACCTCCTGGCCAATCCCACACTAGGATCGGGTCGGGTTTCATGAAACCCGACTTTGCCGAAAGTCGTGATTTTTTAATTTGTCCAATCCGTTTCGCTCAACCCTAGTCACATCCCCTGATGATGCCGCAAAAGCAGTGAAACATGTTGGGTGGACTAGAGTGCTAAATATACAATATATGTTCTATTCTGCCAGATAGGTGTTAGCCCCCCGGGGTGTTACCCAATGAGTATACGATAATAAGCATTGAGCACTTTACCGTTGTTAAATTGAGGCAGATTGGGGACATAATTTTATATACTCTAAAGCAATTTTATATAATACTAAACTAATAAAAGTTTAATTTCAAGGTTTCTTAATTAGGGTTATTTGGGGTTCTACCCAATTTGCTAATAATCTCTAACAGGGGCTGGCTGGCACTTTTCAACCTGGGGGGCAATCACAAGGCAGTGGCCCTTCAGTTGCGGTGGCCCTCCTTTTTCCTGCTTACCTCTGGCCATTGCATTAAAGCAGCAGACATAACAGGCTTTAAAAACATGCTGGTACAGAGATATGGAAACAGAACTGAGCTTGCTGCATAGATATGGGAGCAGAACTGAGCTTTCTCCAGAGATAAGGGAGCAGAACAGAGCTTACTACAGAGATATGGGAGCAGAACGGAGCTTACTACAGAGATATGGGAGCAGAACGGAGCTTACTACAGACATATGGGAGCAGAACAGAGCTTACCACAGACATATGGGAGCAGAACAGAGCTTACAACAGAGATATGGGAGCAGAACGGAGCTTACTACAGAGATATGGGAGCAGAACGGAGCTTACTACAGACATATGGGAGCAGAACAGAGCTTACAACAGAGATATGGGAGCAGAATGGAGCTTACTACAGAGATATGGGAGCAGAACGGAGCTTACTATGAGATATGGGAGCAGAACTGATCTTACTCTAGAGATAAGGGAGCAGAACAGAGCTTACTACAGAGATATGGGAGCAGAACGGAGCTTACTACAGAGATATGGGAGCAGAACAGAGCTTACTATGAGATATGGGAGCAGAACAGAGCTTACTACAGAGATATGGGAGCAGAATCGAGCTTACTACAGAGATATGGGAGCAGAACCGAGCTTACTACAGACATATGGGAGCAGAACAGAGCTTACTACAGAGATATGGGAGCAGAACGGAGCTTACTACAGAGATATTGGAGCAGAACGGAGCTTACTACAGACATATGGGAGCAGAACAGAGGTTACTACAGAGATATGGGAGCAGAACAGAGCTTACTATGAGATATGGGAGCAGAACAGAGCTTACTACAGAGATATGGGAGCAGAACAGAGCTTACTATGAGGTATGGGAGCAGAACAGAGCTTACTACAGAGATATGGGAGCAGAACAGAGCTTACTATGAGATATGGGAGCAGAACTGATCTTACTCCAGAGATAAGGGAGCAGAACAGAACTTACTACAGAGATATGGGAGCAGAACGGAGCTTACTACAGACATATGGGAGCAGAACGGAGCTTACTATGAGATATGGGAGCAGAACTGATCTTACTCCAGAGATAAGTGAGCAGAACAGAGCTTACTACAGAGATATGGGAGCAGAATGGAGCTTACTACAGACATATGGGAGCAGAACAGAGCTTACTACAGAGATATGGGAGCAGAACCGAGTTTACTCCAGAGATAAGGGAGCAGAACAGAGCTTACTACAGAGATATTGGAGCAGAACGGAGCTTACTACAGACATGTGGGAGCAGAACAGAGGTTACTACAGAGATATGGGAGCAGAACAGAGCTTACTATGAGATATGGGAGCAGAACAGAGCTTACTACAGAGATATGGGAGCAGAACAGAGCTTACTATGAGATATGGAAGCAGAACTGATCTTACTACAGACATATGGGAGCAGAACAGCGCTTACTACAGAGATATGGGAGCAGAACAGAGCTTACTATGAGATATGGGAGCAGAACTGATCTTACTCCAGAGATATGGGAGCAGAACAGAGCTTACTACAGAGATATGGGAGCAGAACTGATCTTACTCCAGAGATATGGGAGCAGAACAGAGCTTACTACAGACATATGGGAACTGAACGGAGCTTACTACAGAGCAGTGGCGTAACTACAAAAGTTATGGGCCCCGGTGCGAACTGTCAAATGGGGTCCCCACATGCCAAAATATATAGATGAATTAGAAATGGCGACACACGCAATTGTCATCTGCATTAGTAATACATGCACCATTACATAATTAGTTGTAGGCTGGGTTCACAAGAGTGAAGTTTACATTCTGTATACACACCACAACCTCCAGCCTCGCGGAGGGTATCCCTCCTGTAAACCCAGCCTGACGGGGTCAACCCCTTATAAATGGAAGTGTGCTCCTCTAAACCATGTAATGACTGCCAATCCTCCAACCGTAAGTGGTGAATTTCCAGAGCTGGGAAATGGGAGCTCAATATTAGAACACGTCAACTTTAGTTCCCATCCCGCCTCAAGGAAGTATGGCAGACAGGTGTGATAAGACTATTAGAAAAACTACTGCCACACATACAGCAGTACATACTGGCAGAAGTGTGAGGGCATTAGTGCCTGTGTATGGACATGTTAGTGCCTCTTAGCTTCTGGCAATGTTTTACCTCAGCTCACATTTGGGCCATACCATTGTAAAACAGGTAGACACATTTACCCACTGACCCTACTATTCATAAGGAACTGCTGTCTACCCCTTAGTTGCCACTGTATATAGTCAGGGTGGGAATGTGGGCTACAGAACAACACAGGGCGATGACACTGCTACCTGAACCCTTCAGCTGCCCTACTATGTGCAGGGAATAAAACCAGTACAAAGTATGGCAGCCTCCCTGCAGAGCTGTCCAGGGCCGTACTGGAACAAAAAAGGAGCAATGCCACACAAACCCCACCAGCCCACAGACTATAACACTCCCCGACACCCGATCAGTGGATTTTCCTATACTGTGTTGTGTTCTTCAACGCTCCTCTTAAAGGCGTTATTGGAAGAGCTATGTTTGAATGCCGTCGCAGTGCGCACGATTGATCGCTTCTTTAGAGCGCCGGTTCTCGAGATCATGGGGGTCCCAGCGTTCGGACCCCAGCAACTACAAAGTTCTCGGGAAAGGGAATTACTTGGTATAATCCATTTAAATGTGTTTTCCAATATATATATATATTTTATTTTCCCATAGTATTCCTGAAAATAATAAACCAATATTAACCCTCCCAAAGACCAATGTTGCCTATCCGAGAACAGGACAGGAGGAGTGGTACTGTGCATTGTATATATACAGGACAGGAGGAGTGGTACTGTGCATTGTATATATACAGGACAGGAGGAGTGGTACTGTGCATTGTATATATACATGACAGGAGGAGTGGTACTGTGCAGTGTATATATACAGGAGGAGTGGTACTGTGCAGTGTATATATACAGGAGGAGTGGTACTGTGCAGTGTATATATACAGGACAGGAGGAGTGGTACTGTGCATTGTATATATACAGGACAGGAGGAGTGGTACTGTGCATTGTATATATACAGGACAGGAGGAGTGGTACTGTGCAGTGTATATATACAGGAGGAGTGGTACTGTGCAGTGTATATATACAGGACAGGAGGAGTGGTACTGTGCAGTGTATATATACAGGACAGGAGGAGCGGTACTGTGCAGTGTATATATACAGAAGTGGTACTGTGCAGTGTATATATACAGGAGGAGTGGTACTGTGCAGTGTATATATACAGGACAGGAGGAGCGGTACTGTGCAGTGTATATATACAGAAGTGGTACTGTGCAGTGTATATATACAGGAGGAGTGGTACTGTGCAGTGTATATATACAGGACAGGAGGAGCGGTACTGTGCAGTGTATATATACAGAAGTGGTACTGTGCAGTGTATATATACAGGAGGATTGGTACTGTGCAGTGTATATATACAGGACAGGAGGAGTGGCACTGTGTGGTGTATATATACAGGAGGAGTGGTACTGTGCAGTGTATATATACAGGACAGGAGGAGTGGTACTGTGCAGTGTATATATACAGCAGGAGTGGTACTGTGCAGTGTATATATACAGGAGGAGTGGTACTGTGCAGTGTATATATACAGGACAGGAGGAGTGGTACTGTGCAGTGTATATATACAGCAGGAGTGGTACTGTGCAGTGTATATATACAGGAGGATTGGTACTGTGCAGTGTATATATACAGGACAGGAGGAGTGGCACTGTGTGGTGTATATATACAGGAGGAGTGGTACTGTGCAGTGTATATATACAGGACAGGAGGAGTGGTACTGTGCAGTGTATATATACAGCAGGAGTGGTACTGTGCAGTGTATATATACAGGAGGAGTGGTACTGTGCAGTGTATATATACAGGACAGGAGGAGCGGTACTGTGCAGTGTATATATACAGAAGTGGTACTGTGCAGTGTATATATACAGGAGGAGTGGTACTGTGCAGTGTATATATACAGGACAGGAGGAGTGGTACTGTGCAGTGTATATATACAGCAGGAGTGGTACTGTGCAGTGTATATATACAGGAGGAGAGGTACTGTGCAGTGTATATATACAGGGCAGTGGTACTGTGCTGTGTATATATACAGAAGTGGTACTGTGCAGTGTATATATACAGGAGGAGTGGTACTGTGCAGTGTATATATACAGGACAGGAGGAGTGGCACTGTGTGGTGTATTTATACAGGACAGGAGGAGTGGCACTGTGCGGTGTACATACACAGATACTTAGATTTACGCCACGCAGGCTATATACAGTATATAAAACTGAGCAGCACCAAATATTTAAGGGCTTGTCCACTACTAGGACAACCCCTAAATGTTCGGCCCCGATAAATTAATAAAGCCTATACTCACCTCCTGTGCCAGCGCCGTTCCCACAGAGGCTGTGATGTGGTGTTGTGACACGTGATGCCCGGCACCAATCAGTGCTGGTGTCACTGTCTCAATCTTCGCACAATCTGAACATGAAGAGGACGTCCGGGATCAAGCAGCTCACCCTGCACGTCCTCTTCATGTTCAGTTTGTCTGAAGGCGAAGACAGTGACACCAGCACTGATTGGTTCCGGGCATCACGTGTCACAACACCACATCACAGCCTCTGTGGGAACGGCGCTGGCACGGCAGGTGAGTATAGGTTTTATTAATTTATCGCGGCCGAACATTTAGTTTAAGACGAGGTTGTCCTAGTGGGAGACAATCCCTTTAAGCAGTGGACTCTTTATTAGCCCATATTCTCGGCCATATTCTCGGAGTCCACCGCACACACACAGGGAACCGTGGAATTACTGGGGCTCTGGCCTGTCGCAAAATGGCAGCGCCGGACACCCACGCAGCACTGCTGGGCACCGGAGACACCCGCAGCATCGGCCAGCAACCGCCAGGCATCCAGAGACACCCAGCAGCAGCACCAGACATGCACCAGCACAAGACCCCCCACACCATCACGCCGCACATCAGTGCCCCCCTCATCCTGGCCTGCAGCATCACCCCACTCCTGCCTCCTCCAGCAACGACCCTGAGACCCCCCCTTCACTGCACCCAGTAAGCAATAAGACGCATGGATTATAAGAAGCACCACCATTTTATTAAAAAATATTTTTTTCTTATTTTTCTCCTCAAAATTTGGGGTGCGTCTTATAATCCGGAGCGTCTTATAATCCAACAATTACGTGTATATATATATATGTATCCAAAAACGAGGCAGCACTCCATAGTTCAATATAAAAACGTGCAGGGTTTAATTTACCCACATATTCTAGCAACGTTTCAGCTCACAATGAGCTTTTCTCAAGCCTTGAGAAAAGCTCATTGTGAGCTGAAACGTTGCCAGAATATGTGGGTAACTTAAACCCTGCACGTTTTTATATTGAACTATGGAGTGCTGCCTCGTTTTTGGATACTTGCAATTGTGGATGATCGCTGGACTGATTGTCTTGGGGCCCTGCACCTGAAGATAAGTATTTCTGTGCTGTTCCCTTTTTCTACTCGCTATATATATATATATATATATATATATATATATATATATATATTCATATATATATATATATATATATATACACACACACACACATACATGCACGCACACACGTAGACACACACACACACACACATACACACATATACAGACACTCACACACATATCTATATATACACATACATAGACACACATACATACATGCATGCACACACACAGACACACACATATACACATACATAGACACACATACATACATGCACGCACACACACACACACACATAGACACACACACACACACACGGTATATATATACATACATACACATACATACATGCACGCGCGCACACACACACATACATAGACACACACACTCACTCACACATACATTATATAGGTGAAACCGCGACTGCGGTATGTACATTATATAGCTGATACCACTGTGTGTAATATACTGCGACCGCTATGTATAGCCCATAAAGGCCAGACGCTGTGTGTGTACAAATGTGTGTGTGTGTGTCTGTGTATGTATATATATATATACACACACACACGCACATAAACACTGCGGCTGACCTATATGGCCTATACACAGCGGTCGCAGTATATTACACACAGTGGTATCACCTATATAATGTACGTACCGCAGTTTCACCTATATAATGTATATACAACAGTATACAATATACATTAGACAGGTCAAACTGCAAATGCTGCATATACTTACAAAAGGTTTCATCTTGGTTCTCACCTGAGATAGTGGAGGATGAGGAGGGTCCACTGTCCAGCCGGCATCGGAGGTGCTAAGGACGTGGGGCGGATGCCGGATGGGGATTGGTGAGGAGAGCACTGTTCTCTGATGCTGGTTCTGGCCAGGGTCAGACACGGTGAGGCTCAGGTGTCTCTGCGTGTGGTGGCGGCCTTTTCAAACCTTTGCACAGGCCCTGGTGCGTGCGCTCTCCTGTTTGCCTTCACTGACAAAAGCTGCAGCCGTGTACGCAAGCACAAATGAGGGCTGTGCTCATGTGGGCCGCCACGGCCTTGGTCAGCGCGTTCAGCAAAAGAGCACGCACCAGGGCCTGTGCAGAGGATTTAGAGGGCCGGTGGCCCATTTTGTAGCTCTGCGTGCTTAGGGGTCCCTTAACACTCCGGGCCCTGCTGCAACCTCTGTAGTTACGCCCCTGATAGTGGTATACCATAGGCACAGATATACAATGTTATATACACTGGATGGATCAATCCTGCACTTGGCCCAGGACATACATGCACTGTATATATACAGGGCCATGTATATAGCATGTGATGTCTGGTCACCAGCATCAGGCTTACATAGTTAGTAAGTAAGGCCGAAAAAAGACATTTGTCCATCCAGTTCAGCCTATATTCCATCATAATAAATACCCAGATCTACGTCCTTCTACAGAACCTAATAATTGTATGATACAATATTGTTCTGCTCCAGGAAGACATCCAGGCCTCTCTTGAACCCCTCGACTGAGTTCGCCATCACCACCTCCTCAGGCAAGCAATTCCAGATTCTCACTGCCCTAACAGTAAAGAATCCTCTTCTATGTTGGTGGAAAAACCTTCTCTCCTCCAGACGCAAAGAATGCCCCCTTGTGCCCGTCACCTTCCTCGGTATAAACAGATCCTCAGCGAGATATTTGTATTGTCCCCTTATATACTTATACATGGTTATTAGATCGCCCCTCAGTCGTCTTTTTTCTAGACTAAATAATCCTAATTTCGCTAATCTATCTGGGTATTGTAGTTCTCCCATCCCCTTTATTAATTTTGTTGCCCTCCTTTGTACTCTCTCTAGTTCCATTATATCCTTCCTGAGCACCGGTGCCCAAAACTGGACACAGTACTCCATGTGCGGTCTAACTAGGGATTTGTACAGAGGCAGTATAATGCTCTCATTGTGTATCCAGACCTCTTTTAATGCACCCCATGATCCTGTTTGCCTTGGCAGCTGCTGCCTGGCACTGGCTGCTCCAGGTAAGTTTATCATTAACTAGGATCCCCAAGTCCTTCTCCCTGTCAGATTTACCCAGTGGTTTCCCGTTCAGTGTGTAATGGTGATATTGATTCCCTCTTCCCATGTGTATAACCTTACATTTATCATTGTTAAACCTCATCTGCCACCTTTCAGCCCAAGTTTCCAACTTATCCAGATCCATCTGTAGCAGAATACTATCTTCTCTTGTATTAACTGCTTTACATAGTTTTGTATCATCTGCAAATATCGATATTTTACTGTGTAAACCTTCTACCAGATCATTAATGAATATGTTGAAGAGAACAGGTCCCAATACCGACCCCTGCGGTACCCCACTGGTCACAGCGACCCAGTTAGAGACTATACCATTTATAACCACCCTCTGCTTTCTATCACTAAGCCAGTTACTAACCCATTTACACACATTTTCCCCCAGACCAAGCATTCTCATTTTGTGTACCAACCTCTTGTGCGGCACGGTATCAAACGCTTTGGAAAAATCGAGATATACCACGTCCAATGACTCACCATGGTCCAGTCTATAGCTTACCTCTTCATAAAAACTGATTAGATTGGTTTGACAGGAGCGATTTCTCATAAACCCATGCTGATATGGAGTTAAAGAGTTATTCTCATTGAGATAATCCAGAATAACATCCCTCAGAAACCCTTCAAATATTTTACCAACAATAGAGGTTAGACTTACTGGCCTATAATTTCCAGGTTCACTTTTAGAGCCCTTTTTGAATATTGGCACCACATTTGCTATGCGCCAGTCCTGCGGAACAGACCCTGTCGCTATAGAGTCACTAAAAATAAGAAATAATGGTTTATCTATTACATTACTTAGTTCTCTTGAGGCTTGATCACTCCAGTGCTGGATTCTGTAGACAGTCTGTGCTCACTCTCGGTATAGGGAGATTTATTGCAGGAGGCTGAACTTTCCTGCAGTCTGGTGACCCTGGAGCCGATGACCTGGCAATGACAGGGTGAAAGTTCAGACTCCTGCAATAAATCTGTGAGCATCAGCAGAGCGGCCACTGATACTATAGAGACCGGCCCTGGACTTATCAGGAGGTGAGCAGCAGCGTTCACCTCCTCACCACACAGAGCTGAAGGTACTCACTGATGTCTGGGCCATCCACATGCAGATCTCCAGCAGTTACATGCAGCAGTGTTCCTGTACCTCTGCAGCCGGCGCACACAGGGAGAAGGGGGCGTGTCTGCAGCTCCACTGTGAGGCAGCTGCCAGTACATAGAGAACACAGCACCGGCCACCAGCAGCCCGAATCAGCTGCTTGGTGACCGGCCCGGGGGGCACATGCCCCTTTTCCACCCGGCCCAGCCCGTGCCTGATCTCTAAGATCAAGTTTAGAAAACCATTTGGCCCTCATAAGCTGATTATGTAGGTTGGGGATGACTGGAAGTTTGTAAGTATTCTTAGGCTAGTTTCACATTGTGTTAATGCAGCCCGTTCAACACCTGCATTAAACGGGCTGCATTAACGCAAGTGCCGATTTGCCATCGCGCTAGCACAGATAGAGCTAGCAGATGCTCTCTCTGAGCTAGCGGTGACAGACCCGGAAACGCTGCAGCCCGCATCCCAGGGTCCGTCACTTTAATGACAGCACATCACTAGTGCACGCCCATTATGGGCGTGCGCTAGCGATGCGCCCAAATTAGAGCTCAATGGCAGCATTAACGGACTGCTTTACACCGCGTTATGTCGCGGTGTAACGCAGTCCGTATAACGGACTGCCAGAACGTAATGTGAACCTAGCCTTAGTCATAATTTGGTTTAATTCACGGAAATTGAAGTAAGAACAGAGACCACCATCTTTCATTTTAAAAAAGAAAATCTGTCATGTCGGACGCTATTCACACTAGGGCGTCCGACAGACAGCGGTAATTCTGCATTCGTCCACTATGCGCCGGCTAGATTTTATCTAGGTTGTCCGGGGTTAATCTAGCTGGTACTCGGATTTGAGTCTAGGTCATGCCCACGGACTTTAAATAGTTCTTCTGAACTTTGGGCGTCGTCGATTATAGCTTGTGTCTTGTACCTGGTGATCTCGGTTCGGAGTGGTGGTCTTGGAGTGGAAAGATCATATCTGGTGGTGTATGATCCTTTGTCATATTTCTCCTTCCTATTTGTGTTTTGTTTTGCCCTGTGCACATTATAGTGTTTTCTTGAGTGTGTTTGCGGCGTGGTGCGTTTTTGGTTTTCCCTGTCTGTGCTTTCTGTAGGAGTTGGTGTGGGGAATTATCACTGGATGGAGGGTGGAGGTTTCAGATTAGTACTGAAACAGGAGTTAGGGTCAGGCCTGGCGGCCCAGACAAGCACACCATCAGTGTAATCTCTGGGAGAGGGACAGACAGGGTTTCTCTAGTCTGAGGGATATCGCAGGGGCCCGGGTTATTAGCTGTGCCTACCTAGGCTCCCCGTGACATTATAATCGACCCATATTTTTGTATTCCATGGATCCCATGACTTCCATAACCCACCAGTTGGAGGCGCTGTCCCTACAGGTCACTGAGTTGAAGGGGGCAGTTCAACAGCAGGGGCTAGTAGTAGCTAATGTGAAAGCTGAATCTGCAGGTAGAATTGCTGAGCCTAAGTTTCCTCTACCTGAAAGGTTTGCTGGGGAACGCAGTAAATTTGTTACTTTTCGTGAAGCTTGCAAAGTTTACTTTCGTATGCGCCCGATCTCCTTAGGTAATGAGGCTCAGCGTGTGGGCCTGGTGTTGTCATTACTCAACGGGGACCCCCTAGCATGGATATTTTCGTTACCATCTGATTCAGCTGCATTTAACTCAGTGGAGAGTTTTTTTCTGCTCTTGGACTCATTTATGATGATCCTGACAGAATGGCTTTAGCAGAATCTAAAATTTGCGCTATCCGCCAGGGGGGAGCGTATGGCGGAGGATTCCTGTTCTGAATTTCGCCGCTGGGAGGTTGACACACAATGGAATGATCCCGCACTGCGGAGTCAGTTTATTCATGGGGTTTCAGGAAAGGTTAAAAAAGCCCTTCTGATGTACGAGACTCCTGCTTCTCTAGAGTCTGCTATGAGTCTTGTTGTCCGCATTGATCGCGGTTTGCGTCAGGGGGAGCAAGAGACGCCGCCGATGGGAGAGGGCGTATGTACACGTGAGGTTGCTGCAGGTGAGCCCACGGAGCCTATGCAAATCGCAGGGGTGTCACATGTTAAACATTGAGCCCCTCTGCTCAGGAAGCAGGGAGCCTGTTTTTGCTGTGGTAAAACTGGTCATTATGTAAATACTTGTCCTCTGCTATCTTAAAAAAGCGCAACGGCGGAAAACTACTAAGCTCAGAGGGTGTGGAGGAGGCCAATCTAAGCTTATGCATATCCTCCATGGTGGTTTCTCAATGCATGCTCCCTGCCAAATTTATGATCGCTGGCAGAGAGCTGCCAATCACTGTTTTTGTGGATAGTGGTTCTGCCACTAATCGCATTGATGAGGAGTTTGCGCGCACGGCCGGTTTCAGGATCGAAAAACTGCCTCATCCTATCAGGGTGGTTACCATCAATGCTGCTTCTCTCCCACATGGGGGAGATTACTGAATTTGTGGCTGAGGTGAAACTCCACGTTGGGGTTCTACATTTCGAGCAGGTTACATGTAGGGTACTCAGGAATCTTCCTGCACAAATGGTTTTGGGTTTTCCTTGGTTATCTATGCACAACCCGGTGATTGACTGGAAAACTCAGGACATAATTCAGTGGAGCGAATTCTGCCAGGAGAATTGCCTGGCCACATGTGTGTCCGCTGTGACTCCTAGCATCCCTGAGTCACTGCTGGATTTCGCGGATGTGTTTTCAAAGAAGGGTTGCTCTGAATTGCCACCACATAGCCCCTATGACTGTTCTATCAGGTTTAAACCAGGGACCAAATTGCCAAAAGCAAGGATGTTTAACATCTCTGGTCCTGAGAGGCAAGCATTAAAGTACTACATTGCTGAAAGTTTGAGCAAAGGGCACATCAGGTCTTCGTCCTCGCCGGTGGCAGCGGGGTTCTTCTTCGTTAAGAAGAAAGATGGCGGACTACGCCCATGTCTGGATTTCAGGGAGTTAATCCAGATTATGCTTCATGATCCATACCCTATGCCACTGATACCTGATTTGTTCAACCAGGTGGCAGGTGCTAAGTGGTTTACCAAGCTTGACCTCAGGGGGGCGTACAACCTCATAAGAGTCCGTCAAGGTGATGAGTGGAAGATGGCTTTTAATACTCCAGAGGGTCATTTTGAAAATTTGGTGATGCCATTTGGGTTGACAAACGCGCCTGCAGTATTTCAACATTTCATAAATGATGTGTTCTCACATGTTTTGGGGAAATTCGTTATTGTGTACCTTGATGACATTCTCATATATTCTTGCGACCGTGATACTCATTTAGAGCATGTCAGGCAGGTGTTACAGCTTCTCAGAGAGAATAAGCTTTATGCAAAACTTGAGAAATGTGTATTTTCGGTTCAGGAGTTGCCTTTTTTGGGTTATATTGTGTCCGCTTCTGGGTTTAAAATGGACGCCACTAAGGTGCAAGCGGTGCTGCGTTGGGAACGGCCTGATAACCTAAAAGCGCTTCAGCGGTTCCTTGGGTTTTCTAACTACTATAGGAAGTTTATCAAACATTTTTCTACCATTGCTAAACCGCTTACTGACATGACGAAAAAGGGTACCAATTTCTCCGTCTGGCCTGAGGCTGCTGTGTGCGCATTTGAATTTCTTAAGAACAGTTTTGCTTCAGCCCCCATTCTGGTGCAGCCGGATGTATCAAAACCATTTACCGTGAAAGTCGATGCGTCTGAGGTTGGTGTGGGGGCGGTGCTGTCACAAGGCTCATCCTTGAGCGAGTTGCGTCCTTGCGCCTATTTCTCCAAGAAACTGTCGCCCGCCGAACGTAACTACGATATCGGCAACAGGGAGTTTTTGGCTATCAAGTTGGCCTTTGAGGAATGGCGACACTTTTTGGAGGGGTCGGTTCACCAGGTTACTGTTATTACCGACCATAAGAATTTGCTTTATTTGGAGTCTGCCAAGCGTCTGTCCTCCGGGGCATTGTTTTTCTCGCGGTTCAACTTTTTTGTTACTTACCGACCTGGGTCTAAGAACACTAAAGCGGATGGTTTGTCCAGGTGTTTTCTGGGGGGAGAACCTCAGGAAGAATCCGTACCCATCCTCCAAAAGGGTGTAGTGGTCTCGGCTCTCACAACCAAGGTTGAGGCTGAGATTGCCAAGGCTCAGGAGGAGGTACCACCTGAGCTTCCCTTTAACAAATCGTTTGTACCGCTCCATCTTCGCCTAAAGGTATTGGCGGAGCATCATGATGCTGTCCTGGCTGGCCACCCAGGGGTTAGGGGTACTTTGGAGTTGGTGTTACGTCGATTTTAGTGGCTCAAAATCCGACAGGATGTGGTCTCGTACGTGTCAGCATGCACCACGTGCGCTAGGGCTAAGATGCCCCGCTCCCGTCCTGCTGGTACACTACTTCCTCTCGAGGTACCCAGTAGGCCGTGGACGGATATCTCCATGGATTTTATCACAGACTTGCCCTCCTCAGCTGGGAACACGGTCATCTTGGTGATTGTTGATCGGTTCTCAAAGATGTTGCACTTTGTGTCCTTACCTTTGTTGCTTATCGCTAAGACTCTGGCTCAGGTATTTGTGCAGGAGGTGGTCAGACTTCATGGGGTCCCGTCTGACATCGTGTCTGATAAGGGTTCTCAGTTTGTGGCAAAATTTTGGAAAGCATTTTGCTCATGGCTGGGGATCAAGTTGTCACATTCTTCGGCGTTTCATCCTCAGTCAAATGGTCAGACCGAGCGGATGAACCAAAATTTGGAGCAGTACTTACGCTGCTTTGTTTCTGACAACCAGGAGGAGTGGTCGACGTTCCTTCCTTTGGCTGAGTTTGCCATAAATAATCACCACCAGGAATCTTCTGGGGAGTCTCCGTTTTTTTGTGTTTACGGGCACCATCCTCAATTTTGTACTTTGAGTCAGGGGGGCTCTTCCGGCGTCCCGGAGGAGGACCAGTTAGGAGCACAACTGTCATCAGTCTGGAGGAGAGTGAAACAGTGCCTGTTGAGCGTGGGGGCAAGGTACAAACGTGTGGCTGACAGTAGACGTGTGCCAGGTCCGGACCTGAGTGTGGGTGACTGGGTGTGGTTGTCCACAAAAAACATAAGACTCAAAATACCATCCCTTAAATTGGGTCCAAGGTTGATTGGTCCGTTTAGGGTCACTGCCATCATTAACTCGGTAGACTACCGTTTGGAGCTCCCTACGGTATATAAGATTCACAATGTGTTCCACAGGTCTTTATTAAAAAAGGTGGTGGGTTCCGTGGACGCGGCGCTGATGCCACCTCCAGTTTTGGTGGATGGCAATTTAGAGTTTGAAGTTTCCAAGGTGGTTGATTCTCGAGTAGTGCGCCGCACTTTACAATACCTAGTACACTGGCGGGGTTATGGGCCCGAGGAGAGGTCTTGGGTACCAGCCTTGAACATTCAAGCCAAACATACTGACCAGCACGGTCCGGGCTGGTCAGTATGTTTCACAGCCGCCATCCAGACAAGCTGGATCCTATAAGTCGTGAGGGCCCTGGGGTCCCTCGTAGAAGGCGGGGTACTGTCATGTCGGACGCTATTCACACTAGGGCGTCCGACAGACAGCGGTAATTCTGCATTTGTCTACTATGCGCTCAGTGGCGCCGGCTAGATTTTATCTAGGTTGTCCGGGGTTAATCTAGCTGGTACTCGGATTGGAGGCTGGGTCACGCCCACGGCCTTTAAATAGTTCTTCTGAACTTTGGGCGTCGCCGATTATAGCTTGTGTCTTGTACTTGGTGATCTCAGTTCGGAGTGGTGGTCTTGGAGTGGAAATATCATAGCTGGTGGTGTATGATCCTTTGCCATATTTCTCCTTCCTATTTGTGTTTTGTTTTGCCCTGTGCACATTATAGTGTTTGCGGCGTGGTGCGTTTTTGGTTTTCCCTGTCTGTGTTTTCTGTAAGAGTTGGTGTGAGGAATTATCACTGGGTGGAGGGTGGAGGTTTCAGATTAGTACTGAAACAGGAGTTAGGGTCAGGCCTGGCGGCCCAGACAAGCACACCATCAGTGTAATCTCTGGGAGAGGGACAGACAGGGTTTCACTAGTCTGAGGTATATCGCAGGGGCCCAGGTTATTAGCTGTGCCTACCTAGGCTTCCCATGACAAAATCCTAGCAATGAGCTCCATGAACTTTCCATAAACTTTTGTTCACATAATGTTTCATGGCGGTATGTTCAGACAGAAACAAATTGTAAATGTGAGATTTAGGTAATTTAGCATTAGGGGCAAGGTTAATAGCACAATCATAAGGATGATGGGGAGGTAATATCTCTGCCTCTTTTTCCGAAAGCACATCTCCGAAGCAGAACCTCCAGACTAGCAGAGTAAATTTGTAAAGAACTAAGACTTCTCTGATGACAATTGAGGCTCCATTTAACAATTTCCTTCCAACACCAATCAATATCAGGATTGTGAATAAGTAGCCATAAAAACCCCAATACCAACACAGAAAGTAAATTATCCAAAACAAAGCAGGATATAGACTCAGAGTAAAGTGTTCCCATTTGATGTGTGAACTCCACCATTATCAGATGGACAAGATTCTGAAGTAATGGTGTACTGTCAATGGCAAACATTTAAATAGGTCTTTCCAACTTAACTGTGCCTAATCCTAACTTCAGAACCAGTCCTGAATTGATAAAGTTTGCTGCAGACCCATAGTCAATCAAAGCTAATGTTGATAACTGCTGGTAGTAGAAGTTGCATGTTTAGCAGTATTCTATGTCAGGAGTTAAATGGATCCTGGAAGTCTGTGTGACCCCCTGAAGACTGTGGTCGCAGGGTAGAATACAGTCTACAGCTGTTCCTGGACTTCTTAAACTGTTTTTTCTCCCCAAAATCTGTATCAGGAAGGGCCACCACTGGCTCCTGCACATCAGAAGGTACAGACTTCATAGCTACTGCCAGGAGTGGAGATCTTTGGGAAGCACTTATCAAGATAGAAAACTGATCCTGCAGCTAGAATTGTGATGATTCTAGATTCTGGTGTCAGATAATGAATCATCTGGGACAGATTTGCCACCTGATCGCAAAGTGCATGAAAAAAAAGCATATCTCCAGTTGTAGTGTGACGCCGAGTCACAAATGTGACGCTCAGTCACTTCTCACAGACTAGCCATAAGGCTGAGTAGTCAAGTGGTCTGGGGTTAGATACTAAGATAGATCTTCATAAACAGAGGATTAAGACATAGGCGTAGTAAGGTCACAATCTGAGGTCAGAATTCCAAAAGGATTGCGGATCAAGACAAAGGGGCTATGCAAAGGGATGGTCAAAGGAAAGGTCCTAGCTCTGGCAGCAATAGATCAGAAATGGAGCAGTCAAAAACAAGGCACACAAACACCACCAAGCTAAAGCTACGACTGGCAATAATCAGACACTGACATCCACCTAAATAGTCAGGTAATCACCCAGAACAGTAGACATCTAGAAGAAACCCACCACGCCCCTGCCCTGAATGGCAACTGGACTGTCACTCACAATACTGACAGGTCAGCATGACCCTGATTCTATAGGGCGGCTGAGCTGTTACTTACTGCATCCAGGATACAGCGAGTTGTTGAATCGTTACAATTAAGGGACAAATAATCATAACCAGCAGTTTTAAAATGTAAAACAGAGCAATTTATGTTTTCAAAAGTGAATGGATCATCAGATTGCAGGTGTGGTCATGTGCTCCTATATGTTTATAGGTTTCCTGTTGAAAGGAACCAGTCAAGCAATTCCTGCTGCCCAAACTGTGAGCTGCATAATTGCAGCTATATATACTATTCTCTGAAATGGAATTTAAGACAAAATATACTTTGAAGATCCAGCCGAGGACCATGGCCAGAGCAAAGACTAATCTGGTGCCAGCCCACAGCGCCACTGCAGGCGATTAACAGGTCTCTCTCTATGTATATAGGGTGAGACTTGTCATTCAACCTAGCAACGCTGGGAAAAGCTAGCTGGGAGTGAAACCGGACTAGTCTGATTTTCGGCTATGGTCTCTGGCGTCTCTGGCCATATCTTCAAAGTATACTTTCCCTGAAATGCTGGAGCATTTCAGAGAATACATACCTGTCTGCACTCATTTATCCAGGCTGCGATTCATGCTGCCCGTGGTTTGGGCAGCATTAATCACCTGATTGGTTCCATTTAAGCTGTTATGCCTTGTAATAGCCTCATGGAGCTTTCTCTCACTCTGTGTTTGCCAACAAATGAGTAGTGATGTGTCCGAACGGAGTGATTGTCCAGGTCAGTACATTGGTTAAGCCAGCCTCCTTCTTTGAGACAGTCTGTTTGCTGTAAGTATAAAGCTAGTAACTGCAAATAATGACTGATCAGCATAACAATTAGTAAAAAAATACATTCCAATGTTCATGAGCCTTGAACCATGTTGATCTGTAGGGGGTCAGCCCCTGACAGAAACTGAATTAAACTTTGACTTTGAGAGACGATGCTCCCCTTTGATTTGTGTCCACTTGGACTAGTACTTTTCTCCCTTGCAGTTTGCTGTGTGCTGGTTTGAGCAAGAAACAGGAAGAGTCTGTTCAGGAAGTGTTAAGAGAGACACGTGCCTGTGTGAGAGAGACAGGACAATAACTGTATACTGACACTGAGAGACTGGTAAATGAACTATCGGCTTCAAGGGAGAAGAGAGCGCCCAGTTACCACAGGATCGATCAGTAGGACCATGTAAGAAGGAAAGAGTCGCATCACACAGCCAAGATGGTTCTCCCTGATCACCTGTAACCTGAGAGAGAGAAAACAATGCTGTGGTACTAGTAATCCCTCAACATTGAGTGAAAGTGGGATCAAGACTTGACCAGACCCAGAAGAAGACGGATTCTTTAAATTGAAGGAAGAGCTCAACACAACAAATTCGGCTCCTCTACATCAGGGCCAAGCAGAAGCTATCCGACTTTCTCCTAAGTGCTACGGCACTGTGAGTGTGACACCAGTGTTCAACTGTGGTAGGGTATAGAGCAGGGTTCTTTAGCTATGCAGCGGAAGCAGCATGGCCCGACTATGGGAAGCCAGGTGGGAAGTTAGAAGAGAGTATTTGTAGAAATTATTCACATTGTTTATATTGAATTTTGCATTGTCATAGCTGGAGCCAGCTTGTGTGACACTCTTCTGCTATCTTTCCTTGTATCTATTATTGTATTATTATTGCAAGAACTGTTAGTCTTATTTTTCGGCATATAATCCTGTGTCTTTCAATAAAGCCGTTTATTTGCTTCTGCCTCCTCGTCAACTGTCCAACTGCCTGCTCGTTTGAGTTCTGCCCAGTGGCATCATTTAGGCACCACTACTGCTCTGTAAACACATGCCTTACACTTGATGCAGATCTGTTCTGCCGTTTCACCTTCTTGATGTGTTCCCATATAGTACAGAGAACCCTCAGTTGTCCCAAAATGTTCTACATTAATATTTGCAACAGGAACAGAATAGCCGGTCTCAGGAGCACAGAAGGAGAACACAGACACCAGTTTAGGGTAAAACCACAACGCGTTTCAACGGCGTGCGCCGTCTTCTTCAGGTGTAAATATCCACCTGAAGAAGACGGCGCACGCCGTTGAAACGCGTTGTGGTTTTACCCTAAACTGGTGTCTGTGTTCTCCTTCTGCGCTCCTGAGACCGGCTGTTCTGTTCCTTTTGCAAGTCTTTCTCCCCCATTGTGGGGTATCCGGCTGGAGCTGAGGGGATCTGCGCACTTATTTCCTCCTCATTGGGACGGCCGCTAGCGCTCCTTCCACAAACCGCCATTTGTTGTTCTACACTACATTAATATTTGTCATCATTTTCACAACTCTTCATTTATTAGTGTCATTCATGCACAAGATGTTGCTTGTGGAATATTGTTGATGTTTTAATTTGTTCCTTTTAATTAGTAAAAGCTGCAAAACATTGTCACAATCTTTTTCCTAAACGTTAATAGTAGTTTTTAAGAATTTTTATTTTCACTTTTTCAATCTTTCCAAATGAAATAGCTATCAGATTAACATTATTTATTTTATAAAACACAAAGCAGCAATACAAAAGCGGATTAACATTGAATAGAACAAATGATGCATTTGGAGCCTTCCTTACTCAGTTGATTTTTAGTAGAAATACTTATGGCACTATTTTTTACAGGGTTTACAAAATAGTAGTACATATTGTACAAGTATTGTGTTTTCTTTTTTTGTTTGTTTTTCCAGCTTTGCAGTGTAATGCTGCAGACCCATCTACTTCTCTGCTTATTAATGTTACCAAGAAGAGACCATATGCGTCATTTGTGAAACACATTGTTCCTTTGGCTTTGTATATATGTTTCATTATAATAAGTTTATACTGTGAAAATTCTATAACCATGGTGTTTGTTCGTTTTTTTTTATTATCTACATCAGAGGTAAGGTCTCCAATCTGAAGGTATATAATGGGCAGCTTCAGAAAATGGAAAACAATCTTATTAAAGGTGTTTTCCACTACTATGATATTGATGACAATAATAAAGTCATGAATATGCAGCTCCACCTCCCATAGGGGTGGAGCCGCATATTCATTACTGTAATGGATGGCCCCACGTGACCGCATACAGGAGAAGCTGCGGCCAGGACAGGACACTGCGAGGGAGCCGGGTGAGTATTTTAATAACAGCGGGCGGGCGCACAGGGGGTGGGAGGGGGGTTGGGGACAGGGATCTTTATTTTAAACACGAGAAACAAAAAAAAAAGGATTTTTCATATCTTCTCTACAGCAAACGCTGCTGCAGAGAAGATATGAATGGCAGCTTCAGCACCAGATGCAGGGGACAGCGCTTATCTCTAGCGCTGTCTCCTGCACGGTGCGTGTGGTACCCAGTCGGCACACGGGCGGCACACGTGTGCCACACGTGTGCCACAGAAACGCATGGGCACACGGACACGGATAATTCCGGTACCGATTTGTCCGGTACCAGAATTATCTGGACGTGTGGGACTGCCCTAAGGCTGTGTGTACATGATGACTTTTTAAAGCTGTGCATTTTCTCTGCACCAAAAACACAGCGTCTCTTAGCATTCTGGCTAAGTGGGTGGGATTTATAGAAATCTCATGCACATTGTGCTTTTATTTTACTCAGCGTAAACTGACCAGCGGGGGCGTATTTTATATCCGCAACATGTCAATTTCTCTTGTGGGTACGCTGAGTTTTATGTGCAGATTTCCCCCCATAGAATTGCATTCTAAGTGAAAAATCCACTGGTGAAAAACGCGCATGCGTTGTTAGCCTGTTTCCGCGGCAGAAACACATCAAAGACACATGAAATTCGCACATGACTATATCAATGAAGTTTTTTTCAACGCCAATTACCAGGAAGTATCAAAAACAAAGCAGCTTTATTTATAACATGACACAGAAACAGAAGACCAAAAAAACGCATAAAAAACTAAATAAAAACGCATGTAAAAAAAAACAACTCAAAATCGCAACGAAGAGTCGCAAGTAACCTAATTTACTTAGTAAGTCAAACATCAAAAACTCACCAAAAGCTCATTGTGGGAATGTAGCCTAAAATATCAAAATGTGATGAATATTATTATTATATTATTATTATGATTTGTATTATTACTTTGATATATTTACATTTTCACTACATTTTTTTTAATCTTTTTTGGCAGAAATGAAAATAAATAAATAAAACACGGATTGATTTTCTATATATACCTTTTTATTTCCATTCCGGGAAGTAAAGAGAAGAATAGAATCCGTGAATCCGTGTTCTGTAAGTACATAGAGGGTTACTCGCTCTGAGCTCCATCACACAAGTGACAATGGCTGAGCTGTGGCCCTGGAACATTTTTGCCACTCTTCTGCAGCTGAGCTGTTAAGTGACTTCTCGAAGCAGCTATTTTTAAATTGGAATATACTAGGGGGCGAAAATACTGGTGATCATCACTGAACACAGCAGACAGCTTTTATTAAGAGACATTACTTATTTGATTCCCGTGCAACATATCTTTATAGAAAATGACAAGCAAAGATGAACAAAGCAAATTTCTTCTTCTCTTGTGGCCATATCTAGAATAGCCCCGTGCCCTTGATAAGCTTTACCTTAATGAAACTGACAAAGCACTTGCGGAAGCGGGTACATCAACGCCGAAGCAAATGTCCAGGCGTAAGAGATCTTCCCGCAAAAATGTGTTGTGTCTCGCTAGCTAACGAAGCCAGTCCGTAACATTATTCTAGCAGCAGTCCCCCTCCTGCGATTGCACTGAGGTAAGGTGATACGTTGTGATCTCTCAATTGTTTGAATGAAGCCCTCTGTGATTTCCTCTGTTGAAATGCGTACATATGCTCAGTCCATGTGGGAAGCCACCACTGGCACTTGTCACAAGAATTAAATCCCTCTCAAGCTTGTTTACTGCTCAGTACTTGTCACACTGCTCCCTTGAGCCTTGTGGCTGTTTCTTTTTTTTTTTCTCAGCCTCCGTTCAAGATTTAATTTCCTTTTTTTTTGTTGTTTATGTGCGTTCTTACACTTGCAGGTGCAAGAGAAAAAAAAATGCTGTGCCAGATGTTTACAGCGTACAGAAACCAGCTAGCGCGGCCAAGATTAAGTGGTACATTGCATTTAATCGAGGCATCTTTTTTTTTTTTTAACAATACTGCCCTATGCAATATTAAGTAGGCTTGTAAAGGCCTCGAGTTTTTTTGGGGGTATGAGCTCAATATTTCATAAAGCAATTACCGGAACATATTATGTTTTTATTATGATTTTTTTGATTATGCGGGAAATGTTTAATTTAACATCCAATATGTGTATGCCTGCATACCATTTTCACAAACGTACTGTTAAATAGGCGATTTACAGGCAGACTACCAACATAGATTGTATATCTCCTGGTTGTTAAAGTCAGGCTCTTGAAGACATATTGGCATTATTATAACTAAGGCCTCCATCTTGCCAAGAAACCAACCCTCCTGCCACTAATAAGCCATTTGATTATAGTACTCACAACAACTGCTTGCAGGAAAAAGGCAAAAAACAGCACTGAATCTAGTCTTGTTATCTTTGCCCTTTAATTTAACAAAGACAGCACAATAATTAAGAATATTTACAATGTGAACACTCTTTTTAATTCTAGAACATTCTGTTTTGTAGCAAAATTTTCATGTGGAGAATTACACTGTTCTAAAGTGTATTGTTTTGTCTTTTACCACAGAGAAAAAAGTCAAGGTATATGCTTCATGACTATAAAATATTAAAGGAAATGTGTTACTTAAATCTTTTTTACTAATTAGAAACAGATACTGATACATAGTTTTTTTTCTAATTTGTATTTATTTTCTGTACATGTTTATGACGGCTGCTCGTTTATACTATGTTTACATATCAAGAATTTGACCTGTGTCAAAACTAATGACCGTCCAAATTCCATTTATGTAAATGGGTTTCTTTTACCTCTTTCACATCCTACAGAAAGTTTTCATGTAGAAAATAACAAATCCACATCAATAAGTATTACGCTACATATTCCATGTTCAGGGTCAATTAGTGAGGTAGATTCACTAAGCCAAAGGTTTGTAGAGAGCACGGACAAAGGGTGGGAGGCACGGGGGGACGGATATGCCGTATCATTTGGAACAGCGAGGACTTGAACAATGGGCTATTCTGGACTGCAAGGAGACAAGTGGAGCAGACCACGTAGCCAGGAGTGTAGACAAATACAAGAGAGCAGATGAAAAATAAAAGAGCAGGTCTCAACCAGAACTTAAATGCAGGTTGTTGAAATCACCAGAGTTCGCAGAGATGATTGCAGCAGAAAGTCAGCAGTCACTAAATAAATGTTCATAATGCTTAGAGGATATTATGGATTAAGCAGCAGGTCTGGTATCAGTAGATGCCGGTTCCAGAAACCACAAAAGTTTGAAGAGTTGATTGCAGTTGAAGGAACTGGATTGTGGTAAACTCTGACATTCGGGTGTCTAACTGGGTCTCAAAAGGCATTTGGTAACGATGTCACTGATGAATACCTGACCACTTGTGAAATCCTTGAAAGCCTTGACATGAAGACAGGTGTATAAGCGCACCCTTCCTTTAGGGGTCTCTCCCAAAAGCGTTAATAACAAAAAGAGGTGCTTGGTATGAAATCTGTTGAGCAAAATTGGAGCATTAGCACCCCTTTTGGATATACAGCAACTCTTTTGGGATCATTTCCCTTTCAGTCTATCAGGGACAAATAGATTCCTATGAACTTTTTTTATAATCCAGAATTTGATTAATCTCATACTCAGTTTTGTCTTAACTGTACTGTATGAGTGAATTTGTTGAGGACGAGAGAATGTATTAAGCAGATATGAAAGGCATTAGGAATTTTTAAGGAGTATTGCTTTAGACAGAAAGAGACCAGACTAATTTGTTGACCAATTTGAAATTGGCCACTGAACTTATGAGCCAAGTTTTTGCAATAAGTCTTTAAACGGATGTTACTGGTGGAAAACTAAAAGTGCTGTATACACTGCGTGCAGAATTATTAGGCAAGTTGTATTTAGAGGATTTTCCCCGGCTGTCACCTCTCACCTAACAAAAATATTCAACCTTTCTCTCACTTCCGGTATTTTTCCATCCTCATTTAAGCATGCCATCATACATCCATTACTTAAAAAACATCCCTCGACTGAAACTGTGCCGCTAACTATAGACCTGTCTCTAACCTTTCCTTCATCTCTAAACTCCTCGAACGCCTGGTCCACTCCCGTCTTACCCGCTATCTCTCAGATAACTCTCTTCTCGACCCTCTTCAATCTGGTTTCCGCTCTTTACACTCTACTGAAACTGCCCTCACTAAAGTCTCTAATGACCTACTAACAGTTAAATCTAATGGTCACTACTCCATGCTAATTCTCTTGGATCTCTCCGCAGCATTCGACACTGTGGATCATCAGTTCCTCCTCACTATGCTCCGCTCCATCGGCCTCAAGGACACCGTTCTCTCCTGGTTCTCCTATCTCTCTGACCGATCCTTCACTGTATCTTTTGCTGGTTCCTCCTCCTCTCACCTTCCCCTTACTGTTGGGGTTCCTCAAGGATCAGTCCTAGGCCCCCTCCTTTTCTCTTTGTGTACTGCCCCTATTGGACAAACAATCAGTAGATTTGGTTTCCAGTACCATCTCTATGCTGATGACACCCAATTATACATTTCTTCTCCTGTTATCACGCCGACCTTTTTAGTAAACACCAGTGATTGTCTTACCGCTGTCTCTAACATCATGTCCTCCCTCTATCTGAAGCTGAACCTGTCAAAAACTGAACTCCTCGTGTTTTCTCCCTCTATTAACCTACCTTTGCCTGACATTGCCATCTCCATGTGCGGGTCCATCATTACTCCAAAGCAACATGCCCGCTGCCTTGGGGTCATACGTGATTCCGAGCTTTCATTGACCCCCCCACATCCGATCACTGGCTCACTCTTCTTATCTGCATCTCAAAAACATTTCTAGAATTCGCCCTTTTCTTACTTTCGACTCTGCAAAAACTCTTACTGTTTCACTTCTTCATTCTCGTCTGGACTATTGTAACTCTGTACTAATTGGCCTCCCTCTTACAAAACTTTCCCCGATCCAATCTGTCCTGAATGCTGCAGCCAGGATCATATTCCTCACCAACCGTTTCACCGATGCCTCTACCTTGTGCCAGTCATTACACTGGTTACCCATCCACTCAAGAATCCAGTACAAAACTACTACCCTCATCCACAAAGCACTCCATGGCTCAGCACCACCCTACATCTCCTCCCTGGTCTCAGTCTACCACCCTACCCATGCCCTCCGCTCCGCTAATGACCTCAGGTTAGCATCCTCAATAATCAGAACCTCCCATTCCCGTCTCCAAGACTTTACACGTGCTGCGCCGATTCTTTGGAATGCACTACCTAGGTTAATACGATTAATCCCCACAGTTTTAAGCGTGCCCTAAAAACTCATTTGTTCAGATTGGCCTACCACATCAACTCATTAACCTAACTATCCCTGTGTGGCCTATTCCAAAAAAAAAAAAAGAACATAATCAGGTTCCTCGCAACATGTTCTCATACACTTTATGCAGTTATTAGCCCTCTGTGTCTGTACTGCTACATACTTAGGCAGTTAACTGGTTCATGCAGCTTTACATGAACACCTGAGCCTTACACTATGGCTGGTCCGAATAACTAAAGCAATTGTTACCATCCACCTCTCTTGTCTCCCCCTTTTCCTCATAGTTTGTAAGCTTGCGAGCAGAGCCCTCACTCCTCTTGGTATCTATTTTGAACTGTAATTTCTGTTATGCTGTAATGTCTATTGTCTGTACAAGTCCCCTCTATAATTTGTAAAACGCTGCGGAATATGTTGGCGCTATATAAATAAAATTATTATTATTATTATTTTTATTATTGATCAACAACTATGTTCTTAAACAACCCCAAAGACTCATAAATATCAAAGCTTAATATTTGTGGAAGTTGGAGTGTTTTTTTTTTTAGATTTGGCTATCTTAGGAGGATATCTGTTTGTGCAGGTAACTATTAATGTGCAGAATTATTAGGCAACTTAATAAAAACCAAATATAATTCCATCTCACTTGTTTATTTTCACCAGGAAAACCAATCTAACTGCACAAAATTTAGAAATAAACATTTCTGACATGCAAAAACAAAACAATATAGCCACATTTCTTTGTGGTGACACTCAACAGCCTTCCATCCATAGATTCTGTCAGTTGCTTGATCTGTTTACGATCAACATTGCGTGCAGCAGCGATCAGAGCCTCCCAGACACTGTTCCGAGAGGTGTACTGTTTTCCCTCCCTGTAAATCTCACATTTTATGAGGGACCACAAGTTCTCTATGGGGTTCAGATCAGGTGAACAAGGGGGTCATGTCATTATTTTTTCTTCTTTGAGACCTTTACCGCCCAGCCACGCTGTGGAGTAGTTGGAGGCATGTGATTGAGCATTGTCCTGCATGAAAATCATGTTTTTCTTGAACGATACCGACTTCTTCCTATACCACTGCTTGAAGAAGTTGTCTTCCAGAAACTGGCAGTAGGTCTGGGAGTTGAACTTCACTCCATACTGTCATGATCTGTTCTGGAGTTTAGTCCTGTCTGCTCTTCCTCTGGGTGGATCATGTCAAGGGTCAACTTTGATCTGCCTCATTCTGGGCTCGGGTTTGCTATTTAGCTCCCAGGTATCCTGAGGGTGGTGTCAGCTATAGCTCTGTCTTTGGCGTGTGAACCTGACTCTGGAAACCCTTGATTTGTCCTACTGTGAACCCTGACTTGTCCTGTGTCTGTTATCTCCCCCTGCCTGCCCTTTCCCAGTGTCTCTTTGTTTGTCTGTATTTCTGCTTGACTCTCTGGTTCTGATCTCCTGGCTTGGCTTTTTGACTCCGTTTCAGTTTTTCCCTATTGTACCATATTTTGCCCGTCCTGGTTTACTGATCCCTAGCTTCATCCTGACTATCCATTCTGTCTAAATCCTTTTGTACTGTTGTGCTGTCTTGTGCTCAGACTTGGCTTTCCTGACCTCGCTCTCGCCACTAGGTGGTGTCTGTCCAGTTGCTCTGTGTTTGCAGTCTGGCTTCCCTACCAAGCTTCCTCTGGCGGAGGTTGCGATGTACTGCACTGCAGCTGCATGACACATCCTCAAGCCGAAAAGGTCCCACAAGTTCATCTTTGATGATACCAGCCCATACCAGTACCGCACCTCCACCTTGCTGGCGTTGAGTTGGAGTGGAGCTCTCTGCCCTTTACTGATCCAGCCTCTGGCCCATCAAGAGTCACTCTCATTTCATCAGTCCATAAAACCTTTGAAAAGTCAGTCTTAAGATATTTCTTGGCCCAGTCTTGACATTTTATCTTATGTTTCTTGTTCAAAGGTGGTCATTTTTCAGCCTTCCTTACCTTGGCCATGTCCCTGAGTATAGCACACCTTGTGCTTTTTGTTACTCCAGTAACGTTGCAGCTCTGAAATATGGAAAAACTGGTGCCAAATGGCATCTTGGCAGCTTCACGCTTAATTTTCCTCAATTCATGGGCAGTTATTTTGCGCCTTTTTTGCCCAACACGCTTCTTGCGACCCTGTTGGCTATTTGTCATGAAACGCTTGATTGTTCGGTGATCACGCTTGAAAAGTTTTGCAATTTCAACACAGCTGCATCCCTCTGCAAGACAACTCACAATTTTGGACTTTTCAGAGCCCGTCAAATCTCTCTTCTGTCCCATTTTCCCAAAGGAAAGAAAGTTGCCTAATAATTAAGCACACCTTGTATAGGGTGTTGATGTCAGTAGACAACACCCCTCCTCGTTACAGAGATGCACATCACTTGATTTACTTAATTGGTAGTTGGCTCTCAAGTCTGAACAGCTTGGAGTAGGACAACATGTATCAAAAGTATCATGTGATCCAAAAAACAACTTGCCTAATAATTCTGCACACAGTGTATATAAACATACCGCACTCGGACCAATGTTATTTAATGGAGCAGCATAGAAGAGCAATTTTTTAATGGATCTAATCTGCATATGAAAAAAGTTGCAGCATGCACTATTTTTTCTGTAAATTGGTTGAGACTCGCTCATTCAAGTCTATGGATGCACAAAAAACATTGGATGACATACGTCTAGCGTCTGTTTTTTATGAATACATTACAATTCTTTAACAGAGAAAACTGAAAATGGTCTTGTAAATTATTAATAAGACAAATGATATTATACAGATTGCATACAAAGTGAGAAAAAAAGTAATCTGGGTTTTCTTGATGAAACTCTGACCGATTTTTTTTATACACTCATGTGAACCTACCCTAATAAACAAAGATTTGCCAGAAGACACAGAAACAGGATTGTTATAGTGTGATTCGGCCCCAGGAAGTAAATCCGGCCATTTATCTTGATGGAAGTTGAAGAAAATTTGTACATATTGTTCCATGGACTGACTAATTTTCTTAGTTGCCTATTACTTTTTGCGTGATAGGCTGAGGAGAAGTCTAAGAAGATTTTTAAATTCTTGCTGTACAGCCTCTAAAATATGGAAACAAATTACACACCACAGTTAGACACTGTGCAAGCTGGGAGACCATGGAACAGGAAAATTTATTTGAAGAACACTTGGAAGTCCTGGTAATGGAACAAAATCTTGGAGAAATGGTCCACTACAACCCAGATGGTATTAGACATTTGGGTCTCAGGAAGATTAAAGTCCAAAGAAATCTCAGACCAGCGCTCTTGTGGTGTAGGAAGAGGCTGAAGAGGACTAAATGGTGTCTGACGTGAGGTTTTGAACTGAGGACAAGAAGCTACAATTCTTTGATCTCCTCTTTCCATTTTAGGTACCTTAGAAACAACAATGGAGTTCAGCAGTTCATTTAACACCTAGGTGACAGGAGGAAAGGGAAAAATAGGCCTAAGACATTCCGGTAGTTTAAAGACAATAGAATGTCCTTTAGGTCAAGAATTAGAAGAAGAGATGGTATCAAATATACATTCAGGTTAAATTACATGGGGTTCATCATCAGAGGCATCACATGGATCAAAGGATCTGGATAAGGCATCAATTCTGCATTCTTCCTCAAATGGATGGTATGAGTGGATGAAGTCATCTGGATGGTAGGAGAGAATGAAGTCAAACCATAATAATCAAGACAGACCATCAAGCTTGACAGGATTTAGCCTATGGGCTAACTAAAGATATTTCAGATTTTTATGGTCAGTAAAGTTAGTCACTGGAAACTTGGCTCCTTCAAGTTGATTTTGCCATTTCAGTAAATCTAATATTATGACTAATATGACTAATGACTAATAGCTCACAGAATAATATTTTTCTGCTGAAAGGAATTTCTTTTAGAAGAATCTGCAGGCATGATTTTTTTTATTCAATGTAATTTTGATAGCTAAAAGTGGCCTGCACACGTCAGGACACAGTAGGACTGAAGCAATGGAAAAACAAGATTTTACTTCCAGAAAAGTCTGAAAAGCGTAATCTGACCTGTTCTGAAAATAAGTACCCTTCCAAGTAAGGGCCGTACGAGTTATCACTTGAGAGTAGTAATTTGGTAAAGCTAACAAATTTTTAGAGGACTTTGAGATCAACAGGTTGTGGCTAAACTACCAATTTTTTTTTTTCGATAGAGTCACAAACCTCCAGATTAGATGATATATCTAGGGAACAGCAGTTCATGACTCTCAAGGTTTGCTCACACTGGCGAGTAGCGAGAGTATAACTCGGACGAGTGTATTCGAATATTTCATCTGTTAACACTCATTCCAATGTTATACTATGGAGCAGTGCCGACTAGTGCAGTCTGATATACACTGACTCGCACAATGGAAGAGATGAAGAAATTAAGTTCTTCATCTTCTCCGCACCTGTGATCGATTCTTGCATGCAAGATCACAGTAAAATGAAACTCGGATTGCGCTCCCAGCAGAGATTGAGCCAAGGGCTATTTGATTATAGCATCCTATTCTCTCTCATGAGAGAATCATCGGATACTATATGGACAATTAAATGATGAGAGTCTAGGTCTCTAGAGAATATAAAGATGTCATCCAGATAAATTAATATTTACTTGTACAGGGCATCACGAAAACTCATTAATGAATTGTTGGATCACATTCGATGTGTTGCATAATCAGAAACGCATGACAAGATATTAATAATCACCATCACGGGTGTTGAATGTGATCTTCCATTCGTTGCTCTCCTTATTACGGAATAAGTTACAGTATATTTGTGAGAGGGGCCGGGGCCGTTGTCATAGCCTGCAATGATAGCTGCTGGAGCGCACCCTGGCCCTCCTTCACATGCATACACTGTCCCATTTCTAGCATACCTTCTGTAACATCTTCTGCACCATCAGGGTCCCCTCTGGTCTGCTGTGGGTTCACTCCTGCTGGTTCCACACAAAGAGAGACAGAGTCAGTTTTAACTTATAGCAGACAACTTTACTTGGATTCTTTCGCAGTATGTCCAGTTCAATTACAGCAACTTCACAGGAAACATCATAGTACATATCCTTGTCTATTCCTGTGCTTTTCCCTACTTCTTCTAGAATGCTAGCGGGTCGTACCATTTCATCCGGTACTGCAGCGCTCCTTCTGTCCAGCTTTACTACCTTTATGAGTTCCTCTGTCTGTACATAAGACATCTGCCCATGTAGTATGCTGCCACATCTTGGTGCTGGCCTGCATTCCACTGTTGCTGTTTCCTTCAGTTTCCAAGCCCTGAACATCTAGGCTTCCAATGTATTGTCCAAGCTCTAAGGCCCTACAGACTGTCTGGGCTCCCTGGCCCCATGTACTAAATACCATGAAGCTTACCATCTTATCCCACAGTTGGCGCCTCCTATGTTAACTATTTACTCTACCCTGTATACTAGTGTGTATCTAGTGGACTTACTAAATTACTATGATTTCCCTGAACTGTAATACATGTATAGCAGCATAAGGTACATGACATTATTTACAAAATAGGACACGTAGAACCGGGACGTGTTTGGGGCGTTAGACAATTTCCGTGACCCCTTACATATGCTCCACTTAAATCTAACTTGTTAAAGATAGTAGCTTCTTTAATCCCATCAAAACAGTTCTAAGTTATAGGGCAATAGATAATGGTCCTTCAATGTATTTTAATTAAGATAATGCACAGTTTTAGAGACCCTTCTTTCTTTTTTTGTGAAGAAGAAACCTGCATCGGCCAGAAATGTAGACTTACAGATGTCCACTTTTCCAGTTTCTCTTTAACCCCTCTCCGACCTTGAACGTGCTCAGTACATCCTGGTTGGAAAGTGCTTCCTGCATTGCTATGCTTTATAACTGTAATCAGACTGCTAACAGTCAAAGTTCCATGGAGGAACAAAGTAAAAAAGCTAAAAAAAAGTTTTAAAAAATTGTAAAAATATAAAAAAATAGAAAATATAAAAAAAATATACATATATTGTATTGCAAAATTTGTATTTTTATGTAACAAAACAAACAAAAAAAAGTACAAATGTTTGGTGTCGCTACATCTGGAACGACCTACCCCATAAAACTGCCTGACTAGTTAACCCCGTTAGAGAACACAGTAAAAAATAAATAACAAAAGGGGCCAAAAACAATGCTTTTTCATAATACCGCCAAACAAAAAGTGGAATAAAAGCGATCAAAAGTACAACTGTAAATAAAAATGTTATAGCTTAAAATGTCATCTTGTCCCGCAAAAATCAAGTTGCCATACAGCTCAATCAGCAGAAAAACTAAAAAGTTATAGCTCACATAATTAAGAAATTAAAAAATAATATTTTCTTCAATAAACGTTTTTATTGTGTACAAGTGCCAAAACATAAAAAAGACGTAAATGTGGTATCGCTGTAATCGTATTGACCCGCAGAACAAAGCTGCTGTCTTATCAATTTCAGCACATGCAAAATGGCATAAACCCCTCCCCCCCCCAAAAAAAAAAGCAATTGCTGGCTTTTGTTCATTCTGCCTCTCAAAAATCGTAATAGAAAGGGATCAAAAAATGTCATGCGCCCGAAAATAGTACCAATAAAAACATCAACTCGTCCTGCTGCAAAAAACAAGCCCTCACATGACTCAGCTAAAATATGTAAAAATGATAGCTCTCAAAATATGGTAATGCAAGAACTGTTTTTTGCAGAAAAAAGCATCTTTTAGTGTGTAACAGCAGTGCAACATAAAGAAATATATAAATCTGGTATCATTGTAATTGCACTAACCTGAAGAATAAAGTCGTCTAATCACTTATACTGCATGAGGAACAGTGTAAATAATAAATAAAATCAATTCTTCTGCTGCTGATTTTTCCATTTTGCCTCCCAAAGATTGCAGTAAGTCTTGGCTCACATTTATCTGTAAGCTGAGAGCCTACACCAGGGTTTACGTGTAAGTCTCTGAAATATGTGATTCAGATGGAACCCTTGGCTGAAAATGCCCTATAAGGAGGCAGATGGAGACACTGAAGCTGTTGTCTGGCCTATAATCCGATAGTGTCCATCTTAGGCTCGCATGAAAGTGACGTCGGCCACAGTTTTGTGCATCTCTGAAAAAAGGATAAGGCTGAACAGAGGCCAGAAGGAGTCCAGAGATAACTGCTGCCTTACTATAGTGAATGCCTCAGGGGTTTCATCTGAATCACGTCACCTAGAGATTTAGATGTAAATCCCAATATAAGTGCTCAGTGTAGAACGTAGGATAAACGTGATTGAAAAATTATGTAAAATGTTCCCAATAAAAGCTTCAACTAAATCAACAAAAAAGCAAGTCCCCTCACTCAGGTCCATCATCTGTTAACGGAAATATAGGGGACATCCACGTTATTGATAGTGCAAAGGCTCTGAAAAACCTCTATGGCTCCTCGACCAAAGAAATCCAATGAATTATGTGCTCCCATATCCAAATGACCGCCTCTTTTCTGAGCACCACATTGTGCCTAAACCACATTTAGCATCCACATGTTTGACATTCTGTAGCAATGAGAGAAGGACTAATTAAAGGGTGTGTGTCTTAGAAGCATGAGCTGGGCACTACCACGTTCTTGTCTCTACAATGTATTGGGCACTACAATGTACTGGGGATTATAACCGAATTAGTACAACAGCAGTTTGCAAATTTCACTCAGCAACATCCGCTGCGGCTTGTTTCTGGAAAACACTCATGGAGTCAAAATCGTCACTACACCTGTAGGTAAATTCCCAAAGGGGTATAATTTCCAAAATGAGGTCACTTGAGGGGAGATTCTGCACTTCTTCGACTTACCAGCTCTTTGTATGGAGTCCGCAATCTATTCTAGGAAAATCCATGCTCCTTGAGGCAAATAGCGCTTCGTCCCTCCCGAGTCTCGCCATATGGCTAGGCAGTACTGTGCAGCCACATATGGGGTATTGCCACGTGCAGCAGAAAATGGGGGACTAATGATGGTGCCATTTTTACCAACTTCCCTGTGTGAAAATGTAAAATCTGGGGCTAAAACAAATTTGTGTGGTAAAAATGCAATTCTTTTTTCTTCACTGCCCAATGGTATAAAATTCTGTGGCACACCTGTGGTGTCAATATGATAACTGCACCCTTAGATAAATTAATTGAGAGGTATAGTTTGTAAAATGGGGTCACTTGTGATGCTAGCACATCAAGGGCTCTCTCAGTGGGTTGTGGCGCCCGCCACATTAAAATCTGCACTATAAAATGGCGCTCCTTCACTTCTGAGCTTTGCACAGTCCCTGAAAAGTGGTTCCCGATTACATGTAGGATATTAACACACTCATGATAATTTTTACAACAAACTGAGATTCATTTTTTTTCTACTAACCCTTAGAAAAATTAAAGATGTGAGGCTAAACAAACATTTTAGTGGTAAAAATGTATTTTGTTCTTTCTTCACCACTATGGTATAAACTTTTAGAGCCACATGTGATGTCAACATTCTCACAGCAAACCTAGATGAATTCATTGGGGGTGTAGTTTGTAAAAGGAGGTCAGTTATGTTCCTGCTGTTCTGGCTCAGTGGCTCTGCCAATGTGACATGGCACCCTCAAACCATTCCAGCAAAATATGAACTCCAACATGGTGCTTTTTCCCTTCTGAGCTTTGCACTCTGCTTCAAAAGAAGTTTTTGACCACATGTGGGGTATTGGTGTACTGTGGAGAAATTTTACAAAATTTTGAGTTCCATTTTCTCCTTCTGTCTTCATGAAGATGAAAAAATTGGGACTAAAACAACATTTTTGTGGTTACAATATTATTTTTTTCATTTTCACAGATCAATGTTGTAAAAGTCTGTGAAGCACAATCAGGGGCTCTCCAAACGCAACATGACACCAGCAGACCATTCCATCAAAATCTGCATTCCAAAACATCACTCCTTCCTTTCTGAGCCCTGCCGTGCACCCAAACAGTAGTTTTCCCCCCACATATGGCATATCAGCGTACTCAGGAGAAATTGCACAACAAATTGTATGGTGACATTTTTTCCTGTTACCCCCTGCGAAGATAAAAAAATGGGGCTAAAATATCATTTTTGTGGGAAAAAATATTTTTTATTTTCACAACTCAACTTTATAAACTTTTGTAAAGAGTCTGGGGGTTCAAGATGCTCACCACACATGTAGACACATTCCTTTAGTAGTTTAGTTTCCAAAATAGTGTCACTTGTGGGGGTTTCCACTGTTTAGGCACATCAGGGGCTCTCTAAACAGGACATGGCATCCGCTAACAATTCCAGCAAATTTTGCATTCGAAAAGTCAAAAGGCACTCCTTCCCTTCTGAGCCCTGCCGTGTGCCTAAATAGGTTTCCCCCACATATGGGGTATCGGCGTACTCAGAATAAATTGCACAACAAAATGAACGGTGCAATTTTTCCTGTCAACCTTGTGAAAATAAAAAATTGGGCTAAAATAACAAATTTGTGGGAAAAGTTTGATTTTTTTTTATTTTCACAACTCATCGTTACAAACTTCTGTAAAGCAAGGTTCTCACCACACATCTAGATACATTCCTTGAGGGGTCCAATTTTAAAAAAGTGGGGTCACTTATGGGTGGTTTCTACTGTTTAGGCACATCAGGGGCTCTCCAAACGTGACATGGCGTCCGATCTCAATTCCAGCCAATTTTGTTTTCAAAAGAAAAAACGGTGCCCCTTCTCTTTCGAGCCCTCCTGTGCAAATAAACAGTAGTTTTCTCCCCCATTTGGGGCATCAGGGTGCTCAGGAAAAATTGCACAACAAATTTTGGTGTCCATTTTCTCTTGTTACCCTTGAGAAAATAATAAAAAAATGGGTCTAAAGTAAGATTTTTGTGAATAAAAGTTAAATGTTCATTGCAAAAATTCCTGTGAAGCATCTGAAGGGTTAATAGTGTTCTAAAATGTGGTTTTGAGCAACTTGAGGGGTGCAGATTTTATAATGATGTCAATTTGGAGTATTTTCTGCCATATAGGCCCCTCAAAGTCACTTCAAATGTTATGTGGTCCATAAAAATGGTTTTGTAAATTTTGTTGAAAAAAATTACAAATTGCTGGTCATTTAACCCTTCTAACTTCCTAACACAAATACATTATGTTATTAAAAATTGTGATAATGTAAAGTAAACATTTTGGAAATGTTATTTATTAACTGTTTTGTGTGACATAACTCTCTAGTCTAGGGGTATCAAAATTAAAACTTTGAAACTTGCTACATTTTTTAAAAATTTCTGTTTTTTTTTCACAAATAAACACAGGTCTTACAGAAGAAATCTTACCACTATCATGAAGTGCAATATGCCACAAGAAAACAGTCTCAGAATCAGAGGGATCCGTTGTAGCATTCCAGAGATATTGTCACATAAATTGACACTGGTCAGAATTTTATAATTTGGCCTGGTTGTGAAGGTGAAAACAGGCTTGGAGGTGAAGGCATTAATGTAAGCATATATAGCTTAAGTTTGGAAAAAGTGAATTAACTCTCCATCTGGATGTTTCAGTTCCTGAAAGAAGGGGAATGGCACAGTCATATGCACAATGTGTAGGTAGTGTCAGTTCTGAAAAGATGTCTGCAAAGTTCTGGTAAGATGCAAGTAGATTGGATGCAATGGAGACAGAGCAAAGTTCCAGAGAAAGTGTTTCTGGTAGAGCTGGTCAATTTTCATAATTTTCAGTTTGGCTTCTCTGAGTGAAGACTTTAAAGAAGCTCTGGAATGTGGAGTACAGGAATCTTGAGCTTTCTCCTCTTTAAAACATAAGTCCATTTGGGTAGCAAAAGACATTAAATCATAAACGGAAGATAACAATTCTCTACCAGCAGCTCATCTTTCATCTGGCTGGATAGGCCAGCATAGGAGATAGCCAGGATAGCATAATTGCTCCAGTACAATTCAGCAGGCAAAATATGGAATTGGATCTTATAACATCCCTCAGATTTAGTCCCTTGTTTAAGATAGAGTATGGATGGAATCAACAGCTGATTGGACACAACCTGGTTCATCAAACACTATGGAAGGCTGTCAGAAAGAATGGTGGAATGGTAGAGAATGGATCATAGGATCGTCTCGTTATCATAGAGCTATGGCCAAGTCAAAAAATCTCCAGATAGCAAAGAAAAAATATAAGCTACTTTCGATTGTTATGACAATTGTTGGGTACAAAATTTGAAGTATATGATGCAATATTTCACAAAGCCCTAGAATGCCTTCAGATTTTCATCAAAATGAGCAATAGGCAAGTGTAGAAATGTTCAGCCAGCAGAATTACCAATTTTAATATTATGATAAAACTGTGGAAATAAAATAAGGGCTCTCCCTTAGTACAGTGTATAGAACAGTAGATGTGTCTGCTCGACTTGTGAGCTGTGCTTGTACGTATAGCAATATACAGACTGCTGCCAACTCCTGCTAGGATCACGACATGGGTCTGTAACTAATGGGGGAAAACAGTGGAGGAAAACCAACACTGGCACTGTCAGTACTGTAACATTTTCTATTGTTGGTCACTGATAAAACCACACTCAAAAGTGTGAAACAATAAAACGATAGAAGATATATCTGTACAAACACGTTTTCAATCTTGCATCAGGATCTTCTGCAGTCAAGAGTTCTTCATTCACTTAATGCTTTATTTCATCATGCACCACCATGATTTTAAAGTAGTGGACAGCACCAGTTTTACTCCTCTTTTTCCTGTGTTTCCCCCATTGTAAACATTAGATTGTACAGTTGTTAAGCAGCCAGAGGAGTAGTTGCAGGAGTTTGTGGCAGAATGTTCATGTGGGCTGAAAAGTCACACACAGCCTGGACAACCTACCTTTTGCTGACAGCAAATTGCATAATCAGTCCAGATAAGTCCTCTGTATCGAACGGCAATGGTGCTGATGCTTCTGCACCTTTGAAATCCATGATATGTGTTTTCTGTTATGGCTCACCTGGTGAGATGGATTCACTAAACTGCAAGGCTGGGTGAACCACAGATCAAGAGGGATTTTTCAGCAGGATGGATTTTCTGGATGGCATGTGGAACAGTGAGGATCGGGACAACAGACTATGCTGGACAGCAAGCAAACAAGCAGAGCAGAACACACCAGAAGCCACAAATAAAGGAGGGTAAACAAATAAAGTAGTAGCAGATGGAGGGTTACACAGCAGGTCTGAACTGCAGTGGAATGTCAACAATCTCTAGATAATAGTTTGTAATACTTACAGCAGATGATGGATTAAACAGCAGGTCTGAGGAGCAGTAGATGCAGGGATTATTGGGACTGGATAGATGTGTGATTTCTGAGGGTCTGATATATGTAAGACTTCTGGGGGTCTGACCATGGGAACCCCCACTAAAAATGTTCTGTACAGTTAATGGAAAAATGGTTGCATATACTCAGTTATGCTTTCTTTACACTTTAATGTTTTAATGTATTTCCCCTGCAACAGGGCACCCGAACATCCAGCAATGCAGGGAACTGAATTGGTCGGGAGCTCCACTGTGCAGGGAAACATGTACGCCTACTTCCCTAGTAGTTAGACATTGGAGTTAGAGATACTCGGGCATCTATATCATTACACTTGCTTACAGCAGTGAACTACAGCAAATATATATGAGTACTGATTTAAAAATACTACATAATTTGCCATCCACAGAACTATTTGGTCCTGACCCAGTAAAACATGGATCATTTGCTGCAATACTGTGCTTAGACACAAGCTTCTTGGGGTTGTAATAGAAAATCCATATTTGCATTTGCCATCATATTATTAACTACATTGGCTTGCAAACTTTTTCACTTCCTTGGCATTTTTTGTGTTTTGCTACCTCACAATCTGGAATTCACAGTTTTTTTTTTGAGGGATTGTATCAGTTCGTGTAAAGAACATGACTACAACTGTGAACATTTGGTTTTCTTTTTTTTGTGAAGTTAACACCAAATAACTAAGAATGTCAGTGGATATAACTATTCACCTCCTAAAGTCAGTACATTGTAGAGCCTCCTTTTGCTACAATTACAGCTTCAATTACAGCTGCAAGTTAACTTGGATAAGTCTTTATGAACTTTTCACATATTGCCACTGGAATTTTTGCCTCTTTCACAAGGCAAACTTGCTCTAGCCCCTTAAAGTTAGGTGGTTTCCTCCAGTCAACAGCCATCTTCAAGTCTGACCACAGATTCTCCATTGGATAAAGGTCTGGTCTTTGACTAGACCACTACAAAACATTTACACGTTCCCCCCGTAAACCACTTGAGTATTGCTTTAGCAGTATGCTTTGGGTCAATGTCTTGTTGGAAAGTGAACATCCGTCCCAGTCTCAAATCATTGACAGACTGAAAATGGTTTTGCTCAAGAATATCTCAGTATTTTGTACCATCCATCCTCCCCTCAACTTGCATCATTTTCTCTGTCCCTCTTGCCGAAAAAATCTCCACAGCATGCTGTTGCCACCAACATGTTTCACTGTGGGGATGGTGTTCTTGGGGTGATGAGCTGTGTTGGTTTAGCACCAGACATAGCGTTTACATTGGTGGCCAAAAAGTTCAATTTTGATCTCTTCTGACCACAGCATCTTCTCCATACATTTGTGCAGTCTCACACATGTCTTTTGGCAAACTCAAAATGAGTCTTACAATTGTGTAAGTAAAGGCTTTTTGCTGCCAACCCTACCATGAAGGCCACCTCTATAGAGTGTACGGCTCATTATGGTATCATGGACAGATACTCCTACCTCTGCAGCTCCTTCAACGTTACCTTTGCTTTGGTCTCTGTGCTGCCTTTCTAATTAATTCCCTCCTTGCCTGTGCTGAGAGTTTTGGTGGGCGGCGCTCTCTTGGCAGGTTTGTTGTGGTACCATGTTCTTCCCATTTCATGATAATGGATTTGACGGTGCTCTAAGGATTCATCAGAGATTGGAATATTTTTTTAAAACCCAACCCTGACTTGGACTTCTCAACAATTTTGTCCCTGACTTGTTTGGAGATCTCTTCGGCCTCCATGGTGTTGTTTGGTTAGTGGTGCCTCTTGTTTAATGGTGTTCAAGCTTCTGTGTCCTTTCAGAAAAGGTATGTATATACTGACAGACCATGTGACACTTAGGTTTCACACAGGTGGACTTCCTTTCACTAAGCATGTGACTTATGAAGGTAAAATTGCTTGCACCAGAATCTTTTAGGGGCTTCATAACAAAAGGGTTGAATACATATGCACAGGCCAATTTTTAGTTATTTGATCCCATAAATTTAATTTATGCTTATATTTTTTTCACTTCACTTCACCAACTTAGACTACTTAGTGCTGATGTATCACACACAAATCAAACTAGAAAAATATTTAAACACAAATTGTAAAGTAATAAAGTAGGTAAAAACGCAAGGTGGTGGGGTAACGTGGAAGGTGTGCATATTTTTGCAAGCCACTGTAGGTTTATTTTCTTTGTGATACATCTTTGATGGAATATATATTCGTTTGTAGATATTTTGTCTATTGACAGCATATATAAATACATTTATACACAACTAATTACAACTACAAAGATTGCAGTGATGCTTTTCTCCCAATAGAAAGAAGTATGTGAAAAGTAATACAGCTGCATCATATGAATTGCTGACCTTAGAAGCTTCACATTTATAAAGTGTATTTCAACACTCCCTTTTTAATGTACAGCATTAGTGGCCATAGCCTGAGCTTTCCAGGAGTATTAGTAGAATCCAACACATTATACTCATACTGCATAATGTAGGCATTATCTATTGTTAAAATCCTAGACATATGGCACATGGAAATAAATCCTGTGTTTCAAAGAAGTACTATAGCCTTATCTGAAAACCTAGAGGCATTGCCACAACTAATGGCCGGTCAAATGGGCCTTTTTCTCTCTTATCTAGAACTATAAGCTGCTTACAAGTAAATAGATGAACGTTTCTTTTGAATTGAGAGATATTAATTGGAGAAAATCTAGTGTATAAAGAGCGTTCCAAGCAAATTGAAGACCAGTGCAGCAATAACACCAATGTAATAGAAAATCATAACTCTAATTGTACCGTAACATTATAGTATATTTCCTGTTAATTGCTCTATTTATATAAAACAAGGAATTTTGATCCATTAATAAATAAAGATGTCATGAATACTGTACATGCATGGTGACAAAAAAGTGTATTAAAAAAATGTCCTTTTTGAGCATACATGTCTACGGTAAATCAAATCAGTGTATGATCGACCAATATTGAATAAATAATGAAAAAATAATAATTTTGCACTTGCATACTAATTGTAGTACTAATAGGAATGTGTTAGATGACCATTAATTTCTGAGGTCTTACAGAAACAGAGACTGGACAGACGTCTGTCTGGGATGATTTAGTGAATCCTTCTTTGAGCAGGGGGTTGGACTAGATGACTCAGGAGGTCCCTACCAACTCTACCATTCTATGATTCTATGATTCTAGAACCATCGTATAATTTTTGTTTTATATTTATGGATAAGAATTGGCACTGGTCTTAACGAGGATGGGATAACTTTCATTTATAATGTAAATCCGAAAAAACTTGGCACTCTAGATGAAAAATTATCATATGCAAAAGGTTTATTGATGTGCATCCATAAAGGCAAGTCGAACGTTTTCGGTCAACATCCGGACCTTCATCAGAACAAATATAAGAGACATGGTGCTGTCCTGTCCACGTAGGCGCACGTGTGATGCGACCGGAGTCACTGGGTAAATGGCGCCATTTACCCAGCGCCATTTACCCAGCGACTCCGGTCGCATCACACGTGCGCCTAAGTGGACAGGACTTCTTGCTGCATCCAGGCTACCCTACCAATATTGGAATTTATAGAGACAAGATTAACGTTTCTCCCTGCACCATATCTCTTATATTTGTTCTGATGAAGGTCCGGATGTTGACCGAAAACGTTCGACTTGCCTTTATGGATGCACATCAATAAAACTTTTGCATATGATAATTATTCATCTAGAGTGCCAAGTTTTTTCGGATTTACATTCTTGGGCTGGATACCCTACTTGAGCACCTACTCTATACACTACTACGAGTGCCATGTTGTTCTATTATTTCATTTATAATGTGCCAACATATACTGTAGTGATGTACAGAGATTGCCATAACTTCTAATCTTTCCATATCAGTTATGAGTACACTATGATCAATTTCATAAAATGAATTACGTTTTTAAATATTATTTTGCAATGTGGGAGAAGCCTGAGCCACACACACAAAAATTATGCATACAAGGGGAGAACATACAAACTCCATGTAGATTTTGCCCTTCATTGACATTTACCCTAGGACTCTAGTGCTGCAGCCGCTATTAAAAAAACGAAAAAACAAACAAACATAAACATACAAAATAAAACACTAAATAAGTCGCCAGCTGGCGAAAAGATTCAAAAATAACATTAAAAAAAAGTTTCTCTATTTTGTTGTTGACTAAATACTAGAAATGAAGACAATGGGCAAATACAATAGCTCAGAAAGCACTTTCGCACCGCCCCATGTGAGCTTGCAGAACACAAGCCTCAGTTTGGTTTGTGGATATATAGAATGAAACAGACTAAATTGAAAAGCAAACACATTATGCTGCCATTATCCATGTGGATGTCATTTACATTCTTGGCCTCTTAGAAATAAGCATTAGAATAGTAAATAACCCCTCCAAAAAGAAAAAAAAAGTCAGTAGTATTTTATGAGCCTAGATGCATTAGCTTTATTGTAGCTTGCAGGCAACAGCAATTAAATGAAACTCCTGGAGGATGAAGCATTTACATTTAACTGTTTTCCTCCCCTGCTTTTATCTGCTTTATATACAAAACATCAGAAGCTTAATGCGACTGGTTACTTTTGTCCAATGAAATCAGCACATCAATTTTGGCTAGAGTCTCACAATTTTTCTTGTAAGGTAGCACTAAATGGAAAGTCTAGATTTTACAACTACCCACTGTTTAAGAGAGCAAAGTGTATTCACTGACATCTCCAATGTTTGCCTTGTTACATTATGAAATGACATTGATATAATTTGTAGAGATGAGCGAGTGCTAAAATGCTCGGATGCTCGTTACTAGAACTGAGAAATTCTTAATGTTCTTTTCGAGTAAGGAGTGTAATGGAAGTAAATGGGAAATCTGAGCATTCCTACAAGGAAGTATGGGGGCAGTGAAAATGTTGAAATTGATGGAAAAAGTGCTGAAAGGAAGAAGAACAGCATGGGGAAGACTCCTGGAAGCATCTCGGACTCCCATATCGCTGCTGAGAACAATGGTGTCACACTTTTACTCCACTTTAACCTCTTTACGACCTTGGACGTATCCATATGTCCAGGTTGGATGGTACTTACTGACTTTGAACATATGGACACAGAGGTTGTGCGCACTTGATAGCCACCACGTGTCAGCTGATTCTGACAGCTGACACCTGGTACTCAGTGCAAGGAGCGGTGCCCATACCGCTTCTGGAACTTTAACCCCCTAATATCGATCGCAGCATTTACCAGGCATGCAGAGGTTGGTTGCCATAGTGACCTGATGTCTACATGACAGCATACGGGTCACCAGAGCTAGCAAACTTGGTACACCATGCTCAGAGCAGAGTTTGTATGTCAGTGCAGCGCTGACAGTTTGTCATGCATAGCAAAGCTCTGGCTTTGCTATGCTTTGCAAGTGATTAGACTCAAAAAAGTGAAAGTCCCATTTGTGGTACAAACTAAAAAAAGTGGAAAATAAATTATAAAAATATAAAAAAGTCACAAAATAATATATATATATATATATATATATATATACAGTGGGGCAAAAAAGTATTTAGTCAGTCAGCAATAGTGCAAGTTCCAACACTTAAAAAGATGAGAGGCGTCTGTAATTTACATCATAGGTAGACCTCAACTATGGGAGACAAACTGAGAAAAAAAAATCCAGAAAATCACATTGTTTTTTTAACATTTTATTTGCATATTATGGTGGAAAATAAGTATTTGGTCAGAAACAAACAATCAAGATTTCTGGCTCTCACAGACCTGTAACTTCTTCTTTAAGAGTCTCCTCTTTCCTCCACTCATTACCTGTAGTAATGGCACCTGTTTAAACTTGTTATCAGTATAAAAAGACACCTGTGCACACCCTCAAACAGTCTGACTCCAAACTCCACTATGGTGAAGACCAAAGAGCTGTCAAAGGACACCAGAAACAAAATTGAAGCCCTGCACCAGGCTGGGAAGACTGAATCTGCAATAGCCAACCAGCTTGGAGTGAAGAAATCAACAGTGGGAGCAATAATTAGAAAATGGAAGACATACAAGACCACGGATAATCTCCCTCGATCTGGGGCTCCACGCAAAATCCCACCCCGTGGGGTCAGAATGATCACAAGAACGGTGAGCAAAAATCCCAGAACCACGCGGGGGGACCTAGTGAATGAACTGCAGAGAACTGGGACCAATGTAACAAGGCCTACCATAAGTAACACACTACGCCACCATGGACTCAGATCCTGCAGTGCCAGACGTGTCCCACTGCTTAAGCCAGTACATGTCCGGGCCCGTCTGAAGTTTGCTAGAGAGCATTTGGATGATCCAGAGGAGTTTTGGGAGAATGTCCTATGGTCTGATGAAACCAAACTGGAACTGTTTGGTAGAAACACAACTTGTCGTGTTTGGAGTAAAAAGAATACTGAGTTGCATCCATCAAACACCATACCTATTGTAAAGCATGGTGGTGGAAACATCATGCTTTGGGGCTGTTTCTCTGCGAAGGGGCCAGGACAACTGATCCGGGTACATGAAAGAATGAATGGGGCCATGTATCGTGAGATTTTGAGTGCAAACCTCCTTCCATCAGCAAGGGCATTGAAGATGAAACGTGGCTGGGTCTTTCAACATGACAATGATCCAAAGCACACCGCCAGGGCAACGAAGGAGTGGATTCGTAAGAAGCATTTCAAGGTCCTGGAGTGGCCTAGCCTTTCTCCAGATCTCAACCCTATAGAAAACCTTTGGAGGGAGTTGAAAGTCCGTGTTGCCAAGCGAAAAGCCAAAAACATCACTGCTCTAGAGGAGATCTGCATGGAGGAATGGGCCAACATACCAACAACAGTGTGTGGCAACCTTGTGAAGACTTACAGAAAGCGTTTGACCTCTGTCATTGCCAACAAAGGATATATTACAAAGTATTGAGATGAAATTTTGTTTCTGACCAAATACTTATTTTCCACCATAATATGCAAATAAAATGTTAAAAAAAACAGACAATGTGATTTTCTGGATTTTTTTTTCTCAGTTTGTCTCCCATAGTTGAGGTCTACCTATGATGTAAATTACAGACGCCTCTCATCTTTTTAAGTGTTGGAACTTGCACTATTGCTGACTGACTAAATACTTTTTTGCCCCACTGTATATATATATATATACACAATACAGATCAAAAGTTTGGACACACCTTCTCATTTAAAGATTTTTCTGTATTTTCATTACTATGAAAACTGTAAATTCACACTGAAGGCATCAAAACTATGAATTAACACATGTGGAATTATGTACTTAACAAAAAAGTGTGAAACAACTGAAATTATGTCTAATATTCTAGGTTCTTCAAAGTAGCCACCTTTGACTTTGATGACTGCTTTGCACACTCTTGGCATTCTCTTGATGAGCTTCAAGAGGTAGTCATCGGGAATGGTTTTCTTTTCACAGGTTTGCCCTGTCTGGTTTAATAAGTGGGATTTCTTACATTATAATTGGGGTTGGGACCATTAGTTATGTTGAGCTGAAGTCTGGTCGATACACAGCTGATAGTCCTACTGGATAGACTGTTAGAATTGGCATTATGGCAAGAAAAAAACAGCTAAGTAAAGAAAAACGAGTGGCCATTATTACTTTAAGAAATGAAGGTCAGTCAGTCTGAAAAATTGGGAAAACTTTGAAAGTATCCAAAAGTGCAGTGGCAAAAACCATCAAGTGCTACAAAGAAACTGGCTCACATGAGGACCGCCACCCCAGGAAAGGAAGACTAAGAGTCACCTCTGCTTGTGAGGATAAGTTTATCTCAATCTAGGACAAAAGACGCCACACAGCTGTTCCAGGATCAACCGCGGTGTGTTCAGTGCATGATCAAATCATAAGTTTATTCAAGTGACCAGCCTCAGAACTCGAAGGTTAACAGCAGCTCAGATTAGAGACCAGGTCAATGCCACACAGAGTTCTAGCAGCAGACACTTTTCTACAACAACTGTTAAGAAGAGACTTTGTGCAGCGGGCCTTCATGGTAAAATAGTTGCTAGGAAACCACTGCTAAGGACAGGCAACAAGCATAAGAGACTTGTTTGGGCTAAAGAACACAAGGAATGGACATTAGACCAGTGGAAATCTGTGCTTTGTTCTGATGAGTCAAAATTTGACCACCGTGTCTTTGTGCGACACAGAAAAGGTGAACGGATGGACTCTACATGCCTTGTTCCCAACTTGAAGCATGGAGGAGGAGGTGTGATGGTGTGGGAGTGCTTTGCTGGTGACACCGTTGTGGATTTATTCAAAATTGAAGGTATACTGAACCAGCATGGCTACCACAGCATTTTGCAGCGGCATGCTATTCCATCCGTTTTGCGTTTAGTTAGACCATCATTTATTTTTAAACAGGACAATGACCCCAAACACACCTCCAGGCTATGTAAGGGCTATTTAACCAAGAAAGAGAGTGATGGGGTGCTACGCCAGATGACCTGGCCTCCACAATCACCAGACCTGAACCCAATCGAGATGGTTTGGGGTGAGCTGGACCGCAGTGTAAAGGCAAAGGGGCCAACAAGTGCTAAGCATCTCTAGGAACTCCTTCAAGAGTGTTGGAAGACCATTTCCGGTGACTACCTCTTGACGCTCATCAAGAGAATGCCAAGAGTGTGCAAAGCAGTCATCAAAGCAAAAGGTGGCTACTTTGAAGAACCTAGAATATAAGACATATTTTTAGTTGTTTCACACTTTTTTGTTAAGTATATAATTCCACATGTGTTAATTCATAGTTTTGATGCCTTCAGTGTGAATTTACAATTTTCATAGTTATTAAAATACAGAAAAATCTTTTTAATGAGGTGAGCCCAAACTTTTGATCTGTACTGTGTATATATCTTTTGTACCCTTAAATATATATATTTTTATGAAAAAGTACAGATATTTGGTATTGCCACGTCCGCAACAACCCGATGTATAAAACTGTCCCACTACTTAACCCCTTCAGTGAACACCATAAAAAATAAAAATAAAAAGCGAGGCAAGAGACGATGCTTTATCATCATACCACCGAACAAAAAGTGGAATAAAACCCAATCAAAAAGATGAATGCAAATAAATATGGCATCTCTGAAAATGACATCTTGTCTTGCAAAAAACAAGCCACTGTACAGCTCCATCAGCAAAAAAAACAAAAAAAGTTATAGCTTTCAGAATAAAGCAATACAAACATAGTTATTTTTTTCTATAAAATAGTTTTTAGTGTGTAAAAGCGCCAAAACATAAAAAAATATATAAATGTGGTATCGCTGTAATCATACTGACCCAAAGAATAAAGCTGCCTTATCAATTTTAACACACGCGGAACGACATAGAAAAATCCTGAATTGCTGTTTTTTGTTCATTCTACAGGCCAAAAATCAGAATAGAAAGTGATCAAAAAATGTCATGTGCCCAAAAATGATACCACTAAAAACATCCAAACAGAAAAACCCAATATAAATCTGGCATCGCTGTAATTGCACCGATCCAAAGAATAAAGTTGTCTAATCACTTATACTGCATGAGGAATAGCGTAAAAAATAAATAAAATTGATTGTTCACCTGCTGTTGATTTGTTCATTCTGCCTCAGAAAGATCGCAGTAAGGCTCAGTTCACATTTACCCTGCACTCTGTTCTGAGCAGTTAAACCAGGGTGTCCATGTAAATACCTGAAATGCATGATTCAGACGGAAGCCCAGGTGGAAGATTCCCTATAATGAGACTGATGGAAAAACTGTGGACGCAGTCTGGCCTGTAATACCTCAGTGTCCTTCTTTTTAGGCGTGCATAAAAGCATGGACCGCCACAATTTTGTGCACTTATGAAAAAAGGACATCGCTGAACAGAGTTAACTCTGCTGCCTCATTCTAGTGAATGGATCCTTTGAGGGTTTCATCTGAATCACGTCACTTGGAGATTTAGATGGAAACCCAAAGTAAGTGCTCAGCATAGAGCACAGGATAAATGTGATCCCAAACATTATGTAAAATGTTACCAATAAAAGCTTCAATCCAATCCACAAAAAAAGTCCCCACTCAGGTTCATCATCTGTCAATAGAAATATAGGGGTCTTCCACGTTACAGGTAGCACAAAGGCTCTTGAAAAGCAAAGTGGCTCCTCGCCTCCCAAAAGAAATTCACCAAATTCTCTACTCCCAAATCCAGATGCCCCCCTCAATTCTGAGTCCCACAGTGTGCCTAAACCACATTTAGCATCCACATGTTTGGCATTTCTGTAGCAATGAGAGCCTGTATAATTTATGGGTGCATGTCTCCAGAAGCATGAGCTGGGAATAACGTCCTGGTCACCCTTGTGAAAATAAAAAAAATTGGGGCTAAAAGAACATTGAACAAAAATGTGTTGTTTTTTTTCATGTCTCTACTAGGGTTGAGCGACTTTTACTTTTATAGGATCGGGTCGGGTTTCACGAAACCCGACTTTTTCAAAAGTCGGGTCAAGTGAAATCGGCCGATCTTATAAAAAAGTCGGGGTCGGGGTCGGCCGAAACACGAAACCCAATGCAGTGCATTGGGTTTCCAATGGTTCCCATTGTCTGAAAGAGAGGAAACTCTCCTTCAGGCCCTGGGATCCATATTTTAGTGTAAAATAAAGAATTAAAATAAAAAATATTGCTATACTCACCCTCGGACGCGCCCTGGTACTAACCGGCAGCCTTCCTTCCTTAGAATCAGCGCATGAAGGGCCTTAGATGACATCGTGGCTTGTGATTGGTCACGCGACCGCCCTTGTGACCGCTCGCGCGACCAATCACAAGCCGCGACGTCACCGAAGGTCCTTCAAGCGCTGATTCTTAGGAAGGAAGGCTGTCGGAAGGAAGCAGGGAATATACTCACCCTCGGACGAGCCCTGCTTCTTTCCGGCAGCCTTCCTTCCTAAGAATCAGCGCTTGAAGGACCGTCGGTGACGTCGCGGCTTGTGATTGGTCGCGTGAGCGGTCACATGGGCGGTCGCGCGACCAATCACAAGCCGCGACATCATCTAAGGCCCTTCACGCGCTGATTCTAAGGAAGGAAGGCTGCCGGTTAGTACCAGGGCGCGTCAGAGGGTAAGTATAGCAATATTTTTTATTTTAATTCTTTATTTTACACTTAAATATGGATTCCGATACCGATTTCCGATATTGCAAACATATCGGAACTCGGGATCGGAATTCCGATACCAGATTTAGAAGATCGCCGACCTCATGGCCGACTCCACACAGGGGTCGGGTCGGGTTTCATGAAACCCAACTTTGCCAAAAGTCGGCGACTTCTGAAAATGGCCGACCCGTTTTGCTCAACCCTAGTCTCTACGTTATAAACTTCTGTGAAGCATCTGGGGGTTCAACATGCTCCCCACACATCTATATACATTCCTTGAAAAAGGCTCAGTGAGCCGAAACGTCGCGCAGTGTAACATACATAGTAACATAGTAACATAGTTAGAAAGGCCGAAAAAAGACATTTGTCCATCCAGTTCAGCCTATATTCCATCATAATAAATCCCCAGATCTACGTCCTTCTACAGAACCTAATTGTATGATACAATATTGTTCTGCTCCAGGAAGACATCCAGGCCTCTCTTGAACCCCTCGACTGAGTTCGCCATCACCACCTCCTCAGGCAAGCAATTCCAGATTCTCACTGCCCTAACAGTAAAGAATCCTCTTCTATGTTGGTGGAAAAACCTTCTCTCCTCCAGACGCAAAGAATGCCCCCTTGTGCCCGTCACCTTCCTTGGTATAAACAGATCCTCAGCGAGATATTTGTATTGTCCCCTTATATACTTATACATGGTTATTAGATCGCCCCTCAATCGTCTTTTTTCTAGACTAAATAATCCTAATTTCGCTAATCTATCTGGGTATTGTAGTTCTCCCATCCCCTTTATTAATTTTGTTGCCCTCCTTTGTACTCTCTCTAGTTCCATTATATCCTTCCTGAGCACCGGTGCCCAAAACTGGACACAGTACTCCATGTGCGGTCTAACTAGGGATTTGTACAGAGGCAGTATAATGCTCTCATCATGTATATCCAGACCTCTTTTAATGCACCCCATGATCCTGTTTGCCTTGGCAGCTGCTGCCTGGCACTGGCTGCTCCAGGTAAGTTTATCATTAACTAGGATCCCCAAGTCCTTCTCCCTGTCAGATTTACCCAGTGGTTTCCCATTCAGTGTGTAATGGTGACATTGATTCCTTCTTCCCATGTGTATAACCTTACATTTATCATTGTTAAACCTCATCTGCCACCTTTCAGCCCAAGTTTCCAACTTATCCAGATCCATCTGTAGCAGAATACTATCTTCTCTTGTATTAACTGCTTTACATAGTTTTGTATCATCTGCAAATATCGATATTTTACTGTGTAAACCTTCTACCAGATCATTAATGAATATGTTGAAGAGAACAGGTCCCAATACTGACCCCTGCGGTACCCCACTGGTCACAGCGACCCAGTTAGAGACTATACCATTTATAACCACCCTCTGCTTTCTATCACTAAGCCAGTTACTAACCCATTTACACACAATTTCCCCCAGACCAAGCATTCTCATTTTGTGTACCAACCTCTTGAATTTCGACCCATATGGACTCGACATCCTCATTTCCTTCGCTAATATCCTCCCTTAAAGTGGACTTTAGACAAGACTTTACATAGAGACAAACCCCTCCTCCTCTCCGATTTTTACGATCCTTTCTAAACAGACTGTAACCCTGTAAGTTAACTGCCCAGTCATAGCTTTCATCTAACCATGTCTCGGTTATTCCCACTATGTCAAAGTTACCTGTAGATATTTCTGCTTCTAGTTCTTCCATCTTGTTTGTCAGGCTTCTGGCGTTTGCAAGCATGCAGTTTAGAGGATTTTGTTTTGTTCCAATCTCCTCGCTGTGGATTGTTTTAGAAATGTTCTTACCTCCCTTCTGAGTATGTTTTCCTGGATCTTCTTTGTTCAAGTCTAATGTTTTTCTTCCCGTCCCCTCTTCTTCTAGTTTAACGCCCTCCTGATGAGTGTAGCGAGTCTTCTGGCGAATGTGTGTTTCCCAGGTATGTTGAGGTGTAGTCCGTCTCTGGCGAGGAGTCCATCGTACAAGTAATTCACACCGTGGTCCAGGAATCCGAATCCTTGTTGTCTGCACCATCGTCTTAGCCAGTTGTTTGCATCAAGGATCCTGTTCCATCTCCTGGTGCCATGCCCGTCTACTGGAAGGATAGAAGAAAAAACTACCTGTGCATCCAGTTCCTTTACTTTCTTCCCCAACTCTTCAAAGTCTTTGCAGATTGTCGGTAGGTCCTTCCTTGCCGTGTCATTGGTGCCAACATGTATCAGAAGAAATGGGTGGACGTCCTTGGAGTTGAAGAGCTTTGGTATCCTATCGGTCACATCCTTGATCATCGCACCTGGAAGGCAGCATACTTCTCTTGCAGTTATGTCCGGTCTGCAGATGGCTGCTTCTGTGCCTCTCAGTAGTGAGTCTCCCACCACCACCACTCTTCGTTGCTTCTTGGCTGTACTTTTTGCTGTCACTTGTTGCTGTGTGCCATTTTCTTTTTTGCTTGCTGGTATTGCTTCATCCTTAGGTGTGCCATCTTCATCCTCTACAAAGATTTGATATCGGTTCTTCAGTTGTGTGGTTGGTGATTTCTCCATGGTCTTCTTGCTTCTTTTGGTCACATGCTTCCACTCATCTGCTTTTGGAGGTTCTCTGACACTTTTTTCACCTTCTGTGACCAGTAGAGATGCTTCTGTTCTGTCTAGAAAGTCTTCATTCTCTTTGATGAGTTTCAAGGTTGCTATTCTTTCTTCCAGATCCCGCACCTTTTCTTCTAAAAGGGCCACTAGTCTACACTTCTGACAGGTGAAATTTAATTCTTCTTCTGGTCGATCTGTGAACATGTAGCACATGCTGCAGCTCACCATGTAGGTTGTCACATCTGCCATGTTGCTCCTAGATCCTGCTGACTTGCTGTGTGTTTTCCTTCTTGTGTAATCTACTCAGCCAAGCTCTCTTGCAATAATGTCCTACAGGCAAAAATTCTAGCTTCTAGCTTAGGGAGACTCTTCGCTTTCCCAGAAGGCACCTGGAATATGCAAATTAGCCTCCTCAAGCTTGAATCCCTGGTTTGGTGATTCTTTCCAAGCAGCTGGTCCCGGCTGTACCCAACGATCTTCTAGCTTAGGGAGACTCTTCGCTTTCCCAGAAGGCACCTGGAATATGCAAATTAGCCTCCTCAAGCTTGAATCCCTGGTTTGGTGATTCTTTCCAAGCAGCTGGTCCCGGCTGTACCCAACGATCTTCTAGCTTAGGGAGACTCTTCGCTTTCCCAGAAGGCACCTGGAATATGCAGTGATGTGGGTCGATTAAAACTACATCTTTTTTCACCTGAAACTTTTGGAGTGCTGCCTTCATTTTTACTATTTGGTATACATTCCTTGATGGGTATAGTTTCCAAAATGAGGTCACTTGTAGAGATGAGCAAACCTTTCAAGGTTCGGTTTGATGAACATCACGATATTCGTTAATCATGTTTGCCAAGCAGTTCATCGAACATACCCAAACCCCATTGAATTCAATAGGAGGCAAAACCAAACGCATAGATAATACCTTCAGGGGTGCCAAAAAGCTGCCAAAAGAGCTGAAATTAGGGCCAGGCACCAGGAGAAGTGGCATCAATTGATCCAGGGTACAAATAGTATAATTGCACAGCATGGATGCATGGGAAAGGGCCTGAGACAGGGTGTGGACAAGCATTTCTAGATTAAACATTATGAATATTTTTGTGCCCAATGATGACAGAAGTATTCTAGGAGTGATACCTTTTTGTAATCCTGCCTGAAGAAGGAGCCACTGTGCTATGAAAGCTTGCAAACATATTATTTTCTGGTTAGCCAATAAAGGTATCACTCCTAGTATAGTTCTGTCATCATTGGGCAGAAAAATATTCACATCGATTTTTCTGGCTAACACGGTACCACAATACAATTTGTTATTGTACATTTAGATTAAACATTGATCAGTAACAGGTGGATGAGTGACAGTTGTAAGCCTGATACAGGAAAGAAATATATATTGGTACCGTGTTAGCCAGTGGATAGAAAAATATTTAGAATTGAGAGTCCTCAGTGGTTGATACCTTTTAATGGCTAACTGAAAAGATGGTAACAAATTGCAAGCTTTCGAGACTACACAGGTCTCTTCATCAGGCAAAGACTAAAACAAATTCTGAAGAATCACATATTTATGCACAACATAGTATAGGAAGAAAAAAAAAAAAAAGGGGAAAAAAAAAACATGGATAAGCCAGGTGACATGAAGCAGAATTACCATGGGTGATAAACAGTTACGTCCATAAATATTGGGCCAATTCTTAGATAAGGATTGTTTTATTGTCCCGTGATTAGGGTAATGGATAAGCCAGGTGACATGAAGCAGAATTACCATGGGTGATAAACAGTTACGTCCATAAATATTGGGCCAATTCTTAGATAAGGATTGTTTTATTGTCCTGTGATTAGGGTGTAAGCCTGGTGCTGTGAGAGGCATGCTAAATTCAGGCATCACACATAAAGGATACCCATCTTGGAGTCCAAATATTTCCAAAAATTACAGTAGAAATTTCATAATGGCGCAGCAGCAGTCGGCCATCGGCCATGCATGAGGTATCAGGGTCTGCGACAGCATTTAGAGCTTTGAATTTAAATTTGAAATCAAGACGAGGTGGGTGAGGGACCAGTGTAATCTTGCTATGCTGGGAACCCTGATACCTCATGCAACAGCTCAAACTGCTTTTCTGCACAGCCACACTCAGGTGGCACAAATATCAGCTTCATAGACTACTATTGTTTATAAAAACAGGCAACAGACATGAAAGAGACCCAACTTGGAGTCCAAACATTTCAAAGAAATGTTGCCACACACCACTAAAGTGGTATCAATTTTCCCAGAGTAGAAATAGTATATTTGCGCAGCATTTTGACAACTTCTGTTACTGTACGGGCTACTCGGTTCCCTTACTTTGGCAGCCGCCTAGCGGTATTATTATTATGATATATTGTTATAGCGACATTTATTCCATGGCGCTTTACATGTGAAAAGGGGTATGCATAATAAAATCAAGTACAATAATGTTAAATAATACAAGTCACCGACTGGTATAGGAGGAGAGAGGACCGTGCCTGTGAGGTATTACAGTCTACAAGGGATGGGTGAGGATACTATAGATGAGAGTATAAGGGTAGAGCTGGTTGTGCAGCAGTATGGTGGATTGATGGTTACTGTAGATGGATAGGCTTTTCGGAAGAGGTGGTTCTTCAAGATCCTTTTGAAGGTTTCCATGGTAGGCAAGAGTATGATATGTTGGGGTAGAGAGCTCCAAAGTGAGGGGAGATGAACAGGAAAAATCTTGTATGCGATTGTGGGAAGGTGAGACAAGGGGAGTAGAGCAGGAGATCTTACAAGGATCGGAGGTTGCGTGCAGGTAAGTACTGGTAAACTAGGTCACAGATGTATGGAGGAGACAGGTTGTAGATGTCTTTGTAGGCCATGGTTACGGTTTTGAACTGGAGTGTCTGGGTAATAATGAGCCAGTGAATGGATTGACAGAGAGGAGAGGCAAGGGAATAGCGGGTGGATAAGTGGTTTAGTCGGGCTCAGGGTTTAGAATAAATCGGAGGGGTACAAGACTGTTAGAAAGGAGGCCACAAAACAGGAGGTTGCGGTAGTCCAGACATGATGAGTGCATGGACTAGGGTTTTTGCAGATTCTTGATTAAGGAATATACGAATCCAGGAAATATTTTTGAGTTGTAGCTGGCAGGAAGTGGAAAGGGTATGGATATGTGTTTTGAAAGAGAGATCAGAGTCCAGGGTTACCCCGAGGCAGCGAGCTTGCAGGATGCCCTTGTCATGATCCAGGCCAGGGTTTGTTTCATGTTATTCTCTCCCCGGTCTGGTGAAACTGGGGTTAACCTTCTCTGCCTCGTTTTGGGTTAGGTGTGGCTATTTCAATCTGCTGTCCTGCAGCCCAATGTCAGTGATAGTTCATGCTCCCAGGCTAGAGCAGCTGACCCCTTGATACCATGTTTTTGTCCTCTGCCTGTTTACTCTGTTCCCGTGACTTCCCGTTCCTGCCACCCTGCTTGTCTTAGTATTCGCTCCTTGTTCTTGGACCTCTTGGTATGTGACCCGGTTTTCTTCTGACCTGTTTGACTGTCTCTCGTCTCTGTTATCTCTGCTCCCATCTGGCTCTGACTGCTGGCTTGTATTTGACCACATTTATTGCTGTTACCTCTGATACTTCTAGCCCTGACTGTTTCTGACTCAGCCCGTCTGACCACTCTTTCACCACAAGGTGGCGCTTGTGCTGCTGCTCAGTGGTGTTACGCTGTTTGTGCAACCTCTCTTCCCTCACCAGCATCCCCTGGTGGAGGTTGTGCTATACTGCACTGCAGCAGCATTACATTATCACTGACCAATACATATAAAGGGGATTTTGCTTTTTTTCTCTCCTCTATTCATGGATCCGCTTCGTAACTTGGCGGGTCAGGTGTCCAGTTTCACACAGATGATGCTAGATTTATCAGTGGAACATTGGGCACTAGCCATGTCCCATACTCAATTACAAAAAGAGTTGACAGAGACTGTTAAAACCGTGCAGGGAACCAGGAAGACTCAGTGGGTGGGAATTATTATCTCCTTACTCAGGGAGGGTCCCCAATCTTGGGCTTTCTCGCTGTCCCCCACTTCCCCTGAATGGATGTCGGTGGATGGGTTCTTTGAGGCCCTAGGACTTATCAATGATGAACCGGACCATGTCAGGGTGGCAGACGACACTATCATGGGTCTGGTTCAGGGAAAACTTTCAGCCGAGTGGTATTGCTCAGAGTTCCTGTCACGGTCAGCTGCAGCCGCAGATGCGGCCCAGCCCATAGACGCCCCCAAGCCGACCAACCTCAAGGGGCGTAAGGGCCCGCGTCCCCCAGGGACGCAATACGGACCCTTTAAACTGCAGAGGGGGACCCGGCCTACCCGAACTAGGGGAGGGCAGCGACCGGGGTTCTGTGGCAGCTGAGCATGTGGACAATCAAAGAGACACATAGGACTATATTACACCGCACAACTTCAGGTATAGAGAAAGTAAAGTTTACTAAAGTAAAGTTACACAGTACATAAACGAAACATGATGATGTCAGGCTCCCGATTCCACACCTCAGAAGGGTACTACCCAGTGGACCCCAAGGCACCAACGGATCACCGAGGCACACATAGGCAGGACATCAAGATCCAGGCAGGACATCAGGGTACAGGCAAGACATCAGGATACAGACAAGACACAGGACATCTGGACTCAGGAAAGACCTCAGGACATCAGGACACAGGCAGGGCATCAGGACAAAATAATACCGGATAGACATCTGGGACACTGGAATGGCAGCCTAGGTCATCAGCTGGGACACTGGCGTGGCCGCCCAGGTCATCAGTTACATCAGGACATAGAACACGGATAGACATCTGGGACACTGAGGTGGCAGCCCAGGTTGTCGGCTGAGACACTAGCGTGGCATCCCAGAGCATCAGTTGCATCAGGATATCAGACACATGGAGGACATCAGGACATCAGAGAACAGACAGGATATCAGGACATCAGGATCCATGAGGTCATCAAGACACAGGCAGGACATCAGGAAACAGACAGGACATCAGGACATCTGGACCCAGGGTCGCCGGCAGACATCAGACAGAAGTCGTTCGGTTGCAGACATCCGACACGACCTACAGGCACCACCAGAGACATCAGGCTCCAAGCTCCAGACAGTAGTCATCAGGTTCCAGACTGCGGTCGTCAGGCTCCAGGCATCGGACCTAGGAAGGATCTCAAGCGTGATAGTGCAAGCACCGCCGTAATGGACATGAGCCAGACGGGGTTAATACCGCATGATAGTCTGAGCACAGAGTAGTAGATGCTCAGCAGAAACACTGGTTTAGACAGGAAAGGTGCAGGAACACAAACACACATAGCAAAGTTCAGTAGCTTTGTGAGTAGCTCAGGCCCTGCCCATAGGGCAGGGGAACATTATATATGAGCTGTCCCTCAGCAATTGGCTGGGGACAGCATTTGAAGTACACATCCTAACCCTGATAAAAGCGGGGAGGTGTGGCCGCGCACGCCCTAAGCACACACAGAAACCATTACAGCACCAACAGTGCAGGATCTGAGACTCAGGGCACCTGACTGAAACTGCATGCACTGACCCACGTGGAAAGTCATGCACCAGCTGCAAATGACCTCACAACCCGTGGACAGCTTCACAGCAGCAACCAGGGACCGCACATGAAGAAGGTATGCAGCAGGGCAAATACCTAAACAAATACCTAAACACCCATGTACGACTGCACAGCAGAGCAGGGAAAAGGCTCCATCCAAATAATAGCCAGCAGTATCCCAGCTCAAATTAGGGGGAAAAGAGTAAAGGGTTAAAGCAAACATATGCATTGTCATGCCGAAAACCAGAAACAGACAGAACGGCATGACAGTTCCTCTGCGATGGTCCCCTGAGGTATCCTGGAACGACTCAACGCTCAGGTGTCAGTTCCGGAGGGGACTGTCGGATCATCTGAAGGATGCTCTGACTCTTCATCTACCACCTAGTTCCTTTAAAGAGGCTATGACTCAGGACATCCGTATGGATCATAGACTACGGGAGAGGGGTGTCATGCAGGGAGAAGTCCCTCTCCTTCCAAGTAATCCCGACGCTACACCTCATTCCGGGCCCATGGAAGTAGGGACCACCACCGTCAAGGAGACAAAAGGGAAAGGAGACGACGACGACGGGAAGGAAAACTTTGCTTCTACTGCGGTAATCCAGGACACTAGAGAAAGAACTGTCCTTCCTGTCCTTCTACTCCCAAGGTGCTGGGAAATGCCTATGTCTGGGTTACTATCAAGGAGGTTGCCCAGACTCTCAGGTACCTTTTTCCTCACTACTTAAAATACAATTGGAAGTGGAACTTTTTGTTGAAAACTGTTGTACTTCCACTTCAGCTTTTGTGGACTGTGGGTCATTGCTGAACTTGATTGACTCTGATTTGGTGGCCAAATATAAGTTAGGGGCAGCCAGGTTGGAAACTCCCATTAATATCGTGGCCATTGATAAAACTCCTCTGGCTAAGAATGTGGTTAAGTTTGTCTCCAAGGAGTTTATCCTCAAGGTGGGGTCTTGTCATCAAGAACGTATTACATGTTTTGTTCTGGACAATTTGCCAGCGGGATTGGTGTTGGGGTTCCCCTGGTTACAAGTACATAACTCGGTCATTGACTGGGAAGCTCGGAACATTGTGAACTGGGATCCCAATTGTTCTAAGAAATGTCTTGTTTCTGTATCTGTGTCATCCATCAGTCTGAAGGGTATCCCGGAGTACCTGAAGGACTTTGAGGATGTGTTCTCCAAAAAGGAGGCTGAGGTTCTACCTCCACACCACCCATTCGATTGTGCTGTTGATCTTGTTCATCTGCTCACAGTGGCACCATAGTCTGATAATGCGAATTTTTTCCTGCTGAAATATTGGGCATTGGTTTTATGCTATCTACTATTCCTGTTGTTTCTAATATTCTATTGCATGGTTACTGTTTTCAGTGGGATGGTAGACTCTGTAGTATAGGGTTAATGGTACAATGTGATATTGTTCTGTGCCATTTATATACCTTCATAATACATTTGGTTCTCTGTCCACATTATGGTATATAAAATAAGACAAAGTCCAGCTCACCATGATCGGCATCCTTGGGAACTCGGAACACGGAACCGCTGTGTCAGGGCGTGGAGGAATAGAAAAAAAGATGAGGAATCCAGCTCAACGAGATAGTGAAAAAAATTTTTTCTTTATTCACTTCAAATCATGTTCAGTGGAGGATAAAACATCAGGAGCAACAAGGAATAAAATGCGATATGAACGCGTTTCTGGTGAACAAGCACCCTTATCATGATTAAGGGTGCTTGTTCACCAGAAACGCGTTGATATCGCATTTTATTCCTTGTTGCTGCTGATGTTTTATCCTCCACTGAACATGATTTGAAGTGAATAAAGAAAGTTTTTCTTCACTATCTCGTTGAGCTGGATTCCTCATCTTTTTTTCCACATAATGGTATTTGCATGGTGATTTACTATATATCGCTTTGTGTGTGGTCATTACTACATGGAATTCTGCACAGTAACTCTGTGTATTGACTGTTATATATATTTTGTATATTGGCCTAGGGAGGGGTTGCGCTAAGCTTTATTATAAGCTATTTTGGGTTTACATCTGTCATTTTGGATGACTTTTAATTGTTTTTATTATGTATGTTGGTCTTGTATTCAATAAAGTGCATTTTGTATCTATCTTCGTGATCCCCAGTTTATGGTCTACAGCTTTTTCTCTCTCTATGTACTTTCCGTGTTAATGTGTTGACCCTGGGTATATCCCTATTTATTTGTTGTTGTGCTCTCCCAAACCACGTTTGTCTGGTTGATCTTGTTCCTGGTACCAAATTGCCCAAGGCCTGTATGTACAATCTCTCCGGCCCTGAGCGAGCTGCTATGAAGGAGTTTATCTCTGATAGCCTCCGTAAAGGCACATCCGGTCATCTGTTTCCCCCGTGGCGGCGGAGTTCTTTTTTGTTAAGAAAAAGGATGGTGGTTTACGCCTGTGCCTCGATTTTCGACAATTGAATAAAATCAATGTAAGGAACACTTATCCCCTCCCACTTATACCTGATTTGTACAATCAGTTGTTGGGGGCTAGGTGGTTCTCTAAGTTGGACCTCAAAGGAGCATATAATCTCATCCGTATGCAGAAGGGGGATGAGTGGAAAACTGCATTTCTGAGGGTATGTTTGAGAATTTGGTCATGTTGTCTGCTGAGTGGTTTCGTATGGACCCTAGAAAGGTACAGGCTATTGTGGATTGGGTGCAACCCAAAGATCTCAAGGGTCTTCAGCGTTTTCTGGGTTTCGCTAATTACTATAGAAAATCCATCAAGTGGTTTTCCCAAGTGGTCAAACCTCTCATTGATTTAACTCATAAGGGGGCTGATCTCAAAAACTGGTCGCTCCAGCTTTGGTGGCATTTTCTTCTTTAAAAAACTGTTTCATGTCCGCCCCTGTGCTGATTCAACCTGATTTGTCTAAGCCGTTTATTGTTGAGGTGGACGTCTCGGAGGTGGGAGTGGGAGCAGTGTTGTCCCAGAGGCCCACCACATTAACTAATTTGAGACCCTGTGCCTTCTTTTCGAAAAAAAATTTCCTCCTCTGAGAGGAATTATGATGTGGGTAACTGGGAGTTATTGGCCATTAAATTGGTGTCTGAAGAATGGAGGCATTTTTTGGAGGGGGCTGTCCATCGTATCACTGTCATTATGGATCACAAGAACCTGTCTTACATCGAGTCCGCCAAACGTTTAACCCCGAGATAGGCGAGGTGGTCACTTTTTTCTCGATTTCAATTTTCAATCACATTCAGGCCGGGATCCAAGAATGTGAAGGCTGATGCCTTGTCTCGCAGCCTAGATCCAATTTCACCTCCTGAACCTCCTTCCTCCATTCTTCAGCATGGAGTGATGGTGGCTACGGTTGCCTCAGCATTGGAGCGGGAGATTCGTGAGGCTCAATCTCTTGCTCCTCCATCCGTACCTAATTATATAATAATAATAATCTTTATTTTTATATAGCGCTAACATATTCCGCAGCGCTTTACAGGTTGCACACATTATCGTTGCTGTCCCCGTTGGGGCTCACAATCTAAATTCCCTATCAGTATGTCTTTGGAATGTGGGAGGAAACCGGAGTACCCGGAGGAAACCCACGCAAACATGGAGAGAACATACAAACTCTTTGCAGATGTTGTCCTTAGTGGGGCTTAGTTGGACTCCAGTGCTGCAAGGCTGCTGTGCTATCCACTGCGCCACCGTGCTGCCCGATAATAATAAGTTCTCCGTGCCTGTCCAGTATAGGTTAAGGGTGCTTCAGAGTTGGATTTTATCACCAATCTTCCCCCCTCTAATGGCAAAACCGTTATCTGGGTAGTTATGGATAGGTTCAGTAAACAGGCACATTTTGTACCATTGGTGGGTCTTTCTAATGCTGAGACTCTATCAAAACTATTCATTGAGCATGTGGTCCAATTGCACGGTGTGCCTGTCAGTGTGGAGTCTGATAGAGGGGTGAAATTTGTATCAAAGTTCTGGAGGGCTTTTTGTAAAAGGCTGGGTATCAGTTGTCTGACCTTTTTGTTGGCCTATCATCCCAAGACCAATGGTCAGACTGAAAGGACCAATCAGTCTTTGGAGCAGATATTGCTGTGTCTTGCCACGTCTAGATTGGTGCTCTTCGGTACCCATGGCAGAATTTGCTTTCAATAATCGTGTCAATCAATCCACTGGTACTTCCCCGTTCTTTTGCATCTATGGGTTTCACCCTCACATTGGTGAGCTTTCCCAGCTGGATTCGGGGTCTCCAGGGGCGGATTCGGCCTTTCAGCAGTTGAGGGAGGAGGGAGGTTCAGAGGAACATTGGGAAGGCTCAGGTCAAATTCAATTTTTTTGCGGATAAATGATGTTTGGTGGGGCCGGCTTTCCAGGTGGGGGATAAGGTATGGTTATCCACCAAGAATGTAAGGTTGAGAATACCTTCGGCTGAGTAGGGGCCCGAGTTTATTGGTCATTAGGAAATTTTAGAGGTGGTTAATCCTGTGGCCTTTCGCCTGTGCCTGCCTTCGTCGTTGTGGATCCCCAATGTGTTCCATAAGGAGCTTCTGAAGCCATCAGTGTCTTCCTCAGGGAAGTCTCGCTTGCACCCACCACCTTTTGTGGTAGATGGCCAGACCGAGTATGAGGTGGAACAGGTTGTGGATTCTCGCATCCTCCGCCGTTCTCTTCAGTATTTGGTCCATTGGAAAGGTTACAGTCTTGAGGACCGGTCATGGGTGCCGGCGCATTTGGTCCATGCGGATCGGTTGGGTTTGGTGTGGCTATTTAAGTCTGCTGTGCCTGCAGACCAATGTCAGTGATAGTTCATGCTCCCAGGCTGGAGCAGCTGACACCTTGATACCGTGTTTTTGTCCTCTGCCCATTTACTCTGTTCCCATGACTTCCCTTTCCTGCCACCCTGCTTGTCTTATTATTCTGTCCCTGTTCTTGGACCTCTTGGTATGTGACCCGGCTTGTCTTCTCACCTGTTTGACTGTCTCTCGTCTAAGGTGCATGTTGACTGTACTGTGCTGTCAGGGCAGGAAGAGAAGGAAGGTGACTCTCAGGGCAAGGAGAGGGAGAACAGAGAGGATGATGATGGGGTTGTAGAGGCACACAGCTGAGTAGCTCAGCAGAGGAGGTGAAGGAGAAGGAAGATCAGGAGGCCGCACAGACATGGAATGATGCAACCACAACAAGCACTGCATCCTCAGCCACAACTGTGGCTGTGGCCAGCAGCTGTCAAAGGTCTGAAGTTTGTATGGGTAGCAATTTGACAATTTGAATTGGCACATGCGCGATCAACATGAGTTAGTCTGGGACTCTCACTGTGCTAAAATGTGACCTAATGGGACTTGCCAACCAACGGCCGCCCCATCAATCACATCTGCTGCTTTTACATGCCCAATCACTGTGGCAAGTGTTCTCACAGAGGTTTCTGACCACAGAGCGATCACTTGTTTGCCTGCTACAGTCGGGGTAAGAGAGAGCCCGTCAGCTGGTATGGAACTGGTCATGCCTACTGTTTTTGATCGATCTCAGACACTGAGCACATCAGATTTTTCCTAATCCACCAAAACATCTCCCCCTGCACCTCATTCACAGTCCAGCAATTTGTCGTGTTCACCCTACTCCACCCTCTCTCAGCATATCAGCCCACCCTCAGTCCTGCAGTTGTGGTCATGTGAAAGATTGCTTCCTGCTATCCCAATGTTAAGAGCTTGAACTTCACCATCTCCAATCTGTTTTCCACAGAAATGCTGCCTGGTAGGCTGCCTGTAGTGGAAGGGATGTCAGAACCCCATTATACTATTTCAACTCTGGGAAAAATGATGACACTTTAGTGATGTTTGGCTCTAATTTTTGAAAATGTTTGGTGCTCCAAGTTGGGTCTCCTTCATGTGTGTTGCCTGAATTTGACAGTGCTCTCAGAGCAGCAGGCCTACACCTGTCACTCATCCACCTGTTACATATCAATGTTTAAGCTAGAAATGCTGGCCCAAGCCCTGTACCATGCATACATGCTGCACAATTAAACTATTTGTATCTGGCTCAGTTGGGTGATTGGAGAGTTGTGACAAGACTAATAGTGGTGCCACCTCTGAGGATTGTACTGCGCGTGATGTTAAGGTGGAGGAAGAGTATGGACAGGCCACTTGATGCAGCGCTTGCTCTCTACTGGAGCACATGCTCTTTATGGCCTTCATCTACAAGGCATACCGCTGTGTGGCTGCCAAAGAAAGGTAGTCGAGTAGCCCGTCCAGTAACATAATTTGTCAGTTGCCTTTGGATAGGACGAGCTGGTGTTTGTTCACTAGATCTTTCAGTAATATTACCACCTAACCCACGTACACCTCGAACCAAGCCTATTCCCCCTTCCACTATGACCTCACTTTTTCTGGATGTACTCTTCCCCTTTTTAATGAGCTGTTTCAGGACCCCGGGCCCACACCAGTGAGTCACCTGTTAGGAAATTAATAACACTAGTCAACGCAATTTTTCCGGCAAAAGGTTTTAGAACATATTTTAAGTCAATTTTGGCTGCTGATTACGAATATGAACTCCGTTTTTGGCTATCACATCAGGATTTCGAGATATTTTCAATTTTTGATGAAAATTACTCCTAATGTTTTATGATAAAAACACATGCTTTTCGGTACTACATTTTGTATATTTTTAATCAAGGAATAACAAAGATTACAAAGTCTATGTACAGCAAATCAAATATACTTACAGAATTAAACTACAAAATATAAAAACACATATACTGTATATGGCACACAGATGAATGGCAAATGGCAGTTATTTGAACTTTCTTTTCTTGGCTGATCTGTACCACACAATTAGCACATAGGATTTAGATACTGAAATGTGGACTCCTGGATGGAAAACACAATTAGCACAGAGGATTTAGATGCTGAAATGCATACTGCTTGCTTGACCACGCAATTTGCACAAAGGATTTAGATTCTGAAATGTGGACTCCTGGTTAGACCACTCTATTAGCACAAACTAATGAAACTGAAATGTGGCCTTGTGTCTGGACCACAGTATTAGCACAAATGATTTACATTATGAAATTTGGCCATCTTGCCTGCACCACAGTGTTATCACAAACGATTTAGGAAATATGGCCTCTTGCCTGCAGCACAATATTAGCACAAACGAGTTACATTAAGTAATGTGGCCTCCTGCCTGCACCACAGTATTAGCAAAATGGATTTAGATTAGGAAATGTGTCCTCACGCCTGCACCACAATATTATCACAAATGAGATAGATTAGGAAATGTGGCCTTCTGCCTGCACAAATGATTTAGGTTAGGAAATGTGGCCTCCTGTCTGCTCTGCACTATAAGCACAAACGAGTTTGATTAGGAAATGTGGCCTCGTGCCTGCAACACAGTGTAAGCACAATGGAAATTCACTGCTCAAAAAAATAAAGGGAACATTTAAACAACAGATACCTCCAAGTAAATCAAACTTCTGTAAAAATAAAACTCTCCACTTAGGAAGCAACACTGTTTGACAATCAATTTCCCATGCTCTTGTGCAAATGGAATAGACAACAGATGAAAATGATTGGCAATTATCAAGACACACTCAATAAAGGAGTAGTTCTGCAGGTGGAGACCACAGACCACATCTCAGTACCAATGCTTTCTGGCTGATGTTTTGGAATGTTGGCTGTGCTTTCACACTCGTGGTAGCATGAGACGGACTCTAAAACCCACACAAGAGGCCAGGTAGTGCAGCTCATCCAATATGGTACATCAATGCGAGCTGTGGCAAGAAGGTTTTCTGTGTCTGTCAGCGTAGTGTCCAGAGGCTGGAGGAGCTACCAGGAGACAGGCCAGTACACCAGGAAACTTAGAGGGGGCCGTAGGAGGGCAACAACCCAGCAGCAGGATTGCTACTTCAGCCTTTGTGCAAGGATGAACAGGAGGAGCACTGCCAGAGCCCTACAAAATGACCTCCAGCAGGCCACAAATGTGCATGCGTCTGCACAAATGGTTAGAAACTGACTCCATGAGGATGGTCTGAATGCCCGACATCCATAGATGGGGGTTATGCTCACAGCCCAACACTGTGTAGGATGCTTGGCATTTGCCACAGAACACCAGGATTGGCAAATTCGCCACTGGCGCCCTGTGCTCTTCATAGATGAAAGCAGATTCACATTGAGCACATATGTCAGACTTGGCAGAGTCTGGATACGCCATGGAGAGAAATTTGCTGCCTGCAAGATCCTTCAGCATGAGCGGTTTGGCAGTGGGTCAGTAATGGTGTGGGGTGGCATTTCTTTGGAGGGCCGCACAGCCCTCCATGTGCTCGCCAGAGGTAGCTTGACTGCCATTAGGTACCGAGATTAGATCCTCAGACCCCTTGTGAGACCATATGCTGGTGCCGTTGGCCCTGGGTTCCTCCTAATGCAGGACAATGCCAGACCTCATGTGCCTGGAGTGTGTCAGCAGTTCCTGCAAGATGAAGTCATTGAAGCTATGGACTGGCCCACCCATTCCCCAGACCTGAATCCGATTAAACACATCTGGGACATCATGTCTCGCACCATCCACCAACGTCACGTTGCATCACAGACTGTCTAGGAGTTGGCGGATGCTTTAGTCCAGGTCTGGGCGGAGATCCCTCAGGAGACCATCTGCCGCCTCATCAGGAGCATGGCCAGGCGTTGTAGGGAGGTCATACAGTCATGTGGAGGCCACACACACTATTGAGCATCATTTCCTTATCTTGAGGTATTACCACTGAAGTTGGAGCAGCCTGTACCTTTATTTTCCACTTTGATTTTGAGCATCATTCCAACTCCAGACCTCCGTGGGATATTAGTTGTGATTTACATTGATCATTTTTAGGTTTTATTGTTCTCAACACATTCCACTATGTAATGAATAAAGATTTATAACTGGAATATTTCATACAGTGATATCTACAATGTGGGATTTTAGTGTTCCCTTTATTTTTTGAGCAGTGTAGATTAGGAAATATGGCCTCCTAACTGCACCCCAATATTAGCACAAACGAGATACATTAGGAAATGTGGCCACCTGCCTGCATCACAATATTAGCACAAACCAGATACATTAGGAAATGTGGCCACCTGCCTGCATCACAATATTAGCACAAACAATTTACATTAGGAAATGTGGCCTCCTGCCTGCAGCATAATATTAGCACAAACAAGTTACATTAGGAAATGTGGCTTCCTGCCTGCACCACACTATTTGCAGTAATCAGTTAGATGCTGGAAGGTCGATTTCACACAGGATCCTATCTAGTCGGACTATCTGACAATAAACCACCTATCTAACTATTTGACTACTTGCAGAAGCACGAGCATCCTCTCAATGCTGTTACATTGATAAAATGGCGCCAAAGCAACATGTTTGCTTTCTATATGGAGAGGGACATGTGACTACGGCAGTCAATGACCGAAACCCTTGTGTCTGGACATTGTGCATGGTTTCTGCTCTATGAATGGCTGCCAGAATCTCCACACATTAAGTTAATAAAATAATAAATAAATAAATAAATAACAGTCCACCGCTCCTCTGACCTCTCCCCACCCTCTCTCTCATCAAACATGTCTCCCTGCTCATCATACAGCACTACTATCCTAGCTAAATTCCTAACAAAAGCTTTAGTGGAAATGTGATCATTTATCAAACTGTGCCAGGATTTTGCCGACTTTGAGGCAAAATTTTGGGATTCTGAACATAAATCCACACAGCGATCCTGAAAAATTATTTATTTGGGTCACTAATAGCAACTGACGCCAATTATTTATTTCTTAGCCTACTAGAAAACACACAGCGATGCTGAAAAATTATTTATTTGACCTGCAAATGGTAATGAGATAGCTGATACCAATTATTCATTTGCAACACTACTAGAACACACAAAGCAGCTTAAAGGAACAGTACTGCCACAGACGGGGAGTGCAGAGTACATACAGCGGCTTTAAGGAACAGCACTCCCACAGGTGTGGAGTGCAGATTACACACAGTGGCTTAAAGGAACAGTGCTCCTACAAGAGGGAGGTGCAGAGTATACACAGTGGCTTAAAGGTACAGTACTCTCACCGTTTGGGGGTGTGTGGAATACACACAGCAGATTAAAGGCACAGTACTCTCACAGACAAGGTTGCAGAGTACACACAGTGGCTTTTGGCACAGTACTCCCACAGTTATGGGTTGCAGAGTACACACAGCAGCTTTTGACACAGGACTCCAACAGAAATGGGTTGCAGAGTACACATGGCAACTTTTTTGCAGAGTGCGCAGTCAGATTCTGTCCCTCAAACCAGCTGTGTCCTATCCCTAAACTAATAAGAGCAGAATAGTGATGATACTCTTGATCCAACCTTTATACAGGCCACAGGCAGTGCTGCGACTGCCAATCATAGCCATGTCAATACTTGGCATGGCTGTGAAGGCCCCAGAAGTGCCCACAGTCTGAAAGCTTGTTGATTGACTGATTGACTGGACTGCAGCCTTTCAACAAGCTTTATTATTTTGGCAAACTCAAACAGGAAAATGGGCATACATTAAAAAAAAAAAAAAAAAAGGTGTCCGATATGGATCCCATACTTTACTATTCGGATTCGTTCATCCCTACTTAGCTGCATTATTTTCACACAGGTATTTACCATTGCGGATTTCGATACGGCATTCTGCTACTGAATTTTAAAGGCAACACGTCACTTGCAGAGATAGTGGTAATCTGCAGATAAATACGGCTTAAACATGCCTGCCTGGCTTTCTGGTACAGCAGCGGCAGGGACAAAATGAAGTTATATTCTTCCTGCAATTGCTTACTTACAGTCTTTGAAGCAGTTACAGTCACCATACAGTGAGCACAGTGTAATCACTCCCCAGCACTTTGACAGCCTGCTCTCGAAACACACACTGCGCACAAACACTGCAGAGCAGGCTGTCGATCAATGGGCAGAGGAATGATTACGCACAGTCACTGTGTAGTGAACAGTGATTGGAAGCAGTCAGCTGCAGGGAAAATGAAACAATTCTCAATAGCTATTCTTTCAGTATGTCTGTCAAACATGATTTAAAGGCTATTTACAAGCAGATTACCTCTATATCTGCATGTAAAAAACATTTATATAGGTGACAGATTCCCTTTAAACCCTTCACTCCCAAGTCTGTTTTCACCATCCTAACCAGGCCAAATTTTACAATTCCGAGCAGCAGCATTTTTGAGGTAATAACTCTGGAACGAGTCAACATATCCAAATGATGTTTTTCTGTTTAAATCATGTTAATTGAAGCAAATAAACAATACAGAAATGAAATAAAGTGGGAACACAATCAATCTAATACATAGAATACAGTCTACATTTCTGTCCTAACGTTAATGTCCCAAGTCCAACAATTTTAAAGTTTTATTGGCCAATGCCAATATTAACTCTTTTCCAGTTTAATGATGTTAATTATCTATATATATAATTGTCTAAGGGTTTTTCCGTCTGTCTGTCTGTCTGTCTGTCTGTCCTGGAAATCCCACGTCTCTGATTGGTCGAGGCCGCCAGGCCTCGACCAATCAGCGACCGGCACAGCGACGATGATGTCATAAAGGACGTAGACATCCCACGTTTCTGATTCAGCGATGGGCACAGTATCGACGTAGATGTCATAATGGTTGCCATGGCGACGATGATGTCAAAGGTTGCCTCGACCAATCAGCGACGGGCACAATCTGCCGCGAATTCTGGAATCATCATTGTCCATATACTACGGGGACATGCATATTCTAGAATACCCGATGCGTTAGAATCGGGCCACAATCTAGTTACTATTATAATAGGCAATCATCGGATAAACTATACGTGACTCCAAATGCTAAATTACATATATTGATAGTAGATATCACATGTAAGATGAGGAGAATTTGAGAGAAGGAAAGGCAGTGAAAGAAGGAAAGAAGAGAAGAAGAAAAGAGTAAAGATAAAGACAAGAAGATATATTATAGGTAAATGGGTACAGGGGAGCCGGGTTCCCTCCCTCGGGTGAACCCCAACCCCCATCCAACGGTGGAGAAGATGGTAGGTTGTTGGATTTGGTTTCAGATCATGGAAGTAGGTTAGATTAGATAAGCAATGTTCAGAATGTAAAAACAACTGAAACTATTCCCAATATAGAGCAGGGTCTAGATAGCCATATATCTAATTCCGGAGTTTCTCTGAATACAATCCATGGAGCCCAAGTATTGTAGAATTTAGTAGGATCCCCGCTAGTCTGATTTATCAGTTGCTCCATTCTATAAATATCGTTAAGTTCCGCAACAAATTCAGAACATGAGGGGAGGTTTTCTTGTTTCCAATACCGGGGGATCAAGTTCCTAGTAGCCGTGAGGAAATGTCTGAGAAGATCTGAGAATGTTTTTTTGATGACACATTGTACGTCATGTTATTAGTAAATTTCGGTTGATGTGATGTGCATTTATTTATGAAAATTTCAAAGATTTGACAAAAAATTTGATAATGTCTCAATTTTCAAACTGTTAAAGGGAACCTGTCACCCCCAAAATCGAAGGTGAGCTAAGCCCACCGGCATCAGGGGCTTATCTACAGCATTCTGTAATGTTGTTGATAAGCCCCCGATGTATCCTGAAAGATGAGAAAAAGATGTTAGATTATACTCACCCAGGGCCGGTCCCGGTTCTGTTCTGATCCGATAGGCGTCGCGGTCCGGTCTGGGGCCTCCCATCTTCTTACAATGATGTCCTCTTCTTGTCTTCAGGCTGCGGCTCCGGTGCAGGCGTACTTTGTCTGCCCTGTTGAGGGCAGAGCAAAGTACTGCACTGCGCAGGCGCCGGGCCTCTCTGACCTTTCCTGGCGCCTGCGCACTGCAGTACTTTGCTCTGCCCTCAATAGGGCAGACAAAGTACGCCTGCACCAAAGCCGCAGCGTGAAGACAAGAAGAGGACATCATCATAAGAAGATGGGAGGCCCCGGACCAGACCGCGACGCCCATCGGACCAGAACAGAACCGGAACCGCCCCTGGGTGCAAGGCCTTATTTAGAGTTTCTGCTGCCCTAGGCACTTTTAGTGCTGCCTCCCCTATTGGTGAGTATGACACTATCGGCATAGACTTTGGCAAGAATCTCTGATGTGAAAGTCGCCTTTTGCAGCAGATCGGGCAGTTTTTCTGCATCTGCCGTGTAACGGATCACTTACGGCAACACTGCGTTTGGCCTCATTCATTCCCCATGGGATTTGTGGCACTTGCTGTGATCTGGCAAATGTGGTATCATACCTCCCAACTTTTGAAGAAGGGAAAGAGGTATAAAGTTTGTGGTGCACTAAGCGCGCCGCAGCAAATTTTAGGCCACGCCTCTGACCACACCCATTTAACAACTAGTCACACCCATATCCACTTCCCAACCACACCCATTTAGCACTTCTGATCACACTGTTTCATATACAATAATTATAAACAAAAATAAATATGGCCACACAGTGCTCCATACTGTATAATGGCCACACATGATGCTCCATACTGTATAATGGCCATTGGCCACACATGATGCTCCATACTGTATAGTGGCCACACATGATGCTCCATACTGTATAATGGCCACACATGATGCTCCATACTGTATAATGGCCATTGGCCCCACATGATGCTCAATACTGTATAATGGCCCCACATGATGCTCCATACTGTATAATGGCCACACATGATGCTCCATACTGTATAATGGCCACACATGATGCTCAATACTGTATAATGGCCACACATGATGCTCTATACTGTATAATGGCCACACATGATGCTCAATACTGTATAATGGCCCCACATAATGCTCCATACTGTATAATGACCCCACATAATGCTCCATACTGTATAATGCCCCCCTCCCATCTTGTATGCGTGGCTCATCTCCCTCCCATCCCATATGCATGGCTCATATTCCCCCCTCCTCCTGTTTGCATGGCTCATATTCCCCCCTCCTTCTGTATGCATGGCTCATAATCCCCCCTCCTGTATGTATGGCTCATATTCCCCCATCCTGTATGATGGCTCATATCCCCCCTCCTGTATGCATGGCTCATAATCCCCCCCTGTATGCATAGCTCATAATTCCCCCCCTCCTGTATGCATGGCTCATATTCCACCCCCCTCCTGTATGCATGGCTCATAATTCCCCCCTCCTGTATGCATGGCTCATATTCCACCATCGTCCCCCTCCTGTATGCATGGCTCATATTCCACCACCGTCCCCCTCCTGTATGCATGGCTCATAATTCCCCCCCCCTGTATGCATGGCTCATATCCCCCCTCCTGTATGCATGGCTCATAATTCCCCCCTGTATGCATGGCTCATATCCCCCCTCCTGTATGCATGGCTCATAATTCTCCCCCTGTATGCATGGCTCATATCCCCCCCTCCTGTATGCATGGCTCATAATTCCCCCCCTGTATGCATGGCTCATATTCCCCCCCTCCTGTATGCATGGCGGCTCATAATTCCCCCCCACCTCTTGTATGCATGGCTCATAATCCCCCCAGGATTAGGGAGGTGGTCAGTCTGTCGGGAGGTGACCTAGGACTTTAAAAAAAAAACAAAAACCTTGCTCAGGTGCCGCCCCCCCGCATCGTCCCGCCCTAGGCACGTACCCTCAAGTGCCTAGTGGCAAATACGGCCCTGCCTGGGTGAGTGTAATCTAACCTCTTTTTCTCAACTTTCACGATACATCAGGGGCTTAGCTACAGCATTACAAAATGCTGTAGATAAGCCCCTCATCAGGAGCTAGGAGCCAGAAATCGCCTCGGTGTGTGACAATTACAGTGGCCAGTAGGTGGCAGCGTCACAAATTGATGCTGCCCCCTCCTGGCTCCAGATGTAGGGCTGCTCCCTCCCCCACCCCTCACCATTCCTGAGACTAGCTGCTGACGCTGCCTGCTGGTGCCCCTGTGCACTGTCCCCTCCATAACTGCTTCCTAGTTCCTCTGAGATCACAGGAGGCAGTCGGACCAGAGGAGGAGGAGGAGGGGGAGATCCTGCCTGCACAGACTCCTAGAAGAGGCAGCAGCTCCATGTCCTCCTGTGTCCTCTGCCCCTGGTGTCCTGGGATGGGGTGAGCAGTGACGGCTCTGCTGCAGCACACGTGAGTATATGGAATGACATTTATAGGGTATGTGTTATGGACCTGGTAACATAGTAACATAGTAACATAGTAAGGCCGAAAAAAGACATTTGTCCATCCAGTTCAGCCTATATTCCATCATAATAAATCCCCAGATCTACGTCCTTCTACAGAACCTAATAATTGTATGATACAATATTGTTCTGCTCCAGGAAGACATCCAGGCCTCTCTTGAACCCCTCGACTGAGTTCGCCATCACCACCTCCTCAGGCAAGCAATTCCAGATTCTCACTGCCCTAACAGTAAAGAATCCTCTTCTATGTTGGTGGAAAAACCTTCTCTCCTCCAGACGCAAAGAATGCCCCCTTGTGCCCGTCACCTTCCTTGGTATAAACAGATCCTCAGCGAGATATTTGTATTGTCCCCTTATATACTTATACATGGTTATTAGATCGCCCCTCAGTCGTCTTTTTTCTAGACTAAATAATCCTAATTTCGCTAATCTATCTGGGTATTGTAGTTCTCCCATCCCCTTTATTAATGTTGTTGCCCTCCTTTGTACTCTCTCTAGTTCCATTATATCCTTCCTGAGCACCGGTGCCCAAAACTGGACACAGTACTCCATGTGCGGTCTACCTAGGGATTTGTACAGAGGCAGTATAATGCTCTCATCATGTGTATCCAGACCTCTTTTAATGCACCCCATGATCCTGTTTGCCTTGGCAGCTGCTGCCTGGCACTGGCTGCTCCAGGTAAGTTTATCATTAACTAGGATCCCCAAGTCCTTCTCCCTGTCAGATTTACCCAGTGGTTTCCCGTTCAGTGTGTAATGGTGATATTGATTCCCTCTTCCCATGTGTATAACCTTACATTTATCATTGTTAAACCTCATCTGCCACCTTTCAGCCCAAGTTTCCAACTTATCCAGATCCATCTGTAGCAGAATACTATCTTCTCTTGTATTAACTGCTTTACATAGTTTTGTATCATCTGCAAATATCGATATTTTACTGTGTAAACCTTCTACCAGATCATTAATGAATATGTTGAAGAGAACAGGTCCCAATACCGACCCCTGCGGTACCCCACTGGTCACAGCGACCCAGTTAGAGACTATACCATTTATAACCACCCTCTGCTTTCTATCACTAAGCCAGTTACTAACCCATTTACACACATTTTCCCCCAGACCAAGCATTCTCATTTTGTGTACCAACCTCTTGTGCGGCACGGTATCAAACGCTTTGGAAAAATCGAGATATACCACGTCCAATGACTCACCGTGGTCCAGCCTATAGCTTACCTCTTCATAAAAACTGATTAGATTGGTTTGACAGGAGCGATTTCTCATAAACCCATGCTGATATGGAGTTAAACAGTTATTCTCATTGAGATAATCCAGAATAACATCCCTCAGAAACCCTTCAAATATTTTACCAACAATAGAGGTTAGACTTACTGGCCTATAATTTCCAGGTTCACTTTTAGAGCCCTTTTTGAATATTGGCACCACATTTGCTATGCGCCAGTCCTGCGGAACAGACCCTGTCGCTATAGAGTCACTAAAAATAAGAAATAATGGTTTATCTATTACATTACTTAGTTCTCTTAGTACTCGTGGGTGTATGCCATCCGGACCCGGAGATTTATCTATTTTAATCTTATTTAGCCGGTTTCGCACCTCTTCTTGGGTTAGATTGGTGACCCTTAATATAGGGTTTCCATTGTTTCTTGGGATTTCACCTAGCATTTCATTTTCCACCGTGAATACCGTGGAGAAGAAGGTGTTTAATATGTTAGCTTTTTCCTCGTCATCTACAACCATTCTTTCCTCACTATTTTTTAAGGGGCCTACATTTTCAGTTTTTATTCTTTTACTATTGATATAGTTGAAGAACAGTTTGGGATTAGTTTTACTCTCCTTAGCAATGTGCTTCTCTGTTTCCTTTTTGGCAGCTTTAATTAGTTTTTTAGATAAAGTATTTTTCTCCCTATAGTTTTTTAGAGCTTCAATGGTGCCATCCTTCTTTAGTAGTGCAAATGCTTTCTTTTTACTGTTAATTGCCTGTCTTACTTCTTTGTTTAGCCACATTGGGTTTTTCCTATTTCTAGTCCTTTTATTCCCACAAGGTATAAACCGCTTACACTGCCTATTTAGGATGTTCTTAAACATTTCCCATTTATTATCTGTATTCTTATTTCTGAGGATATTGTCCCAGTCTACCAGATTAAGGGCATCTCTAAGCTGGTCAAACTTTGCCTTCCTAAAGTTCAGTGTTTTTGTGACTCCCTGACAAGTCCCCCTAGTGGTTAGGAGCACCTGGAACGACCTGATGGTTAAACTCACACAGGACAAGCTCTGGGAAGTGGGAACTCTGCTGACCGCAACCCCTAATCCTATCACACAACTAGAAGTAGCCGTGGAGCGTACCTAACTCGGCCTAGACACCTCTTCACAGCCTAAGAGCTAACTAGCCCTAGAAATAGAAAATAAAGCCTACCTTGCCTCAGAGAAATTCCCCAAAGGAAAAGGCAGCCCCCCACATATATTGACTGTGAGTTAAGATGAAGTCACAAACACAGAAATGAAACAGGTTTCAGCAAAGGGAGGCCAGACTTACTAAACAGACTGAGGATAGGAAAGGTATCTTTGCGGTCAGCACAAAAAACTACAAAAAGACCACGCAGAGTGTGCAAAAAGACCTCCGCACCGACTCACGGTGCGGAGGTGCCACTCTGCATCCCAGAGCTTCCAGCTAGCAAGACAAAATCATGATAGCAAGCTGGACAAGAAAACAATGAACAAATAATTAACTAGCAGGGACTTAGCTTCCGCTGGAGTAGACAGGTCGCCAGAAAGATCCAAGAGCGAACTGAACCAGTACAAGAACATTGACAGCTGGCATGGAGTACCGATCTGAGTGGAGTTAAATAGAGTAGCCAGCCAAAGAATAAACTCCGTCACCTGTGGAAGGAACCTCAGAAGCAGCAGCTCCGCTCACAGCCACCAGAGGGAGTCCATGGACAGAACTCGCCGAAGTACCATTCATGACCACAGGAGGAAGTTCGATAACAGAATTCACAACAGTACCCCCCCCCCCTTGAGGAGGGGTCACCGAACCCTCACCAGAGCCCCCAGGCCAATCAGGACGAGCCAAATGAAAGGCACGAACTAGATCGGCAGCATGAACATCAGAGGCAAAAACCCAGGAATTATCTTCCTGACCATAACCCTTCCACTTGACCAGGTACTGGAGTTTCCGTCTCGAAATACGAGAATCCAAAATCTTCTCCACCACATACTCCAACTCCCCCTCGACCAACACCGGGGCAGGAGGATCAACGGAGGGAACCATAGGCGCCACGTATCTCCGCAATAATGACCTATGGAACACATTATGGATGGCAAAAGAAGCTGGAAGGGCCAAACGAAATGACACAGGATTGAGAACTTCAGAAATCTTATACGGACCAATGAAACGAGGCTTAACCCCTTCATGACCCAGCCTATTTTGACCTTAAAGACCTTGCCGTTTTTTGCAATTCTGACCAGTGTCCCTTTATGAGGTAATAACTCAGGAACTCTTCAATGGATCCTAGCGGTTCTGAGATTGTTTTTTCGTGACATATTGGACTTCATGTTAGTGGTAAATTTAGGTCAATAAATTCTGTGTTTATTTGTGATAAAAACGGAAATTTGGCGAAAATTTTGAAAATTTCGCAATTTTCACATTTTGAATTTTTATTCTGTTAAACCAGAGAGGTATGTGACACAAAATAGTTAATAAATAACATTTCCCACACGTCTACTTTACATCAGCACAATTTTGGAAACAAAATTTTTTTTTGCTAGGAAGTTATAAGGGTTAAAATTTGACCAGCGATTTCTCATTTTTACAACGAAATTTACAAAACCATTTTTTTTAGGGACCACCTCACATTTGAAGTCAGTTTGAGGGGTCTATATGGCTGAAAATACCCAAAAGTGACACCATTCTAAAAACTGCACTCCTCAAGGTGCACAAAACCACATTCCAGAAATTTATTAACCCTTCAGGTGCTTCACAGCAGCAGAAGCAACATGGAAGGAAAAAATGAACATTTAACTTTTTAGGCACAAAAATGATTTTTCAGCAACAATTTTTGTATTTTCCCAATGGTAAAAGGAGAAACTGAACCACGAAAGTTGTTGTCCAATTTGTCCTGAGTACGCTGATACCTCATATGTGGGGGTAAACCACTGTTTGGGCGCACGGCAGGGCTTGGAAGGGAAGGAGCGCCATTTGACTTTTTGAATGAAAAATTGGCTGCACTCTTTAGCGGACACCATGTCAAGTTTGGAGAGCCCCCGTGTGCCTAAAAATTGGAGCTCCCCCACAAGTGACCCCATTTTGGAAACTAGACGCCCCAAGGAACTTATCTAGATGCATAGTGAGCCCTTTAAACCCCCAGCTGCTTCACAAATTGATCCGTAAAAATGAAAAAGTACTATTTTTTCACAAAAAAAATTCCTTTAGCCTCAATTTTTTCATTTTCACATGGACAACAGGATAAAATGGATCCGAAAATTTGTTTGGCAATTTCTCCTGAGCACACTGATACCTCACATGTGGGGGTAAACCACTGTTTGGGCACATGGTAAGGCTCGGAAGGGAAGGAGCGCCATTTGACTTTTTGAATGAAAAATTATCTCCATCGTTAGCGGACACCATGTCGCGTTTGGAGAGACCCTGTGTGCTTAAACATTGGAGCTTCCCCACAAATGACCCCATTTTGGAAACTGGACCCCCCAAGGAACTTATCTAGATGCCTAGTGAGCACTTTAAACCCTCAGGTGCTTCACAAATTGATCCGTAAAAATGAAAAAGTACTTTTTTCTCACAAAAAATTTCTTTTCGCCTCAATTTTTTCATTTTCACATGGGCAATAGGATAAAATGGATCCTAAAATTTGTTGAGCAATTTCTCCCGAGTACGCCGATACCTCATATGTGGGGGTAAACCACTGTTTGGGCACACGGCAGGGCTCGGAAGGGAAGGCGCGCCTTTTGACTTTTTGAATGGAAAATTAGCTCCATTTGTTAGCGGACACCATGTCGCATTTGGAGAGCCCCTGTGTGCCTATGCAATGGAGCTCCCCCACAAGTGACCCCATTTTGGAAACTAGACGCCCCAAGGAACTTATCTAGATGCATACTGAGCACTTTAAACCCCCAGGTGCTTCACAGAAGTTTATAATGCAGGGCCATGAAAATAAAAAATAATTTTTCTTTTCTCAAAAATGATTTTTTAGCCTGGAATTTCCTATTTTGCCAATGGTAATAGGAGAAATTGGACCCCAAATGTTGTTGTCCAGTTTGTCCTGAGTACGCTGATACCCCATATGTGGGGGTAAACCACTGTTTGGGCGCACGGCAGGGCTCAGAAGGGAAGGCACGCCATTTGGCTTTTTAAATGGAAAATTAGCTCCAATCATTAGCGGACACCATGTCGCGTTTGGAGAGCCCCTGTGTGCCTAAACATTAGAGATCCCCCACAAATGACCCCATTTTGGAGACTAGACCCCCAAAGGAACTAATTTAGATGTGTGGTGAGCACTTTGAACCCTCAAGTGCTTCACAGAAGTTTATAACGCAGAGCCATGAAAATAAAATAAAAAAATTCTTTTCTCAAAAATGATTTTTTAGCCCACAATTTTTTATTTTCCCAAGGGTAACAGGAGAAATTTGACCACAAAAGTTGTTGTCCAGTTTCTCCTGAGTACGCTGATACCCAATATGTGGGGGTAAACCACTGTTTAGGCACATGCTGGGGCTCGGAAGTGAAGTAGTGACGTTTTGAAATGCAGACTTTGATGGAATGCTCTTCGGGCGTCACGTTGCGTTTGCAGGGCCCCTGATGTGGCTAAACAGTAGAAATCCCCCACAAATGACCCCATTTTGGAAACTAGACCCCGAAAGGAACTTATCTAGATGTGAGGTGAGCACTTTGAACCCCCAAGTGCTTCACAGAAGTTCATAACACAGAGCAGTGAAAATAATAAATACGTTTTCTTTCCTCAAAAATAATTTTTTAGCCCAGAATTTTTTATTTTCCCAAGGGTTACAGGAGAAATTGGACCACAAATGTTGTTGTCCAGTTTCTCCTGAGTAAGCTGACACCCCATGTGTGGGGGTAAACCACTGTTTGGGCACACGTGGGGGCTCAGAAGGGAAGTAGTGACTTTTGAAATGCAGACTTTGATGGAATGGTCTGAGGGCGTCACGTTGCGTTTGCAGAGCCCCTGGTGTGCCTAAACAGTAGAAACCCCACACAAGTGACCCCATTTTGGAAACTAGACCCCCAAAGGAACTTATCTAGATATGTGGTGAGCACTTTCAACCCCCAAGTGCTTTACAGAAGTTTATAACACAGAGCCGTGAAAATAATAAATACGTTTTCTTTCCTCAAAAATAATTATTTAGCCCAGAATTTTTTATTTTCCCAAGGGTTACAGGAGAAATTGGACCCCAAAAGTTGTTGTCCAGTTTCTCCTGAGTACGCTGATACCCCATGTGTGGGGGTAAACCACTGTTTGGGCACACGTCGGGGCTCAGAAGGGAAGTAGTGACTTTTGAAATGCAGACTTTGATGGAATGGTCTGCGGGCGTCATGTTGCGTTTGCAGAGCCCCTGGTGTGCCTAAACAGTAGAAACCCCCCACAAGTGACCCCATTTTGGAAACTAGACCCCCCAAGGAACTTATCTAGATATGTGGTGAGCACTTTGAACCCCCAAGTGCTTCACAGACGTTTACAACGCAGAGCCGTGAAAATAAAAAATCATTTTTCTTTCCTCAAAAATGATGTTTTAGCAAGCAATTTTTTATTTTCTCAAGGGTAACAGGAGAAATTGGACCCCAGTAATTGTTGCGCAGTTTGTCCTGAGTATGCTGGTACCCCATATGTGGGGGTAAACCACTGTTTGGGTGCACGTCGGGGCTCGGAAGTGAGGGAGCACCATTTGACTTTTTGAATACAAGATTGGCTGGAATCAATGGTGGCGCCATGTTGCGTTTGGAGACCCCCTGATGTGCCTAAACAGTGGAAACCCCTCAATTCTAACTCCAACACACCCCTAACCCTTATCCCAACTGTAGCCGTAACCCTAATCACAACCCTAACCCCAACACACCCGTAACCCCAACACACCCCTAACCCTAACCACAACCCTAATTCCAACCCAACCCTAACCCTAAGGCTATGTGCCAACGTTGCGGATTCGTATGAGATTTTTCAGCACCATTTTTGAAAAATTCGCGGGTAAAAGGCACTGCGTTTTACCTGCGGATTTACCGCGGATTTCCAGAGTTTTTTGTCCGGATTTCACCTGCGGATTCCTATTGAGGAACAGGTGTAAAACGCTGCGGAATCCGCACAAAGAATTGACATGCTGCGGAAAATACAACGCAGCTTTCCCGCGCGGTATTTTCCGCACCATGGGCACAGCGGATTTGGCTTTCCATATGTTTACATGGTACTGTAAACCTGATGGAACTCTGCTGCGGATCCGCAGCGGCCAATCCGCACCGTGTGCCCATAGCCTAATTCTAAAGGTATGTGCACACGCTGCGGAAAACGCTGCGGATCCGCAGCAGTTTCCCATGAGTTTACAGTTCAATGCAAACCTATGGGAAACAAAAATCGCTGTACACATGCTGCAGAAAAACTGCACGGAAACGCAGCGGTTTACATTCCGCAGCATGTCACTTCTTTCTGCGGATTCCGCAGCAGTTTTACAACTGCTCAAATAGAAAATCGCTGTTGTAAAACCGCATTGAAATGCGCAGAAAAAACATGGTAAATCCGCCATAAATCCGCAGCGGTTTAGCACTGCGGATTTATCAAATCCGCAGCGGAAAAATCCGCAGAGGACCAGAATACGTGTGCACATACCGAAACCCTAACCATAACCCTACCCCTAACCCTAACCCTACCCCTAACCCTACCCCTAACCCTAACCCTCACCCTACCCCTAACCCTACCCCTAACCCTAACCCTAACCCTAGTTCTTACCCCAACCTTAGTGGAAAAAAAAATATATATTTTTTTTATTGTCCCTACCTATGGGGGTGACAAAGAGGGGGGGGGGGGTCATTTACTTTTTTATTTTATTTTGATCACTGAGATATAACCTATCTCAGTGATCAAAATTCACTCAGGAACGAATCTGCCGGCCGGCAGATTCGGCGGGCGCACTGTACATGCGCCCGCCTTTCTGGAAGATGGCGGCGCCCAGGAAAGAAGACGGACGGTCCCCGGGAGGCCAGGTAAGTATAAGGGGGGGGAGATCAGGGCACGGGGGGGGCATCGGAGCATGGGGGGGTGGATCGGAACACGGGGGGGTGGATTGGAGCACGGAGTGGGGGATCGCTGTGCGGGTGGGTGGATCGGAGCACGGGGGGGGATCGCTGTGCGGGGGGAGGGATCGCTGTGCGGGGGGGATCGGAGTGCGGGGGGGTTTGATTGGAGCACGGGGGGTGTGATTGGAGCACGGGGGGAGCAGGCAGGAGGACGGGGGAGCGGAGCACAGGACCGAGGGGAGCAGACCACAGATCGGGGCCTGGGGGGGCGATCGGAGGGGGTGGGTGCACATTAGTGTGTCCAGCCATGGCCGATGATATTGCAGCATCGGCCATGGCTGGATTGTAATATTTCACCATTTTTTTAGGTGAAATATTACAAATCGCTCTGATTGGCAGTTTCACTTTCAACAGCCAATCAGAGCGATCGTAGCCACGAGGGGGTGAAGCCACCCCCCCTGGGCTAAACTACCACTCCCCCTGTCCCTGCAGATCGGGTGAAATGGGAGTTAACCCTTTCACCCGATCTGCAGGGACGCGATCTTTCCATGACGCATATGCTGCGTCATGGGTCGGAATGGCACCGACTTTCATGACGCAGCGTATGCGTCAAAGGTCGAGAAGGGGTTAAACTTAGGAGAGGAAACCTTCATAGGAACATGACGAGACGACAACCAAACCAAATCCCCAACACGAAGTCGGGGACCAACACAGCGCCGGCGGTTAGAGAAACGTTGAGCCTTCTCCTGGGACAATGTCAAATTGTCCACCACATGAGTCCAAATCTGCTGCAACCTGTCCACCACAGTATCCACAGCAGGACAGTCCGAAGGCTCAACCTGCCCTGAAGAGAAACGAGGATGGAAACCAGAATTACAGAAAAAATGCGAAACCAAAGTAGCCGAGCTGGCCCGATTATTAAGGGCGACCTCAGCCAAAGGCAAGAAGGACACCCAATCATCCTGATCAGCAGAAACAAAGCATCACAGATATGTTTCCAAAGTCTGATTAGTTCGTTCGGTTTGGCCATTTGTCTGAGGATGGAAAGCCGAAGAAAAAGACAAATCAATGCCCATCTTAGCACAAAAGGACCGCCAAAACCTCGAAACAAACTGGGAACCTCTGTCCGAGACGATGTTCTCCGGAATGCCATGCAAACGAACCACATGCTGGAAAAACAATGGCACCAAATCAGAGGAGGAAGGCAATTTAGACAAGGGTACCAAATGGACCATCTTAGAGAAGCGATCACAAACCACCCAAATGACCGACATCCTTTGAGAGACAGGGAGATCTGAAATAAAATCCATGGAAATATGCGTCCAGGGCCTCTTCGGGACCGGCAAGGGCAAAAGCAACCCACTGGCACGAGAACAGCAGGGCTTAGCCCGAGCACAAGTCCCACAGGACTGCACAAAAGAACGCACATCCCGTGACAAAGAAGGCCACCAAAAGGATCTAGCCACCAAATCTCTGGTACCAAAGATTCCCGGATGACCCGCTAACACCGAACAATGAACCTCAGAGATAACTCTACTAGTCCATCTATCAGGGACAAACAATTTCTCCGCTGGACAACGGTCAGGTCTATCAGCCTGAAATTTCTGCAGCACGTGCCGCAAATCAGGGGAGATGGCAGACAAAATTACCCCCTCTTTGAGAATACCCGCCGGCTCAGGAACACCTGGAGAGTCAGGCACAAAACTCCTTGACAGGGCATCAGCCTTCACATTCTTAGAGCCCGGAAGTTACAAAACCACAAAATCAAAACGGGAGAAAAACAGCGACCATCGAGCCTGTCTAGGATTCAACCGTTTGGCAGACTCGAGATAAGTCAAATTCTTGTGATCCGTCAAGACCACCACGCGATGCTTGGCTCCTTCAAGCCAATGTCGCCACTCCTCGAATGCCCACTTCATGGCCAACAACTCTCGATTGCCAACATCATAATTGCGCTCAGCAGGCGAAAATTTTCTAGAAAAGAAGGCACATGGTTTCATCACCGAGCCATCAGAACTTCTCTGCGACAAAACAGCCCCTGCTCCAATCTCAGAAGCATCAACCTCGACCTGAAACGGGAGTGAAACATCTGGCTGGCACAACACAGGGGCAGAAGAAAAACGACACTTCAACTCCTGAAAAGCCTCTACAGCCGCAGAGGACCAATTGACCACATCAGCACCTTTCTTGGTCAAATCAGTCAACGGTTTAGCAACACTAGAAAAATTAGCGATGAAGCGACGGTAAAAATTAGCAAAGCCCAGGAACTTCTGCAGGCTCTTCACAGATGTCGGCTGAGTCCAATCATAAATGGCCTGAACTTTAACAGGGTCCATCTCGATAGTACAAGGGGAAAAAATGAAACCCAAAAATGAAACCTTCTGAACTCCAAAGAGACATTTCGACCCCTTCACAAACAAGGAATTCGCACGAAGGACCTGGAACACCATTCTGACCTGCTTCACATGAGACTCCCAATCATCCGAAAAGACCAAAATATCATCCAAATATACAATCATGAATCTATCCAGGTGCTCTCGGAAGATGTCATGCATAAAGGACTGAAACACAGATGGAGCATTAGAAAGCCCGAATGGCATAACCAGGTACTCAAAATAGCCCTCGGGCGTATTAAATGCTGTTTTCCATTCATCGCCCTGTTTAATTCGCACAAGATTATACGCCCCTCGAAGATCTATCTTGGTGAAACAACTAGCCCCCTTAATCCGAGCAAACAAATCAGACAGCAGCGGCAAAGGGTACTGAAATTTGACTGTGATCTTATTAAGAAGGCGGTAATCAATACAAGGTCTCAAAGAGCCATCCTTCTTGGCCACAAAAAAGAACCCTGCTCCCAACGTTGATGACGACGGGCGAATATGACCTTTCTCCAAGGATTCCTTTATATAACTCCGCATAGCGGCATGCTCTGGCACAGATAAATTAAACAGTCGGCCCTTAGGAAACTTACTACCAGGAATCAAATTAATAGCACAATCGCAATCCCTATGAGGAGGTAGGGCACCGGATTTGGGCTCTTCAAATACATCCCGGTAATCTGACAAAAACTCAGGGACTTTAGAAGGAGTGGAAGGCGAAATTGACAGCAATGGAACATCACCATGTACCCCCTGACAACCCCAGCCGGACACAGACATAGATTTCCAATCTAATACTGGATTATGGACCTGTAGCCATGGCAACCCCAAAACGATCACATCATGCAGATTATGCAACACCAAAAAGCGAATATCCCCCTGATGTGCAGGAGCCATGCACATGGTCAATTGAGTCCAGTACTGAGGCTTATTCTTGGCCAAAGGCGTAGCATCAATTCCTCTCAATGGAATAGGATGCTGCAAGGGCTCCAAGAAAAAACCACAGCGCCTGGCAAACTCCAAGTCCATCAAATTCAGGGCAGCGCCTGAATCCACAAATGCCATAACAGAATAGGACAACAGAGAGCAAATCAGAGTAACGGACAAAAGAAATTTAGACTGTACCATACCAATGGTGGCAGACCTAGCGAACCGCTTAGTGCGCTTAGGACAATCGGAGATAGCATGAGTGGAATCACTAAAAAAAAACACAGCCCATTCCGACGTCTGTGTTCTTGCCGTTCAACTCTGGTCAAAGTCCTATCACACTGCATAGGCTCAGGCCTATGCTCAGAGAATACCACCAAATGGTGCACAGCTTTGCGCTCACGCAAGCGCCAATCGATCTGAATGGCCAAGGACATAGACTCATTCAGACCAGCAGGCATGGGAAATCCCACCATGACATCCTTAAGGGCTTCCGAAAGACCTTTTCTGAAAATTGCCGCCAGGTCACACTCATTCCACTGAGTAAGCACAGACCACTTTCTAAACTTCTGACAGTACACCTCCGCTTCATCCTGACCCTGACACAAAGCCAGCAAGATTTTCTCTGCCTGATCCACTGAATTAGGTTCATCATAAAGCAATCCAAGCGCCAGAAAAAACGCATCTACATCACGCAATGCAGGATCTCCTGGCGCAAGGGAAAATGCCCAGTCTTGAGGGTCACCACGCAACAAAGAAATAATGATTTTTACTTGTTGAACGGGGTCACCAGAGGAGCGGGGTTTCAAAGCTACAAACAATTTACAATTATTTTTGAAATTCAAGAACTTAGATCTATCCCCATAAAACAATTCAGGAATTGGAATTCTAGGCTCTAACATCGGATTCTGAACCACAAAATCTTGAATGTTTTGTACCCTTGCAGTGAGATGATCTACACAAGAGGACAGACCTTGAATGTCCATATCTACACCTGTGTCCTGAACCACCCAGAGGTTAAGGGGAAAAGAAAGACAAAACACACTGCAGAGAAAAAAAAATGGTCTCAGAACTTCTCTTATCCCTCTATTGAGATGCATTAATACTTTGGGCCAGCTGTACTGTTATGGACCTGGTGGTTAGGAGCACCCGGAACGACCTGATGGTTAAACTCACACAGGACAAGCTCTGGGAAGTGGGAACTCTGCTGACCGCAACCCCTAATCCTATCACACAACTAGAAATAGCCGTGGAGCGTACCTAACTCGGCCTAGACGCCTCTTTACAGCCTAAGAGCTAACTAGCCCTAGAAATAGAAAATAAAGCCTACCTTGCCTCAGAGAAATTCCCCAAAGGAAAAGGCAGCCCCCCACATATATTGACTGTGAGATAAGATGAAGTCACAAACACAGAAATGAAACAGGTTTCAGCAAAGGGAGGCCAGACTTACTAAACAGACTGAGGATAGGAAAGGTATCTTTGCGGTCAGCACAAAAAACTACAAAAAGACCACGCAGAGTGTGCAAAAAGACCTCCGCACCGACTCACGGTGCGGAGGTGCCACTCTGCATCCCAGAGCTTCCAGCTAGCAAGACAAAATCATGATAGCAAGCTGGACAAGAAAACAATGAACAAATAATTAACTAGCAGGGACTTAGCTTCCGCTGGAGTAGACAGGTCACCAGAAAGATCCAAGAGCGAACTGAACCAGTACAAGAACATTGACAGCTGGCATGGAGTAACGATCTGAGTGGAGTTAAATAGAGTAGCCAGCCAAAGAATAAACTCCGTCACCTGTGGAAGGAACCTCAGAAGCAACAGCTCCACTCACAGCCACCAGAGGGAGTCCATGGACAGAACTCGCCGAAGTACCATTCATGACCACAGGAGGAAGTTCGATAACAGAATTCACAACAGGTATGTAATAGTGTGTATAGTGTCTGCTTTCCTGTGTGTGAATGAATGCAGAGGTTTTTTGTGTATGTAATAGTGTGTGTGTAGTGTACAGTATGTGTGTCACTGTTTATAAATGAGTGTATATCAATATACTGCCTGTGATTCTTGAGTATGATCAGGCCTGAACCCACAATTGTCTCTGCCTGACAGGACCCCACATAATACATTTCCCCCAATAACAATCCTTTGCATATATCCAGCACAGTGTTACCTGTGCACTCCCGAGTATCCGGAGTCCTGTCCAGTAATGTGCTGGGGTGCAGGCGGTGTGGTGCTGGTGTATGTGATGTGCGCTCCCCTGAGTATCCGGAGTCCTGTCCAGTAATGTGCTGGGGTGCAGGTGGTGCTGGTGTATGTGATGTGCGCTCCCCTGAGTATCCGGAGTTCTGTCCAGTAATGTGCTGGGGTGCAGGCGGTGCTGGTGTATGTGATGTGTGCTCCGCTGAGTATCCGGAGTCCTGTCCAGTAATGTGCTGGGGTGCAGGTGGTGCTGGTGTATGTGATGTGTGCTCCGTTGAGTATCCGGAGTCCTGTCCAGTAATGTGCTGGGGTGCAGGGGGTGCTGGTGTATGTGATGTGTGCTCCGCTGAGTATCCGGAGTCCTGTCCAGTAATGTGCTGGGGTGCAGGCGGTGCTGGTGTATGTGATGTGCGCTCCCCTGAGTATCCGGAGTGCTGTCTAGTAATGTGCTGGGGTGCCGGTGGTGCTGGTGTATGTGATGTGCGCTCCCCTGAGTATCCGGAGTCCTGTCCAGTAATGTGCTGGGGTGCAGGCGGTGTGGTGCTAGTGTATGTGATGTGTGCTCCCCTGAGTATCTGGAGTCCTGTCCAGTAATGTGCTGGGATGCAGGTGGTGCTGGTGTATGTGATGTGCGCTCCCCTGAGTATCCGGAGTTCTGTCCAGTAATGTGCTGGGGTGCAGGCGGTGCTGGTGTATGTGATGTGTGCTCTGCTGAGTATCTGGAGTCCTGTCCAGTAATGTGCTGGGGTGCAGCCGGTGCTGGTGTATGTGATGTGTGCTCCGCTGAGTATCCGGAGTCCTGTCCAGTAATGTGCTGGGGTGCAGGCAGTGCTGGTGTATGTGATGTGCGCTCCCCTGAGTATCCGGAGTCCTGTCCAGTAATGTGCTGGGGGCAGGCGGTGTGGTGCTGGTGTATGTGATTTGTGCTCCCCTGAGTATCCGGAGTCCTGTCCAGTAATGTGCTGGGGTGCAGGCGGTGTGGTGCTGGTGTATGTGATGTGTGCTCCCCTGAGTATCCGGAGTCCTGTCCAGTAATGCGCTGGGGTGCAGGTGATGCCGCTGTATGTGATGTGTGCTCTGCTGAGTATCCAGAGTCCTGTGTTGTGAATTCTGTGGCAGAGCTCCCTCCTGTGGTCACAAGTGGTACTTCGGCTGATTCTCTCTGTGAGCTTCCGTTGGTGGAGGAGAGTGGTACTGCGGCTTCTGAGTTTCCTTCCTCAGGTGATGTGGTGAAGTCGTTAGGTGCTGCTCTATTTAACTCCACCTAGTGCTTTGATCCTGGCCTCCAGTCAATGTTCTAGTATTGGACCTGTTTCCTCCTGGATCGTTCCTGTGGCCTGCTGCTCTGCATAGCTAAGTTCCGCTTTTGCTATTTGTTTGCTGTTTTTTCTGTCCAGCTTGCTTATTTTGTTTTTTCTTGCTTGCTGGTAGCTCTGGGACGCAGAGGGTGTACCTCCGTGCCGTTAGTTCGGTACGGAGGGTCTTTTTGCCCCCTTTGCGTGGTTGTTTGTAGGGTTTTGTGTTGACCGCAAAGTTACCTTTCCTATCCTCGCTCTGTTCAGAAAGTCGGGCCTCACTTTGCTAAATCTATTTCATCTCTACGTTTGTCTTTTCATCTTACTCACAGTCATTATATGTGAGGGGCTGCCTTTTCCTTTGGGGTATTTCTCTGAGGCAAGGTAGGCTTATTTTCTATCTTCAGGCTAGCTAGTTTCTCAGGCTGTGCCGAGTTGCATAGGGAGCGTTAGGCGCAATCCACGGCTGCCTCTAGTGTGTGTTGGAGAGGATTAGGGATTGCGGTCAGCAGAGTTCCCACGTCTCAGAGCTCGTTCTATGTTTTTGGGTTATTGTCAGGTCACTGTATGTGCTCTGTCTTCTATGTCCATTGTGGTACTGAATTACCAGTTCATGACAGTCCTGTCCAGTAATGTGCTGGGGTGCAGGCGGTGCTGGTGTATGTGATGTGCTCTCCCCTGAGTATCCGGAGTCCTGTCAAGTAATGTGCTGGGGTGCAGGCGGTGCTGGTGTAAGTGATGTGCGCTCCCCTGAGTATCTTGAGCCCTGTCCTGTAATGTGCTGGGGTGCAGGTGGTGCTGGTGTTTGTGATGTGTGCTCTGCTGAGTATCCAGAGTCCTGTCCAGTACTGTGCTGGGGTACAGGCGGTGCTGGTATATGTGATGTGCGCTCCCCTGAGTATCCGGAATCCTGTCCAGTAATGTGCTGGGGTGCAGGCAGTGCATGACTGGTGTATGTGATGCTATCAGTGCAGACGATCGCTGTGCACTCTGGTACCCAGCACCTGTATGTTCTGCCGTTATCGCCCCTCACATTATCACACCTCAGCTAGAATGTCCGCTCTGTGGAACATCTCCTGAAGGTTCGTGCATGATTCCAGAGCTCTGGTCATTCTAGCAATGGACCTAATAGTCCGGGCAGTGGTGACCACGGTCATTTCACTATATATAGATGTAGTGATGAGTCTGGGTTTAGGTTCCTCTCTGACTGAGAATCATGTCGGTTCTACGTGGGCGGCTAGTCTCCTTTTTTGTTTGACTAATCTATTACAGATAGGATACGCAGGCTGATATCAGAGATTTCTGTTGAGAACAATATGTATTACGGACATAGCACAACGACCTAATGACTGCGGTGGACTCTTTTGTGCAGTTCCTCTGTTGGGTAATGGTATTAAGTTAAATGCCTTTGATCAGAATGTCGGCTTAATCTGGTCCAATAATCTCACGAGAGAATCGGAGCACACTGAAGAGAAGATGGAGGAAATAATTCTCTATCTTCTTTATCTTATCACTTTGCAGAAATCAGACTGCACTCAGATGTCATCCAAGTGCAGTCCAATGTTCTGCCCCCACTCACTGATTTGAATGTTTGCATGGCGTCCAATATACCCTGCTACTCAGCATTCTGTGATTTTTTTTTTCTCCTGCCAATTCAGTATGAGAAGAAGACACTAGTCTTCTAGAAATCCCATCCTCACTATGTTTTTTCCCTCCGCAGCGTTATTTTAGCTGCAGAGCAGGTTTTGGGACTTCCGCATCACCATAGCATGTTGATTTCATGCTGTGGAGTCAGAAGAGATCGCCATTGGGTGAATGCGGGGAGAAGCCGCCCTGCACCCACTGCAGATTGTGAGTACAGGGCAGCTGCGGTCTCCCTGCGATCACCCGTGGGTTCCCACAGGTCCGGAGACACTGCTTCCAAGACGCAGCCCCTCCAGATGCTGAGCACATACCCTAAGACTATGTTCACACACCCATAGCACGCTGCAAAAGCGCTGAAAAGAATTGGTGCTCATTCTTTCCAAATCGCAGCAAAACCTGCGCAGGTTTCACTTTCTGCAAATAAACCCAATGTGCACTCTCAGCCATAAAAAAATGCAGGTTTAGATGAGCATAAAATCTAGGTAAAAATGCAGCAAAACCTTCCTTGTGTGAACACAGCCTAAAGAGGAGAGAGTGGAGAATACGTGTTATATACGGCTCCTTACTTCATTCATTGGCCAATAGACCTGTCATAGGGGGCAGCAAAATCTCCTCATTTGCATTAGATGTAAACAATTTTCTCAGGAAATTGTCCTGTTCTAGTCTGTATTTTACCGGAGGTGAGCCCCTTATACCACTATATAGCAGCTTAGTATGCATCTTGGGGGTCACTGACTTCCTTTTTACGTAATGGTGTTACCATTTTTTGGAATGTAGAAATTTGGAAGTGGACAATACAGTGCGTGGGCCGGTGGGGTCTGGAGTGGGGCCAATTAGAACTAATGCTATGGGGCCCCATCATTTCTATGTACGTCCCAGGTGCAGGATGCATTGCACCATTCACATATGTCTCTGCTGCAGGACTGACTGGTCATCACTAGGGTTGAGCGAAACGGGTCGTTCATTTTCAAAAGTCGCCGACTTTTGGCAAAGTCGGGTTTCATGAAACCCGATCCGACCTCTGTGTGGGGTCGGCCATGCGGTACGCGACTTTCGCGCCAAAGTCGCGTTTCAATGACGCTAAAAGCGCCATTTCTCAGCCAATGAAAGTGGACGCAGAGTGTGGGCAGCGTGATGACATAGGTCCTGGTCCCCACCATCTTAGAGAAGGGCATTGCAGTGATTGGCTTGCTGTCTGCGGCGTCACAGGGGCTATAAAGGGGCGTTCCCGCCGACCGCCATCTTACTGCTGCTGATCTGAGCGTAGGGAGAGGTTGCTGCCGCTTCGTCAGAAGCAGGGATAGCGTTAGGCAGGGTCCATTAACCACCAAACCGCTTGTGCTGTAGCGATTTCCACTGTCCAACACCACCTTCGGTTTGCAGGGACAGTGGAGGCTACATTTTTTTTTCTCTGCGCTGTAGCTCATTGGGCTGCCCTAGAAGGCTCCCTGATAGCTGCATTGCTGTGTGTACGCCGCTGTGCAAACCAACTGCTTTTTTCAAAGCACAAATCCTCTTGTTCCTTCCTTTCTGCACAGCTATCTTTTTTGTTTGTCCACACTTTTTATTTCATTTGTGCATCAGTCCACTCCTTATTGCTGCCTGCCATACCTGGCTGAGATTACTGCAGGGAGATAGTAATTGTAGGACAGTCCCTGTTTTTTTTTTTTTTGTGGCAGATTAAGATAGGCATTTCTGCTAGAGTGCCATCCCTGTGTGTGCCACTCCTGACTCCTGTGTGTGCCATCTCTCACTCAGTGGGCCATAGAAAGCCTATTTATTTTTTTGGTTGATTTGGTTTCTAAATTCTACCTGTAAACATCAATAAATCAATCAGTGGGAGATAAATATTGGCCTCTGGACTTGTGTGCCACTCCTGACTCCTGTGTGTGCCATCTCTCACTCAGTGGGCCATAGAAAGCCTATTTATTTTTTTGGTTGATTTGGTTTCTAAATTCTACCTGTAAACATCAATAAATCAATCAGTGGGAGATAAATGTTGGCCTCTGGGCTTGTGTGCCACTCCTGACTCCTGTGTGTGCCATCTCTCACTCAGTGGGCCATAGAAAGCCTATTTATTTTTTTGGTTGATTTGGTTTCTAAATTCTACCTGAAAAAATCAAAAAATCAATCAGTGGGAGATAAATATTGGCCTCTGGGCTTGTGTGCCACTCCTGACTCCTGTGTGTGCCATCTCTCACTCAGTGGGCCATAGAAAGCCTATTTATTTTTTTGGTTGATTTGGTTTCTAAATTCTACCTGTAAACATCAATAAATCAATCAGTGGGAGATAAATATTGGCCTCTGGGCTTGTGTGCCACTCCTGACTCCTGTATGTGCCATCTCTCACTCAGTGGGCCATAGAAAGCCTATTTATTTTTTTGGTTGATTTGGTTTCTAAATTCTACCTGTAAACATCAATAAATCAATCAGTGGGAGATAAATATTGGCCTCTGGGCTTGTGTGCCACTCCTGACTCCTGTGTGTGCCATCTCTCACTCAGTGGGCCATAGAAAGCCTATTTTTTTTTTATTATTTGGTTTCTAAATTCTCCCTGAAAAAATCAAAAAATCAATCAGTGGGAGATAAATATTGGCCTCTGGGCTTGTGTGCCACTCCTGACTCCTGTGTGTGCCATCTCTCACTCAGTGGGCCATAAAAAGCCTATTTTTTGGGGGGGTTGATTTGGTTTCTAAATTCTACCTGAAAAAATCAAAAAATCAATCAGTGGGAGATAAATATTGGCCTCTGGGCTTGTGTGCCACTCCTGACTCCTGTGTGTGCCATCTCTCACTCAGTGGGCCATAGAAAGCCTATTTTTTTTTTTATTATTTGGTTTCTAAATTCTCCCTGAAAAAATCATTTTATTTTATTTGGTTTCTAAATTCTTCCTGAAAAAATCATTTTATTTTATTTTGTTTCTAAAGTCTCCCTGAAAAAAAAAAATCAGTGGGAGATTAATATTGCCCTTTCTGCTTGTGTGCCAGTCTTGACTCCTGGGTGTGACATCTCTCTCTCTCAAATAGTGGGCACTGGGCCATAGAAAGGCTATTTTTTTTATTTGGTTTCTAAATTCTCCCGGAAAAAATCATTTTGTTTTATTTGGTTTCTAAATTCTTCCTGAAAAAATCATTTTATTTTATTTTGTTTCTAAAGTCTCCCTGAAAAAAAAAAATCAGTGGGAGATTAATATTGCCCTTTCTGCTTGTGTGCCAGTCTTGACTCCTGGGTGTGCCATCTCTCTCTCTCAAATAGTGGGCCATAGAAAGCCTATTATTTTTTTTTGTTGATTTGCTTTCTAAATTCTACCTGAAAAAATAAAAAAATCAATCAGTGGGAGATAAATATTGGCCTCTGGGCTTGTGTGCCACTCCTGACTCCTGTGTGTGCGCCATCTCTCACTCAGTGGGCCATAGAAAGCCTATTTTTTTTGGGGGGGGGTTCTAAATTCTCACTGAAAAAATCATTTTATTTTATTTGTTTTCTAAATTCTTCCTGAAAAAATCATTTTATTTTATTTTGTTTCTAAATTCTCCCTGAAAAAAAAAAAATACTGTGGGAGATTAATATTGACATTTGTGCTTGAGTGACAGTCCTGCGTGTGTGGCATCTCTCTGATTTGGTGCCACAGAAAACAGAGTGTGTAACATTGTGCCTGATTTTCCTTGCGGTCTCACCAACCTGTAAACGGATATCGAAATCATACTGAAGTTATAGCTCACCGTGTAAGTAGTTTGACAGCAACAAATAAAGTTACTTTGGTTAAGCTTTTAAAACAATGAGGAAGTCTGGTGGAAGAGGTCGTGGCCGTGGGCGTTCATTGTCAGCTGGTAATGATGGTAGTGGTAGTGGAGCATCAGGTGGTCGTGGGAAAAAAATATTCCACCTAAGTCTGGAGCTGTGGAGCCAGGTTCGTCGTCTGGCTACACAAGGCCTCGAACGCTCTCTTTTCTGGGAGTAGGAAAACCGCTTTTAAAGCCGGAGCAGCAACAGCAAGTTTTGGCTTACCTTGCTGACTCAGCCTCTAGCTCTTTTGCCTCCTCTTCTGAAACTGGTAAATGTAAAAGCAGCGCGTCGTTTGTGGATGTTCACGGTCAGGGACAAGTCGCTTCCTTGTCCTCTTCAGCAAAAACAACAACAAGAGAGAAGGATGCAGCAGGCGACACAACGGGTTACTCCATGGAGCTCTTTACACATACCGTCCCTGGCTTAGAAAGTGAAACAGTTAACAGGCCATGCCCATTACAAGTAGATTCTGACATGGAGTGCACTGATGCACAGCCACAGCCAGACTACTATGCTGGTCCTTTGACTCAGACCACAACATTGCCCTCTCAGGGTACTGATCCACAATCAGACCCTGATGAGACTATGTTGCCCCGTCACGAACGCTATACCACCGACCTACACGGTGACACAGACGAAGTTGCACACGAGCTAGAAGAGGAGGTTATAGATGACCCAGTTGTTGACCCCGATTGGCAGCCATTGGGGGAACAGGGTGCAGGCGGCAGTAGTTCTGAAGCGGAGGTGGAGGAGGGGCCGCAGCAGGCATCAACATCGCAACAGGTTCCATCTGCCGGGCCCGTATCTGGCCCAAAATGCGTGGCAAAGCCAAAACCTGTTGGAGGACAGCGTGGCCATCCGGTTAAAGCTCAGTCTGCAATTCCTGAAAAGGGATCCGATGCTAGGAAGAGTGCAGTCTGGCATTTTTTTAAACAACATCCAATTGATCAGCGCAAAGTCATCTGTCAAAAATGTTCAACTAGCTTAAGCAGAGGTCAGAATCTGAAAAGTCTCAATACAAGTTGCATGCATAGACATTTAACCACCATGCATTTGCAAGCCTGGAGTAACTACCAAACGTCCTTTAAGGTTGTTGCACCCTCGGCCAATGAAGCTAGTCAGCAACGCAACATCCCTTCCGTCACTGTAAGGCCATCATTTTCCGCACCACCGGCAGTATCTGTGCAGGTTTCTTTGCCAGCCCAAAGCAGGCAGGGTCAGGGAATCACCAGTTTTGTAGGAGGAAATACTGCATCTAGGGCACCGGCGGAAACAATACCGTCTCCAACCGTCTCTCAGTCTGCCATGTCCACCGGCACACCCGCTAGTTCCACGATCTCCAGCTCTCCAGTCCAGCTCACCCTACATGAGACTCTGGTTAGAAAAAGGAAGTACTTATCCTCGCATCCGCGTACACAGGGTTTTAACGCCCACATAGCTAGACTAATCTCATTAGAGATGATGCCCTACCGGTTAGTTGAAAGCGAAGCTTTCAAAGCCCTTATGGAGTACGCTGAACCACGCTATGAGCTACCCAGTCGACACTTTTTTTCGAGAAAAGCCATCCCAGCCCTGCACCAGCATGTTAAACAGCGCATCGTTAATGCACTCAGGCGATCTGTGAGTACAAAGGTGCACCTGACTACAGATGCATGGACCAGTAGGCATGGCCAGGGACGTTACGTGTCCATCACGGCACACTGGGTGAATGTGGTGGATGCAGGGTCCACAGGGGACATCAATTTAGGGACAGTTGTGCCTAGCCCACGGTCTAGGAAACAGTTGGCTGTAGGCGTTCGCACCCCCTCCTCCTCCTCGTCCTCCTGCAGAAGCGAGAGCTCTTCCACAGACCGCAGTCGCCCAACCACTCCATCGGCAGCTGTCACTGTTGCACACCAGTTGTCCCATTATGGCCCAGCTACTGGCAAGCGTCAGCAGGCTGTATTGGCTATGAAGTGTTTGGGCGACAACAGACACACCGCGGAAGTTCTGTCCGAGTTCTTGCAGCAAGAAACGCAGTCGTGGCTGGGCACAGTAGATCTTGAGGCAGGCAAGGTAGTGAGTGATAACGGAAGGAATTTCATGGCTGCCATCTCCCTTTCCCAACTGAAACACATTCCTTGCCTGGCTCACACCTTAAACCTGGTGGTGCAGTGCTTATTGAAAACTTATCCTGGGTTCTCCGACCTGCTCCTCAAAGTGCGTGGACTTTGCTCACATATCCGCCGTTCGCCTGTACACTCCAGCCGTATGCAGACCTATCAGCGGTCTTTGAACCTTCCCCAGCATCGCCTAATCATAGACGTTGCAACAAGGTGGAACTCAACACTGCACATGCTTCAGAGACTGTGCGAACAGAGGCGGGCTGTTATGTTTTTGTGGGAGGATACACATACACGGGCAGACAGTAGGATGGCAGACATGGAGTTGTCAGGTGTGCAGTGGTCGAAGATACAAGACATGTGCCAAGTCCTTCAGTGTTTTGAGGAATGCACACGGCTGGTTAGTGCAGACAACGCCATAATAAGCATGAGCATCCCCCTAATGGTGTCTGCTGATGCAAAGTTTGACGCACATAAAGGATCAGGCGTCTGCACCAGAGGAAGAGGAAAGCCTTGATGACAGTCAGCCATTGTCTGGTCAGGGCAGTGTACAGGACGAGGTAGCGGGCGAAGAGGAGGTGGAGGACGAGGAGGACGAGGAGGAGGACGAGGAGGATGATGGGGATGAGTATATTTTTAATGAGGAAGCTTTCCCGGGGGCACTGGAAATTGGTGGCGTGGCAAGGCCGGGTTCTGGTTTTTTGAGGGACACAAGTGACGTAGATTTGCCTGAAACTGCCCCTCAACCAATCACAAACGCAGATTTGACAACTGGAACTTTGGCCCACATGGCGGATTATGCCTTACTTATCCTCAAAAGGGACACACGCATTACAAAAATGATGAACGATGACGATTACTGATTGGCCTGCCTCCTTGATCCTCGCTATAAAGGCAAATTGCAAAATATTATGCCACATGAGAACTTGGAACTAATATTAGCAACCAAACAATCAACTCTTGTTGACCGTTTGCTTCAGGCATTCCCAGCACACAGCGCCTGTGATCGTTCTCACACGAGCTCCAGGGGGCAGCAGACCAGGAGTGTTAGGGGTGCACACATCAGAAGTGGCGTTGGCCAGAGGGGTTTTCTGACCAGGTTGTGGAGTGATTTTGCTATGACCGCAGACAGGACAGGTACTGCTGCATCAATTGAAAGTGACAGGAGACAACATTTGTCCAGTATGGTTACAAACTATTTTTCTTCACTTATCGATGTTCTCCCTCAACCGTCATTCCCATTTGATTACTGGGCATCCAAATTAGACACCTGGCCAGAATTGGCAGAATATGCATTGCAGGAGCTTGCTTGCCCGGCAGCTAGTGTCCTATCAGAAAGAGTATTCAGTGCTGCAGGTTCAATATTAACCGAAAAAAGGACTCGTCTGGCTACCCAAAATGTTGATGATCTAACATTCATTAAAATGAACCACAACTGGATTTCGAATTCTTTTGCCCCACCTTGCCCGGCCGACACCTAGCTTTCCTATGAAAAGCTCTTGCCTGTGGACTACTGTGAATTACTTTTCTAATGTCTTAATTTGCTGCAGCTGATTGTCCAGCATACGACATGTTTACACCTCCCTAAATGGCCAAACTCCCCACACGGGGCCGTGGTATCGCGACTTGGCGCAAGCACCCGTGAGAGTGCTGTTTGTCTGAAGAGGTGGGTGTGCCCGCTTTTGGTCGACAGCACTGCCACTGGGTCCCTCATAGTACAAAAAAGTGTCTCTGGCGGTGGTGGTGCGCACCCAACGTCAGACACACTGTTGTAACATGAGGGGCCCTGGGCCTGTACCGCCGGCCACAAGAGAGTTCACCCACCCCCAGGTCAAACATTGCTCTACCACTTCCACAGTTATCTCTCACACTTCCACCAATGTTTAGTCTATGCGCTGACATCCTTCCATTCCTGCCACTGACAATACCATTGTGTTGACATGTATGATGGTACTTAACATAGTCAGGGGCAGTGTCCTCTATTTACCAAAGTAAATACTTTGTGCCAAATTAGTAGGTCTGAAACTACGCAGAGGATCCCACCCCTGTACCTAATGATTGCACCCTTTAGTGTTTTCGTTTTGTTTTAATGCGAGACATTCACATTTATTTATTGTTTTGGACTACTAACTGGCAGACACTCATTACAATCGGCCTCCGCTGGCCAGACCACTGCTGCTCGTGTACCCCTGGAACCAATTTTAAATTGCCTACAGCCAGTCCAATTTTATTATGTTAGGCCTTCGAAGCCTGTCTGCGGTCCCTCCTTCCACTAGGCCTCCACTGACCATACCACTGCTGCCCGTGTACCCCTGGAACCAATTTTAAATTGCCTACAGCCAGTCCAATTTTATTATGTTAGGCCTTCGAAGCCTGTCTGCGGTCCCTCCTTCCACTAGGCCTCCACTGACCATACCACTGCTGCCCGTGTACCCCTGGAACCAATTTTAAATTGCCTACAGCCAGTCCAATTTTATTATGTTAGGCCTTCGAAGCCTGTCTGCGGTCCCTCCTTCCACTAGGCCTCCACTGACCTGTCTACTGCTGCCCGTGTACCACTGGAACAAATTTTAAATTGCCTACAGCCAGCCCAATTTTTTTATGTTAGGCCTTTGAAGCCTGTCTGCGGTCCCTCCTTCCACTAGGCCTCCACTGACCAGACCACTGCTGCCCGTGTACCCCTGGAACCAATTTTAAATTGCCTACAGCAAGCCCAATTTTATTATGTTAGGCCTTCGAAGCCTGTCTGCGGTCCCTCCTTCCACTAGGCCTTCACTGACCAGACCACTGCTGCCCGTGTACCCCTGGAACCAATTATAAAGTGCCTACAGCCCAATTTTATTATGTTAGGCCTTAGAAGCCTGTCTGCAGCCCGTTCTTTCTACTACTCCTACACTGACCAGACCACTGCTGCCCGTGTACCCCTGGAACCTATTTAAAAGTGCCTACAGTCCAATTTTATTATGTTAGGCCTTAAAAGCCTGTCTGCGGCCCGTTCTTTCTACTACTCCTACACTGACCAGACCACTGCTGCCCGTGTACCCCTGGAACCTATTTAAAAGTGCCTACAGCCCAATTTTATTATGTTAGGCCTTAGAAGCCTGTCTGCGGCCCGTTCTTTCTACTACTCCTACACTGACCAGACCACTGCTGCCCATGTACCCCTGGAACCTATTTAAAAGTGCCTACAGTCCAATTTTATTATGTTAGGCCTTCGAAGCCTGTCTGCGGTCCCTCCTTCCACTAGGCCTCCACTGACCAGACCACTGCTGCCCGTGTACCCCTGGAACCAATTATAAAGTGCCTACAGCCATATGTTATTATGTGAGGCCTTAGAAGCCTGTCTGCGGCCCATTCTTTCTACTACTCCTACTCTGACCAGACCACTGCTGCCCGTGTACCCCTGGAACCTATTTAAAAGTGCCTACAGTCCAATTTTATTATGTTAGGCCTTAGAAGCCTGTCTGCGGCCCGTTCTTTCTACTACTCCTACAATGACCAGACCACTGCTGCCCGTGTACCCCTGGAACCTATTTAAAAGTGCCTACAGCCCAATTTTATTATGTTAGGCCTTAGAAGCCTGTCTGCGGCCCGTTCTTTCTACTACTCCTACACTGACCAGACCACTGCTGCCCGTGTACCCCTGGAACCTATTTAAAAGTGCCTACAGTCCAATTTTATTATGTTAGGCCTTCAAAGCCTGTCTGCAGTCCCTCCTTCCACTAGGCCTTCACTGACCAGACCACTGCTGCCCGTGTACCCCTGGAACAATTATAAAGTGCCTACAGCCATATGTTATTATGTTAGGCCTTAGAAGCCTGTCTGCGGCCCGTTCTTTCTACTCCTCCTACACTGACCAGACCACTGCTGCCCGTGTACCCTTGGAACCTATTTAAAAGTGCCTACAGTCCAATTTTATAATGTTAGGCCTTAGAAGCCTGTCTGCGGCCCGTTCTTTCTACTACTTCTACACTGACCAGACCACTGCTGCCCGTGTACCCCTGGAACCAATTATAAAGTGCCTACAGCCATATGTTATTATGTTAGGCCTTAGAAGCCTGTCTGCGGCCCGTTCTTTCTACTACTCCTACACTGACCAGACCACTGCTGCCCGTGTACTCCTGGAACCTATTTAAAAGTGCCTACAGTCCAATTTTATTATGTTAGGCCTTAGAAGCCTGTCTGCGGCCCGTTCTTTCTACTACTCCTACACTGACCAGACCACTGCTGCCCATGTACCCCTGGAACCTATTTAAAAGTGCCTACAGTCCAATTTTATTATGTTAGGCCTTCGAAGCCTGTCTGCGGTCCCTCCTTCCACTAGGCCTCCACTGACCAGACCACTGCTGCCCGTGTACCCCTTGAACCAATTATAAAGTGCCTACAGCCATATGTTATTATGTTAGGCCTTAGAAGCCTGTCTGCGGCCCGTTCTTTCTACTACTCCTACACTGACCAGACCACTGCTGCCCGTGTACCCCTGGAACCTATTTAAAAGTACCTACAGTCCAATTTTATTATGTTAGGCCTTAGAAGCCTGTCTGCAGCCCGTTCTTTCTACTACTCCTACACTGACCAGACCACTGCTGCCCGTGTACCCCTGGAACCTATTTAAAAGTGCCTACAGCCCAATTTTATTATGTTAGGCCTTAGAAGCCTGTCTGCGGCCCGTTCTTTCTACTACTCCTACACTGACCAGACCACTGCTGCCCGTGTACCCCTGGAACCTATTTAAAAGTGCCTACAGTCCAATTTTATTATGTTAGGCCTTAGAAGCCTGTCTGCGGCCCGTTCTTTCTACTACTCCTACACTGACCAGACCACTGCTGCCCGTGTACTCCTGGAACCAATTATAAAGTGCCTACAGCCATATGTTATTATGTTAGGCCTTAGAAGCCTGTCTGCAGCCCTTTCTTTCTACTACACCTACACTGACCAGACCACTGCTGCCCGTGTACCCCTGGAACCTATTTAAAAGTGCCTACAGTCCAATTTTATTATGTTAGGCCTTCGAAGCCTGTCTGCGGTCCCTCCTTCCACTAGGCCTCCACTGACCAGACCACTGCTGCCCGTGTACCCCTGGAACCTATTTTTAATTGCATAGAGCATCCTTTTTTTAATAGTAGGCGTACAAAGTCTGTCTGCGGTCCACTATTGAAATTGTCCTCCACTGCCCCGAGCAATGCTGCCTGTGTACCCCTGTAACCTTTTTTAAACTGCAGTGAGCCACATTTTTGGTTTAAGGCCTACTACCTGTGCCTGTCTGCGCCACTCAATACAGCTGTCTTCCTTTGAAAAAAGCAGAGCATCAATAGTCTTGTTTTCAGCCTCTAGGAATTTTAAAACTGCATTGGGGCTACAACTTTGGTAGGGCCTACTAACGGTGTCTGCCGCCCCAAGGTGTTCCCCATGTTTCGTCCACATTGCTTCGATCTTCCTACTCTCGTTTAGTAGTTGGTGAAAACTACACTGCATTAGGCCTACAAATTTGGTATGTGGTGTAGAGAGACGGTGTGTTACACTCCAAGGTGTTCCCCATGTTTCGTCCACATTGCTTCGATCTTCCTACTCTCGTTTAGTAGTTGGTGAAAACTACACTGCATTAGGCCTACAAATTGGGTATGAGGTGTAGAGACGGTGTCTTCCGCTCCAAGGTGTTCTCCAGCTTGCCTTTCCTAAGCTTCTATCTTCAGGCTCTTGTTAAATAGTGCTTAAATGGAACAACTGCATTTGGCGTACTAGTTGGTTTGGGGCCTACTAACAGTGTCTGCCGCTCCTTGCTGTTCTCCTGGTTTCCTGTCCTGAAATTCCATTTTCAGGCTCTCGTTAAGTAGTTGTTAATGTTAGACTGCATTTGGCCTACTAGTTGGGTTGGGGCCTACTATCGGTGTCTGCCACTCCTTGCTGTTCTCCTCCACTGAACAAAGCTGTGCCGCCTGTTTACTACTCTTGCCAATTTTGAACTGCATTTAGACTACTTACAGATTTGGGCCTACTCTCTGTGTCAGCCTCTCATTCCAGTTGTCTTCCACTGAACAAAACAATGCCCCCTGGTTAGTCCTGTTAACAATTTTGAACTGCATTTATCCCACTTTATTCTTTGGGCCCATATCTGTTCCCCCCTCATCCTGCCCATTGCCCAGCCAGTGATAGATGAGTCTGCTGGTACATTGACCCATAATGCAACATTCCCCGTGCACGCTACACTGCAAGATTGTGACCCTGCTGAAAGTCAGGTCCCCCTTCCCGCATACCATACCACCTTACACGAGGACAAAGAGGAAGGTGCAGATGAAGGTGCAGGTTCCTTCATCAGGTGGGGGGAGGAATACTCGTTGGCGACGTCACTGGCACAGGGCCTCTCATAGTACGCAAAAGTGTTGCTGCCGGTGGGAGGCGCCCCCGCCGTGCAAACACACCGCTGTACTTTGAGGGGCCCTGTGCCAGTGCCAATGCCAACGAGTAGGCCCCCCCTGCTTGCTCAGGATCACAGCACTTGCAAAGTTGAAATACTTACCTCTCCCTGCTCCACTGCCGTGACGTGGTCCAGATTTACTGGGCCCACTAATTACTTGAACCAGCCCTACCCCCCACAACTTTAGCCAAATGACCCCCAATTTCAAATGCCTTCCAATTATTATAAGCTAAATTACGATTGACAAGCTTCTGTAACAAGAATGGATGTTTTTGCCTTTAAAATGGCCAGTGTAGGTGTTTTCCTGGCCTCCACTCACTGCCGACTATGCTCCCCCATTGACTTGCATTGGGTTTCGTGTTTCGGTCGATACCCGACTTTTCGCGATAATCGGCCGATTCCACTCGACTCGACTTTTAAGATAGTCGGGTTTCGCGAAACACGGCTCGACTCCAAAAAGGTCAAGGTCGCTCAACCCTAGTCATCACTTCCACACCAAGTCCAATGTCACTCCTTGGTACATACAGGCATCCAGCCATGTTTCTCCCGAGCGGCGTTTGGTCGGTGGTGCTCATCCCCCTTCCCGTTCTCACATCCCTCGCCCAATCCAATGGGAAGGTTCCTACTAGCCCCGGATAGCCCTGTGTGTGGCACTTGTGATTGGCTAAGCGTTTCGGAACACGGAGGTGTGGTCTGTTATAGAAGACGCACCATTTTTTACCGATTTAAAAAATTTACTACGGGGGGGCGCCATTTTGCAGTTTGCCTCAGGCAGCAGAGAGGCTAGGTTCACCCCTGCATCTAAGGGTGCAGTGATCATATTAACACCCAGGTGTGTCACAGAATTTTAAACCATTGGGAGGTAAAGAAAAAAATTATCACATTTTTACCACAAAAAAATTATTTTAGCTCCAGATTTTATATTTTCACAAGGAAAACTGGGTAAAAATGGCACTAAAATGTGTCACAAAATTTTTGTTGAATATGGCAATTCCCCATATGTGGCTGTACAGTACTGCTTAGCCACATGGCGAAACTCAGGAGGGAAAGAGCACTATTTGACTTTTGAAGAAAATTTTTTGGTGGAATAGTTTGTGGACTCCATACACAACCCCTAAATGCCAGAAGAGCAGAAACCCCTCAAGTGATCCCATTTTGGAAATAACACTCTTCTGGGAATTTATCTACAGGTGTAGCGATGATTTTGACTCTTTGGGTGTTTTCCAGAAACAAGTAGCAGTGGATGTTGTTGAGTGAGAATTGCAAATCTGCCATTGTAGTGCCCAGTATTATTGTAGTGTCCATACATTGTAGCATCCGTACATTATGTCCATTTCCCATAAATTAAGAGGGCTCTCATCACTACAGAAATTCCAAACGTGGACGCTAAAAGGTGGTTTAGGCACACTGGGACTCAGAATTGAGGGGAGCATTTAAATTTGGGAGCTGGAATTCGCTGGCTTTCTTTTGGGGGCGAGGAGCCATAGCACTTTCCCAGAGCCTTTGTGCCTCTGGAATGCCGCTTATATTTCCTTTAGCAGATGACAGACTTGAGTGGTGATTTGCCTTTTCATGTATTAAGTTGGTTTTTATTGGGAACATTTTACATAACATTTTGGATCATATTTATTCTGTGCTTTACGTTGAGCACTTACATTGGGGTTTCCATCTAACTTTCTGAATGACTTGATTCAGATGAAACCCCCCCAGGGATCCATTCACTACAATGAGGCAGCAGAGTTACTTGTCTGGCCTTTGTTGATCAGTATTCTTCATAGATGGACACTGCCAGATTATAGGCCAGACAACAGCCACAGTGCCTCCATCTGCCTCATTATAGGGTATCTTTCACTGGAGGTTCTGTCTGAATTAAATATTTACAACATTTACATGGAAACCCCAGTGAAAACTCTCAGTGTAGAGCACTCGATAAATGTGGGCAGAACCTCTCACGAGGGTGTCACGTCCTCCTGGTAGATCTGGGGTTAGGCGATATTTATGTACTGTGAATCGCAGATCTTCCATTTAGCCTGTGTGTCATGTTCCTCTTATTAAATGGACTTACCGTATTTTTCGGACTAAAAGACACACTTTTTCCCCCCCAAAAAAGGGGGGAAAATGGGGGGTGCGTCTAATAGTCGCAATGCAGGCTTACCTAGGTGGCAGAGGTGCGGTGGCAGAGGTCCGGTGGCAGAGGTGCGGTTGCGGGGGTGTGGCGGCAGAGGAGGCGCAGTAAGCGGGGTCCCTTTCCCCGGTATGGTGATGCAGCAGGCCCGGTATGCAGCAGAGCCGGGTGAATCCTCTTGGTATCGGTGGTGGCGGCCATTTTCCGGAGGCCGCGCGTGCGCAGATGGAGCGCTCTGCTTCCCGGGGCTTCAGGAAAATGGCCGCCGCGATCTTCATCTGCGCACGCGCGGCCTCCCGTGGCCATTTTCCTGAAGCCCCGGGAGCAGAGCGCTTCATCTGCACACGCGCGGCCTCAGGAAGATGGCCGCGCCCACCGATAACAAAAGGATTCACCCGGCTCTGCTGCATACCGGGCCTGCTGCATCACCATACCGGGGAAAGGGACCCCGCTTACTGCGCCTCCTCTGCCGCCACACCCCCGCCACCGGACCTCTGCCACCGCACCTCTGCCACCGCACCTCTGCCACCTATGTAAGCCTGCATGGTACGCCAGGGACGCCTCTCACGCCATACCTCTCACTGCACCTCCTGATCCCAGCACCTCCTGATCCCAGCACCTCCTGATCCCAGCACCTCCTGATCCCAGCACCTTCTCATCCCAGCACCTTCTCATCCCAGCACCTCCTCATCCCAGCATCACCCCACCTCTGCCGACACCTTGCCTCCTGTGACCCTGCTCTGCCACCGCCATAAGATACTGTAAATTCGGACAATAAGACGGACCCCCATGTTATAAAAAATCTTTTTTTATGCAATTTATTGTCCGGTGCGTCTTATAGTCCGAAAAATACGGTAGTTTCCTTTGGTGCTGAAGAGGTTAATGACTCATTGTATGCTGGTTAGAGACATGCAGCTCCATCTCACAGCTGCTCCTGACCTGCTGTTTTTCTCTATCTATTAAACCTGTCCAGATCTTCTCATCCCTGACTGTGAAAGTTTTGTTCATGGCTTGCTGGAGTTGGTGTGCTGAAGTTGGAGTTCGTAGTTTCTGCTGGAGATTGTTGTCTGCTGTTTTTGGGTGTATGCTTTCTCCATTATTCTATTCCCATTTGGTTTGTACCTTCCTATCCTTCCCCTTATTCCTCTCTACCCGTGGTGAGTGTTTTTGTATGTTTGTTGCTTTTTGTTATCCCTGTTTATCTTACGTGTATATACACTGACATATCTGTCCCAGGCCTCAAGTTGGAGGGGGAGAAGACAGCTTAGAATATTAAAAGGAGCATAGTAAGGTCAGAGATTTGGCCTCTCTACCTTTAAGAGTAACTCAGGGAAAGGGATGGTTAGGGTCACAGTTCCAGGGACAGTTTGAGCCCTCCCTTCCTTACTGAAGACCGTCACAGTGTTACAGAATCTTACTTTAATCTTTGCTAGACAGAATGGACAAATTAACAGCAGGTCAAGGATATGTTCTTTTTATTTTTTATAGTGTTCACTTTGTCTTACAAGTGATTAGAAGACTTTATTCTTTGGGTAAGTGCGATTACAACAATACCAGTGTTGTGGTTTGGACAGGGTTGATGCCCTGCCCTCTCAGGGTTAATTGTTGTGGCCTCCTTTTGGATCTGGGAGGGATATTTATACCTACACTGGACTAGGATTCTCTGTCAGTTATACTTTTGTTTTGTCTTTTTGCCTGACCTCCTGGTGTGCGTGTGCATACTGTGTTGATTGTTTGCTCTCCTTGTTCGATCTGGTCTGTTTGATTCTCTCGGCTTTCTAACCTCTGGCTTCCACCTGACTACACTCCCTGACAGAAGTTATGTCGCTTATCCATGTTATGTAAATAAAAGCTTATAACCTGACGTTAAATTCATCCATTGGTTTTATAAATTATTCTTTTGAAAGCTGAAACCCTCTGAAATGTGGTTTAGGTTAAGAAAATAAATTGGCATCAATGCAGAAATATTGATCAATTATTGGACACAGAATGGTCAGATTTTGGCAAGACAAAAGTTAAGTCGCCTGGTCATATAATGCAACCAATTCTAGTTTACATCCTCACCGGTGCTCAGTTAATGATCAGTTAATTAGTGTGTGGGTACAAAAATAAATCCAGCACCCAAGACCTTGACTTGAACTGCAACTTGAGCTCTGACAACATGCCAAAAATCCACCCTGTGACCAAAGCCTGGATTATCAAGACGCGGAAGACCAGATATACTGCAGAGGTGGCTGGCACCTTAAGGCTGTGTGCACATGTTGCGGTTTTTTCGCGTTTTTTCCCGATAAAAACACTATAAAACCGCCAAAAAATATGCATACAATAAGCATCCCATCATTTAGAATGAATTCCGCATGTTTTGTGCACATGATGCGTTTTTTTTCCGTGAAAAAAACGCATCGCGGTAAAAACCGCAGCATCTTCATTAATTTTGCGGGATTTTTTGTAGATTTCCCACTATAAAATGCATTGGGAAGTGTCTGGAAAAAAAACACGGCAAAAACGCGGCAAAACCGCATGCAGATTTCTTGCGGATTTCTTGCAGAAAATGTCCGGTTTTTCTCAGGAATTTTCTGCGAGAAATCCTGAACGTGTGCACATAGCCTTAATGTGTCTCACTGTCAAGTAGAAATAATTAAAAAAAGATTTGAAGAGACTGGAGATGTGTTTGACAAGCCCAGGTCCGGCAGACCCCGCAAGACAACTGCTCAGGAGACACGTTTGTTGGTTAGAAAATCCAAAGCAAGCCCCTCTTCCACTGCAGCAGAGCTCCAACAAGCCTGGTCACCTCAAGTCCCTGTGTCAACTAGAACAGTTTGTAGGATTCTGTCTTGCAATGGCCTCCATGGTTGAATCAGTGCCCAGAAGCCAGCACTAAACAAAAGGCAAATAAAAAACCGTGTGGCATTTGCAAAGTCCCACAGCCTGCTAAACAGAAGGACGCTGGAAAAGTGGTAGAAGGTGAATTTCTCTGCTGAATCTTCAGTAGAACTACACCACAGCTGCCGAAACATACTGCAGGAGACCTACTGAAGCCCGTATGGATCCAAAATACACCCAGAAAACAGTTACATTTGGTGGTGGAAAGATCATGGACTGGGGTTACATTCAGTATGGGGGTGTGCGAAACATTTGCAAGGTGGAAGGCAAATCATATTCCAAATCATAAAAGGGGTCAAATTCTGCAGCAGGATGGTGCTCCATCTCATACATCCATCTCTACAACAAAGTTCCACCAGGCAAAAAAGATCAAGGTGCTCAAGGACTGGCCAGTCCAGTCACCAGACATGAACATCATTGAGCATGTATGGGGTAGGATGAAATAGGAAGCTTGGAAGACAAAACAAAAGAATCTAGATGAACTCTGGGAGGCATGTAAAGCTGCATTCTTTTCCTGATGACTTCATTAATAAATTGTATGAATCATTGTTGAACCGCATGTATGCAGTCCTTCAAGCTCATGGAAGTCTCACAAAATATTAAATATTACTTATTAGCACCACAACTTCATTTACCAATGTTATGCAACATATATTTGTATTTTAAGTTTATTATTTGTTTGAATATCGCATTACTTTCTGTGGGCGACAAAACGTTTGTCTTGCCAAAATCTGACCATTCTGTGTCCATTAACTGATCAATATTTCTGCATTGATGCCAATTTATTTTCTTAACCTAAACCACATTTTGGATGGTTTCAGCTTTCAAAAGAATAATTTATACAACCAATGGATGAATTTAAAGTCAGGTTATAAGCTTTTATTTACATAACATGGATAAGCGACATAACTTCTGTCAGGGAGTGTATCCTTCTGCCTCACCTTCCTGTACCTCGCTTATCTCCCTGTACTCTCTGGTGTTGTTCGCCTCCTTTGCACCCTGGTGCCTGGCTCCGTCCCTGGCCATTCCCTCTCTGTCACATGGTTCAGGTCCTGTTTGCTACCCGGTGAGTTCCCCGCTGTTCTGCTCTGGGCTCCTGTTATGATGCGGTGGTTTTGGAGCAACATGGAATGAGCTCTGAAGGAAGTGGTAACTGTACTGACCGCAGTCCCTAAGCTCAACACAACACTAGAAGTAGCCGTGGAATGCTCCTAACTCCTCCTAGGCATCTCGTCACAGCCTAAGAGCTAACTACCCCTAAAGACAGAAGCAGGAAAACTATCTTGCCTCAGAGAAAATCCCCAAAGGATAGATTAGCCCCCCACAAATAATGACTGTGAGTGGAGAGGAAAAAGACATACACAGAATGAAACAAGGATGAGCACAGGAGGCCAATCTAGCTTGATAGATAGGACAGGATGGAATACTGTGCGGTCAGTATAAAACACTACAAAAATCCACGCAGAGTTTACAAAAATAATCTCCACACCTGACTAAAGGTGTTGAGGGTAAATCTGCTTCCCAGAGCTTCCAGCAAGACAGAATTAATTCATACTGATAACGCTGGACAAACATAGAAAGCACTGTGAACAGAAAAGCGCAAGCAAAAACTTAGCTTTGCTGAACTGGTCAGGATAACAGGGAAATCCAAAGAGATGTGAATCCAACTAGGAACCATATACAAGTGGCACTGGCTGAAGAAATAACCAGGCCTAAATAGTCGAGCAGAAGAGAGGATAAGTGGAGGCAGCTGATGACAGCTAACTCCAAGGAGCAGCCATACCACTAGAAACCACCAGAGGGAGCCCAAGAGCAGAACTCACAAAAGTGCCACTTACAACCACCGGAGGGAGCCCAAGAGCGGAATTCACAACAGGCTCCCTTACTGCTGCGTGTAGTCTCCCGGCAGTAGTTTCACCCGGGATCCCTGACAACCAGATTATATCAGTTTATGTTTGGCTATGTGCAAAACATACTTTTTTGCAAAAAGGTTTTTGCATCACCATACTTTGAGAGCTATATTTTTTTCTATATTTCTGCCAACAAGACAAGATGACATTTTATTGGTGTCATTTTAGTGCACATAACAATTTTTTTGCTTTTTATTCCAATTTTTGGTAGGCAGAATGAACAAAAAGCAGCAATTCAGGAATTTTTTTTATATATACTGTATGTATATATATATATATATATATATATATATATACATATATATATATATATATATATATATATATATATATATGTATATGCCATTCACGCTGTGGTAAAAGTGATAAGACAGCATTATTCTTCTTGTCTGTCTTGCCGCTTTTACTCAAAAAAACTATTTTTTTAAAAAAATTATTGTTTTTCCACTGCTATATTGTGTGGCCTAAGATGTTTTCAGCTATACCATTTTCATTTACATTTAACTTTTTGATTGCATTTTATTCTACTTATTTTGGCGGTATGATGAAAAACCATAGTTTTTGCCACTTTTTTAATACTTTTTTTTTACAGTGTTCACTTAAGAGATTAACTAGTGTGACAGTTTTATAGATCAGGTTGTTGTAGACAAGGAGATATCAAATGTGTACTTTATTTGTTTATTTTTGTTTTTACATACATTTACATTTTTATTGGTATAATTTTTGTTTTTTAAATGTATTTTGTTAAATTGTTTTAAATATTTTTTACAATTTTTTTTATTTTTTTTTACTTAGTCCCTCCATGGAACTTCAACTTTTATTACTCTGATCACTGATACAATACATTGCAATGCACTAGCCTTGCAATGCAATGATGCGATCGATATCATGACATTCAGGAGGTTAAACAGCCAAGTTTTGTGTGTTCTGCACCTTTTTTAGCTGGCACCCTATTCATTATTCTATTTGTGTCTTTTTTGAAGTGTATCTTACTGTATATGTGCTTGCCTGTGTTTTTATTTCTGCTTTGTGGGTCAAGTTTAGCAATTCCAGATGTTTTTGCTTGTTTCATCAATTACAAATTTGTAAAAACTCACAGAATTTTGTTGCAACTTCACTCCAGTCCCCCCCTGGGGTATTTTTTAATATGCATTTTTTTTCTTACTTTGAAACCAAATCGGGTTCGCTACTTTAATGAATTTTGCAACAAAACAGCAGCCAATACCACACAATATATATATATATACATATATATATATATAAATATTGATAGAAATGACTTGATAACTTTGTTTTGAAGGTAGGTATGACAATAAATTTATAACATTTATTTTACGGTTTTGCACAATAACAAAATACATACTTTTTAAAAAGCATGGTGCTGTGTACGGCGTAATGTTTTGAAAGATGTCTTGCAGTTTTCTTTGTTGCAATTGTAATTAATCCGCAACTTCTGTTGAGTCTTGGAAGCAGCTGAGCTCGTGATATCTGGATTCCTTTAGAAACTACTCCCAGCGAATCAACGGTTTGAGAGAAAAGAAAAGAATATAATGGATATAAGAACAAATAAGACTATGGCAATTACAAAAAGAGAAGGAAGGTGTGAACTGGATCCTACAACTCTGGGACGCTTTCAAAATGCGATCACTTATTATATTAGGCACTCCATTGACTCTCAGTTTATTAAATTTTATCTAGATTACAATTTATTCCTTTGCATTTTTTTCCAGAAAACTAGTTTTGAAAATGATGTAATTTTAAGTAATAAGTGGAGAGAAACCTTGGATCAACGTAGTAGGTATCTTATGCTATTGTTAATATTTAAAAGGAGAGTGCTTGGTAGAGAAGAGCGGTGTTCGAGTCGAACTGTTCGCCAATCTCAAATTCGAGCTGCTTTGGGCGGTGTTCGAGTCGTTCGACGAACCCGAACAATTTGCTTAAAATTCGGCTGTTGGAGTTTCTGTTCGATAACTGTTCGTTCAGCAAAAGCCTCGCTTGATTTGCACATTAAAATTGTTTATCATTGTTAATAGACTGTTTCAGTGTATAGTGGGCGGGGGGGGGATAAATCTGTGCTGAAATAACGCCGATCTCCATTTTTTTTTCTTTCCCGCATTTACAGTGGGGCGATGCAGTCTCTCAGCCTATCAGCAGTGCACACACGCACAGCAATGTGCATGTGATGCACAGAAAGCAAGGGCATGTGTCATTGGCTGTGTATGTCACATGTCCTTGCCCTATAAGAACCAGCCATTTGCCCCGTCGCCACCATTTCCTCACTGCTGCAGCTTAGTGTTAGACGGCACCGCTGCTGCTGTGGGCGCTATACAGACTAATAGTATTTTTTTGGAGCGAATTGTCAGAGAGATAGGTTTAGGGAGTCGGGACTAGTTGTAATAGCAGCCCTTTTCAGGGTAGGTTACAGCAGTTCATAGCACTGATTGCCAGGCAGGTCTGTGCCAGTGCTGTGCAAGTGTTTGTCACAGCATTTGGTGTAATCTAGATCAGTCAATCCTTTTGGGCTAGTAGCATTGTCTGATAGTCATATGAGTAGCCTGCCTGCGAAGCTAGCTACACCGCCTGTGTATCTCAATTTTCACTGCATCTAATCCAGGTGATAGTTTAGGGCCTAGGAGCAGTGTCTGCATGTCAGCAGAGTAGCCTGCCTGTGAAACAAACTATACCGGCTGTGTATCTCAATTTTCACTGCATCTAATCCAGTTGATAGTTTAGGGCCTAGGAGCAGTGTCTGCATGTCAGCAGAGTAGTCTGCCTGTGAGACAAACTATACTGGCTGTGTATCTCAATTTTCACTGCATCTAATCCAGTTGATAGTTTAGGGCCTAGGAGCAGTGTCTGCACGTCAGCACAGTAGCCTGCCTGTGAAACAAACTATACCGGCTGTGTATCTCAATTTTCACTGCATCTAATCCAGTTGATAGTTTAGGGCCTAGGTGCAGTGTCTGCCTGTCAGCAGAGTAGCCTGCCTGTGAAACAAACTAATCCGCCTGTGTATCTCAATTTTTACTGCATCTAATCCAGTTGATAGTTTAGGGCCTAGGAGCAGTGTCTGCACGTCAGCAGAGTAGCCTGCCTGTGAAACAAACTATACCGCCTGTGTATCTCAATTTTCACTGCATCTAATCCAGTTATTAGTTTTGGGCCTAGTACCACAGTTTGGCCACTCAGTTCTGCTCTGTTTTCATCCATCGGTTGTTGTGCCAACAACTACAGATACAGAGTTGCCAATTAGTTAAGCACTAAAATGAGTGGCAAAAGGCCTGCTGCTTGTGGAAAGGGGAATAGGCGTGTTGGAATGGGAAAAAAAGGTTGTGTCCGTGGGGTAGGTGGTCAAGCAATAGTAACATCTGCAGAAGAAAGACCATCTTCCAGCCAAAGTAAGATGTCTACTTCTTTTCGTGGACAATCTGATATTATCTCTTTCTTATGATCATCGCTACAAGTATTGCCAAAAATTCCAGATGAGGCACAAAAACAGCAGGTGCTTGAACGGATTTCAAGTGCTTGTTCAAGTGGGCTCTCCTCCATGTCAACTTCAACATCACATCTACTCCAGTCCTCAGAGTTGTCACCCCAATCGCACTTGCTTCCTCACAGCTCCCAAGTCTCCAGCTGCCCGTCTGAGTATGGGGTAACACACATGGTTGAGTCTGTAGAGCTGTTTACGCATACTATAGCCTGGGAATCAGAGGTCTGCTCCAGAGCTTCTGTGAATCCAGACAAGGAAATGATCTGCACTGATGCCCAGAATCTTTGTGAGTCGGATCCAGGCCCAGATGAAGAAGGTTCTGAGCATAATGTAGACCCTCATTCCCAAACTGTAACTCCTGTTGGTGGAGACAATGAGGAAGATGATGATGAGACTGAGATTCTTGATTGGAACGAAAACTTGACTTTTCAGTCGGGGCAGGAAGAGGTTGGCTCTGAGGACGACGGGCGTGAGAACACACAGGATGATGATGACGAGTTTGTAGACCCCACTTACTGTCGACCCCTAGTCCGCCAGTCCATGAGGTCAGCAGAGGAGGTGGAGGAGGATGCTAGTGACGAGTCTGATGACGAGGTAACGGTGCGCCTTCCTGGACAGAGACGGAGTACTGGAAGCACGTCAACAACTGCATCCTCAACCCCAACTGTGCCTCAGACCAGAAGTCGTGGTGGCTCTTCAGGTCGTACGGGCTCTAAGCCTTGCATAATATATCAGAAAAGAGCAATCAGGAAGCTTCAATGCCAATAAAAATATCAATTTTTATTCATAACAAAACATGATAAAAACCTTAGTAACCAGTGGTTAGACATGTGACAGAATAATACTGTCTGCATACAGGAATATACCACAAAAAATAAAATAATACACATCAAAAAATGCCTAAGATAATAACTCCAGAAATGCACAAAAAATATAGCAATAAAGCACCTACATAGTAATAAGTGTATAATAAAGCCCACATATGATAAAATATTACTATATTAGAGATTTATCATTAAATAATGGACAAATAACGAGCCTAAATGGCTACAGACAGCATGTAATATATGTACAAAATCGCTGTTTCTAATATATAAGGAGACCAAGTAAGTATATAGACAAAGTGTCACCAGAATTTCTGTCTCTGATATAGAAAAATTAGTAGGCAAGTATATGGACAAAATGTCACCAATATCTATAAAGGAAGAGTTCCATAGAGTCTAAAATAGACTATGTAGTGGTAGAGAAAAGGGTTAATCTAATATACTATAAAGTATGCACATAGTGTCTGGCAAATAGAAAACCCTATTCCCTCACACATAACATAGAGCGCATTATACCGCTGTAAGAAAGGTGCATATAGTGCATATAAGAGGCAAAAGGAGATAGTGTAAATAAGGGTATATTACCTGAACATGCAGACCAGTAAAAGGTCCCCGACGCGCATTTCGCGGTATGCTTCGTCCAGGGGGATAGTCACAGCACATAGTGGCTATTGTGGGATGTTATATAGTGTGTATAATCAGTGGTGGCAGCGGTTTGAAATGGCGCTTGTTTCAACACGCCGGCTCGTACGTCACTGCCGGTCGGCGTCACAAGTGACCCATCCAATCCCCTGCCCGACGCGTCAGGACAGTGGGCGGAGTAAGCCACATACGGACGCGTCTCCACAGCAACTCAAAGCCGGGAGTATTCACAAGCGCACACCGCAGGGAAGTAAATATCAAAGGGATACTAAAGGGATCTACAACGCCTATCAAAACAGGACTAAAGGGAAAGAGGTGAAAGGGACAAAGTATCGCTAGGTGTGCTAGCCCAGAACTACATCATAACAAAGGACCTTGTATGCACAGTGATAAGCATTTATAAAGAAAGAGAAAAGGGAAACACTGTTCTCCTGTGTCTATTAATGAGGGTCACTAACATTCTATTCGAAAGTGAGAAATAACATCACCACAATAAGGGCCAATGTTAAAGTGTATTATACAGTACATAAACTAAGGGGGTAGATGTTAATTAAATATGCTATCCCAAAGTGCTGCCCATAGGACACAAATAGTTGCATAGGCAATAGAGAGAAAAAAATCCTATGGAATATGCCTTAAAAAAGTGTTAAATATAAATGTGTTGGAATAATAGTGTATACATATATATCAAATACAAACATACAGTGAATAAAAATATATATTATGACATATATAAATAATGCCACACAGAAAACTATAATTTATAAAAAAAGAAAAGAAACAATATAGTAAAATTCTTGATAGAAGTAGATCCCAAATTCTGTAAGAAGTATCCCAAAGTACAGAGCCAAGACACTGCAGATTCGAACAGAAATATGTAGATGAATAACAGGAGCTAAAAAACTAAAAAAAGAGACAATTAAAATCAAAATACAATAAAAAAAACATCACTATAATAAAATATATACTACAAAAAAGGGGCAAAACTAAGCACCTCATTCAGACCACACGGCTGAACAGAGTTGATTTTAGAGATCCACCGTGCTTCCATTTGTGCCAGAGTCTTCCTCCAATTTCCTCCTCTCTGGTCCACATATACCTTATCTATCCCAATTACTCTGAGAAGTTTAGCATTACAATTGTGGTGGGTTTTAAAGTGTCTTGGTACAGGTTTAAGCAGCGTCAACTCATCAATTCCCTCTGCATTAGTGATATCTCTAAAGTGTTCTCTCACTCTAATTTTTAATGCTCTCGACGTTAGTCCCACATAAATCTTAGGGCATGGACACTGCGCATAATAAACTACTCCCACTGTGTTGCATGTAATATGCTGAGTTATCTTAAAATTTTTCTTACCATCACTTGAGGAGAATGCCGAAGCTGGAAGAATATTTGGACAAGCAATACAATTGTTGCATGGAAAACAGCCCCATCTTTGTCCTTTGGACCCAAAGGCCTTTTTAATATCCGGGCCTGCATAATAACTATGCACCAACTGATCTTTTAAATTACTCGATCTCCGATATGTGATGGATGGACACGTAGGTAAGTATTTTATCAAGTCCTTGTCAGTTTGCAATAAAGGCCAGTACTTCTTCAACACATTCCTCATCTGATTCCATTGCTCGGTATAGGTGGATATAAATCTCACCTTTTGTTCTACTATTGGTTTCGTTTTAGTCTTCATCAGTGCAGAGCGTGTCATTTTCTTTGCTTTGTGGAGTCCTCTCTTTATACTGCGTCTCGAGTACCCTCTATCCTCAAATCTAGATGCAAGGTTGTCCGCCTGCTCAGAAAAAAACTGGTCGTTAGAGCATATTCGTTTAATCCTGATGAACTGTCCTGTAGGTATACCCTTAATTAAAGATTTGGGGTGTGAAGATGTAGCATGCAGTAAGGAATTCACTGCCGTGCCTTTTCTAAATACACTTGTTTCCAGAAACCCATCAGATCCCTTGGTAATTTGAATATCCAAAAAATCCAAAGACACTTGGCTGTACTTGCATGTAAGTTTTATATTCATGGTATTATCATTCAGGACATCTAGGAAAGCAAGAAGGTCCTGTTCTGAGCCCTGCCAAATCATGAGAATATCATCAATAAATCGGACCCAGAACAGGACCTTCTCGATATAGGCGATGGGGTTGACAAAAAATATCTGTCTCTCCCAGTTGCCCATGAAGAGGTTAGCATACGAGGGGGCAAAAGCCGCCCCCATCGCAGTACCTCTTTGCTGTACATATATTGTTTCCTTAAAGATGAAATAATTATGCTCCAATCCAAATTTGAGCAAATCGAGGAGAAAACGAATCAAATTTCTATCCAAATCAGTAGTCTGCAAAAAAGACTCTACTGCCATGATGCCATGATGATGTTGTATGGCAGTGTATAATGATTCAACGTCTAATGACACCAACCACATGTCATCTTCCATGGGTATGCCATCAATTTTGCCCAATACATCTCCTGTATCTCTAATATAAGAGGGTAAGTTGCATACCAAGGGCTTTAGATAAGAATCCAGATATTTACCGATTATTTCACATAAACTTCCGTTTCCTGACACGATAGGTCTTCCAGGTGGTGTAGACATGTTCTTGTGGATTTTTGGTGTAAAGTAAATACAAGCCAATTTTGGATACATCGGAATTAAATTAGATCTGAGCTCCTTGGTTATTACTCCTTCCAGAAATGCTTTCTCCAAGATGTCCTGTAATTCACCCTGGAAGGTAAGAGTAGGGTTAAACGTCAATCTTCGATAGCAGTTAGTGTCTTTCAGTTGTCTAAATGCCTCTTTTTCATACATCTTAGTAGATTGGATAACAATATTTCCCCCTTTATCCGCGGGTTTGATTATTATATCCCTCATGCCTTTCAATTCCTTCAGTGCTTTTCTTTGATCTGCAGATAAATTGTCTTGCACTATTTTATTCGGAATTTCCCCAAATTCTTTAGTTACAAGCTTTACAAATAGATCTATATTGGGATATAGGTTCAAAGGGGGGAATTTTTGGGGTTTGGGTGGTACAAACTTACCCATATTTGTAGTTTCTCCTTGTTTTCCACTGAGTTCTTCCAAAGTCCTAATCATCTCTAAGTCCTGTTCTGTCCATTCCATTCCAAATTCTGATTTACCATGCAATTTTTTAAGGACCAATTTGCGCGCAAATAAATTGAGATCTGTTATCGCTGAGAAAGAGTCAAAGGGGGAAGTTGGTGAGAAAGTTAGACCTAGGCTTAACACTTCTAATTGTGGTTGTGTTAATTGTATTTCAGATAAATTAATCACCTGAAATTTTGCTTTACCAGAGTTGTCAGCCCATTTGTCTTGTCTTCTATAGCTATCATTTCTCCTCTTATTCATATTTCTCCTCAGATTGTAAATACGATTCGTTGGCACACTATCATTCTCTCTTGATGACATAGATGAGATGGAAGATGCTCTAGAGCTAGTATCTTCTCTATTGGTACGATTGCTTTGCCATCTGTATACCGTACCACTCTTAAAGTCTTGGAGATCCCGCTGAAATTTTTTCATTTTAGTGTCTTTCACTTCTTTTTCCCATGATGGAAATTGGGCTTCAATATCTTTGTTTAATGTCTCCATCTCTAATGTCGTCAGATTTTCAGATAGCTTTTTGCGAGTATCTTCAATATCTGTGTCCAACTTATCCAAACCTCTCTTATTATTGCCAATCAATAGCTCCATTAGTGATCTAGAGCAAAGATTACAGGCTTCCTCCCACCTTGTTCGAAAATTTTCTTCCTCTATGGGGAAGGAGGGCATGATCCTCACCCTTAGTCCTCTAGGTATAAGACCTTTGGCTAAATATTTCTCTAATGATGCCTTGTTCCACCAGGTGCGTGTTCTCTTTTTCAAAAGAGATTTAATTGAATTTTTTAGATCTGTTTTTTGCCCACTTTCAATAGAACCATTCTGCACCGTGTCTCCACTGAAAACAGTATCCATGCATGATAGCCAAGTCTGATCCCTGGCTTTAATATCCATAATGGCCACACACTGTAAACAAAGTACAGCAATCAAATCATTAACCCAATACTAGGCCTAAATAAAGAACGGCACTTCCAAAATACATAATATATCAGAAAAGAGCAATCAGGAAGCTTCAATGCCAATAAAAATATCAATTTTTATTCATAACAAAACATGATAAAAACCTTAGTAACCAGTGGTGAGACATGTGACAGAATAATACTGTCTGCATACAGGAATATACCACAAAAAATAAAATAATACACATCAAAAAATGCCTAAGATAATAACTCCAGAAATGCACAAAAAATATAGCAATAAAGCACCTACATAGTAATAAGTGTATAATAAAGCCCACATATGATAAAATATTACTATATTAGAGATTTATCATTAAATAATGGACAAATAACGAGCCTAAATGGCTACAGACAGCATGTAATATATGTACAAAATCGCTGTTTCTAATATATAAGGAGACCAAGTAAGTATATAGACAAAGTGTCACCAGAATTTCTGTCTCTGATATAGAAAAATTAGTAGGCAAGTATATGGACAAAATGTCACCAATATCTATAAAGGAAGAGTTCCATAGAGTCTAAAATAGACTATGTAGTGGTAGAGAAAAGGGTTAATCTAATATACTATAAAGTATGCACATAGTGTCTGGCAAATAGAAAACCCTATTCCCTCACACATAACATAGAGCGCATTATACCGCTGTAAGAAAGCCTATGCCTTGCATAGCCTGGGCATTTTTTGACATCGCAAAGGATGACCCAACTCATGTTGTCTGTAAGATTTGTCAACAAAATCTCAGTAGAGGCCAAAAAATCACTAGCTTGAGTACTTCATGCATGAACCGTGACATGGATATGAGGCATAAGTTGCAGTGGGAAGCTCACTGTGCTACAATGCGGCCTAGTGGGCCGGATCAACCACCGCCTGCCCTATCAAGTGCATCCGCGTCCTCTTCATCCTCTGTGACTGTGGGGACAGCAGTCGCACATGGTTTTGGATGCAGACCTTCCACCTCTTTACCCGCAACAGCCAGTGTGATTGGCAGGTTGTCAGGACATTTGCACGTGGAAACACCTGCTGGTGTTGAGTGCGCTCCGACATCGACACCACATTTTGATCAAGGCAACATAACATCTCCGCCTGCACCTTCCTCGCAGACCAGCAGTTTGCCGGGGACACCCTACTCAACTCCATCTAAGCACGGCAGCCAGCCCTCAGTCCCTCAGATGTGGACAAGTAAAAGACAATTTCTTCCTAGCCATGACAAAGTTAACAGGTTGAATTTCTCCATCTGCAAGCTGTTGGCTACAAAAATGCTGCCTTTCCACCTGGTGGACACAGAGGATTTTCGAGACCTTATGTCCGTCGCAGTGCCCCAGTACCAGATGCCCAGTCGCCACTACTTCTCAAAGAAAGCTGTGCCTGCGCTACACCAGCATGTCGCACACAACATCAACGCTTCCTTGAGAAACTCTGTGTGTGACAGAGTGCATTTCACCACAGACACTTGGACGAGTAGACATGGACAGGGGCGTTACATGTCGGTGACTGGGCACTGGGTAACTATGGCGACATCAGGAGAAGAGGCTGCTGTCCGAGTCTTGCTGTTCCCACGAGTTGCTCGTCGATCCTCTGTATCTAGAAGTTCCTCCACTGCTTCTGCCTCCTCAACCTCCTCTCGGTCCTCCACCTGCACCCAAAGCCTGTCTGATAATGCCACCCGCGTTGTAACTGGGCAGATTGAATCCTGCACACCTCACTATGCTGTTACCCGGGCTCAACGGCATCAGGCAGTGTTTACATTGAAATGTCTGGGAAATGTGAGTCACACAGCTGAGGAGTTGTGGTCAGCTCTGGAGACCGAGTTCCATTAATGGTTGTCTCCACTCAACCTGCAGCCAGGGAAGGCTGTATGCGACAATGTTGCAAACCTGGGTGCGGCCCTTCGCTGGGGCAATGTCACACACGTGCCTTGTATGGCTCACGTTTTGAACCTGGTTGTCCATCAATTTTTATCCCACTATCCCGGACTAGATGGGCTTCTGCAGAGAGCACGGTCGCTGTGTGCTCACTTCGGCCGTTTGCATCCCGCAGCTCGACGACTTGCATCTCTACAGAAGTCGTTGGGTCTGCCAGTTCACTGGCTGAAATGCGATGTGCCCACATGGTGGAATTCAACTCTGCACATGTTGCAGTGACTGTGGCAGCACCGACGAGCCCTGGTGCAATACGTTATGACGTATAGCCTGGGCCAACGAGATCAAGAGGTGGAGCAAATCACGCTGCAGAAGTGGTCTCAGATCAAGGACCTATGCACCTTTCTGCACAGTTTTGAAATAGCAACGAAGATGTTTAGTGCTGACGATGCCATTATTAGCATGACCATTCCAGTGATTTACATGCTGGAGCACACCATACACAGTGTTCGGAGTCAGGTGGTGGAACAAGAGGAGGAGGATGAGAAACAGGAGGAGTCGTATGCGGAAGGGATCATATCTACAAGGTCAAGAAGGTTGGCATCACCAAGGCGGCTGGCATTGGAGGCTGGGGGAGAGCCATTACCGAGGGCGCATGGTAGCAGCCAAACTGTTGAGGAAGGTGCAGGAGGCGAGGAAGAAGTGGAGGACGAACTGGCGCCGGGCATGGAAGACTCATCAGATGAGGGAGACCTTGATCAAATTTCTGTTGTGCGAGGTTGGGGGGAGAGGGCAGACGTAGGAAGCATGATTCTCACCTCACCACCACCAAGACAACAAGGACTTGGTCCTCCTGGATGCGCAAGACACATGAATGCCTTCTTGCTGCACTACCCGCAACATGACCCTCGGATTGTCAGAATTCAAAGTAATGCCGACTACTGGGTTGCCACACTCTTAGATCCCTGGTACAAAAGCAAATTTGGCGAAATAATTCCTGCCATAGAAAGGGATTCACGCATGCAGGAGTATCAGCAGAGACTGTTACAGAATCTAACATCTGCTTTTCCACAAAACACCAGTGGTGCACGAAGTGAATATCTGAGTTCTAACTTGCCAACCGTGGGACTATCAAGTCATCATTCAAACCGCAGCAGTAACATCGTATTTGGTGGTAACAGCAATTTTTTCCAATCATTTCAAGATTTTTTAGACCATCCTTTGCAAGGCCACAGGAGACAAGAAGTCTGACGCACAGCCAACGCCTAGAGAGGATGGTACAAGAGTATGTCCAAGTTAACATCGATGCCATGACTGTGGAACTGGACCCTTGCTAATTTTGGGTTTCCAATCTTGAAAAATGGTCTGCGCTCGCCACTCACGCCTTGGAGATCTTGTCGTGCCCCGCAGCCAGCGTTCTCTCTGAACGTGTGTTCAGCGTTGCTGGTGGTGTGCTGACAGATAAGCGCACGCGGCTGTCCAGTGACAATGTAGACAGACTAACGTTCATCAAAATGAACAAATCCTGGATCCGCAAGGACTTTTCTACCCCTGTGTCATCTTGGGGAGACAAAAAGCTTGATGATTTTTGAAAATCACCTCACCAACTGTTTTAAAAACTCTGGCGAAATTGATGCCACTTAAGTGGTGTCGGTGGCTGAATTTTTGGAAAAAATGGAGACTCTTTATTTAGTCCCCTTGCTGAGTTTTACATGACGTTGCCATCGTCAATTCCAGGTGGGTGGGGTCGTCTGCAGAGTTGTTTACTCATACTATGGCCTGTGTTATGGACCTGGTGGTTAGGAGCACCCGGAACGACCTGATGGTTAAACTCACACAGGACAAGCTCTGGGAAGTGGGAGCTCTGCTGACCGCAACCCCTAATCCTATCACACAACTAGAAATAGCCGTGGAGCGTACCTAACACGACCTAGACGCCTCTTCACAGCCTAAGAGCTAACTAGCCCTAAAGATAGAAAATAAAGCCTACCTTGCCTCAGAGAAATTCCCCAAAGGAAAAGGCAGCCCCCCACATATATTGACTGTGAGTTAAGATGAAAGTCACAAACACAGAAATGAAACAGGTTTCAGCAAAGGGAGGCCAGACTTACTAAACAGACTGAGGATAGGAAAGGTATCTTTGCGGTCAGCACAAAAAACTACAGAAGACCACGCAGAGTGTGCAAAAAGACCTTCGCACCGACTCACGGTGCGGAGGTGCCACTCTGCATCCCAGAGCTTCCAGCTAGCAAGGCAAAATCATGATAGCCAACTGGACAAGGAAGCAATGAACAAATAATAACTAGCAGGGACTTAGCTTCTGCTGCAGTAGACAGGTCACCAGAAAGATCCAAGAGCGAACTGAACCAGTACAAGAACATTGACAGCTGGCATGGAGTAACGATCTGAGTGGAGTTAAATAGAACAGCCAGCCAAAGAATAAACTACGTCACCTGTGGAAGGAACCTCAGAAGCAGCAGCTCCACTCACAGCCACCAGAGGGAGTCCATGGACAGAACTCGCCGAAGTACCATTCATGACCACAGGAGGGAGTTTGAAAACAGAATTCACAACAGTACCCCCCCTTGAGGAGGGGTCACCGAACCCTCACCAGAGCCCCCAGGCCGATCAGGATGAGCTAAATGAAAGGCGCGAACTAGATCGGCAGCATGAACATCAGAGGCAAAAACCCAGGAATTATCTTCCTGACCATAACCCTTCCACTTGACCAGGTACTGGAGTTTCCGTCTCGAAATAAGAGAATCCAAAATCTTCTCCACCACATACTCCAACTGCCCCTCGACCAACACCGGGGCAGGAGGATCAACGGAGGGAACCATAGGCGCCACGTATCTCCGCAATAACGACCTATGGAACACATTATGGATGGCAAAAGAAGCTGGAAGGGCCAAACGAAATGACACAGGATTGAGAACCTCAGAAATCTTATACGGACCAATGAAATGAGGCTTAAACTTAGGAGAGGAAACCTTCATAGGAACATGACGAGATGACAACCAAACCAAATCCCCAACACGAAGTCGGGGACCAACACAGCGCCGGCGGTTAGCGAAACGTTGAGCCTTCTCCTGGGACAATGTCAAATTGTCCACCACATGAGTCCAAATCTGCTGCAACCTATCCACCACCGTATCCTCACCAGGACAGTCCGAAGGCTCAACCTGCCCTGAAGAGAAACGAAGATGGAAACCAGAATTACAGAAAAAAGGCGAAACCAAAGTAGCCGAGCTGGCCCGATTATTAAGGGCGAACTCAGCCAAAGGCAAGAAGGACACCCAATCATCCTGATCAGCAGAAACAAAGCATCTCAGATATGTCTCCAAAGTCTGATTAGTTCGTTCGGTTTGGCCATTTGTCTGAAGATGGAAAGCCAAAGAAAAAGACAAATCAATGCCCATCTTAGCACAAAAGGACCGCCAAAACCTCGAAACAAACTGGGAACCTCTGTCCGAGACGATATTCTCCGAAATGCCATGCAAACGAACCACATGCTGGAAAAACAATGGCACCAAATCAGAGGAGGAAGGCAATTTAGACAAGGGTACCAAATGAACCATCTTAGAGAAGCGATCACAAACCACCCAAATGACCGACATCCTTTGAGAGACAGGGAGATCTGAAATAAAATCCATGGAAATATGCGTCCAGGGCCTCTTCGGGACCGGCAAGGGCAAAAGCAACCCACTGGCACGAGAACAGCAGGGCTTAGCCCGAGCACAAGTCCCACAGGACTGCACAAAAGAACGCACATCCCGTGACAAAGAAGGCCACCAAAAGGATCTAGCCACCAAATCTCTGGTACCAAAGATTCCAGGATGACCCGCCAACACCGAACAATGAACCTCAGAGATAACTCTACTAGTCCATCTATCAGGGACAAACAGTTTCTCCGCTGGACAACGGTCAGGTCTATCAGCCTGAAACTTCTGCAGCACACGCCGCAAATCAGGGGAGATGGCAGACAAAATTACCCCCCCTTTGAGAATACCCGCCGGCTCAGGAACACCCGGAGAGTCAGGCACAAAACTCCTTGACAGGGCATCAGCCTTCACATTCTTAGAGCCTGGAAGGTACGAAACCACAAAATCAAAACGGGAGAAAAACAGCGACCATCGAGCCTGTCTAGGATTCAACCGTTTGGCAGACTCGAGATAAGTCAAATTCTTGTGATCCGTCAAGACCACCACGCGATGCTTGGCTCCTTCAAGCCAATGTCGCCACTCCTCGAATGCCCACTTCATGGCCAACAACTCTCGATTGCCAACATCATAATTGCGCTCAGCAGGCGAGAATTTTCTAGAAAAGAAGGCACATGGTTTCATCACCGAGCCATCAGAACTTCTTTGCGACAAAACAGCCCCTGCTCCAATCTCAGAAGCATCAACCTCAACCTGAAACGAGAGCGAAACATCTGGCTGGCACAACACAGGGGCAGAAGAAAAATGACGCTTCAACTCCTGAAAAGCCTCTACAGCCGCCGAGGACCAATTGACCACATGAGCACCTTTCTTGGTCAAATCAGTCAACGGTTTAGCAACACTAGAAAAATTAGCGATGAAGCGACGGTAAAAATTAGCAAAACCCAGGAACTTCTGCAGGCTCTTCACAGATGTCGGCTGAGTCCAATCATAAATGGCCTGAACTTTAACAGGGTCCTTCTCGATAGTAGAAGGGGAAAAAATGAAACCCAAAAATGAAACCTTCTGAACCCCAAAGAGACATTTCAACCCCTTCACAAACAAGGAATTCGCACGAAGGACCTGGAACACCATTCTGACCTGCTTCACATGAGACTCCCAATCATCCAAAAAGACCAAAATATCATCCAAATATACAATCATGAATCTATCCAAGTACTCTCGGAAGATGTCATGCATAAAGGACTGAAACACAGATGGAGCATTAGAAAGCCCGAGTGGCATAACCAGGTACTCAAAATGGCCCTCGGGCGTATTAAATGCTGTTTTCCATTCATCGCCCTGTTTAATTCACACAAGATTATACGCCCCTCGAAGATCTATCTTGGTGAACCAACTAGCCCCCTTAATCCGAGCAAACAAATCAGACAGCAGCGGCAAAGGGTACTGAAATTTGACTGTGATCTTATTAAGAAGGCAGTAATCAATACAAGGTCTCAAAGAGCCATCCTTCTTGGCCACAAAAAAGAACCCTGCTCCCAACGGTGATGACGACGGGCGAATATGACCTTTCTCCAAGGATTCCTTTATATAACTCCGCATAGCAGCGTGCTCTGGCACAGATAAATTAAACAGTCGGCCCTTAGGAAACTTACTACCAGGAATCAAATTAATAGCACAATCGCAATCCCTATGAGGAGGTAAGGCACCGGATTTGGGCTCTTCAAATACATCTCGGTAATCTGACAAAAACTCAGGGACTTCAGAAGGAGTGGAAGGCGAAATTGACAGCAATGGAACATCACCATGTACCCCCTAACAACCCCAGCTGGACACAGACATAGATTTCCAATCCAATACTGGATTATGGACCTGTAGCCATGGCAACCCCAAAACGACCACATCATGCAGATTATGCAACACCAAAAAGCGAATATCCTCCTGATGTGCAGGAGCCATGCACATGGTCAATTGAGTCCAGTACTAAGGCTTATTCTTGGCCAAAGGCGTAGCATCAATTCCTCTCAATGGAATAGGATACTGCAAGGGCTCCAAGAAAAAACCACAGCGCCTGGCAAACTCCAAGTCCATCAAATTCAGGGCAGCGCCTGAATCCACAAATGTCATAACAGAATAGGACGACAGAGAGCAAATCAGAGTAACGGACAAAAGAAATTTAGACTGTACCGTACCAATGGTGGCAGACCTAGCGAACCGCTTAGTGCGCTTAGGACAATCGGAGATAGCATGAGTGGAATCACCACAGTAAAAACATAGCCCATTCTGACGTCTGTGTTCTTGCCGTTCAGCTCTGGTCAAAGTCCTATCACATTGCATAGGCTCAGGCCTATGCTCAGAGAATACCGCCAAATGGTGCACAGCTTTGCGCTCACGCAAGCGCCGATCGATCTGAATGGCCAAGGACATAGACTCATTCAGACCAGCAGGCGTGGGAAATCCCACCATGACATCCTTAAGGGCTTCAGAAAGACCCTTTCTGAAAATTGCCGCCAGGGCACACTCATTCCACTGAGTAAGCACAGACCACTTTCTAAACTTCTGACAGTACACCTCCGCTTCATCCTGACCCTGACACAAAGCCAGCAGGATTTTCTCTGCCTGATCCACTGAATTTGGTTCATCATAAAGCAATCCAAGCGCCAGAAAAAACGCATCTACATCACGCAATGCAGGGTCTCCTGGCGCAAGGGAAAATGCCCAGTCTTGAGGGTCACCACGCAACAAAGAAATAATGATTTTTACTTGTTGAACGGGGTCACCAGAGGAGCGGGGTTTCAAAGCTAGAAACAGTTTACAATTATTTTTGAAATTCAGGAATTTAGATCTATCCCCAGAAAACAAATCAGGAATTGTAATTCTAGGCTCTAACATCGGATTCTGAACCACAAAATCTTGAATGTTTTGTACCCTTGCAGTGAGATGATCCACACAAGAGGACAGACCTTGAATGTCCATATCTACACTTGTGTCCTGAACCACCCAGAGGTTAAGGGGAAAAGAAAGACAAAAAACACTGCAGAGAAAAAAAAAAGGTCTCAGAACTTCTCTCATCCCTCTATTGAGATGCATTAATACTTTGGGCCAGCTGTACTGTTATGGACCTGGTGGTTAGGAGCACCCGGAACGACCTGATGGTTAAACTCACACAGGACAAGCTCTGGGAAGTGGGAGCTCTGCTGACCGCAACCCCTAATCCTATCACACAACTAGAAATAGCCGTGGAGCGTACCTAACACGACCTAGATGCCTCTTCACAGCCTAAGAGCTAACTAGCCCTAAAGATAGAAAATAAAGCCTACCTTGCCTCAGAGAAATTCCCCAAAGGAAAAGGCAGCCCCCACATATATTGACTGTGAGTTAAGATGAAAGTCACAAACACAGAAATGAAACAGGTTTCAGCAAAGGGAGGCCAGACTTACTAAACAGACTGAGGATAGGAAAGGTATCTTTGCGGTCAGCACAAAAAACTACAAAAGACCACGCAGAGTGTGCAAAAAGACCTCCGCACCGACTCACGGTGCGGAGGTGCCACTCTGCATCCCAGAGCTTCCAGCTAGCAAGGCAAAATCATGATAGCCAACTGGACAAGGAAACAATGAACAAATAATAACTAGCAGGGACTTAGCTTCTGCTGGAGTAGACAGGTCACCAGAAAGATCCAAGAGCGAACTGAACCAGTACAAGAACATTGACAGCTGGCATGGAGTAACGATCTGAGTGGAGTTAAATAGAACAGCCAGCCAAAGAATAAACTACGTCACCTGTGGAAGGAACCTCAGAAGCAGCAGCTCCTCTCACAGCCACCAGAGGGAGTCCATAGACAGAACTCGCCGAAGTACCATTCATGACCACAGGAGGGAGTTTGAAAACAGAATTCACAACAGGCCTGGGATTCAGAGGTCTGCTCCAAAGCTTCAGTGTCTGCTAGTCAGCAGAGTAGCCCAGCCACCCACCGCCTGTTTACCTAAGTACAATTTTTAACGGCATCTGGCCCAGGAAATCCTTTTGGGCCTAATAGCAATTTCTGCTACTCAGCAGCGTACCCCACCCATGAAGCAAGCTACACCGCCTGTTTACCTAAGTACTATTTTTTAACGGCATCTGGCCCAGGAAATCCTTTTGGGTCTAGTAGCAATTTCTGCTACTCAGCAGAGTACCCCACTGATGAAGCAAGCTACATCGCCTTCTTTCTTTCTCAATCTAACCCCTCGGCTCTGGGGTGTCCACCCTCCCTTCAGCTCTCTCCTTCTCACAGGTGGACTATCGTGTATTTTCACACTGTGGTGAATCTTTTGGGCCCAGGCATAAGAAGTCGTCGAGGTAATGGATAATATGTGTCGCCTTACAAATGTCCATGCCGACACATTCGAGGAAGCAACTAAACGCCTCAAATAGTGAGCAGGATATGGAGCACACCATGGGCAAACAGCGATCTATGTAGTATGCTCCTTCACAGAAGCAGCCCAATGGGAGGACACTATTCAGAGGCACAGGTAGTAATCAGAACGTCCCCTCAATGTCTGTTTTGGCCATTAGGCTGCCCCTTACCAACTTCTTAACCCGCCTGATTGCCTCGTCAAAGGAGGTACAGTACATAGTACTGTACTTGGTTCCGCGTCAATGTTGTCGTTTACTGACCTGCCCCTTGGATATGACAAATGGTGGATTAGTCTGAATGTATTGGGTTCATTATTTGGCACAACTCCCAACGGGGGTACCACTACGTCTTCTAAGGAAAGTGTTCTGAATGGACCCGCCGCCATTCTACCTAAAGATATTTATTTTTTTATTTTTTTGTCAAGACGTCTGGGTGTTGGTAGAGTGAGTTTAGATTTTTACTCCAGCCTTTCTTTATTTTAGAAGGGAATGACATGCCTATATCTGTGTTTCCTCCTCCTTTTACTCCTTCGCCTCTTTTATTTTCGCATGACTATATGTAGTTGTGACTTTTCCATGTGTTTGTTGTGTCTTCTGAGCAGTTTGTCAGCTTTTGGACACCTTTTAATGTGTTTTCTATGTGTTTTCCATGTGTTTGTATGTGTTTGTGTTTGCCTGCCATTGGTTTCAATGGGGTTCGACGGTGTTCAACGAACAGTTTGGCGAACACCTCCCTGTTCGACGAACCGAACCCGAACACTAGGGAGGTGGCTCAACACTAGTGCTGGCTGAAACAGTGCTAGGAAAATGTATGGAGATAATCTTTGTTTAATGATGAATCTTTGACATTGAGCTTACTTAGCGTAAATGAATTATTGTTTGGGGACAAAAAGCTTAAAAAAGTTGAGAGATCTGGATCTATCAATTCAATATAATAATGAGGCCACCATAATGAATCCAACACCTTCATTGCCACCCAAACAGCATGTTGAGGAAGTGAAATCTAATCAAAAACTACAGTCACCAAATAACATATACAGTTGTGGCCAAAAGTATTGACACCCCTACAATTCTGTCAGATAATACTCAGTTTGTTCCTGAAAATGATTGCAAACACAAATTCTTTGGTATTATTATCTTCATTTAATTTGTCTTAAATGAAAAAAAACACAAAAGAGAATGAAGCAAAAAGCAAAACATTGATCATTTCACACAAAACTCCAAAAATGGGCAAGACAAAAGTATTGGCACCCTCAGCCTAATACTTGGTTGCACAACCTTTAGCCAAAATAACTGTGACCAACCGCTTCCGGTAACCATCAATGAGTTTCTTACAATGCTCTGCTGGAATTTTAGACCATTCTTCTTTGGCAAACTGCTCCAGGTCCCTGATATTTGAATGACTATGTACAGTGGCTTGTAAATACTCATGAGATAGTAAAGAATGGTCCAGTTCAATTCACTCGCATATTTTACAATAGTCGTTATCAGAATTCCTCAAAGGACACACAATATCAACATACTAAAATGGTTAAATATTCATACAATAAAGAGCCATACCAATGTGTCGGTAGCAGTGATGAGCGAATGTGTTTGGTTAACATAATCGAGTCCCTGCGTTCAACAGTTGCAACACATGCGGGGATTGCCTGTTTGTTAGGCAATGTATGCATGTAGCCACAAGGACTCGAGCATATTATCCGACCACGTTCGTTCATCACTTGTTGGTCACCATTTTACAGATCTAGACGTGTTGAAGGGTCTCACTAGGGTGTGAATCTTCTTAATTGTCTAAACAATGATGTCTAAACAATGAAGAGAAAAAAGTATTGCTGCACAGCCTGAATGTAACGTACTGGTAAGAACACAGTCACTTGTGGGTGTAGGGCTTCAGTAACTGGAGGTGCTCGCATACGAAAAAACAAACAATCCAGTATAAATATGAAAAAAGAAGAACTGCGGCAGCACTCACCAGATAGCGTAGATCAAACCTTTATTGAAGGTAAAAAATCCATCATGACGTGTTCACGGCTCGGGGGAGTGCGGACATAGTGGAAGTGAGCAGGGGAAGACAACAGCTGTTTCGCGCTCTACCAGCGCTTCTACAGGTCTCAGGACCTGTAGGGTAGAGCGCGAAACAGCTGTTGTCTTCCCCTGCTCACTTCCACTATGTCCGCACTCCCCCGAGCCGTGAACACGTCATGATGGATTTTTTACCTTCAATAAAGGTTTGATCTACGCTATCTGGTGAGTGCTGCCGCAGTTCTTCTTTTTTCATATTTATACTTCTTAATTGTCTATCTCCGTGAGTCATTTTACTTGCACCGAGAAAAACCACTCGTGATTGACGGCACAGACACTAGCAGCAAATGTATTTATTGATCGGAAGGCACATACTTTTATAGGTTATCAATTATCAATCTAAATCTGTGGTTAAACCCCAAAGTCCTCCTTCTTTTGGTAGGACTTTAATCAATATTCATTATCTATTATGATTGTTTTTCTCCTAAGTATTACCTCATTCTTTACTAGCTGAGTGGACACATTGTCATATCAGAGTCCACTTGAGTGTTGTATAACCTGTTGACAGGTATGACTTAGAGCATGTACACACATCAATTAATATTTGTGATTCTTATATATATTCAGCAAAGTGTTCATGTTGTATGTACGCATCCATTTTGAATATCTTCATAATAATTATTCTTAACAGACGTATGAGCAGCTGGCCAGTCAAGAGACCAAGCCTGATCGAGTGTCAGTCAGTCCATAAATCCGGTCAATGAAGAGTGTGCAGAAAGGTTGAGAATAATAGCCCTCAGGTAAATCTGCTAAAACCATTCACTCCACCTCCTGATGAGTTCATTGCACCAGAAGCCAATATAATAATGAGAGGAAATCAGGGGGATCTACCTATTAACCCCATTTTGTCTGTGGCCTCTTCTTTACAATTGCCTATAGCCATTTCGGAGCATGAAGTAAGGAGATTAACGAACTTCCCTGTGAGCATTGTCAGCTCGATTTTTGAAACTGACGACTCAAGGGTAACATATCTGAACAAGGAGAAGGTAATGCCTTTATTAAAGAGCCCTGCAAAACTGTTACACTTCTTCGCCATGAAAGGAAGAAAGCACACACACAAAAAAAGACTAAATCGGGAAGAAAAAGTGGAAAACAAGTTGGCAGAAGAAAATAATAATAATTTTTTATTTATATAGCGCCAACATATTCCGCAGCACTAGATCAAAAGAACTAAGGGTTAACTAAAATGGAGGGAAAACTAGGCAGCAATGATCTGGCATTATTGAAATGCTAGGCACTTTCAATATTTCTAAGCATGTTCTCTCATGATGTGGAATTATGGGGAAAGAACTATTATTATTATACATTTTTATAGCGCCATTTATTCCATGGCACTTTACATGTGAAAAGGGGGCAAATATAGACAAATACATTAAACATGAGCAAAAAACAAGGCACACAGGTACATAAGGAGGGAGGACCCTGCCCGCGAGGGCTCAGTCTGCAGGGGATCGGTGAGGATACACTAGGAGAGGGTAGAGCTGGTTGTGCAGCGGTTCAATAGGTTGAGGATCACTGCAGGCAGTAGGCTTGTCGGAAGAGGTGAGTTTTCAGGTTCTTTTTGAAGGTTTCTATGGTAGGCGAGAGTCTGATGTGTTGGGGTAGAGAGTTCCAGAGTATGGGGGAAGCACGGGAGAAGTCTTGGATGTGGTTATGGGAAGAAGAGATGAGAGGGGAAAAGAGAAGGAGATCTTGAGAGGATCGGAGGTTGCGTGTCCATCAGCAAAAATTGATTTATTTGATACTTTCTTAGATTTTAATGCATTTATAAAGAAAATAATGGTCAGTAGGCATTATGAGATGACTAATCATAAAATAAAGATATAGAATATAAAAAAATAACTTTAGAAGAAGATTGAAGCACTAGCAGAGTACATTTGCAATAGAGCCATCTACACTAGAAAAAAATCTAACAATTGATGGGGCACAACTGCAGGACTGAGGGCTGGTTGATTTGCTGAGAGAGGGTCTGGACTGTGAATGAGCTGCAGGTGGAGATGAATTGAGAAAGATGTGATGTTCTCAGTGTCTGAGATCGGTCAAAAACAGCAGGCATGTTCAGTTCTATACCAGCTGACGGGCTCTCACTCATCCCAACTGTAGCAGGTAAAAAGTGATGGTTCTGTGGTCGAAGACCTGTGTGAGAACACTTGCCACAGTTGTAGCTGAGGATGCAGTACTTGTTGTGGTTGCATCACTCCATATCTGTGCGGCATCCTTATTTTCCTTCTCCACCTCCTCTACTGAGCTGCTCAGCTGCATACCTCTGGGTTCACACTAAGTGGGATCTACAACCCCATCATCATCCTTTCTGTTCTCTCACTCCTTGCCCTGAGAGTCACCCTCCTTCTCTTCCTCCCTTGACAGTACAATACAGTCTACATGCACCTCAGGTATCTGAGTCTTATCAGGATCACCTCCATCTTTGGGGGTTATGGTCTGGTGACGAGGGTCTGGATTATACTCGGACCCTACTTTGCTTGGCCCCAGATGCGACTGAAAAAATGTTGGGCATTGGTGCAGATGTTTTCCTTTTCTTTATTCTGTGCATCTCTAGAGTAGACCTCTGATGTCCATGGAATAGAATGCGTGAACAGCTCTGTAGACTCACCCATCTGTTGTTCTCCACAGTCAGTTGGGTGGTTGGAGAGTTCTGACGTGGGGGGAAACAAGGGTGATTTGGGTGCCACCTCTGAGGAGTATACTGCGTGTGATGTTAAGGTGGAGGAAGAGGAGATGCCTCTTGATGCAGCACTTGCCATCCACTGGAGCACATACTCTTTATGGCCCTCATCTACAAGGCATAGATGAGGGCATCCCACAAGCTTGCTGCCTCAGTGTAACCCTGGACTCTGATCTCTCTTTCAAAACACATATCAATACCCTTTCCACTTCCTGCGAGTACAACTTAAAAATATTTCCTGGATCTGTATATTCCTTAACCAAGAATCTGCAACACCCCTAGTTCATGCACTCATTATCTCCCACCTCGACTACTGCAACCTCCTGCTTGTGGCCTCCCTTCTAAAAGTCTTGCACCCCTCCAATCTACTCTAAACTCTGGGGCCTGACAAAATCACCTATCCACATGCCATTCCCTGGCCTCTCCTCTTTGTCAATCTATTCACTGGCTCCCTATTACCCAGATACTCCAGTTCAAAACCCTTACCATAGCATGCAAAGCCATCCACAACCTGTCTTAAATGATGCTACAAAGGAAGCTTTCATTTTATTTTTGTAAGCCATTAAAAGGTATCATAACTGGAAGATTAACTTGTTTTCCCCCACTGAGAGAAATCTTTTTGATTTCTCCTGGTATGCACCTATTCACACTAGTTTGGATGTGCCAGTCTTTTTTCTGTCATTTCTATGTTAGCTTACTGACTGAGCACTCCTCCCTTCACCATGTGTTTTTAACTACATCTAATCACACTTGGTTCCGGCCAACCCATATGTAGGCTTTGCTAACAGAGGTGTCCACATTCACCCAAGCATACAGACATTAGCCTTGGGTAAGTGTTCACATTTGGACAGGGAGGTCAGGGACCCATCAGTTTAATGAGACCACCTTGACGATGGTTGATGGGCTCACACTATTTGGCCAAATCCTGTGCAAAGCGTCTCTCAAATATTTTTCCTAAAGCCATTTTACTATTCATATTTCATGTATTTCCTATTACACAATGCTTTGGCACGATAGAGTGCAACTTTTTCTTGTATACTGTATATGGAGGTAGCTGCTCCTGGTATGCACCTATTCACATTAGTTTGGATGTGCCAGTCTTTTTTGTCATTTCTATGTTAGGGATCCAAGTAAAGACATAGCCTCCCTTAGTGACATCTTAGGATTTTTCCTTGCTAGTGTCACCTTCGATATTATAGTCAATTTTTTTGACTCTGGAAGAAAACACCTTTGACTTACGGAGTCTAGATGCAGTCCTAGGAAGGATTGGAAGGTTTCTGGAACCAATGTGGATTTTTTTAAATTGACGATCAATCCTAACTCCTGCAGGGATGAAATTGTATTAGATAGATGATCCTCACACCGAGAGACAGATCTTCCTACCACTAGAAAATCACCACATTTGGATCCTTCAAAAGAAACCTGAAAACCCATCTCTTCAAAGAAGCTTACAACCTGTAATGACCACACAGCCACCTCAACACCATCGGAGCTACTGCAACCCTCAACCTACTGTCTCCTTCCCCATAATCCTGTAGAATGTAAGCCCGCAAGGGCAGGGTCTTCTTCCCTCTGTATCAGTCTGTTATTGTTAGTTTTGTTTACTGTAAATGATATTTGTATTTTGACGTAACCCCTTCTCATGTACAGCACCATGCAATTAATGTTGTTTTATAAGTAATAATAATAATTAGATAGACTGTTCCCACACTGAGAGACAGATATTCCTACTACTAGAAAATCATCTAGGTAGGGTACAATTAGAGTATCCTGTTGGCGCAGGTAAGCCATCACCTCTAGCACCACTTTCGTGAATACACGAGGAGCCATCGAAATACCAAAGGGCATTGCTGCATATTGGAAGTGATGAATCTGTCCTGCCAGGTTGACTGACACTCTCAGGTACCGTTGGTTCTTGGTGTGTATGGGGAGATGGTAATAGGCATCTTTTAAGTCTATTCCCGCCATCACGCATCTAGGAAATAGAAGTTTGATAGTAGAACCAATGGATTCCATTTTAAAGGTACGGTTATATAAAAAGGAGTTTAATTTATTGAGATTAATAATGGTTCGGAATGAACCGTCAGGTTTGGTGATCAGAAATAAAGGGGAATAAAACCCCCTTCCTTCCTGATCTTAGGGGACCTCTATCAGAGCTTTTTTAGATAGTAAGCACAGGATCTCTTAATTCAAGAGACTTTTGTTGTTCCGGCATCCTAAGAGATGTTACTATAAATGAATCCCGAGAAATTCGTTCAAATTCTAATTTTAATCCGAACTCTATGATGTCAAGGATCCACTGGCTTGATGTTACAAGTTTCCATTTTTGGAAAAAATTTTTTAGTCTACCACCAACTTGAGGACTAGCGGTATTTGTTACGCCTTGCCTCAAAGGATCCACTAAACAATGCACCTTTTTCTTTTGTGTCCTTTGTCTCCGAATGATCTCTTTGGGTTTCGAATGTTTTATTCCTGATAAAGGCTCGTCTTCTAAACGCTCTCCTGTAGGAAGGAAGAGATTGATTAGGGAATGCCTTCTTTCTCTCCCCCCGCTATGGTCAGAAGATCATTTAACGTCTTTCCAAAAAGGAACTCACTCTGGCACGGGCTTGCACAAAGTTTTGATTTTCTCTGTGCGGCCCCTTTCCAGCTCTTTAACCAGAGTGCTCGCCGGGCTGTGTTCACCAAACCGGCTGACCTGGCTGCTAAATGTAGGGAGTCTGCTGATGCAGCCGCTACAAATTCTACAGCTTCCTTAATTAGAGGGATTGTCGGCAGAATTTTATCTGGGTATTTTGCTCATCCAACTGATCCACCCAAACTAGTAATGATCTGGCAGTACATGTACTAGAAATGGCAGGTTTGAATGCCGTGTTGGCCTCCCATGATCTTTTTAATATGTTTTCTTCCTTACGATCTAGAGGGTCTAGTAAAACCCCTGAATTTTCCACTGGCAGTACAGATTATTTTGACGTGGATGCTACCACGGCATCCACCTTAGGAACCTTAGACCAGGAACTTAGTTCCTCATCACTAAAAGGGTAGCGTCTCTTAGAGGATGACGGTAAAACATCTCTTAGGTTCTGCTTATCCCATTCCTTTTCAATCAATTCTTTTATAGTTGAGATCACTGGAAAGGTTCTACGATTTTTTCTGGGCCAACTCGGCAAACATTATGTCCTGTGCGGATTTAGATCCTTTTGTATCAGGGCATCGCATCGTATTCCTAACTGATTTAACTAAATTATCTATGCTACCATCAGGGAGGCAAAGACAACCTTCATATTCTGATGAACTTGATTGGGATCTTGGAGTGTCAGAGGATTTTTCCTGCTCATCATCGGAATCTGAGCTGGCCACTGGTGAAAGGGATCTACTCGGAAAGCATCTACTTGAACCGCTGGTCTGCCCCAAAGCCTGTATTTCTTCCTGAATTATGGCTCTTGCGTCCGTAGGCGTCATTAGCCCTTTATTATACGAATTTGGGAGGAGCTGCCTGCATAGGGCACATTCTTTATGTTTGGACTTGTGTGTCCGTTTCTTAGTCTAAAAGAAGAGGGGAACATAGGAGGAATAGATCAGCTTATGGGAAGAGGATTTTAACACTCACCCAGTGAAGCTGAAAGGCACCGGTTCTGGAGGTGGAGACACCCGGGTCTTAGGTAGTTCGTCCTTTCTACCCTGCTGCCTGCTTGTGGATCGCTGTTCTCTAGGGCGACCACTGCTCTTTGCACTGCCGCTTTTAGCGCTTCCCTCCTTGCTGGGAGGATTCTGCGCTGCCATGGGTAGGTGCGCTCCATCAGCCGGTGAAGCCATGTTGCACACACCAGCTCTGTCGCGTGCCGCCATTTTTAAATTTGGCGTCGCATCTCCTGCTTCCCCAGAAGTACTCCGGTTACTTCCGGGTCACACGCGCTGCTCTCCTCACCGCACAGCAGCCACTGCAAGTTTTGAAAAAGCCGGCCAGCCGCTGCAGCATGCGCGTCCTCATGGAACCTGGCGGCCCACTCCGGACCATGGATCGTGGACAGACGAGGGGGAGGCTGCAAGCAGAGGCTCCCCCATCGCTGCATCTGGTACCACAGCCCCTGCTGTTCCCTCCGACACCACACAGGCGGATGCTTTTGGCCCAGGAATCCTCTTCACTGCAGGTATTCTGGGATTCCTATAGAAACAGGAAACCTAAACTGAGGAGTGGGGGAGAGCCTCCTTTTATTCTGTAGGTTTCCTGTTCCTATGGGCGGATCCCCTCTCTCATGTGGGTGCTGTCATGGCAAAGGGTAAAATAGGGATTATTACTGCTTTTAACTATTGGATGTTTTTTTAAGACATAAGCCATAACATTTATGTATTGGGACATTTATAATACTAATAGGTGAGAAAACAGGTGTGGGAGCTAAGCAGTGGTATATACACTGCTCAAAAAAATAAAGGGAACACTAGAATACCATATCCTAGATATCACTGAATGAAATATTTCAGTTGCAAATCTTGCTGATCCAACTTCAGTGGAAATGCCTCAAGACAAGGAAATGATGTTCAGTTGTGTGTTTCCTCCATGTGCCTGTTTGACCTACCTATAATACCTGGACATGGTCCTGATGAGGCGGCGGATGGTCTCCTGAGGGATCTCCACCCAGGCTTGGACTAAAGCATCCGCCAACTCCTAGACAGTCTGTGGTGCAACGTGACATTGGTGGATGGTGCGAGACATGATGTTCCAGATGTGTTCAATCGGATTCACGTCTGGGGAACGGGCGGGCCAGTTCATAGCTTCAATGCCTTCATCTTGCAGGAACTACTGACACACTCCAGCCTCATGAGGTCTGGCATTGTCCTGCATTAGGAGGAACCCAGAGCCAACGGCACCAGCATATGGTCTCACAAGGGGTCTGAGGATCTCATCTCGATACCTAATGGCAGTCAGGCTACCTCTGGCGAGCACATGGAGGGCTGTGCAGCCTCCAAAGAAATGTCACCCCACACCACTACTGACCTACTGCCAAACCGGTCATGCTGAAGGATGTTGCAGGCAAATCGCTCTCCATGGCATCTCCAGACTCTGTGCCGTCTATTACATGTGCTCAGTGTCAACCTGCTTTCATCTGTGAAGAGCACAGGATGCCAGTTGAGAATTTTCCAATCCTGGTGTTCTGTGGCAAATGCCAATCGTCCTGTGAGCAAAACCCCCATCTGTGGACATCAGGCACTCAGACCATGCTCATGGAGTTGGTTTCTAAGGCTGCCGTCACACAAGCAGTATTTGGTCAGTATTTTACATCAGTATTTCTCAGCCAAAACCAGGAGTGCGTGATAAATGCAGAAGTGGTGCATATGTTTCAGTTATACTTTTCCTCTATTTGTTCCACTCCTGGTTTTGGCTTACAAATACTGATGTAAAATACTGACCAAACACTGCTAGCGTGACGGCAGCCTAACTGTGCAGATGCATGCACATTTGTGGCCTGCTGGAGGTCATTTTGCAGGGCTCTGGCAGTGCTCCTCCTGTTCCTCCTTGCACAAAGGCTGAGGTAGCAGTCCTGCTGCTGGGTTGTTGCCCTCCTACGGCTCCCTCCACGTCTCCTGGTAGTGCCTCCAGCCTCTGAACATTACGCTGACAGACACAACAAACCTTGCCACAGCTCGCATTCATGTGCCATCCTGGATGAGCTGCACTACCTGAGCCACTTGTGTGGGTTGTAGAGTCTGTATCATGCTACCACGAGTATGAAAGCACAACCAACATTCAAAAGTGACCAAAACATCAGCCAGAAAGTATTGGTACTGAGATGTGGCCTGTAGTCCCCACCTGCAGAACCACTCCTTTATTGAGTCTTGATAATTGCCAATAATTTCCATCTATTGTCTATTCCATTTGCACAACAGCATGTGAAATTGATGGTCAGTGTTGCTTCCTAGGTGGACAGTTTGATTTCACAGAAGTTGGATTTATTTGCGAGTTATATTCTGTTGTTGAAGTGTTCCCTTTTTTTTTGAGCAGTGTCATTTCCTTTCATTTATGTGTTTAGAGAATTGGAATGAGTTTTGCAAGAAGTCAAGGGGGACTGATGAAGGGGCAATTCAAAATGTGTAGACAGATTTTTTTACCATTGTAATGTGTCATGCATTCGTGTGGATAGTGATCCTACTGTGAAATAGGGCCGGCCTTACCTAGGAGGGGCGTAGCTAAGTGTTACCTGGTGTTCACTAGAGCTGCTGATGGGGAAGTTAGACTTGAGTGCAGATAGCCGCCAGATATCACTCTCAGGCAGTCCCTGTAACTGCAGTTGCTAACCCCAGGGGTCATACTCAGACACAGACTGGGCTTCGAGTAACTGGCAAGACAGGATAGAGAGTCTGATCACATGTTCTGGATCCTCGGGCAGAACAGATACTGACAGTCACAGACAGGGCTGGATTTGGCTCCGACTTTATGGACTCTGGAACACTAACCAGGGCCGACACTGGTGCAGCATCAAGATTTAGGTTCCACCAGTGCGGCTTCAGGGTTCAGGTACCGCTGATGCAGCTTCAGGGTCCAGGTACTGCCGCTTCAAGTTCTGGCCACAAAAGGGTCAGGGATTCAGGTTCAGGCCCTGGCCACACAAAGATCAGGGGTTCATGTTCAGGTACTCCCTATACGGCATACTAGAATGGGGGACCTGGCAACACAGTTGAACACACACTACATAAGGGGAACTACAGGGGTTGCTCAGGAACCTCCCTACTCGGATGCAAGATGCCTCCCAAGTATTCGCTGGGGAGCATTTTGAAAGTGCATGCTACTATTATAATCTATGAGCTAAATGTCTGCAGTAAGTCCATCCGACTGCAAATTGACATAGCCTAAAAGTGTGCATTAAGCACGCTGTCAGGATTCCCCTTAGTAGCCAGTCTGAACAGGAAATCACACAGTCTGAATTTTTATCTACTTCCCTTAATATTTTAAGAAGCAGATGTGGATATATTTGGTACCATACTTTAGCTACCCGTTCTGGAGATTTAGGGGAATCGTGAGTGTGCATACTGTTGGACTGGCTGCAGAAATTTAGTTTAGTAAATATATATGAATGTTTGCACTATGTGTGCATATCTTTAACACACATAGGCTACGTTCACACTAGCGTTCGGCTAGTGTGCGTCGCGCTAGCGTCGGGCGACGCAGCGGCGATGCACGCGTCATGCGCCCCTATGTTTAACATGGGGGACGCATGCGTTTTTGCTTGTTGCGTTTTCCGACACGTGCGTCTTTTTTGACGCTAGCGTCGGACCAAGAAAACGCAACAAGTTGCATTTTTCTTGCGTCCGATTTTCGTCAAAAAACGACGCACGCGTCGAAAAACGCAGCGTTTTTGCGTGCGTTTGCACGCGTTTTTCGGTGCGTTGTGCGTCGCGTCGCCGACGCAGCGGCGCACAACGCTAGTGTGAACGTAGCCATACAGTGTCACATCGGTAACTTGTATGCCTTCTCAGCGCCATCTTACTCATTGAGTTAACTGCTCTGCTCCACAGTGTGTCAGGCACTTGTGCTAACCTTGCTCTTGCACTACTCTCAGCTCTGTTGCATTCCGATTGCTGGAGTCTCTGCATGGCCAAACTCTGCAGGAATTTAATCTGCCGCATCCTGCAGAATTTTTCTTCCTTGGCCTAGCCTGTCTCCTGCCAGCGGGTGATATACATTATTAGGCAGCTCCTGCCTCCACATCTTGAATAAAATTAAGTTCCTAGTTACAGTGTGTTTTTAGTATCCTTCCTAGGTTATAGTTCTGTCTGTCCTGTTATTGACCCAGCTTGTTTCTTCATTTTGTCTGACCTCTCTGCTGCTGACCCCACCTTTGTATATTGATTTGCCTGCCCACATTGACCTTGGATTATCTGTGCCCTTTGTGTTTCATGTTTGACACTGAGACATAGGTCAGCTGATGCAGGTCCAGGCACTGCCCTGGAGTGGCACCTGGTGACTACCCTAACAGCCTTAGTCTATCCTCACCAAAAGATCTAGTGAAGACCAAGTAGTCACACAGTCATGCCCATCCAGGGTAAGCCCCTAGTTGGTCCACAACCACATCGTAGTAAATTCAGGCCATGAATCCTGCTGACAAAACGGGACCCAGAGACCCCAAGTCTAATGTTCAAGTCTTGCATGAGGAAGTTCAATTGCAACAAGAGCGTCAGGACCAGTCAATTAGTGTGGTGGCAGCTCAGCTGCAGGATTTGTTCACCTCAGTTTCCACCCTATCACATGCCTCAAACATGATAGCTCACCCTAAGTCAGGATTGGCATCCTCTCCAGGGGAAGTGCCTCAGGCATCAGCTTCAGACGGAGCAGCTAAACTCCAGTTTCCGCTCCCGTCTCGCTACGATGGAGACCTCAAAGGGAATCATGGCTTTATTAACCAGTGCCAAATCCACTCTCCATGCTTATCTCTTTTCATCGGACCAAACCATGATTGCATCTATGGTCTCTTTCCTGTCCGGATAAGCCCTGGCTGAGGCAATTTCCATTTGGAAGCATGGTGGACTAGAGACCCACAATTTAGGAAAGTTCCCTGTGATGTTTCGAGCAGTGCTTGAGGTACCAGGCACCACCTCCTCAGCCACCAAGTCCCTTAAAACTCAGACAAGGTGTTGAGACAGTGGCTTGGCATGCATTATGCTTCCGTACCCTGGCAGCAGAGTTGGCTTGGAATGAAGGAGCCCTGGTGGTGACATTCTGGCAGGGTCTGTCCAGTTATATTAAGGATGAATTGGCAGGCAGAGATCTACCATCTTCCCTAGATGCCCTTATACGCCTGGCTACTGGATAAGATCTCATTAGATCATTTAATGAGAGAACTCTGGAACAAGCTTATGTATCAACTCGTGTCAGAAAACCACCCAAGTTGGCTCCAACATTCCAGTATCCCTTGCTGCTGGAAGGCCCACCTCCTGCTATAGAGTCAGCGCAAATGGAGCAGGCCAAACTTTCTGTACAAGAGCGATAGTGAAGGTATAGAGAACGAGTGCATGTATTGTGGAGCAAAGGACATTGTTTGTCAGTGCCCAATAAGGCCAGGCATCTCCAGCACCTCGGGTTGGTTGGAGGGACATTAGGTGGAAAACCGTGCTCTCCAAAACTTTTGACTGAGGTTACTCTCATTTGAGAAAAGAGGTCTCACTCTGCAGTAGCCCATTTCGAATCTGGTTCCACTGCCAACTTCAGCTTTCTACGCAACAGATAAACCCATGGTTATTGCATCCATTGATGGAAAACTCCTGGCTGAGCCTAGCCGATATGTCACGTAGCCAGTCACGTTGCATATTGGAGTCCTGCATTCCAAAAGAATCTCTGCTACCCGAATCTGAAAACTTTGGTCTTCTGGGTGTCCCTTGTAAATGCACATGCTGGTGTTGACTTGTTTACCGGCCAAGTGCTTCAGTGGGGACTGTGTTGTGCTACCAACTGCCTAGCCAAGGTCTTGCCCAAATCTTCACATTCTGTATCTTCGAACCCCTGCCCACCTATTATCATGCCTTTGCAGACGTATTGTGTGAAAAGGCAGAGGTCTTGCCACCCCATAGACCTTACAATTGTCCCATTGATCTTCAAATTAGCCCCTCTCCACGCTAGGGCTAGATATATCTCCTATTTCTACCAGAGACTCGTGCCATGTTTGATTACATCCAAGAAAATGTAGCCAAGAGATTCATCTGTAAATGCTCTTCTGCCGGTTTCTTAGTGACAAATAATAGTTACCTACATTTCTGTTTTGACTATGGCAGTCTTAACAAAATCACCATTAAGAACAAGTATTCCCTGCCTTTGATTTCTGAACTATTGGACAGATTTTCACTAAATTGGATCTACAAAGAGCTTATATCTTGATCTGGATCTGTAAGGGCGGCAAATGGAAGATAGTCTAGAATACTAGTGACTGTCAATATGAGTGTCTTGGCATTCACTTTGGCCTGTGCAATGCACCCGCCATTTCAGGAATTGTCCATGGCATCTTCCGGGAACTCCTTTGTTTCCGTGGACGATATCTTGATCTTCTCTTGATTTACCTATCCACAGGAGACACATCCGTCAAGTTCTGCAGCGTCTACGGGAGAACAATTTGTTTGCTAAGTTGTTCAAATGTGTCTTCGAATTATCCTCCTTGCCATTCCTTGGCTACATTGTTTCCAGCAATTTATTCCACACTTCTTGTCCCTCAAGGTGCCTATCTCCACCTTAAATAAGGAAGGGACCAATGCAAAGTTCTGACCTAAATTGGCAAGGTCGGCCTTCCAGCACTTGAACGAGGCCAGTTCTGGTGCTGCATCACCGATACTAACAAGCAGTTTCTCCTGGAGGTTGATGCCTCCTCTATCGATGATGGGGCAGTCCTTCTGCAAAAGAATTCTTCGGGGAGGTCTGTCATCTATGTTTTTTTTCTCTAATCTGTTTTCTCTGGCAGTGAAACTAGAAATGGCAGCATCTAATGGAAGGCGCCAGCTCTCCAATAATATACACGTATTATAAGAATTCAACCTTTCTGCAGTCCACTCAATGGCTAAATTCTTGTCAAGCCATGAGGCACTCTTCTTCGCCCGTTTCAACTTTGAATTGCACTTCCGTACTGCGGAGAATGTTAAAAGTGAATGCCTTGTCTCGATCCTTTGGCGTGACTGATTCTGATGAAGAATCACAACGTATGATTGACCCGGTATTTTGGAAACTACTCCTATGCACCAGAAACAGGTCCTCCAGGAACAAGCCTGCTGGTCTCCTTCCATTAAATGGAAACTCATTGCCATGGACTTAATCATGGACATGTCCTTGTCTTTGAGGATTGCAACACCATCTGAGTGAAGGTGGACCAACTCCAAGATGGCTCAATTCATTCCCCTCATTGGCTTTCCCTCTGCTCCCAAGCTCACCTTGCAGTTCTTTCAGCATGTTTCATCTCCATGATCTTCCTCTTCACATGGTCACTGATTGTGGGGTCCACTTGACATTGACTTTTTGGATAGCTCTTTGCAAACTAATAAATGTCCAGCTGGATTTCTCCTCTGTATGCCATCCTCAAACCAATGGGCACGTGGAATGGGTCAATACCCAGATAGATTAGCGAAATTAGGATTATTTAGTCTAGAAAAAAGACGACTGAGGGGCGATCTAATAACCATGTATAAGTATATAAGGGGACAATACAAATATCTCGCTGAGGATCTGTTTATACCAAGGAAGGTGACGGGCACAAGAGGGCATTCTTTGCGTCTGGAGGAGAGAAGGTTTTTCCACCAACATAGAAGAGGATTCTTTACTGTTAGGGCAGTGAGAATCTGGAATTGCTTGCCTGAGGAGGTGGTGATGGCGAACTCAGTCGAGGGGTTCAAGAGAGGCCTGGATGTCTTCCTGGAGCAGAACAATATTGTATCATACAATTATTAGGTTCTGTAGAAGGACGTAGATCTGGGTATTTATTATAATGGAATATAGGCTGAACTAGATGGACAAATGTCTTTTTTCGGCCTTACTAACTATGTTACTATATGTTACTATGTAATCAGCTTCTCTACTTGGACCACTTTATCTCCGGCCATCAGGATGATTGAGTAGTTACTTCCCTAGGCATAGTTTTCCTATAACCACGTTGGGGAGTCTTTTGAAGCATCTTTTTTTTGTTGTATTCTCATCAATCGCATCAATTTCCCTTTCCTATGCTTTCTCTGGAGTACCAGCAGATTTCTCATATGGCAAGTTCTTCCAGATCTGACCGTATACTCGGGCCTTCCTCCTTAAGAATGTATCTCAAATAAAGTGCAGAAATGTGGGCAAAAAGTTCTTAACCATACTTTATCTACAGGTTTGTAAAAGGATATGTTCCCAAAATATTTGCCTTAAGGTGCCTTCTTATAAGTTTTTCCCTCGGTACATTGGGACATTCAAAATTCTCAAACAAATTAATCCAGTGACTTACAGTCTACAGCTCCCAGTGAATTTACGGATTTGGAGTTCTTTTCCAGTCTCGTTACTGAAGCCGATGGTTCCAAATTGTTTATCAAAGTCTTTCACTTCTGTCTTTACTTCTGTTTCAGAGGGTCTCTTGGATGGGTTTGAAATAAAGAACATTCTGGATTCTAAGAAGGTTCGAGGGAGGACCTTCTATTTGGTTGATTAGAAGGATTTTGATCCTGAGATCTTGGGAGCCTGCTATGTGCCTGTACGACGCTTAACCCCTTCCCGACCTTTGACGCATACGCTGCGTCATGAAAGTCGGTGCCATTCCGACCCATGACGCAGCATATGCGTCATGGAAAGATCGCGTCCCTGCAGATCGGGTGAAAGGGTTAACTCCCATTTCACCCGATCTACAGGGACAGGGGGAGTGGTAGTTTAGCCCAGGGGGGGGTGGCTTCACCCCCCCCGTGGCTACGATCGCTCTGATTGGCTGTTGAAAGTGAAACTGCCAATCAGAGCGATTTGTAATATTTCACCTAAAAAACTGGTGAAATATTACAATCCAGCCATGGCCGATGCTGCAATATCATCGGCCATGGCTGGAAACACTTATGTGCACCCACCCCACCAATCGCCCCCCCAATCTGTGGTCCGCTCCCCTCTTTCCTGTGCTCCGCTCCCCCGTCCTCCTGTCCGCTCCCCCGTGCTCCAATCAAACCCCCCCGCACTCCGATCCCCCCCGCACAGCGATCCCCCCCCGTGCTCCGATCCACCCCCCGCACAGCGATCCCCCACCCCGTGCTCCAATCCACCCCGTGTTCCGTTCCACCCCTCCATGCTCCGATCCACCCCCTGTGCTCCGACGCCCCCCCCGTGCCCTGATCTCCCCCCCCCCCTAAACTTACCCGGCCTCCCGGTGTCCGTCCGTCCGTCCGTCTTCTTTCCTGGGCGCCGCCATCTTCCAAAATGGCGGGCACATGTGCAGTGCGCCCGCCGAATCTGCCGGCCGGCAGATTCGTTCCAGAGTACATTTTGATCACTGAGATATAACCTATCTCAGTGATCAAAATAAAAAATGACCCCCTACCTTTGTCACCCCCATAGGTAGGGACAATAAAAAAAATAAAGAATTTTATTTTTCCACTAAGGTTGGGGTAAGAACTAGGGTTAGGGTTAGGGGTTCAGTATGTGCACACGTATTCTGGTCCTCTGCGGATTTTTCCGCAGAGGATTTGATAAATCCGCAGTGCTAAACCGCTGTGGATTTATCGCGGTTTTTCTGCGCATTTCACTGCGGTTTTACAACTGCGATTTTCTATTGGAGCAGTTGTAAAACCGCTGCGGAATCCGCAGAAAGAAGTGACATGCTGCGGAATGTAAACCGCTGCGTTTCCGTGCAGTTTTTCCGCCGCATGTGTACAGCGATTTTTGGTTCCCATAGGTTTACATTGAACTGTAAACTCATGGGAAACTGCTGCGGATCCGCAGCGTTTTCCGCAGCGTGTGCACATACCTTTAGAATTAGGCTATGTGCACACGGTGCGGATTTCGCTGCGGATTCGCAGCAGTGTTCCATCAGGTTTACAGTACCATGTAAACATATGGAAAACCAAATCTGCTGTGCCCATGGTGCGGAAAATACCGCGCGGGAACGCTGCGTTGTATTTTCCGCAGCATGTCAATTCTTTGTGCGGATTCCGCAGCGTTTTACACCCCTTCCTCAATAGGAATCCGCAGGTGAAATCCGCACAAAAAACACTGGCAATCCGCGGTAAATCCGCAGGTAAAACGCAGTGCCTTTTACCCGTGGATTTTTCAAAAATGGTGCTGAAAAATCTCATACGAATCCGCAACCTGGGCACATAGCCTTAGGGTTAGGGTTGTGGTTAGGGGTTTGTTGGGGTTAGGGGTGTGTTGGGGTTAGGGTTGTGATTAGGGTTACGGCTACAGTTGGGATAAGGTTTAGGGGTGTGTTGGAGTTAGAATTGAGGGGTTTCCACTGTTTAGGCACATCAGGGGGTCTCCAAACGCAACATGGCACCACCATTGATTCCAGCCAATCTTGTATTCAAAAAGTCAAATGGTGCTCCCTCACTTCCGAGCCCCGACGTGTACCTAAACAGTGGTTTACCCCCACATATGGGGTACCAGCATACTCAGGACAAACTGCGCAACAATTACTGGGGTCCAATTTCTCCTGTTACCCTTGAGAAAATAAAAAATTGCTTGCTAAAACATCATTTTTGAGGAAAGAAAAATGATTTTTTATTTTCACGGCTCTGTGTTATGAACTTCTGTGAAGCACTTGGGGGTTCAAAGTGCTCACCTCACATCTAGATAAGTTCCTTTCGGGGTCATTTCCAAAATGGGGTCATTTGTGGGGGATCTCCAATGTTTAGGCACACAGGGGCTCTCCAAACGCGACATGGTGTCCGCTAATGATTGGAGCTAATTTTCCATTTAAAAAGCCAAATGGCGTGCCTTCCCTTCTGAGCCCTGCCGTGCGCCCAAACAGTGGTTTACCCCCACATATGGGGTATCTGCGTACTCAGGACAAACTGGACAACAACATTTGTGGTCCAATTTCTCCTATTACCATTGGCAAAATAGGAAATTCCAGGCTAAAAAATCATTTTTGAGAAAAGAAAAATTATTTTTTATTTTTATGGCTCTGCATTATAAACTTCTGTGAAGCACCTGGGGGTTTAAAGTGCTCAGTATGCATCTAGATAAGTTCCTTGGGGGGTCTAGTTTCCAAAATGGGGTCACTTGTGGGGGAGCTCCATTGCATAGGCACACAGGGGCGCTCCAAATGCGACATGGTGTCCGCTAACAATTGGAGCCAATTTTCCATTCAAAAAGTCAAAAGGCGCGCCTTCCCTTCCGAGCCCTGCCTTGTGCCCAAACAGTGGTTTACCCCCACACATGAGGTATCGGCGTACTCGGGAGAAATTGCTCAACAAATTTTAGGATCCATTTTATCCTATTGCCCATGTGAAAATGAAAAAATTGAGGCTAAAAGAAATTTTTTGTGAAAAAAAAGTACTTTTTCATTTTTACGGATCAATTTGTGAAGCACCTGAGGGTTTAAAGTGCTCACTAGGCATCTAGATAAGTTCCTTGGGGGGTCCAGTTTCCAAAATGGGGTCACTTGTGGGGGAGCTCCAATGTTTAAGCACACAGGGTCTCTCCAAACGCGACATGGTGTCCGCTAACGATGGAGATAATTTTTCATTCAAAAAGTCAAATGGCGCTCCTTCCCTTCCGAGCCTTACCATGTGCCCAAACAGTGGTTTACCCCCACATGTGAGGTATCGGTGTACTCAGGAGAAATTGCCAAACAAATTTTAGGATCCATTTTATCCTGTTGTCCATGTGAAAATGAAAAAATTGAGGCTAAAAGAATTTTTTTGTGAAAAAAAAGTACTTTTTCATTTTTACGGATCAATTTGTGAAGCACCTGGGGGTTTAAAGGGCTCACTATGCATCTAGATAAGTTCTTTGGGGCATCTAGTTTCCAAAATGGGGTCACTTGTGGGGGAGCTCCAATTTTTAGGCACACGGGGTCTCTCCAAACGGGACATGGTGTCCGCTAAAGAGTGCAGCCAATTTTTCATTCAAAAAGTCAAATGGCGCTCCTTCCCTTCCAAGCCCTGCCGTGCGCCCAAACAGTGGTTTACCCCCACATATGAGGTATCAGCGTACTCAGGACAAATTGGACAACAACTTACGTGGTTCAGTTTCTCTTTTTACCATTGGGAAAATAAAAAAATTCTTGCTGAAAGATCATTTTTGTGACTAAAAAGTTAAATGTTGATTTTTTCCTTCCATGTTGCTTCTGCTGCTGTGAAGCACCTGAAGGGTTAATAAACTTCTGGAATGTGGTTTTGTGCACCTTGAGGGGTGCAGTTTTTAGAATGGTGTCACTTTTGGGTATTTTCAGCCATATAGACCCCTCAAACTGACTTCAAATGTGAGGTGGTCCCTAAAAAAAATGGTTTTGTAAATTTCGTTGTAAAAATGAGAAATCGCTGGTCAAATTTTAACCCTTATAACTTCCTAGCAAAAAAAAATTTTGTTTCCAAAATTGTGCTGATGTAAAGTATACATGTGGGAAATGTTATTTATTAACTATTTTGTGTCACATAACTCTCTGGTTTAACAGAATAAAAATTCAAAATGTGAAAATTGCGAAATTTTCAAAATTTTCGCCAAATTTCCGTTTTTATCACAAATAAACACAGAATTTATTGACCTAAATTTACCACTAACATGAAGCCCAATATGTCACGAAAAAACAATCTCAGAACCGCTAAGATCCGTTGAAGCGTTCCCGAGTTATTACCTCATAAAGGGACACTGGTCAGAATTGCAAAAAGCGGCAAGGTCTTTAAGGTCAACATAGGCTGGGTCATGAAGGGGTTAAGAGGATTCTGTCAGTCTGTCCTAAAAAGGAGGTGGTGTAAGGGGAAGGGGGTAGTCACACTATTAACTTGCACACCTTCACTGTGTTCGCCGCTTTGCTCCTCCCTCAGCTGCCTTTCAGTACTCCCAACACTGCTGCTTGCTCCTGCTGTCTCCAGCTGGCTATAGGGAGGCAAAGCCAGACTTTTGATGCTGCCGTGTCCTGCAGAATTTTGTTTTTGTGTCCTCTCCTGCCAGCAGGATATATTAGGTAGCTCCTCCCTTTACACTTTGCCTGAACTTAGGTTCCTAGTTCCAAGAGTTTCTAGTTAACTGTCTTGGTGCATTCCTATTTTGTCTCTCCCGTTACCCACCCAGCTTGTGTGCTCATTTTTACTTGTTTGCTACTGACTTCATATTGTTGTTGTGGTGCCCCGCACCAACCACAGACTGTCTGACCACATCTGTGTTTCTTGGTGTGTCTTTGACCTGTAAGTCAGCTGTGGTCCGGGCACTGCCATGCAGAGGCACCTGGTGGCAACCCTAATGGCCTAAGCCTATACTCACCATCAGGGGCTCTAGTGAAGACCAGCCACACTCACCAGTTATATGGCCTTGCACCCAACCAGTCATTAAATGCTTTAAGACCTTTTGGTAAAGCATCAATTAGAATACATAAATAATGATTTATATGCACCCTCACTCTTCTGAGTTCCCTGAACAGGTCTGTATTTCATGATCATTCACTCTGAATTTATAAAGAGAATAAGGATAATATTTGAATAAAAGATAATTTAATGATTATGATATTTTGTTATAAAACTAATTTTGATTACATTTTCATGCAGAAAAATAAACATCCATAAAGACAAGACATTGTTGGAAACATTTACTAAAAGAATGATTTTATTACAGCAAACAATTCATTTTAAAATATCCATTAAAAAAATTAGCAAAATGAAATTTTTTCATAACTATTGACAGTAGCTTGTAGTTTAATGTTAATGGAGTTTAGAAGCAAACTAGGAATACTTAGGAACAAACTATAGTGAGATTATTGATACACACTAAACATGTCTGTTCAAACTCAAGTGTCAGTCCTTCCTATATTCTTTGGGCAGCAGTTACATTTATGTCTTGTGTCTTAAGGTGTGTTTAATTGGACAGATTTATGCCCATGAAAGTTATACAAGTTGCAATGTACTGCCAACACCAATTTGTTTCATACTGGCATACAGGATCCAGTCAGCCAATGAACAAGCAGTTTGCTGGTTCAGCAGTACGCTCAATGACCCGAAGATCAGGAATGATGATTTTGTATGCTCGATCACCGATTCAACCGTATAAATGGGCCTTTAGTATGAAGGTAGAAATTGGAGGCCTAGCAAAGCATATATTGTAATGAAAGAGCTTTCTATTTAGCATTTGCCATTGTAGATTTTCTTTATTACGACTAGAAAGTGGTGCTGCCACAATGTCAATAAAGGTTATGGCTACTTTTAACTGATACTATGCAGTAGGTATGTAAATTGCCCCTTTCAGTTGCTGGTCTCCTGCCACACTATTGGCTTCTCTTAAACCTATTTCAATTATAATATCATAAATCCATTCAGAAAGGAAAACTAAAGCACAAAAATAAAATGTATGGTATATATTTAACCACTTGCTCTCCGGATTTCATTTTTATCCTAATTTGGATTAGGAAACTTTGTCTAGAAATCTCCTACAGCCATACTTAATCACAACAGAACATTGAAAAATGTCTAACCTTCATCTTCGGATCCAAGTTCTATTTCACTTGAAAAAGTTATCACATATTAAAAGACGTTGGGAGAGGGCAACATCTACCATTGCGTAGCATCTCTTCTTTTTACAATTGTCTGTAAACATCTGGGAAGTCCTTGGTTCGTTGATGAATTTTTTATTTCATAATGCAACAAATATTTTCTGTTGGTAAAAGGTCTGGACTACAGGCAGACAATTCAACACCCAAACACTTCTGCTGCAAAGTCATGCACTGTGATGGATGCAGGCATATAATGCTGAGCATTCATGGTGCCTTTCAAGATTGTGTAAGCTGCCCGTGAAATGGATACTAGTGCAGTCAAATACCATCAGAGATTAAGGCTTTTAAACTATGCAGTCAGCAGGGCATGGCATCCTGGTTTCTATATAGCATTTCAAATTTTGATTCATCTGACCAGAGCAGTTTTCCCTCAGTCTATTTTAAACGAGGACAAAAGGCAGGGAGCCAGCACACCGAGGAAATGCAGGAAGCACGGATCTCCGTCCTGACGTGACGTGAAGAATATCCAAAAAACGAAAAGATGATCCAGCTTCCAAATAAAATATAAAAGTTTAATCCAACATATTAAAATGAGGAGACAACTCCTGGGACGGCATCATACACATAGTAAGGCGAGCGACGCGTTTCGACCAAGCGGTCTTTATCACAGCTGTGATAAAGCTGTGATAAAGACCGCTTGGTCGAAACGCGTCGCTCGCCTTACTATGTGTATGATGCCGTCCCAGGAGTTGTCTCCTCATTTTAATATGTTGGATTAAACTTTTATATTTTATTTGGAAGCTGGATCATCTTTTCGTTTTTTGGATATTTTAAACGAGCATTGGTCCAGAGAAGACATCAGCGTTTCCGGATTGTCTTAATATATAATTTCTTCTTCGCATGATATTGTTTTAACTTGCATTTGTGGTTTGCACAGAAACCTATGTTCACAGATAATGATTTCTGCAAGTATTCTGATATTCTGAGCCCATGGAGTGATTTGCATGACTGACTCATACCCAATTTTAATGCAGAGCTGCATTTGGGTTTGTAGATCACAAGCATCCAAAAGTGACTGTTGGCCTTGGCCATTATGCACTATGCACATGGATTTCTCAAGAAATTCTGAATATCCCAACATATAAATTACAAAATACCATAAAAATATACAAAGTCTTCGCACTTTTACATTGAGGTCACAGTGCATTTAAAAATTGGAGAACAATGTCAGACAGTTGTTCAAAGGTTAGTGACTATCTTTGCTTCCGAGAGACTCTTGCCTCTCTAACATGCTAGTTTTTTCCACAGTCATGTGACTTAATTGAAAATCCAGCTGTTTTTCTTTAGTACCATTCACTTTTCAAGCCTTTTGTTAACGATGTAAGAACTTTTGAGATGTGTTGCTGCCATCAAATTTATAAAGTAGACATTTTTCCATTTCATAAAGAAAAAAAAAAAGCCTTTACCTATTGATCGGTGTTCTATTGTGAATAAAATATGGCTATAAAATTTCCAAATCATTGCATTCTTGTTTTCTTTACATTTTACACAATATCCCATTTTTTCTTTAATTGGGGTTGTTATTTCAATATTCATTTATTGGTTTAGTGTTCCTTTAATATGGTCCACATCCATATCGGAGCTTCACTTTAAGCAATGTTAGCAACAATGATATATAATGGGTTTCTTATGTCCCTTATATTTGTGTGGATAAGGCTTGTCACATTAGTAGCCATTCTTTTCATATGTCTTTTTTGGCTACTTTTGTTTAACATGACGTGTGTGTTGTATTCATGTTCACAAGGGCACAGACACTGCTATTTCTATAATTTAAAATGGATGACATTTTTATTGCAAAAAGCAATAAAGTTAAGGGTATTAAAAGAGGTTTATCCTGTCATTTTGACAACTATGTACTATCTTGAGCTTATGTGCTCTGAATTAGAGTATAATACTTGGTCTTCATGATTCATATTCCAAAGAATGTACGACTCCAGTACGAATGTATCCTACATATATATATGTATATATATTTATAACTATATACAAAAACATGTCAATAATGTATTTTTTGCACTTTCATTGAAAGTTTAAAACAAGATAAGATTAGGCTGGCAGGATTACACCAGTTCAGGTGCATAGTTTTGTTTTCTCAACAAATAAAATCTTGTAAAATTACGTATGATGACTTACTCAAAACTAAAAAGAAAACTCCTTTACATGACATTTACCTTTTAAAGTGTATTACTTTTCTTGGAAAAACATGAATGATATATAAAAGAATTATTCCTGGTACATATGATTCTAGCATAATGAACACATTCTGACCTAGCCAACTTAAAACATATTTCACTAAGATGTTTCAATACTGCTTAGCTGCCCTAAAAATAAAATAAGAACACTGATGTAAAAAATAAGTTGATACAAAACAGTCCATTTTGTTTCCTTGTCTTGCTTTAACAGGGCAATACTGCTTTATGGCAGTCACCAGGAAAAATAGCCCATTCATCTACAAATTAACTTACATCAGGCCACTATTCATATAATTGCCATCAAGTCAGTAGGGCATCTGGAGGAATGTCTACAGCTCTTCTTGACATTTACAAACCGGCTTCTCCTTCAGGTTCCTCTTTTTTCGTAGCAGTTATAGATATATTTGCACTACTGTCTGTATTGTCTTCTCCTTGCTCTCCAGTTCTACCTTTCTGCGGTGCAACAATAGCCCCTTTCTGTAGTATTTCTGTAGCTTCATACTCTAATACCTCTGAAGGAGTTAATGGATCCAGGTGAATGCTACTTGGCTCACTAATGTCAGAACCTACAGAATCTGGAGCTTGCTTAGTTAAATATTGCTCAAACCCAGCATCATCACCAGCAAGATCTGAATCTGCAAGACCTTCTTTCAGCACCAAACACAAATCAGCTTTCTCGGTTGTAACATTTTTGCTATGTGTGGGTTCACTTAGTTCTGTACTAGTCGCTTCAGAACATATCTTCTCTTGTACCATGTCACAGTCATCTTTATTATACAAGTCTTTTGGCTGAACTTCTTTTTCGGATTTTGGAGAGCAGCTGCCTGGAGATTCAGTGGCTGCCTTGAGATTTACCTGCCGCACAAACATATTGTCTGTGTTACTTAATGTACTTGTATGGCCTAGAGAGGTCATACTGCTTTCACATGAATTGTCCTCTTTCTTCGTAGCCTCTGGTTTGTGCTCGTCTTCCATACTAAAAGAGTAATACACGATTATTAGCTAAAAGTGAAGTGTATTCCATAAGATATAAAAAAAAAATTCTGTTAACAAAAATAACTCAATCATCATCTATATTTTTCCCACAGAACATAAGTTAAATAGAAAGTTATTTTTGAAGGAGTCTTCCTTTTAAGCACTTAAAAGGCATGTCTGGGATTCTAAAAACGTATCTGTTTTTAAAATAAGCCAGCACCCATCAGTCTACAGGTTGTGTGTAGTATTGCAGCTGGGAATTATTCACTTCAATGGAGTGCAGCTTATTACCAAACACAACCCATGTACACATATGGCAGCCATGTCTTTCATATTCTGGACAACTTTCCCAAATATAATTTAGCTATTTACTTCATGTCTCATACAACTTTTATCTACACAGATTTTAATCGACACAGCTGATAATTTGAAAAAATGGCAATCAAGAATAAAATATTTATTTTGTCCATGGAGGCGGGACTGAAGCCTCCTCTTAGAAGCACCCAACTGCCGTCAGTCATCTCTTGTGTAGATTTTCGCCGCCCCCTCAGCGCTGTTATTGTGTGAATTCCGGCGCCTGCTCTCTGCTCTTCTGCCTTGCGCAGGCGCATAGAGCATTTGCCATCCTAGCGCTGGTGCCGGGTTCCGTTCTGCGCCTGTGCGGGCAGTGCGGCCACCCTGTTACTGAATCCCCGCCCCGTTATGCATTATGCACAGTGCGGGGCTGGGATTCCTGGGCATGCGCACTGCGCTTCTCAGACGCTCCCCATGTCCCCCGCCTTTCAGCGTTGCCGGAATATACAGGTATCCTTGCCGGCGTTTGGAACAGCCGCACAGAACAATGCTGGAAGGCGGGGGACCTGTGGAGCGTCTGACAAGCGCAGTGCGCATGCCCAGGAATCCCAGCCCCGCACTGTGCATACTGCATAACACAGTGCGGGGCGGGGATTCAGTAACAGGCTGGCCGCACTGACCGCACAGGCGCAGAAAGGAACCCGGCACCAGCGCTCGGACGGATAATGCTCTATGCGCCTGCGCAAGGCAAAAGAGCAGAGCGCAGGCGCCGGATATCACACAATAATAGCGCTGAGGGGGCGGCGAAAATCAACCCAACAGATGACTGACGGCAGTTGGGCGCTTCTAAGAGGAGGCTTCAGTCCCACCTCCAGGTACAAAGATAGGTATTTCAGCAGAATTATAAATACATTTATTGGGGCAATAACAGAAACAAAAACTAAAAGAGTCACCTTGTTAGAATGCAGCATTACTGCTGCACAAGGTGGCTCTTTTAGTTTATAACGGCTGGAGGGGGGTGACTTTAAATAGTGGTCTGTGTGCTGCCCACCCTTGCTTTGTGAACTGTGTGGTTACAAGACTTTTGCTACAATGATTCTGTTCTTACATCTAAGAGCTGAGAGGCAATAGCCTATTAAGTCTCATTCGCATGGACGTGTTGGGTACGTTGCATTCACGGATAGAACACAAATCCATTATAATATATGCAGCTATTCACAGTTCCGTGCTATTACACAGACCGTGTTAGGGTATGTGCACACGTTGCGGTTTTTGATGCGTTTCTGCGGCGTTTTTGGATGCGTGGAATTGCCTCAAATCTGTAGTGCGTTGTGCACACAATGTTAATCAAAGGGAAATTCAAAAACACTGTGCACATGCTGCGGAAAAAAAACAAGCGCATTCGCAGCATATTTTTTACCGCAGCATGTCAATTCTTTGTGCGGAACTGCAGTGATTCTGCACCCATTGACTTCCATTGTGTCAGGCCAATCCGCAGCAAACCCGCAGATGTAAAAAAGAGCTGCGGTTTCGCTGCAGATGCGAGTGCGAGAAACGCTGTGGCCCGGGAGGAGGGAAGTGTGTGGGCAGAGACTGTGTATGTGTCTGCGGGCTGTCCAGGGGTCTGCCGAGGCTGTGTCAGAGTGTGTGTAGGCATCATCCGCTGGCACTACAAGTCCCATCCGGCTATGCCTGCTACAGTGAAAGTGATTGACACATTAGCCAATTTAATGTGTTGAATGTATAAGAAAAAACAAACAAAAAAACCCACATACAGTACATATATAGTTCATGTTCACCATCTACACCTAATCCCCGAAGCCCTCGCTCACCTGAAAAAAAAATAAAATAAACCAACAATATACTCCCTGTGTCCGACATAATCCAATTAATGCGATTTCCCACGACGATCCCCCTGTGAAGAGCTGTCACATCAGCTGATGCGACCGCTCTCCATTGATACAATGATGGAGATAATCCTTCGGCTGCCAACAGGTCACCGGAGTTCACCTGCCACTGCAGCACTACAGCGCGATATTCGGCTGTAGTGCCGTAAAGCGAGAGGCTTCTCTCCGTTGACACACTGCGGGAGGGTTATCTCCGGTGTGTCATCGGCGGCCTATAGAGCGGTCACATCTGCTGATGTGACAGCTCTATATGGGAGATCGTCATGGGACAATCATTATTAAAGAGGGACTACATTGGACAGGGAGTATACTTTTTTTTTTTTGCAGGTGATCGATGGCTTCCATTGGATTAGGCGTGCAATAAAAATTATGAAAACTGCGTCGTGTTTTATAAAATACTTTCTTAGGTGTGTGACTTTTTTAACCCTTTCTTACTATAAGATTACTAATGGATAGGCGTTTTATTGACGCCTCTCCATTATTAACCGGGCTTAATGTCACCTTACAATAGCAAGGTTACATTAACCACTTATTACCCCATATGCCACCACTACACGGCAGTGGGAAGAGAGGGGCTAAGTGCCAGAATTGGCGCATCGTACAGATGCGCCATTTCTGGGGCGGCTGCAGGCTGGTGTTTGTAGCCAGGTGGAGGCCAATATCCATGGCCCCTTCCTAGGCTATGAATATCAGCCCGCAGCTGTCTGCATAGCCCTTCTGGCTACAAAATATAGGGGGACCCCGTGTCTTTGGTGTCCCCCTATTTTAATAGCCAGTAAAGGCTATGCAGACAGCTGTGGGCTGATATTCATACCTGGGATTGAGCCATGGGTATTCTGTGTAGAAAATTCAACCGGCAAATCTGCAATGTGTGCACATACTTCAAAACTCATGGAGACATGTCACCTGTGCTATCGAAAAAAAAAATAGACAAGGGCCAATACGAGACTGTGAAAAACATGTACAAATATGGATGCCATTCATAGGCCAACATTGAAAAGGATAGGAAAAGCTCTGTAATGTAATTTATATCTTTATATATCCATGAAAAGCACTTTGTGACATAGTGATGGTATAAATGGACACACGCACCATACACTGTTGACAACATTATAATTTCTTCATGTGTTTAAGCACGGACGTGCGATTGATGCCTTTGTGAGAGCTTTGTTAAGGCTCTTGCACAGTTTTGGACTGGGGTGGCAAGGGCCCACCAGTAACTAATTCCAGGGCCCCACTTTTCAGCTACATGCAAATGTGACATTCTTAATCCCAAACTTGTATAACAATGAACTGGGTAGATTGTTAAATGAATAAGATGTTTGTACATTGTGATTCAAGTACATTGTGCCAAGTGCTGCTCATATAAGAGGATGGTGGTCCACTCTTGCATAGGGGCCCACAAGAGGATTCTCCTGTGGGCCAGTCCAAGCATGCTCTTGCAACACAAATAACAAGGGAAAAGAAAACAGCTGAGCTGCTGGTAGTGAATAGGATAATAGGGAAAAAAAAAAAAGAGGAGATGGGTTCTGTTAGGGTATGTGCATACGATAAGTAAAACGCGAGTTAGATTCTGCGTACTTGCACAGCGTTCAATCTGCAGCGTCCAGATGTTCCAGCATACTGGATGGGATTTCAAGAAATCACATGTCCACTATGCGTGCACTGACATCCGCAGCTCACCGGCGGAGGCGGACATGCGGCTCGTTTTTTTTTACAAACCAAAGTACGTCTATGTTGCGGAGAGGCGAGCCTTCACAAGATAAATGTCACCTGTACAATGTATTGGATGCAGTGATTCCACATGGTTCAATGAACACATGCGGATTCACCTGCGTTCTATAGACGACAGCGCTTTGGACGACGTGGACATGTGCTGCGCCAAAGCGCTGCCAATTACTCAACGTGTGCACATATCCTAAGGGAGATGTAAGAAAATAGTGCATGAAAGGGTAGATGCAATGGTGGGGAACAGGTGACAACTGTATTGTGGTGAGCTGTTGTGATGCAAAAATGGTGAAGAGGAAGTTAAAATGTAAGCAATGTGGGGAAGTGCTGCTAGCAGAGGAGAGAGTCTGGAGCACTGAAAAACTGTCTGCTTGGTCTTGTCTGAATAAGTGAATATAGAACTGGTCTTGGGTGTTTGATTCCAGTGTCCAGGCACTTGAATCCGCAGAGTGAATAACACTTGGGATGTACAGATTTGATGCACAATGTTATTTAAGCTTAATATGACTTATTAATTGCTTTTAATATTACTTTTCATGGTATTTTGCATTAATGTATGACTTGTTCGTCAATGTTTTTAGACTCTGTAAACTGTTCTTTTGCATCACAGATGTCCCTTTATGTACAACCGATATAGCTTTTTATTTGGGGTCTGTGTGTCCCTTTTATTTGCATACTGTAAGGTTCTACAGAGTTGTTGAAATGCAATACAATTATATCTGGTTGCATTATTTTTAGCATTTAATAAGAGTAGATAAAACAATGTTATAAGGCTCTACAAATTCAAGACAAGTTGTGTTTTCTTTAGAGATACAGAAGAATCTGTTTTGCAAACTTAAGACTTTAAATATAATAGATCCTTTTTTTTATTAGCTGTTAAAACTACATTAAACAGGAACTAGAACTTTAATGTTACTTTGAAATTTCAAGAGCAGAACATGTTAAGAATTACCTTTCAGCTGTTGCATCAACAGAAGAGCCAGTTTTTTCCTTCTGCAGATATTAATCTCAATTAGTAATCGTCACATTTTTGTGAACCAACTCAACTATTATTATACACACACAATAAACAAAGGAATATCTAACACTAATTAATTATCCCCATTGCTTAGTCAAAATATTGTAAAATTGCAAGTGGCATCTAGTTGCGAAATATTGAGTTTACAGACTTTCAGATGAAAGACTAGTGACATTTTATGGCATTTCTTGTAAAATGAGGTTAGCACACAAATGGAAGTGTAAACCATTCTATTTCCATTATTGCTGCAATTAACTATTCACTGCAATACTTCTAGCAAAGAACAGTTCTGTACAACACAATTTCGATAAGGTCTCATTCATCTAATAAACATCTGGTATCAGATCTGATTATTATTAAGGTCCCATGAATCCCTAGGAATTCATTTTTAGCACAGATGTGCAAGAGGCCTAAACAAGAGTCTACATAAGCCATTATAATAAACCATGACATTTAAGTGTAAAGGGGACTGTTCATTCTAGCTTTATTTTATCTACTGCATGACTTCCGGATGCACAAGTATTACAGGGTTAGAGACAATTTATTTCATGTTAGAATTTTTGCAGATATGCTGCACTAATTCAGCGGTTTGCTTCATTTTCCAGGAATTTAACATTTATTGCAAATTTTATGTGACTCAATATGTCCTGGGGGCTTGCTTAAAAAAACAACCAAACAAAAACACTCATCTCTCCGTTCACCTGTCCCAACGCCACAGCCCTTAAGACCAGTCTGCTGCACAGCTCCATACGGCCTCTTATGTACTGCTTTTTGTCCATCTTAAAGGGAACCTGTTTTTAGCTATGAAACTGGCCCCAGTGTGCTGTTAGTGTTGGAATGTGCATAACTAACATATTTTTGTCAAAGAAAAGCTGTAAGTATTAGGTTTAAAAAAACACTTTATACTATTAGATGATTCCCTCACATCTATTTTCTTTCAGTTAGGGGTGGTGACTATCATTTCAGCCACGAATCATTCAGAGTAATTCTGAAATTAGGCCCATCCTCAGGATTGCATTTGATTGCTGTCACTGGCCCCGAAGTGACTGGCCACATATCAAATCCCGTGCCTGTGCACTGCCTATCCGCTCCCGAAGCACAAAGAGCAGGAGGACACAGTAGTGCGCGCACTCACGCATCATGTGGCCACTAACTCAGAGCGGCTCCGGAGCAGAATTTGATACGTGGTTGCCGGGACATCGGGTCAGTCACGGCAATTAAATGTAATGCTTTGGATGTGCCAATTTCAAAAGTACACCAAATGATACATGACTGAAAAGATAAAGTCACCACCCCTATGACTGGAAGGAAAGGTATGTGAGGGATTCCCATAACCCTTAATGATATAAACTTTTTTTTTTTTAAACCTAATACTTGGAGGTTTTCTTTGACATGTTCGTGACGCACACTGCATAACATCACACCGGGGCCAGTTTCATAACTAAAAAGGATGTCAAAGGTTCCCTTTAACTATGTGCATTGCTTCCTACATGAGTCGGCCTCTAACACCACAAATGCATTGCCCGAAGCCTCAAGTTGAGTTTTGTTTAACCCCTTACCGGCATCGGACGTACTATACCGTCCGATGCCGGCTCCCCTGCTTTGATGCAGGGCTCCGCGGTGAGCCCGCACCAAAGCCGGGACATGTCAGCTGTTTTGAACAGCTGACATGTGCCCGTAATAGGCGCGGGCAGAATCGCGATCTGCCCGCACCTATTAACTAGTTAAATGCCGCTGTCAAACGCAGACAGCGGCATTTAACTACCGCTTCCGGCCGGGCGGCCGGAAATGACGTCATCGAAGACCCCCGTCACATGTCCGGGGGTCGGCGATGCGTCTCCATTGTAGCCATAGAGGTCCTTGAGACCTCTATGGTTACTGATTGCCCGTCGCTGTGAGCGCCACCCTGTGGTCGGCGCTCACAGCACACGTGCAATTCTGCTACATAGCAGCGATCAGCAGATCGCTGCTATGTAGCAGAGCCGATCGTGCTGTGCCTGCTTCTAGCCTCTCATGGAGGCTATTGAAGCATGGCAAAAGTTAAAAAAAAAAGTTTAAAAAAATGTGAAAAAAATAAAAAAAACATAAAAGTTTAAATCACCCCCCTTTCGCCCCAATCAAAATAAATCAATAAAAAAAATATCAAATCTACGCATATTTGGTATCGCCGCGCTCAGAATTGCCCGATCTATCAAATAAAAAAAAGTATTAACCTGATCGCTAAACAGCGTAGCGGGAAAAAAACTCGAAACGCCAGAATTACGTTTTTTTGGTCGCCGCGACATTGCATTAAAATGCAATAACGGGCGATCAAAAGAACGTATCTGCACCGAAATGCTATCATTAAAAACGTCATCTCGGCACGCAAAAAATAAGCCCTCAACCGACCCCAGATCACGAAAAATGGAGACGCTACGAGTATCGGAAAATGGCGCAATTTTTTTTTTTTTTTTTTTTTTTAGCAAAGTTTGGAATTTTTTTTCACCACTTAGATAAAAAATAACCTAGTCATGTTTGGTGTCTATGAACTCGTAATGACCTGGAGAATCATAATGGCAGGTCATTTTTAGCATTTAGTGAACCTAGCAAAAAAGCCAAACAAAAAACCAATGTGGGATTGCACTTTTTTTGCAATTTCACCGCACTTGGAATTTTTTTCCCGTTTTCTAGTACACGACATGTTAAAACCAATGATGTCGTTCAAAAGTACAACTCGTCCCGCAAAAAATAAGCCCTCACATGGCCAAATTGACGGAAAAATAAAAAAGTTATGGCTCTGGGAAGGAGGGGAGCGAAAAACGAACACGGAAAAACGAAAAATCCCCTGGTCATGAAGGGGTTAAAGGGGTTTTCTCAAGAACAAAAATTCATTTTAAATCAATAGATCTTGAAATAATAACTTCCCCAATTTCAACGTGTTTAAATAAAATGTTCCTGTACTGAGAAAATCTTATGATCTTCGATCTTGTGCGCAAGCAATGAAGACTCTACCCCAAGGTACCCATAACCGCATGAGTGGACGACACATGTGAGGGATTACATTGCCACAACTACACGTCACAGGTCAGTGTAACGTGCATGGGAGGGGGGTGCTATTATAATAGAGAGGAGGCAGGGATTTCTTACCGCATGCCCCGGAGCCTGGAAGAAATCACTAACATATAACATTAAAAGTGCTTTTCTCACTATCTACACAGCAGCTATGAGGCATTCTCGTAAGACTGGTTTAACCATAGTAATAGTTTAAAATTCGTCCAGGGGGTGACAGAATCCCTTTAATGTTTTGCAACCATTTTCTGGCCCTCTATAAATCAGAAAAGTGGCGGCCAGCCACCATTTTGTATAAATCATTTTTATTGGTCACAGCAGTAAAGAATAAAGGTAAACCGTACAAACTTATAAATCAGTGCAATGATAGGCAATAATTTTAAGTCAAACAAGAAGAGCATAGTTACATTTATCTCTTGCGATATACTTTTCTGATTAATAATGCTCTTGACTATCCCGAAATTATGAATTATTAACATTAAAGAACTACCGGGATAGTTGGTAACAATTCTGAGCTTCCTTTGTAAATATTTAAAATATAATATGTGTAATCAAAACTGGATATGAGGAGGACAAACATAGAAATTAAGATAGAGGGAAGAAAAGAGGGTAGAAAGAAGAAGAAGAGAAGGGTAATTGAGGGGGTGAGGAATTCTGGGAAGGAGTGTGGCTACCCCCGTAGCCTAGCGGACAGGATACATGCCGAGAAACGGCCCGAAGGCATACGACAATAAGCTACATAGTGTGTCGGGTTCTGGAAACCCAGAGATCCAGTTCAGGAGTTTCCCTAAAAGCGATCCAAGGGGCCCATAGGTTGTAGGTTTTCTCTACGTTACCTGGTGACTGGTTTATCAACTGCTCCATTCTATAGATGCTATTAAGTTCTGCCACAAATTCTGTACGGGTAGGAAATTTTTCTTGTTTCCAAAACCTAGGGATTAGATTTCTGACTGCGGTAAGAAAGTGTCTGAGGATACCCCTCTTGAACCTAGATATTGATAGGTCGCATAGAGACAGCAATGCTAGAACTGCTGAAGGTTGGATCTGTGTGATAGACAACTTATTATGAAGTTCAAAGACGGCCAACCACAGATCCTTTACGGGGGGGCAATCCCACCAGATATGCATGTAAGAGCCTATTTCCTTTAAACATCTCCAGCAAGTGTCAGGGGTCGTGGGGAACACCGCATGCACCATGGCGGGGCATCTATACCATCTTGCTAGAATCGTATAGCTCCTCTCCTGTGATACCGCGCATAATGACGATCTGGAAGAGAAGAGAAGAATTTTTTCCCTGTCTTCAGATGACAAGGGCCTTCCCAGATCGCCCTCCCATTTCGAGAAAAACAATGGCCAACCCTGCAGTGGAGCCCTCCCCTCTTGGAAAATTTTATATAACAGCGAGACAGTAATGATCCGGGGGGTTTGCTGATGTACAAAGCATCTCAAAGGGAGTTAGCGGCCTGTAGATATTGGTTTGTTTAGAGATTGAGTGGATATAACTTTTTAGTTGTTCATAGAAGAACCAATCGGTAGAGTGAGATTCTTCCTCCGGGAATAATTCCCGAAGGGTCTTCATCCCAGTTTCTTTTAAGTAATCATGGATGATGGGTTTGGAGTCTTTTCTCTTATTTAGAAATGTCTCTCTATTCAGCCCTGCTGGAAAAGCAGAGTTGTCATAAATTGGAATTAAGGGGCCTGGGAGAGTTGTGATCTGAAGGTCTTTGTTCCGGTTTTTAATGAGAAGCAATATGTTTCGCGTGAGGAAAGGTATGTAGGTGCCCGGCCCTAGCCCCCTGCCTCCTGTCCAAAGAACAACTTGGGGGTCACATCCGTTAAGATCGTTTTCCAGGTTTACCCACTTTTTGTTGTTTTTACTGTGATAAAGGTCTAGGATACAGGTTCCTATTGATGCATAACTATAAATCGCGAGATCCGGGAGACCCAATCCACCTGTCAGTTTAGATCTACTTAATGTTGTATATGAAATACGTGCCCGATTATGAGACCAAATAAAACGAGTAATTATTTGTTTAAGGCGGGAAAAGAAGGACGCTGGTAGGTATAGGGGGATTGTTTGGAAAAAATATAAGAGGCGAGGTAAGAGGTCCATCTTAACTGCATTGATCCTACCCAGCCAGGACAATTGGAGCTTGTGCCATCTCTCCAAGTCTGAGTTTGTTTTTTGTAGGGTTGGTGTAAGGTTGGTTTCAAACAGTTTAGAAGTTTTGCTTGTTATTTTAATACCTAAATAAGTAAGGGAATCAAAGCACCATTTAGATGGAAAGGACTTCCTTAATTGATCCACCAAGGGGAGTTGGAGTGAAATGTTTAGGATTTCGGATTTATGGGAATTCATTTTGAAGTTACTTAGGTGGCCGAATTTATGTAGCTCCGAAATGATATTTGGTAGGCTCGTAGAGGGGGATGTAATGTATAGCAGGATGTCATCTGCAAAAAGCGCTAGTTTATGTTCTTCAGAACGTAATTTTATACCAGTGATTGATGGGTTGTTTCTCAGGGCCACAGCTAGATGCTCCATTGTTAGAATATATAAGAGGGGAGAGAGAGGGCACCCCTGCCTTGTACCATTCCTGATCGGGAACATTTGGCCAGCCACCATTTTGGTTAAATTGCACAAAGTGAATCACAAAAAAAATTCAGGATTTAGGAAAATCTAATCTTTCTTGTAAGGGCTTCTTTTCCTCGCAGGTTAAAACCCTCCTCTGGCGCCGGCACTCCAGAGCGGAGCGTGCGGCTGCACAGCAACACAAAGCTGCACGCTCTGCTCCCAAGTCCCGGCGCCAGAGGAGGGTTTTAATCTGCGAGACACGGCCATATGTCTCGCAAGGGAAAGCGATTTGCTTGTCTCTACGGCGCTCGAGTTCTCAAAATAGCAGCCGAAGGAAGAAGTGACCAGACAGCTCCATCTGCCACCCCCAACGAACAACATTTCACTTGAGAAAGATGCTTTTTATTTGGAAAAGGCTGATTGACAAGGCTGGTTCACATATTCCTTCATCAGATATTTTCTACCAAACAAACTTTGTTGATACATTTGGACGGAGGAAGTACTTTACACCAGTCTTGTATCTTTATGGACATTCACAAAGACTAGTTCCTAATATAAAAAAAATAAATATACATAAATAATTCACATAAAAAAGAAAAAAATGTGGTAGGGCTATTAAACAAAAACCTAAGCACACAATATTGCAGAAATTCCTTTTATTAAAAAAACAAACAAACAAAAAAAACAAAAAAAAACCCAAAACCTTACAATGGCCCTAAAAATGAATTTGGAAAACCCCATCCCAAGAAGGTCTTCATTGACTTTGTGGGAGAAAACGATGGGTGAAACACAAAATAAATAAAGGCAAAACAAGAAAAATACAAAAATAAACTAAAAAAAAGCCACTACTAGACCATGCTATAAAATAAAAAAATGGCAATTTGTGCCATTAAAATGAAAAACACCACAAATTAGGTCCCAAATAGTGATGAGCGAATAATCTCGTTACTCAAGATTTCTCAAGCATGCTCGGGGGTCCTCCGAGTATATTTTAGTGCTCGGAGTTTTAGTTTTTAGCACCGAAGCTGAATGATTTACATCTGTTAGCCTAGCAACCAGACAACCCCCACATGTACTTATGCTGGCTAACAGATGTAACTCATTCAGCTGTGGCGCTGAACTAAAACTCCGAGCCCTAAAAAATACTCGGAGGACCCCCGAGCGTGCTCGAGAAATCTCGAGTAACGAGTATATTCGCTCATCACTAGTCCCAAACATCACGCAAAAGAGGCTAAACATATTTGAATAACCCAGAAAAATGTGATAGCTCCTCTAAAACAGACCCCATCCTCCCCCCCCCCCCCAAAAAAAAAAAAAAAATAGGAACCTGATTGAAAATGGCCCAATCTAGAACTGGTTAAGAGTGCATAGCATTTATAAACATACAGTTTAGATATTCATTTAATTTTTTTTTTTTTTTATATATATATATATATATATATATCTCCCAGGAAGACATACTTCATGGGCATGGTCTGAAAAACTCGTTCATACTGCATATGTAAACGTCTGCTGTAAATGTCCACTTATGTTTTCTTAAAAACAATGTTCATATAAAAGTAAAAAATATTTTCATACCTGTCCACTGATTTGCTTCAGCTTTACTGAAGAATAAAGTCTTGGTCTAAAAAGAAAGATCAACCAAATAATCTTATTTTATACTTCAAAAGCAAAAATAAATAAAAATAAAATAAGTTAGGCCTACCTAAAAAGAACTTCAGTCATACAATGTATTGCATTTGGAAAGCACAAAAGAAGCCAAATAAAAAACAATCGTACAACTGAAAATCCAGAATTTTTAAATAAACCATGAAAAATAAAAATACATAATCCATAGATGCATTGTGTCAGACATTGTAAACACATAGTGAGTATTTTAATTACATGTGGCACAATTGTTCAACTAAAAAGAAAAATATATGACAAAGATAAGTAAAAGGAAGAGAAAGGTACTAATGCTTTACATAGATATATATATATATATCTATGCATTGTGTGCCATTGCACACAATCTACTTTAATCCACTACACAGTGAGTCTAATCTAAAGTACACAGGGAACAGATTTCACAGGAGTATTATATTATCCAACTTTTATTTAAATAGTCTCTTCTCGTAAATCTGCTTATTTCTCCACCTGGACTGATGTTCTCCTCTCAAATTCAGGTATAAAAATCGGTTTTCAGTAAGGACAGATTTCCCTATTAATGAAACAGTGGATAACAGTAGGCGCTTATAACATTCTATGACCAGAGAATAGGGAAGGAGGATCTACTGTAGTGACAGACAGACATTCTGCAAAAAGTTCTCCTGAAACAGTTAATGTTCTCCATAGAACTTTATGAGCACCAATTGCCATCTCCCATCTCAGTAATGGGAAAATTTGTCTTTAGTAAAGACCCATTTCACTGGTGAAATTAGAATTTTGAGAATTAAAGATCAATGGGGAGAAAAACAGATTTCTCTAATAAGATAAAATTACAAAGTTTCTTATTTTCATGTGTACTTTGTGATGTAGGAGAAAAACAATAAAATGACAATTACTCTTTATAGCCATTAATTTAAAAAAAAAAAAAACAAGGTAAAGTAGCCAGTACCTTATAGATGTGTGAATTTTTTTTTTAATGGCTACAAAGTAGAGAAAGGCATGAGTTGTCAAAATAGCTTACATTTACAGTGGGGCAAAAAAGTATTTAGTCAGTCAGCAATAGTGCAAGTTCCACCACTTAAAAAGATGAGAGGCGTCTGTAATTTACATCATAGGTAGACCTCAACTATGGGAGACAAACTGAGAAAAAAAAATCCAGAAAATCACATTGTCTGTTTTTTTAACATTTTATTTGCATATTATGGTGGAAAATAAGTATTTGGTCAGAAACAAAATTTCATCTCAATACTTTGTAATATATCCTTTGTTGGCAATGACAGAGGTCAAACGTTTTCTGTAAGTCTTCACAAGGTTGCCACACACTGTTGTTGGTATGTTGGCCCATTCCTCCATGCAGATCTCCTCTAGAGCAGTGATGTTTTTGGCTTTTCGCTTGGCAACACGGACTTTCAACTCCCTCCAAAGGTTTTCTATAGGGTTGAGATCTGGAGACTGGCTAGGCCACTCCAGGACCTTGAAATGCTTCTTACGAAGCCACTCCTTCGGTGCCCTGGTGGTGTGCATTGGATCATTGTCATGTTGAAAGACCCATCCACGTTTCATCTTCAATGCCCTTGCTGATGGAAGGAGGTTTGCACTCAAAATCTCACGATACATGGCCCCATTCATTCTTTCATGTACCCGGATCAGTCGTCCTGGCCCCTTTGCAGAGAAACAGCCCCAAAGCATGATGTTTCCACCACCATGCTTTACAGTAGGTATGGTGTTTGATGGATGCAACTCAGTATTCTTTTTCCTCCAAACACGACAAGTTGTGTTTCTACCAAACAGTTCCAGTTTGGTTTCATCAGACCATAGGACATTCTCCCAAAACTCCTCTGGATCATCCAAATGCTCTCTAGCAAACTTCAGACGGGCCCGGACATGTACTGGCTTAAGCAGTGGGACACATCTGGCACTGCAGGATTTGAGTCCATGGTGGCGTAGTGTGTTACTTATGGTAGGCCTTGTTACATTGGTCCCAGCTCTATGCAGTTCATTCACTAGGTCCCCCCGCGTGGTTCTGGGATTTTTGCTCACCGTTCTTGTGATCATTCTGACCCCACGGGGTGGGATTTTGCGTGGAGCCCCAGATCGAGGGAGATTATCAGTGGTCTTGTATGTCTTCCATTTTCTAATTATTGCTCCCACTGTTGATTTCTTCACTCCAAGCTGGTTGGCTATTGCAGATTCAGTCTTCCCAGCCTGGTGCAGGGCTACAATTTTGTTTCTGGTGTCCTTTGACAGCTCTTTGGTCTTCACCATAGTGGAGTTTGGAGTCAGACTGTTTGAGGGTGTGCACAGGTGTCTTTTTATACTGATAACAAGTTTAAACAGGTGCCATTACTACAGGTAATGAGTGGAGGAAAGAGGAGACTCTTAAAGAAGAAGTTACAGGTCTGTGAGAGCCAGAAATCTTGATTGTTTGTTTCTGACCAAATACTTATTTTCCACCATAATATGCAAAAAAAATGATAAAAAAACAGACAATGTGATTTTCTGGATTTTTTTTTCTCAGTTTGTCTCCCATAGTTGAGTTATACCTATGATGTAAATTACAGACGCCTCTCATCTTTTTAAGTGGTGGAACTTGCACTATTGCTGACTGACTAAATACTTTTTTGCCCCACTGTATCTAGTAAATTCACCGCCACTCCAGGAGGTCCTGTGTGCTTTGTTTTTAATGAATAAATTATACCGCTTATGCATTCTATATGCAGCCAATCACTGTCCTTGTCAATAGTCAGGTACTGTAAACACAACCGAACTAGCAATTGGATGCAGTCATATGTGCATGAACAGTACATTGGGACATATACGAGTCACAGGAACTGAAAGAATTGGTCCGTCAGGCTCTTTCACCTGCATAACCCCCCTGCCACCTGCACACCGCAATTTAAGATGTTTTTGATGTCATCTCTTACTATGGAATAAAAGTAACACATCAGCAAGGACCGGGTGAGTGCTCAAATTATTTTAGTTCTTGTGACATATATACAGTGGGGGAAATAAGTGTTTGATCCCTTGCTGATTTTGTAAGTTTGCCCACTAGCAAAAGACATGAACACAGTCTATAATTTTAAGGGTAGGTTAATTTTAACATTGAGAGACAATATCAAAAATAAAATCCAGAAAATGACATTGTATAAATTATATAAATTTGCATTTTGCAGTGAGAAATAAGTATTTGATCCCTCTGGCAAACAAGACTTAATACTTGGTGTCAAAACCCTTGTTGGTAAGCACAACAGTCAGACGTTTTTTGTAGTTGATTAGGTTTGAGCACATGTCAGAAGGAATTTTGGTCCACTCCTCTTTGCAGATCAACTCTAAATCATTAAGATTATGAGGCTGTCGCTTGGAAACTGGGAGCTTCAACTCCAGCCATAAGTTTTCTATGGGATTAAGGTCTGAAGACTGGCTAGGCCACTCCATGACCTTAATGTGCTTCTTTGTGAGCCACTCCTTTGTTGCCTTGGCTGTATGTTTTGGGTCACTGTCTTGCTGGAAGACCCAGCTACAACCTATTTTTATTGCTCTGGCGGAGGGAAGGAGGTTGTCACTCAGGATTTTACAGTACATGGCTCCATCCATTGATGAAGTAGTCCTGTGCCCTTAGCAGAGAAACACCCCCAAAACAATGTTTTCACCTCCATGCTTGACAGTTGGGACAGTGTTTTGGATCATAGGCAGCATCTCTCTTCCTCCAATCTCGGCGAGTTGAGTTAATGCCAAAGAGCTCAAATTTTGTCTCATCTGACCACAGCACCTTCTCCCAATCACTCACAGAATCATCCAGGTGTTCATTGGCAAACTTCAGACGTGCCTGTACATGTACCTTCTTAAGCAGGGGGACCTTGCGGGCACTACAGGATTTTAAACCTTTACAGCGTAATGTGTTTCCAATGATTTTCTTCGTGACTGTGGTCCCAGCTGCCTTGAGATCATTAACAAGTTAACCCCCCGTAATTTTAGGCCGATTTCTCACATTCCTCATGATCAAGGATACCCCACGAGGTGAGATTTTGCATGGTGCCCCAGATCGATGTTGATTGACAGTCATTTTGTATTTCTCTTGCTTTCTTACTAGTGCACCAACAGTTGTCTCCTTCTCACCCAGCGTCTTACTTATGGTTTTGTAGCCCATTCCAGCTTTGTGCAGGTCTATGATCTTGTCCCTGACATCCTTGGGGTATGTGCACACATTGAGGATTTTGCTGCGGATCTGCAGCAGTTTTCCATGCGTTGTACTGTACCATGCAAACGTATGGAAAACCAAATTCGCAGTGCAATGGTGCGGAAAATACCATGCGGAAACGCTGCGTTGTATTTTTCACAGCATGTCAATTCTTCGTGTGGTTTCTGCAGCGGTTTATACCTGCACCTCAATAGGAATCCGCAGGTGTAAAACCGCAGGTGGAATCCACACAAAAACTGCAGGTAATCCGCAGTGCGCATTACCTGCGGATTTTGCAAAAACGGTGCAGAAAAATCCACACACGAATCCGAACATAGCCTTATAAAGCTCTTTGGTATTGGCCATGTTGTAGAGGTTAGAGTCTGACTGATTAAAGGGAACCTGTCACCCCGAAAATCGCGGGTGAGGTAAACCCACCGGCATCAGGGGCTTATCTACAGCATTCTGTAATGCTGTAGATAAGCCCCCGATGTTACCTGAAAGAGGAGAAAAAGACGTTATATTATACTCACCAAGGGGCGGTCCCGCTGCTGGTCAGGTCAAACGGGCGTCTCCGGTCCGCTGCGGCACCTCCCATCTTCATTACAAGACATCCTCTTCTGATCTTCAGCCACGGCTCCGGCGCAGGCGTACTTTGCTCTGCCCTGTTGAGGGCAGACAAAGTACTGCAGTGCGCAGGCGCCGGGCCTCTGACCTTTCCGGCGCCTGCGCACTGCAGTACTATCCTCTGCCCTCAACAGGGCAGAGTAAAGTACGCCTGCGCCGGAGCCGTGGCTGAAGATCAGAAGAGGACGTCTTGTAATGAAGATGGGAGGCGCCGCAGCGGACCATCCGACCTGACCAGCAGCGGGACCGCCCCTGGGTGAGTATAATATAACGTCTTTTTCTCCTCTTTTAGGTAACATCGGGGGCTTATCTACAGCATTACAGAATGCTGTAGATAAGCCCCTGATGCCGGTGGGCTTACCTCACCCGCGATTTTCGGGGTGACAGGTTCCCTTTAATGGAGTCTTTTTATAAAAGGTGACTATGTAAGACAGCTGTCTTTAGTGCAGGTAATGAGTTGATTAGGAGCTTCTAACTGGTCTGTAGGAGCCAGAACTCTTAATGGTTGGTAGGGGATCAAATACTTATTTCTCAGTGCAAAATGTATAAATTATATAAATTTATTTGCAATGTGATTTTCTTGATTTTATTTTTGATATTCTATCTCTCAATGTTAAATTAACCTACCTTTAACGCCTTACTGACATCGTACAGGATAGTACATCCGATGTCAGTATCCTCTGCTTTGATGGATACCTCAAAGCTGGGACTTGTCAGCAGTTTTGAACAGCTAACGTGTCCCGCAATAGCCAAATCACCCCCCTTTCGTCCCATTCAAAATAAAACAAAAATAAAATCAAACCTACACATACTTGGTATTTCCAAGCTCAGAATCGCTCGATCAATTAAAAAAAAAAAAAAAAAAAAGACGATTAACCTGATCGCTAAATGTCATGGCGAGAAAAAAAACAAACAAAAAGCCAGAATTACGTTTTTTTGGTCGCGGCAACGTTGCATTAAAACGGGCAATGAAAAGATCATATTTCGGTATTATTAATATAGTCAGCTTGGCATGCAAAAAATAAGCCCTCACCCACTCACCCAACCCGAGATCACAAAAAATGGAGACGCTACGGGTCTCAGAAAGTGGCATAATTTTTTTTTTTTTTTAGAAAACTTTGGATTTTTTTTTCACCACTTGCATAAAAAAAACAAAACAAAAAAAAACCTAAACATGTTTGGTGTCTATGAACTCGTAATGACCTGGATAATCATAATAGCAGGTCAGTTTTAGCATTTTGCGAACCTAGCAAAAAAGTCAAACAAAAATATTTGTGGGATAGCACTTTTTTGCAATTTCACCGCACTTGTAATTTTTTTCCCGTTTTCTGGTAAAACCAGTGGTATCGTTCAAAAGTACAACTTGTCCCGCAAAATTAGCTCTCACATGGCCATATTGACGGAAGAATAAAAAAAGTTATGGCTCTGGAAAGAAGGGGAAGTGTCCAGTTAACAAGGTTAGTGTTTTTTTTTTTTTTTTAATGTCAGATACATTATTACTATAGCGTCATTTATTCCATGGTGCTTTACATGTGAGGAGGGGTGTACATAATAAAAAACAAGTACAATAACCTTAAACAATACAAGCCACCGACTGGTACAGTAAGGAAGAGGACCCTGCCCACAAGGGCTCAAAATCTACAAGGGATGGGTGAGGATATAATAGGTGAGGGCAGAGCTGATCTGTGACCGCTCCTGGCACTTAGTACCAGGTGTCAGCTGTGATAATCAGCTGACACCCGACCGCAATAGGCCACACTCCCCCCGAGAGCGCAGCTGATCGCATGTGACGTACTATTCCATCCATGGGAATTGGGGCCCAGGTCACATGGATGGAATAGTACAACAGATGGCAGAAAGGGGTTAAAATACAGCCCACCCAGCTTACATGTATGTAGAAAGTCTTTAGACTGTAGTGTATGTAATTGTGTGTATTTCAGCAATCTCCAGTAATTACCTAACCTACCCTTTCAGCATTATGAATGATTTATTTATTTATTCAAGATACAATGCTGAAGCAAAATATTTAGAATTGAGAGTCTCAATTCTAAATATTTTTCTATCTACTGGCTAACACGGTACCAAGATATATTTCTTTCCTGTATCATAATGTTGAAGCGATAAGATTGTCTGACAGGAGCTTCCTGTAAAGCCATCAGTGGTAGAAGTCTGCTAACATTTAACAATGATCTTTCTTGCTTTAAGAAATACCTAGCAAAATATTCTATAATGACTGCAGCAGTGAAGTCCGTTAAGTGCTGAGCTGCTGCATCTAGCCACCATACTTGTCTTGTAGGGTTATTTATCATGGCCTAAATGATTCATGACGATGTTCACTTCGGTGATATTAAGCATACTAGGCTATTTTGTTACGTTTCTGCCTTAATCATCTCAACTAGTGAAAAAGATGGATCATATCCTGGCTGCACGATTGCATCATGGTATATTTTCTAAGAAAAAAAAATACTTTAACGATTCAGCAGGAGACCCGACTAGTCCAGTTCCACCCTTGTCCAACTCTACTCAGCTCTGCTAGAGGTAACTGACAGGTCTCGCGCTATGGCATCCTGCCAACATAGCTGTGCAGTCTCGAATGAGCTTCTACAATGACAGATGATGTCACGGAAAGGGACAGTTTCTTTAACCCCTTCATGACCCAGCCTATTTTGACCTTAAAGACCTTGCAGTTTTTTGCAATTCTGACCAGTGTCCCTTTATGAGGTAATAACTCAGGAACGCTTCAACGGATCCTAGCGGTTCTGAGATTGTTTTTTCGTGACATATTGGGCTTCATGTTAGTGGTAAATTTAGGTCAATAAATTCTGCGTTTATTTGTGATAAAAACGGAAATTTGGCGAAAATTTTGAAAATTTCGCAATCTTCACATTTTGAATTTTTATTCTGTTAAACCAGAGAGTTATGTGACACAAAATAGTTAATAAATAACATTTCCCACATGTATACTTTACATCAGCACAATTTTGGAAACAAAATTTTTTTTTGCTAGGAAGTTATAAGGGTTAAAATTTGACCAGCGATATCTCATTTTTACAACGAAATTTACAAAACCATTTTTTTTAGGGACCACCTCACATTTGAAGTCAGTTTGAAGGGCCTATATGGCTGAAAATACCCAAAAACGACACCATTCTAAAAACTGCACCCCTCAAGGTACTCAAAACCACATTCGAGAAGTTTATTAACCCTTCAGGTGCTTCACAGCAGCAGATGCAACATGGAAGGAAAAAATGAACATTTAACTTTTTAGTCACAAAAAATATCTTTTAGCAACAATTTTTTTATTTTCCCAATGGTAAAAGGAGAAACTGAACCACGAAAGTTGTTGTCCAATTTGTCCTGAGTACGCTGATACCTCATATGTGGGGGTAAACCACTGTTTGGGCGCACGGCAGGGCTTGGAAGGGAAGGAGCGCCATTTGACTTTTTGAATCAAAAATTGGCTCCACTCTTTAGCGGACACCATGTCACGTTTGGAAAGCCCCCGTGTGCCTAAAAATTGGAGCTCCCCCACAAGTGACCCCATTTTGGAAACTAGACGCCCCAAGGAACTTATCTAGATGCATAGTGAGCACTTTGAACCCCCAGGTGCTTCAAAAATTGATCCGTAAAAATGAAAAAGTACTTTTTTTTCACAAAAAAATTCTTTTAGCCTCAATTTTTTCATTTTCACATGGGCAACAGGACAAAATGGATCCTAAAATTTGTTGGGCAATTTCTCCTCAGTACACCAATACCTCACATGTGGGGGTAAACCACTGTTTGGGCACATGGTAAGGCTCGGAAGGGAAGAAGCGCCATTTGACTTTTTGAATGAAAAATTATCTCCATCGTTAGCGGACACCATGTCGCGTTTGGAGAGCCCGTGTGTGCCTAAACATTGGCGCTCCCCCACAAGTGACCCCATTTTGGAAACTAGACCCCCCAAGGAACTTATCTAGATGCCTAGTGAGCACTTTAAACCCTCAGGTGCTTCACAAATTGATCTGTAAAAATGAAAAAGAATTTTATTTTCACAAAATAAATTTTTTCGCCTCAATTTTTTCATTTTCACATGGGCAATAGGATAAAATGGATCATAAAATTTCAAATTAAGAACAGGATCTCCTGTGAAACAGCTGGAGTGATCTATATACTGACATGCCCGTGCAACAAAATATATGTGGGCCGAACCAAAAGGCCCTTAAGAGTGAGAATTAAAGAACATCTGGACAATGTCCAAAAAGGTTTTAAAGGCCATCCATTGTCGCGCCATTTTTTGGAGCAGCACAATCGCTCCTGTGCAAATATTCTTTTTTGTGGGATCCAAATAGTGCGACAAAACCCCAGGGGAGGGGACTTTATAAAGATAATGTCTAGGGTTGAATCCAGGTGGATCTTTACATTGGACAGTTTGGCCCCTAAAGGCCTTAATCAAGAATTAGAGATGTATGCATTTTAATTATTCTTACACATTTTTTATTGGAGTGTAAAATGACCTATTTTATGGACGTCTAGGTCACGTATGGATTTATTAAAATATTAAAAATATTAAAAATATTGATAGTATCAAAAGTATCTTTCTTTTTTATATATACACATACCTTTTAATTTATTTCTTGATTAATAAATACCGTATATACTCGAGTATAAGCCGAGATTTTCAGCCCAAATTTTTGGGCTGAAAGTGCCCCCCTCGGCTTATACTCGAGTCACGGTAGCGGTGGGGTCGGCGGGTGAGGGGCTGAGGGCGCTGGGGTATACTTACCTAGTCCCAGCGATCCTCGCGCTGTCCCTGCCGTCCCACGGGCTTCGGCGCTGCAGTTTCTTCCTCTCTTCAGCGGTCACGTGGGACCGCTCATTACAGAAATGAATAAGCGGCTCCACCTCCCATAGGGGCGGAGCCGCTTATTCATTTCTCTAATCAGCGGTGCCGGTGACCGCTGATAGAGAAAGAAGCTGCGGCACCGAAGACAGGAGGGGACAGCGCGAGGATCGCCAGGACTAGGTGAGTATAGCATATTCACCTGTCCTCGTTCCAGCCGCCGGGCGCCGATCCATCTTCCCGGCCGGCGCCTCCATCTTCCCGGCGTCTCTGCTCTCTGACTGTTCAGGCAGAGGGCGCGATGACGCATATAGTGTGCGCGGCGCCCTCTGCCTGATCAGTCAGAGCAGAGACGCCGGGAAGATGGAGGCGCCGGAACGAGACGCCGGGAGCTGCAATCAAGGGAGGTGAGTATGTGTTTTTTTTTCTTTATTGCGGCAGCGGCGGCACAAATTTATGTGGAACATCTATGGGGCACAGTGAACGGTGCAGAGCACCGTATATGGCACAGCACAGCTATGGGGCACAGTGAACGGTGCAGAGCACCGTATATGGCACAGCACAGCTATGGGGCACAGTGAACGGTGCAGAGCACCGTATATGGCACAGCACAGCTATGTATGGGGCACAGTGAACGGTGCAGAGCACCGTATATGGCACAGCACAGCTATGTATGGGGCACAGTGAACGGTGCAGAGCACCGTATATGGCACAGCACAGCTATGGGGCACAGTGAACGGTGCAGAGCACCGTATATGGCACAGCACAGCTATGGGGCACAGTGAACGGTGCAGAGCACCGTATATGGCACAGCACAGCTATGTATGGGGCACAGTGAACGGTGCAGAGCACCGTATATGGCACAGCACAGCTATGTATGGGGCACAGTGAACGGTGCAGAGCACCGTATATGGCACAGCACAGCTATGGGGCACAGTGAACGGTGCAGAGCACCGTATATGGCACAGCTATGGGGCACAGTGAACGGTGCAGAGCACCGTATATGGCACATCTATGGGGCACAATGAACGGTGCAGAGCACCGTATATGGCACAGCTAGGGGGCACAATGAACGGTGCAGAGCACTATATGGTTCACACCTATGGGGAAATATGAACGGTGCAGAGCACTATATGGCACAGCTATGGGGAAATAATGATCTATTTTTATTTTTGAAATTCACCGGTAAATGCTGCATTTCCACCCTAGGCTTATACTCGAGTCAATAAGTTTTCCCAGTTTTTTGTGGCAAAATTAGGGGGGTCGGCTTATACTCGGGTCGGCTTATACTCGAGTATATACGGTAAGTTTTTATAATTTACATTTGAGTGTATAACCAGGCGCATATTTACCTGGTTTTTAATGCGTGTTTTTAGCTATAAATAAATAAAAATATAAATAAATAGAACCAAGCAAAAATGGTATCTACCGTGTATTAACCTTTAACCATTTATCCCCTGTAATTCTTTCCTATCCACTCTTTCCCTCTTTTTTTTTTTTTTTTTTTTTTCCAGTCTGCCTTAGATCGGTCTTTATGGTAATACATAGCCACGCACAAACTCTGTGAAGGGAACTATGTTCCAGACATCTATACTGCATAGCATTGTTGGGGCACAAACTTATGTATAATTCTGCTTGCCATTTCATTTGATATAACTGCGCTCTGTTGTACACACTGATTTCATGCTGCTGCACAGATCGTGGCTTGAATAAATACATTTATCTAACTTTAGGTCAGCTGCAGGGACAGGTTTCAATAAGGGGGCGTAGGATATATAAGGACGGGTCTTACAGGGAACTCCAGCCCTGACGAAGAAGGAGTGTTTCCTTCGAAATGCGTCGGATTGGTTGCCCTGTCTCGCGCCCGCCCATTTTTGTGACGTCACGTTCTTGGCCACGCCCCCTCCACACACCGCTCCTGCTCCAGCGTTGCTTCCGGCCGGGGCACGCTAGGAGTTGGCGGTTTCTTGTCCCTGCCAGCCGCCCAGCAAGCAGGGACTCCCTGTTTTGGAGGACAGCCAGTCCTGTCACTCCCCCGCAGATTTGCGGTACAGCCCGACACACCGATTTCTGGAGCAACATGGACACCTACTTTACTATCCAGGTACTTTTACCACTCCAGCCAGTTATTGTATGTGGGTCTGCTATATAAATGTTCACATTATCTGTATATCATTTACTTATTTAGTGGATTGATTATTATCCTGCTGAGGTGCAGGCTTAGCCAGACCATTCTGTTTTGCCACTATATAGTTTCCTGTGTTGGGGCTCTTGTATTTTATGCACCTATTTCTCTATCGATTTTACCTTATAAGCGCAGGTGATTTATCTAATCTATTCTACATTGTTTTATCTTAGTCAGAGTATAGCGCAGACTCTGTCACCTCACCAGCAGCTTATTTCTTTTTCCGCCTCCCCTTTTCCTTTTCCATGCTCATTTATTTTTTTTTCTTCTCCCTGTTTGCATTGTTTGTCGGCGCAGCGCCGGTGTTTACTAGTTTTATTCACTACGGATCATAAAATTTGTTGGGCAATTTCTCCCGAGTAAGCCGATACCTCACATGTAGGGGTAAACCACTGTTTGGGCACTCGGCAGGGCTCGGAAGGGAAGGCGCGCCATTTGACTTATTGAATGGAAAATTAGCTCCAATTGTTAGTGGACACCATGTCGCGTTTGGAGAGCCCCTGTGTGCCTAAACATTGGAGCTCCCCCACAAGTGACCCCATTTTGGAAACTAGACCCCCCAAGGAACTTATCTAGATGCATATTGAGCACTTTAACCCCTTCCCGACCTTTGACGCATACGCTGCGTCATGAAAGTCGGTGCCATTCCGACCCATGACGCAGCATATGCGTCATGGAAAGATCGCGTCCCTGCAGGCCGGGTGAAAGGGTTAACTCCCATTTCACCCGATCTGCAGGGACAGGGGGAGTGGTAGTTTAGCCCAGGGGGGGTGGCTTCACCCCCTCGTGGCTACGATCGCTCTGATTGGCTGTTGAAAGTGAAACTGCCAATCAGAGCGATTTGTAATATTTCACCTAAAAAACTGGTGAAATATTACAATCCAGCCATGGCCGATGCTGCAATATCATCGGCCATGGCTGGAAACACTTATGTGCACCCACCCCACCCCTCCGATCGCCCCCCCAGCCCCCCGATCTGTGGTCCGCTCCCCTCCGTCCTGTGCTCCGCTCCCCCGTCCTCCTGTCCGCTTCCCCCGTGCACCAATCACACCCCCCGCGCTCCAATCAAACCCCCCGCACTCCGATCCCCCCCCCGCACACAGCGACCCCCCCCGTGCTCCGATCCACCCCCCCGCACAGCGATCCCTCACCCCGTGCTCCAATCCTCCCCCGTGCTCCAATCCTCCCTCCCGTGTTCCGATCCACCCCCCCAATGCTCCGATCCACCCCCCCGTGCTCCGACGCCGCCCCCCCCCCCCCCCGTGCCCTGATCTCCCCCCCCTTATACTTACCTGGCCGCCCGAGGTCCGTCCGTCTTCTTTCCTGGGCGCCGCCATCTTCCAAAATGGCGGGCGCATGTGCAGTGCGCCCGCCGAATCTGCCGGCCGGCAGATTCGTTCCAGAGTGAATTTTGATCACTGAGATATAACCTATCTCAGTGATCAAAATAAAAAAAATAGTAAATGACCCCCCCCTTTGTCACCCCCATAGATAGGGACAATAAAAAAAATAAAGAATTTTTTTTTTTTTTCACTAAGGTTGGGGTAAGAACTAGGGTTAGGGGTAGGGTTAGGGTTAGGGGCAGGGTTAGGGCTAGGGTTAGGGTTTCGGTATGTGCACACGTATTCTGGTCCTATGCGGATTTTTCCGCTGCGGATTTGAAAAATCCACAGTGCTAAACCGCTGCCGATTTATCGTGGATTTACTGCGGTTTTTCTGCGCATTTCACTGCGGTTTTACAACTGCGATTTTCTATTGGAGCAGTTGTAAAACCGCTGCGGAATCCGCAGAAAGAAGTGACATGCTGCGGAATGTAAACCGCTGCGTTTCCGTGCAGTTTTTCCGCAGCATGTGTACAGCGATTTTTGGTTCCCATAGGTTCACATTGAACTGTAAACTCATGGGAAACTGCTGCGGATCCGCAGCGTTTTCCGCAGCGTGTGCACATACCTTTAGAATTAGGCTATGTGCACACGGTGCGGATTGGCCGCTGCGGATCCGCAGCAGTGTTCCATCAGGTTTACAGTACCATGTAAGCATATGGAAAACCAAATCCGCTGTGCCCATGGTGCAGAAAATACCGCGCGGGAACGCTGCGTTGTATTTTCCGCAGCATGCCAATTCTTTGTGCGGATTCCGCAGCGTTTTACACCTGTTCCTCAATAGGAATCCACAGGTGAAATCCGCACAAAAAACACTGGAAATCCACGGTAAATCCACAGGTAAAACGCAGTGCCTTTTACCCGCGGATTTTTCAAAAATGATGCTGAAAAATCTCATACGAATCCGCAACGTTGGCACATAGCCTTAGGGTTGGGTTGGAATTAGGGTTGTGGTTAGGGGTGTGTTGGGGTTAGGGTTGTGGTTAGGGGTGTGTTGGGGTTAGGGTTGTGATTAGGGTTACGGCTACAGTTGGGATAAGGGTTAGGGGTGTGTTGGAGGTAGAATTGAGGGGTTTCCACTGTTTAGGCACTTCGGGGGGTCTCCAAACGCAACATGGCGCCACCATTGATTCCAGCCAATCTTGTATTCAAAAATTCAAATGGTGCTCCCTCACTTCCGAACCCCGACGTGTGCCCAAACAGTGGTTTACCCCCACATATGGGGTACCAGCATACTCAGGACAAACTGCGCAACAATTACTGGGGTCCAATTTCTCCTGTTACCCTTGAGAAAATAAAAAATTGCTTGCTAAAACATCATTTTTGAGGAAAGAAAAATGATTTTTTATTTTCACGGCTCTGCGTTGTAAACGTCTGTGAAGCACTTGGGGGTTCAAAGTGCTCACCACATATCTAGATAAGTTCCTTGGGGGGTCCAGTTTCCAAAATGGGGTCACTTGTGGGGGGTTTCTACTGTTTAGGCACACCAGGGGCTCTGCAAACGCAACGTGACGCCCGCAGACCATTCCATCAAAGTCTGCATTTCAAAAGTCACTACTTCCCTTCTGAGCCCCCACGTGTGCCCAAACAGTGGTTTACCCCCACACATGGGGCATCAGCGTACTCAGGAGAAACTGGACAACAACTTTTGTGGTCCAATTTCTCCTGTAACCCTTGGGAAAATAAAAAATTGCGGGCTAAAATTCATTTTTGAGAAAATAATTTTTTTTTTTTATTTTCATGGCTCTGCGTTATAAACTTCTGTGAAGCACTTGAGGGTTCAAAGTGCTCACTACACATCTAGATTAGTTCCTTTGGGGGTCTAGTTTCCAAAATGGGGTAATTTGTGGGGGATCTCCAATGTTTAGGCACACAGGGGCTCTCCAAACGCGACATGGTGTCCGCTAATGATTGGAGATAATTTTCCATTTAAAAAGCCAAATGGCGTGCCTTCCCTTCTGAGCCCTGCCGTGCGCCCAAACAGTGGTTTACCCCCACATATGGGGTATCTGCATACTCAGGACAAACTGGACAACAACATTTGTGGTCCAATTTCTCCTATTACCATTGGCAAAATAGGAAATTCCAGGCTAAAAAATCATTTTTGAGAAAAGAAAAATTATTTTTTATTTTCATGGCTCTGCATTATAAACTTCTGTGAAGCACCTGGGGGTTTAAAGTGCTCAGTATGCATCTAGATAAGTTCCTTGGGGGGTCTAGTTTCCAAAATGGGGTCACTTGTGGGGGAGCTCCATTGCATAGGCACACAGGGGCTCTCCAAATGCGACATGGTGTCCGCTAACAATTGGAGCTAATTTTCCATTCAAAAAGTTAAATGGCGCTCCTTCCCTTCCGAGCCTTACCATGTGCCCAAACAGTGGTTTACCCCCACATGTGAAGTATCGGTGTACTCAGGAGAAATTGCCAAACAAATTTTAGGATCCATTTTATCCTGTTGTCCATGTGAAAATGAAAAAATTGAGGCTAAAAGAATTTTTTTGTGAAAAAAAAGTACTTTTTCATTTTTACGGATCAATTTGTGAAGCACCTGGGGGTTTAAAGGGCTCACTATGCATCTAGATAAGTTCCTTGGGGCGTCTAGTTTCCAAAATGGGGTCACTTGTGGGGGAGCTCCAATTTTTAGGCACACGGGGGCTCTCCAAATGTGACATGGTGTCCGCTAAAGAGTGCAGCCAATTTTTCATTCAAAAAGTCAAATGGCGCTCCTTCCCTTCCAAGCCCTGCCGTGCGCCCAAACAGTGGTTTACCCCCACATATGAGGTATCAGCGTACTCAGGACAAATTGGACAACAACTTACGTGGTTCAGTTTCTCCTTTTACCATTGGGAAAATAAAAAAATTGTTGCTGAAAAATCATTTTTGTGACTAAAAAGTTAAATGTTCATTTTTTCCTTCCATGTTGCTTCTGCTGCTGTGAAGCACCTGAAGGGTTAATAAACTTCTTGAATGTGGTTTTGTGCACCTTGAGGGGTGCAGTTTTTAGAATGGTGTCACTTTTGGGTATTTTCAGCCATATAGACCCCTCAAACTGACTTCAAATGTGAGGTGGTCCCTAAAAAAAATGGTTTTGTAAATTTCGTTGTAAAAATGAGAAATCGCTGGTCAAATTTTAACCCTTATAACTTCCTAGCAAAAAAAAAATTTGTTCCAAAATTGTGCTGATGTAAAGTAGACGTGTGGGAAATGTTATTTATTAACTATTTTGTGTCACATAACTCTCTGGTTTAACAGAATAAAAATTCAAAATGTGAAAATTGCGAAATTTTCAAAATTTTCGCCAAATTTCCGTTTTTATCACAAATAAACACAGAATTTATTGACCTAAATTTACCACTAACATGAAGCCCAATATGTCACGAAAAAACAATCTCAGAACCGCTAGGATCCATTGAAGCGTTCCTGAGTTATTACCTCATGAAGGGACACTGGTCAGAATTGCAAAAAACGGCAAGGTCTTTAAGGTCAAAATAGGCTGGGTCATGAAGGGGTTAAACCTCCAGGTGCTTCACAGAAGTTTATAACGCAGAGCCATGAAAATAAAAAATAATTTTTCTTTCCTCAAAAATGATTTTTTAGCCTGGAATTTCCTATTTTGCCAAGGGTAATAGGAGAAATTGGACCCCAAATGTTGTTGTCCAGTTTGTCCTGCGTACGCCGATACCCCACATGTGGGGGTAAACCACTGTTTGGGCGCATGGCAGGGCTCGGAAGGGAAGGCATGCCATTTGGCTTTTTAAATGGAAAATTAGCTCCAATCATTAGCGGACACCATGTCACGTTTGGAGAGCCCCTGTGTGCCTAAACATTGGATATCCCCCAGAAATGACCCCATTTTGGAAACTAGACCCCCAAAGGAACTAATCTAGATGTGTGGTGAGGACTTTGAACCCCCAAGTGCTTCACAGAAGTTTATAATGCAGAGCCGTGAAAATAATAAATACGTTTTCTTTCCTCAAAAATAATTATTTAGCCCAGAATTTTTTATTTTCCCAAGAGTTACAGGAGAAATTGGACCCCAAGAGTTGTTGTCCAGTTTCTCCTGAGTACGCTGATACCCCATGTGTGGAGGTAAACCACTGTTTGGGCACACGTCGGGGCTCAGAAGGGAAGTAGTGACTTTTGAAATGCAGACTTTGATGGAATGGTCTGCGGGCGTCACGTTGCGTTTGCAGAGCCCCTGGTGTGCCTAAACAGTAGAAACCCCCCACATGTGACCCCATTTTAGAAACTAGACCCCCCAAGGAACTTATCTAGATATGTGGTGAGCACTTTGATCCCCCAAGTGCTTCACAGACGTTTACAACGCAGAGCCGTGAAAATACAAAATCATTTTTCTTTCCTCAAAAATGATGTTTTAGCAAGCATTTTTTTATTTTCACAAGGGTAACAGGAGAAATTGGACCCCAATAATTATTGTGCAGTTTGTCCTGAGTATGCTGGTACCCCATATGTGGGGGTAAACCACTGTTTGGGCACACGTCGGGGCTCAGAATTGAGGGAGCACCATTTGACTTTTTGAATACGAGATTGGCTGGAATCAATGGTGGCGCCATGTTGCGTTTGGAGACCCCTGATGTGCCTAAACAGTGGAAACCCCTCAATTCTACCTCCAACACTAACCCCAACATACCCCTAACTCTAATCCCAACTGTAGCCATAACCCTAATCACAACCCTAACCCCAACACACTCCTAACCCTAACCACAACCCTAATTCCAACCCTAACCCTAAGGCTATGTGCCCACGTTGCGGATTCGTGTGAGATTTTTCAGCACCATTTTTGAAAAATCCGCGGGTAAAAGGCACTGCGTTTTACCTGCGGATTTTCCGCGGATTTCCAGTGTTTTTTGTGCGGATTTCACCTGCGGATTCCTATTGAGGAACAGGTGTAAAACGCTGCGGAATCCGCACAAAGAATTGACATGCTGCGGAAAATACAACGCAGCGTTTCCGCGCGGTATTTTCCGCACCATGGGCACAGTGGATTTGGTTTTCCATAGGTTTACATGGTACTGTAAACCTGATGGAACACTGCTGCGAATCCACAGCGGCAAATCCGCTGCGGATCCGCAGCCAAATCTGCACCGTGTGCACATAGCCTAATTCTAAAGGTATGTGCACACGCTGCGGAAAACGCTGCAGATCCGCAGCAGTTTCCCATGAGTTTACAGTTCAATGTAAACCTATGGGAAACAAAAATCGCTGTACACATGCTGCGGAAAAACTGCACGGAAACGCAGCAGTTTACATTCCGCAGCATGTCACTTCTTTGTGCGGATCCCGCAGCGGTTTTACAACTGCTCCAATAGAAAATCGCAGTTGTAAAACCGCAGTGAAATGCGCAGAAAAAATGCGGTAAATCCGCCATAAATCCGCAGCGGTTTAGCACTGCGGATTTATCAAATCCGCAGCGGAAAAATCCGCAGAGGACCAGAATACGTGTGCACATACCGAAACCCTAACCCTAGCCCTAACCCTAGCCCTAACCCTACCCCTAGCCCTACCCCTAACCCTATTCTAACATTAGTGAAAAAAAAAAATCTTTATTTTTTTATTGTCCCTACCTATGGGGGTGACAAAGGGCGGGGTCATTTATTATTTTTTTTATTTTGATCACTGTGATAGGTTATATCTCAGTGATCAAAATGCACTTTGGAACGAATCTGCCGGCCGGCAGATTCGGCGGGCGCACTGCGCATGCGCCCGCCATTTTGGAAGATGGCGGCGCCCAGGGAGAAGACGGACGGACCCCGGCAGCAGGATCGGTAAGTATGATGGGGTGGGGTGGAGCACGGGGGGAGGGGGGGGGGGGGGGGAATCGGAGCATGGGGGGGTGGATCGGAGCGCGGGAGGGATGGAACGGAGCACGGGGGGGTGGAACGGAGCACGGGGGGGTGGAACGGAGCACGGGGGGGTGGAACGGAGCACGGGGGGTGGAACGGAGCACGGAGGGGGGGTGGATCGGAGTGCAGGGGGGGTGATTGGCGCACGGGGAGGGTGATTGGAGCACGGGGGGAGCGGACAAGAGCACAGGGGGAGCGGAGCACAGGACGGAGGGGAGCCGGAGCAGTGTACCGGACAGATCGGAGGGCTGGGGGGGCGATCGGTGGGGTAGGGTGGGGGCACATTAGTGTTTCCAGCCATGGCCGATGATATTGCAGCATCGGCCATGGCTGGATTGTAATATTTCACCAGTTATAATAGGTGAAATATTACAAAATCGCTGATTGGCAGTTTCACTTTCAACAGCCAATCAGAGCGATCGTAGCCATGGGGGGGGGGGGCTTGGGGGGGGGGGGGTGGTGAAGCCACCCCCCCTGTCCCTGCAGATCGGGTGAAATGGGAGTTAACCCTTTCACCCGATCTGCAGGGACGCGATCATTCCATGACGCCACATAGGTGTCATGGGTCGGATTGGCACCGACTTTCATGACGCCTACGTGGCGTCATGGGTCGGGAAGGGGTTAATTACAGTGCAGAGAGCTTATACCAGGATGGAGCAGTACCTAGAGCTGTATAAAGGGGTCTGAGAAGAGAGATCTGCTGCAGCAGGGGCTCTGTGAGGAGGGATACACTGCAGCAGATGGCTGAAAGGAGGAATTTACTGCAAGATGGGGCTGTGCTTAGAGGGGTTGAGAAGATCTACTACAGAAGAGTACACCGAGATAAGATCTGTGTTTGTTGCTGCAAAGAGACCAATGATGCAAAACTGCAAATGCTGGTCTATTATTGCATCCATAAAACGGCATTTGCAGTTTATCAAAATTGATATGCTAGCAACAGGCAACAAAAACAGCTCTGCACTGCCGTTGTGCAGGAGTGTGTAGGAGAGTTCTGTTAGAACCAGCTAATGATGCCAAACCACAATGCAGATATAGTGATGTATCTTGTAGAAAATGAAATTGTTCAGGCTGGGTATGGTATCGGTGCAAGGAGCGCACAGATGCCTAATGTGAATTCTACTTACATTAGCTTGATGATAACTCTGGATAAGTGGGGCTAGTCAGGAGAGTGGGGTGCAGCGCAAAGGAAAAGCAAGTGCTGTTGGTAAATTTAGTTTTAGCAGATAAGAAAGGGACTGACCACTATGCCATGTATTGCAGGATGCACAGCAAGTTTAAAAAAAAAAAAAAAAAAGTATTACATCCGGATTAGCTGCAGATTGAACACTGAATACAACCACAGCGTTCAACCCACAGCATTCAGATGTTACAGCATAGTGGAGGGGATTTTATGAAATCCCGCCTCCACTATGCGAACACGCATCCGGCGGCCCTGCGTTTACGGACATGCGGCGCATCTTTTTAGACCGCAGCATGTCTGTTTACCTTGCGCGACGCTCAGTCGCCGCAAGGTAAATTACAGGGCCCTATGTATGATGTATGTTGTGCGGAGATTCTGGATGTGTGCAATAAACACATCCGAAATCACCGCGTGTACAGAAGGGGGCGGCGCGGGTTTTCTGCTCCGTCCAAACTTAACCCCTCTGTGACCTTGGACGTACTATCCCGTCGAGGTGCCCTGGGCCTATCTGACCCTTGACGGGATAGTACGTCCTGCCCTTTAATGCGATACCGCGACTTAAGTCGCGGTGATCGCATTAAAATTCCGACGCCATCTCACCTGGGGGGAGATGGCCTCGGCATCCAGGGCATTGTCGCCGCCCACCCGCCCTCTCGATCGCTGTGATTGGCTGTTCAATTCTGAACAGCCAATCACAGCCATTCTCATTGTTTCAGCCAATCGGAGCGGCTGAAACAATGAGGTCACAGGCTAGGATCGAGTACCGATGTACTCGATCCTAGGTCCGGTGCCTGGCAACGCCAAGCACCGGCAAAAACACCCCGGATTGGCGCGATCGCCGATCGCGCCAATCGCAGGGCACCGCGCGGTATTACCGCGCTGTGCCCTGCCGGAACCTGCGTGGATCGGTGCTCTAATAGCACCGATCCTAGGATAGGACACAGTGCAGGCCCAGCAGGGCCTGCAGGAGCCGATTGGCGCGATCAATGTCATCGTCGATCGCGCCAATCACAGGGCGCAGCGGCGATCACGCTGTGACCGCTCTGTGCCCTGCAGGTGACCTGGCTGTGACCTGCCTAGGATGGCGCGAACAGATCCGATCCTAGGCAGGTCACAGCCAGGTTACCAGGAAAGCTCTGATTGGTGGGATCGATGTTATGGTCGATCCCACCAATGACAGGTCACAGCAGCAGCATGACCGCTCTGTGACCTGTCTGTGTCACCTGCCTGACCTGTGTATGACCGCTCTGCAGGGTCCTCATTCTAGCTGAGGATTCCTACAGAGCGGTCATACTGCTGGATCTCCCTGCTGGATTTTGTGCCTGGATCTCCCTGCCGTGCTGGGTATTGTGGTGCCACAGCAGCCTGTAGCACCACAATCCCTGCTAAAGAAAGAAGACAACTAAACGTAAGTTTTATCCCTGATCCCTGCCCAATCCCCGTTCATCCACCCCAATCCCCGTTCATCCACCCCAATCCCCGTTCATCCACCCCAATCCCCCCTTCCCCCTCTTTTTACCCCCTCCACCCCCATTTGTGCCGCCTCCGTGCGCACATTTAGTAGCCGCCGAGCGTTGATTGGTGACGCAGTTCACCGATCAACGCTCGCTTTTTTTCCCTCGCCCCCGTTGCGCCAACTCCGTACACACATTCCGCAGCCGCCAAAGTTTGATAAGTGACGCAGTTCACTTATCAGAGTTTGTGCCTGCCGTTTTCCTTTTTTTTTTTTTCACCCCCCTTTTGCGCCACCTGACTACAACCGTACGTTTTGATCACTGATCCCTGCCCAATCCCCACTTCCACCCCCATCTCCCTTCCTCCTCTTTTTACCCCCCTTTGAACCTCCTTCCGTGCGCCCATTTAACAGCCGCCGAGCGTTGATTGGTGACGCAGTTCACCGATCAACTCTCGCTTTTTTCCCTTCAGCCTTTTTGCGCAACCTCCGTACACACATCCCGCAGCCGCCAAACTTTGATAAGTGACGCAGTTCTCTTATCAGAGTTTGTGCCTGCCTTTTTTTTTTTTTTACAGGTTTTTCTTCTCCTTTTAGCATTTTCTTTTCAGATAAGTTTGCACAAATCACTATCCCCCCACACATACACATACAGTTATCAATAAAGTGCACCCAATCACCATATTCACACAAAAATGTCCCGCTCGTCCCAACAGCGCTATTCATTGGAGGAGGCATATGCTTTCCTTGCCTCCGACACCGATAGCGAGGGAGAGGATCCCACTTTTCTTCACTTTTCTGATTCTTCATCCTCTTCCTCCTCCTCCTCTTCGGGTCCTGCGGAACCACCACGCAGACGCCCCAGGACAGAAGATGAGGCAGCCCCCACCACTCCTGAACCAGCGCTCCCCACTGCGGAACCCACATGGACCTCGCCCCCCGAAAATTACGAGCCACTGATTCCTGATTTTGTGGCAGAATCAGGAATCAAGTTTGACAGCACGGGCCTCACAGAAACAGACTTTTTCAAAGTCTTTTTCTCTGAGGATTTTATTAACCTCATGGTGGAGCAAACTAATTTGTATGCTCGTCAATTTTTGGAGCAAAACCCCGGTACATCATTTTCCAACTGGTCTCCTGTAGACGCAGTTGAAATGATGCAGTTTTGGGGCCTGGTCCTCCACATGGGGATCGTGAAGAAGCCAGAAATGCGGCAATATTGGAGTGTAGATGTTTTATATAACACTCCAGTATTCCGAATGGCCATGGTTCAGAGACGTTTTGAGGCCATCCATAAATTCCTGCATTATTCCGATAATGCACAGTGTCCCGCACGAGATGACCCCAACTTTGACCGTCTGTTCAAAGTTCGGCCGGTCATCGAACACTTCAACAAAAAGTTTTCTGAAGTGTACGTGCCCAAAAGGGACATCTGCGTGGATGAGTCCTTGGTCCATTTTAAGGGGCGGCTCGGATTCTGTCAATACCTGCCCAACAAAAGGGCCAGGTACGGAATCAAACTCTACAAGCTGTGTGAGAGTGCCTCAGGGTACATCCACAGGTTTAGAGTGTATGAAGGGAAGGACAGCAGGATTGAACCCCCTGAGTGTCCTCCTGTCCTGGGAGTGAGTGGGAAGATCGTGTGGGATTTGGTGCACCCACTGCTGGATAAAGGTTATCACCTCTATACTGATAACTTTTATACCAGCATCCCACTCTACAAATCCCTCTCTGCGCGAGGTACCGCAGCCTGCGGTACTGTGCGCAAAAATCAGAGAGGCCTCCCAAAGACGCTACTTCGGCAGATGCTCAGAAAAGGTGAGAGCAAGGCCCAATGTAGCGACCACCTGCTGGTGGTCAAGTACAAGGACAAGAGGGATGTCCTTCTCTTGACCACCATACATGGTGATGGCAGAGCCCTCAGCACTGTACGGGGTACCTCTACACAGGTCTGCAAACCGGACTGTGTACTGGGCTACAACAAAAGCATGGGGGGGGGGGGTTGATCTCTCTGATCAACTCCTCCAACCATACAGTGCTTTGAGAAAGGCCAAGGTGTGGTACAAAAAGTTGGTCGTCCACATCGTACAAATGGCAATGCTCAACGCTTTCCTGCTGTTACGATGTGCACGCCACACCGATACGTCGTACCTTCAGTTCCAGGAGGTAGTGGTTAAGGCCCTGATATTTGGTACTCCGGAAGGAGAGGGCCCCAGTACTTCCGGAACTGAAGGTGCTCGTATCGTACCAGGCCAGCATTTTCCGGGGGTGGTCCCGCCAACCGGCAGAAAAGGTAAGCCGCAAAAAAGGTGCCGAGTGTGTTACAAAAGGGGAATACGCAAGGACACCATTTATCAATGCGACACCTGCCCCGAAAAACCTGGCCTGTGTATGAAGGATTGCTTCAGATTGTACCACACCTCCATGCACTACTAATTTACTTTACAAGAAAGCGTACATTAGTTCCAAAAAGGGGGCACATCTAGATAAGTTCCTTGGGGGGGGGGGGTCTAGGTTCCAAAATGATGTCACTTGTGTTTTTTTTTTTCCTGTTTAGGCACATCAGGGGCTCTGCAAACGGAACATGACGACCGCAGACAATTTCTGCATTCCAAAACGTCACAACTTCCCTTTCGAGCCCCAACGTGTGCCTAAACAGTTTTTTCCCACATATGGCGTACCAGCGTAATCAGGACAATTTGGACAACAACTTTTGATGTCCAATTTCTCCTGTTACCTTTGGGAAAATTAAAAATTGGGGACTAAAATATCATTTTTGTGGGAAAAAATAGGATTTTTTATTTTCACGCCTGGGCATTATAAACTTTAGTGAAGCACGTGGGGGTTCAAATTTCTCACCAAACACCTAGATAAGTTCCTTAGGGGGTACAGTTTCCAAAATGGGGTCACTTGTGGGGGGTTTCTACTGTTTAGTCACATCAGGGGCTCTGCAAATGGAACATGATGCCAGCAGAACATTCCATCAAAGTCTGCATTCCAAAACGTCACTACTTCCCTTTCGAGCCCCAACGTGTGCCCAAACAGTAGTTCCTCCCCACATATGGGGTATCAGCGTACTCAGGACAAATTGGACAACTTTTGGGGTCCAATTTCTCCTGGTACCCTTGGGAAAATTAAAAATTGGGGACTAAAATATCATTTTTGTAGGAAAAAATAGGATTTTTTATTTTCACGCCTGGGCATTATATACTTTAGTGAAGCACGTGGGGGTTCAAAATTCTCACCACACAACTAGATAAGTTCCTTAGAGGGTCTAGTTTCCAAAATGGGGTCACTTGTGGGGGGTTTCCACTGTTTAGGCACATCATGGGCTCTCCAAACGCGACATGGCGTCCGATCTCAATTCCAGCCAAAGTTAGCTTGAAAAAGTCAAACGGCGCTCCTTTCCTTCTGAGCCCTGCCATGCGCCCAAACCGTGGTTCCCCCCAAATATGGGGTATCAGCGTACTCAGGACAAATTGGACAACAACTTTTGGGGTCCAATTTCTCCTTTTACCCTTGAGAAAATAAAAAATTGGGGACTAAACGATCATGTTTGTGGAAAAAATAGGAATTTTTTTTTTCACGCCCGGGCGTTATAAACTTTCGTGAAGCACTTGGGGGATAAAAGTGCTCATGACACATCTAGATAAGTTCCTTAGGGGGTCTAGTTTCCAAAATGGGGTCATTTGTGGGGGGTTTCCACTGTTTAGGCACATCAGGGGGTCGCCAAACACGATATGGCGTCCGATCTCAATTCCAGCCAAATTTAGCTTGAAAAAGTCAAATGGCGCTCCTTTCCTTCTGAGCCCTGCCATGCGCCCAAACAGTGGTCCCCCCCACATATGGGGTATCAGCGTACTCAGGACAAATTGGACAACAACTTTTGGGGTCCAATTTCTCCTTTTTCCCTTGAGAAAATAAAAAATTGGGGACTAAACGATCATGTTTGTGGAAAAAATAGGATTTTTTTTTTTCACGCCCGGGCGTTATAAACTTTCGTGAAGCACTTGGGGGATAAAAGTGCTCATGACACATCTAGATAAGTTCCTTAGGGGGTCTAGTTTCCAAAATAGGGTCACTTGTGGGGGGTTTCCACTGTTTAGGCACATCAGGGGGTCGCCAAACGCGACATGGCGTCCGATCTCAATTCCAGCCAAATTTAGCTTGAAAAAGTCAAACGGCGCTCCTTTCCTTCTGAGCCCTGCCATGCGCCCAAAAAGTGGTTCCCCCTCACATGTGGGGTATCAGCGTACTCAGGATACATTGGACAACAACTTTTGAGGTCCATTTTCTCTTTTTACCCTTGGGAAATTAAAAAGATTATTGCTGAAAGATCATTTTTGTGACTAAAAAGTAAAATGTTAATTTTTTCCTTCCATGTTGCTTCTGCTGCTGTGAATCACCTGAAGGGTTAATAAACTTCTTGAATGTGGTTTTGAGCACCTTGAGGGGTGCAGTTTTTAGAATGGTGTCGCTTTTGGGTATTTTCTGCCATATAGACCCTTCAAAATGACTTCAAATGTGAGGTGGTCCCTAAAAAAAATGGTTTTGTAAATTTGGTTGTAAAAATGAGAAATTGCTGGTCAAATTTTAACCCTTATAACTTCCTTGAAAAAAAAAAGTTTGTTTCAAAAATTGTGCTGATGTAAAGTAGACATGTGGGAAATGTTATTTATTAACTATATTGTGCCACATAACTCTCTGGTTTAACAGAATAAAAATTCAAAGTTGGAAAATTGTGAAATTTTCAAAATTTTCGCCAAATTTCCGTTTTTTTCACAAATAAACGCAAGTTATATCGAAGAAATTTTAGCACTATCATGAAGTACAATATGTTACAAGAAAACAATCTCAGAATCGCTAAGATCCGTTGAAGCGTTTCGGAGTTATAACCTCATAAAGGGACAGTGGTCAGAATTGTAAAAATTGGCCTGGTCATTGACGTGCAAACCACCCTTGGGGGTAAAGGGGTTAAGGGTTATTCCCAAAATATTTTTCAGAGGACAGAATATGCATACTTAAACTTAATTTTGCAGGTCATTTTCAGGATACTATATTCGTATACTGTAGGTCTTACTACTTTTAGAACATGAAAGGTTTAAATTTTTTAGTTTATGTCACCATATTTTTTTTCTAAATGATTTTTACAATTTTCTATCGATGGAGCTGTGCAAGGACTTGTTTTTGCAGAAAGTGATGTATTGCATACTATTAAAAGACGCCTATTAGTACTTATGTTATTTTAGTGATATAGAAGAGGTCACTGATTAAGGGTGCTATACGCACCATAAACGCTTAGGAGTATTTTTTTCTGATGTGATCACCATTTTAATGGATTTATCTTTTGTATTCTGGCTTTTGCCAGCACTCCTTGGCCCACGGTATTCTGTGAAACGTTGGAGGTCCTATTTCCTGAAATATATTTGTTCCCTGTAACACTTCAATCCATCCTACACTCTGCTGCCCGACTAATCCACCTGTCCCCCCGCTATTCCCCAGCCTCTCCCCTGTGTCAAGCCCTTCACTGGCTTCCTATCGCCCAGAGACTCCAGTTCAAAACCCTCACACTGACATACAAAGCCATCCACAACCTGTCTCCTCCATACATCTGTGACATGGTCTCCCGGTACCTACCTACACGCGACCTCCGATCCTCCCAAGACCTCCTTCTCTACTCCCCTCTCATCTCTTCTTCCCATAACCGCATCCAAGACTTCTCCCGTGCTTCCCCCATACTCTGGAACTCTCTACCCCAACACATCAGACTTGCGCCTACCATAGAAACCTTCAAAAAGAACCTGAAGACTCATCTCTTCCGACAAGCCTACAGCCTGCAGTGATCCTCAACCTACTGAACAGCCGTACAGCCAGCTCTTCCCTCTCCTAGTGTATCCTCACCCACCCCCTGCAGACTGTGAGCCCTCGCGGGCAGGGTCCTCCCTCCTTATGTACTCGTGTGCCTTGTTATCTGCTAATGTATTTGTCTATATTTGCCCCGTATTCACATGTAAAGCGCCATGGAATAAATGGCGCTATAAAAATGTATAATAATAATAATAATAATAACACTGCAATGAGTGGTATCTTAATTTACTTTATGACCTTATATCCTGTGTTTCTCACAAAATTAGATCATCAAAAAAAGGTCCTTTAGTCGGTTTCAGTAGGCTCCACAATCACGGGGAACACTGCTGACTTGACAGATTTCCAGAAGGCAGCCATAGACACACTCCACAAGGAAGGTAAGGCTTCTTTCACACTTCTGTCGGTATAGGGCTGCTGCTAAGTGTTGGCGTGACGTACCGACGGACGATGTGAAAATTCGGCACAACGTGGGCAGCGGATGCAGTTTTTCAACTGCCCATTCTAAAGTCCCGGGGAGGAGGGGGCGGAGTTCCGGCCGTGCACGCGCGGTAGGAATTGCAGGACCCGACGTACGAAAAAACGTGCCCTTGAACGTTTTTCACTACGACGGTCCGCCAAATACAGACGCATCCAGTGCACGACGTATGGAACGGGTGTCCACATGTCGGGATGCGTCAGTAATACAAGTCTATGCAAAAAATACATCCTGCGGGCAACTTTGCAGGATTCGTTTTTTGCACAGAACGATGCAATTGGACGGAGGCCAAACAACGGAAATGTGAAAGAGGCCCAAGTCACAAAAGGTCATTGCTAATGAAGCTGGCTGTTCGCAGAGTGCTGTATCCAAACATATTAATAGAAAGTGGAGTGGAAGGAAAAAGTGTGGTAGAAAAAGGTGTACAAGCAACCGGGATAACCGCAGCCTTGAAAGGATTGTTTCAGTAGGCTCCACAATCATGGGCAAGACTGCTGACTTGACAGATGTCCAGACGGCAGTCATTGACATACTCCAAAAGGAAAGTAAATTTTGCTTTTAATTTGGAAATCAATGTCCCAGAGTCTGGAGGAAGTGTGGGGAGGCACACAATCCAAGCTGCTTGAGGTTTAGTGTGAAGTTTCCACAATCACTGATGGTTTGGGGAGCCATGTCATCTGCTGGTATAGGTCCACTGTGTTTTATCAAGACCAAAGTAAGCGCAGCCGTCTACCAGGAAATTTTAGAGCACTTCATGCTTCCCTTTGCCAACAAACTTTTTGGAGATGGAAATTTCATTCTCCAATAGGATTTTGCACCTGTCCACACTGCCAAAAGTAGCAATACCTGGTGTAAAAACAACAGTATCATAGAGAATCTATGGGTATTGTCAAGAGGAAGATGAGAGACACCAGGCCCAACAATGCAGACAAACTGAAGGACACCATCAAAGCAACCTGGGCTTCCATAGCACCTCAGCAGTGCCACAAGCTGATCGCCTCCATGCCACACTGTATTGATGCAGTAATTGATGCAAAAGGAGACCTGACCAAGTATTGAGCACATTTACCTAACATAGATTTCAGTAGGCCAACATTTTGGATTTTACAATCATTTTTCAAGCTGGTGTTATAAAGTATTCTAATTTACTGAGATAATGACCTTTGGGTTTTCAGTGGCTGTAAGCCATAATTATCAACATTAACAGAAATAAACAAGTGAAGTACTATAGATCACTGTAATACGATACACTTTATTGATCCTGGGGGAAATTATGGTATTACAGCAGCAATACAAACAGCAGTACATAAAATATTAGGACACAATTCTTGCACAAGTATACCAACATTACATAACAAATAAATGTGGATAGTTGAGGTATATAAATCACTGTTAATTGACATTAGTACACCAACAATCAGTCACTGTTGTCTACCACCAAATTATTATACATCCCCATAGCAGTAGTTACAAACGATTTCCTGAATTTCTCCTTCTTACACCTTAGTAGGATTAGGCGGCTGCTGAATGTGCTCTTCTGCTTCAAGAACAGCTCGTATAGTGGGTGAGTATTATTGATCATTATAGCACTACACTTCTGAATTCTATCCTCCAATACCTCCTCAAAAGATTCCAGATGGAGGCCAACAGCTGCACTTGCCTTCTTGATAAGTTTGTTGAGCTTATTAGCGTCAGATACTCGCTCACTACTGCCCCAGCACATGATAGCAAAAAAAAAAATGGCGCTTGCCACAACGGTAGAACATTTCCAGCATTTTACTGCACACATTGAACGACCTGAGCTTCCGAAGAAAGTTGAGTCTGCTCATTCCCTTCTTGTAAACCTTTTCTGTATGACCCCTCCAATCGAGTTTACGGTCAAGGTGAACACCCAAATATTTGTAGCTCTCAACAATCTCCACCTCCTGGCCAGCAATATTAATCGATAAGTAATCCTCCTTTTTCTTTCTATAACTTACCACCAACTCCTTGGTTTTCTTTACATTTAGTTCCAGACAGTTAGTCCGGCACCAATCCACAAAGTCAGAAACCACCCTTCTATATTCCTCCTCCCCCCGGCCTCCCACAATGCCCCCTACAATCACGGAGTCATCTGAGAATTTTTGGAGGTAACAAAAATCTGATTTATACTGAAAGTCAGCTGTATACAATGTGAAGAGGAAGAGCGACAGCACTGTACCCTGAGGGGCTCCAACACTCCAATCTACGTGATCTACATTTTCATTGTAATCCAGTTGGTGAGAATAAGGAGTTGACTTCTGAACGGTGATCCCAACAGAGCAAGAAGGAATAGTCCAATACTACACTTAATGGCCACAGTGAAACTTGGGGAAAAAAAATGGATGGGGACTTTGACTAATGACACATTTTAGCCCAATTGCCTTAGCGTAAAATAAAAGGTTAATAATTGATATGGTAGAATGACGTTAAATTGAGCTTCCCAATACCATCCCGTAATGTCTACTCAATGTGCAGACCTTGTGGGGACGAGTTACATGAGCAGTGGTCTTGCAAGACTAGTGAGGCTGAACAAATGGCAGAGGGCTCCTATTAATTATACAGGATATCACAGGATAGGTGATATACAAGTGACTGCGAGAAAAACCTTTAACATACAATCATATTTGAGAGACTTTCATGGAGCATGACAATATGGAAACAGATCTTAACAAAATTCAAACAAGGTAAGCACTATGCTAAGCAAAACTACGGCCCACATTTATCAATGCATCAACGCATTCTTCTTGCAGCATTTTACTCCAAAATTATGTCTCATCTGCTGTGTGACATTTATTAACCAACTTGCTAAATTTAGAGCCATTTGTGCCATGCATGTCAGTTGTTATAGCTGAAGTGAAAAGTGAATGAGGCTTAATGGTTTGCTAAGGATTTATGCACATTTATGAAATATAACTTTTCAAAAAGACACAAAAATTCCCTGGCTTATAATAGAAAAAGTGGCATCATTTTAGCCAGTTAATGGCAGAAGAGTATGCAGTGAGTGTGGCAGTTTTATCAAAGAAGGGAACTTATAGATGTGACACTAAGTCAATAAAGTAGTCAGGCTTCAACGTAGAAATGAACTAAAATGATGCCACTTTTGATAAATGTGGGCGTTTATTCTATGCCTTGAAGCCAAACACTAATCTTATAGCACTTTGAGGGCAGTAAATAAAAGTCTAACTTACATAGACATGTCTCCTTGATGAGTTGAGGATAATATGGAAACTGAGATCAAAAGAAAAAAAAACAAAAACATGAATTCACTTTAAAAATAAAAAATGTCACCGTTTACAATACTAATGATTAAAATTAATAGTGATGGATGAGAAAAGAAATAGAACGATAAATAAGACAGAGGACATTCTGCTCTTACCATTTTCTGTGACCACTTGACATGAATGAGCGGGATTTTCACTCAAATGTTTGGCCATGTCATCTAAACCAGAAACGTCAGTCATGAAATCACAGTTCAGGCACACCACAGTTATACGCCTAATAAAGCAAAAATAGGAGTAGTTAAGACTTCTAAAAAGATAAAACTATGCATGTAAACAATTCATCTTCATATCCGTATGTCAGAATAGCCTTACAATGTACATCCAAACTTTACTACAGAATTGTTCTTAGGTCCAAAAATTGCAGAGTGTGAGGTTTTCCCCTAAAACATTTATCTCCAATCTAAAGGCTAAGTGATAAATGTTATATTACAAGGGTATTCAACACCGATTTACAAGCAAGGCTCCCTCCACACATCCGTATAGAACCAGTACTGGAAAAAACAGTACTGGTGTCAGTGTTTTGAATCGGTATGCCATCAGTGTGCCTGCAACACCACATCTTTGTAGGTTGCAGAATGTGTTTTTTTTTTAAATGGACATTCACTTTATGGAAAGCAACAGTTAAACTAAATCTGAGAAACAAAACAAATTTTCAAAGATATATAATGTCTGAAAAGGGGTATTCAATTCGAGCTATTTTATACTTAACGGCTTAGTGATGAGTAGAGTTGAGCAAATTTGTTCGGATTCGGTTCCGAATACGATCGGCAGCGAATATTGTTTTTGCAATATTCATCGAACATCATTAAAGTCAATGGGAGAAGAAATTACCAAAAATGTTCGGAACCGATCAAACATAAATTCGGCATGAATACGGGTACTAATATGGCAAATTCAGATTCGGCAACCGAACCCGAACAAATTCGCTCAACTCTAGTGATGAGCCCAGTGATTGGCTGCAGCGTGCACATGTGTTGCCGTCATGATACCATCGCTGCAGCCTGTCAAAGACATAGCAGTTCTGGGCATGCACTGGTTGGATAAATCTGATTTTATTATTCTTTTCTATTTCAAGTCATATAGGCATAAAATAATTTAAAAAGGAAGACTGGGCAAAATAGTCAAAAATGTTGCGTGAGCATCTGACTTCCAATTGGTAGAGTACCTTTTGTCAATGGGGCCCCTCTTAGTGACCTTGGAACGTTTGCTGGAATTCCTGCCGTGATACCTACATGTGAAGAACAAAAGATTCATTTGTTTTAATGCCTATGAAACCCAGATTGTAAAGTTTGTATTTTACTAATGTCTCTATTATTCTATAAGAAAACGTCTGATATACCCATTTTACTGCAGGGTACTTAAAGTATCCCAGCTTTGATACATTTTAAATATTGAAAAACATGCAAAGGAAAAGAAGCGTTTGGTTCTGAAATATCTGCCTCCTCACTTACCTCAGCACATGGCTCGTATACGCTTTATTACAGCTGGTACTGAACTTGCATTTGCTGCAGTGCACATACGTGTGAAAATGACCGTCAAAATCTACCACTTGACGGTGACACTCAATGCATTTATGTATTCCTGGAATAACCCTGTAGTCGGGACAAAAATAGAAAAAAGAAAATCTAGTTCTAAAGTGCAGTTAAACAAGTCTTTAATTGTTTAGTGAACCACAGAATTCATGTGTATTGTGTGAATAATAATCAGTGAAATTGGATAGATCACTAGATTTCACAATAGGAAGTGCATACTTTATTAAATAGATCTCCTAGACCTGATGAGGCTGTTGCAGTTATTACTTTAAATGGACATAAAATCCTTCTTGACAGTATCCCTACCTTATACTAAAAACACATTTTGTGTACCATTACACGGGGCTTGTAAGGGTTGTTTTAATTTTAGCATTATACAGCCAATCTGACCTGTAATATCAAAGTAAGTACACTACACAGGTATAAGATCTATTTATCAGATTCCCGACCACAGACGTTGGCACTTGATGAGCTTGTGCAGAGTTGATGTTTCTCTATGGTCGCAGGTCTTGCAGTGCTAGGGATCTCCAGGGTCCTGCAAGCACTGGGATTCTGGTGCAGAGCGATAATTCATCTAGGGGTTCAGAGAGCTAATTGAGAGGTGTAGTTTGTAAAATGGGTTTACTTATGGTGGGGTGGGAAGGGTGTACTGTTCTGGCACCTTAGGGGCTCTGGCAATCTGACATAATCGGCATTCCAATATGGCATTCCTTCCTTTCTGAGCTTTGGACTGGGTCTCAAAAGTAGTTTTCGACCACATATGATCTACTGATGTACTCAGGAGAAATTGAACAACAAATTGTACTGTTTGTTTTCTCCTATTACCACTTTTGAAAATTGCAAACTAGAAGCCAAAGCAACATTTTAGTGAAAAAAAAATGGCAATTTTTCATTTACTCAGCCAACGGTTATACAATTCTGTGATGTGCGTGAGGGTTAAAAACACTTACTACTCCCTTAGATGAATTCCTCGAGGGGTGTAGTTTCCAAAATGGGGTAACTTGTGGGGGTTTCTGCATGTCAGGGGTTCTTCAAGTGTGACATGGATTCTGCAACCTATTCAAGCCAAAATGGCGTTGTGTGCCCAAATAGTCGTTTTACCCCACATATGGGGTATAGGTGTACTCAGGAGAGATTGCACAACAAATTGTATGGTCCATTTTCTCCCGTTACTCTTGTGAAAATGCAAAATTTTCAGTCAAAGGAACGTTTTTGTGGAAAAAAGTTAAATGTTACCGTATTTTTCGGACTAAAAGACGCACTTTTTCCCCCCCAAAAAAAGGGGGGAAAATGGGGGGTGCGTCTAATAGTCGCAATGCAGGCTTACCTAGGTGGCAGAGGTGCGGTTGCGGGGGTGTGGCGGCAGAGGAGGCGCAGTAAGCGGGGTCCCTTTCCCCGGTATGGTGATGCAGCAGGCCCGGTATGCAGCAGAGCCGGGTGAATCCTCTTGTTATCGGTGGTGGCGGCCATTTTCCGGAGGCCGCGCGTGCGCAGATGGAGCGCTCTGCTTCCCGGGGCTTCAGGAAAATGGCCGCCGCGATCTCCATCTGCGCACGCGCGGCCTCCCGCGGCCATTTTCCTGAAGCCCCGGGAGCAGAGCGCTTCATCTGCACACGCGCGGCCTCAGGAAGATGGCCGCGCCCACCGATAACAAGAGGATTCACCCGGCTCTGCTGCATACCGGGCCTGCTGCATCACCATACCGGGGAAAGGGACCCCGCTTACTGCGCCTCCTCTGCCGCCACACCCCCGCCACCGCGGTAAGCCTGCATGGTACGCCAGGGACCCCTCTCACGCCATACTTTCTCACTGCACCTCCTGATCCCAGCACCTCCTGATCCCAGCACCTCCTGATCCCAGCACCTTCTCATCCCAGCACCTCCTCATCCCAGCATCACCCCACCTCTGCCGACACCTTGCCTCCTGTGACCCTGCTCTGCCACCGCCATAAGATACTGTAAATTCGGACAATAAGACGGACCCCCATGTTATAAAAAATCTTTTTTTCTGCAATTTTCACCCCAAATTTGGGGTGCGTCTTATGGTCCGGTGCGTCTTATAGTCCGAAAAATACGGTAATTTTTCCCTTCCTTTCTCCTTGTGAAGCATCTGAAGGGTTAATAAACTTCTAGAATATAGTTTTGAGCACTTTGAGGGGTACAGTTTTTAAAATGGTGTCACATTGGGGTATTTTCTGTCATATATGCCAATCAATCACTCCTAACGTGATGTGGTCCCTCAAAAAATAATTTTGTAATTTTTGTTGGAAAAATTAGAAATTGCTGATCAAAATTTTAACTCTTCTAATTTCCTAACAAAAAAAAAATATATGCTTCAAAATATCGAGCTGATGTAAAGTAAACATGTGGGAAATGTTATTTGTTTTATGTGATATAACTTTGGTTTAAGGGCTCTCTATCGTTAAAGGGTTAAAGGGACTCTGTCACCTGAATTTGGCGGGACTGGTTTTGGGTCATATGGGCGGAGTTTTCAGGTGTTTGATTCACCCTTTCCTTACCCGCTGGCTGCATGCTGGCCGCAATATTGGATTGAAGTTCATTCTCTGTCCTCCATAGTACACGCCTGCGCAAGGCAAGATTGCTTTGCGCAGGCGTGTACTATGGAGGACAGAGAATGAACTTCAATCCAATATTGCGGCCAGCATGAAGCCAGCGGGTAAGGAAAGGGTGAATCAAACACCCGAAAACTCCGCCCATATGACCCAAAACCAGTCCCGCCAAATTCAGGTGACAGAGTCCCTTCAATGAAGTGTGCAGCGTGTATTGTGAAATCTGCAGACCAAAGCACTTACTACTTATACTAAACTAGATGGCAGCCCGATTCTAAAGAATCGGGAGTCTAGAATCCATATATACTTTATTTATTCAAATGTAAGAATAATACAATTAATAAATAATAGTAAGAAAGAACAAAAATAATAGGCAGTATATGGAGAAAACACCAAACAAAAGTTCAAAATTGGTGTGAAAATGTCACTGAACCACTTCACAACTAAATATATATAGTTTTGGTAAATGGTATTATCATTTTTTTGACGAAATTCGGCAGGAGCTTGAAGAGCAACGTCACTGGGCCCGCCTCCACGCAGTAGAAACTTGCTGTGAGGTAAAAATTCAAAAATCACACCAAAATGGCGGGCGGAGTGTGTCACAGTACGGCACGTTTCTGATTGGTCGCTCGCAGCAGGCGGCAACCAATCAGACACTGGACACTGTTGACGTCACTTATCTCCGGACATTAGCTCCGGACATTAGCTCCGGACAAAGCCACGGAAGTTGGCACAAATTGCAGGAAGTAGTATTCTAGGCAATTAATCTCCGGACATTAGCTCCGGACATTAGCTCCGGACAAAGCACGGAAGTTGGCACAAATTGCAGGAAGTAGTATTCTAGGCAATTATATATTAGATGCTTAACACAAATACAGTGGGAAATTATTCCATTACAGATTGACATGTCCTTCTCTGCAGGGCTGTGGAGTCGGAGTCAGAGTAGTGGAGTCTGAGCCCATTTTGGTGGAGTTGGAGTCATAGAAACTGAGGAGTTGGAGTCAGAGGTTTGACTTCCGACTTCACAGCCCTGTCAGGGCTGTGGAGTCAGAGTCGTGGAGTTGGAGCCCATTTTGGTGGAGTAGGAGTCATGGAAATTGAGGAGTCGCAGGTTTGGCTTACCGACTCCACAGCCCTGCTTCTCTCTGTCATGTCTGTAAACCATTTTTTTTAAATTTAATTTGTGAGAGAAAAAAGTTGCTGCCAAATTTGTTGTTTGCCGTTATTGGCCAATTATCTTAAGTTTTACCACTGCACAGCTCTATGTAAAACCAGTAAGGTATTTTCAGAACAGTAAAAATGTCCCTGAAAAATAAAATTTAAACCATTAATTTCAGAAAAAAAAAACGACCAATCGATCTTCGCAGTGATAAGTGGCTTAGACCGGGCTTCCACTGATGAACTGCAGATTTCTTGTGCGTTATAAAATAATTTGTAACTACAGTTTAACAACAACCAAAAAAAATCTAAGAGAACAGATCAAGTTTCCATCAGGATTTGTATCTGTAACACCTGTTCTTGTAATGAAAAGGTGCAATCATTTCTAATAATTGTTCAGCTTTAGATTGCATCCCATTGCTCAGTTAATTAAATTATGGATTTCTATTGAATTATTTGCCGTGAATATAGTTTCTGGGATACTATAACACTATTATCATAAAACATTTGTTTTTGACACCATGGTGAATGAAATGTACCTTATGCTTTGCAAAGCTGTATTAATTATTTTAGTTTTTCTTGAAGTATTCACAGATGCAGGCTTTTTTGCAGGAGGCTTGATTTTTACAGGATGTGTAATTTTTTTAGCTGTTAAATTCCGATTATTGACAGGGCCCATAGTTTTCACTACTGGAGGAGATTGGGGTAGCGTGTATTGAGGCAGCTGAGGAGGGGGGTGGGCTGGAGTTGCTGGTAGGTTTCTGGAAATAGAGGGCGTGGGAGAAGAAACTTGATTTGAAGATACTCCAACAGATGCCCGAATGGTGACCTGAAGTTATAAAAAGAAAAAAAATAAATGTATTTGATGTATATATTATTTAGCCTTACTTTTACAAAAGTTTTAAAGTGTTGTTAAGAATTTATTTTGAAATTACAATAAGAAATTGCAGAAGGGAAATAAAGGCAGAGTCAAGGAGTGAATTCCTAAATGACAGGTGCCAAAAATCACTTCAATTAGAGAGATGGCCATAGATTTCACTCCCACCTAACATACACAAGTTTTTAATTATTGCACTTTTCCATAATTCTCATTAATTCAATACAAAATTTCTGTTATTTCTACCAGTGTAGACAAGTTCATCAGATAGGGAAAAAAAAAGCAGCTTACAATGCTCAAATTAAAAGCATTTTAAGTCCGCAAGGAAAGGGTCTTCTCCCCTCTGTACCAGTCTGTCATTGTAAATTGGTTTACTGTGAACGATATCTATAACTCTGTACGTAACCCGTTTCTCATGTACAGCACCATGGAATTAATGGTGCTATATAAATAAATAATAATAGTTTAGTAAACAAGTGTGATGAAAAAAAAAGTTTTAAGGGGTTGCATGTGACCGGAGCGCACCCATTTTGTGATAAGTTAAAAAAAAAAAAATGTCTCAACACACCTTTGTTCCTGGAGGAAGACCTTCCAGTTGTTTAGGCTTCTTAAATGTTCTGTGATGCTGAGTTTTATGATCCATTTTCTCCTTACAAGTCAAAAACTGCAATCTGCACTTAGGACATCTTAAAACACCTTTATTCTGAAATGGAGAATGTAAGGATTTTTTGATAAAAGAATACAAACTGTGTTCGCATGCATAGAGGTTTTAAGCTGAAAGCATAGATATTTGCACTAATATTTGTGCTGATGAAAATGAGAATACTGACAATCCCATTATTGTAACTAACCTGGTGCTTCATATAATGCTGCATGTAAGGCGTTCCAGACTTGATCACTTTTAAACAAAATGGACATAACAAACTTTTTGTGTTCTCATGGGTGGTTCGAAAATGATTATCAACATCAACAAAAACTGAAGACCTGTAATTGCACACCTACAAGAAAAAGGGACAATCATTAATAAAAAGTGAATATTGAGATGATAGGACAATGGTTTTTATTTTTACAGATGGCGATTTACAAAGATCACTGAAGTTTTTTTTGAATGTAGGATTGGGAAAAAGAATGATTGTTGTGATCAATGTGTGGGGTTTTGGGTCATATAGTCTACAGAAGAGGCCAACTCTACTTGTAGTGTATAAAAATACTTGCTGTTAGTAAATAGTAGAATCATTTCCATAAAATGCATTCTGGAAAAATAAATAGAACTATTCCTTAAAGGGGACCAGTCATGTCCTTAAACGCTATTAACCTGCACATAATAGCATTCTAAAGCTGTGATACCACCGCACTAAGAGCCTGGCTACTGGGAGGGAAATCCCTTTATTTCTGCAGCAGCCACGGACTTTCAGTCAGACATGAGATGTGCGGCCGGCGTAGTTTCCAGTCACTGCTCAGTACACAGTGAGCCGCAGCTGTATCCCCATCCCGGCATTGACTGACCGCTGTATCTGTACCGATACACTGCTGAGCTGACTGGCAGTGCTGGGGCATGATTCAAGCCAACACACACTACATACTGAGCGATGACTGAAGCCTCTATGACAAAGCTGGAGGCCGCCGGGAGGATTAGGCTGTGTTCACATGTTGTGTTTTTGCAGATCAATTATAGGGGGACCCTACGTCTTTTTTTTATTTTATTTTTTTTTTGGGGGGGAAGGGGCTCGACAATTTAATAACCAGTAAAGGCTAAGTATACAGTCGTGGGCTGATATTAATAGCCTGGGAAGCTCCATGGGTATTACCCTCTTTCCAGTTTATAAACATCTGCCCCCAGCTGTACGATTTCCCTCTGCTGGTTTGTAAAATATTGTGGGGGCCCACGCCATTTTTTTTCAGAAAATTATTTAGTATATGAAATGAATACATGTACAGTAATTATATATGTGACTGACATCTTTACATCTATCTATTCTATGTGTTTACCTCAATGCTATTCTATTCTGTCGGGTACAGCTGTGATTTTACTGTACGCGACAGATGAATTGCTGGCTTTGTCAAAGGACATGGGGGATCCCACTTCTTCCTTCCAAAAGGAATTTACCGTATATACACTCGAGTATAAGCCGACCCCCCTAATTTTGCAACAAAAAACTGGGAAAACTTATTTACTCGAGTATAAGCCTAGGGTGGAAAATGCAGCAGCTACAGGTAAATGTTAAAAATAGATACCAATAAAAAGTAAAATTAATTGAGACATCAGTAGGTTAAGTGTTTTTGAATACCCATATTGAATCAAGAGCCCCATATAATGCTCCATACAGTCCATTATGGCCCATAAGATGCTCCATATACAAATATGCCCCATATAATGCTCCATACAGTTCTTTATGGCCCCATAAGATGCTCCATACAAAATAGGCCCCATATAATGCTCCATGCAGTTCTTTATGGCCCCATAGATGCTCCATATAATGCTCTGTGCAGTTCTTTATGGCCTCATATAATGCTCCATGCAGTTCTTTATGGCCCCATAGATGCCCCATATAATGCTCCATGCAGTTCTTTATGGCCCCATAGATGCCCCATATAATGATCCATGCAGTTATGGCCCCATAGATGCCCAATATAATGCTCCATGCAGTTCTTTACGGCCCCATAGATGCCCCATATAATGCTCCATGCAGTTATGGCCCCATAGATGCCCCATATAATGCTCCATGCAGTTCTTTATGGCCCCATAGATGCCCCATATAATGCTCCATGCAGTTCTTTATGGCCCCATATAATGCTCGATGCACTTCTTTACGGCCCCATAGATGCCCCATATAATGCTCCATGCAGTTATGGCCCCATAGATGCCCCATATAATGCTCCATGCAGTTATGGCCCCATAGATGCCCCATATAATGCTCCATGCAGTTATGGCCCCATAGATGCCCCATATAATGCTCCATGCAGTTATGGCCCCATAGGTGCCCCATATAATGCTCCATGCAGTTATGGCCCCATAGATGCCCCATATAATGCTCCATGCAGTTATGGCCCCATAGATGCCCCATATAATGCTCCATGCAGTTCTTTATGCATTGTGCCACATGTAAGACACACTCACCTCTCTTCACTGCTCCTCAGCGTCCCTTCTCTCCGCACTGACTTTCAGGCAGAGGGCGGCGCACACACTAATACGTCATCGCGCCCTCTGAACTGAACAGTCACAGCAAGAGAACGGAAAGACAGGGCGGCGGTGGAATGCGGAAAGGTGAATATGACACTCGCCTGCTCCCAGCGCTCCTGACGCGGTCCCTGCAGGTCCCATGGTCTCCGGGAGCGGCAGCTTCTTCCTATAGTGAGCGGTCACATGGTACCGCTCATTACAGTAATGAATATGCGGCTCCATCCCTTTGGGAGTAGAGTCCATATTCATAACTTTAATGAGCGGTACCGGTGACCGCTGAACAGGGGAAGAAGCTGCAGGCGCCCGAAGACCATGGGACATGCAGGGACCGCGTCAGGAGCAGGTGAGTATTTGACAGGCGTCCCCCCCCCCCCCCCTCACCCGCCGACCCCCCCGCCTTCCATGACTCGAGTATAAGCCGAGAGGGGCACTTTCAGCCCATTTTTTTGGGCTGAAAATCTCGGCTTATACTCGAGTATATACGGTAGTTATTAAAAATACATGTACAGTAAACTACATACACAAAGCACTGATTATATATATCTCACTCATGTTTATACATATCTTTTCGTATCCATCTATCTACATGTTGAAAGGAACATTTTGTGTGTTTTTTTTTTTTTCCACGGTAATGAGCACGAGCCCTAAAACCAGGTTTTCAGTGCTGCAGCCATGAAGCTTTAGGCTGTGTGCACACGCTGCGGATCCGCAGCGGATTTGACCGCTGCGGATCCACAGCAGTTTTCCCAAAGTTTACAGTACCATGTAAACCTAAGGGAAAAAAAACGCAGTGCACATGCTGCGGAAAATGCTGCGCGGAAACGCTGCGGATTATTTTCCGCAGCATGTCAATTGTTTGTGCGGATTCCGCAGCGGGTTTCAACCAGCACCAATAGGAAAGTGCTGGTGAAAACCCGCAGAAGAATCCGCAAGAAAATCCGCAGTGAAAACCGCAGTGGTTTTGCACTGCGGATTTTCTAAATCCGCTGCGGAAAAATCCGCAACGTGGGCACATACCCTTAGAATGCGATTAACCTGCAGATTAACCCTATATCTGCAGGTTAATAGTGTTTGAGGACATGACAGGTTCCCTATAATTTTTATTCCATACAACCTAGTGAAGAGAAAATAACAGCTTTTTTTTTTTTTGTAAAGGTCACAAATCTCAAGCAAACATTCATAAAATGTGTCTAAATCATGTTCTTCTTAAAGGCACACCAACGTATTATTCAAGATTTAGGGCAAAGCCTCAAGGGGTAATGATGGACTCACGGTGTGGATAAAAAAAATAAAAAAAATGACCCTGCTAAATCATATGCAGCAAAAAATCGCACTGTCAAAACTATTTTTCTGTGTAAAAAAAAACCAAAAGACATGCAGTCAACGGCATGAGTTTTCTAACCGCATCATCTGGTCTTACCCTTTCAAACTGATGTGCATGGTTCTACATTTTACTGCAAATAATTATTAAATCTGGCCCACAGTAGACTAAACATCATTTTGTCGTAAAAAAAAAAAAAAAAAAAAAGGTGCAAATGCATTGATGAATGTATTCCAGTTAGTATTCCACAGGAAATAGTCTATTGAAACAATTGTACAATATTCATATGTTCACTATGTCAACGGTGTACAGGAAGCAAAGAAGTGGCCGCAGCACTGGAACAAAAGAATTTTGCAGTCATTACCTGACAAACATATGGCATCTCCCCAGGTTTATGACTGTCTTTCATATGTTGTAAAAGAATCTGTTCAGAATCAAATGATAATTCACAGATCTTGCAAATGGCTGGAATAAAAACAAAATGATTGTTATATGGGACAGTTTTCTAGAAAGAAGAAACTATTTGATCTTGCTGTGTTTTACTAGAGGATCCCATTTATTTTCATCCATACAGAATACAACTTGGTTGGAACTGAAAACAGACAACTTTCTGTAGATAAGTACTAAACTAACTAGACAATGTAATAGTGTCCTGAGCTTTCACAATGCACTGCTTTCTATTATAACTGGAAATTGCTTCCGATTCTGAATGTTACCCACGTTTGGTGCAAACTAAAGCAACATATTTTTACTTTAGTTAAGGGATTATTCCCATCATTAAAAGTCATCTCCTCTACACAACATAGATCATTTTCTAATTGTTGGGTTTATGACAAATGGACACCCACCAAAGTTATCACCTATCCTGAGGGACACTGCTAAAGGTCAGTGCTCAGAATAACCTTTTATGTAAGCCATCACCCAAGGACTAGAATGTGAACAACTGTATGGCTCTGTTCACATTCAGTTTGAGCCATCTATCAGGTATGCATTGGGAGCATTCGAGTCTTCTGTTGGATGGACTATATAAGTTGTGAGACATAGTGGCAGAAGTCACCTAAAGGACCCCACAGAAAAAGAAAAAAAAAAAGTTAATTTTTACATTTGTCAAAATGAATCAGGCATAGTACAGTAACAATTTTCATTCACCCATGGCTAATACCAATGATTAGATCATCCACTGTTCTTTATTGTTCTGCCACCGCTTTTGTCCCCTCACGGCTAGGCATCTGCCTGTCCATTGTGTTCTAAAGCTATACTGTACTGCTGCTGTGAACCCTACCCTGCTCAGGACAAATAAATCTAAATCTGAAACGGCTACCGAAAAAGTGATAACTGCTTGTAAAAAAAAATAATAATGACGATTGCTTCTTTGTTTTCCAAACAAGCCAGTTGCTGCTCCCAAAAAGGGATAATTTTTGGACCAATGATTTTCAAAGACGCCGTTTTATATATCCCTTGTGTATAAATATCAGTGGCTCAGTAATTAGCCTTGCAGCGCTGGGGCCACTGTTTAAATCCAACCCCCCAAAAAAACCATCTGCAAGGATTTTGTATGTTCTTCCCATGTTTGCGCGTGGTTTCCTCGGGGTACTCAGTTTTCCTTCCACACTCCAAAGACATGCTGATAAGGATTCTAGATTGTGAGCCCCAATGTGGACAGTGCCGATGTCTGCAAAGCACTTTAGAATTAATGGTGCGTTATAAGTGAGTAAAATAAATAGACATCTACCCTCCAATGGAACAACAGAGCCCAAAAGCCCGCACAACACTTACCTTTCCACGCCCCTGCCTTATCTGCCGAAAGAAGGAAGATATAAATGTGCCTTGGCACACCTGTAACTTACAGATCCTGTGCCAATCTATACAGGGCAATATTTTCCTACAAGAAGCAATTATTGCTAGACGGTCTCTGACAGGACTAAGTTGTGTTCTGGGACACAGACTGTCCTGTTGAATCTGGGACATTTGGAAGCAGCACTAGAGATGCTCATATCCCAGTTTTTCTAATTCCAAAGATCAAATCCCAGTCTTGAGCACCACTGTCATAAAGAATTAGCGTTAAACTTGTACTCAGCAATTTCCAATATATGTATTAAAAAAATAAGAAAACTATTCCAATTAAATTTGAATCAACCACCAGATATATTGAAAATAAAGACAAAAGAACATGAACAAAACTATTCTGTTTCTGTTCAAACCATATCAAAAATCATGAGAGAAGATACTGTGAAGACATGTCTTACTTGTAGATTCATACAAAGTGTGAGAGCTCTCAATGTGGCATTGCAGCTGGAACGGAGTGGAAAACTGGCGGTAACAGTGGTGGCAGGTGGTGTGGTTTTCCCAACTTTCTGTACTTTGCTTCTCAAGCTCCAAATGATGTTTCATGTGGTTCATGAATCTACCATACACAGACAAGAACAGGTGCATTATTGGTAACATTGTATGCTGAAACAACAAGCAAAAGTAGAGAAAACAAAAAAGTGTATCTTATACCAAAGTTAAACACAAAAAAACAAAAGTAGATTTACATCATAAATATACAGAAGTCTGTGTACACCTTCACTTTTTCATTAACAGAAGAAACATGAACATATACGCAATAAACATGTGTAATTAAGGGACTGTGCATTACTGCAACCCTTTACTTACATTAAAAGGTGATGTCCAGGTTTATCATGAAGTCTGCAGTCACAAATGCAGACTTGCACATGCTACGAGGATTCTTCAGTGCTGGCGGCGAGGCAAAGCAGTCATCTGGCCACAAGTCTGTGTACTCCCGGCCACATTCTGATTAGACGTGCACGGCCTCACTTGTAATAATGCGCATGTCTAGTCGGAATGTGGCCAGAAGCTTGCATATCGCATACTTACAGTCACGTCACCACTTGGTCTCGCCAGTGGCTCTGGAGAATCCTCATAGGGCACGTTGAGAGGATCCACAAGACTGAGTGACTTTAGCCTTTCGAGGAAAAACCTGGACAACCCCTCTTAACACATTTAGGTATTGATAGTTTGTACAAAAGAAACAAGTGGTTTTTACATGGTTGAAAGTATCAATCACTTAAAAAGAGAACTTTTTGTTCTTATTTTATTCCCGCTTCTCCAAAGTATACAGATTTATTTTTTTAAAATCGGTCATACAGTTTTAAACCCTCCATATCTCTTGAACTTCAGAGTGGATTTAAATGAAATCAAAAGCAGATTACACAGTAGAGCAGCAGGAATAAACTAAAAAGGAATGAAAAACTGGCAATTTTTGACAAGGGATAAGTCAACTTGCAATAATAAAGTACTGCTTTTTAACTGGGGTGCTGGTGAAGATAATTCAGTATACTTTGGAGTAAACTTGACGTAGAAATTTGTGGGTTAAAATTAAAACAAAATTTTGCAGCCTGATGACCAAAGCAAACTGTTAAGTGTTCTGGAAAAACAAAATGTTTGACAACACTTGAAGGTTGATTAAGTTGTGAAATCAATGCAAAATGTATTTTCAACCTACAGATCAGAAACCTGACTTTAGGGAGCATGATTTATCTAGTCTTGGGGCTCAGGACTGGACTCAGAATCCCCTTATGTAGTACTACATATGAAGTTACACCACGATTATTTTACAAAATGTTATTTTTCATAGTTTTCTTTATCGAAAATTCAGTTCAAATTCAGCAAACTACCGAGAAGAAACTAAACTTGCAGGAGTTGCTGTGAGATTTCCGCAAAGACACTTGGTGAATAGTCAATGCAGCACAAAATGGCAAAAAGATACACTTTAAAGGGGTGCTCTCGAATTGGAAAGTTATCTCCCATCCAAAGGATAACATTCCAATCGCTGGGGGTCCAACTGCAGTAGCCACCATCAATCCAGAGAATCAGGGCGAGCCATGCCCTGCCTAAATGGAACGAAAGTCGATCATGCACACTGCCTTTCCATTCATTCTAATGGAGCGCCAAGATCAGACAGTCTTGGGATCAGTAGGGGTAAAGACTACATATAATATTCCAAGTCAACCCAACATTGGCACCAGAGAAATGAAAGTAGTCTAGATACTAGAATAATCATACAAAAATTTACTAGACCAATCATACAACACTTGTCAAAATTACAATTTATATAGTCCTGTGCTATTTTACAAGGGGAAAAGACAGCAGCCAAAAAAGTCATGACTGACAAGTCTTGAATGCATACATTAGTTCCCTGCTGTTTGCAAGACAAATTGCCTGTGCCTCAACCTGCATCTTTGCTTCTAAGTGTATGTAATAGCGATTTTAATGTCTGCAATTACATGAAGCTTTTGTTTTCCTTAATGATACTAGCAAAGGCAAATCTGTTCATTTTAGCTTGCAGACTATGCCCTTTGTAGACTTAAGCCATTCTTCAGCTTCACATTCTGCCATTTCAGCTTCTCTTTGCCGGTCTGTATGCGGAAGAACTATGACCTTCACTGCCAAGCAGAGGTCCTGAGACAAACCTGTCTCCCTAATGAAGACGATCACAATGTCCTTTTTCTGCTGATTTAGAAACCAGAAGTTATTCAATCAAAACCGCACAATCAAATAGCAGCTTTTATCACAGGCAAAAATACAACAATTATTCATGTGTAGTCCCCAAACAGACTTGTGCCGATTACTGGGAATTGTAATTAATCTGAATGGCAGAGTGCAACACAAGCGACTTTTACTTGTAATGAAGATGATTTACTGAACACAGTGGGGTCACTTATGAGATCTGACATTATGCCCTTTAACCAGCAGCAGCTATACTAGATAATTCATATACCAGGAAAGTTATGCTCCTCACTGGCCGTCCACACTAGCTATGCGACAATCATCTGGTATATGGGAATTTACCATCTATATATATATCTATCTATATATATAATTGTCTAAGGGTTTTTCCGTCTGTCTGTCTGTCTGTCTGTCCTGGAAATCCCGGCTCTCTGATTGGTCGAGGCCCCCAGGCCTCGACCAATCAGAGACCGGCACAGCATCGACGTAGAAATCCCGCGTCTCTGATTGGTCGAGGCCGCCAGGCCTCGACCAATCAGCGACGGGCACAGCGACGATGATGTCATAAAGGATGTAGAAATCCCGCGTCTGATTGGTCGAGGCCGCCAGGCCTCGACCAATCAGCAACGGGCACAGCGACGATGATGTCATAAAGGACGTAGACATCATCCGCCAGGCCTCGACCAATCAGAGACGGGCACAGCGACGATGATGTCATAATGGTTGCCATGGCGACGATGATGTCATAAAGGTTGCCTTGACCAATCAGCAACGGGAACAGTCTGCCGCGAATTCTGGAATCATCATTGTCCATATACTACGGGGACATGCATATTCTAGAATTCCAGGCCTCGACCAATCAGCAACGGGCACAGCGACGATGATGTCATAAAGGACGTAGACATCCCGCGTCTGATTGGTCGAAGCCGCCAGGCCTCGACCAATCAGCAACGGGCACAGTATCGACGTACATGTCATAATGGTTGCCATGGCGACGATGATGTCATAAAGGTTGCCTCGACCAATCAGCGACGGGCACAGTCCACCAGGCCTTGACCAATCAGCGACAGGCACAGCGACGATGATGTCATAAAGGACGTAGACATCCCGCGTCTCTGATTGGTCGAGGCCGCCAGATCAATCAGCGACAGACACAGTCTGCCGCGAATTCTGGAATCATCATTGTCCATATATTACAGGGACATGCATATTCTAGAATACCCGATGCGTTAGATTGCCCAGCCACGTAGTATATTGGCCAGTCACGTAGTAAATTGCCCAGCTACGTAGTATATTGCCCAGTGACGTAGTATATTGGCCAGCCACGTAGTATATTGCCCAGGTACGTAGTATATTGCCCACTGACGTAGTATATTGCACAGCGACGTAGTATACAGCACAGAGCCACATGATCTATTGCCCAGCCACGTAGTATATTGCACAGCGACGTAGTATATTGCCCAGTGACGTAGTATACAGCACAGAGCCACGTAGTATATTGCCCAGTCACGTAGTACATTGCCCAGCTACGTAGTATATTGCCCAGCCACGTATGTCACAGGTTAAAAAATAAACATACTCACCTTCGGATCCGAGGGCCCCTTGTAGTTGTAACATACTCACCTTCGGATCTGGCGCAGTCGATGAGCGCACGGCTGCCGCCATCTTCCGTTTCCAGGATGCATTGCGAAATTACATAGATGACTTAGCGGTCTCGCGAGGCCGCTAAGTCTTCTGGGTAATTTCGCAATGCATCGCCGGGAACTGAAGATGGCTGCCGGCGCGAGCGGCTCGGCGGACAACAGAGGGTGAGTATAGCAGGTTTTTTGTTTTTTTATTATTTTTAACGTTAGACCAATCAGAGACCGGCACAGCATCGACGTAGAAATCCCGCGTCTCTGATTGGTCGAGGCCGCCAGGCCTCGACCAATCAGCAACGGGCACAGCGACGATGATGTCATAATGGTTGCCATGGCGACGATGATGTCATAAAGGTTGCCTTGACCAATCAGCGACGGGCACAGTCTGCCGCGAATTCTGGAATCATCATTGTCCATATACTACAGGGACATGCATATTCTAGAATACCCGATGCGTTAGAATCGGGCCACAATCTAGTATCTATATAATTGGCTAAGAGTTTAATTGTCTGTCTGTCCTGGAAATCCCGCGTCGCTGATTGGTCGAGGCCACCAGGCCTCGACCAATCAGCGACGGGCACAGTCTTCCGCGAATTTTGTAATCATCATTGTCCTCCACTGCTGTCAAGTGCCACCATTGTGTTGTCTAAGGGTCTAATTGTCTGTCTGTCTCGGAAATCCCGCCTTGCTGATTGGTCGAGGCCAGCCGGCCTCTATGGGGCCATAACTGCATGGAGCAGTATAATACGTGACTGGGCAAAATACTACGTGACTGGGCAATATACTATGTGGACATGCATATTCTAGGATACCTGATGCGTTGGAATCGGGCCACCATCTAGTCTATATATAATTGTCTGTCTGTCCTGGAAATCCCACGTCGCTGATTGGTCGAGGCCAGCCGGCTTCTATGGGGCCATGACTGCATGGAGCATTAGAATACGTGACTGGGCAATATACTACGTGGACATGCATATTCTAGAATACCCGATGCGTTAGAATCGGGCCACCATCTAGTCTACTATATAATTGTCTAAGGGTCACTTCCGTCTTTCTGTCCTTCTGTCTGTCACGGATATTCATTGGTCGCGGCCTCTGTCTAGTCAAGGAAATCCAAGTCGCTGATTGGTCGCGGAAAAAAAGCCACGACCAATCAGCGACAGGCACAGTCCGGAAGAAAATGGCCACTCCTTACTCCCCGCAGTCACTGCCCGGCGCCCGCATACTCCCCTCCAGCCACCGCTAACACAGGGTTAATGCCGGTGGTAACAGACCGCGTTATGCCGTGGATAACACGCTCCGTTACCACCGCTATTAACCCTGTGTGTCCTCAACTTTTTACTATTGATGCTGCCTATGCGGCATCAATAGTAAAAAATCTAACGTTAAAAATAATAAAAAAACAAAAAACCTGCTATACTCACCCTCTGTTGTCCGCCGAGCCGCTCGCGCCGGCAGCCATCTTCAGTTCCCGGCGATGCATTGCGAAATTACCCAGAAGACTTAGCGGCCTCGCGAGACCGCTAAGTCATCTATGTAATTTCGCAATGCATCCTGGAAACGGAAGATGGCGGCAGCCGTGCGCTCATCGACTGCGCCAGATCCGAAGGTGAGTATGTTACAACTACAAGGGGCCCTCGGATCCGAAGGTGAGTATGTTTATTTTTTAACCTGTGACATACGTGGCTGGGCAATATACTACGTAGCTGGGCAATATACTACGTGACTGGGCAATATACTACGTGGCTCTGTGCTGTATACTACGTCACTGGGCAATATACTACGTCGCTGTGCAATATACTACGTGGCTGGGCAATAGATCATGTGGCTCTGTGCTGTATACTACGTCGCTGTGCAATATACTACGTCAGTGGGCAATATACTACGTACCTGGGCAATATACTACGTGGCTGGCCAATATACTACGTCACTGGGCAATATACTACGTAGCTGGGCAATTTACTACGTGACTGGCCAATATACTACGTGGCTGGGCAATATACTAAGTCGCTGTGCAATATACTATGTCACTGGGCAATATACTACGTAGCTAGCCAATATACTACGTCACTGGGCAATATACTACGTGGCTGGCCAATATACTAGGTCACTGGGCAATATACTACATGGCTGGCCAATATACTAGGTCACTGGGCAATATACTACATGGCTGGGCAATATACTACATGGCTGGGCAATATATTACGTGGCTGGGCAATATACTACGTGGACATGCATATTCTAGAATACCCGATGCGTTAGAATCGGGCCACCATCTAGTTTATGATAAAAGCATAGCTCTGCGTGGTATCATATGTTTACCAGCTTTATTGAGCACACATTTCATGCCACAAATTTAATTGAAGTTTACACTATCTTTATTTGGTTAGGTGGCTGATATACAGCACTGTGCAGAAGTTTTAGGTGGGTGTGGAAAAATGTTGCAAGTTAAGAATATCTTAAAATAAAACAAGTTTTTTTTTGTTTTTTTTTAAAGATAATGTTTGTTACGGTAATTGCTAAAAGCGCAAGTGAATGAAAAAAAGAGAAATATAAATCAAATACAAAATTTGGTGTGACCGCCCTTTGCCTTCAAAACAGCATCAGTTCTTCTAAGTACACCTGCACACAGTTTTTGAAAGAACTTTCCAAGGAGGTTGATCCAAATATCTTGGAGAACAGATCCAAGAACAGGTTCTGTGGATGTAGGCTTGTGGAAATCTGTCTCTTCGTGTAATCCCATACAAAAATATTTAGAATTGAGAGTCCTCAGTGGTTGATACCTTTTAATGGCCAACTGAAAAGATGGTAACAAATTGCAAGCTTTCTAGACTACTCAGGTCTCTTCATCACGCATAATAGAATGCAAAATCTTAAGAATCACATATTTATACACAACAGGACAAGAATAATGTAACATAAGACAAGTGACGTGAAGCAGCACTATCACTATAGGGAGAGTGAGAAACAGCTGTGGCCATAAATATTGGAACAGTTCATAGATAAGGAGTGTGAATGTTTTATGGTCTTCTGATTGGGGTCTGGTTCTGTGTTATGATGCCTCAAGGTCTGAGGAGCAAAGTCCTTAATTGATATAAAAAGACATCCATGTGACACATTCATTCCTGCACTGAGTGTCAAAGGTTGTCATCAGTTTATGCTCCCAGACCCATCTGTCTAGAGATTTGAAGTTACTTTTTAATACAAGTAAATCTCATGTCCATGGTGCTGTGATTTGGGATACAAAAAGGTTTTGCCACAGGTAGATCCATTCTTTTTTCTTATTGTGTGGCGGTGAGAATTCATCCTTATTCTAAGGTTTTGCCCTGTCTCCCCCACATACAGACCCCCAGTTGGACATTTAGTACATATAATTAAGTACACCACATTAGATGTGATGCAGCTGATGAAATACCTGGGATCTTGTAGTCCTGATGTGACTTGGGGATCTTTATCTTGTCTGTGGTTATTATAAATGGACAGGTTTTACATTTTTTCTGGTTGCAAGGAAAGCATTAAGCTACTTACCGGTAGCGGCATTTTTCGGAGGCTCATGACAGCACCACGAGAGAGGGGATCCGCCCCTTTAGGAACAGGAAACCCACAGATACAAAAGGGCGGCACCTCTCCCACGTATCAATTGTATTACAGAGCCTGAGATGACTACCGCAGTTAATGACAAGCATACACAAACATTATATACAACAGAATACAATATCTTTAATGAAGTAATAATTCAGATATCACACGTGAGACAACCTTTTTTTTTTTACATTTTAAGGAAGTGCAATAGGGATTGAACTAAGGGTGCTGTCATGGGTCTCCGAAAAATGCCGCTACCGGTAAGTAGCTTAATGCTTTATTTGGACTCCCATGACAGCACCACGAGAGATTTACAGAGATGTAAGCCACCTTAGGGAGGGACTATAGCCTGCAGCACCCTTAACCCGAAGGCGAGATCTGAGGAGAACCCCAAGTCCAAGCGATAGTTTGAAAAAGGTGGAAAGGGATGACCATGTGGCCGCCTTATATATATGGTCGATTGATACTCCAGACCTTTCCGCCCAGGATGATGCCATGGCTCGGGTGGAATGCACCCTCAGATTCTGCGGAGCCGGACCCCACCTGCTGTGTAAGCCAGAGAGATAGCCTCCCTAATCCATTTAGCTAGTGTGTATTTTGATGCTCTAACCCCCTTCCTAAGGCTACTTTCACACTAGCGTTTTTTTCCAATACGTCGCAATGCGTCGTTTATGGGAAAAAACACATCCTGCAAAGTTGTCGGCAGGATGCGTTTTTGCCCCATAGACTAACATTAGCGACGCATTGACACACGTCGCAACCGTCATGCGACGGTTGCGCCATGTTGTGGCGGACCGCCGGGAGCAAAAATGTTACATGTAACGTTTTTTGCTGCCGACGGTCTGCCATTTCCGACCGCACATGCGCGGCCGGAACTCCGCCCCCACCTCCCCGCACCTCACAATGGGGCAGCGGATTCGCTGGAAAATTACATCCGTTGCCTCCGTTGTGCGGCGCATTCACTGCTAGCGTCGGTATGTCAGCCCGACGCACTGCGACGGGCTGAGTCCGACGCTAGTGTGAAAGTAGTCTAAGACCTTGGAAGAATAAGAATAGTGCATTATCTTTTTTCCAGTCATTAGTGACAGATATATTGTAAAAGGCATCTCCTGACATTAATGTATGGAGTTCTTTTTCTTTAGGGTTAGAAGAATGAGGGATAAAAGAAGGTAGAACTATCTCCTGTGACCTGTGAAATTGGGATGCTACCTTTGGTAGGTAAGCTGGGTCTTGCCTGAGGATAACCCTATCCTGTAAGAATTCCGTATACGGGGGAAGTCTGTAAAGCACCTGGATGTCCACTATTCTGCGAGCCGATGTTATGGCTACCAGAAAAGCTGTATTGAGAGATACAATTTTGATTGAGGTTTCATGTAAGGGCTCAAAGGGGACTTTTGTTTGAGAAGAAAGGACTAGATTTAAGTCCCACAGTACCGATTTGTTTTTGCAAAGGTCTAGCTCTACCGACTGCCTTAATGAACCTCGACACGCAATAATTATTGGCAATATTACAAGAGAACAGGGCACCAAGGGCTGATACCTGTACTCTCAGTGTACTTTTAGAGAGATTTAACTCTAACCCCCTCTGCAGAAATTCTAATATTTGGCGTATCGGTACCCCTTCTTTGATGTTAAAATCTGAGAAAGTCAAGAACTTTCTCCAGGTTCTAGAGTAGATCTTTGTTGTTATCTGTTTTCTACTTTTTAGAAGGGTGTCTACCAAATTTGGGGAGAAGGCTTTATCTTTTAATAATGACCGCTCAAACTCCAAGCCGTTAAATGGAGTCTCTTCACTTGTGGATGGTATATCGGCCCCTGGAAAAGCAAATTCGGGATGTCTGGTAGTACCCAGGGATCGCCTACCGACATTGTCCTGAGCCATACAAACCAGGTTCTCCTGGGCCAGAAAGGAGCAGTCAGAATGACCTTCGCACGATCCGCCCTGATTTTCCTCACCACTAGAGGTAACAGGTTTAACGGTGGGAAGCCGTAAGCCAGAGTAAATTCCCATTTTATTAGGAATGCATCCACTGCCAGCGGATTCTCCCTGGGATTTAACGAACAAAATCTTTTAACTTTTTTGTTGTCTCTTGTGGCAAATAGGTCCACCACTGGCTGACCCCATCGGCGGACAATCTGATTGAAGACGTCTCCATTTAAAGACCATTCCCCTTGTCTTGGCATATTGTGGCTGAGAAAGTCTGCTTTTACGTTTTCCTTCCCTTTGATGTGAAGAACAGTCAAAGATTGAAAATTCGTCTCTGCCATCTGGAACAGGCGATCTGTGACCTGCATCAGAGTCTCGGAAGTGTTCCGCCTTGATGATTTATATAGGCGACCTATGCCACCTGGTTGTCCGAGAGGATCCTGATGTGTTGTCCCTGCACATGTATAAGGAGTTTTTTTAACTGCCAACTCAATCGCCAATAATTCCCTCTGATTGGATGAAGACGTTGTGTACGGTTCCCATTTTTCCTGAACCACAATGTCATCCATGTGGGCCCCCACCCTGAGGGGCTGGCATCCGTAGTTATCACCCGGGATATATCCGTTACCCAGGGAACCTCTGCCAATAAATTATCCCTATCCAGCCACCATTTTAGGGATTCAAGAGTTACAGGTCTCAAGGTTATTTTTTCCTCTAAGACACCCCTCAAGATTTTGTCATTAATCAAAACATCTTTCTGTAGGGGTCTAGTATGAAATTGGGCCCATCTGACCGCTGGGATGCATGATGTGAGGGACCCTAGCAGGGACATAGCTTGTCGAAGGGTCATAGAGGGTGTATTGATTGCCTTTAATACTTGATGCTGAATTTGATCTAATTTCTCTATTGGGAGAAGACACTTGTGTAGCTGAATCTAATAATAATAAACCTAAAAACTTTTGAATTTTTAGGGGCTACAACCGGGATTTCTCATAATTAATTATCCAACCCAGGTGTTCCAATTTAACTCTAGTTACTTCTAATTGTGACAACAGTGCTCTATTGAATTCCCTGCTATGAGGAAATTATCAAGGTAGGGAACAATAAGAATATTAGATTCCTATAAATGTGCCATAACTTCCGCAATTAGTTTTGTAAGTAGAAAAACCGGAGAAAAACACATGGAGTACAAGTACCATATTGAAAAGGTAAAAATACACGTTTTTATTTAACAATATTTAACCCCTTAGTGACAGAGCCAATTTGGTACTTAAAGGGAACCTGTCACCCCGTTTTTTGAGATTGAGCTATAAATACTGTTAAATAGGGCCTGCGCTGTGTGTTCCTATAGTGTATGTAGTGTACCCCGATTCCCCACCTATGCTGAGAAATAACTTACCAAAGTCGCCGTTTTCGCCTGTCAATCAGGCTGGTCAGGTCGGGAGGGCGTGGTGACATCGCTGGTTCTTCCTCAGCTTTACGTTGGTGGCGTAGTGGTGAACAAGCAGCGCGCGATCTGCGCTGTCATCCCTTTCGTCGGTGGGGGCGGCCATCTTCCTGGGGCCGCGCGTGCGCAGATCGAGTGCTCTGCTGCACGGGGCTTCAGGAAAATGGCCGCGGGATGCCGCGCGTGCGCATTAGAGATCGCGGCGGCCATTTTCCCAAAGCCGAGATGCAAACTCGGCTTTGGGAAAATGGCCGCCGCGATCTCTAATGCGCACGCGCGGCATCCCGCGGCCATTTTCCTGAAGCCCCGTGCAGCAGAGCACTCGATCTGCGCACGCGCGGCCCCAGGAAGATGGCCGCCCCCACCGACGAAAGGGATGACAGCGCAGATCGCGCGCTGCTTGTTCACCACTACGCCACCAACGTAAAACTGAGGAAGAACCAGCGATGTCACCACGCCCTCCCGACCTGACCAGCCTGATTGACAGGCGAAAACGGCGACTTTGGTAAGTTATTTCTCAGCATAGGTGGGGAATCGGGGTACACTACATACACTATAGGAACACACAGCGCAGGCCCTATTTAACAGTATTTATAGCTCAATCTCAAAAAACGGGGTGACAGGTTCCCTTTAATGACCAGGCCAATTTTTGCAATTCTGACCACTGTCACTTTATGAGGTTATAACTCTGGAACGCTTCAACGGATCCCGCTGATTCTGAGATTGTTTTTTCGTGACATATTGTACTTCATGTTAGTGGTAACATTTCTTCGATATTACTTGCGATTATTTATGAAAAAAACGGAAATATGGCGAAAATTTTTAAAATTTTGCAATTTTCAAACTTTTTATTTTTATGCCCTTAAATCAGAGAGATATGTCACGAAAAATAGTTAATAAATAACATTTCCCACATGTCTACTTTACATCAGCACAATTTTGGAAACAAAATTTTTTTTTGTTAGGGAGTTATAAGGGTTAAAAGTTGACCAGCAATTTCTCATTTTTACAACACCATTTATTTTTTAGGGACCACATCACATTTGAAGTCATTTTGAGGGGTCTATATGATAGAAAATAATGAAGTGTGACACCATTCTAAAAACTAAACCCCTCAAGGTTCTCAAAACCACATTCAAGAAGTTTATTAACCCTTTACGTGCTTCACAGGAACTGAAACAATGTGGAAGGAAAAAATGAACATTTAACTTTTTTTTGCAAACATCTTAATTCAGAACAATTTTTTTTATTTTCACAAGTGTAAAAACAGAAATGTAACCATAAATTTTGTTATGCAATTTCTCCTGAATACGCCAATACCCCATATGTGGGGGTAAACCACTGTTAGGGCGCACCGCAGAACTTAGAAGTGAAGGAGCGCCGTTTGACTTTTTCAATGCAGAATTGGCTGGAATTGAGATCGGACGCCATGTCACGTTTAGAGAGCCCCTGATGTGCCTAAACAGTGGAAACTCCCCACAAGTGACACCATTTTGGAAACTAGACCCCTTAAGGAACTTCTCTAGATGTGTGGTGAGCACTTTGAACCCCCAAGTGCTTCACAGAAGTTTATAACGTAGAGCCGTGAAAATAAAAAATCGCTTTTGTTTACACAAAAATGATCTTTTCGCCCACAAATTCTTATTTTCACAAGGGTAACAGGAGAAATTAGACCACAAAAGTTGTTGTGCGATTTCTCCTGAATACGTCGATACCCCATATGTGAGGGTAAACCACTGTTTGGGCGCACCGCAGAGCTTGGAAGTGAAGGAGTGCCGTTTTACTTTTTCAATGTAGAATTGGCTGGAATTGAGATTGGACGCCATGTCGCGTTTGGAGAGCCTCTGATGTGCCTAAACAGTGGAAACCCCCCACAAGTGACACCATTTTGGAAACTAGACCCCTTAAGGAACTTATCTAGATGTGTGGCGAGCACTTTGAACCCCCATGTGCTTCACAGAAGTTTATAATGCAGAGCCGTGAAAATAAAAAATATTTTTTTTTTTCCACAAAAAAGATTTTTTAGCCCCCAAGTTTTTATTTTCACAAGGGTAACAAGAGAAATTGGACCCCAAAAGTTGTTGTCCAATTTGTCCTGAGTATGCTGGTACCCCATATGTGGGGGTAAACCACTGTTTGGGCGCACGGCAGAGCTCGGAAGGAAGGAGCGCCGTTTTGGAATGCAGACTTTGATAGAATGGTCTGCGGGTATTATGTTGCGTTTGCAGAGCCCCTGATGTACCTAACCAGTAGAAACCCTCCACAAGTGACCCCATTTTGGAAACTAGACCCCCCAAGGAACTTATCTAGATGTGTGGTGAGAACTTTGAATGCCCAAGTGCTTCACAGAAGTTTAGAATGCAGAGTCGTGAAAATAAAAAATATTTTTTTTTTCCACAAAAAAGATATTGTAGCCCCCAAGTTTTTATTTTCACAAGGGTAACAAGAGAAATTGGACCCCAGAAATTGTTGTCCAATTTATCCCGAGTACGCTGATATGTGGGGGTAACCCACTGTTTGGGCGCACGGCAGAGCTCAGAAGGGAGGGAGCACCATTTGACTTTTTGAGCGCAAAATTGGCTGTCGTGTTTGGAGACCCCCTGATGTACCTAAACAGTGGAAACCCCCCAATTCTAGCTCCAACCCTAACCCCAACACACCCCTAACCCTAATCCCAACCTGATCCATAATCCTAATCACTAACCCTAACCATAATCACAACCCTTACCCCAAAACAACCCTAATGTCAACCCTAACCATAACCCTAATCAAAACCCTAAATCCAACACACCCCTAATCCTAATCTCAACCCTAACCTCAAACCTAACCCTAATCCCAATACACCCCTAATCACAACCCTAACCTTAACCCTAATCCCAAACCTAACCCTAATCCCAAGCGTAACCCTAATGCCAACCCTAACCCAAACCCTAACCCTAATCCTAGCTCTAACCCTAACTTTAGCCCCAACCCTAGCCCTAACTTTAGCCCCAACCCTAAGGCTACTTTCACACTTGCGTCGTTTGGCATTCCGTCGCAATCCGTCGTTTTGGACAAGAAACGGATCCTGCAAATGTGCCCGCAGGATGCTTTTTTTGCCCATAGACTTGTATTGCCGACGGATCGTGACGGATGGCCACACGTCGCGTCCGTCATGCACTGGATCAGTTGTGTTTTGGCGGAGCGTCGGCACAAAAAAACGTTCAATGAAACTTTTTTTGTACGTCGCATCCGCCATTTCTGACCGCGCATGCGTGGCCGTAACTCCGCCCCCTCCTCCCCAGGACATAGATTGGGCAGCGGATGCGTTGAAAAACTACAGCTGCTGCCCACGTTGTGCACAATTTTCACAACGTGCGTCGGTATGTCGGGCCGACGCATTGCGACGGCCCCGTACCGACGTAAGTGTGAAAGAAGCCTAACCCTAAATTTAGCCCCAACCCTAACCCTAAATTTAGCTCCAACCCTAACCCTAAATTTAGCCCCAACCCTAGCCCTAACCTTAGCCCTAACCCTACCCCTAATTTTAGCCCCAACTGCTGTTCTCCTGCCGGCCGGCAGATGGAGACAGATGGCGGGCGCACTGGGCATGCGCCCGCCATGTTCTTCTGCCGGCGGCCAGGAGGAGCAGCAAGAGGATCCAGGGACCTAGGTGAGTATGCTAGGGTCCCCGAATCCCCCTATTTCTCTGTCCTCTGATGTGCGATCACATCAGAGGACAGAGAATTGCACTTATTTATTTTATTTTTTTTTTTGCGGTCGCCGGTAAACAGTTAATTACCGGCGATCGCAAAACAGGGGTCGGTAATACCGACCCCGATCATGCTCTTTGGGGTCTCGGCTACCCCCGGCAGCCGAGACCCCAAAGATTCTCCCGGTGCCAGCCGGCGGGCGCACTGCGCATGCGCCCGCCATTTTGAAGATGGCGGCGCCCACCGGGAGACACGAGGAGCATCGGGGGAGCTAGGTGAGTATTGGGGGGCCACCTGGGACCCCTTTTCTCTGTCCTCCGATGTGCGATCACATCGGAGGACAGAGAAATTAAAAAGAGATCGCGTTTTTTTTTGCGATCGCCGGTAAACGGTTAATTACCGGCGATCGCAAATGCGGGGTGGGTTAAAAAAAACCCGAATCATGTTCTCTGGGGTCTCGGCTACCCCCGGCAGCCGAGACCCCGGAGAAAATCGGCCTCTGGGGGGCGCTATTGACTTTTTCCACAGCGCCGTTAATTAACGGCGCTATGGTTTAAGTACCCTTAGCGGCCGCCGTTAAAAGGCGTATCGGCGGTCGCTAAGGGGTTAAAAACACAAAGTCATAACAAATACAAAATGTACAATAAGGGAAACTCTGGATAGCACTGAAAAATCAGAGCAACGGCAGCCCCCATAAACCACTGATACAATTTCAACCTAAAGTGCCATTAGTGCATGTTTAAAGGTAATGATACTGCAGCAGCCGGATATCTAAGAGTGAAGTCCTACCACTCCCCAAGTGGGGTGCCGCTCATCCGAACGGCCTATCTCATAATTACACCGGTTCAGCAGCTCTTACCCATTCAGTCGGTCTACAGGGGTCACCGCCGCAGCCCCTGGCTGAACCGCAGGAAACTTCATCCCTATCCTCATCCGCCGAAGAATCCGAGAATAATGGGGCTTTATATTTAGAGCTTCCTGCTTGAGATAGGCACTTTATGGATTGTTTAACTTCCATACTGACCATCTTTCAGGCTTGTGGCCATAGTAAGGGATTCTTCCGCTACCTGAGGGGGGCAAGTAAGGCAATCTAGTCTATGAAGATCTAATTCCCTCCACCCTCTCCCCTTCCATGAGACCTCACCGTCTGCTGGATACAGGGGGCGCATAGTTTTTTAGGGCACAAATCAGGTAAGGGAACTCCGCAGATGGCACATTCTCTATGTTTTGCCTTACTGATGCATTTCTTCCTCTACAACAAAACATTAGGGGAATCACGTCACTGGGTGAACTTTCACGAAGATCACTTACCAGCGGCTGCCCAAAGAGAGAGATACCGGAATATGAGGGGGATTCTTCCTGGCTGATGCTCCAGACCCCTGTCTGGAGGAGCTTTTGCGGCCAGATTCACTACTCCTTCTGTCATGCACCTTTCCTTTGGGCTTCTGAGATACCTCGTCCAGCAGCAGAGGCTGCTGTTCATGCTCACTCTCCATCCTCACGGTACGAGGCCAGAAGCAAGGAACCCAGATCCGGAGCTCGTTCATATAACCCATCCTCCGGTCAGCAGATATGCCGAGCGCTCCCCTGATTCGCTGTCTGCCTCCCCCCCAGTTGCAGAAGGTCGTCTCATGGTGTCTGATAGCAAGCGGCATGCAATTGCCGGTGGGAGCCGCCATCTTGGGTACACCACGCATGCGCGGGACCCCGAAAACCCAGAAGTAACTGCCGGCTCCGCCCCCGACGTCACCCCGGCCCCTAGCACTTCCTGTCAGTGCTCAGAGCAGTGTGGGACGCCCGGCTAACCAGCAGCACACCGGGTGGCGCCACCAAAATGTCGCCGCACCAGACAGAGCCCCCAGCCGCACCATCCCACCGGAAGGAGGAGACCCCAGGGGACATACTTACCCAGCGCTGGACTGGGAGACAGGACCCCGCCAGCGGCCACTCCCTGCTGAGAATGTCACCGCTGTGCAGCCCTGCCAGGACCATCGTGACATCTCCAGGATCTCCGCACCGGCCGAGGTAATTTTATTCCTTTACATTAAAAATACACAGCAAACAAACTAGCTATAATATGCCAGACCAGGCTATACAAAATCGGTCAGAAAAATGGTTATGATAGTATACCAAGGACCGATGGGCATCGCGGTCCGGGGCCTCTCATTTTCATAGGATGACGTCCTCTTCTGGTCTTCACGCTGCGGCTCTGGCACAGGCGTACTTTGAGGGCAGAGCAAAGTACTTCAGTGCGCAGGCGCCGGGAAAGGTCAGAGGCCCGGCGCCTGCGCACTGCAGTGCTTTGCCCTCAACAGGGCAGACAAAGTACACCTGATGAAGATAGGAGGCGCCGGACCGGACCAGCAGCGGGACCGCCCCTGGGTGAGTATAATCTAACCTCTTTTTCTCATCTTTTAGGATACATCGTGGGGCTTATCTACAGCATTACAGAATGCTGTAGATAAACCCCTGATGCCGGTGAGCTTACCTCACCCTCGATTTTGGGGGTGACAGATTCCCTTTAACTAACCTTATTGATCCCTAATGTACCCCTACCTAACTGCGGAGGTTGACACCCTATCTTGAACACAATCTGGAGCCCCCGCTCGACGGAGGCTAACCCTAGATACACCCTGTTGTTCCCTGTCTACGATGCCTAATCATTCCAACAAAACTATATCCACCATGATGCCTATATATACGCCCTGATGAAGGATAATAAAGAGGGAACAAACAAGGAAACAATAGGAGGGGTGGTGGTTATGAAATTGGTAGAGGGTAGGGTTTTTGCAAAAGCACTAAGAGGTAATAATGACAGACTCAGATAGAGGACCTCTGTCCAAAAATATTTGGTAAAATACATCTCCTACAAACCATTCAAACGACCAACAGACTGCCAACAAAAGATTAATTTACAAAGTAAGGAAAACACATCACTCCAGGGATTAGCAGTGGGCTTTAAACTGATGTAACTAGCCATCAGATATCCCCAATCAATTGTCCCTACTAGTGATGAGCGAGTATACTCGTTACTCTGGTTTCCCCGAGCATGCTCGGGTGGTCTCAAAGTATTTTGGCGTGCTCGGAGATTTAGTTTTCGTCGCCGCAGCTGCATGATTTGCGGCTGCTAGACAGGCTGAATACATGTGGGAATTCTGTAACAAACAGGCAAACCCCACATGTATTCAGCCTGTCTAGCAGCCGCAAATCATGCAGCTACGGCGCCGAAAACTAAATCTGTGTATACACACACACACAGATTTTGTGCACAGACTGTATTTTGGTTTGTATTTCCATAGATTGCCAGATCTTTTAAGCAAATATTCTGCACTTATGGTAGAAATTCAATTAAGTTTAAGTTTACTGTACTTGTTACAATTAGAATAAAGTAACTTTGGTACCACATACAATTGCTACTTCAATATATCAGTATAGTGTGTGTGTGTGTGTATACGGTTGATATACTACTTTGCCTTTGCATTCCAGACATCATGCAGGCAGTAATCAACTAGGATGCCAAAGGCCCACTAGTAACACCAACTCCAGGGCCCCACTTTTCAGCTACATGCAAATATGACTTTATTGCTATACAAATTTGTGAATGAGGATAAACTGAGTTGATTGTTAAATATATAAGATGCAGGGTTTGTCTGTACATAGTGAATCAAGTGCATTGTGTCAAATACTGCTCATATAAGAGGGTGGTTGCCCAAAGCCTGCACAGTGACCCACCAGAGGATACTCCTGTGGGCCAGTCCGAGCCTGCATGCAGGTATATACCACAAAGATTGATTGTTCAGATATTAGTGTACAGCGAATTCTCTCTCTTCAATAATTACACACCTATAATAACCTTGGGACTCTTGGCACTTACTTTATATTGTTCTTGAGAAGTTTTTGACAGCTAAAACACTTGAATGTGGTGTGAGTCTTCTCTTCTTGCTGTATCAGCTGATAATCTCCACAATAGCTTCCATAATAAAATTCACTAACAAGCATAACCAACTTTCCTCTTTCAATATCTTCCACTGAATTTAGTGGTTTGGAAGCATCAGGGTTTATTACTCCATGGAATAAAATCTGCATTTTCTCTGGACAACAGTACTGTAATATAAAAAGAAATGGAGATTTAAGGCCTCAAAATTGTATTCGTTGGAGAAAAGATTAATATTCAAATCAGTCCCCCCAAAATCTACATAGCCTCTATTAAGGACATGTCACGAACATCAGGTCAGTAGGGGTTTGACTCTGGGACTCCCCGCCAATCTGCTAGGTAAAAAGGTTATGACTAATTTAATGCATCTACGAGAATTCTGTAGCCTCTTCAGTCAGCTTATTAGCTGGGGTGACAAGACAGATAAAATCACGCAACTGCAAAAACAAAGTTGGAAAGTAGCATAGGTGGAATTGTGGAGCTCTGTGACTAAACAGAATTCCACCTTTGTCATTTCAATCTAGTTTTGTCCCAATCTGCACTAGGAAATCTAAGATCATCATTCAGTGCAGGTAGGAGATTGAGTGGTTAGCCTATTCAGACAAGGGTCAGGCTTCCAGCAGTTAGTACCAAATTAAAAAAAGCTTACCTTTTAACAATCTTCACCGCATCTGCCTGTACATGTACACCGCAAGTCGGAAGCGAGTATAACCACGAAAATACGGAGCAAAAACGTCCACTTCAACATAGTTGTATAAAAATATTCAAATTGTTTATTAATTTATAACAATCACATAAATGCATCAATGCACAAAATATGTGTGCTATCAGCACAAACATATGGCAGGAGACACAAAAAGGAGAAACGTGATGGTAACCAAGTTAGAGGGGGAGTACTATGGTACACCCTTCAGGTAGCAGCATAAATCCATAGTCTAAGATTCCATATATGGCCATGTGTATCTATATCATTATGTCCAATAGTACATATTCCAGGGCCACCCTATACACACAATCACATACTTATATACAATTGCTGCTTACCGATTATTGGTCAGGGCTGGTACCCCCATCTCGCTTGGCCCCCCGGACGCGCGTTTCGAGTAGCTTTTTTGGCCCCCCCGGATGCGCGTTTCGCGTAGCTTTTTCAACAGGGTGTCACTCTGGGGGGGGGGGGGTCTTGATGGGGGCAAGCGAGGTGGGGGTACCAGCCCTGACCACTAATGGGTAAGCAGCAATTGTATACAAGCATGTGATTGTGTATATAGGGTCGCCCTGGAATATGTACTATTGGACATAATGATATAGATACACATGGCCATATATGGAATCTTAGACTATGGATTTATGCTGCTACCTGAAGGGTGTACCATAGTACTCCCCCTCTAACTTGGTTACCGTCACGTTTCTCCTTTTTGTGTCTCCTGCCATATGTTTGTGCTGATAGCACACATATTTTGTATTTTGTGCATTGATGCATTTATGTGATTGTTATAAATTAATAAACAATTTGAATATTTTTATACAACTATGTTGAAGTGGACGTTTTTGCTCCGTATTTTCGTGGTTATAGCATCGTGGAGTGGTCCTGGAGGGGCACCCGTGGGGTGCTTAAAAAGAGTTGGTATTATCCGCTCACCATTACAAACTATATTGGTGCTTCATGATTGTAGTAGTAATTCGGAAGTGAGTGCACGGAGTGGGCTCATCAGCTGCGCCCACCCCATACTCGGCAGGTTATGACTGTCTTACAACCACGACCTGCCTCTAACATTTGTGGGTGAAGCGATTTAAGTATTGTCATGAGAATTTTATACTCCAGACTATGGAAAGGCACTTTATGTTGATTTTGCTGTTTTAGATAACTCCATAATTTAAATTGTATAATTAATAACATGTAAGTGCAGTGGGTGGGCTTTGCACTTGCTCCGGTCTCTCGGTCTTTTACTTGCCCACTGCCTGCCTCCTGTCCGACAGGTCTCATGTTTTAGTGGCTTGTCAATTAGAGACAGGAAGCAGGGAGTGGGTGAGGAAAAATAGAGGCACAGGAGAGCTGTGAGTGGAGAGCCCACTCCACTGCACTTGTAGATCATTAGCATACAATTTGATGGATTCCTCTAAAAGAACAAATCTGATGATTTCTACAAGAAAGGTGAGGATTTAAAGCACCTCTACATTCATGCTCTTAGCATTCATGCCCTTATACGACCCTGATAACAGGTTACTGTATTAATAACATTACCTGACAACAAAGACAATTGTATGCTTCACACACAGTGGTAACAGTGTGCAATAGGCTTCTTCTTGTTCCAGCATGAATGTGCCCCAGTGCAATAGTGTGAGATTCACACAAACTCTCAGTCATGTTTGTGTAGATCTCACCTTAATGCACAGGGGCACATTCATGAAACATATACACAGTTTCAATATAATATAGACACACGTGTCCACATAAGGGGATTAAATCAGAAGGTTCAGTGCATCAAAGCATGTGAAACAGAGAAAGAACGCACATGGAAGAACCAATAAGTAGAAAAAAAAATTATATATTTATTCTTTTTGTTTAAAAAGTGGGGAGGAAGTTGTACAAGACGAGAAGGGTAATCAAACAATGATGACAACCAAAGATGTGGGACCTACAGAGGTAAGTTCAAGATGCACGTGCCATGAAATGCACGTAGGGGGATGCGGCACTGCACGCCTCAGGTAATGACATACCAACTTTATGTTCCTTCTGCCCTCTGTTTTTCCTCTTACATACAGTCATGTTCACTAGTGGTTTTATTTATTTCACTTGTTGATCAGTTACTTGCCTCACATGCATGTGAACTTTCACTTGTCACATAGGCATTTTGAGCTTACCTCCATCTTTGACCTGCAGTTCCACATCTTTGGTTGTCATCACTGTTTGATTATCCTTCTCGTCTTGTACAGCTTCCCCCCACTTTTTTAAACAAAATAATTTAATAAAGTATATTTCTATCTACCTACTGGTTCTTCCATGTGCGTTCTTTCTCTATACGTTTCAGGGGCACAGATGTTAGGCCCACTGAACACTTTTGGAATCACAATGCTGAGTGTGCACACATCATCCAACATCAGTGACCAAATTCACAAAACCTCTATTGGCTGAACTGGCACAAGTTCCCAGACATTTTTAAAAAAGTTTTTATTTTTAAAAGAGTGGAGCCCTTTATAACTAACTTTTAGAGGTTGTCCACCTCGATGGACAATTTGATTTTCACCTAAATGCATGCATTTGGGGCTGAAAGTCTTTTTTGCAATTGGGTTTCAAGAAAACTTGTGCACGCACAGTTGGTGAAATGCAGCTCAAAAATACTGCTGTGAATAAGGCCTTAACTGTAGGTAAGCGGATGGCATCTTCTGAGATACCTCAGTGGCATGAATTAAAGGGTTTTTAATTTGTCCTTCCTTTTAACCCCTTCCCGACCCATGACGCCACGTAGGCGTCATGAAAGTCGGTGCCATTCCGACCCATGACGCCTATGCGGCGTCATGGAAAGATCGCGTCCCTGCAGATCGGGTGAAAGGGTTAACTCCCATTTCACCCGATCTGCAGGGACAGGGGGAGTGGTAGTTTAGCCCAGGGGGGGTGGCTTCACCCCCTCGTGGCTACGATCGCTCTGATTGGCTGTTGAAAGTGAAACTGCCAATCAGAGCGATTTGTAATATTTCACCTATTATAACGGGTGAAATATTACAATCCAGCCATGGCCGATGCTGAAATATCATCGGCCATGGCTGGAAATACTAGTGTGCCCCCACCCCACCCCACCGATCGCCCCCCCAGCCCTCCGATCTGGCCGGTACACTGCTCCGGCTCCCCTCCGTCCAGTGCTCCGCTCCCCCCCGTGCTCTTGTCCGCTCCCCCCGTGCTCCAATCACCCCCCCTGCACTCCGATCCACCCCCCCTGCACTCCGATCCACCCCCCCCCCCCCCCGGTGCTCCGTTCCACCCCCCCGTGCTCCGTTCCACCCCTCCCGCACTCCGATTCCCCCCCCCCCCCCCCCGTGCTCCGTTCCACCCCTCCCGCACTCCGATTCCCCCCCCCCCCCCCCCCCGTGCTCCGATCCCCCCCCCTGTGGTCCCCCCCCACCCCATCATACTTACCGATCCAGCCGGGATCCCGTCCGTCTTCTCCCTGGGCGCCGCCATCTTCCAAAATGGCGGGCGCATGCGCAGTGCGCCCGCCGAATCTGCCGGCCGGCAGATTCGTTCCAAAGTGCATTTTGATCACGGAGATAGATTATATCTCAGTGATCAAAATAAAAAAAAATAATAAATGACCCCCCCCCTTTGTCACCCCCATAGGTAGGGACAATAAAAAAAATAAAGAAATTTTTTTTTTTCCACTAATGTTAGAATAGGGTTAGGGGTAGGGGTAGGGTTAGGGTTAGGGTTAGGGGTAGGGTTAGGGTTTCGGTATGTGCACACGTATTCTGGTCCTCTGCGGATTTTTCCGCTGCGGATTTGATAAATCCGCAGTGCTAAACCGCTGCGGATTTATGGCGGATTTACCGCGGTTTTTCTGCGCATTTCACTGCGGTTTTACAACTGCGATTTTCTATTTGAGCAGTTGTAAAACCGCTGCGGAATCCGCACAAAGAAGTGACATGCTGCGGAATGTAAACCGCTGCGTTTCCGTGCAGTTTTTCCGCAGCATGGGCACAGCGATTTTTGTTTCCCGTAGGTTTACATTGAACTGTAAACTCATGGGAAACTGCTGCGGATCCGCAGCGTTTTCCGCAGCGTGTGCACATACCTTTAGAATTAGGCTATGTGCACACGGTGCGGATTTGGCTGCGGATCCGCAGCAGTGTTCAATCAGGTTTACAGTACCATGTAAACATATGAAAAACCAAATCCGCTGTGCCCATGGTGCGGAAAATACCGCGCGGAAACGCTGCGTTGTATTTTCCGCAGCATGTCAATTCTTTGTGCGGATTCCGCAGTGTTTTACACCTGTTCCTCAATAGGAATCCGCAGGTGAAATCCGCACAAAAAACACTGGAAATCCGCGGAAAATCCGCAGGTAAAACGCAGTGCCTTTTACCCGCGGATTTTTAAAAAATGGTGCGAAAATATCTCACACGAATCCGCAACGTGGGCACATAGCCTTAGGGTTAGGGTTGGAATTAGGGTTGTGGTTATGGTTAGGGGTGTGTTGGGGTTAGGGTTGTGGTTAGGGGTGTGTTGCGGTTAGGGTTGTGTTTAGGGTTATGGCTACAGTTGGGATTAGGGTTAGGGGTGTGTTGGGGTTAGTGTTGGAGGAAGAATTGAGGGGTTACCACTGTTTAGGCACATCAGGGGTCTCCAAACGCAACATGGCGCCACCATTGATTCCAGCCAATCTCGTATTCAAAAAGTCAAATGGTGCTCCCTCACTTCCGAGCCCTGACGTGTGCCCAAACAGTGGTTTACCCCCACATATGGGGTACCAGCATACTCAGGACAAACTGCGCAACAATTACTGGGGTCCAATTTCTCCTGTTACCCTTGTGAATCAAAAAAAATGCTTGCTAAAACATAATTTTTGAGGAAAGAAAAATGATTTTTTATTTTCACGGCTCTGCGTTGTAAACGTCTGTGAAGCACTTGGGGGTTCAAAGTGCTCACCACATATCTAGATAAGTTCCTTGGGGGGTCTAATTTCTAAAATGGGGTCACTTGTGGGGGTTTCTACTGTTTAGGCACACCAGGGGCTCTGCAAACGCAACGTGACGCCCGCAGAGCATTCCATCAAAGTCTGCATTTCAAAACGTCACTACTTCACTTCCGAGCCTCGGCATGTGCCCAAACAGTGGTTTACCCCCACATATGGGGTATCAGCGTACTCAGGAGAAACTGGACAACAACTTTTGGGGTCCAATTTCTTCTGTAACCCTTGGGAAAATAAAAAATTCTGGGCTAAATAATTATTTTTGAGGAAAGAAAACGTATTTATTATTTTCACGGCTCTGCATTATAAACTTCTATGAAGCACTTGGGGGTTCAAAGTGCTCACCACACATCGATATAAGTTCCTTTGGGGGTCTAGTTTCCAAAATGGGGTCACTTGTGGGGGGTTTCTACTGTTAAGCCACATCAGGGGCTCTGCAAACGCAACGTGACGCCCACAGAGCATTCCATCAAAGTCTGCATTTCAAAACGTCACTACTTCACTTCCGAGCCCCGGCATGTGCCCAAACAGTGATTTACCCCCACATATGGGGTATCATCGTACTCAGGGGAAACTGGACAACAACTTTTGGGGTCAAATTTCTCCTGTTACCCTTGGGAAAATAAAAAATTGCAGGCTAAAAGATCATTTTTGAGAAAATAATTTTTTTTTTTTTTCATGGCTCTGCGTTATAAACTTCTGTGAAGCACTTGGGGGTTCAAAGTCCTCACCACACATCTAGATTAGTTCCTTTGGGGGTCTAGTTTCCAAAATGGTGTCATTTCTGGGGGATCTCCAATGTTTAGGCACACAGGGGCTCTCCAAACGTGACATGGTGTCCGCTAATGATTGGAGCTAATTTTCCATTTAAAAAGCCAAATGGCGTGCCATCCCTTCCGAGCCCTGCTGTGCGCCCAAACAGTGGTTTACCCCCACATATTGGGTATCTGCGTACTCAGGACAAACAGGACAACAATATTTGGGGTCCAATTTCTCCTATTATCCTTGGCAAAATAGGAAATTCCAGGCTAAAAAATCATTTTTGAGGAAAGAAAAATTATTTTTTATTTTCATGGCTCTGCGTTATAAACTTCTGTGAAGCACCTGGGGGTTTAAAGTGCTCACTAGGCATCTAAATAAGTTCCTTGGGGGGTCTAGTTTCCAAAATGGGGTCACTTGTGGGGGAGCGCCAATGTTTAGGCACACAGGAGCTCTCCAAACGCGACATGGTGTCCGCTAACGATGGAAATAATTTTTCATTCAAAAAGTCAAATGGCGCTCCTTCCCTTCCGAGCCTTACCATGTGCCCAAACAGTGGTTTACCCCCACATGTGAGGTATTGGTGTACTCAGGAGAAATTGCCCAACACATTTTAGGATCCATTTTATCCTGTTGCCCATGTGAAAATGAAAAAATTGAGGCTAAAAGAATTTTTTTGTGAAAAAAAAGTACTTTTTCATTTTTACGGATTAATTTGTGAAGCACCTGGGGGTTCAAAGTGCTCACTATGCATCTAGATAAGTTCCTTGGGGCGTCTAGTTTCCAAAATGGGGTCACTTGTGGGGGAGCTCCAATTTTTAGGCACACGGGGGCTCTCCAAACGTGACATGGTGTCCGCTAAAGAGTGGAGCCAATTTTTGATTCAAAAAGTCAAATGGCGCTCCTTCCCTTCCAAGCCCTGCCGTGCGCCCAAACAGTGGTTTACCCCCACATATGAGGTATCAGCGTACTCAGGACAAATTGGACAACAACTTTCGTGGTTCAGTTTCTCCTTTTACCATTGGGAAAATAAAAAAATTGTTGCTAAAAGATAATTTTTGTGACTAAAAAGTTAAATGTTCATTTTTTCCTTCCATGTTGCTTCTGCTGCTGTGAAGCACCTGAAGGGTTAATAAACTTCTTGAATGTGGTTTTGAGTACCTTGAGGGGTGCAGTTTTTAGAATGGTGTCACTTTTGGGTATTTTCAGCCATATAGACCCCTCAAACTGACTTCAAATGTGAGGTGGTCCCTAAAAAAAATGGTTTTGTAAATTTCGTTGTAAAAATGACAAATCGCTGGTCAAATTTTAACCCTTATAACTTCCTAACAAAAAAAAAATTTGTTTCCAAAATTGTGCTGATGTAAAGTAAACGTGTGGGAAATGTTATTTATTAACTATTTTGTGTCACATATCTCTCTGGTTTAACAGAATAAAAATTCAAAATGTGAAAATTGCGAAATTTTCAAAATTTTCGCCAAATTTCCGTTTTTATCACAAATAAACGCAGAATTTATTGACCTAAATTTACCACTAACATGAAGCCCAATATGTCACGAAAAAACAATCTCAGAACCGCTAGGATCCGTTGAAGCGTTCCTGAGTTATTACCTCATAAAGGGACACTGGTCAGAATTGCAAAAAACGGCAAGGTCTTTAAGGTCAAAATAGGCTGGGTCATGAAGGGGTTAAAGTCCATTATGTAATTACAGAGAATACAAAATTTTAAAATGTGATTACCAAACTGACAATCTCATAATATTTTTAGATTTTTGTTCTTTGTTTCTTGACTATTTGATAGCCTGAAAAAGGAAAAGGCATAGTCAGCGAGTATTATTACCGTCATGTGTTTCTTCATAGGCTCCAGAAGATTGAAGTGTATGTTGCATTTTGGACATGCCCGAGGGAATGGTGTTCCATTTTTTGTTGGCGTTGTGGCTGCATTAGTGCCTAGATATTGGAAAGACAAGACACCTGTTAACATATTCTTTAGAGAAATTGTTAATAGAAATCATTTTAAAATACCTTTAGCAGGAGTATTTTGCAGTAGGGTAGTTTGTTGTCTAGCAGGTGACGACATTGGGTTAGAAGCTGTAATAGATGCTGAAGCCGGCCTTTTATCTGCTATATTCTCGTTGGTTTTGGGCTTTTTTGGAGAGACATTAATCAAGTCAACAGCTGAGGGGCGTTTTTCTATTAATGCATTTTCATTTCGTCCAATGTTTGCTGCAAAGAGAAAAAAAAAATGAAGACAATAAGTCAGTTTTCCATACATCATACAAAGTCATATGGACATTTCCAGTTAACCTATTGTCAGGCTTGTTTTTTGTCAATCTTTAGTAAATAAGAATATATGAAACGGTGCAGTATTTATTATAAGCACTGCTTCTCCAGCCTATAGGCTCTCTAATTGTACAGAAATCTGGTCAGTCTCTGAAAAATATATGTTTAGTGAAAAACCGTAACTGCTGAACACACAAATAACTCCTGGGCAGAGATGATACGGGGAGGGGGTTACCTGCAGTAGTTTTTCCTCAGTGTATGCAATGCTGGTGCTGTGAGATGCGGACCAGTAAAGATAATGTATCCAAAGATTGTCCAACTATTAAAGCTGGATTCACTCTATATCTCACACCTACAGCTGTCTTAAAAAAATGAATGAATGGAATTCTGCTTTTTTTTTTTCTTTATCATACATTTTTCTCTCTCTTGTTAAACAGGTGTAACTATGAGTTATTGTTTTTCATGGCATCTAACATTAGAACACTAACATGAGCTCAAATTGTGTGGATTTAGTGGTCATTTCAAGCACAAAAATCCTTTTTGATACCTGCTGCGTTTTGCATGAACATAGTTTGTTGTGTTTTCTGGGATTGCAGTAGTAAAGGCTGCTGAAGACCTGGTGCTAGATTGCTGAGGTTCTGTGTCATAGATGGGACTGGAGGAGTAGGTCTATGGATAAAAGTGGGAGCCGTCCTTGCTGGAGCTGAAATGGGGCGGAATTGGGGTAATGGCTGCAGTGGCCGGACTAACGGAGAGCAGCTTCCTGTAACAAATATAATATACTGAATTTACCATAGATTACTTTGGTAGAGAGTCATAATGAGCAGTTTTTATAAACAATTTACTAACCTATGGACCACTGAAAAGCTGACATTTTATAAATGGAACATATACTGCATTATAATTAAAGTACTCTCCAACAAAGTTTTTATCCTCTTAATATATTGCAATCATAATATTATATAGCACTGTGTACTTACAATTGCTCATTTTGACCTTCTACCCAATTAATTCTTCTCTTTTCCATTAGGTCTATGACATTACATGATTGTGGAATTCATCTAAGCTCTATCAAGAAACAGGAAGTCAATTTGTTCTGTATTGGTCATCAGTCACTGCACAAGTTTCTGGCCAGGGAGGAGGAGAGAACAGCTGAGTCAGGAGGTGAAGAGGGGAATGATAAATTCAGGGACAAAAGACTTCCTGTTGCTACATAGAGCAGAGAAAAGAGAAGAATTAGCTGGGTAGAAAGGCAAAATGAGCAGTTGTACAGTGGGGGAAATGAGCATTTGATCCATTGCTGATTTTGTAAGTTTGACCACTGACAAAGACGTTAACAATCTATAATGTTAAGGGTAGGTTAATTTTAACATTGAGAGATCAAATATAAATAATTTCTCTGTGTGGTTCCACCATTACTCCCAAGCAACATGCCCGCTGCCTTGGGGTCATACTTGATTCTGAGCTTTCCTTCACCCCCCACATCCGATCATTGGCTCGCTATTTTTTTCTGCATCTCAAAAACATTTCTAGAATTCACCCTTTTCTTACTTTCAACTCTGCAAAAACTTTTACTGTTTCTCTTATTCATGCTCGTCTGGACTATTGTAACTCTCTCCTAAACGGCCTTCCTCTTACCAAACTCTCCCCGCTCCAATCTGTCCTGAATGCTGCTGCCAAGATTATATTCCTCACCAATCGTTACACCGATGCCTCTACCCGGTGTCAGTCATTACACTGGTTACCCATCCGCTTCAGAATAATAATAATAATAATAATTTTATTTATATAGCGCCAACATATTCCGCAGCGCTTTACAAATTATAGAGGGGACTTATACAGACAATAGACATTACAGCATAACAGAAATCACAGTTCAAAATAGATACCAAGAGGAATGAGGGCCCTGCTCACAAGCTTACAATCTATGAGGAAAAGGGGAGACACAAGAGGTGGATGGTAACAATTGCTTTAGTTATTCGGACCAGCCATAGTGTAAGGCTCAGGTGTTCATGTAAAGCTGCGTGAACCAGTTAACTGCCTAAGTATGTAGCAGTACAGACACAGAGGGCTAATAACTGCATAAAGTGTATGAGAACATGTTGCGAGGAACCTGCTTATGTTTTTTTGAATGGGCCACACAGGGATAGTTAGGTTAATGCGTTGAGGTGGTAGGCCAATCTAAACAAATGAGTTTTTAGGGCACGCTTAAAACTGTGGGGATTGGGGATTAATCGTATTAACCTAGGTAGTGCATTCCAAAGAATCGGCGCAGCACGTGTAAAGTCTTGGAGACGGGAATGGGAGGTTCTGATTATTGAGGATGCTAACCGGAGGTCATTAGCAGAACGGAGGGCACGGGTAGGGTGGTAGACTGAGACCAGAGAGGAGATGTAGGGTGGTGCTGAGCCATGGAGTGCTTTGTGGATGAGGGTAGTAGTTTTGTACTGGATTCTTGAGTGGATGGGTAAACAGTGTAATGACTGGCACAAGGTAGAGGCATCGGTGTAACGGTTGGTGAGGAATATGATCCTGGCTGCAGCATTCAGGACAGATTGGAGTGGGGAAAGTTTGGTAAGAGGGAGGCCAATTAGTAGAGAGTTACAATAGTCCAGACGAGAATTAATAAGTGAAACAGTAAGAGTTTTTGCAGAGTCGAAAGTAAGAAAAGGGCAAATTCTAGAAATGTTTTTGAGATGCAGATAAGAAGAGCCAGTGATCGGATGTGGGGGGGTGAATGAAAGCTCGGAATCAAGTATGACCCCAAGGCAGCGGGCATGTTGCTTTGGAGTAATGGTGGACCCACACACGGAGATGGCAATGTCAGGCAAAGGTAGGTTAATAGAGGGAGAAAACACGAGGAGTTCAGTTTTTGACAGGTTCCGTTTCAGATAGAGGGAGGACATGATGTTAGAGACAGCGGTAAGACAATCACTGGTGTTTACTAAAAAGGTCGGCGTGATAACAGGAGAAGAAGTGTATAATTGGGTGTCGTCAGCATAGAGATGGTACTGGAAACCAAATCTACTGATTGTTTGTCCAATAGGGGCAGTATACAAAGAGAAAAGGAGGGGGCCTAGGACTGATCCTTGAGGAACCCCAACAGTAAGGGGAAGGTGAGAGGAGGAGGAACCAGCAAAAGATACAGTGAAGGAGCGGTTAGAGAGATAGGAGGAGAACCAGGAGAGAACGGTGTCCTTGAGGCCGATGGAGCGGAACATAGTGAGGAGCAGCTGATGATCCACAGTGTTGAATGCTGCGGAGAGATCCAAGAGAATTAGCATGGAGTAGTGACCATTAGATTTAGCTGTTAGTAGGTCATTAGAGACTTTAGTGAGGGCAGTTTCGGTAGAGTGTAAAGAGCGGAAACCAGATTGAAGAGGGTCTAGAAGAGATTTATCTGAGAGATAGCGGGTAAGACGGGAGTGGACCAGGCGTTTGAGGAGTTTAGAGATGAAGGGAAGATTAGAGACAGGTCTATAATTAGCGGCACAGTTTTGATCGAGGGATGGTTTTTTAAGTAATGGATGTATGATGGCATACTTAAATGAGGAAGGAAAAATACCGGAAGTGAGAGAAAGGTTGAATATTTTTGTTAGGTGAGAGGTGACAGCCGGGGAACGGGACTGGAGGAGATGTGACGGAATGGGGTCACTGGTGCAAGTCGTTGGGCGAGAAGATGCAAGTAGACAGATTACTTCTTCTGCAACTGGTTCAAAGTCAGAGAGTGAACTAGATGCAGTGGGGGAGGGAGGACAGTGCATGGTATGAAGAGATTGGGAGATGATTTCCTGTCGAATGTGGTCAATTTTTTCTTTGAAGTAATTGGCCAGATCGTCAGCGCGGAGATCCGTGGTTGGGGCCTGCACTCTTGGGTTGAGTAGGGACTGGAAAGTGTCAAAGAGAATCCAGTACAAAACTATTACCCTCACCCACAAAGCGCTCCATGGCTCAGCACCACCCTACATCTCCTCCCTGGTCTCAGCCTACCACCCTACCCGTGCTCTCCGTTCTGCTAATGATCTGAGGTGAACATCCTCAATAATCAGAACCTCCCACTCCCGTCTCCAAGACTTTTCACGTGCTTCGCCAATTCTTTGGAATGCACTACCTAGGTTAATACGATTAATCCCCACAGGTTTAAGCGTGCCCTAAAACACATTTGTTCAGACTGGCCTACCGCCTCAACGCATTTACCTAACTATCGCTGTGTGGACCATTGTGATGAGGGAACCGCCGCCATCTTGGACGGGCATACTAACAGAGATTGGCGTGACTCCATTTTGTCTCCTGGTCACAGGTCAGCAGAGAGGAGTGCTCCTGGCCCCCACCTTTCTTGCTGAATAAAGTTCCTATTAGTATGGTAATGGGCTGAGCACAGTGTGGCAGGCAGATAGCATTTCAAAGCCTGAGTGAGGAAGCCACACCAGCAGGGGACATGGAGGTGCTTGGGGGCTTAATTAAAGCACGCATGTCGAGTGGCCACAGGATACACATCTATTATGGCCGTCCAGTCGAACCGTCTCCAACATGGAATCGTGGATTATGAACGCATCATCCGAGGTACCGGCTCATAAAAAAATATCCCCCTTGCCCTAAAGAAATTGCGCATCTAACAGTGCGACTCACGTGTCCGTGGGAGGTCTGAAACCCAAGATATAGGGATCAGCCTCCCACAGGGACCGAATGGGTCCAGATTTGATCCCAGTACGACCGGCAGAACAAACCACAGGCGCTGGTACTGCCCGTGTGGTGATCCGATCATCCTGAGAGAAGTTATCCCATTTATTAGATATTGGAATAAATCTTGCAGGGAGGCAGAGGGGTGGAGATTGCTAAGCCCACCCAGCTACAGGCGGAGGAACACAGCAAGGTTTAAGAGCTGAGGACACTTTGAGAGTGACCCACAGAAGAAGATGACTAACTGAGGAACTACGAAAGAGGGCAGGCCAGTCAGAGGGGGGCAAGCACACGCTTTCTGGGGGCTGCCCGGCAACTAAGCTGTCTACCTGTGGAGCGCAGAGCCCCCCGGCTTCCACAAGCGACCTTCAACCTGGTAAATTGACCTCCAGCTTTATACCTTTAAGCCTTGTATTATTATTATATTGTACTCTGACTGTAACTCTTGATATATTGTGATTGTATATTTCTTGTAATTACCTAGTGTGCCCTTAAGGCAATTAAATCATAAATTAATTTTGGGCTGATCCTTTTACTCTGATTGCGAATCTTAGAATACCCAGTGTGGGTAACAGGGCAGTCTCCTCGGTGGTCATTTGCTGTAGGTGCAGTTCCCTTACTGACCTGAGAGACGAAGGGGGCGCCGGAGAGCTGTGCCTGTGTAGTGACGTCACGGATTGGTGACGTGGGAGGAACAGGTGATCCTTCACAACCATTCATATAAGTTAAACCAAAATCAGGTTCCTCACATCATGTTCTCATTCACTTCATGCAGTTAATAGCCCTCTGTCTCTGTACTGCTACATATTTAGGCTGTTAAGTGGTTCATGCAGCTTTACATGAACACTCGATCCTTACACCATGGCTGGTCCGAACAACGAAAGCAATTGTTACCTTCCACCTCTCGTCTCCCCTTTTTCCTCAGTTTGTAAGCTTGCGAGCAGGGCCCTTACTCCTCTTGGTATCTATTTTGAACTGTGATTTCTGTTATGCTGTAATGTCTATTGTCTGTACAATTCACCGCTATAATTTGTAAAGGGCTGCGGAATATGTTGGCGCTATATAAATACAATTATTATTTTAAAAAAAAAAAAAAAAAAAATGGCTTCCTATTGTAAAGCCAACTGAAAAACACGTTTTGTGCACATATCTTTAGACAATTACATAAAACCATAAAGTAATCTGTAAAATAAAGAACAATCCATACCTGATGGAGTAAATGTTTGCAGACTTTGGTATTGTGTTAATGCCGTGTTTGGTTGCAATGTATACATTACATTTGAATTGCTAGAGGAAATTTGGGGAGAATTCATCATGTAACCCTGAGGGAAAAACGTACATATAAATATAGTAAAAATGACAGCAAAGAACACAACCGTAAATATTAATATATTAATAAAGTCATTGTACATCATTACTCTCTCTCCTCCCCCAATATGTTCTCGCAAGATACAAGGCGATCAAAGTGCATGAGCCCAACGTACCCACAGTTCGATACCATGCGGCGGGCTCATGCACTTTGATCGTCTTGTATCTTGCAAGCAAGTGCAGTTGAGCATTCAGCGGTTGGAGAGAGACGCTGTTCTGCCCGATGTCAGAGGCTGTAACCGCTAAACCGGAAATGGTCATAGACCAGGTATACGCCGCCGTAACCGCTAAACCGGAAATGGTCATAGACCAGGTATACGCCCCTTTAACGCTTGCGTTCCAGGGCCTTCCCTTGTGCGCTTCAGTGACTCACTGTTCTGAGTAATTGGCGCGTGCCCAGGGATGACAATGCGGAACTGTCTATACAACTGCTGCACGCCTTTTCTTGGTGTGCGTGTCACCTGTAATATGAAGTGCTTTAGAGACTGAACGCTCGAGCCACCAATAAGGTGAGTGTAATTACTGGGCACCGGCTGTGTAGCTGACCTTTGATAGGCTGTGGACCAGCTGGGTTTTGATGGGTGGGCATTACCCCTGATATGAGTACTTTAAGAGAACCTGAAGACCTACCTCTTCCGACAAGCCTACAACCTGCAGTAACCACCAATTGACCAAACCGCTGCACGACCAGCTCCACCCTCACCTACTGTATCATCACCCATCCCTTGTAGATTGTGAGCCTTCGCGGGCAGGGTTCTCTCTCCTCCTGTACCAGTTGTGACTTGTATTGTTCAAGATTATTGTACTTGTTTTATTATGTATAACCCTCCTCACATGTAAAGCGCCATGGAATAAATGGCGCTATAATAATAAATAATAATAATAATAATTTTGAAAACTACCTATGAGAGGCTCCTCAGAGATACCTATAACGGTGGAGCACTCCATCATTATGACGACAGATTGACTGCCCTGTCCCTGATGATTCCCCTCTGGGATGAAAAGCGTAGGGAGGTGGTCCTGAACACGGGAGGTGGTCCTGAAATACAACAAATCTAATGAATTGGAAAGTGATTGTCTTTTGAGTTGAAACCGTGGGGGTTATGCAGTAAACAAGTCGGTCTACAAATTATTTGCCTCTGGACTTATTATCAGAATACTGTCTGATCATCTGTTGGTTAATGTACATGTTTGTCCTTGTGTGTTGTGTCGTTCCATTTTAAAACGGTCTAATGTAAACGTTAGGTTTTAGCTTCCCCTTTGCTATTCTAAAAATATATGTTGGGCACCCACTTTTTTCTTTAATTTATTGGTTATTAACCTTTTGCTTGATATCTATTTGCATACTAACCTTAGTGCAAGTATATCTACCTGAAGTTCTTTACCTGTTTTGTTTAGGTTCTTACAGCTGGTTCTTCTGTGCTAATACAAGCGCTGCTATATTTCTACTTTTTCCTAGCATTTACAAGGATTTATGAGGACAACCATACTATTCATTTGAAGTTCCCTCTCTTTAGCTTGTTTGAATGCATCTTGGAAAACTCAGCATGCCCTACTTTAACCCCCATAAAAAAAATGGCCAAAATAGAGATGAAAATTCACAACAAAAAGACTAAATACTGAATAAGTGCTAACATTAAGTCACAGTTATGGTATAAGAAATAATACATCATTTCTTGTCTTGGTTTATCCTTATATATTATTTCTAAACACTCTTTTTCAGTGATTACTTTGTATCTCTGTTCTTACTACACCCACACACACAAATTATACACCATTTGAAAGGTAAACTTGCCCCCTTCAGCAAGAAAATAGCCAAACAAACTACACATCCATGATGCGATCACAAAATACAATTTAAACATTAATTTTCATAAACCTGCAGTAAGGAAAAGTGACCTGCAGGTGGCACCACACTACCACAAAGCTGCTTACAGACATCACAAACAAATCTTAACATTTGCCTTGAGAGCTTTCCAGCTTGCCGAACTCCTTGCACAGCCAATTTCGGGCACATTGGAGGATTGCACACTTCACTGAAGGGGAGTCACATATGCAAAACACATTTGTAAACATGCACTGCCTATTCAATTGCACACTTACTCTGTTTATACTCCTCTGACACACAAATGATACACCATTTCAAAGGTCAAATTACCTGCAGGTGGCATTTGCCTTGGGGTCTTTCCAGCTTGCCGAAGTGCTCACCCAGCCTATTTCAGGCAAATTCAAGGATTGCACACTTCACTGTAGGCAAGTCACATATGCAAACATGCACTGCTTTTTCAGTGATTACTTCGCCCCACACACACAAAAAATACACCATTTAAAAAAATAAACTTGTCCCCGTCCGCAAGAAAAGACCCAAACAAACCACAATTTCATCAATAAATACAGTTTAAACATTCATTTTCAGAAACCTGCAGAAAAAACAAAAACAAACAATAACCTGCAGGTGGCACCACAACCTCAAGACTTTTTTTAGCCTCTACTTATCAAACCAATTTATTGCATTACAAATCTACATATATAAATACCTCTCGGTGTTCATCATTTCACTAAATACATTAACAACCAGAGGAGCAGCACTTTTAGACCTAATACTATCTAATAGACCTGACAGAATAACAAATCTGCAGGTGGTCGGGCATCTAGGAAATAGCGACCACAATATTGTGCAGTTTCACCTGTCTTTCACTAGGGGGACTTGTCAGGGAGTCACAAAAACACTGAACTTTAGGAAGGCAAAGTTTGACCAGCTTAGAGATGCCCTTAATCTGGTAGACTGGGACAATATCCTCAGAACTAAGAATACAGATAATAAATGGGAAATGTTTAAGAACATCCTAAATAGGCAGTGTAAGCGGTTTATACCTTGTGGGAATAAAAGGACTAGAAATAGGAAAAACCCAATGTGGCTAAACAAAGAAGTAAGACAGGCAATTAACAGTAAAAAGAAAGCATTTGCACTACTAAAGCAGGATGGCACCATTGAAGCTCTAAAAAACTATAGGGAGAAAAATACTTTATCTAAAAAACTAATTAAAGCTGCCAAAAAGGAAACAGAGAAGCACATTGCTAAGGAGAGTAAAACTAATCCCAAACTGTTCTTCAACTATATCAATAGTAAAAGAATAAAAACTGAAAATGTAGGCCCCTTAAAAAATAGTGAGGAAAGAATGGTTGTAGATGACGAGGAAAAAGCTAACATATTAAACACCTTCTTCTCCACGGTATTCACGGTGGAAAATGAAATGCTAGGTGAAATCCCAAGAAACAATGAAAACCCTATATTAAGGGTCACCAATCTAACCCAAGAAGAGGTGCGAAACCGGCTAAATAAGATTAAAATAGATAAATCTCCGGGTCCGGATGGCATACACCCACGAGTACTAAGAGAACTAAGTAATGTAATAGATAAACCATTATTTCTTATTTTTAGGGACTCTATAGCGACAGGGTCTGTTCCGCAGGATTGGCGCATAGCAAATGTGGTGCCAATATTCAAAAAGGGCTCTAAAAGTGAACCTGGAAATTATAGGCCAGTAAGTCTAACCTCTATTGTTGGTAAAATATTTGAAGGGTTTCTGAGGGATGTTATTCTGGATTATCTCAATGAGAATAACTGTATAACTCCATATCAGCATGGGTTTATGAGAAATCGCTCCTGTCAAACCAATCTAATCAGTTTTTATGAAGAGGTAAGCTATAGGCTGGACCATGGTGAGTCATTGGACGTGGTATATCTCGATTTTTCCAAAGCGTTTGATACCGTGCCGCACAAGAGGTTGGTACACAAAATGAGAATGCTTGGTCTGGGGGAAATTGTGTGTAAATGGGTTAGTAACTGGCTTAGTGATAGAAAGCAGAGGGTGGTTATAAATGGTATAGTCTCTAACTGGGTCGCTGTGACCAGTGGGGTACCGCAGGGGTCAGTATTGGGACCTGTTCTCTTCAACATATTCATTAATGATCTGGTAGAAGGTTTACACAGTAAAATATCGATATTTGCAGATGATACAAAACTATGTAAAGCAGTTAATACAAGAGAAGATAGTATTCTGCTACAGATGGATCTGGATAAATTGGAAACTTGGGCTGAAAGGTGGCAGATGAGGTTTAACAATGATAAATGTAAGGTTATACACATGGGAAGAAGGAATCAATGTCACCATTACACACTGAATGGGAAACCACTGGGTAAATCTGACAGGGAGAAGGACTTGGGGATCCTAGTTAATGATAGACTTACCTGGAGCAGCCAGTGCCAGGCAGCAGCTGCCAAGGCAAACAGGATCATGGGGTGCATTAAAAGAGGTCTGGATACACAATGAGAGCATTATACTGCCTCTGTACAAATCCCTAGTTAGACCGCACATGGAGTACTGTGTCCAGTTTTGGGCACCGGTGCTCAGGAAGGATATAATGGAACTAGAGAGAGTACAAAGGAGGGCAACAAAATTAATAAAGGGGATGGGAGAACTACAATACCCAGATAGATTAGCGAAATTAGGATTATTTAGTCTAGAAAAAAGACGACTGAGGGGCAATCTAATAACCATGTATAAGTATATAAGGGGACAATACAAATATCTCGCTGAGGATCTGTTTATACCAAGGAAGGTGACGGGCACAAGGGGGCATTCTTTGCGTCTGGAGGAGAGAAGGTTTTTCCACCAACATAGAAGAGGATTCTTTACTGTTAGGGCAGTGAGAATCTGGAATTGCTTGCCTGAGGAGGTGGTGATGGCGAACTCAGTCGAGGGGTTCAAGAGAGGCCTGGATGTCTTCCTGGAGCAGAACAATATTGTATCATACAATTAGGTTCTGTAGAAGGACGTAGATCTGGGGATTTATTATGATGGAATATAGGCTGAACTGGATGGACAAATGTCTTTTTTCGGCCTTACTAACTATGTTACTATGTTACTATGTAACATGCGGTTACTATGTAACATGCGCCCCTGACAACCAATGTGTGAAAATTTCACATCCATATTTTTATTTATTTACTTATGCATGACCAAGAGTGAACAAAAAACAAAAACAAAAAAAAAACAAAAACACGAAGAACAAGAACAGAAAACAGTTTCTAACACGGATACACCCCGGGTATATTATTACAGAGCTAATCTGAAGAGGTATGGCACCTCACCCTAGGTCCACAGAAAGACACCATGAAAAAGGATGAAAAAGGGATGAAAAAGACAGAGGTAAAAATGACAGCGCTAATAAGCGATTACTAAAGTAGATAAAGAAGTTGGTGACATTCATCTGGTAACCCACCATTCTCCATGAGGAGGACCCGATATGGGAAAGTACTGGAATTCCAGCCATTAGTAACAGGTCTTTTATGCAAATTGTCAATCAAAGCTGTATGTTCAACCATCACTTCATTTATTTTTGAGAAGCCTAGCGAGTGTAGGAATATAATCTTTTTCTAGAGTAGTGGCAGGTGCGCTTTTGTTGTAGAAAATTAGAGGATGGAATGTCTGTATGTCAAGATGAGAATCTCGCAATGATGGAAGACGGCCAGTACGTGTTCAGAATCAACTACAAGGTCAGTGACCTTACAAATCACTTGTTGTATCTTATCTCAGAAGGGCATAAGAAGTCTACAGGACCCAAAAAAATGTGTAGAAAAAGCACCTTCTTTATCACATCTGTAGCATAAGTGATTAGCCCCCAGAAAGATAGTATGCAGGGGACCTCTACAATCGTGATAAAAGCTTAGAACTGGCTTCATGAAAGTGAGAGAGTGGATTGACAACATGTCTGAGAATGGAAATATGTTTCCCCTGTACTGTCAAGAGAGAGCCTTAGTTAGTCAATCTCCCATAATCTCAGAAAGCAGGGGGATAGTTGGTCTGGCGGATCGATAAGTGAAGAAACAAAAAGAAGTAACTGTTTTGGGGAACTCCAGTACCCACACAAGCTAGTTCAAAGGGTGTCGCATCACTATTATATGAAGATTTATCAGGCACTCATGATTGGAAAACCGGGTCATCTAATCCAGGAGCGAACTACAGATTCCAGAATATCAAATACAAGGAAGAAAATGGCAATATAATTTGTGAGCGAACCACTGGGTCTTTACAACAGGTGGGCGTATGAGACTAGACCCTAATGTAAGGTGGTCCTTGAGTCCTTTTAGAAATTCTGGTTCCAATCAAGAAGAGGATGAAAACAGGATTTTTGGTTGCTTACCGTAAAATCTGTTTCTCGGAGCCTTCATTGGGGGACACAGGAACCATGGGTGTATGCTGCTGCCACTAGGAGGCTGACACTATGCAAATAAAAAGTTAGCTCCTCCTCTGCAGTGTACACCCCACCGACAGGAAGTAGGATCTTCAGATAGTGAGAAAGCAGTAGGAGAAGCAACGTGTAAAAGAGAAGGATAATATAATAATAATGAACTTTATATAGCGCCAACAAAATCCATGGCGCTTCACAGATTAACAGCTTCAAACACTCAGAGTGTTCAAAGAACTCAAACGTAGACAGTAAACAGAGCTGTTCAACTTGGGAGGGTGCTGTGTCCCCCAATGAAGGCTCCGAGAAACAGATTTTACGGTAAGCAACCAAAAATCCTGTTTTCTCTATCGCCTTTCATTGGGGGACACAGGAACCATGGGACGTCCCAAAGCAGTCCCTGGGGTGGGAAAAAACAGACTTCCATCAGGCCAGAGGACTCACCACTGCCGCCTGCAGGATCCTTCTGCCCAGGCTGGAGTCCGCCGTAGTTCGGCGAAACGTGTGGATGGAAGACCAGGTTGCCGCTTTGCAAAGCCGTCGGCGAAAGCCCTGTGACGTACCGCACTGGAAGCGCCGACTGCCCGGGTAGAGTGAGCCTTCATCTCAGGAGGGGGCCCCCTGTGCTTGACCCGGTAAGCTTCCAAAATTGCCATTCTGATCGAGCGAGCAATCGTCGCCTTGGAAGCCGGCAGGCCTCTACGCACGCCATCAGGGATGGCGAAAAGAGAATCCATCTTTCGGAAAGCGGCCGTGCTAGCCAGGGAGATCCTCACTGCCCTGACGAGGTCCAGCCTGTTCAACGATCGCTCCAGAGGATGAGTCGGAGCTGGACAAAAGGAAGGTAGAACGAAGTCCTCGTTGAGGTGGAAAGATGAAAACCACCTCGAGAAAGGAAGGAAGGCGGAGGCCTGGGACCACCTTACCCTGGTGGAAAAATCAAGAAAGGAGGACGGCAGGAAATGGCCGTCAACTCAAAAACGCGGCGGATCGAAGAGATGGACCTGAGAAAAACCACCTTCCGAGATAGAACTGACAGGGAAAACTCCCTGAGAGGCTCAAAGGGGAGAACCCCTAAGAACAACCAACACAACCTTTAAATCCCATGAATCCACAGAGGCCCTGAACGGAGGGACAGCGTGGACTACTCCTTGAAGGAAAGTCTTAACCTGTGGCTGAGGAGATAAGTCTTCTTAAAGGGAAGAAGAGCGCAGGAACCTGGCCCTTTTGAGAACTGAGAGCGAAGCCCGAATCCAGTCCTGCCTGAAGGAAAACCAAATGGAAGGCAGGGAAAAGGGACATAGGTGAAAAGCGGTTGGACTCGCATCAGCAAAGTAAGCCTTCCAGGTACACTAGTAGATCCTGGAAGAAGACGAAGGCTTCCTAGCCTGGATTATAGTGTGACTCATCCGGGCCGAAAGGCCGTACACTCTTAAAAACAGTGGAGTCCACATCCACGCCGTTAAACTGAGCGACCGATAATTCGGGTGGCAGATCGGACCCTGAGACAGCAGATCGGGGTCCGTTTGGAAGGCACCAGGGGTGTCCGCGAGAAGATAGACGATGTCTGCAAACCAAGACCTCCAAGGTCAATCCGGGACGATCAGAATGACCGGCACCCATCCCGCCTTGATCTTTTTCGACAGTTTGGAAAGCAAGGGAAGGGGTGGGAACCGATAGGGGAGCAGGAACTGCAACCAAGGAATGGCCAAAATATCAACACCACTGTGAGAGGATCACGGGACCCTGGGCCGACCCGAGGGACCTCCTGTTCAATCGGGACGCCATGAGGTCCACCTCTGGAGTCCCCCATCGAAGAGCAATCCGACGGGAAACCTCCTGAAGTACCATTCCCCTGCCGCGAGGCCCTCGAAGCCGAGGAAGTCGGCGGCCTAAATGTCCACGCCGGGGACATGCACTGCGGAGCTCACCAGGACCGTTGCCTCTGTCCAAAGGAGGATCCTGGAATCTCGGCCGAGGCCAGAGAACGCCGAGTACGCCCCTGGTGGTAGACGTATGCCACTGCTGTGTCATTGTCTGTCTGGGTTCGAATTGGCAGGCTGCTGAGAATCCTTACCCAGTGAAGGCAAGACGGAAAGATGATCCGGAACTCGAGAACATTGATCGGCAAAGAGGACTCCTGCGCCGACCAACAACCCTGAAAGAACAGGAGACAAAGCCCCGCGCCTCCGCCGAGCGGGCTGGCGCCCGTCGTCACCACCTGCCAGGGAACTGGAAGGAAGGATATGCTGAGAAGGATCTACTCTGGGATAAGAGAAGTGACCTCGGCCACCAGTCGAGGAACCATTTGACCCGGGAGAAAACCGGATCGGACGATGCAGGGAGAAGACAGACCTGTCCCCTGTGATAGAATAGCCTGCTGAAGAAGTCTTGAATGAAACGGGCGAAGGGAAAATTGCTTCCGATGTTGCAACCAACCTCCTTAGGGCCCCTAAGGCCCATCGGAAAGGAGGGGAGCCGAGAACCCTGGAGCAAGTGAACTTCCTGACAAAGGAGGGATATCTTGTCTTCGGGAAGGAAGACTCTGGTCCGACAAGTGTCGAAGAACATGCCCGGAGATACGAGGCGCTGAACAAGACGGAACTTCTTCCTGTTGACGAGCCACCCGCAACAGTTAGAATGTCGGGAAAGATGGATAGACTTTCGGGTGCCTGAAACCGAAATTCCTGAGCCTCCATGGAAGCGATTACTGAACGAGGGGATATCATCCTGAAGTGTCTCCGACGAAACTTCTTGTTCAGCAAATTGAGATCCGGACTGGGACGACCCTTGTCGTTCTCTGTCAGTACAAAAGGATTCGAAGAGAAGCCTGTGAACCGTTCCTGTTCTGGGACGGGAACGATTACTCCGGATTTAAGGAGGGAAACAATGGCAGTAAAGAAAACCCGGGACTAGAGCGGGGTCTCTCGTAGGTTGGGATTTGAAGAAAACGATCCCAGGACCGTGAAAAGAAGATTTTGTGTCTAGAGGGAACAGGTGCCCTGGCCCATGCGACCTCTGCTGAGGAGACCAAGACGTCCCTGAGGAACAGGAGACGGTTGCCCAGTCTGAGAAACGGGCTGGGGTCTAGTCGTGGGTCATGCCTAGGTGGAACTTCCAGTCCTGGACCTGGAGAATCCACCTTAGGAGTAGCGGGCACGCCAGGGAAGAGTGAGCCGAAGAAAACCTTCTTCTCTTAACATGCCTGTGGCCTCTGCAGTTGCGAAGAAGAATCTGATGCCGCAAACTACGAGAAAGGTCGAAAAGACCAAAGTAGCCGCCTAAGGGGAACTAGGTGAGGTCTGGAGAAGGGGACTGGTGCCCCCAGTGGCGTCCTTAATAATTTGGTCCAGCTTGGAACCGAAAGGACGTGAACCTTGAAAAGGCAGGCTAGTGAGGGACTTCTTCGATGACTCTTGAGTCAAACAGTGCGACAGCTGGCAACGACATTACTGGGCGCCCGTGCGGCAGAAGACGCGACGTCCCGGGAACAAATTATTCCCCGGCATGAGTAATCTGGGTGGCAAGTTCCGCCAGCCGGCCTGACGGAGCTCCAGCTTGAATGCCCCAACGGAGTTGTTTAGCCCCTCAGATACAGACTTCGAAACCCATGAGGAAGCCAAAGCCGGGCATTGGGATGATGCGGCAGTTTCGAAGGCCGACTTCACGAAGGATTCCATGATCCTATCGATGGAATCTTTCAGAGCCGCCCACCGGACAGCGTAAGGACTGTGTTGGCGGCAAGTCTAGCGGCCGACGGATCCACAGGGGGAGAGGTCGTTCTCTAACGCCTCTCATTCCGGTTGGCAATGAGATCCGGAGGAAAGAGATATGAGCGTCTTGCTTGTCTCTTTGAGAACGTCTGGTCGAATTCGCTCTCTCTGGCCAGAAGCTCCTCGAATTCAGGATGAGGAGCAAATACCTTGGGAGGTAGTTTAGACCGTCTAAACGAAACCGCCTGATCTGCGGGTTTCGTAGAGGAATCTTCGATGCCACAGGTCTGATTGGTCGCTCCAATGAGGCTTTGAACCATATCCCTCATGTTAGCGATTTGGTTCGAATCCGGCCCCAAATTATCCTCCGAAGGCGCATCAGAGAAGCCTCGCCTGACTCAGCGGATGAGGATCGGGAGGACGCCGACCGCAGAGGAGGACCGAGTGGCGAGATGGAGCGAGAAGAGGACTCAGACCGGCGTTCCTGTCTGGACCTTTTGCAGCTAGCCTTGGAAGGCTTGGACGGAGCTTCCTGCGACCCGGTGGCTACTGCGGGGGTCTGCAGGGGTAACCGATCCAGCACGGAAACCAGGGTTTGAGTCACCCATGTTAAATTGGCCACCGATTGAGACAGAGAGGAGGCCCAGCCTGGGATGGGTATCACTCTGGGGCGGATCGGCTGGGGGATCCTGGGCGGTGGGAACAATCGGGTTGCTGCAGGACAGACATAGCGTAGTGTCAGTCTGCGGTGCAGAGCTACTTACGGCAGACGAAATCCGGAGGAAGCTGTCCGGATAGATGGTATGGACCTCCGGCGAGAAATAGACCCTTAGGCAGGAGGGTGGTAAGGCCTGCTGCCGTAATCTTGATCGATCTGCGTTGCTTAAAATTAACTTTCATTGCTGGGGTTCGAACTCACAGCTCTCTGTTTGCAAGCCTGCACACCTTACCACTGTACTATCTCACTCTCTTGTTCCGGAGGAGGGGACTCGTGGTTCAGGAGTCCCAAGATGGCGCCGGTGGGAGGAGAAAAGGCGGTTCTCAGTGAAATTGTCGGGCGGGAGAAAAGCCCGCCCGACGAACAAGGAAGGGGGGCGGAGTCCGGCACCGGAAGTAGGCCCAGGCAGAAGCCGGGGCCTAAATTAGCGATCGGTGACCGGCATGGAAGGGCCGCAGCGGAGAACCGTGCGCCGCAGAAGGCGATGGTGAGCGGCCGCCTACAGCGGCGGGAGCAGCGCAGCCGCAGGTCCCAAGCGGTGTGGCGGTCTGGCAAGCCGCCGCGCTGAGGGAGGATGAGCGGCACTGTAAGCGGCCAGAGGGACGCAGCTGCAGGGGGCCCGAAGCGATGCGGCGGCCGGCAAAGCCGCCGCGCTGAATAGAAAAGAACAGCCGCATACAGCGGCCGGAGCAGGGAAGCCAGAGAGGGCCGAAGCGATGTGGCGGCTGGGAAGCCGCCGCGCTGAATAGAAATGAACAGCCGCAAACAGCGGCCGGAGCAGGGGAGCCACTGAGGGCCGAAGCCACCGCGCTGAAGCTGGGGCTGGGAAGCCTGCAGGACCCGAGGTGGAAATGTCCCCCCCCCCCCCCGAGCAAGGCCACGCAGATAGCGTGCCTGGACAAGAAGCGGCGCGGTGGTCCGTAAAGGCAGCCGCGCCGGAACAGGGAGGCCGCATCCACAGAAGTGGCGCGGCTGAAAAGAGATGCGATTCGCATCAGAAAACCCCCCTAAATAGGATTTTTTTTTTTTTTTTTTTTTTTTCTCTCTGGGATCCAGGGAAGCCACAGGGTGGGGCGGGAAAATACTCACCTAAAGATCCCCCGCCGGTACTAACCTGGAAGGAATGAGACGTCCACGGAGCTGATGGACATCCTCGTCTCCTCCGACCGACAGGCTCTGGTGGGCGAGTGGGTGGGGGACGGAGCCAGGACCGGACTTCTGAGCACGCTTGTGTGCTAGGATCTTGGTCCTGGAGAGGAATCTATGAGGATACGGGGTGGCAGTACACGCCGTACTCATAGTCCGCATAGTGGGACTACAGGTGTGACTGTTCACCCTGTATCCCTCCGGAAAAACCTGAAGGGAAACGACGCACATTGAGGTAGATAAGGGTCTAATGAAAGACCCGTGTCCACCTCCTACTGACACTAAGCTAAACTGAAGATCCTACTTCCTGTCGGTGGGGTGTACACTGCAGAGGAGGAGCTAACTTTTTATTTGCATAGTGTCAGCCTCCTAGTGGCAGCAGCATACACCCATGGTTCCTGTGTCCCCCAATGAAAGGCGATAGAGAAAGGGGTATTTTTATAAAACGTTGCTGAATCTCAACCCTTTTCCCTTTACCATGTCTGCACCAATCTAAAATGCTAAATAAATGGGAAGCAACATTGGATAATACAAAAAAAAAAAAAAAACAGGGAAAGCTGTACCTTAAGACTAGGGACAGCACAGCAAGTCTCTCTTAATCCTCGGGAGATTGCACCAAAAACACTGGCTAAAACATTTGGAGAATAACTTATACCTTGTGTAGTCATTTATATTTTAATAGGTCATCTGAGTGAGACCCAACATACAGTATAAGGGAACCATATTGATTGAATTTACCCCTCTAACTTTTTAGTTTATTACACAGCATAAAGAAAGTTATGCAGGTCTAAAATGTGATTATATAGCGAGCATTTAAGTAGTTTTAAGATTAAAACCTACAATTTATAAAAAACTTTTATCAGAAATACATTTTAATATATGTGATCATTGTTTTGTTGACAGGACAGATAGGTGCTGCCAGATACATGTTTCTGTCTTAAAGGGAACCTGTCACCCCGTTTTTTGAGATTGAGCTATAAATACTGTTAAATAGGGCCTATGCTGTGCGTTACTATGGTGTATGTAGTGTACCCTGATTCCCCATGTATGCCGAGAAATACATTACCAAAGTCGGCGTTTTCGCCTGTCAATCAGGCTGGTCTGGTCAGGTGGGCGTGTTCACAGCGTTCTTTTCTTCCCCAGGTTTCCGTTGGTGGCGTAGTGGTGTGCGCATGTCCAAGGTCCGGATTCCCTGTGCCCACGTGAAGACACAGCGCGCGATCTGCGCTGTCATTCCTTTCATCGGTGCGGGCGGCCATCTTCCTGGGGCCGCGCGTGCGCAGATGTAGTGCTCTGCTGCACGGGGCTTCAGGAAAATGGCCGCGGGATGCCGCGCGTGCGCAGAAGAGATCGCGGCGGCCATTTTCCCAAAGCCGAGATGCAAACTCGGCTTTGGGAAAATGGCCGCCGCGATCTCTTCTGCGCACGCGCGGCATCCCGCGGCCATTTTCCTGAAGCCCCGTGCAGCAGAGCACTACATCTGCGCACGCGCGGCCCCAGGAAGATGGCCGCCCGCACCGATGAAAGGAATGACAGCGCAGATCGCGCGCCGTGTCTTCACGTGGGCACAGGGAATCCGGACCTTGGACATGCGCACACCACTACGCCACCAACGGAAACCTGGGGAAGAAAAGAACGCTGTGAACACGCCCACCTGACCAGACCAGCCTGATTGACAGGCGAAAACGCCGACTTTGGTAATGTATTTCTCGGCATACATGGGGAATCAGGGTACACTACATACACTATAGTAACGCACAGCGCAGGCCCTATTTAACAGTATTTATATCTCAATCTCAAAAAACGGGGTGACAGGTTCCCTTTAACAAAAAGGAAGCATGACCCAAGCCTGACGAGTACAGAGATATTTATATTTTGCTGTGTCACATGATCTATCAGTCATTACCTGATTTAACATTACTGGCTGTGCAGTGATGGTAGCGACCGGTCGAGGAGCTGGCTGAGACACAGAAGGAATTGTAGGAGTTCTACATACTGGAAGAGGGTTTGGAACAAACGTCTGAGGTCTACACACAGTCTGCATAACTGGATTTGCTCTGGGTGGCTGCTGTGCTGGTATACATCCAGCTGCAGGTCTTCTTATAGGTTCTTGAATGCCAACTGGTCTCGGCAATGGTTGAACAGTGGCAGAACTACTTGCTGGTCTAGTAACCGGTTGGTACATAGGTCTTACTTGCTGAGTTACAGCCTGTGTTGCAGCAGGGGGTTTGTAGTGGTTATTAGACATCGGAAATGAATTGTTACCTACAATAGAAGATTAAAAATAGTGAAGATGAGTCATTTAATTGAGAAAACATATGAAGAATTAATTGTAAGTATAAAGTACCTCTGTTAGGAAGACCATTCTCTGTCTGTGCAAAAGCACCATGTTGCCCTCCAGTTGTCTTGCCTGTTAAAAATGAATCACATGTATCAGAAAATTACTACATGACATGAATAATTAGAACACATCTTTAAGGGTTCTGTCATAATGAATCTTCAGGAGCGCTCCTAAAGACTGACCGTTTGGACCGGAGACATGGTTGCGCTGAAATTAACATCCTTCCAGGCAGCTTCGTCTCTGCAGCAAGGGAGAAGCTTCGGGTTCCTGAAGTTAGCCGGATCCAGCAATCCGGCAGCTTCAGGACTTTGCAAGGAGTAGTGTACAGCATAGGACCTGTTGGTCCTTGCCTAAGTAACGGCCAGGCTGGGACTGCAGCGGTGTGTCAGCATGACAACCAGAGGTCTCTATATTTTTTTTTATTATAAAACTTTTTTCATATTTTTTAAAAACTCTTTTTTTTTATTTTAGCAGATCGCCCCCTATGTAGCAGAATTACAGCATTCCTGCATCAACAACCATAAAGCAAAAGGTGGCTACTTTGAAGAATCTAGAATATAAGACATATTTTCAGTTGTTTCACACTTTTTTGTTAAGTATATAATTCCACATGTGTTAGTTCATAGTTTTGATGCCTTCAGTGTGAATTTACAATTTTCTTAGTCATGGAAACACAGAAAAATCTTTAAGTGATGTGTGTCCAAATTATATATATTTACACACAATCATAGATTAACATTGGTCTAAATTCAATCCAATTTTTTATCGGATTGAATTCGTCCGATTTCTCATTACGTGTGAAAAAAGGGTTTCCATTATGGACAAAATAGCCCCATCCATACATAAGAGGTTACTCTGTCTCGACTTTAACAGCTTTGCTAAAAGAAACTGTATTATTTTGTCAGTGCATGAGGGTAAGGTTGTAGTCCATCTCTAGATCTCAGAAGATTTCACTTGTTTTAGAGCATGTTCACACATTCAGTATTTGGTCAGTGTTTTACATTAGCATTTGTAAGCCAAAATCAGGGGAACAATCAGGAAAAGAAAAGTATAATAGAAACACGTCACCACTTCTGCATTTTTCACCCATTCCTGGATTTGGCTTACAAATACTGAACGTGGCATAACTAAATGTAGTAAATACAATTATTTACCCTTAATATAGAAGTAAAGAAGCCTTACTTGTATTGGTTGTCTGTGAAACACTAATCTCTCGAACAAAAATTGGTTCGTCATCATCTTCATCATCAATCACAATAGCTTTAGACTTTTGCTGCCATGGTTCTAGCTCTTCTTCTTCACATTCCATTAATAATTCAGCCATCGTTTACTAAATAAGCAAAACCAATGGAACGTTAATAATCAAGAAGTAAGCTGACAGTTCAATATTTTGCAAAATAATATTTACAGATAATGAAATTGTGGGTAAACAAAATAAAGGATGTTACACGGCAAAGGACCCAAAAGGCATGAAATGGAGCATGCTACACAATTTTCCTTTTACCTAGGGCTCCAATGTTACAGGTTTTTCTTTCCCTAGTGATCAAATAGTGCTTGATTTCATTTTTCATAGGGTAAAGTTAACCTGAGGGGTGAACACAACTATCCTGCGATTTGAAGGTGACTCATGTAAGACACCATACAGTCCTAGTGCAAAATGGCTCCCAGTAAATATAATGACGTTTGAACCAGCTCATAGCAGTGTACATCACTCCCATTCCAATGTAGTCTACTATTCTCCACTTCCCACTGCAGTGAAGATGTTCCAATACAGGGACATGTAGCGGCTATAACCAATCCAGGCTGCATCAGACACCACTGATGTCATTGCTACAGAGGTAACATGTGGTGTTCGGCAGGAAGATCAGCCAGCAACAGAGCATGAGTAGAGAGGATCAATAATGTGAGGATGCGTATTTATCTTTGCATAGCAGATATTATTTTTTTCTTTACTGCACAAGCATATCAGTATTAGGACACATGAAGCGTGCACCTTGCAGAATCGACTGTCAGTAGATGCTTGGTTTTATGAACGGCTGTTTACAAGCAAAACTGTGCAGCCATAAAGGGTCCATTCTTTGAAGAATGCACAAATTCAGGTAAATAGCAATTATAGCTGCAAAACAGCATTTCCCGTAATAATCAATATAAAACTGCATGCTGGTGTGGTCTTCAGCCACAAAGTGTCCATACACTTACAGAAGTCAAACATTCTTTTACACACCTATCCTGGACTCAGGCTTTGCTTCCTTCACCCCGGTCTGCTAAACTTTCTTGTGCTTCACCTCAGGCTTTGCAAGTAGCCCGCCATGCTCCCATGTGATCATCTAACTAGGCTTATATGAGGGTGCTTTAGATCTGGCACCAGTTCGTTGGTGTCCCTCTCTAGTAGGTGTACATATCTGAAAATGATGCACGACAGAGCACACGTTAGCTCTGTCGGCACCATTATAGTCTATGGCCACGTTGGCACATATGTCCGAATCCTGTTTTGTGGTGGGGTTCGGACGCAAGCCCCAACAGGACCAACAAGGCCCATCAAAACACACACCTGTTTCTTGATATTAAGACTTGTTGTTTGTCTGTGCACCACAGCCTGCTCAGTACCTGTATGCGGTCTCCAGGACCTCTGCTACCCATTTCCATGTGCCTTAACTGCCTTCTGCAGCAATACCTGTGTGCCCCCATGGACCTTGGTGTTTGAGGATCCACCTCATCTAGTGAGCCTAGTACATTCATGTGAACATTGCCGTTTTAGAGCTGCCTAAAGAAAGAAAAATAGATAATTTAAGATGTACCTAAGCAAAATTATTATTTTGCTTAAGTCAGTAATATATGTGGATTAATAAAACTTTCCAGATTGGCAGCTTTCTGTGTACACTGTGGATTTGCAGAAAACTGCCAAAAGGATATAGAAATAGCAATTTGGGGAAGAGGCATATCATTAGACGACATCAAGTCAGGAAGAATCTGTTCACTCATGAATAGTGAATGGAAATACTGCACATCCAAAACAGTATACTGTTTTCTCATTTATAGTGTTGGAGATGGGCTCTATGATCTGTTCAGAGGTACAGGGAGGTAGAGCGGTCTGTCACCCAGTCATTGGTATGATCCTGGGTTTTGGATTGGGATGGCTTCTGAAACTAGGGCTATGAAAGTGTTTAGGCCGGGTATACAAGCACACTAATGATCAGCTTCCAAAGAAGATGCCTGGAAAGTGATCAAGTCACTTCTTTTGGCAGCTTTTCAGGCAGAATCCACTTAACAGACATAGTGTGCACATACTATTAGAGTGTGGTGACAAATGAAGGTCTCTGGGGTATGGTGAGAAACAAAGTTGTACACACAGAATATTTTTCAACTAGTGTTTTATTAAAAAGAATATCTGTAATAGTCCATGTCACCTTTCTTTCTCATGTATTGAGACAAAGAAAAATCTACTCAAAAAGTTACCAACAACTGCATGTTTTCACGCGTAATAATCTGAAAAAAAAGATAATGTTCACACTTCACAGTTATATCATAGTACTTAAAAAGCTATATATTTTTTAAAGGCAATTTGTCATGGTAACAACACTAGTGAAACATTTCAAAACCTTAACCCCTTTGTGACATCTGACGTACTATCCCGTTGAGGTGGGGTGGGCCCGTATGACCACCGACGGGATAGTACGTCATAGCGATCGGCCGCGCTCACGGGGGGAGCGCGGCCGATCGCAGCCGGGTGTCAGCTGACCATCGCAGCTGACATCCGGAACAATGTGCCAGGAGCGGCCACGGACCGCTCCCAGCACATCGCGATCAAACATGAAGCCTGCAGCTGTGCATGTCAGATCGCTGATCTGACACACTGCACAGCAAAGTGTCAGATCAGTGATCTTACACTATAACATGATGCCCCCCTGGAGCAATGTTATAGTGTAAAAAAAAAAAAATTCACATGTGTAAAAAAATTTTCAAAAAAAATCCCCAAAAAAATTACCCCCCCCCAAAAAAAAATATTGTTCCTATAAATACATTTCTTTATCTAAATAAAAAAAACAAAAAAAACAATGAAAGTACACATATTTAGTATCGCCACATCCATAACGACCCCACCAATAAAACTGTCCCGCTAGTTAACCCCTTCAGTGAACGCGGTAAAAAAAAAAAAAGAAAAGAAAAAAAACCGAGGCAAAGAACAACGCTTTATTATCATACCGCCAAACAAAAAGTGGAATAACACGCGATCAAAAACACCAAAATAAATAAGCATGGTACTGCTGAAAACGTCATCTTGTCCCGCAAAAAACGAGCCGCCATACAGCATCATCAGCGAAAAAATAAAAGTTATAGTCCTCAGAATAAAGCGATGCAAAAATTATTATTTTTTCTATAAAATAGTTTTTATCGTATAAAAGCGCCAAAACACTAAAAAAATGATATAAATGAGGTATTGCTGTAATCGTACTGACCCGAAGAGTAAAACTGCTTTATCCATTTTACCAAACGCAGAACGGTATAAACGCCTCCCCCAAAAGAAATTCATGAATAGCTGGTTTTTGGTCTTTCTGCCTCACAAAAATCGGAATAAAAAGCGATCAAAAAAATGTCACGTGCCCGAAAATGTTACCAATAAAAATGTCAACTCGTCCCGCAAAAAACAAGACCTCACATGACACTGTGGACCAAAATATGGAAAAATTATAGCTCTCAAAATGTGGTAACGCAAAAAATATTTTTTTGCAATAAAAAGCGTCTTTCAGTGTGTGACGGCTGCCAATCAAAAATCCGCTAAATAACCCACTATAATAGTTAATCAAACCCCCTTTCATCACCCCCTTAGTTAGGGAAACATTAAAAAAAAATTTAAAAAATGTATTTATTTCCATTTTCCCATTATGGTTAGGGCTAGGGTTAGGGCTATGGTTAGGGTTGGGGCTAGGGTTAAGGCTACAGTTAGGGTTGGGGCTAAAGTTAGGGTTAGGATTACATTTACGGTTGGGAATAGGGTTGGGATTAGGGTTAGGGGTGTGTTTAGGGTTACCGTTGAGATTAGGGTTAGGGGTGTGTTTAGGGTTACCGTTGAGATTAGGGATAGGGGTGTGCTTGGATTAGGGTTTCAGTTATAATTGGGGGGTTTCCACTGTTTAGGCACATCAGGGGCTCTCCAAACGCAACATGGCGTCCGATCTCAATTCCAGCTAATTCTGCGTTGAAAAAGTAAAACAGTGCTCCTTCCCTTCCGAGCTCTCTCGTGTGCCCACACAGGGGTTTACCCCAACATATGGGGTATCAGCGTACTCAGGAGAAATTGGACCCCAAAAGTTGTTGTCCAATGTGTCCTGTTACCCTTGGGAAAATACAAAACTGGGAGCTAAAAAATAATTTTTGTGGAAAAAAAAAGATTTTTTATTTTCACGGCTCTGCGTTATAAACTATAATGAAACACTTGGGGGTTCAAAGTTCTCACACCACACCTAGATAAGTTCCTTGGGGGGGGGGGGGGTCTAGTTTCCAATATGGGGTCACTTGTGGGGGGTTTCTACTGTTTAGGTACATTAGGGGCTCTGCAAACGCAATGTGACGCCTGCAGACCATTCCATCCAAGTCTCCATTCCAAACGGCGCTCCTTCCCTTCCGAGCTCTCTCATGCGCCCAAACTGTGGTCCCCCCCCCATATATGGGGTATCCGTGAACTCAGGACAAATTGGACAACAGCTTTTGGGGTCCTATTTCTCCTGTTACCCTTGGGAAAATACAAAACTGGGGGCTAAAAAATAATTTTTGTGGGAAAAAAAAGATTTTTTTATTTTCACGGCTCTGCGTTATAAACTGTAGTGAAACACTTGGGGGTTCAAAGCTCTCACAACACACCTAGATGAGTTGCTCAGGGGGTCTACTTTCCAAAATGGTGTCACTTGTGGGGGGTTTCAATGTTTAGGCACATCAGTGGCTCTCCAAACGCAACATGGCATCCCATCTCCATTCCAGTCAATTTTGCATTGAAAAGTCAAATGGCGCTCCTTCCCTTCAGAGCTCTGCCATGCGCCCAAACAGTGGTTTACCCCCACATATGGGGTATCAGCGTACTCAGGACAAGTTTTACAACAACGTTTGGGGTCCAATTTCGTCTCTTACCCATGGGAAAATAAAAATTGGGGGCGAAAAGATTATTTTTGTGAAAAAATATGATTTTTTATTTTTACGGCTCTGCATTATAAACTTCTGTGAAGCACTAGGTGGGTCAAAGTGCTCACCACACATCTAGATAAGTTCCTTAGGGGGTCTACTTTCCAAAATGGTGTCACTCGTGGGGGGTTTCAATGTTTAGGCACATCAGGGGCTCTCCAAACGCAACATGGCGTCCCATCTCAATTCCTGTCAATTTTGCATTGAAAAGTCAAATTGGCGCTCCTTCGCTTCCGAGCTCTGCCATGCACCCAAACAGTGGTTTTCCCCCTACATGTGGGGTATCAGCGTACTCAGGACAAATTGTACAACAACCCTTGGGGTCCATTATCTCCTGTTACCCTTGGTAAAATAAAACAAATTGGAGCTGAATTACATTTTTTTTTTTTAAAAAGTTAAATGTTCATTTTTATTTAAACATTCCAAAAATTCCTGTGAAACCCCTGAAGGGTTAATAAACTTCTTGAATGTGGTTTTGAGCACCTTGAGGGGTGCAGTTTTTAGAATGGTGTCACACTTGGTTATTTTCTATCATATAGACCCCTCAAAATGACTTCAAATGAGATGTGGTCCCTAAAAAAAAATGGTGTTGTAAAAATGAGAAATTGCTGGTAAACTTTTAGGGTATGTTCACACGTTCCTGATTTCCATCCTTTTTTTTTCAGGACTGTTTTTTAAAAAACTGCAGCTCTTGGCAGAAAACGCAGGTCCTTTTTTTGTCCTTTTTTGATGCGTTTTTTGATCCTTTTTTTTATGCAGTTTTCTATGCAGAGTCTGATTCGGCGGGCGCACTGCGCATGCGCCCGCCATTTTGCAAGATGGCGGCGCCCAGGGAGAAGACGGCCGGACGGACACCGGGTAAGTATAAGGGGGGGAGATTAGGGCACGGGGGGGGGCATCGGAGCACTGGGGGGGGGGGGGGCATCGGAGCACAGGGCGGTGGGATCGGAGCACGGGGGGGCAGCCACACTCCGCCCACGCACTTCCGCCCGCTTCCCCGCACTTCCTGCTGCAGCGGTTCTGCACCACAAACCGCAGTAAAACCCGCAGATATTTTTTTCATCTGCGGGTTTTACTGCGGGTTTGACCTCACAATGGAGGTCAATGGGTGCAGAACCGCTGCGGCTCCGAAAAAAGAAGTGACATGGTACTTCTTTTTTCCCGCAGCTATTCAGCGCGGCTTTTTTTTTTTATTTTCCGCATTGTGGGCACAGCAGTTCCTGTTTTCCATAGGGTACAATGTAATGTACCCTGCATGGAAAACAGCTGCGGACCCGCAGCGGGAAAATCGCGGCAATTCCGCATGAAAAAAAGGATCGTGTGAACATGGCCTTAACCCTTATAACTCCCTAACAAAAAAAAATGTTGGTTCCAAAATTGTGCTGATGTAAAGTAGACATGTGGGAAATGTTACCTATTACCGTAAGTATTTTGTGTGACATAGCTCTGTGATTTAATTGCATAAAAATTCAAAGTTGGAAAATTGCGAAATTTTCAAAATCGCCAAATTTCTGTTTTTTTCATAAATAAACGCAGGTAATATCAAAGAAATTTTAACACTATTACGAAGTACAATATGTCACGAGAAAACAATGTCAGAATCACCGGGATCGGTTGAAGCGTTCCAGAGTTATAACCTCATAAAGGGACAGTGGTCAGAATTGTAAAAATTGGCCTGATCATTAACGTGCAAACCACCCTTGGGTGTAAAGGGGTTAAAAAGAAAATCAAGACATTATTGCCTTCTGTTTGGATGCCGATCAGGTTAGGACATGCACTTTAGGCATGTTTGCAAAATTAATTTTGAATCACATACTGTTATTTTTCAGCTACAGCTCAAAAAACTGAAAACACTACAAACGAAAGAAGATTTTGACAGCTTCCAAAGACTCAAAATCAAATTTGAAAATAGAAACCCCGTGTCAAATTAAAGGGAATCTGTTACCCCATTTTAGGCCTATAAGCTAAGGCCACCGCCATCAGGGGCTTATCTACATATTCTATGATGCTGTAGATAAGCCCCCGATGTATCCTGAAAGATGAGAAAAAGAGGTTAGAATATACTCACCCAGGTGTAGTCCCGGTCCGATGGGCGTCGCTGTCCGGGTCCGGCGCCTCCCATCTTCATACGATGACTTCCTCTTTGCTTCCTGCCGCGGCTCCTGCGCAGGCGTACTTTGTCTGCCCTGTTGATGCCCATCGGACCGGACCGCCACTGGGTGAGTAGAATACAACTTGTATTTCTTATCTTTCAGGATACATCGGGGGCTTTTCTACAGCATTATAGAATATTTAGATAAGCCCCTGATGGCGGTGGCATTAGTTTATAGGCCTAAAATGGGGTGTGACAGATTCCCTTTAAAATGGAGAGGGAAAAAAAAATAATATATATATTATATATATATTTATATTATAACGCTGGGAGCGTCACTCTGTCCGAAGCCTTAATAGACTGCGCAGGCGCGACGCTCCTAGCGTTACATTACAGAAAATGCCGCCGAGAGCAGGGGGTCGGGAGCACGGGGGCGCCATCTATTATAGATGCCGCCGAGAGCAGGGGGTCGGGAGCACGGGGGCGCCGTATGTCTGTCGGCACAGTAAGTTTTTACTTACGGCATTTCCAGCACCATTGTCTTGCTCCTCCTTCTGCCGGAATCGGCGCCTGCGCAGTCCGCGCTTTCCGGCGCCATTTTCTTGAAGACACACTCAGGCTCCACTGCAGGTGTGTCTTCAAGAAAATGGCGCCGGAAAGCGCGGACTGCGCAGGCGCCAATTCCTGCTGCCGGAATCGGCGCCTGCGCAGTCCGCGCTTTCCGGCGCCATTTTCTTGAAGACACACCTGCAGTGGAGCCAGACGATAGGTGAGTATGGTATTTTTTTTTTTTTTTTTATATGGCAGCAGCATACGGGGGCATACACACTGGAGCGTCTTATGGGGGGCATATAATACAATGGTGGCGCAGGATGGGAGCAGCACATGACAGAACGGGGGCGCAGGATGGCAGCAGCACATGACAGAACGGGCGCAGGATGGCAGCAGCACATGACAGAACGGGCGCAGGATGGCAGCAGCACATGACAGAACGGGCGCAGGATGGCAGCAGCACATGACAGAACGGGCGCAGGATGGGAGCAGCACATGACAGAATGGGCGCAGGATGGCAGCAGCACATGACAGAACAGGGGAGCAGGATGGGAGCAGCACATGACAGAACAGGGGAGCAGGATGGGAGCAGCACATGACAGAACAGGGGAGCAGGATGGGAGCAGCACATGACAGAACGGGCGCAGGATGGGAGCAGCACATGACAGAACAGGGGAGCAGGATGGGTGCAGCACATGACAGAACGGGGGGCGCAGGATGGGTGCAGCACATGACAGAACGGGAGCGCAGGATGGGAGCAGCACATGACAGAACGGGCGCGCAGGATGGGAGCAGCACATGACAGGATGGGAGCAGCAAATGACAGGATGGAGGCGCAGGATGGGAGCAGCACATGACAGGATGGGGATGCAGGATGGAGCAGCACATGACAGGATGGGGACGCAGGATGGAGCAGCACATACCAGGATGGAGACCATATACCAATATAAATGCTCGCCACCCGGGCGTAGAACGGGTTCAATAGCGTGTGTGTGTGTGTATATATATATATATATATATATATATATATATATATATATATTATATATATATATACATACACACACACACACACACACACATACATACATACGCACACACACTAGATGGTGGCCCGATTCTAACGCATTGGGTGTTCTAGAATATGTATTTATGTATGTATATAGCAGCCACATAGTATATAGCACAGGCCACGTAGTATATAGCAGACAAATACTACGTGGCCTGTGCTATATACTATGTGGCTGCTATATACATACATATTGTAGAATACCCGATGCATTAAAACAGGCCACGCAATATAAAACAGTGGCCATGCAGTATATAACACAGCCACGTACTATATAGCAGCCACGCAGTATATAACACAGGCCACGCAGTATATAGCAGCCACGCAGTATATAACACTGCCTATGTAGTATATAGCACAGCCCACAGAGTATATCACACAGCCCACATAGTATATAACACTGCCTATGTAGTATATAGCAGCCACGCGGTATCTAACAGCCCACGTAGTACACAGCAGTGTGGGCACCATATCCCTGTTAAAAAAATAATTAAAATAAAAAAAAAGTTATATACCGTACTCACCCCTGGGATCCAGCGAAGCTCCAGCGATACGCGCACGGCTGCCACCATCTTCCGTTCCCAGGATGCATTGAGCAATTACCCAGATGACTTAGCGGTCTCATGAGACCGCTAAGTCTTCTGGGTAATTTCGCAAAGCATCGCCGGGAACGGAAGATGGCGGCCGGCGCGAGCGGCTCGGCGGACAACGGAGGGTGAGTATAGCAGGTTTTTTGTTTTTTTATTATTTTTAACATCACATTTTTTTTTAACTATTGATGCTGCATAGGCAGCATCAATACTAAAAAGTTGGGGACACACAGGGTTAATAGCAGCGGCAACATTACCTGTGGCATAACGCGGTCCGTTACCGCCGGCATTAACCCTGTGTGAGTGGTGACCGGAGGGGAGTATGCGGGCGTCAGGCACTGACTGCGGGGACTAAGGAGCAGCCATTTTCTTCTGGACTGTGCCCGTCGCTGATTGGTCGCGGCAAAACAGCCACAACCAATCAGCGACTTGGATTTCCATGACAGACAGAGGCCGCAATGAATATCTGTGACAGAAAGACAGACAATTTTGCACCAAATTAACCCCTTAGTGACGGAGCCAAAATTTTAAATCTGACCAGTGTTACTTTATATGATAATAACCCTGGAACGCTTCAACAAATCCCTGTGATTTTGAGAATGTTTTTTTTGTGACACATTATACTTTATGATGATGGTAAGTTTAGGTCGATATTTTTTGATACATAAACACAAAACCTATCAGAAATTTGAGAAAAATGTTAAAAAATTATCAATTTTAAAACTTTGAATGATTGCCTCATGTCGGCTTTACATCAGCACCATTTGTAAAATATTTTTATTTTGTTAGCATTTTAGGAGGTTTAAAATGTAGCAGTAATGTTTCATGGAAATTTACAAAGTGTATTTTTTAGGGACCTATCCATGTTTGAAGTACGGTACCTTTAGAGGTCCCATATATTGGGAAACTGCCAAAAGTCATACCATTTTAAAAACAGCATGCCCTGACATTGAAAACTGCAGTCAGGTAGTGGTGAGTTTCAGGAATTAATGCAAAGTGGCATGACAGAATTGAAAAGGTTTATTTTTACCACCAAAATATCGCTCACTTCTGAACAGGTTACAACAGCCGTCAAACTCTAAAGGTACCTTCACACATAACGATATCGTTAAGGATATTGTTGCAACGTCACGCTTTTTGTGACGTAGCAACGATCCCGCTAACGATCTCGTTATGTGTGACAGCGACCAACGATCAGGCCCCTGCTGGGAGATTGTTGGTCGTGGGGAATGATCAGGACCTTTTTTTGGTCGCTGATCACCAGCTGTCATCGCTGGATCGGCGTGTGTGACGCCGATCCAGCGATGTGTTCACTTGTAACCAGGGTAAATATCGGGTTACTAAGTGCAGGGCCGCGCTTAGTAACCCGATATTTACCCTGGTTACCATTGTAAAAGTAAAAAAAAAAAAAAAAAACACAGCACATACTCACATTCTGATCTCTGTCACGTCCCCCGGCGTCCACAGGGTTAAAAATGCTTTTGGCAGGAGCGCTGCTAATGCACGCGCTGCTGCCGAGAGCTTCCCTGCACTGACTGTCAGTGCGGGCCGTAAAGCAGAGCACAGCGGTGACGTCACCGCTGTTACTGCCGGATCCAGCTAAAAAAAAAAACGGATCCGGTGCATCAGTTTGCATCCGTTTTTTCACTATTTACACCGGATCTGTTTTTTTGCAAATTTGCCGGATTGTGCCTGAAACCAAAAACCGGATGTGTGAAAGCAGCCTAAGAAGGAACCTGAGCAAATTCGCTCATCTCTACTCAGGACCATCTTTCGTTAGTCAGAAGAGCCCCAAGAAATTCCAAGCCACTATGTATAACTTTTGCTCATTCATTTGAATGTGCTATGTAGTAGTATATTTCATTTTCAGCATCCACAATGTCCAAGCCAAAGATGATTCACAAAAAATGCCTTCACTACCCACCTCTAACACATCACCCATCTTTCCTGATCCTCTTGCCCTGTATCTGTCTGCTATTCGTGGTATGTCCTCTGGCTGCTAATTTTTTTTTTTTCCTTTTCCTTCCCGCATGTTTTCCCACCATAATTCTTTGATGCTAACACACAGTTGGCTTTATCTGTCCATTTGGATCTGACTATTTCCTGTTTGTATTTTTGCTTCTAACTTCTAAGGCCTCTTTCACACTTCCGTCTTTCTTTTTCTGTCACAATGCATCGTTTTGTAAAAAAAAAAACACAACGGATCCAGCAAATGTTTCTGCTGGATCCGTTTTTTTTCCCTCATAGACTTGTAATAGCGACTGATTGTGACGGATGGCCACACGTTTCAACAGTCGTGCACTGGATCCGTCGTAAAATCGCTGTCCATCGGGCGGAGACAAAGCACAGAGGAACGTTTTTTGTGCAAGTCGGAAAATCGCGCAGCGACGGATCCTGCACCGTCCGTCATTGGCTATAATGGAAGCCTAAGGACGCAGGATCCGTCGCTGTGTGTCAAAAGCAGGAATCCAGCGACGGGTTCAGTCTTTTGAGATGGAGCATGAGTGGAAGAATTTCCAGTCAGGGAAATTCTCTCTCGCCCTCTCTTTTTACTATTGATGCTGCCTATGCAGCATCAATAGTAAAAAGATATGTTAAAAATAATAAAAAAAAAAATAAAATAAAATCTTGAAATTCTCACCTTCCAGCGTCCCCTGCAGGGTTCCCGATGCTCGTGATGCTCCAGTTCCCAGTAATGCATTGCGAGAATGACCTGTGATGACATAGCGGTCATTTCGCAAGGCATTACTGGGAACGGGAGCTGCCGGCAGCATTGTGAGCATCGGGAAGACTGCGAGGGATGCCGAAAGGTGAGAATATCAAGATTTTTTATTTTTTTAATATTTTTAACATTTTATCATTTTTACTATTGATGCTGCATAGGCAGCATCAATAGTAAAAAGTTGGTCACAATTGTCAAACACTGTTTGACAAGTGTGACCAACCTGTCAATTAGTTTTCCAAGCGATGCTACAGATCGCTTGGAAAACGCTACGGATCAGTCCAAAAAACAGATCCAGTGTTTCCATTTTTTAGAATCTGCACAGGATCCGTCTTTCCAACATTTTGACAAATTGTGACTGATTGTAAAAAACGGAAGTGTGATAGAGGCCTAATTAATCCCCTCCTGTGTCTGATCAGTCTCCCTGCTGCCCCTCCTGATCACACCTGGCCCATTTCATGTGCACTTAGCCTCTTATAAATTCAGAGACAAGTCTGTCTGGACCGTGGTCTCTCTCTAGAAGGATGGCTCTTAAAGGATAACAGCAAAGATGACAGCAGAAATATGCCAGAAGTGAACAGCAGGTAAGACTAACCACTGTTAATAAATGTAATAAATTTCCCTCAACTTCAGATCTCTCCTAATAAAAACACAAAACAAGCCACCCACTCTCCTCCCACCTGCTCTGTCTCTCTGCTTCTCCTCACTGCTAGCGACATATTTCCCAATCCTGGACCCTGACATCTCATACCTCCCATTATTACCCCCTTCTATCGCTTTCAACCCAACAAACACCCGAAATCTTGCCCACCACAAACCCGTGCCCCTGGCGCCCACCCCCCTGCTCCCTCTCACTGGAGCACTCTGGAATGCCAGCTCCATCTGCAATAAACTCCAGGTGATTCACGATTTCTTTACCTCTTGTACTCTTTCCTTCCTGGGCATCACCGAAACATGGCTGACACCCGCTGACACAGCCTCCCCTGCTGCGCTATGTTACGGCAGCCTCCACTTCACCCACACTCCTCGTCCTGGCTACAGACATGGTGGAGGAGTGGGCCTTCTCCTTTCTTCTAACTGTACCTTTAACCCAATTCCACCTCTATCCTCCCCTCTTTTGAAGTCTACTCTCCCTTCAACCTCCAAATGGCCATCATATACCGACCTCCGGGCCCGACCACGGCCTTTATTGACCAATTCTCCACCTGGCTCCTTCACTTTCTCTCTGCTGACATTCCAACCATCATCATGGGTGACTTCAACATCCCCATTGACACCCACCAGTCAGCAACCTCCAAACTCCTGTCCCTTACTTCATCTTTTGGACTTACTCCGTGGCCCTCCTCAGCCACCCACGCAGACACATTAGACCTAGTTTTTACCCGTTTGTGCTCTCTAACTACACCACCTCCCCTCCCCCTATCCGACCACCATCTGCTCACGTTCTCATCACTGTCCTCCACACCTGTCACCCATGTCTAACAACATGAGCACCCCCCGCAGAAACCTCGCACATCTAGACCCACGTACACTCTCTGACTATTCAGTCACTGTCCTCCATAGCTTCACTCCACAACACAGACACTAGTTTCCACAATGCCACTCTCACTTCAGCCATCGACTTGGTCACCCATGTCATGCATAGCAGAGTGCAACAAATCAATAGACATCCCTGGCACAATATCACTAAAAAGCTTCGGCAAGTATCCAGAATTGCAGAATGGTGTTGGAAGAAAACGCATTTGAAAGATGATTTCACTGCACTCATACAAGTATTCAAATCAGCTCTCACCTCTGCTAAACAGGACTATTTCACATCTCTGCTATCTTCTTTATCCCACAACCCCAAACAGTTGTTCAACACCTTTAACTCCCTCCTCCGCCCACCACTGCCCCCTCCGACTTCCTTCATCTATGCTAAGGACTTTACCACACACTTCAAAAATAAGATAGACCAAACAAGGCAAGTCTTTGTTGTCTGACCACCACAACCACTTTGTATGCCTGACCAATGCCCTAACCCCATATCTTCCCTCCCCAAAAATCACTGAAGGACAGCTTGCTCATCTTCTCTCCAAATCACACCTCACCACGTGTGCGCTTGACCCCATCCCATTTCCTCCCCAACCTCACCACTACACTAATCCAATCCCTAACCCATCTCTTCAATCTATCACTAACTTCTGGTACCTTCCTCTCTGCTTTCAAACATGCCACAATCACACCTATCCTCAAAAAGCCTTCCCTTGACCCAAGCGCTATGTCCAGCTACCGCCCCATATCTTTGCTCCCATACAACTTGAGCAGCATGTCCACGCTGAACTTTCCTCTCACCTTGCATCTAAAGGTACCGTCACACTTAGCGACGCTGCAGCGATACCGACAACGATCCGGATCGCTGCAGCGTCGCTGTTTGGTCGCTGGAGAGCTGTCACACAGACCGCTCTCCAGCGACCAACGATGCCGGTAACCAGGGTAAACATCGGGTGACTAAGCGCAGGGCCGCGCTTAGTCTCCCGATGTTTACCCTGGTTACCATCCTAAAAGTAAAAAAACAAACACTACATACTTACCTACAGCCGTCTGTCCTCCAGCGCTGTGCTCTGCTCTCCTCCTGTACTGTCTGTGTGAGCACAGCGGCTGGAAAGCAGAGCGGTGACGTCACCGCTCTGCTTTCCGGCTGACCGACGCTCACAGCCAGTACAGGAGGAGTGCAGAGCACAGCGCTGGAGGACAGACAGCTGTAGGTAAGTATGTAGTGTTTGTTTTTTTTACTTTTAGGATGGTAACCAGGGTAAACATCGGGTTACTAAGCGCGGCCCTGCGCTTAGTTACCCGATGTTTACCCTGGTTACCAGTGAAGACATCGCTGAATCGGTGTCACACACGCCGATTCAGCGATGTCTGCGGGGAGTCCAGCGACCAAATAAAGTTCTGGACTTTCTTCCCCGACCAGCGACATCACAGCAGGGGCCTGATCGCTGCTGCCTGTCACACTGGACGATATCGCTAGCGAGGACGCTGCAACGTCACGGATCGCTAGCGATATCGTCTAGTGTGACGGTACCTTAACTCTCTTCGACAGCCTACAATCTGGCTTCAGTCCCCACCATTCCACCGAGACTGCCCTGAACAAACTTACGAACGACTTACAGCCAAAGCTAAGGCCCGGTTCATACTGCGTTAAAGCAGCCCGTTCAACACATAGCGTTGATGGGCTGTGTTAACGCTATAGCATACACGCCATCGCGTTATGCTATACTGCTAGTGCAGATTATTCATCTGTGCTAGCGGTGACGGAGCCTCAGACGCTGAAGCCTGCTCCGAGGCTCCGTCACTGAATGACGGCACATCGCTAGCGCATGCCAATTAAGGCATGCGTTGGCGATGCGCCCGATAATAGGGGTTAATGGCAGTGTTAATGGACTGCCATAACCCAGTGTGAACACGGCCTAATAGACAATTCTCTATACTACTCCTTCTAGACCAGTCCTCTACCTTCGACACAGTTGACCACTGCCTCCTACTACAGATCTGCTCTTCCTTTGGTTTCAAAAACCTCGCCCTATCCTGGATCTCCTCATACCTTACCAACCGCACATTAAGCGTTTCCTACTCCAATACTACCTATTCATCTCGCCCCCTCTCTGTTGGTGTCCCTCAAGGCTCTGTCCTAGGACCTCTCTTCTCAATCTATGCCCTTGGCCTGGGACAACTCAAAGTCCTATGGCTTCCAGTACCATCTATATGCCGATGATACTCAGATCTACCTCTCTGGCCCAGATGTCACCTCTCTGCTGTCCAGAATCACAGAGTGTCTATCAGCCATATCCTCCTTCTCCTCTCGCTTCCTCAAACTCAATGTGGACAAAACCCGAACTAATTATCTTTCCTCCATCTCGCACATCTTCCCTACCTGATCTATCTAGCACAATAAATTAATTCACACTTTCCCCCGTCCAGGTAATCCGCTGTCTCGGAGTAACCCTGGTCTGCCCTGTCCTTAAAACCGCACATCCAAGCTCTCGTCACCTCCTGTGGCCTCCAGCCAAAAAAATATTTCCAAAATCCGTCATTTCCTCAACACTCACTCTACCAAAATGCTTGTGCATGCCCTTAATCATTTCGCCTCGATAACTGCAACATCCTCCTTTGTGGGCTACCATCTAACACTCTCGCACCCTTCCAGTCTGTCCTTAACTCTGCTGCCTAATTAATCTCTCTCCTCGCTACACTCCTGCTTCCCCTCTTTGCAAATCCCTTCACTGGCTCCCAATTTCCCAGCGTATCAAGTTTAAAAACTACTAACACTGTAGAAAAGCCACGGAGACACCATTACGTGTTTCTCAACGCAAGCAATAAATAGCCAGGTCTTTAACCGGGAAGAAACAACCACGGGAAGGGCAGCATCCAAAAAGGAAAACCACCTATGCCAAAACATGGTATCCATCCATAGACAGCTGTTTCGGGATGTTTTGATCTCCCCGAGGTCATTCATCCTTATGTTTGTTTATAGTCCTTTTACTAGGCACTGCTCCTAATAGCCAGTTTCCTACTCCACACTGATGAGGGACAAATACCCCGAAACAGCTGTCTGTGGATGGATACCATGTTTTGGCATAGGTGGTTTTCCTTTTTGGATGCTGCCCTTCCCGTGGTTGTTCCTTCCCGGTGAAAGACCTGGCTATTTATTGCTTGCGTTGAGAAACACGTGATGGTGTCTCCGCGGCTTTTCTACATGCATTTGCATATTTCCCATAAGGGATGGGAGCAGTGTTCTGGATCACTGCGTTGAGAAACACGTGATGGTGTCTCTGCGGTGTTGGATGTTTTGATCTCCCCGAGGTCATTCATCCTTATGTTTATAAACTACTAACACTGACCTACAAAGCCATCCATAACCTTTCTCCTCCATATATTTCCGTACTAATCTCTCAATATCTTCCTTCACGTAATCTCCGGTCCTCCCAAGACCTAATTCTCTCCTCCACGCTTATTCGCTCCTTACCCAATCGCCTCCAAGACTTTTCCTGAATATCCCCCATCCTCTGGAATTCTGTGCCCCAACACGTCCAGTTATCCACCACATTTGGATCCTTCAAACGGAACCTAAAAACCCATCTCTTCAAAGAAGCTTACAGCCTGTAAAGACCACACGGCCACCTCAACACCACCGGAGCTACTGCAACCCTCGACCTACTGTCTCCTTCCCCACCATCCTGTAGAATGTAAGCCCGCAAGGGCAGAGTCCTCTCCTCTCTATCAGTCTGTCATTGTTAGTTTGTTTACTGCAAGTTATATTTATATTTTGATGTAACTCTGTCTCATGTACAGCACCATGGAATTAATTGTGCTATATAAATAATAATTAGTATTATTATAATATTAATAACACAAGCTGGCACAGGGCTATCAGCACCTAATATAAAGGCTTCATATCTGGCAGCGCTACTGATGTTAGTTACAATCAATGGACAAAAAATCATGCCTTGACTGGTAAGACACAATTGCTTTCCTAGCAAGAAAAAGGGGTATGTTCTAAAAATATTACCCTGCAAAAAAAAAAAAAAAAAAAATGGGCTTACTTAAATATTTGTAAATATTTGTTTCAGCAGTGGGTTTTGTTTTTACCAACAAATGAAGTTCCATTAGACAGATACATGCTATAATAAATATAAAACAAGGATGGATGCTTCAAAATTTTAACTTTGATAAATGGCAAATACAAGTCATAAATAAGAAATCTAAATCTGGTGGTGGGGTTATATCAAAACAAGGGCAAGTTACCTACATAAACAAGAATAACACTTACATTTTTTTTAAAGGGTTAGTCTCATCTTATTTCAGAAGTAACCACATCCCAGCCTCACAATTTCAAGATTGCTTGGTGGGCACTCCTATTTGGACCTGCAACTTTGTCATGTTGCTGGTCACTACTACATGCTTTTGTTGCAGCTATGGGAGGTAGCTTTTCCTTGGCAGCATCAGATGCACATTACTCAGGCTGCCTGAGATTAGGAGCCAACAGAACGCTCCAGCGATCACATGCAGCTTCATAGGGGTGCTTACAAGCTCAACAGAAAGGAACACTGCATGTTCAGACATGTTGATAAAGTGCAGCAGTACACAGTCCCTAAGTAACCAGCTTTAATAAAAATAACTGGAAATTAAACAATAACCATCATTTTAATCTTTATTACAGAAATCAATAATACACATGAAAAAAAGCAATTTTGTAATCCAGCTTATCAAAGAAATATACTTCTTACTGGACTGATCAATTTTCAAAATGCTCAATTCACGAGTAAAATCTGTATTCAGTGAAGACAGATTCTTACATTACCGAGGTAGGAGACGACAGCTGACTGTTGCGCCTGATAAGATGCTATATAGAAGGAGGAAGATGCTAAAGGCAGATATTCAACTCCCTCCTCTCTAAAATCTTATGAGCACCAACTGACATCTCACTAATGTAACATTCTGTCTTCACTGACTACAGATTTTACCTGTGAATTGAGAAATGTAAAAATTAATGAGGAGTCCTGGAGGAGGAAGAAACAAATTTCTCTGATAAGATATCACAAAGTTACCGTACTTATTTTCATGTGTACTACTGATTTATAAAATAGTAATTAACACAAGGGGTACCTTTTAAAAGCATGGTCTCCTGTTCTCTCTACAGAGGCACAATGCTCCCCTGTGCTGGGGGAAGCATTACCGTATTTTTAGGACCACAAGATGCACTTTTTCCCCAAAAAAATGTTGATGGAGAATGGGGGTGCATCTTATGGTCGCAATATATTTACAAATCCTGCGGCTGTGGCAGTGCGGCGGGGCTCTGTGGTGTGGTGGTGGCGGGCTGTGCTGAGGGGCTGTGACAGCAGCTCTCTGTGCTCCGTGGGGGCCTCTGCCGGCATTTTGTCAAAGCCCGGAGGCCACCGCACATCCGTTGCTGCCACGCTGCGGTGGCCCCCGGGAAGATGGCCGCCGGGCCAGAGGCGGCCGCCATGTTCCCAGAGGCCCCCGCAACATGGCAGCAATGGATGTGCGGGGGCCTCCGGGCTTTGATGAAATGCTGGCGGAGGCCCCCACGGAGCACAGAGCTGCTACCACTGCATCGGAGCACAGCCCCCCTGCCCCAGCACAGAGCCGCCACCATCTCACCAGCTTGGGATGGGATTTACCGGAGGCCACTGCACCAGCCTAGACCACTAAGCGACTCCTGTGACCACTCATCCACCTGTGCCGATCCCTTCCCTGGTAAGCTGAACTCGGAGTGTAAGACGAACCCCCATTTGACACATTTCCCCCCCCCCCCCCTATTTTCCTTCTGAAAATTCAAGTTGCATCTTGTGGTCCGCTGTTATAGTCCGAGAAATATGGTAAGTGTGTGTGTGTAATATATATATATCTATATATATAATTGCCTAAGGGTTTTTCCGTCTGTCTGTCTGTCTGTCTGTCTTGGAAATCCATATTAATGGAAAAATAAAAAAGTTATGGATCTGGGAAGAAGGGGAGCGAAAAACAAACGCAAAAATGAATTAGGGCTGCGGCTTGAAGGGATTAGTATCAGCCCGCAGCTGTTTATTTAGCCTTTGCTGGTTATTAAAAATATACGGGACGACACAGATATATACGGTGTATATATATATATATATATATATATATATATATATATATATATATATATATATATATATATTAGATGGTGGCCCGATTCTAACGCATCGGGTACTCTAGAATGTCCCCGTAGCATATGGACAATGATGATTCCAGAATTCGCGGCAGACTGTGCCCGTCGCTGATTGGTCAAGGCAACCTTTATGACATCATCGTCACCATGGCAACCATTATGACATCTACGTCGATACTGTGCCCGTTGCTGATTGGTCGAGGCGAATTCGCGGCAGACTGTGCCCGTCGCTGATTGGTCGAGGCGGCCTCGACCAATCAGAGACGGGCACAGTATCGACGTAGAAATCGTACGCCTCTGATTGGTCGAGGCCTGGCGGCCTCGACCAATCAGCGACGGGCACAGCGACGATGATGTCATAAAGGACGTAGACATCCCGCGTCTCTGATTGGTCGAGGCCGCCAGGCAGAGACAGGCACAGCGACGATGATGTCATAATGGTTGCCATGGCGACGACGATGTCATAAAGATTGCCTCGACAAATCAGCGACGGGCACAGTCTGCCGCGAATTCTGGAATCATCATTGTCCATATACTACGGGGACATGCATATTCTAGAATACCCGATGCGTTAGAATCGGGCCACAATCTAGTATATATATAATTGTCTAAGGGTTTTTCCGTCTGTCGGTCTGTCCTGGAAATCCCGCGTCTCTGATTGGTCGAGGCCGCCAGGCCTCGACCAATCAGCAACGGGCACAGCGACGATGATGTCATAATGGTTGCCATGGCGACGATGATGTCATAAAGGTTGCCTCGACCAATCAGCAACGGGCACAGCGACGATGATGTCATAATGGTTGCCATGGCGACGATGATGTCATAAAGGTTGCCTCGACCAATCAGCAACGGGCACAGCGACGATGTCAGAATGGTTGCCTGGCGGCCTCGATCAATCAGCAACGGGCACAGCGACGTGCGAAGTAATCTTACCTTGCGCAGGCGTGTACTATGGAGGGCAGAGAATGAACTTCAATCCAATATTGCGGCCAGCATGCAGCCAGCAGATAAGGAAGGGTGAATCAAACACCCGAAAACTCCGCCCATATGACCCAAAACTGGTCCCGCCAAATTCAGGTGACAGGTTCCCTTTAATCACCTGCACAGAATGATTCCAGCACCTTGTGCAATACAAGGAAATCCTGAGAACATGACCTGTTTGCGGCCCTCGAGGAATGCAGTTTGACACCTCTGCCCTAACACCCAGAAAAAGGTGTGTCTGCTGTGGCTCGGCAGACAGAGACAGAAGGCAACCACAAAGCACAGGCCCAAGGGTTTGAACAAGGTTCTTTATGGTCAGACATAGCCATTACACAGTACACAGCAGGGGCATATTGATAACATTACCTTAGAACAGGAACTTTTTTTTTAGCACATGTAATTGTGGAACTTATTTTTATTTCAAGATCTATTAATTAAAAGTTCACGGTTAAACCTCTAATGGTTACGGCTTCCATACACAGTAGACTGTGGGCAGAACCCGTCGATATCCGTGGGTTTGGACGAAATTAGCCTAATGCCTGTGGGGGCTTAAAGACAATCTGTCAGCAGGATTTTGCTCTTTAATCTGAGATCAGCATGAGGCAGGGAGCCGATTCCAAGGATGTCACTTGCTCAGAAACTTGCTGTAGTTTCTGAATAACCCCGCCTCCACCACTGACGGACATTTTGCTGACAATGTACAGAGGAAGCTGCCAATCAGGGTTACCACAGCTCTGCACTCTCACCACTGCTACATCTACAGCAGAGGAAACAGGGATTCTGTCAAACCTGCACCAAGCAGCGCAATAAGGGTATGTGCACACGTTGCGGATTCTCTGCGGATCCGCAGCGTTTTTTGGGGTGCAGAAACGCTGCAGATCCGCAACTGATTTACAGTACAATGTAAATCAATGAAAAAAAAAAAAGCTGTGCACTTTGCGGAAAATCCGCTGCGGTTTAAAAGAAGTAGCATGTAACTTCTTTAAAGGGAATCTGAAAACGCGACAAATCCGCAGGTGCGTTTTCTGCCAGGAGAGGCAGAATCCACACCAGAAATTCCTAAGCCTAATCCGCAACGTGTGCACATAGGCTTAGTGATACATCTCTGTGAAGAGACTCAGATTTCAAGGAAAAACCTGCTTTCATACAAAGAATCTGTCACCCGTTTGAGTTTTTCAGTCATTAATAGGGGCATACAGGTTGTGTACAGGTGAAATCAGTCATATTTTTGTAACTCCAGGATGATGGCTTGTTCACTAAAAAAATAAATAAATAAAAAAAAATCATCTTTTATAGCTTTGATCTTCCAGGCTATGGGGCGTACCGTCCTCCAGTCTTCATTATTCAAGATTTCTCCTCCCCTTCAGTTTCCCTTTGACAACATGTGCGCGACCATAAATCACACGCCTGCGCATTCTGCCTGCCGTCAGTCCTCTGCTCTGTGGGGAATTCACCTTTACTGTGTGCCGGAGATCATTGGAACCGGAAGTGACAGCGACTCTCCGGCACCTGCGCATCAAAATTGAAGACAGTTTCCACAAAAGAGTGGAAGAGTGCAGAGGAGTGACGGCAGGCAGAATGTGCAGGCGTGAGATTTGTGGCCACACACACAACGTCAAAAAGACACTAACGTGGAGGGGAGGAGAAATCTTGTATAATGAAGACTGGAGGCAGTCTGATCTTCCAGGCAGACTACTTCCCATAGCCTGGAAGATCGAAGCTATAAAACATGATTTTTATTCAACATGCCATCATCCAGGCATACAGGTATGACTAATTTCAGCTGTATGCCCCAACTTACTGTCTGCTTCCCCACCATCCTGTAGAATGTAAGCCCGTAAGGGCAGGGTCCTCTTCCCTCTGTACCAGTCTGTCATTGTTAGTTTACTGTGATATCTGTATTTTGTATGTAACCCCCATCATTAAAGCACTATGGAATCAATGGTGTTGTAAAATTAAATAATAATGTTAAAGCGAACCTGTCACCAGGTTTGACAGATATGAGATACAGACACCGCCTTTCAGGGCTGATATACAGCATTCTATAATGCTGCATATATGCCCCAACCCGACATGCAAGGCAAGACCTTTTATAATAGTCATCTGAGAGGCAGACCTTTCCTAGGGTGTCGCTGTTCTTAGTTCGGCGCCTCCCTTCTTTTGATGTTGTCCTTCTTTGTTTGGATTACGCGTACCTACGTCATCCACAGTCTCTCCGGCAGGCGTACGTCTCTGCTCTGACTAGTGCAGAGTAAAGTACTGTAGTGCGCAGGAGCTGGGGAAGAGCAAAAGAGCTCCAGCGCACTACAGTACTTTGTTCTGCCCTCACGAGGGCAGAGACGTATGCCAACCAGGAATGCGATGCTGGGGAGACTGTGTGGATGATGTACTGACGCGTAATCCGTACGAAGCAAGAAGGCGGCATCGCAGGAAGGGAGGCACCGAACTAAGACAGCAACACCCCTCGGACCGGACAGCTCCACAGGTGTTTTTCTTGTCTTGTAGGTCGTGTTGGGGGCAGATATACTGCACTATAGAATGCTGTACATCACACTGAAAGGTGGTGGCCGTATCTCAAATTGGCCAAACCTGGGGACAGGTTCCCTTTAAAGGGAACCTGTCACCCCGAAAATCGCAGGTGAGGTAATCCCACCGGCATCAGGGGCTTATCTGCAGCATTCTGTAATGCTGTAGATAAGCCCCCGATGTTACCTGAAAAAGGAGAAAAAGACGTTAGATTATACTCACCCAGGGGCGGTCCCGCTGCTGGTCAGGTCGGATGGGCGTCTCCGGTGCGGCGCCTCCTATCTTCTTTCCATGACGTCCTCTTCTGATCTTCAGCCACGGCTCCGGCGCAGGCGTACTTTGCTCTGCCCTCTTGAGGGCAGAGGATAGTACTGCAGTGCGCAGGCGCCGGAAAGGTCAGAGGCCCGGCGCCTGCGCACTGCAGTACTTTGTCTGCCCTCAACAGGGCAGAGCAAAGTACGCCTGCGCCGGAGCCGTGGCTGAAGATCAGAAGAGGACGTCATGGAAAGAAGATAGGAGGCGCCGCAGCGGACCGGAGACGCCCATCCGACCTGACCAGCAGCGGGACTGCCCCTGGGTGAGCATAATCTAACGTCTTTTTCTCCTTTTTCAGGTAACATCGGGGGCTTATCTACAGCATTACAGAATGCTGCAGATAAGCCCCTGATGCCGGAGGGATTACCTCACCCGCGATTTTCGGGGTGACAGGTTCCCTTTAATAACTAAAAAAACCTCAAAAGGGTGACAGTTTCCTTTTAAGGGTATATTATATTTGGGGAATATTCCTTCAGTATTTGCTGCGATTGGACGCTGCGTACAGCCATAGCGTCCAATCCGCAGCATCAAGATGTTACAGCATAGTGGATAGGATTTTATGAAATCCCATCTCCACTATGCGTACAAACACGCAGGTGGCAGACCTGCGTAACCGGACATGCGGCGCTTCTTTCTAGACCGCAGCATGTCTATCTTGCGGAGACACTCGGCTCGGCAAGATAAATAACAGTCTATGTATAGATGCGGTGATTCTGGATGTGTTCAATGAACACAGGCGCCTAGAGAAAGGGGCGGTGCTTTGGGCGGAGCGAGTATCCGATGCGTCCAAAGCGCTGGGACTCCGGATCGTGGACACATACCCCAAGTCTACATGGAACATTCATGCTGCAGAATGTCAACAGCAGTAAAATCAGCACCAAATGCTTTGGATTTGGCAGAGATTATCCCTTGCATTGCAAAGGGAAAAGTCTACAACCTAAAATGACAAGTTGTGCAGCATCGTGATGACATTTTGTACAATTTCATCCAAAGCGCTGCTACTGTAAGGCAGCACGGTGGCTCAGTGGTTAGCACTGCAGCGCTGGAGTCCTGGGTTCTAATCCCACTAAGGACATCTGCAAGGAGTTTGTATGTTCTCCCCGTGTTTGCGTGGGTTTCCTCCGGGTTCTGCGGTTTCCTCCCACATTCCAAAGACATACTGATAGGGAATCTAGATTGTGAGCCCCATCGGGGACAGCGATGATAATGTGTGCAAACTGTAAAGCGCTGCGGAATATGTTAGCGCTATATATAAATATAGATTATTATTATTATTAACAGTCTCATCTGGAATGTCCGAGGCCTAGTTCAGCTGTGAGTGGTGCACACATTTATTATAGCCTATGGAGCCGTTCATACAACCTTTGCGACATGCCGGATTTTTATCCCGAGTCATGGAACAAACTTACCGATAAAAAAAAAAAATAAAAATAATAATATATTGGTCTTTTTATTTTTTCATGCACTGCTTGATAAGAGAAGTCTGTGGTGTCTGAACGAGCCCTATTGCGGTCCATCAGTGTTGTGATGTTATTGTCTGACCACAGTATTTTTGCCATCGAAGACCCCAGCGCCATCACCTGACATCGCCCACCAGGAGTGGCAACCCCCGAGACGTCAGTGCCAGGAATCTGGTGAAAAATGAGTGATGAGGGGGGTAAAGCCGTGCCCCATGGATGGCACATGCACGTGGATCTCCATCACTAACATCATGGTGGAGATGATCCGTGCCCTGCACTCCTGCTCAGGCCGGCACCTCAGTGGGGGGCACGGTGCCACCTCTGCTGCACTGCTGAGGAGGGTGGGACCGGACTGGAAATCACCACTATTATTATGTACAGCGGACTTATTAGGAGCCGCAGGTAGAGCGCCCACCAGCGCGGGGAGGGGGCGCCGCCGCCATCCGCCTCCTTTGTGTGGCAGCGGCGGCACCACGGGCAGCGGCGGGCACCGCACAAGCCGCGCGTCAACTATTTAATGACAGGAAATTCGTCCGTGTGACGCTTAATAATCTCCTCTCAGCTCCTCACTCACCGCCTGTTTGTACGGGCTGCAGCTGCAACAACACGCACGGCTCACCAAAGATGGCGTCCGACATGGCTGCTGGTCGGCGCACCAGCGCTGGTGTTTACCCCGCCTCCCCCTGCGAAGCCTCAGCTCGGGGACTCCGGCGCGGGCCGAGACTGGCGGCCCCGGAGACGGGCGGCAGCGGCGGGGACGGACAGAGAGGAGGCTTACCGTGGTAGCTATGGCGGCCAGCAGGGCACAATGGCTCGGGCAGATAACGCGCCGCGCCGGGGCTGCTAACGGGAGTTCGCGTGAACTCGCTGCGGTGAATGCTGGGTAATGGTAGGTCGGACAAGCCTGCTAGTGTGCTGGAGGCGCGCAGGCCGGGGAGCATGTGCTGTCCTGCCCCGGCACAGCGCCATCTGTAGGAGAAAGGGGAGGGGACAGGAGCCTAATGGCCACACGCACAACACTCACAAGCAGGAGCCATTTTTGTTTTGTTTGGTGTTTGTTTTTTTTAACTGGACAGTTATTTTTATTTCTAGCTGATGGTTTTTAGAAGAAGTTTACAATTTTCAAGGTTGTTGGCAGCCTCCTAGTATTACCATTGGCCCGCTGTGCATTCTATTACTGGTGGTGTCACCCCCGCCTCATAGTGTAAGCTCTTGTGAGCCGGACCCTCGCTCCTAACGACACAAGTCACCAATCTGGGGTCTGTACCGGGCCCCCTGACTTGGACGCTGCCGCCCCATGTGCTGGCGCTACGGTAATAAAGATCGTAATTATTGGCACAATTCTGGGCTCGAGATGCCAATTCCTGGCTTTTAATGGGGTTTTCACATTTGGCAAAATGTTGGCAATTGTGGGGCATGTGAGAAGGTACGAAAGGACGTTTATCTGTTCAATTCTCCACCAATGGTGCTCCCCACTGGTCCATGTTTACTTGGCTGCACATGTCACCACTGCAATCAATCAGTGGTGTGACCCATCACCACTGCAATCAATCAGTGGTGTGACCCATCACCACTGCAACCAATCAGTGGTGTGACCCATCACCACTGCAACCAATCAGTGGTGTGACCAATCACCAATGCAATCAATCAGTGGTGTAACCCAACCTGTTACTGCCAGTGAGTGGTGTGACCTATGACCACAGCAGCCAATGAGTGGTGTTACCCATGGCCACAGCTTTCAATCAGTGATAAGAATCATGACTACTGCAGCCAATCGGTGATGTAACCTATTACCAGTGCAGGTATTACATGGTTAGCCTTGACCACTGCAGTTAATCAGTGGTATAACTCTCCACCAATTCATCTAATCAGTGGTGTTACCCATGACCACTGCATCCAATCAGTCCTGTTATCCATTTTCACAGCCCTCAATTAGCATTGTGACCCGTGATCACTGCTGGCAATGAGTGGTGTGACCAACAACTATTGCTGCCAATGAGTGATTTGACCTATGACCACAGCAGCCAATGAGTGGTGTGACCCATAACCAGTGCAGCCAATGAGTGGTGTGACCCATGATGACCAGTGCAGCCAATGAGTGGTGTGACCCATGACTAATGCAGCCAATGAGTGGTGTGACCCATGACCACTGCAGCCAATGAGTGGTGTGGCCCATGACCAGTGCAGCAAATGAGTGGTGTGACCCATGACCATTGCTGCCAATGAGTGGTTTGACCTATGACCACTGCAGCCAATAAGTGGTGTGACCCATGACCACTGCTGCCAATGAGTGGTGACCCATGACCAGTGCAGCCAATGAGTGGTGTGACCCATGACCATTGCTGCCAATGAGTGGTATGATCCATGACCAGTGCAGCTAATGAGTGGTGTGACCCATGACCATTGCTGCCAATGAGTGGTGTGACCCATGACCATTGTTGTCAATATGGGTATGTTTCCACGGTCAGTAAACGCTGCGGGTTGGACGCATACTGCCGCAGCGGCCATATGTTACAGCATAGATGGGATTTCATGAAATCCACTCCACTATGCGTGCACGGATGCCTCCGGCAACCCTGCATTAACGGTCATGCGACGCGTCTTTCCAGACCGCGGCATGTCTATTTATCTTGCGAAGACGCGTCTCCGCAAGATAAATATCACCGTCCAATGTATTGGATGTGATTCCACATGGTTCAATGAACACATGCGGAATCACCTGCGTTCAAAAGCTGACAGCACTTTGGACGGAGCGGACATGTGTTGCGTCCAAAGCTCCGCCTAATACTGACCGTGGAAACATAGCCTGAGTGGTGCAACCCATGACCAGTGCAGCCAATGAGTGGTGTGACCCATGACCATTGCTGCCAATGAGTGGTGTGACGCATGAGCACAGCCATCAATCATTTGTATTACCACTGGCTGCAATTTGACCCATGACCAGTGCAGTCATTCAGTTGTGTGATCCTTGACTACTGTAGTTAGGTTTTATGACCACTGCCCTAAATCACTCACTCTCTCTGAGAAAAAAAAAACTATGCGAGGGGGGGGGGGAATGCACGTAGGGGTGCTGCCACCACTTAAAGGTAATGTCCCCTCATGTTTCCTTACAATGTTACATCTACATTTAGGATACACAAGGTTCAGTCCTTGGGCCCTTGCTCTTCTCCATTTACACCTTTGGCCTGGGACAGCTCATAGAATCTCATGGCTTTCAGTATCACCTCTATGCTGACGACACACAGATCTACATCTCTGGACCAGATATCACCTCCCTTCTAACCAGAATCCCTCAATGTCTGTCCACTATTTCATCCTTCTTCTCCGGTAGATTTCTGAAACTTAACATGGACAAAACAGAATTCATCATCTTTCCCCCATCTCACGCGACCCCCCCCAACGAACCTATCCATTACAGTAAATGGCTGCCCACTCTCCCCAGTCCCACAAGCTCGCTGCCTCGGGGTAATCCTTGACGCTGATTTCTCCTTCAAACCACATATCCAAGCCCTTTCCACTTCCTGCCGACTTCAACTCAAAAATATTTCACGAATCCGTTCATTCCTCAACCATGAATCTGCAAAAACCCTAGTCCATGCCCTCATCATCTCTCGCCTTGACTACTGCAACCTCCTGCTCTGTGGCCTCCCCTCTAACACTCTCGCACCCCTCCAATCTATTCTAAACTCTGCTGCCCGACTAATCCACCTGTCCCCCCGCTATTCCCCGGCCTCTCCCCTCTGTCAATCCCTTCACTGGCTCCCCATTACCCAGAGACTCCACTACAAAACCCTAACCATGACGTACAACGCCATCCACAACCTGTCTCCTCCATACATCTGTGACTTCGTCTCCCGGTACTTACCTACCCGCAACCTCCGATCCTCACAAGATCTCCTACTCTACTCCCCTCTTATCTCCTCTTCCCACAATCGTATACAAGATTTCTCTTGCGTATCACCCCTACTCTGGAACCCTCTACGGCAACACATCAGACTCTCGCATACCATCGAAACCTTCAAAAAGAACCTGAAGACCCACCTCTTCCGACAAGCCTACAACCTGCAGTAACCACCGATCGACCAAACCGCTGCATGACCATCTCTACCCTCACCTACTGTATTCTCACCCATCCCTTGTAGATTGTGAGCCTTCGCGGGCAGGGTCCTCATTCCTCCTGTACCAGTTATGACTTGTATTGTTTAAGATTATTGTACTTGTTTTTATGTATAGCCCTCCTCACATGTAAAGCGCCATGGAATAAATGGCGCTATAACAATAAATAATAATAATAATAATACTTGGTTACCGTACCATTAAAAGACATATCATATTTTACAAGCCTACTTAGGCGCTTTATAAATTGCTATTCGCTGTGTATATTTTGGAGGCATCTAGGGATCTGTTGTATATGTTAGATGTTAGTTTCATTGGGAAGTTTAGTTTTTTGCCTCCTGTTCCTGCATTTATAGACCCTGACTGTTACTTGGTTAATTGAAACATTTTCTTTAATGTATGCTATGTTCCCATATTTCTCCCATCAGCACCACTTTGCCATTATATGGTGGTTTTCATTTGCATAGTATTATCCCCATTACGTACTAAAAACATATTTTAAAATTTAATGTATATTTTTTTTAATATTTTGATTTAATAAAACTGTGTTCTTTTATGGCTTGGTGCTTCTCTGTTCTATTATTTGATGGTATTTTGATCTTGGAAGCTTTGCCGTTGGTCTAGGCAGCACTTCTTTTTGATGTATTACCCTAAATCAGTGGTTCCCAACTCCAGGCCTCGAGGGCCGCCAACAGTGCAGGTTTTCAGGATTTCCTTAGTATTGCACAGGGGTTGGAATCATCACCTGTGCAGATGATCACATTACCACCGATGCAATACTAAAGAAATCCTGAAAACCTGCACTGTTGGCGGCCCTCGAGGCCTGGAGTTGGGGACCCCTGCCCTAAATCATTGGTTTGACACACAAACCAGTACAGCCAATCAGTTGTGTGAATCATTACCACTATAGCCAATCAGTAATGTGACCTTCGACCACTGCAGCAAAGTAAACAAAGCCTGCCAGAGTGGTAACATGGTAGCATGAGGATGCAAAATAGGAGACTTTTTAGGTCCAAAGGTACCTTCACACTCAGCGACGCTGCAGCGATACCGACAACGATGTCGATCGCTGCAGCGTCGCTGTTTGGTCGTTGGAGAGCTGTCACACAGACAGCTCTCCAGCGACCAACGATGCCGGTAACCAGGGTAAACATCGGGTTACTAAGCGCAGGGCCGCGCTTAGTAACCCGATGTTTACCCTGGTTACCATTGTAAAAGTAAAAAAAACACTACATACTTACCTTCCGCTGTCTGTCCTCCAGCGCTCTGCTTTCCTGCACGGACTGTGAGCACAGCGGCCGGAAAGCAGAGCGCTCACAACCAGTACAGAGAAGCACAGCGGGGGACAGACAGCGGAAGGTAAGTATGTAGTGTTTGTTTTTTTTAAACATTTTTTACGCTGGTAACCAGGGTAAACATCGGGTTACTAAGCGCGGCCCTGCGCTTAGTAACCCGATGTTTACCCTGGTTACCAGTGAAGACATCGCTGAATCGGCGTCACACACGCCGATTCAGCGATGTCTGCAGGGAGTCCAGCGACCAAATAAAGTGCTGGACTTTCTGCAGCGACCAACGACATAACAGCAGGATCCTGATCGCTGCTGCGTGTCAAACTGAACGATATCGCTAGCCAGGATGCTGCAACGTCACGGATCGCTAGCGATATCGTTCAGTGTGACGGTACCTCAAGAAACGTCTGTTTTCTAGACTCTAGGATACCAGCATTTGAAAAATTTCTTAGGGTGTCCCATATATCTAAAAATCTTTTACAGAATCCATGTGTTTGCCACCTAAATATCCATGATTCAATGGATGGATGTGGATGTATGTAGTGGGTTCAGGAACCGCAGGTGCTGGCTGCATTATAACACATTTAGATTCCGTCTTCATTTTATGACAGTGGGACTGAAATAATTGATGGGTGACCATGGGTTATGTTAGGCCGGCTTCACACTCAGCGTATGAAAATACGGTCCGTATATTACGGCCGTAATACGCTGAAAAGTCCCGAAAATAGTGGTCCGTAGCTCCTCCGTAGGCAGGGTGTTTCAGCGTTTTTTGCGCATGGCATCCTCCGTATGTAATCCGTATGGCATCCGTACTGCGTGTTTTTATCGCAGGCTTGCAAAACCGACATACGGCTATTCAAGGGATCCATGTGTCAAAAAAAAAAGAAACATATATACTGTATATATATATATATATATATATATATATATATGTCAGTAGACACATATATGTATATATATTAATATTTCATCCAGCGCGATATAGCAGAAAGCCGGTAATTCAATTACCGGCTTTTGCTTTCTCCTTCCTAAACCCGACATGATATGAGACCTGGTTTACATACAGTAAACCATCTCATATCCCCATTTTTTTTGCATATTCCACACTACAGGCTATTAATATCTGCCCTCAGTCACTGGCTTTACTACTCTGGCGGAGAAAATTGCACGGAGCCCACGCCAATTTTTTCCACCATTTAACCCCTTAATTTACTAGCTAGAACGGCCAAATTTTGCATAGACACACTACTAACATTAGTAGTGTGGAATATGCAAAAAAATGGGGATATGAGATGGTTTACTGTATGTAAACCAGGTCTCATATCATGTCGGGTTTTAGGAAGGAGAAAGCAAAAGCCAGTAATTGAATTACCGGCTTTAAAGCTGTCTAGCGCTGGAAGAAATATTAATATATATACAGTGGGGCAAAAAAGTATTTAGTCAGTCAGCAATAGTGCAAGTTCCACCACTTAAAAAGATGAGAGGCGTCTGTAAGTTACATCATAGGTAGACCTCAACTATGGGAGACAAACTGAGAAAAAAAAATCCAGAAAATCACATTGTCTGTTTTTTTAACAATTTATTTGTATATTATGGTGGAAAATAAGTATTTGGTCAGAAACAAAATTTCATCTCAATACTTTGTAATATATCCTTTGTTGGCAATGACAGAGGTCAAACGTTTTCTGTAAGTCTTCACAAGGTTGCCACACACTGTTGTTGGTATGTTGGCCCATTCCTCCATGCAGATCTCCTCTAGAGCAGTGATGTTTTTGGCTTTTCGCTTGGCAACACGGACTTTCAACTCCCTCCAAAGGTTTTCTATAGGGTTGAGATCTGGAGACTGGCTAGGCCACTCCAGGACCTTGAAATGCTTCTTACGAAGCCACTCCTTCGTTGCCCTGGTGGTGTGCTTTGGATCATTGTCATGTTGAAAGACCCAGCCACGTTTCATCTTCAATGCCCTTGCTGATGGAAGGAGGTTTGCACTCAAAATCTCACGATACATGGCCCCATTCATTCTTTCATGTACCCGGATCAGTCGTCCTGGCCCCTTTGCAGAGAAACTGCCCCAAAGCATGATGTTTCCACCACCATGCTTTACAGTAGGTATGGTGTTTGATGGATGCAACTCAGTATTCTTTTTCCTCCAAACACGACAAGTTGTGTTTCTACCAAACAGTTCCAGTTTGGTTTCATCAGACCATAGGACATTCTCCCAAAACTCCTCTGGATCATCCAAATGCTCTCTAGCAAACTTCAGACGGGCCCGGACATGTACTGGCTTAAGCAGTGGGACACGTCTGGCACTGCAGGATCTAAGTCCATGGTGGCGTAGTGTGTTACTTATGGTAGGCCTTGTTACATTGGTCCCAGCTCTCTGCAGTTCATTCACTAGGTCCCCCCGCGTGGTTCTGGGATTTTGGCTCACCGTTCTTGTGATCATTCTGACCCCACGGGGTGGGATTTTGCGTGGAGCCCCAGATCGAGGGAGATTATCAGTGGTCTTGTATGTCTTCCATTTTCTAATTATTGCTCCCACTGTTGATTTTTTCACTCCAAGCTGGTTGGCTATTGCAGATTCAGTCTTCCCAGCCTGGTGCAGGGCTACAATTTTGTTTCTGGTGTCCTTTGACAGCTCTTTGGTCTTCACCATAGTGGAGTTTGGAGTCAGACTGTTTGAGGGTGTGCACAGGTGTCTTTTTATACTGATAACAAGTTTAAACAGGTGCCATTACTACAGGTAATGAGTGGAGGAAAGAGGAGACTCTTAAAGAAGAAGTTACAGGTCTGTGAGAGCCAGAAATCTTGATTGTTTGTTTCTGACCAAATACTTATTTTCCACCATAATATGCAAATAAATTGTTAAAAAAACAGACAATGTGATTTTCTGGATTTTTTTTCTCAGTTTGTCTCCCATAGTTGAGGTCTACCTATGATGTAAATTACAGACGCCTCTCATCTTTTTAAGTGGTGGAACTTGCACTATTGCTGACTGACTAAATACTTTTTTGCCCCACTGTATATATATATATATATATATATATATGTGTGTGTCTCACTGACATATATATATATATATATATATACGGTATATATATATATATATATATATACCTATTCTATGTGTACACATTTATTCTACCTATTCTACTGGAAGCTGTCAGTGTGGTTTTACTGTACACCGCACTGAATTGCCGGCTTTTCTCGCTAACACCGCTGCGTATTTCTCGCAAGTCACACTGCTGGTCCGTGTGTAATCCGTATTTTTGGGGCTTCCATAGACTTTCATTGACGTTTTATTTGCGCAATACGGTGACAAACGCAGCATGCTGCGATTTTCTACGGCCGTAGAAAGCCGTATAATACTGATCAGTTTAATACGGCAGATAGGAGCAGGGGCATAGAGAATAATTGTGCCGTATGTTTTGCGAGTTTTACGGACGTAGTTTCTGCGCTCTTACATCCGTAAAACTCGCAAGTGTGAAGCCGGCCTTAGGCTTGCATAAGACCCCTGTCTACTATCAGTGCAGTCAGATGAAGCCCAATCCATTGCTGTGCATCATAAGAGATCCTCATTTTTATTATATACTGCATAACCAAAGTATTGTAGTATATAGTACAAACGATCACAGGTTCAAGTTACTGAAGGGGACTAAAAAAATATGCAAGAGCTAATAAAATAAAAAGGTTTTTACAAATATCAAAAATTAAGCTTCGGAAATATTTGTTTGAATCACCCCCCTTTTCTCAATTTCTAATTAAATAAAAAAAAAAAAAAATAACACATTGTGTCTGTAAAATCGTGATGTGATAAAATTAACCCATGCTGTAAAGGAGAAAAAGAAATAGAAACCTCTGAATTAGCATTATTCGATCTTCTTGCATCTCAAATGAAAGATGGAATAAAAAATGATGAAAATTACATATTAACTTTTAATGATAGTAATAAAAACTACAGCTCTCCACATGAAAGAAAGAGCCGTCTTACAGCTCCATGGATGGAAAAATAATAGATCTGTCTCATAAAATGTCATTAACAAACACATTTTGTTAGCAAAGTTCTGAAAGTGTAACCACCAAAATACAATAAAATCTGCACCAGTTTGGTATCGCTGCCATCGTACTAACCCAGAGAATCATTTTGGTGGGTTGTTTTTACTGCACAATAAACATTAAAAACATATCCTTTTAGCAATGTAAAAATTGCATTTTTTACCAGTGCACCCTACTTAGAATTTTTTCCCATTTATTGTTAAATTATTTAGTAATATTAATAGTGAAATTCAAAATTAAGCCTGCCCTACCCTGCCAAATAACAAGTAGTCATACAAGTATTCAAAGAAGAAATATAAAAGTTATGGCTCTTGGAAAAATGGAAAGGAAAATTAAAATTGTCCACAGCGTGAAGGAGTTAAAGGGAATCTGTCACCCCAAAAATCGTATATGAGCTAAGGCCACCGGCATGAGGGGCTTATCTACAGCATTCTGTAATGCTGACGATAAGCCCCCGATGTAACTTGAAAAGTAAGAAAAACAAGTTATATTATACTCACCCAGGGGCGGTCCCGATTAGTTTCGGGTCCGATGGGAGTCGCGGTCCAGGTCCGTCGCCTCCCATATTCATACAATGATGTCTTCTTCTTGTCTTCCTGCCGTGGCTCCGGCGCAGGCGTACTTTGCCCTGTTGAGGGCAGAGCAAAGTACTGCAGTGCGCAGGTGCCAGGCCTCTCTCACCTTTCCGCGGCAAGAAGACAAAAAGAGGACGTCATCGTATGAAGATGGGAGGCGCTGGACCGGACCGCGACGCCCATCGGACCGGAGCGCAGCGGGACCGCCCCTGGGTGAGTATAATCTAACCTGTTTTTCTTACCTTTCAGGTTACATCGGGGGCTTATCTACAGCATTATAGAATGCTGTAGATAAGCCCCTAATGCCGGTGGCCTTACCTCATATACGATTTTTGGAGTGACAGATTCTCTTTAAAGAGGACCTTTCACCAGTTTGAGCATGTGGGGACATGTTTTTCCCCTGTAAGTTGTTACCTGCTTATGATTGGTCAAACTCATTCAGTGGAAGAATTACACACTCCCAGGGAAAAATCTCTGGTAACGCCCTCTCAGACTTAAAAAGCGTCTTTCACCAAATGTTTCGTTTTATGCTGGACACACAATATAATGGGAGCTGCAGAGTGGAATAAAACGTTTTTGTTTGTTGCGGAGATATTAGGAATGAAAGTATTTTACACCTAATGAGCTAACTTTAGTTAAGTCAAGTAGGTGTTATTAGATAGTTTTCACTGGTTGGTGTTTTTCTCTCTGCAGTAGTTGCTATCTGTTATTACCCACTTGGACTGAACAAAAGTTAACTCATCAGGTGCCGAATACTTTGATAATATCTCATCACCAGAGATATGAAACTTAACAAATAACGGAAATAAAAATGTTTTATTCTTCTCTGCCTCCACTATTACATTGTGCATGGAGTTCAACATGAATAATTTGGTTAAATGTCATCTTTAATAGAGATGAGTGAATATATTCGGCTCCCTCATTATTCGGCAAGCTATAGCGCTTACCGAATAAGCTGCAGAGGGAACTCGGCTTCCTAGATCGCTGCGGCTGATCAGTTGTCCTGCGCCATAGCTGCATGTTTCACTGTCACAACACATGCATGGAGAGTCCAACAATATCTGCTTCTTTTTAAATAAGGGTACCGTTACACTATACGATTTACCAACGATCACGACCAGCGATACGACCTGGCCGTGATCGTTGGTAAGTCGTTGTGTGGTCGCTGGAGAGCTGTCACACAGACAGCTCTCCAGCGACCAACGATGCCGAGGTCCCTGGGTAACCAGGGTAAACATCGGGTTACTAAGCGCAGGGCCGCGCTTAGTAACCCGATGTTTACCCTGGTTACCAGCGTAAAAAAAACCAAACACTACATACTTACATTCCGGTGTCTGTCCCTTGCCGTCTGCTTCCCGCACTGACTGACTGCCGGCCGTAAAGCACAGCACAGCGTGCTGTGCTCTGCTTTCACTTTACGGCCGGCAGTCAGTCAGTGCGGGAAGCAGACGGCAAGGGACCTGACGGACACCGGAATGTAAGTATGTACTGTTTTTTTTTTTTTACATTTACGATGGTAACCAGGATAAACATCGGGTTACTAAGCGCGGCCCTGCGCTTAGTAACCCGATGTTTACCCTGGTTACAAGCGAACGCATCGCTGGATCGGTGTCACACACACCGATCCAGCGATGACAGCGGGAGATCCAGCGACGAAAGAATGTTCCAAACGATCTGCTACGACGTACGATTCTCAGCAGGGTCCCTGATCGCTGCTGCATGTCAGACACAGCGATATCGTATGGATATCGCTGGAACGTCACAAATCGTACCGTCGTAGCGATCAAAATGGCACTGTGTGACGGTACCCTAAGGGGTGGTAATTGTATTCATGAGATACAGAGATATGAAGATTAGCCTATTGATGTCACCGGCATATGATTGCCTGGAAACACATACCAGTCCCCAAACACTAAAATCATCCATCCTACGGATTTAATTCCCAAGTTCCGGATCTGCCTGCATAACTCTCGGCCACACAGAAGCGCTGTTAGTAAATTTCTCTTTGTGACTTGTTTTATGATTGGTCTGCTGCAAACTATATAACCATGCTCCTGTTGGTATGATGCCACCCCCAGAAGAAGGCAATAGCCGAAATGTGCATTGCGACAGGCACCATCACCTATAAGAGGTAACCTTTGTACTATTTGATTACTTATCGTCCTTTACATCTCTTTAGGAGATTTTTTTTCCTCTTGGATTTCCTGTTTTTTTTTTGTTTTTTTTTGTTTGTATGCAAAAGTGTGAAGTGTTCTACTTTATCAACTTATATGTACAACCTCTATGTAACATGTGGTGGGTGTATGGTGTCAGCTTTTTGGTTTCCCACTTTTTAGTAACCTTGTCTTTTTGTACTTATGCCAATAAAATGTTGTACTACTAATTATGATTGGTTCTTACTTACGTTTTTTCCTTTCTAAATGATTTAAACACAGGCCTGAGAAATGAGGGATCACAGATAGATAGAGTGATAGATAGATATAGATGGATACGATACATAGATCTATCTATCGTATCTATCGTACCTATCTATAGCTCTATCTATCCATCTATTATCTATCTATCATATCTATCTATTATCTATCTATAGTATTTATCTATTGCATCTGTCTATTATCTATCGATATATCTATCTAGCTATTTATAGATATATCTATAGAGAGATAGATATATCGGTAGATAATAGGTAGATAGATAATAGGTGATAGATAGATAATTAATAGATGATAGATAATACTAAGCCCGATGTTTAGTAATAAACATAATAAAATGTTAATAAAGAGTTAGGCCGGGATCACACATGCGAGAAACTCGCACGAGTCTCGCCTCAATACTCGACACTGCCGCCGGCACTTGGGACCAGAGCGTGCGGCTGCATGTATTTCTATGTAGCTGAACGCTCCGGTCCGAGTGCCGGAAGCAGTGTCGGGTATTGAGGCGAGACTCGTGTGAGTTTCTCGCAAGTGTGACCCTGGCCTTAAAATCAATATCTGTTTAATTTTTAAAAATGTGAAAAAAAAAATGGCGGGGGCTCCCGTGCAATTTTCTGCGCCAGAGGGGGAAAGCCAACGACTGGGGGACTGATGTTTGTAGCCTGGGAAGGGGTTAATACCCACGGATCTTCCCAGGCTGTGAATATCAGCCCACAGCTGTAGATTTAGCCTTTACTGGCTATAAAAATAGGGCCCCCCCAAAAAAAAAAATGACATGGGGTCCCCCTATAATTTATAGCCAGAAAGGCTACGCAGACAGCTGAAATAAAACACCACACAGTTTTGATCATATTTTTATTGTACGCTCAATCCATGCGATGCCCTCGTCTCCTGGAAAAAAAAGAAAGAAACCAAAAGTATACTCCCTGAGTCCGACGCAGTCCTTAATAAAGAGTGTCCCACGACGAGCCCAGCTCTGCTACATCTGGATGCCTGACATCCAGACATAGCAGAGCTTGTAGATGATCCCTGGAGATAACTCTCCAGGGATCACCTCCACTGCAGTGTTCTCACAATCAGCTGATCATGAGAAACAGACTAGTGACCGGAGATAACCCCCCCCCCCCCCCTTGGTCACGTGCACGGCAGTTCTCGCAGTAAGCCAAGTTATTACGAGAACTTAGCTTACCGCGAGAACTGCAGTTGACGCGGGACTTCTGGCGGCGGGATAGATAACAGCTTACCGTATATACTCGAGTATAAGCAGAGATTTTCAGCCCATTTTTGGGGGCTGAAAGTCCCCCTCTTAGCTTTTACTCGAGTCATACCCAGGGGTCGGAGGGGGAGCGGGGGCTGTCTAATTATACTCACCTGCTCCTGGTGCAGTCCCTGGCTTTGCGGCGCCCCAGCTTCTTCCTGTACTGAGCGGTCACATGGTACCGCTCATTACAGTAATGAACATGCGGCTCCACCTCCCATTGGGGTGGAGCCGCATATTCATTACTGTAATGAGCGGTAATGGTGACCACTCAGTACAGCAAGAAGCTGCGGCGCCGGGAAGCCAGGGACTGCACCAGGAGCAGGTGAGTATAACGGGGAGGGGAGCGCTGTGCGATATTCACCTGCTCTCCGTTCCGGCGCCGCTCTGTTTTCAGCGTCTTCTGCAGTGACGCTCAGGTCAGAGGGCGCGATGACGTGTGTTATGGCTGGCAATCAGGCAACACAGCGTGCAGTAATCAGCGCACATACAGAGATCTGGCAATAACCCAAAACAATAGGACGAGCTCTGAGACGTGGAATCTCTGTAGACTGCAGTACCTGATCTATCCTCACACAACTGGAAGCAGCAGTGGATTGCGCCTATCAACTACCTATGCAACTCGGCACTGCCTGAGGAGCTGACTAGCCTGAAGATAGAAATACAAGCCTGACTTACCTCAGAGAAATACCCCAAAGGAATAGGCAGCCCCCCACATATAATGACTGTTAGCAAGATGAAAAGACAAACGTAGGAATGAAATAGATTCAGCAAAATGAGGCCCGATATTCTAGACAGAGCGAGGATAGCAAAGAGAACTATGCAGTCTACAAAAAACCCTAAAACGAAAACCACGCAAAGGGGCAAAAAGACCCACCGTGCCGAACTAACAGCACGGCGGAGCACCCCTTTGCTTCTCAGAGCTTCCAGCAAAAGATAATAACAAGCTGGACAGAAAAAACAGAAAACAAACTAGAAGCACTTATCTAGCAGAGCAGCAGGCCCAAGGAAAGATGCAGTAGCTCAGATCCAACACTGGAACATTGACAAGGAGCAAGGAAGACAGACTCAGGTGGAGCTAAATAGCAAGGCAGCCAACGAGCTCACCAAAACACCTGAGGGAGGAAGCCCAGAGACTGCAATACCACTTGTGACCACAGAAGTGAACTCAGCCACAGAATTCACAACAGTACCCCCCCCCTTGAGGAGGGGTCACCGAACCCTCACCAGAACCCCCAGGCCGACCAGGATGAGCCACATGAAAGGCACGAACAAGATCTGGGGCATGGACATCAGAGGCAAAAACCCAGGAATTATCTTCCTGAGCATAACCCTTCCATTTGACCAGATACTGGAGTTTCCGTCTAGAGACACGAGAATCCAAAATCTTCTCCACAATATACTCCAATTCCCCCTCCACCAAAACAGGGGCAGGAGGCTCCACAGATGGAACCATAGGTGCCACGTATCTCCTCAACAACGACCTATGGAATACATTATGTATGGAAAAGGAGTCTGGGAGGGTCAGACGAAAAGACACCGGATTGAGAATCTCAGAAATCCTATACGGACCAATAAAACGAGGTTTAAATTTAGGAGAGGAAACCTTCATAGGTATATGACGAGAAGATAACCAAACCAGATCCCCAACACGAAGTCGGGGTCCCACACGGCGTCTGCGATTAGCGAAAAGCTGAGCCTTCTCCTGGGACAAGGTCAAATTGTCCACTACCTGAGTCCAGATCTGCTGCAACCTGTCCACCACATAATCCACACCAGGACAGTCCGAAGACTCAACCTGTCCTGAAGAGAAACGAGGATGGAACCCAGAATTGCAGAAAAATGGAGAGACCAAGGTAGCCGAGCTGGCCCGATTATTAAGGGCGAACTCAGCCAACGGCAAAAATGACACCCAATCATCCTGGTCAGCGGAAACAAAACATCTCAGATATGTTTCCAAGGTCTGATTGGTTCGTTCGGTCTGGCCATTAGTCTGAGGATGGAAGGCCGAGGAAAAAGATAGGTCAATGCCCATCCTACCACAAAAGGCTCGCCAGAACCTCGAGACAAACTGGGAACCTCTGTCAGAAACAATATTCTCAGGAATGCCATGTAAACGAACCACATGCTGGAAGAACAAAGGCACCAAATCAGAGGAGGAAGGCAATTTAACCAAGGGCACCAGATGGACCATTTTAGAAAAGCGATCACAGACCACCCAAATGACAGACATCTTTTGAGAAACGGGAAGGTCAGAAATGAAATCCATCGAAATATGTGTCCAAGGCCTCTTCGGGACCGGCAAGGGCAAAAGCAACCCACTGGCACGTGAACAGCAGGGCTTAGCCCTAGCACAAATTCCACAGGACTGCACAAAAGCACGCACATCCCGTGACAGAGATGGCCACCAGAAGGATCTAGCAACCAACTCCCTGGTACCAAAGATTCCTGGATGACCGGCCAGCACCGAACAATGAAGTTCAGAGATAACTTTACTAGTCCACCTATCAGGGACGAACAGTTTCTCGGCCGGACAACGATCAGGTTTATTAGCCTGAAATTTCTGCAACACTCTCCGCAAATCAGGGGAGATGGCAGACACAATGACTCCTTCCTTGAGGATACTCGCCGGCTCAGATAACCCCGGAGAGTCGGGCACAAAACTCCTAGACAGAGCATCCGCCTTCACATTTTTAGAGCCCGGAAGGTATGAAATCACAAAATCAAAACGAGCAAAAAATAACGACCAACGGGCCTGTCTAGGATTCAAGCGCTTGGCAGACTCAAGATAGGTAAGGTTCTTATGATCAGTCAAAACCACCACGCGATGCTTAGCACCCTCAAGCCAATGACGCCACTCCTCGAATGCCCACTTCATGGCCAGCAACTCTCGGTTGCCCACATCATAATTACGCTCAGCAGCAGAAAATTTCCTGGAAAAGAAAGCACATGGTTTGAACACTGAGCAACCAGAACCTCTCTGTGACAAAACCGCCCCTGCACCAATCTCAGAAGCATCAACCTCGACCTGGAACGGAAGAGAAACATCAGGTTGACACAACACAGGGGCACAGCAAAAACGACGCTTCAACTCCTGAAAAGCTTCCACGGCAGCAGAAGACCAATTAACCAAATCAGCACCCTTCTTGGTCAAATCGGTCAATGGTCTGGCAATGCTAGAAAAATTACAGATGAAGCGACGATAAAAATTAGCAAAGCCCAGGAATTTCTGCAAACTTTTTAGAGATGTCGGCTGAGTCCAATCCTGGATGGCCTGAACCTTAACCGGATCCATCTCGATAGTAGAAGGGGAAAAGATGAACCCCAAAAATGAAACTTTCTGCACACCGAAGAGACACTTTGATCCCTTCACGAACAAGGAATTAGCACGCAGTACCTGGAAAACCATTCTGACTTGCTTCACATGAGACTCCCAATCATCTGAGAAGATCAAAATGTCATCCAAGTAAACAATCAAGAATTTATCCAGATACTCACGGAAAATGTCATGCATAAAAGACTGAAAAACAGATGGAGCATTGGCAAGTCCGAACGGCATCACCAGATACTCAAAATGACCCTCGGGCGTATTAAATGCCGTTTTCCATTCATCTCCCTGCCTGATTCTCACCAGATTATACGCACCACGAAGATCAATCTTAGTAAACCAACTAGCCCCCTTAATCCGAGCAAACAAGTCAGAAATCAATGGCAAGGGATACTGAAACTTAACAGTGATCTTATTAAGAAGGCGGTAATCAATACACGGTCTTAGCGAACCATCCTTCTTGGCTACAAAAAAGAACCCTGCTCCCAATGGTGACGACGATGGGCGAATATGTCCCTTCTCCAGGGACTCCTTCACATAACTGCGCATAGCGGTGTGTTCAGGTACGGACAAATTAAATAAACGACCCTTAGGGAATTTACTACCAGGAATCAAATCGATAGCACAATCACAATTCCTATGCGGAGGAAGGGCATCAGACTTGGACTCTTCAAATACATCCTGAAAGTCCGACAAGAACTCTGGGATGTCAGAAGGAATGGATGACGAAATAGACAAAAATGGAACATCACCATGTACTCCCTGACAACCCCAGCTGGTTACCGACATAGAGTTCCAATCCAATACTGGATTATGGGTTTGTAGCCATGGCAACCCCAACACGACCACATCATGCAAATTATGCAGTACCAAAAAGCGAATAACTTCCTGATGTGCAGGAGCCATGCACATGGTCAGCTGGGCCCAGTACTGAGGCTTATTCTTGGCCAGAGGTGTAGCATCAATTCCTCTCAACGGAATAGGACACCGCAAAGGCTCCAAGAAAAATCCACAACGTTTAGCATAATCCAAATCCATCAGATTCAGGGCAGCGCCTGAATCCACAAACGCCATGACAGAATATGATGACAAAGAGCACATTAAGGTAATGGACAAAAGGAATTTGGACTGTACAGTACCAATAACGGCAGAGCTATCGAACCGCCTAGTGCGTTTAGGACAATTAGAAATAGCATGAGTAGAATCACCACAATAGAAACACAGTCTGTTCAGACGTCTGTGTTCGTGCCGTTCTACTTTAGTCATAGTCCTGTCGCACTGCATAGGCTCAGGCTTACTCTCAGACAATACCGCCAGATGGTGCACAGATTTACGCTCGCGCAAGCGACGACCGATCTGAATGGCCAAGGACATAGACTCATTCAAACCAGCAGGCATAGGAAATCCCACCATTACATCCTTAAGAGCTTCAGAGAGACCCTTTCTGAACAAAGCCGCTAGTGCAGATTCATTCCACAGAGTGAGTACTGACCATTTTCTAAATTTCTGACAATATACTTCTACATCATCCTGACCCTGGCATAAAGCCAGCAGATTTTTCTCAGCTTGATCCACTGAATTAGGCTCATCGTAAAGCAATCCCAGCGCCTGGAAAAATGCATCAACATTACTCAATGCAGAATCTCCTGGTGCAAGAGAAAACGCCCAGTCCTGTGGGTCGCCGCGCAAAAAAGAAATAATAATCAAAACCTGTTGAATAGGATTACCAGAAGAATGAGGTTTCAAGGCCAAAAATAGCTTACAATTATTTCTGAAGCTCAGGAACTTAGTTCTGTCACCAAAAAACAAATCAGGAATCGGAATTCTTGGTTCTAGCATCGATTTCTGATCAATAGTATCTTGAATCTTTTGTACATTTACAACGAGATTATCCATTGAGGAGCACAGAGCCTGAATATCCATATCCACAGCTGTGTCCTGAAGCACTCTAATGTCTAGGGGAAAAAAAAGACTGAAGACAGAGCTAAGAAAAAAAAATGAGGTCAGGATTTCTTTTTTCCCTCTATTGGAAATCATTGAATGGCTCCTTGTACTGTTATGGCTGGCAATCAGGCAACACAGCGTGCAGTAATCAGCGCACATACAGAGATCTGGCAATAACCCAAAACAATAGGACGAGCTCTGAGACGTGGAATCTCTGTAGACTGCAGTACCTGATCTATCCTCACACAACTGGAAGCAGCAGTGGATTGCGCCTATCAACTACCTATGCAACTCGGCACTGCCTGAGGAGCTGACTAGCCTGAAGATAGAAATACAAGCCTGACTTACCTCAGAGAAATACCCCAAAGGAATAGGCAGCCCCCCACATATAATGACTGTTAGCAAGATGAAAAGACAAACGTAGGAATGAAATAGATTCAGCAAAGTGAGGCCCGATATTCTAGACAGAGCGAGGATAGCAAAGAGAACTATGCAGTCTACAAAAAACCCTAAAACGAAAACCACGCAAAGGGGCAAAAAGACCCACCGTGCCGAACTAACAGCACGGCGGAGCACCCCTTTGCTTCTCAGAGCTTCCAGCAAAAGATAATAACAAGCTGGACAGAAAAAACAGAAAACAAACTAGAAGCACTTATCTAGCAGAGCAGCAGGCCCAAGGAAAGATGCAGTAGCTCAGATCCAACACTGGAACATTGACAAGGAGCAAGGAAGACAGACTCAGGTGGAGCTAAATAGCAAGGCAGCCAACGAGCTCACCAAAACACCTGAGGGAGGAAGCCCAGAGACTGCAATACCACTTGTGACCACAGAAGTGAACTCAGCCACAGAATTCACAACAGACGTGGTTAGTGCGCGCCCTCTGCCTGAACGTCAGTGCAGAAGACGCTGAAGATGGAGCGGCGCCGGAACAAGGAGCAGGTGATTATAGCAAGTGCCAGGGGCCTGAGCGATGGAGAGGTGAGTATGTGATTTTTTTTTTTTTATCGCAGCAACAGCAAATGGGGCAAGTGTTTGTATGGAGCATCTTGTGGGGCCATAATGTTTGTGCAGCCACTGTATGGGGCAAGTGTCTGTATGGGGCCATAATCAATGTTTGTGCAGCACTATATGGGGCAAGTGTCTGTATGGGGCCATAACGTTTGTACAGCACTATATGGGGCAAGTGTATGAGGCCATAATCAACATTTGTGCAGCACTATATTGTTAGGGCTAGCGGAACGCACCAAATTATAAGATAGGTAGAATAAGGTGCATTCACAGCCCGGGGTCCACCGTGCAGAGATGGAACCTGCTGCCAAGTAATGACGGACTAAATGGCGGTACAATGTGAATACACACACGGGTTAACTTCACCCTGTGTGAAGGAAGCGAACCCTGTTAAGTCACAGGGCCGCGGTACCGCACACAAGAGCACAAGCAAGGAGTCTCCGAGCTCAGTCCTAAGACTTGGGATCTGAGTCAGTGTAGACAACTTGCGGTCGACACCACAACTGAGGTGTCAGCGTAACCAAAATAATAACTAAAGAATGCACGAGAGTGCGTGCGGTGCCGCACTGGCAGACGCCACTAACCACCCAGGCTTGGATCAGGTAAGCGCTGTGAAAGCGCACGGCGCCGCACTGGCGGACACAGCAACTAGAAGCTGTATTGGTGTGTAACGTGCTGTTGGGTAAGTCGGGCGCTAGACAGCAATCATCCACCTTCTGCGAACAGTCATCCAATAGGGAGGGTTATTTAAAGAGCGACTTTCACTCACAACACACACACGTTTACAAATGTACACTAGCGCATGGCCGTGCGGTCATGCACAGCTTATATAGCTGCAGCACGTTCAGGACCTTCCAATAAAGGACCTATGGGAAGCTGCCACAGAAGTTCAGCACCTTCAAGACCTTCCTGGAGGACCAATGGGAACCGCTGCAGCATCTGAGCATGTGACCCTCGATCTCCAATGGGAGATCTCACACCGAGCATGCTCAGAAGGGAAAAAGCAGGACTTAGTCCCAAAAGCGTCCGCTCGCCGCTGCCCAGCACTGGCCTCAATGGCAGAAGCTGGAAAAGCAGCAGTAACCCTATGCACAAAGTGAGACTGAGCAAGACGCTGGGACTGACGTCTCCGCTGAGCAGACTCCACTGCGGCTGGAGAAGAATAGGAGAATGCAGCAGAGAAGGTTCGAGATTCCCCCTGTGCAGAGGCGGGAACTCGACACCTAACATATATGGGGCAAATGTCTGGAGTATCTTATGGGGCCACAACGTTTGTGCAGCACTATATGGGGCAAATATCTTTATGGAGAATCTTATGGGGCCATAATTAACGTTTGTGGAGCGGCGATGGAGCGTCGCCGCATTGTAAACAGACATGCTGTGTTCTGCAAGGACGCGCCACATGTCCGTTTACGCGGGTCTGCTGCATGCGTGTTTTAAAGCATCGTGGAGACGGGATTTCATGAAATCCCCTCCACTATGCTGTAACATCTGGACGCTGCGTGTTTGACGCTGCGGCTCTACGAAGCGTCAAACATGCAGCATTTCCTGACCGTGGAAACATACCCTCACAATTCTGACCAGTGTCACTTTATGTGGTTATACTGTAACTCTGGAACTCTTCAACGGATCCCACTGATTCTGAGGCTGTTTTTTCGTGACATATTTTACTTCATGTTAGTGGTAACATTTCTTCGATATGACTTGCATTTATGAAAAAAACGGAAATATGGCTAAAATTTTGCAATTTTCAAACTTTGAATTTTTATGCTTTTAAATCAGGGAGTGGTATCACACAAAATAGTTAATAAGTAACATTTCCCACATGTCTACTTTACATCAGCACAATTTTGGAAGCAAAATTTTTGTTAGGAAGTTTTAAGGGTTAAAAATTGACCAGCAATTTCTAATTTTTCCAACAAAATTTACAAAACCATATTTTAGGGACCACCTCACATTTAAAGTGATTTTGGGAGGTCAATATAACAGAAAATACCCAAAGTGATACCATTCTAAAAACTGCAAAACCATCTTCTAGAAGTTTATTAACCCTTCAGGTGCTTCACGAGAATGAAACAATGTTGAAGGAAAAAATGAACATTTTACTTTTTCACAAAAAATTTACTTTGGAACCAATTTTTATTTCCACAAGGGTATCAGGAGAAAATGAACCACAAAATTTGTTGTGCAATTTCTCCTGACTACGTCAATACCCCATATGTGGGGAAAACCCACTGTTTGGGTGCATGGCAGGGCTCAGAAGGGAGTGTGCACTGTTTTGAACGCAAAATTGGCTAGAATCAATGGTGGGGGCCATGTTGTGTTTGGAGACCCCCTGATGTACCTAAATAGTAGGAAACCCCCCAATTCTAACTAAAACCCTAACCCCCAAACACCCCTAATCCCAACCCTAACCCCAACACACCCCTAACCCCAATCCCATCCATAACCCTAACCACAAACCTAGCCCCAAAAGACCCATAACACTAACACACCCCTAATCCCTGTCGTAACCCTAACTTTAGCCCAACTCACTTTAGCCCACCTCTAACCCTAATGGAAAAATGGAAATAAATTTATTTTTGTTATTTCATTATTTTTTCCTAAATAAGGGGGTGATAAAAGGGGGTTTTATTTACTGTTTTTTTTTTTTATTTTGATCAGTATGATAGGGTCTATCACAGTGATCAAAATAAACCAATCGAAAACATGTCCTATTGTTGCCAGGTGCCGGCCAGCAGATATCGACAGGCGCACTGCGCATGCACGCGCCATTTTCTCCCGGAAGAAGATGCCGGCGGTCCAGGGGACTTCACGGGGGCAAGCAGGGGCACCACAGGTACCGGGGGGGGGTTGATCGGGGGACCCTATTAAGTGGAAAATCAGACTTTTGTTTTTGCGGTCGCCGTTATACCATTAATAACGATGATTGCAACACTGGGGTCGGTAAAAACCAACCCAAATAATGTTCTCTGGGGTCTCAGCTACCCCCAGTAGCCGAGACCCGGGAGAAATTCCGACTCTGGGAGGGTGCCATACCCTTAAACCTCAGCGTCGTTAATAAGCGGCGCTGTGGTTTAAGTACCCTTAACTGCCGCCGTTAAAAGGCGTATCAGCAGTAGTTAAGGGGTTAAACAACCATGGAGAAATGTTTTTATGAATGTATTATTATTTCTTAGAATAGCGCCATTTATTCCATGTCGCTTTACATGCGAAAAGGGGTATACATAGCAAAAAACAAGTGCAATAATCTTGAACGAAATGAGTCACCAACTGGTACAGGGGGAGAGAGGACCCTGCCCATGAGGTCTCACAATCTACAAGGGATGCGAGAGGGTTACTGCAGGCCGTAGTTTTGTCAGAAGAGATAGGTCTTCAGGTTCATTTTGAAGGTTTCCACGATATGCGGGAGTCTGACATGTTGGAGTAGAGAGTTCCTGAGTAGGGGGGGGATGCACTGGAAAAATCTTGTATGCAATTGAAGGAAGAGAAGATAAGAGGGGAGTAGAGAAGGAGATTTTGTGAGGATCGGAGGTTTAATGCAGGTACAGTTGAAACTAGAAGTTTACATACACTATATAAAAAGACATGCATGTTTTTCTCAATATCTAATATGAAATCAGATAACCTTTCCTGTTTTAGGTCAAGTAGGATTACCATAATTGCCGTCACACTAGCAGTATTTGGTCAGTATTTTACATCAGTATTTGTAAGCTAAAACCAGGAGTGGGTGATAAATGCAGAAGTGGTGCATATGTTTCTATTATACTTTTCCTCTAATTGTTCCACTCCTGGTTTTGATTACAAATACTGATGTAAAATACTGACCAAATACTTGTAGTGTGACGGCAGCCTTAAACTGAGTGACTTGGGTCAGACGTTTGGGATATCGTTTCATAAGCTTCTCACAATAGTTGGTCGGTATTTGAGCCCATTCCTCCTGACAAAACTGAACTGATCCAGATTTGTAGGTCGACTTGCTCGCACCTGCTTTTTCAGCTTTGCCCATAAATTTTCAGTAGGATTGAGATCAGGGCTCTGTGATGACCACTCCAAAACATTGACTTTGTTATCCTTAAGCCACTTTGTTACCATTTTGTCACTATGCTTCAGGTCATTCATTGTCCATTTGGAAGACCCAATAGCATGGGGAATAGCAGAGGGATGGGTGGATTAGCCAGGCAGCACAGTTTAGGATAGATTGGAGGGTTGCAAGAGTGTTAGAGTTAAAGCCACCAAGCAGAAGATTTCAGTAGTGGAGACAGGAGATGATGAGGGCATGCACTTGTGTTTTTGCAGATTCTTGGTTAGGAAATATGTGGATCCGGGAGATATTTTTGAGTTGGAGTCGGCAGGAATGGAAAGGGCCTGGATGTGTGGTGTGAAGGAAGGTCAGAGTCAAGGGTTATCACAAGGCAGTGTGCTTGTGGGACTGGGGAGAGTGGGCAGCCATTGACTTTGATGGATAGGTCTGTTGGGGGGAGGTTGAGTGAGATGGTGAAAAGATGATGAATTCTATTTTATCCATCTTAAAATTTAGAAATCTAGCACAGAAGAAAGATGAAATAGAGGACAGACATTGTGTGGTTCTAGGAGGTGGTGTGTAAGTAGGAGATTCTGAATATCCAGTCTGTTAGGTATGACGAGATCCAAGATAAGGCTAAGTCTGTGATGCCAAGAGATGAGATAATCTGTAGTAAGATAGAATGGTCCACTGTGTCTAAGGCAGAAGACAGGTCCAGGAGGAGGAAGACACAGTAGGGTTGCTTGGATTTGGCAGTTGGTAGGTCATTGGTGACTTTAGTCAGGGCAATTTTAGTGGAATAATGCAGTCAAAAGCCAGATTGTATGCGGTTGAAGAGGGAGCAGTAGGAGAGGTGGGAGAACAGTTTAAAATGGATGTGTTGTTCCAGCAATAGCTAGACAGGATGGGTCAAGGGAGGGTTTTTTGAAGATGGGTGTGATTAAGGCATATTTGAAGCATGAGGGAAATATATTAGTTTGTGACAGGTTGAAGAGATGGGTTAGGGTTGGGATGAAGACTGGTGAGGTTTGGGATGAGGTGGGACTGGATTGCTTCAAGTTCACAGGCGGTGAAATGTGATTTGAAAAATAAAGGGGTTGATCTGTAGTGGTGAAGAAGATGGTTTTGGAGGAGGAGGGCTGAGTAGTTATGCGTGAGTCTGTAGCTTAAAGCTTTCTCTGATGTTATCGATCTTCTTGAAGAATGAGTCAAAGTTTTCAGCTGAGAGGAGAGGGAGGAGGCGCCGGGGGACTGAGGGAAAAATTTAGAGTGTTGAATAGCTGTTTAGGGTTGTAAGACGGAGGATATGAGACATGAGAAGTATGTTTGTTTTGCTGCAGTGAGTGTGGACTTGAAAGTAGTGAGGTAGTTTGAATACAATAAAGTGATCATTGGAGTGAGATCTTTTCCATCTGGAACCCCACCTAAGTTCTTTATTCAGGCCGGTGGGCCAGATTTGCCTGTTGATTAAGTAAACTTTGGTATGTGTGAGGTGGGGCAACCGATTTGAGAGCTGCATTTGTTGTGGTTTTACATAAAGCAGCAGTAGCATCTGCATCATGTAAGGAACTAATGTCTGTAAAAAAGGAGAAGGGATTCAGAGAGTGAGTGTAGATTGAGGTGTTTGAGATTTCTGTGAGGGTGATCAAGTTTGTGGAGTGGGAATTGTGCACCTGGAGAGGAGAGGGAAGAAAGAGGGTAAGTTAGAGAGGTTAGATAGGGAACAGAGGTGGGTGCAGATGAGGTCCTGTATTTGGCCATCTTGGTGCGTACCTATATAAGACCAGTGAGCAAGGCTGAAGGAGGAAGTGAGAGATAGAAGCTTAAAGACAGCTGAGTGGAAAGTGTCGATGTGAATGTTGAAGTCACTCATCATGAAGATATTGGAGATGTCAGGGGAAAGGAAATGCAGTAGCCGGGTGGTGAAGTGGGCAGTGGTTGGCCCTGGGGGTGGTATATGACAGCCAGTTGAAGGGGGAGTAGATACGCACACAGTGCATCTCGAAAGAAGGGAGAGTAACTGAGGGTGGCAGTGGGATTTGAGTGAGGGAGCAGTTATCTGACAGGAGAAAACCAACTCCTCTGACATGCTTGCTGTTGGGGCAGGGGGTATGGGAAAGGTGGAATCCACCATACAAAAGTGCAGCTGGAAAAGCTGTGTCAGAGGCGGTGAGCTATGTTTTGGTGATGGCAAGGAAGGAAAATTTATTAGTAATGAAAACATCATGGATGTATGAAAAGTTTCATCCGCATGTCCCCGGAAGAAGCTGAGGCGAGATGCGCATTGGGGTGAGGGGACCATTTGATGACCATTTCCTATCTTGGGCTCATATTCAGGTATCTGCAACTGCACATGTACTTTGAGCAATATATATCCAGGATCATACATTAGAATTAGTGGCTGGACTAGTTTTTGGGTAATATTTATACCATTTCATGTACCCAGTTTGTGAATTAGCTCAAAATGATTTGGACTTAAATTGAGTGTTTTACTGTATTATCAGACTGACCAATATTTACCATTATCATACAGTCCATGTACTAGATATTATTTCCTCGGATAAAAAGTCTGCATTGAATTCTCATACTTAGCAAACCTGATTAATGGGTCCCGCCTAAGAAAGGTGGTCACTGTGCCTCAGATATCTAAGATCCCTTCTATTTATTTAATCATTTTCTGTGCTTTAAATATATTTATTGCGGTCACACTAGGGTCCCCTGTTGGACATTTTGATTTTTTAACTATTTTAAATTTGTGTTAAATTAATAAAAATTTACTTTTTAATGGATCTCTTCAGCACTCGGCCCTAGCAGTCTGAGTCCTTTGTTGTGATTTTGTATGAAGTGCCATTTATCAATCTATGGGGATATATTTGATTCGAAAGTTTGTTGCAGACAGAGTGAGCTTTCCATAGAGCTCTTGTTTGTGGGACTGGGAAGCAGAGGCTTTGTGATAGAGCGTGGATGGGAGGTAGAAGTGACTGTGGGAATGTGATGAGGAGGAGGCCCAGGATTTGGAGACATATGGCTGGCAGTGAGGAGGAGCAGAGAAAGTGGTGGGAGCAGGAGGGGGCATGAGGTGGCTGTCTGTGTTTGGAGACAGAGGAGTGTATGTTGAAGATCAGTTCTGAGGAGGAGGTGAGGTGGGGAGGATGGAGGGGGAGATGACTAGATTGTTACTAGGTGTCAGGATTAGTTAGGGGGGTTAGTAGAAAATGGAGGACTATAGGGGTAAGAGTGAAGACATACAAAAACATTGTTTACTGTGACTGTATCCAGTTATCTTCAGTTCCCTTCAGGTTCAGTTCTTGTCTAATTCAGTGCAATTTATGATTATCTTTCTTAGGTAATACCCTCAGTATTGGTTCTGAGTGTAAAGATGGCCATGCACATTAGGAATCCCCCATACATAGGAATGCGTGGCTCAGCTAACCATTTCTAAGGGGTTTCCAGCCTGTGACTCTGGAGCCCTTGTGGCTCACAGATCTGTGATGTGTGGCTCATGGATTTCTGCCACTATGTCTAGCAAACCGTTATGAAGAGTAGGTCTCCAGATGGTGACTTCAAAATCTCCCTGAAATCTGGGCTCTGGAAACTGATGGGTTGGGTCCTCTCTTCTTTTATTTCATTGATAATAATGTTTACATCATTTTCTATGTCTTCTGCTTCCTCAGAAAGCAAAGGCTATTTATATATAAAAATAATTGGAATCTGAAGAGTCATACAGGTAATTAATGTAAATGCACAAACAATGAGAGTATTGTGTCATGCCTCTAACAGTGATTATAGCAGTTGCACCTATAACAGCAGCGATTGTAGATAGCACCGATTGATGCTGTTTAACCATTTAGATGCCACTGTCAATCTCTGACAGCGATATTTAGGTGGTTGTAACTGGAGGTCCATGTAGGAATCCCCATTTTTGCCATTTCTGTACTCCTGTGGCTGAGGTTCATATGATACTGTACATTTCAATACTTACTGCAATACTAAACTTTGGATTTGTTTTTAAGCTAGTAAAATATAAGAAAAAAATATTTTTTGTTATGTTTAGCCATAATTGCACTGACCTGCAGTATCATGTTGATAGTTTTTTTTTCAGCAGAGATTGACTACTAGAAAACAATGGTTGAATATGATTTCACAACCCATGCATTTTTTCCAATTTTTTAAGTAAATTATATGGGAATTTAATGGTGTCATTCAAAACTACAACTAGTCCTGTTGGTCCTCTTGGGAGAAGGGGAAGGGAAAATAAAAGGGCAAAATAAAAACTAGCTCAGACAGGAAGGGACTAAGACACATTACTATTGTATTGATTTCCAAATTAAATGCAAAATTTGCTTTCGTCTGAAAACAACACCTTGGACCACTGAGCAACAGTCCAGTTCTTTTTCTCCTTGGCCCAGGTAAGAGGCTTCTGGTGTTGTCTATTAGTCATGAGTGGCTTGACACAAGGAATGGGACACTTGTAGTCCATGTCCTAGATACCTCTGTGTGTGGTGGCTCTTGAAGTAATGACTCCAGCAGCAGTCCACTCCTTACAAATCTCCCCAAACTTTTCTTAACAATCCTTTTAAGGCTGTGGTTATCCCAATTCCTTGTGCAACTTTTTCTACCACACTTTTTCCTTCCACTCAGCTTTTCATTAATATGCTTGGATACAGAACTCTGTGAACAGCCAGCTTCTTTACAATGACCTTTTGTAGCTTACCCTCCTTGTTAAGTGTGTCAATGACTGGCTTCTGGACATTTGTCAAGTTGGCAGTCTTTCCCATGATTGTGGAGCCCACTACTTAGTAAGCCTTTGCAAGTGATTTTGTTAATTATTCTAATCTACTGACATAATAACTTTTGGGTTTTCATTGGCTGTAAGCCATAATCATCAGAATAAACACTTTAGATCAAACTGACTCCGTATAATATATGAGTTTCATTTTTTGTATTGAAAAACTGAAATAAATTTAACTTTTTGTTGATATTCTAATTTAGCTAGAAGCACTTGTAGGTTTTGCACCAGTTGCCGAGTAGGAATCTAATCCCTGCTTGACCCTAGAGATAGGCCCTACATATAGAGAGGACGGGGTAAGCACTAGTCAGTCCCCACAAAAAAGGGCAGCACGGTGGCTCAGTGGTTAGCACTGCGCCTTGCAGTGCTGGAGTCCTTGGTTCAAATCCCACCAAGGGCAACATCTGCAAGGAGTTTGTATATTTACCCCGTATTTGCATGGGTTTTCTCCAGGTTCTCCGGTTTCCTCCCACACTCCAAAGACGTATGGATAGGGAATTTAGATTATGAGCCCCATTTGGGACAGTGATGATAATGACAGAGAAGACGGAAAACTTTTTTGAGAAGACAACCAAGATGTCACCCCAGAAGTCCAAGGCTCCCCGGGGAAAGACACTAACCGACTGCTAGAACTTCCAACAAGACTGAGGCAAGTATGGGCTAACACCTGCACCATGCTGCAGCAATTGAACGTATTTAAACCTTCAGCACAGGTGTGTGATTAGCAGCAGATGGTGGAAATCACTATTGGGTCCTAGAGGGAGGAGGATATCACTCCATAGCAGACATGCAAAAATAAAGAAGGTGCTTGAGCTAAATGCAAAGACCTTTTACAGCCATTCTACAGCCGGATCCAGGATGACTGTCACACCTGACACATCCGTGACAAAGTTTTAGACATTTCATTTTCATTCGGTTGTAGTTGAACATCAACATTATATTAGAGAAATAGTTTTCAGGTTTGGTGTAGGAACATGAGGATGTTGGAGTCTTTTGTCTAAAAATTCAGTGATGTATTAATTTCAGTGTCTGCTCGCCAGGGCTGTGGAGTTGGTAAGCCAAACCTCTGACTCCTCAATTTCCCTGCATCACAGTTTCATCTTAACTAAAAGCCAAGATCCTTAGATCAGCAACTGAACAGACATTTATAGGACATTTAATAACTTTCCCAAATTATTTTGAAAACATTTACAGCAGCACATCCTGCATAAGTACTAGTGCACCCAATATATTATATATCTTCGGTCCATTTTATGCCAACTCCACCAAAATGGACACTGACTCCACAGCCCTGCTGCTCACTAGTACATATAGTCACAGCCACTAAATCGCTCACAAAGACCTTTATCAACTGCCCATTGGAAAATGATAAATGGTGCCCCACCATTCATTATCTATGGGGCATATAAAGATCATAAAGTAGAGTGCTGAGCTGGGCTTCAAAAGATCAATCATCCCTTATTGTTATTTATTTCATTACTGGAGCCCTGGGGATCAGTAAAACCACAATATTACCAATTATTACAACTACTGAACTACTTGGCATTGACAAGATTTCCTGATCCCTAGGCTTGTTTGTTTTACATGACAAAATAATAAATTAACAACTGTAAAAAGGATCATTGCTAGGATACAAGAAAAACGAACAGTTAATCACCTCACCAGTGTGGAAGACATATTGAAGCAGGGCACAGTGCATGGAGGAATCAGGCTGGCTCTTGGGCTGAAAGCCTGGAAGAAATAATGGAAAAATCCAGCAACTGCAAAAAAATATTTTTTATATATAAAACTTCACATTTATTTGGATACTAGATGGTGGCTCGATTCTAACGCATCGGGTATTCTAGAATATGTATGTATGTATGTACGTCGCACTTAGCACAGCCACGTAGTGTATAGCACAGCCACGTAGTATATAGCACAGCCACGTAGTATATAGCACAGCCACATAGTATATAGCAGCCACATAGTATATAGCACAGCCCACGTAGTATATAGCAGCCACGTAGTATATAACAGCCCACGTAATATATAGCACATCCCACGCAGTATATAACACAGGCCATGTAGTATATAACATAACCCACGCAGTATATAACACTGCCCACACAGTATATAACAGCCCATGCAGTATATAACTGCCCACACAGTATATAATACAGCCCACCTAACACAGACAGCCACGTAGTATATAGCACAGCCACGTAGTATATAGCAGCCACATAGTATACAGTCATGGCCAAAAGTATTAACACCCTTGCAATTCTGTCAGATAATACTCAGTATCTTCCTGAAAATGATTGCAATCACAAATTCTTTGGTATTATCTTCATTTAATTTGTCTTAAATGAAAAAAAACACAAAAAGAATTTTCCTAAAGTCAAATTGGATATAATTCCACACCAAACATAAAAAAGGGGGTGGACAAAAGTATTGGCACTGTTCAAAAAATCATGTGATGCTTCTCTAATTTGTGTAATTAACAGCACCTGTAACTTACCTGTGGCACCTAACAGGTGTTGGCAATAACTAAATCACACTTGCAGCCAGTTGACATGGATTAAAGTTGACTCCACCTCTGTCCTGTGTCCTTGTGTGTACCACATTGAGCATGGAGAAAAGAAAGAAGACCAAAGAACTGTCTGAGGACTTGAGAAACCAAATTGTGAGGAAGCATGAGCAATCTCAAGGCTACAAGTCCATCTCCAAACACCTGAATGTTCCTGTGTCTACCGTGCGCAGTGTCATCAAGAAGTTTAAAGCCTATGGCACTGTGGCTAACCTCCCTAGATGTGGATGGAAAAGAAAAATTGACAAGAGATTTCAACGCAAGATTGTGCGGATGTTGGATAAAGAACCTAGACTAACATCCAAACAAGTTCAAGCTGCCCTGCAGTCCGAGGGTACAACAGTGTCAGCCCGTACTATCCGTCGGCGTCTGAATGAAAAGGGACTGTATGGTAGGAGACCCAGAAAGACCCAACCTCTTACCCCGAGACATAAAAAAGTCTGGCTGGAGTTTGCCAAAACTAACCTGAAAAAGCCTAAAACGTTTTGGAAGAATGTTCTCTGGTCAGATGAGACAAAAGTAGAGCTTTTGGGCAAAGGCATCAACATAGAGTTTACAGGAGAAAAAAAGAGGCATTCAAAGAAAAGAACACGGTCCCTACAGTCAAACATGGCGGAGGTTCCCTGATGTTTTGGGGTTGCTTTGCTGCCTCTGGCACTGGACTGCTTGACCGTGTGCATGGCATTATGAAGTCTGAAGACTACCAACAAATTTTGCAGCATAATGTAGGGCCCAGTGTGAGAAAGCTGGGTCTTACATACAGTAAACCATCTCATATCCCCATTATTTTTGCATATTCCACACTACTAATGTTAGTAGTATGTATATGCAAAATTTGGCCGTTCTAGCTAGTAAATTAAGGGGTTAAATGGCGGAAAAAATTGGCGTGGGCTCCCGCACAATTTTCTCCGCCAGAGTGGTAAAGCCAGTGACTGAGGCAGATATTAATAGCCTGGAGAGGGTCCATGGTTATTGGCCCCCCCCCCCTGGCTAAAAACATCTGCCCCCAGCCACCCCAGAAAAGGCACATCTGGAAGATGCGCCTATTCTGGCACTTGGCCACTCTCTTCCCATTCCCGTGTAGCGGTGGGATATGGGGTAATGAAGGGTTAATGCCACCTTGCTATTGTAAGGTGACATTAAGCCAAATTAATAATGGAGAGGCGTCAATTATGACACCTATCCATTATTAACCCCTTACCGGCATCGGACGTACTATACCGTCCGATGCCGGCTCCCCTGCTTTGATGCAGGGCTCCGCGGTGAGCCCGCATCAAAGCCGGGACATGTCAGCTGTTTTGAACAGCTGACATGTGCCCGCAATAGGTGCGGGCAGAATCGCGATCTGCCCGCACCTATTAACTAGTTAAATGCCGCTGTCAAACGCAGACAGCGGCATTTAACTACCGCTTCCGGCCGGGCGGCCGGAAATGATGTCATCGCCGACCCCCGTCACATGTCCGGGGGTCGGCGATGCTTATATATTGTAGCCATAGAGGTCCCAGAGACCTCTATGGTTACTGATGAGCGGTGGCTGTGAGCGCCACCCTGTGGTCGGCGCTCACAGCACACCTCCATTTCTGCTACATAGCAGCGATCAGCAGATCGCTGCTATGTAGCAGAGCCGATCGTGCTGTGCCAGCTTCTAGCCTCCCATGGAGGCTATTGAAGCATGGCAAAAGTTAAGAAAAAAAGTTTAAAAAAATGTGAAAAAAATAAAAAAAACATAAAAGTTTAAATCACCCCCCTTTCGCCCCAATCAAAATAAATCAATAAAAAAAATATCAAATCTACGCATATTTGGTATCGCCGCGCTCAGAATCGCCCGATCTATCAATTAAAAAAAAGTATTAACCTGATCGCTAAATAGCGTAGCGGGAAAAAAATTCAAAACGCCAGAATTACGGTTTTTTGGTCGCCGCGACATTGCATTAAAATGCAATAACGGGCGATCAAAAGAACGTATCTGCACCAAAATGGTATAATTAAAAACGTCATCTTGGCACGCAAAAAATAAGCCCTCAACCGACCCCAGATCATGAAAAATGGAGACGCTACGAGTATCGGAAAATGGCACAATTTTTTTTTTTTAGCAAAGTTTGGAATTTTTTTTCACCACTTAGATAAAAAATAACCTAGTCATGTTAGGTGTCTATGAACTCGTACTGACCTGGACAATCCTAATGGCAGGTCATTTTTAGCATTTAGTGAACCTAGCAAAAAAGCCAAACAAAAAACAAGTGTGGGATTGCACTTTTTTTGCAATTTCACCGCACTTGGAATTTTTTTCCCGTTTTCTAGTACACGACATGCTAAAACCAATGATGTTGTTCAAAAGTACAACTCGTCCCGCAAAAAATAAGCCCTCACATGGCCAAATTGACGGAAAAATAAAAAAGTTATGGCTCTGGGAAGGAGGGGAGCGAAAAACGAACACGGAAAAACGAAAAAATCCCCCGGTCATGAAGGGGTTAATCCAATACTAGTAAAGGGTTAAAAAAAAAACCACACACACATTATTAAAAATTAATTTAATGAAAAAAACTTTCCTAGAAAGCTCCCTGGCTCGAGTTCATATGAGGACAACCAGCAGAGGGCGCCCTCTTATGATCTCGAGCCAGGGAGCTTTCTAGGAAAGTTCCCACGATCTAGGAACAGCCAGCAGAGGGCGTCTCACCGCAAATGAAGCTAAATATAGGTCATTGACCTACTTTACCTTCATTCGCTGGGGTTTTGCAGGCAGGAGTAGCGCTGCATTAACAGAACTCCTGCCTGCAAAATATTTTAACCCCTTCAGATGGATTTACATCGTTGGACCTTACAGATCCTCGGAAGGTATGTATATTCTTGGTTTATTATTTTTTTTTTGATTTACAGATCGAGGGTCTTCAGTGAGTGGATTGAGAGTAGAATAAATTAATACAACAACCTTTGTGTTTTTTTCAATAAATTAATTTTTAATAATGTGTGTTTTTTTTTAACCCTTTACTAGTATTGGATTAATAATGGATAGGTGTCATAATTGACGCCTCTCCATTATTAATTTGGCTTAATGTCACCTTACAATAGCAAGGTGGCATTAACCCTTCATTACCCCATATCCCACCGCCACACGGGAATGGGAAGAGAGTGGCCAAGTCCAGAATAGGCGCATCTTCCAGATGTGCCTTTTCTGGGGTGGCTGGGGGCAGATGTTTTTAGCCAGGGGAGGGCCTATAACCGTGGACCCTCTCCAGGCTATTAATATCTGCCCTCAGTCACTGGCTTTACTACTCTGGCGGAGAAAATTGTGCGGGAGCCCACGCCAATTTTTTCCGCCATTTAACCCCTTAATTTACTAGCTAGAACGGCCAAATTTTGCATATACATACTACTAACATTAGTAATGTCTATTGTCTGTACAAGTCCCCTCTATAATTTGTAAAGCGCTGCGGAATATGTTGGCGCTATATAAATAAAATTATTATTATTATTATTATTAATTTTGCATAGACACACTACTAACATTAGTAGTGTGGAATATGCAAAAAAAATGGGGATATGAGATGGTTTACTGTATGTAAACCAGGTCTCATATCATGTCGGGTTTTAGGAAGGAGAAAGCAAAAGCCGGTAATTGAATTACCGGCTTTCTGCTATATCGCGCTGGATGAAATATTAATATATATACATATATGAGTCTCAATGACATATATATATATATATATATATATATACCTATTCTATGTGTACACATTTATTCTACCTATTCTACTGTAAGCTGTCAGTGTGATTTTACTGTACACCGCACTGAATTGCCGGCTTTTCTCTCTAACAGCGCTGCGTATTCCTCGCAAGTCACACTGTTGGTCCGTGTGTAATCTGTATTTTTGGGGCTTCCATAGACTTTCATTGACGTTTTATTTGCGCAATACGGTGACAAACGCAGCATGCTGCGATTTTCTACGGCCGTAGAAAGCCGTATAATACTGATCAGTTTAATACCGCAGATAGGAGCAGGGGCATAGAGAATAATTGTGCCGTATTTTTTGCGAGTTTTACGGACGTAGTTTCTGCGCTCTTACATCCGTAAAACTCGCAAGTGTGACGCCGGCCTTTTTTTGGCTAAAGGTTGTGCAACCAAGTATTAGGCTGAGGGTGCCAATACTTTTGTCTGGCCCATTTTTGGAGTTTTGTGTGAATTGATCAATGTTTTGCTTTTTGCTTCATTCTCTTTTGTGTTTTTTCATTTAAGACAAATGAAATGAAGATAATAATACCAAATAATTTGTGTTTGCAATCATTTTCAGGAAGAAACTGAGTATTATCTAACAGAATTGCAGGGGTGTTAATACTTTTGGCCATGACTGTATAACAGCCCACGTAATATATAGCACAGCCCACGTAATATATAGCACAGCCCATGCAGTATATAATACAGGCCACGTAGTATATAACACAGCCCATGCAGTATATAACAGCCCACGTAGTATATAGCAGTGTGGGCACCAAAAAAAAAAAAAAGTTATATACTCACCCTCCGGCATCCAGCGAAGCTGTGCCGATGCGCGCGATGCTGCCGCCAGCTTTTGTTCCCAGTGATGCATTGTGAAATTACCCAGAAAACGCTAAGTCATCTGGGTAATTTCGCAATGCATCGGTGGACGGCGGAAGGTGAGAATAGCACAATTTTTTATTTCTTTAAATTATTTTTAACATTATATCTTTTTACTATTGATGCAGCATAGGCAGCATCATTAGTAAAAAGTTGGTCCGCGTTGGGGCGACACACTGGCGCTGACTGGAGGGGAGTAGGGAGGGGGCACTGACTGGAGGAGAGTAGGAAGGGGACAATTCGCGGCCGGACTAAGCCTGCCGGCCGCGACCAATCAGCGACATGGGATTTCCATTACAAACAGACAGACGGAAGTACTCCTTAGACGATTATATAGATAGATGGCTAAAACAAAGAAATAATGAAGATAGAATAAAATGACATGGTGGATATAGGGTCTACGCATTTCAAGTCTTTTGGGCTCTTAGTCTTGACAAGAGCTGCCATTTAGCAATTTGGACAGAAAAAAAAATCCTATATTAGCAGTGACGCCTTAGCAGTGAAGCCTGTGGCTCATAATTAAAGACCATGCCCACCATGCAAGGGGTTGAAATTTTAAATCCCAGGAAAAGCCCAAGATGATGAATTAACTGTATATATAAAAGTAACTACTGTGTATGTAGAGACACAGGAAGCCCTTCCTCCAATGTCTTGACTCAAGAAGAATCTACACAAGGAGAAAGTAGAATCACACCAGGGTTAAAGATACAGTACATGCAGAGTGACTGGGCAGCCTTCTCCCATAGGCAGCTGGACACCTGCACAATGCAAACGGCACTTCTGCAGCTGTACGGCTGCACATGCGGTATGTCCGGCCCTGGATTGTAATGTCCCATGGCTTGTCTAAAAGCCCTGTTTGGCAAAGCCTTTCCTTATAGCATCTAATCTGAGCTTACCACTTATGTTCCTGCAAAGCACATGTCAAGGTCACTGCAAGAAGAATAATTGATCAGTGTTTGCAGATTCTTCAGGCTATACTCACACGTCCGGGGCTGATTTATAAATAAAATTTGATTGACACGTACACTAGCATGTTTTAAAAATGGATTCTTTTGTCCGATCCATCAGACACAGAACAAATCCTGTTCTCTTCTGTTTTGCGGCTCAGACGCGACTATTATAATCTGTGTGGATCCATGAAACACAGAAGAAAAATGGATTACATATTTTCTATTTCAGTGTTTCATCTGTTTTTCATTGATCCATTGTTGAGAGTCAATGGGAATAAAAAGTTCAGACAAAAGTTCACCTCCTTCAGCCTTTAACAACTGAGGAGAACAAATTAATGCCAAAACGGTGGCAAAATGGATCACATTTGAGAAAAAAAATGGTCTGTTTTGCATCAATGTAAAACTAGAAAAGGATGTATGAGTATAGTCTTAGGCCGTGGACAAACATAGTGATTGTGTGGTTCCAAAATTGTGGGTTTGCAGACGGCATCACAAGGACTTTTTCACTTATCAAACCTTGTATGTAATTGTTCCTTTTTTGTAGTCGTTATAATTACCCCAATCGGAGAGGTTGGCAATATGTAGGTATAGTAATAATATCAATACATTTACAAAAATACGCTTTTAATAATGGTTATGAAGTAAATATAAATCGGGTACACATCTGCCAGCTTCTCCATGATAGACGAAAAACCTTTTCTTGCAGTCTTTATTGTTGTTTCTTTTGTTAATGCCATAATGTTCTATATGTTTTATATTATTCCTAACAGATTAGTGCGAGTTGTTGGCAAAGTCACTGTGCAAACCAATATCGATGAGAGATATAATAAAAGACTAAGAATAGGTGTGCAAAACACAGCAGGGGAAGCAATAACGTAGAAAAAGCATGCATCTTTCTAATATCTATGCTAAATTACACAGTGTTTGAATGTTGAATACAAAGAGAAGTCATAGATGACAGATCGGCAACAGTGGTAGTTGTCCACCTGGTAAAACAAGTCAATCAAATTAAAATATAGCAATGGAGGTAACAGGAGGTAAATAAATTATAGAGACACAAAAATCGCATTTATTCAGCATAAATGAAATAGACCATAAAGGATAATAACATTTCAAAAACAGCTATCATCAGAGATTGCATTTTGGAGCTTAACATCTGTTTAAATACTTTCTCGCAGCGTGCTGGAACCACAGGATGTTCCATTTAAAGTCCTCCCACTTCCCAATTATGTGTCAGGTCTTTGCAGGTGTCTTTATCTATTGCTGCCAGAACCTGACGTCTTTAAAACAAAGCATTATGTTAACCTGTTTGTCACTGGCGTATTTTAAGCTTAAACTTAGTTATCTTACATTTTTGGATGAGGTTTAGTGTGTGCAATGAATTTGGTTCTTTTATAGATTTCTGAGATCCATGATCTTAAAATTAACTTCTTAAATTTAAAAAAAATGCCTTCAAACTAAATCTAATAAAGGGGACCTTTCAGTGGATTTTTTTATTTAAATTAAGTATCTCTAATTGGTGCCGTTTAACTGGTTTCTGAGAAAGCGAATACGCGAAACGCGCGTCCGGGGTGCCAGGCAAGGAGGGAGCACTTGATTTTGCTGCTGACTATAATGGGTAAGCTGGATCTTTGATTGATTGCACTTCGTGCACTATATCTGTGTGACTTCTTCTGAAGGGGATATCGGTTGGACCCTATATATGTGATCCTATGCTCTTACCCTTACTTTGGTAAAAGAATGAGGGACGTACTTTTCACCTTTGTATCCCCACCTATGCCTGGCCACTGTCATGTCTCCTTCCTGTGGTCTCCTTTTAAATGCATAGTGCATACAGCACTATGTGTCATTTTTGTAATAAATAAAGATTTTGTATACTTTTATAACTATGTGGTTTTGGTCATTTTTGCTCCGTTGTTTTGTATCCTAACTGGACGTAAACCACATAACTTCTGTCATAAAAAAGAAAAAGCAAATGTCTGTTCATACAGGAAAGATATATATCTTGATACTGTGTAAGCTAGTAGATAGAAAAATATTTAGAATTGAGAGTCCTCAGTGGTTGATACCTTTTAATGGCTAACTGAAAAGATGATAACAAATTGCAAGCTTTCTAGACTACTCAGGTCTCTTCATCAGGCATAGACTAAAAGAAATTCTGAAGAATCACATTTATACACAACACTGCAGAAAGATAATGCAATGAATAAGACAAGTGAGGTGAAGCAGAGCTATCATTATGGGATAAACAGTTGTGCCCATAAAAATTGGAACAGTTCACAGATATTGTCTGTTAATGCAACTTTTTTTGTTCTTATTAGAATGTGTACTTTGTAGATTTAGACTGAAGGCAGAAAAAACAGGAAGGGAAGCATGAAAACAAGAAGTTAATGTACATGTGAAGCCAACTAGAATATGAGCTAAACCTTACATTCCTAAAAGCACCCGCTTTACAACAAAAATAATGGTCCCACTAAGGGCAAATCAGAAGATATAGCTTATCTTTCCAGAATGCTGTGGTATGGATGCCTTGAATTTGAACTAAATTACCAACAGTGTCACCAGCAGATCACCATCACATCTCCCCCTCAATGTTTCACAGTGAGCACCACACATTTTCAGCATCTCACAAAGACATGGCAGTTATTATTATTATTATTATACATTTTTATAGCGCCATTTATTCCATGGCGCTTTACATGTGAATACGGGGCAAATATAGACAAATACATTAAACATGAGCAGATAACAAGGCACACGAGTACATAAGGAGGGAGGACCCTGCCCGCAAGGGGTCACAGTCTGCAGGGGGTGGGTGAGGATACACTAGGAGAGGGAAGAGCTGGCTGTGCGGCTGTTCAGTAGGTTGAGGATCACTGCAGGCTGTAGGCTCGTCGAAAGAGATGAGTCTTCAGTTGGTACAAAAAAACTCAAATTTTGACTCATCAGTCCACATAGGACAACCACTTCTTGAACCAAATGTTTGGCCCTGCTAAAATAAAAAGCCTATACTGACGTCCTATGCTGGTGCATTTCCAGAGGTGTCAGTACTGTGTGGGGAACTACACTGTTCTGTGTGTTGGGGAGGAGCTGCACTATACTGTATGTTGGGGAGCTGCACTGTACCGTGTGTTGGGGGGAACTAAATTGTACCGTGTGTTGGGGAGCTGCACTATACTGTGTGTGTGGGGAACTGTACTATACTGTGTGTGGGGAGCTGCACTATACTGTGTGTGGGGGAGTAGCACTATACTGTGTGGGGGGAGCTGCCCTAAACTGTGTATTGGGGTAGCTGCGCCTGCACTATTCTGTGTGTTGTGGAGAGCTGCACTATGCTGTGTTGGGGGAGCTGTGCTATACTGTGTGGGGGAGCTGCCCTATACTGTGCATGGGGAGAGTAGCACCATACTGTCTGGGGGGAGCTACACTATACTGCATGTGGGGGGAGCAGCACTATAGTGTATGGGGGGAGCTCCACTATACTGTGTGTGTGGGGAGCTGCACTATACTGTGAGGGGAGCAGCACTATGCTATGTGTGGGGGAGAGCTGCCCTATACTGTGTGTGGGGGGAGCTGCACAATACTGTGTGTGGAGGGAAGCTGCACTATACTGTGTGGGGAAGCTGCACTATACTGTGTGTGTGGGGAGCTGCACTATACTGTGTGGGGGGAGCTTCACTATACTATGTGTGGGGGAGAGCTGCATTATACTGTGTGTGGAGGGAGCTGCACTATACTGTGTGTGGAGGGAAGCTGCACTATACTATGGGTGGAGGGGAGCTGCACTATACTGTGTGTGTGGGGAGCTTCACTATACTGTGTGTGGAGGGAGCTGCACTATACTGTGTGTGGGGGGAGCTGAACTTTACTGTGTGTGGGGGAGCTGAACTATACTGTGTGTGGGGGGACTGCAAGTTATTTAAATGTGTGAATACATATTGTTGGCTAATGTTTAAGGTAATAATTTTATACAGCACCCAAACATGATTATAAAATTCCAAATGGCCCTTGGCAGAAAAAAGCTTCTCCACCCCTGATCTGCAGTAAGTTTTGCCAAAACCATGCCAGCATTTCAAGAAAATGATTGATAAACTGATATATAAATGTTAGCCATCATACTAGCCAACTTACGTTATACTATAGAGTGTCAATGTACAACTTGTGATGCAGTGACCCCTGTTACACGTAGGGGGCGCTGCGTGGTCTCCCAAGAATATGCATGGAGGCATATTGAGGCCATAGGAATGCATGGCAGTCGCAGGCATAACTATGGTGATGAGACAAAGTCTGGCATTATTGTGAATGGTCGGTATGTGTGTTGCAGAGGAAGATACTTCTGCACTGTCAGCCTAAAGTAAGGTTGTCCTGGGACTTGTAGTCCTACAAGTAATTGTGTTGTTTTAGAGGGAGGCTGACAGGGCTAGTTCTGAGAGCTGGGCATGTTGATCTAGCCACACACACACACCATCCATCTATGGGAGTGGTTACATGTATATAATGTGAACAGGGTGTGGGTCACATGGTTCCTTTCTTTGGTTCCTGTGTATGGACCTGGTTCTGGGCTGGAAGGTCCTGTGAGAGGAAAGGCCTGGGTGTTGGGAGGTCCAGAGTGTGGACCGGATCCCTGAAGAGCACCTGGTGAGGCCAAGGTCCTGGAAGGCCTCTGTGTTGGGAAGTCCTGGGAGTAGGACTGGATCCTTGAAGAGCACATGGGGAGGCCTTGGACCTGGGGGTCTGTGTGTTGGACAGTCCCAGGTGGGGACAGACATCCTGAATCGTACACAGAGAGGCTGTGTGTGCAGAGTCCGTGATGGCACTGCTTTGGGGGAGCTACAGCCCGCCTGAGGATTTGGACTGACTGATGTGTGCCTGCCAGGCAAGTTGGTGATCCCAGTTCGGCAGTTTCCCTGGAGGAGAGAAGACGGACAGGAGGTCAGCGTGTGGAGCAGGAGCTCCAGAAAGGTAACACCTGGGAAGGGGCTATCATAACGGCAGAGACATATCTACTAGTCGAAAAGACTGTTGGTGTTTGTTGTGTTCCACGGACATTGATGAACTGTTCAGCGTACGGTCACTCATGGTAACTGGACGAAGTGAGAAGTTAAGCATATTTAGTGTCTGTGAGTTAAAGCCAAATATGAAATGTAAATAATGAACTGTGCATGTCCCGATTTATGCTGCATAAAATAAACGGATAGACTGTTTAAGTGAAAAACTGTGCCTGTCTGTATCCGTTGCCAAGCGAGTGTCCCCCAACACATGCGGTAAGTCGGGAAGGAATTTTTTTCCCCAAGGTGGAGCTTACTCTTTGCCACATGGTTTTTTTTTGCCTTCCTCTGGATCAACATGTTAGGGCAAGTTAGGTTAGGCTATGGGTTGAACTAGATGGACTTAAAGTCTTCCTTCAACCTTAATAACTATGTAACTATGTAACTATGTAACTATTTTACAAACTTTAAACAAGGTTTATGAATACAATTTATTAGATCTAATTCTAAAACTTGGTGGATTTAATTCTACTGAATAGTCATGTTTCTTTTATAGGATTCTGAGTAAAGTTAAATTCTATAACACTACCTTCACAATCAGACTGCATTCCAAGCATTGTAAACTGGAATGATACACCAGGCAGGGGGTAATTTAAAAATATATTTGTGACTATCAATATGATATTTATTTTGTGGGGGAATGTTTAGTGTGTTTTAGAGGGTTGTAAGATTAGAGATCGTCCACCTTATAATAAACGTATACATTTTTTAATACAGCAAGTAGCCTTATTAGTTCTCATTTCAGTCATCGTTCAACTGCACATTTGATAATTGTCAGTCTTTTAATAGTCTTTTTAGATTAGACAGGCTGGCTGTGCTTCTGATGTGCAAAGCATGACCATTAATAGATAATTCTGCGTGCATAGGCTGTAATTTTTCTAGGCAGCACATGTCCTGTGAAGGGAAGCAAGCTAAAGAGTAATTTCACCTGACGAACGAGTGCTTTGTTCATTTGTTGGTTGTTTGGCACCCTGTTCACACTGCACAATTGGGAAATTGATGCTTGTTCTTGATAACTGTGAAGTGTAAATAAACCTTTTGGTCCTGGATTTGAGGCAGCACAAACTGAACAACTAAATAAATGTCATAGAACTACTATGGTATGCCAGCTGATGGCAGATTAAATAATTCTTAAAATTTATATATAATTGCTTGAAGCCCACCAAGGAAAAGAGAATTTCTTACTTTATTATGCACAGATTTAGGGCTTTCATGAAGCTTACTTACACCAGGGAGTAAAGGCCCCCACATACCACAAAGATCATTTGGCCAACAGCTATCTCTCTTGATTCTCCTTCACACATGAGCACTCAGCTCATCCAAGTCATGTGTTCTCTATGAGAGACCCACTCCATTGCTAAACTCATGTAGCAGAGGCTTATATCTAGGGAGTACAAAAGGATAGGATATTCAATGGACCAGATACTTTTCTCTCTAATATCATCTGTTGGTAGAGAGCTTAAAGGCCTCCATACACATGAATTTGTTGGCCAATATTGTTCGGTTCAGACAACTTTAATGTACAGGGTGGTCCATGTTTTATGGATACACCTAAATAAAATGGGAATGGTTGGTGATATCAACTTCCTGTTTGTGGCACATTAGTATATGGGAGGGGGGAAATTTTTCAAGATGGGTGGTGACCATTTTGAAGTCGGCTATTTTTGAACTTTATTTTTTTCAATGGGAACAGGGTCATGTGACACATCAAACTTATTGAGAATTTCACGAGAAAAGCAATGGTGTGCTTGGTTTCAACGTAGCTTTATTATTTAATGAGTTATTTACAAGTTTCTTTTTGTTTATAGCCATTGACATGTCACAGAAGTTAAAACGTGAGGAGCGGATAGAACTTGTGTTGATGTCTGGTGAACGCAGTACCCAGATCATTGCAGCAGATTTCAATGCAAGACACCCTACGCAAGAAAACTGTCACCATTCCCATGTTATTTATTATTATTGTTTATTTATATAGCACCATTGATTCCATGGCGTTGTACATGAGAAGGGGTTACATACAAATTACAGATATCACTTACAGTAAACAAACCAACAATCACAGACTTATACAGAGGGGAGAGGACCATGCCCTTCCGGGCTTACATTCTACAGGATGGTGGGGAAGGAGACAGTAGGTTGGGGAGTTGCAGCAACTTCAGTGTTGGTGAGTCTGTAGCTCCGGTAGTGATGAGAAGGCAGCGGGGTCAGTGCAGGCTGTAAGCTTTCCTGAAGAGGTGGGTTTTGAGGTTCTGTCTGAAGGATCCCCGAATGTGGTTGATAGTCGGACGTGTTGGGGCAAAGAATTCCAGAGGATGGGGGATAATCTGGAGAAGTCTTGGAGGCGGTTGGGTGAGGAGCTAATAAGTGTGGGGGAGAGAAGAAGTTTTTAGGAGGACCAGAGATTAGGTGAGGGAAAATATCGGGAGATTAGTTCAGAGATGTATGGAGAAGACAGGTTATAGATGGCCTTGTAGGTCATTATTAGTAATTTGAACTGGATACGCTGAGGGAATGGGATCCAGTGAAGAGACTTGCAGAAGGGAGAAGCGGAAGAGTATCAAGGAGAGAGATGAATTAGTCGGGCAGCAGAGTTAAGGATGGACTGGATAGGTGCAAGGGTGTTAGCAGGGAGGCCGCAGATAAGGATATTGCAGTAGTCAAGGCGGAAGATGATGAGGGCATGCACAAGCATTTTAGCAGATTGAGGGTTGAGGAAAGGATGGATTCTGGAGATATTTTTGAGCTGAAGGTGACAGGAGGTGAAAGAGCTTGGATGTGCAGTTTGAAGGACACGGCAGAGTCAAGGGTTACTCCAAGGCAGCGGACTTCCAGTACGGGGGAAAGCGTGATGTTGTTAATTGCGATAGATAGGTCAGGTAAGGAAGATCTGTGAGATGGAGGAAAGATCAGTTCAGATTTGTTCACATTGAGTGTGAGGAAGCGAGAGGAGAAGAATGAGGATATGGCTGATAGACACTCTGTGATTCTGGACAGCAGAGAGGTGACATCTGGGCTATAGAGGTAGTTCTGAGTGTCATCAGCATAAAGGTGGTACTGGAATCCATGGGACTTTATGAGTTGCCCCAGGCCAAGTGTATAGATTGAGAAGAGTAGGGGTCCTAGAACAGAGCCTTGGGGGACTCCAAAAAAGAGAGGGTGGGATGAGGAGGTAGTGTGGTAGTGGGAGACGCTGAATGTGCGGTTGGAAAGGTATGAGGAGATGCAGGATAGGGCAAGGTCTTTGATGCCAAAGGAGGAGAGAATCTGTAGTAGGAGGCAGTGGTCAACTGTGTCAAAAGCAGAGGACCGGTCTAGGAGGAGGAGTATAGAGCTCCTGCAACCCTCAACCTATTGTCTCCTTCCCCATAATCCTGTAGAATGTAAGCCCGCCAGGGCAGGGTCCTCGCCCCTCTGTATCAGTTTGTAATTGTTAGTTTGTTTACTGTAAGTGATATCTGTAATTTGTATGTAACCCATTCTCATGTACAGCACTATGGATTCAATGGTGCTATATAAATACATAATAATAAAAAAGACGAGGTCTAATGTATGTCTGTCTGTGTTTGGTGGCTGAGGGGGCCACTGCGCAAGTCCAAATGTATCAGAACCCTGTCAGCACCGGCGCGCTGCCACGGCTGAACAGGGTGACTCACCCACACTGTGGGAGATCCCAGGGTCAGATGGCACAGGGAAAGCTCAGGCAGATAGGACCTGCGCAGAGAGCTAAAGGTAGAAGAAAACAGAAGGACCTACGATCATGTGACCACAGGGGGCGGGGCTTAGCGTCCTGCTACTGGAGATAAGTGCAGGATTATACAGGCACCCTGAAATAGAGGAACAGAAAACTCAAGTCGTACAAACGGGGGTCAGACGCAGAGAGGGCGGCGTGGTACAGAAGGGACAGACAGAACTCTAAACGGGGACAGAACCAGATCATAACCAGACAAGCATAAATTAGCACAGGCACAAAGCACAGGCACAAAATACAGACACAACAGTGTCACACACACTCGGCCAAGAGTCAGAGTATAAGTGACAGAGGATGGCTCCACAATGAGGCTATAAAAAGCCTCCAAAAATCCCAGAGTGAGGCCATCCAAGTTAACCCTAAAACCACCTAATCCCAGAAACTCAGCAGACCATGACAAAATGATGAAGTAAGGGACAAGAGTTTGGAGGCTGTTGACTGAAGGGTATTAGTGGAGATGTTGAATTCACCCATGATGATAGTGAGAATGTCAGTGGAAAGAAAGTGAAGAAGTCAGGTGGAAAATTGATCAATAAAGGCAGTGGCTGGGCCCGGAGGTCCATATATATGATAGGCACTTGGAGGTTGGAAGGGAGTAGATGCGGACAGATTGGACTTCAAAAGAGGGGAGGATAAGGGAGGGTAGAGGTGGGATTGGGTTAAAGGTGCAGTTAGAAGAAAGGAGAAGACTCACTCCACCATGTCTGTAGCCGGGATGAGGAGTGTGGGTGAAATGGAGCCATAACAGAGAGCAGCAGGGGAGGCGGTGTCGGAGGGTGTCAGCCATATTTCTGTGAGGCCGAGGAAGGCAAGATTGTGAGAGAGAAAAATGTCACAAATCACATGAAGCTTATTGCAGGTTGAGCGGGCATTCCAGAGTGCTCCAGAGAGAGGGAGCAGGGGGATGGGAGTCAAGGGCACGGGTTTTACATTAGAAAGATTGCGGTAGTTCATATAAGATAGGGAGTAGGAGGAGTTAGTAATGGGAAGTATTAGCTGAGGGGGTCCAGGATTGGGAAATATGTCACCAGAAGTGAGGAGAAGCAGAGAAAGGGAGAGCAGTTGGGAGAAAGAGAGTGGGCGACTTGTTTTATGTTTTATGACAGATTTTAGGTTGAGGAGCAGGTCAGCAGAGGAGGTCAGGTGGGGAGGAAAGAGGGAAGGGGAAATGATTATTTGGTTAGAGGGTGCTGGGATTTGGGGATAGCGAAGACGAGTGAGGGTTAGTGGAGCAAACACTGTAAGGGCATATGTAAACATGGTGAAGGAATAAGATGGTTTATTAGAAAAACTAGATCCAAGTAATAAGAAGTGCTTACTCAGCAGACATACCCAATAGAGACAGATACATAGTGTGGGGTCCTGACTTCTTCCGTGACTAACTGCCATAGAAATAACTGCAGCTTCTCGATACTTTAATTAACTGCCGTGATACTTTTGCTGCAGGGAGACGCATGCTAGACTCCACAAGCGTGCACCCCTTGGAATGCTACTAAATGTATAGGACTCAGTAGAGGATCAGGTGAGAGGGACTGTGGGAGCTGGTTTGGGGTAAATTAACAGTTGGAATAGCACACCAAGGGAGGTTAGATTATATCAAAGGCACTGGGCCTGGCTACATCCATATGCTGTAACGTCTTGCACCAGATAACATCTCCTGTGACCCCAGCATGGATACACAGCAGTAAGTATTGACTACAATGCAACAAATGAATTTAGCAAAGAGTCAGCAGGCATTGTTATATACCATTAAAGTAAATGTTGCAGGATGATAAGCAGCAGATGATAGCAAGCAGAGATTGTACCATTAAAGGAAATGTTGCAGGATGATATGCAGCAGATGACAGCAAGCAGAGATTGTACCATTAAAGGAAATGTTGCAGGAGGACAAGCAGCAGATGACAACAAGCAGAGATTGTACCATTAAAGGAAATGTTGCAGGATGATATGCAGCAGATGACAGCAAGCAGAGATTGTACCATTAAAGGAAATGTTGCAGGATGATAAGCAGCAGATGACAGCAAGCAGAGATTGTACTATAAAGGAAATGTTGCAGGATGATAAGCAGCAGATGACAGCAAGCAGAGATTGTACCATTCTGCAAATTCAGCGCACTGATCTGGGTCATTCTCGTTGAGATGCTGCAGCAGCTGGATTTTGTAAAGGTGCCATTTGTGGGTAGCTAATATCCGCCAAAGGAATGTTCGACTGATGCCAGATTGGCACTCTGAATTTGCAGAATGGGCAAAACAAAAATTTGAACAGGACCCTCAGTTTAAACAGAACATTATGTTCATTGATGAGTCAAACTTTATTGGGTGAGCCATTTATATGGATACACCTAAATAACATGGGAATGGTGACAGTTTTCTTGTGTACGGTGTCTTGCATTGAAATCTGCTGCAATGACCCGGGAACTGCGTTCCCCAGACATCAACACAATTTCTATCCACTCCTCACGTGTTAACCTCTGCAACATGTCAATAGCTGTAAACAAAGAGAAACTTGTAAATAAAGGTACCGTCACACTCAAAACTTTGCAAAGAGAACGACAACAATCCGTGACTTTGCAGCGTCCTGGATAGCGATCTCATTGTGTTTGACACGCAGCAGCGATCTGGATCCCGCTGTGCCATTGCTGGTCGGAGCTAGAAGTCCAGAATTTTATTTCGTCACCAGGTTGGCGTGTATCGTCATGTTTGACACCAAAAGCAACGACGCCAGCAACGAGCATAGGGCCCCTAGATGTGTGTCGGATCGGTACACTCCGGCTGTTTGACATGGAGCTAACAACCCTCGAGAACGAGAAGTGAGTCGCCGTTACGTCACTGGATCGCTCCTGCATTGTTCTGGAGTTGCTGTGTTTGACATCTCTACAGTGACCTAAACAGTGACGCTCCAGCGTTCTAGTTTAGGTCGGCTCGTTGTCTATATCGCTGCAGCGTCGCTGAGTGTGACGGTACCTTAACTCACAAAAGAATAAAGGTACATTAAAACCAAGCACACCATTGTTTTTCTTGTGAAATTCTCAATAAGTTTGATGTGTCACATGACCCTCTTCCCATTGAAAAAATAAAGTTGGTTCCAAAATAGCCGCCATGGTCACCACCCATCTTGAAAGTTTCCCCCCTCCCATATACTAATGTGCCACAAACAGAAAGTTGATATCACCAGCCATTCCCATTTTATTTAGGTGTATCCATATACATGGCCCACCCTGTTCAGGTAATGAGTGGAGGACAGAGGAGCCTCTTAGAGAAGACGTTACAGGTCTGTGAGGGCCAGAAATCTTTTATGTTTTTACGTGACTAAATACTTATTTTCCACCATAATTTGCAAAATAAATCTTGCCAAATCAGGCAAGATGATTTTCTGGATTTGTTTTCTCATTTTGACTCAGTTGTGGTCTACCTTTGATGTCAATTACAGGCCTCTCTCATGTTTTTAAGTGGGAGAACTTGCACAATTGGTGGCTGACTATATACTTTTTTTTCCCCACTGTATTTGCATTGGGAAATTTGACCCATGACTTGGACCAAATCCAACTTCATCCGAAGTCATATCTGTGAAAAACACAGATAGAACTGATACCTAAATTAGCCCTTAGAGACAGGCTAGTCATATATACCAAACTGTACACTACCGTTCCAAATTTTTGGGTCACCCAGACAATCTTGTATTTTCCATGAAAGCTCATACTCTTATTTATCAAATGAGTTGCCAAATTAATTAAAAATCTAGTCCAGACATTGACAAGGTTCGAGAAAAAGATTTTTATTTTAAATAATAATTTTCTTCTTTAAACTTTGCTGTTGTCAAAGAATGCTCCCATTGCAGCAATTACAGCATTGCAGACCTTTGGCATTCTAGCAGTTAATTTGCTGAGGTAATCTGGAGAAATTTCACCCCATGCTTCCAAAAGCCCCTGCAAACAAGTTGGTTTGGCTTGATGGGCACGTTTTGCATACCATACGGTCAAGCTGCTCCCACAACAGCTCAATGGGGTTGAGATCTGGTGACTGCGCAGGCCACTCCATTGCAGATAGAATACCAGCTGTCTGCTTCTTCCCTAAATAGTTCTTGCATAATTTGGAGGTGTGCTTTGGGTCATTGTCCTGTTATAGGATGAAATTGTCTCCAATCAAGCGCTGTCCACAGGGTATGGCATGGCATTGCAAACGGAGTGATAGCCTTCCTTATTCAAAATCCTTTTTAACTTGTAGAAATCTCCCACCTTACCAGCACCAAAGCAACCCCAGACCATCACATTACCTCCACCATGCTTGACAGATGGCATCAGGCACTCTTCCAGCATCTTTTCATTTGTTCTGCATCTCACAAATGTTCTTCTGTGTGATCCAAACACCTCAAACTTGGATTCGTCTGTCCATAACACTTTTTTCCAATCTTCCTCTGTCCAATGTCTGTGGTCTTTTGCCCATATTAATCTTTTCCTTTAATTAGCCAGTCTCAGATATGGCTTTTTCTTTGCCACTCTGCCCTGAAGGCCAGTATCCCGGAGTCGCCTCTTCTCTGTAGACGTTGACACTGGCGTTTTGCGTGTACTATTTAATGAAGCTGCCAGTTGAGGACCTGTGAGGCATCGATTTCTCAAACTACAGACTCTAATGTACTTGTCTTGTTGTTCAGTTGTGCAGCATTGAAGGCAATCTTCAGTTTCTTGGCAATCTCTCACATGGAATAGCCTTCATTTCTAAGAAACATACAAGCCAAAGCGGACTTACATGATACCAGCCGCAAGAAGAGAACCATATAATAGAATGTATATAAATCTTTATTCAATATTTATAAATAAAAACAGCAAGACCAAGCGATATCAAAAAACAAGGTATCCATAAAGAGAATGGCCAGATCACATCACCTTATATAAATCACAACTGTGTCAGCAATTATACTGACATATCTATGACCCTGCTAGGGAGCCTAATGTTGTGCATCAAAGCATCAAATACTGTTATAATTATCGTCTGCTGTAGATATGTAAAGGTAATGGTAGTCCATAAATACCCGGCCAACATGACCAAACATGTGTGGTTTCAATTTCCAAAATGCTAATGCTAACAATACCTTAAGCAGTGAGTCCCCAAGCATGCCAAATGGTGCAGTGTCTGACCCGATCAATTCTACCCTTTTGCGCCCCGATGCGCGTTTTGCCCAGAGCTTCTTCCGGGGGCATGTTTGGCCATGTTGGCCGGGTATTTCTGATGTGGATAGGGGGAATTGTGTATGGACTACCATTACCTTTACATATCTACAGCAGCGGATAATTATAACAGTCTTTAAGGCTTTGATGCACAACATTAGGCTCCCTAGCAGGGTCATAGATATGTAATGATAATTGGTGACACAGTTGTTTTTCCAACAAATTTTATTGATTTTATAAATTTAATAGAGGATAAGGGTAAAGGGTAAAGAAAAAAAGGTGAAAGGAAAAGAAATGACAGGCATACATATATATACTGTAGCTTACACAAACAGAAAACCACTGTAGCTTACTCAAACAGATTAAACGCAGCTCAGTATCAAACCTAATATAACTGTCGCTTCTCAATAAAAAAGTAAGTACGTTGTATGATGTATATAAGGGCCTGTCTTGTCTGGAATCACCTAAAAGTGATCCTAAGACTTTGTGGGGGCAAAGTACAGTTCATTCACAAGCCACAATTAAGGAATAAATGGAAAATCGCTTTTCTAGGAACTTGAATAATAAAGTTACCAACTTCAATAAATGTTGATTGTAGTACTTTTCACTTGGGACGTAGGTTTGATTTGGACATAGAAAGGAGACCAGGAGAGCCCACGGAGGAAACTATGCCGGCACATTTCAGGAAGTCAACTCCTTCCATTGGAGAAGAAATAGTAATTCGTTTAGATGCAAATTTAATTTGTCGTGTAGAGAACTTAGTCCAATTGTAGGGTATTCTGGCTTTTAGAAGCTCACGTGTAGTGGATTGAAATAATTTCCGCTTTTGCAGAGTTTCTTTAGATAGGTCTTTAAAAAAGGTTAAATGACTATACGGAGAAGAGAGGAATCTTGGCTGTTTTGATATACCCAGTAGTGTGTTTCTTACCCAGTTGGGGTAAAATGAGACAATAACATCTGTAGCAACATCAGATGGAAGAGCAGATGGCCAGCATACTCTAAAGGCCTTTTCAATTAAGTTTTCCCCTTTGACGTTAGGAATTAGATGAGAAATTAGCGAAGAAATGTAATCCCTTAACTGGAAGTTTTGGACCGACTTCGGAATCCCTCTGATCTTCACATTGTTTTTCCTTTAGAAGTCTTCCAAATTAGCTAGACTGTTTCTGAAGTTAGTAATATCCTTCTGGATGTTTTCCAATGAATCTGAGATTGTAGGGAGATCCTGCATTCCTTTAGTGTGTGAAGTCTCGTAAATTTTGTATGAGGAATTAATTCTGTGACATCGGAAGATGTGTTAGATGCCCCTTTAATATTTGAGAGTGTAGCATCAGCTATGTGTGAAAAAGTATCTTTAAAAAGTTTCTTGTTGAAAGTCTCGGATGCCTTAGCTGTATTCAAATGTGTAGAATCAACCAATTCTGTTTCGCTTTCAGAAGATATTTTTGAGTTGTCATCTTTAATAGAATCTTTTCTTAGAATATTCACCGATAATAAAAGGGCCTTGCACATGTTGATCATGAAATTTTGTGATGGATGATCCTCAGTGGCTCGTATATTGTCTATTAATGAATTATGAGAAGCGCATTGCCCTTCTAGTTCTCTTTGTACCAATTTTCCAGAATCATTTTTTTGTGGAAATTCTCCTATGGTTTTGGAATTTTCACAACTTTTTGAATCTTCTGAGGAAGGAAATGAATATGAATATAAGGATGAGATATCGAGATCCATGTCGTCGGATGAATAACCACCTATATAACCAAAAGAATCCATCTCTTCAAAAAATTCCTCAGAGTGAATACTCTCCAAATGCCCCAATAAGTTGAGGGACCCATTTGATTGATCCAAATTATTTTCTAAATCTTTATGAGATAAAGTCTATTCATCTTTGGAGAAGGTATTTATTGTTTCTTTAGCATATTAGGAGAGCAGGAAGCTACATTGGAAAACATCCCTTTAATTTTCTCCAAATTGTAGTCTCTGGTAATATGTATGGAATTAGAAAGGGTATCTTCTCCTAGTAAATAACCAAGTTGCAAACTTACATAATTCCCATTAGGTAACCGTTTGGCCCCGTTTAACTGTAGTTTAGTCATGTGTCCTTTAGTAGTGTTATAGCCCAATATATTAGGTGGTTGATGAGGAATTTTGGATTTAAGTATTGGTATTCTGCTTATATTATCAGATGGTCGGCGAGAAATGTCATTCCCGAGAACCTTTCTCTGTCTTCCTTCATTTTGTGTAAACAAGATAAAGTTCCACTCTGGGACATGCTGTATATGATGAGCCTCTGAGGATTCTCTCATTATCCTGTTAGAATGGAATTTCTTTGACAGGCTTCGCTGCTGCTTTGCAGCACTACCTTCCCCCTTTATAGCAGGAGTCTTTATTGATGTTCGACAGGTCTTCTTAGATCTATAAGGCTTTGATACCATTGGGTTTTGGCAGTGATCCAATTTATGAGGTAAATGTCCAGTCACTTTTACCTCAGGGGAAGGCTTCCGTCCGGTACCTCCCCGTCTCAGCAAAGGAAATTTTTTTGATGTGTCATCTTTTATCTTATTATTTCTCAGTCCAGGCATATTCTTACAGGTTTTAGGACCAAATATACCCCAAATAAGTAAGCTGAAGTAGCTGAAAATAGGGGATTATCAAGAGCTATGCAGAAGCACGTCTGCTCCTGTTCCCTGCAAACCACGCCCCCCAGTGACACAGTTGTGATATATATAAGGTGATGTGATCTGGTCATTCTCTTTATGGACACCTTGATTTTTTATATCGCTTGGTCTTGCTGTTTTATTTATAAAAATTAAATAAAGATTTATATACATTCTATTATATGGTTCTCTTCTTGCAGCTGGTACATTGTAAGTCCGCTTTGGATTGTATGTTGTTTTGAAGTGCCATAGCAATTTAACAAGGACATTTTTCGGTGTGTAAGTTTCATTTCTAAGGACAAGACTAGACTGTCGAGTTTCACATGAAAGTTCTTTTTTTCTGGCCAATTTGAGAGTTTAATGGAACAAACTCTCAAATCAGCCAAACTGTTTTCAGCTGTGCTAACATCATTGCACAAGGGTTTTCAAGGGTATTCTAACCATCCTTTAGCATTCTAACACAGTTAGCAAACACAAAGTTCCTTAACAACACTGGAGTAATGGTTGTTGGAAATGGGCCTCTATACACAATACAGACAAAAAGTTTGGATACACCTCACTTAAAGATTTTTCTGCATTTTCATGACTATGAAAATTGTAAACTTACACTGAAGGCATCAAAACTATGAATTAACACATGTGGAATTATATACTTAACAAAAAAGTGTGAAACAACTGAAAATATGTCTTATATTCTAGGTTTTTCAAAGTAGCCACCTTTTGCTTTGATGACTGCTTTGCACACTCTTGGCATTCTCTTGATGAGCTTCAAGAGGTAATCACCGGAAATGGTCCTCCAACAATTTTGAAGGAGTTCCCAGAGATGCTTAGCACGTGTTGGCCCTTTTGCCTTCACTCTGCGGTCCAGCTCACCCCAAACCATCTCGATTGGGTTCAGGTCTGGTGAGTGTGGTGGCCAGGTCATACTCCAAACTGGAGTTTGAGGAGGAGTCAATGTGCACAGACTGGATTCCTGCAATCCTTGGCGTTGGCATTACACGTACAGCGCCACTCGCCATGTCTCTACCCGGCTCCACAACATTGACCCAATGGGCAGTGAGGGAAAGGTATCGTCCCTGTCCATGGTGACTGGTCCACGCATCGGTGGTGAGGTGGACTTTGCTACTAACGGCGTTTAGTAGCGCATGTTTGATGTTTGCCTCCACATGCTTTTGCAGGGCAGGGACGGCTTGCCTGCTGAAATAAAAGCGGCTGGGCACATTGTACTGTGGGACTGCCAATGCCATCAAGTTACGGAAGCTGTCAGTCTCCACCAGCCTGAATGAGAGCATTTCCAGTGACAGAAGTTTGGCAATGCCTGCATTCAGAGCCTGTGCTCGTGGGTGGTTTGCCGAGAATACCTGCCTTTTCTCCCATACCTGTGCTACTGATGGCTGTAGACTGGGCAGGGAGTGTGAGGATGACTGGGAACGTGGTGCTGTGTTTGTGGAATTACACTACGTCTCTGGACAACAGTGCCAGAGGTTCTTCCATGGCGATCCTGGGAGGAAGCCAAACCAGCAGTGTGTGAGCTGGAGGAAGAGGCAACAACACGAGCTGAAGAGGTGGTAGGTGCCGCTGTAGGTTGGCCTAGGTCTTCAGTGTGTTTTTGTAACTCCACCGCGTGCTTGGTCCGCACATGTTTCCACATGTTTGAGGTATTGAGGTTGCTGACATTTCTACCTCGTTTGATTTTCTGACTACACAGCTTGCATTTGACAAAGCAAATGTCATCTGCAACTGTGTCAAAAAAGGACCAGGAAATGCAAGTCTTGGGAGCGCCCGCTTTGGCTTTTGGAAGAGGCATGCTCCTAATGGGTGCCGAAGTGGAGGCTCCAGGCGCCACAGTCTTCCCCCTCCCTCTCCCAGCCGTTCGATGAATCTCTTCCTCAGAGATGCTCCTACCACCTTCCTGTTCCTCACGCCATGATGGGTTTGTGGACCTCATCATCTACGCTACCCTCTGCCACCAACTGCTTCTCCTGGGTAGTCTCAGCAGCACAGTACGCACCAGAAACTGGCACCTGAGTCTCATCATCTGATGCGTACTGAGAAGTTGTAACCGGAGGCACTGTCCCACCAGCCTCTTCTGATTCAGAGAGACAAAGCTGTTGGGCATCACTGCATACAGCCTCTTCTTCTGATTCTCTAATGCTGCTTGGCTGGCCCCCTGTTTCCAAGCCAAGAGATTCAGAGAACAGAAGTAGAGATGGCTCCTGTCCTGGGCTCTCTGACTGCCTGGGCAATTTGGCAGGTGGTGAAGAGACAGATGGTTGCTCTTCAGTGCTCTGTGCCTGAGAGGATGTGGCACTAATTGAAGTCGATGTGTTAGCTGCCATCCATCCAACAACGGCTTCAATTTGATCGTCCCGCAGCAGCGGGGTACAGGGAGCTCCAACAAAGCTGCGCATGAAGGTCTGCTCCCTGCTGAAACTGGGGGATGATGAGTCACCGGTGCTCGCAGCTGGTGCAGAATCCCCACGTCCTCTCCCTGCTCCACGCCCACGTGCCTTACTCCCTGCCTTCTTCATCGTGATAGACTGAGTGATAAAGATAGGCAGAAAAGTACTAACTGCTTAGTGTGCTTATTCCTGAACAGCTGCTAACAGGTATAAGAAACACTTATTTTATGGAGTGTGGGCTAGACTTTATTATGTGCTTATGTGGCCAACACAACAGTAAAGTGGAGTGTTTGGTGCACTTTGGGTTTGTTTTGCAGAACAGACACTACAGAGTGAGTACAGTACTCACACACAGACCGTGCAGACAGCCGTGAACGGCGCTGCAAGGCAAAGAAAAGCTCCTCTATCTAATCCTATATAGTGTTTTTCCACAATCTAGCGTGATACGTATGGAAAGACACTAATAGGATATTATTGAAAAAAGGTGCAGCTGGCTGCACTAATTGCAATTTAGGACAATGGATTCAGCAGTATGAGGCAGTGACGCAATCTGAGCTGAACACAACCGGCTGTGACTGCGGACAGACTACAGAGTGAGCTGCACTCACACAGACCGTGCAGACAGCCGCAAAAGGCGCTGCAAGGCCAAACAAAGCTCCTCTATCTAATCCTATATAGTGATTTTCCACAATCTAGCAGGATACAGATGGAAAGCCACTAATATAGGATATATTTGAAAAAATGTTCAGCAGGCTGCACTAATTGCAAAAAAAAAAAGGTTTTAGCAGTATGAGGTAGTGAAGCACCCTGAGCTGACCACAACCGGCTATGGACAGACAGCAGAGTGAGCTGCACTCACACACACAGACCTTGCAGACAGCTGTGAACAGCGCTGCAAGGCAAAAGCAAGCCTGGATTAAGCACAATTAAGCAAATCACAATCTCTAAACTGGCCCTCAGTCAGAACACAGCGTCCTGTCCCTAACTGAATTCACAGCAGAGTGAGCGCAAAATGGCGGCGGCGACTTTTAAAGGGCGTCGTGACATCATTTCAGCAGCCAATCACACCCATGCCAGTAGTTACATGCCCACCATGCAGAACAGGATGTGCCCACACTTCAAATCATTCCTCATTGGCTGATTCATAAAAACCCGGGAGTTTGCATGATGGGAATTTCCGATTCCGGTTTCCAATACACTGAAAGTATCGGAACTCGGTATCGGAATTCCGATACCGCGAATATCGGCCGATACCCGATACTTGCGGTATCGGAATGCTCAACACTAGTCATCGGTGATAATCGTATAACCTGTACACTGACACTATATACAGAGCTACTGTGCATATTGTCACTAGTGATCACTGTATTACCTGCCCACTGACACTATATACACAGCTCCTGTGCATAATGTCACTAGTGATCACTGTATTATCTGTACACTGACACTATATACAGATCTCCTGTGTATAATGGCACTTACAGTAATATCAGTAATTTTTTTTATTAATAATCAGTATTGTAGTATTCGGGTATTATGTGGTGGTAATATTTGGTATGGTCATGATGTGATTGTATTTGTCCCTGTATATGGTATTACTTGGTCACTATGCGGTGGTAATATGTGGTCCTGCCATGGTGTGATGGTATTTGTCCCTTCTATGTGGTATTATTGGTCATTTAAAATAATGTATGTCACACATTCCCTTAAAGAAAAATAAAGAAAAATATATTTAGAAAGAGTCTTGGATATTTATTAATAATAATAATAATAATAATAATAATAACCTTCATTTTTATATAGCGCTAACATATTCCGCAGCGCTTTACAGTTTGCACACATTATCAGATTATTTCAAGAAATGTTTAAAGGGAACATGTCAGCAGGATTGTGCTGAGGAGCCTACAGACAGTGTCAGGTTGGCATCATACTATTGATCCGAATGATAACTAGGTTGATGAAATCCGTATTGTGGTTGTTGTTTAATCTTTTTTTTTTCAGTTTTCAGTTAATGAGATTCTCGTGCTCCAGGGCGGTCTGTGGTGGAGGTCTTTATGTGGTGCTCTTCTTATCTATTCGTACTGATGGCTTATGTCAGGTCACCCCCTATTTTACACAACGACTATAATATGCTTTGAAAAAAAAAATTCACATTCAGCAGGCAGGCGCCGGCGGTTTTCGAGAGAAAAAAAATTGTCTCCACCAAGATGGCGCCAGCGGCGCCTGCGCAGTAGCATCTACCAGCGATTCGATAGATGCTACTGCACAGGCGGGCCAATGCAATTTTGAGAGAGAATTGTATTTTTATCTGAATAAAGTTATATCAGCAAATAAAGTAATTAAATGCATATTAAAGATGTGATCTTACTGCATTTGATGATCTGGAGAATAGATCCCGGAGAATCAATCTTAGGATTATTGGTTTACCAGAATCTATTACCCGTAGCCAGCTTACAAGTATATGCACACTAGACCTACCAAAAACTCTGGGCATTAATACACCATTGAAAGTGAAACACGCTCACAGAATAGCCCACCACCACCACCTCTTCTGCTTATAAGCCTAGACCTGGTATTGTGAAATACCTGAACTGTGCAGACAAAGCGGACATCTTACAAAGGTACAGAAAATCCTCTCCACCTCAGTGCTAAATGGATATAGAGTGTTAATTTTCAGTGACTACTCGGTGGAAGTAACAAAGAAAAGATGCGCATTTAGGCAAGTCTCACACGTCCAGATAATTCCGGTACTGGAAAAATCGGTACCGGAATTATCCGTGTCCGTGTGCCCGTGTGTTTATGTGGCACACGAGCGGCACACATGTGCCGCCCGTGTGCCGACTGGGTACCACACGGAGCGTGCAGGAGACAGCGCTAGAGATAAGCGCTGTCCCCTGCATCTGGTGCTGAAGCCGCCATTCATATCTTCTCTCCAGCAGCGTTCGCTGGAGAGAAGATATGATAAATCCTTTTTTTTAAATTTTCTCGTGTTTAAAATAAAGATCCCTGTCCCCACCCCCCTCCCACCCCCTGTGCGCCCGCCCCCTGTTATTAAAATACTCACCCGGCTGCCTCGCAGCGTCCTCTACGCACCGCACCTTCTCCTGTATAAGCTTTCACATGGTGTCGCCCGTTACAGTGATGAATATGTGGCTCCACCCCTATGGGAGGTGGAGACGCATATTCATGACTGTAATGGGGACAGGGGGGTTGGGGACAGGGATCTTTATTTTAAACACGAGAAAAAAGAAAAAAAAGGATTTATCATATCTTCTCTCCAGCGAACGCTGCTAGAGAGAAGATATGAATGGCGTCTTCAGCACCACGTGGGGGGGACAGCACTTACTGTAGCGCTGTCTCCTGCACGGCACACGGACTGCACATGGACAGCGTCCGTGTGCGGTACGTGTTTTACACGGACCCATTGACTTTAATGGGTCCGTGTAATCCGTGCGCTCCCACGAACACTGACATGTCTCCGTGTTTTGCACACGGACACACGGTCCGTGAAAACACGCTGACATGTGCAGAGACACATTGATTTCAATGTGTCTACGTGAGTCAGTGTCTCCGGTACATGAGGAAACTGTCACCTCACGTACCGGAGGTGATCTAGTAAAGAAAAAAAATCAGCTTCTCATTACAATTCCCAGCGAATCTTAAAGTGTTTTCACCTGGAGGAAGAATACAAACATTTTCAGCACCAGAACAAGCATCAGACTTTCTTAAAGACATAGAAGATCTTCGCAAAGAAAACAGCATAAAACACCAGGTCCCATAAACCAGTAGGGGCAGTAATGATCTGATGGTGGTCCTTTCCACACATGAAAGTATAAAATAAAGACTCAGACACATCATTGAAAGTTTAAATAGTGTGAAGTTTATTATATGCTTTATATGTGCTGGTTAGCTCCCATCACTCACAAAGAGCGTACAGCAACACTCAGGACAGGAAAAACCCCTAGTGGTGGAAACCTGTAGGGAAACCATGGCTGCTGTACTGCCCTTCCTCCGGGCATACTAAGGGAGGTTACCACTATAAAATATAACAACTGTGAAAAAATAATTATGTGTAAAGTATACAGTGTGTCTATGTGTACAGCATATGGGGTGTCTGTGTGTATGTTGTCTGTGTATAGTGGGATGTGCATGTTCTGTGTGTGACTATTAAGAATACATAGTAACATAGTTATTAAGGTTGAAGGAAGACTTTAAGTCTAGTTCAACCCATAGCCTAACCTAACATGCCCTAACATGTTGATCCAGAGGAAGGCAAAAAAAAACCATGTGGCAAAGAGTAAGATCAACATTGGGGAAAAAAATTCCTTCCTGACCCCACATATGGCAATCAGACTAGTTCCCTGGATCAACGCCCTATCAAGGAATCTAATATATATAACCTGTAACATTATACTTTTTAAGAAGGGTGTCTGTGTGTGTGTGTGTGTATGTATGTATGTTGTCTGTGTACAGTGGGATGTGCATGTTCTGTGTGTGACTATTAAAGGGAACCTGTCACCCCCTAGGCGTTTTTGACGAAAAGAGCCACCTTGTGCAGCACTAATGCTGCATTCTGTCAAGGTGGCTCTTTTAGTTGGGGTCCCTTTCAATGCTGCAATACCCGTTTTTATAATTTGTCCTTCATACATATAGTTCCATCATTAATGTCCCCGGCGCCTGAGCTGTAAGTTTTTTTCGGGCATGCGCAGTTTGCGCTGCCCTTCGACTCCCATCACACGATGGGAACTTACAGCGCAGGCGCCAGGGACGTTAATGAAAGAAGTGGAGGCGGCCCTTGGCGCACGGAGTATTCAGTTATGGCTGGGAGGCGTTTGTGTCCGGGTGGAAAAGACAGGTATGAACGACAAATTATAAAAACGGATATTGCAGCGTTGAAAGGAACCCCAACTAAAAGAGCCACCTTGACAGAATGCAGCATTAGTGCTGCACAAGATGGTTCTTTTAGTTAAAAAAATGCCTTGGGGGTGACAAGTTCCCTTTAAGAATACTTCTCTCCTGTCTCCAGTTCTTCATCCGTCATGTCTTCTAGCTGTTCTTCTTGCAGGACCAGCAGCTCTGTTCCTCTTCCAGCCATGTTCTTCTCCTTCCAGGTCCAGCAGCTATGTTCCTCTTCCAGCCATGTTCATCTCCTTGTGGGTCCAGCAGCTCCTCTTCCATGCATTAGATATTCGCATCTTCCTCCTTCTTCAATGGAACGATGTTACAGAGAGAGCAGGGTAGGGCATTATTCCTCCTGAACCAACGAATTGCCCAGCTGTGATGGATATTCCTGTCTCTCTTCCATGCCCAGTGGTCAGGGTCTTGTGCCATGATCTAGAATGAAATAAGTGATTAGAATCAGAGTTTAAAGGGAATATATCACCATTAATCATAATTCAATTTGCATATATTTTAGACCTGATGATATTGATGTGATGACTGAAAAACCATGGCAGAATGCATAATTACTTATTAAAGTTTTCTCCCTTGACATTAAAACAAGCATTTCATGAGTCCAGCTATGGCTGCATTCATAAAATGCTCTACCTAACATAAGGATTACAAGACCATTTTGACATGGCTTTTCAAAGTAAGTACAACCACCCCATCAGGTCTAAGGGATTTATTTATGTATACTGTTTATATTGTGATACCTATTTACAGATCAGCTTTATATTATTATTGTTTATATTGCTAACCAGATCACAGGTGGCTCGATCCACCCAAGCCCGAAATCCCATCCTGGTGAGAAGAACATTGCGGAATTGTAGAAGTCGGTCCTTCGTCATGCTCCACGTCCATCTGAGGGCCCAGCGGTAGATCTCCTGTTGATATGGCACGTCTTCTTCAAACTGGTTGGCTAAAAACCTGGATGGAAGAAAAATGAATCCAAATAAATTAGAATCCACTTCAGAAGAAAATACAGAAATATAACAACAAATACAATTATCATGTATTTACATGAGTGGTAGAAAAGATATTTTGGTTTTACAATAAAATAAATTTATTTATAGACATAAATGTGTAATAATAAAAGAGACTCACAGAGCTGGAAAGAAGAAGGTTCCATATTCTGAAGATCGCAGTCCTGCTCTCCTGAAGTAAGTGAAGACCATGGCGAGGAGATACTAGAGGGAGGAGAAGCAGAGTTAGAGGGTATATATAATACAGAACATATATAGCTGTATATTCCTATGTGTGGTAATATCTGGCCACTATTACATAAGAATAAGCCCTTTATTTCCCTATGATGGATCTTCTCAAATCTGGATGACTTCTCATCCTTCACTACAATAATACCTTGTCCGAAATCTTAAGACAGCTGTCCCTGGCTAGAAAACGACTGATGTATTCTTCTTCTACAAAAATGAGAAAATAGAATTATTTCACTATGAACTTTGTAATGAAAACCTTTTTAATGCTATTAATGTTAAATTATTGGGGTTGTAGAGTTCTTCATTAATGATGGATTATCCTCAGGATAGCTCATCAATATCAGATTGGTGGAGATTTGGCCCCCGACACCCACTGATCAGATACTGAAGAATTGTCCTACAGATATGCCATCACTATTGAGGTGAAACCAAAGCCACGACACTGTTCACCACATAGTGACCGCTCCTGTCTGCTGCATCATACTAGGTATAATTATAGGAGGCTGAGGGAAAACACTTCCCTACATGTTTCTCTACCATTATACACATAAAATAGATTAATATAAAAATACATGTCATATAATCTAATACTTTATATCTGGAAAACCTTGTAATGTGCAATGAGTCTTACCAAGGAGTGCGGCGAAAGCTGCCCGCTCTTCTGGCTGGGGGATGTCATCTTCTGTCTTCCTCCTCTTGGCCACTTCCTGGGTGGCAGACAGTGAACTGTGGTAGAAGAGGTAGATAATATAGTATTAGGCCTCATGCACATGGTCGTACTATGGCTACACATAGCTCACTTACATCCTAATGGGTGTTCTCCTCATGGGGATCTGACATTAGTTTTGTGCTGTAAATGGTATGAATATGGGTAGTGATGATGTGTAATGGTCACTATGACTTGCCGGTGTAAGTGTATGGATTGTGATGACTGCAGTGATGTGACCTCATCTACTTACCACTCCTCTTCATACTGGGCGATCAGTTCTCTCTTCCGCTTCCTCATGGCCATCTTTACTCTTCTTCCTGGAAACATACAGAAAAAGGAAAAACCTGAATATGCAGAGAATGGCTCTGTCTATAGGATCCCTAGTAGAGTAATACTACCAACCTAATGTGTAACCCAAAACCTAACTACCACAGCCTGCATTACATGGGTTGCAGTATTGCAGCTTTTTTGACTTGTTTGGTGCTGAGTTGTAATACCCAACATAACCCATTGACAGAAGTGGCGCTGTAGCTAGTAAACAAAACAAACCCTATTTTCTACTTAAAGCACCACTCCAGCATTTTGTTTTGTTTGTACTACTGGAGTGGCACTTTTAATGTAAGCCCCCTGCCCACATTCTTCTACTTGGTGCCATCTTGTGCCTGTAGCTTCTGACTAGCTGCAAGTGAGAAGTTACGTAACAAGAGTTTAATGCAAATCTATGAGAGCCAGAACGAGGCTCTCATAGAGAGGTATTGAAAAGTGACGTCTGCGCCGCTCCATGAATCACTGGAGCTGATGGCCGGTCACAATTCACCGGAGACTGATAGGACCAACACTGGAAAAGGATGAAGGAGCGGCAGGTGACTATAAGACAAGTGTCAGGAGAATTACATAAAAAGCACCACTGCCGCGGTGCAGTATAAAAACCCGCTGCAGTGGTGCTTTAAAAAAACAAAATTATATAATCGGTCATTGATGCCCACCCTGATTGATTTCATGTGCTATGATAAGAAAAGACTACACATATCTACATTATACTGACTGCACTGTGACCCGCCATATAAACCTCTGCATATATCCGCTACCTCCCTGTATAGTGACTGATGATCCAGTACAATATTCCTCATATCTCCACTACATGTATGATATAACTATTATATACAGGCTAATAACGGCCAAGCACTTCTAAATATTGGATCTGGGAATTTCTAGGAGAAATATGTGGCCCCGTGTTTTTCAGATTAATATTTACACATCACTATCCACATTTTAAATATTTATTCAAGGTCACCAAATTTTATCCCATTTATCCATATTCTCCCCGTTATCCAGATTTGGGATTTATGGTGAAATCATTTGCGTTTGTATATGTGATTGCTTTCAGTATAGATCCCAACTGTCAGTATCTGGAAGGACATAAATCGGCAGTTTATTCATCACACGATGATTCCCACCTCTGTAGAGCGGCCGGGGGCGGTTGTCTCCCAATCAGCAGGTAACGATCCGGGTACAAATCCAAAAAGTGTCGCTTCTGAGAATCAATAAGGAGCCTGTCTTATCTCTAATAGAGCTATCGCAGACTGGCACCAACTGACGGTTTTTTTCTTTCTTTGAGTTCAAATCCTGCGATGCTATTGGTTGATGGTTGAGGCACGCGGCGCAAAATTTAAAGGGAAAGCGCATTCTAATAATGAATAAGGAGATACAGTGTATTACTTTTATATCTATATTTGAAGATTTCCTCTTTATTCCAATTAGTGTTATTTGGGGAAGTTATCATGTTATTCCATTTATTAACTGATGATTGGGAAATGGCAGCAGTGAAAGCCGCATGTAATAATGATGACACTAAAGTCGTGATGAGAGAAGTGTGATGTGTAACATGTTCACTAGATCGTCCACTGTGTATGGAGTAAGAGAATAAATGTCATCTGCTTTCTTGCTCCCTGTAAAGTCATTATTGAACCCCCTTAGCGGCAAGGTCAATTTTCATTTTTGCGTCTTTGTTCTTCCTCCATTTTCCCCAAACTCGCAACTTTTTTTTTGTTCTGTCCACATAGCCATATGAGGGCTTGTGTTGTGGAGGACAAGTTGCACTTTTGAATGACACCATTCATTTCACCACATAGTGTACAGGAAAACTTAAAACAATTCCAAGCGAGGAGAAATTGTAAAAATAAAAAAAGAATTCTGACATTGCTTTTAGGACTATAGGTTGCATTATTCTGTATGGACTATGGGGTGCATGATTCCAAATGTAGGACCATGGGGTGCACTATACTGTATGGACTATGGGGTGCATTATACTATACAGATGACCATGAGGTGCATTATACTGTATGGACTATTGGGTGCATGATTCCAAATGTAAGACCATGGGGTGCACTATACTGTATGGACTATGGGGTGCATTATACTATACAGATGACCATGAGGTGCATTATACTGTATGGACTATGGGGTGCATTATACTGTATTGACTATGCGGTGTATTAATTTGTGTGGATGACTATGGGGTGCATTATACTGTATAACATATTGGGTGTATTATGCTGTATAGACTATGGCGTGCATTTTACTGTATGGACTATGGGGTGCATTATACTACACAGAGGACAATGGGGTGCATTATACTATACAGAGGACTATGGATGCATTATACTGTATAAACTATGGGATGCATTATGCTGTATGGACAAGGTATTACATTATGTTGTATTGACTATGGAGTGCATTATACTGTATAGATGACTATGGGGTGCATTATGCTGCATAGACTATAGAATGCATTATACTATACAGAGGACAATGGGGTGCATTATACTATACAGAGGACTATGGTTGCATTATACTGTATAAACTATGGGATACATTATGCTGTATGGACAAGGTATTACATTATGTTGTATTGACTATGGAGTGCATTATACTGTATAGATGACTATGGGGTGCATTATGCTGTATAGACTATAGAATGCATTATACTATACAGAGGACTATTGGGTGCATTATGCTACACAGAGGACTATGGAATGCATTATCCTATATAGAGCTTGGGGTGCACTATACTATACAGATGACTATGGGGTGTATTATACTGTATAGATGACTATGGGGTGCATTATGCTGTATAGACTATGGGATACATTATACTATACAGAGGTCTATGGGGTGCATTGTAATGCATAGAGTATAGGGTGCATTATACTACACAGAGGACTATGGGATGCATTATCCTATATAGAGCTTGGGGTGCATTATAATATACAGAGGAGTATGGGGTGTATTACACTGTAAGGATCATGTGGTGCATTATACAGTGTTGAGGACCGTGCAGTGCATTATACTGTATGTATGGTTGTCTGAGGATCACAGTTGGGCGATCATATGATGTAGGGGTCATCATACTTTTCTGGGTGAGTTGTGGTGTGGGGTACAGTAGGGTCATCATACTGTGCGTGTGGAGGGTACTGTGGAGGAATTCCCTGTGGTGGTATCTTAGGGTCTGTGGGGCACTTTTGTTGATATCATACTTTGAGTGCAATGATAGGAGGAATATTAGAGGGCACACAGTACCAAACAGTATGTGCAAAAATATGGACATATACGGAAGCAGTGGCTCAGCATTGTGGTATCAGCTGGATTTTAACCCTTTAACATCCTAACAAAAAATATGTTTCCAAAATTGTGCTGATGTAAAGTAGACATGTGGGAAATGTTATTTATGAACTATTTTGACATAACTCTCTGATTTAAGTGTACAAAAATTAAAAGTTTGAAAATTGCAACATTTCCTTTTTTTCATAAATAAAAGCAAGTTAATTCGAAGAGATTTTACCACTAACATGAAGTACAATATGTCATGAAGAAACAATCTCAGAATCAGTGGGATACATGAAAGTGTTCCAGAGCTATAACTTCATAAAATGAGAGTGGACAGAACTGTAAAAAGTGGCTTGGTCATCAGGTACCAAATTGAAACCAAATTTAGAAACATTTATGCCCATAAAGGATCTCCATTTGTGGAATAATTTGTTGACTTTTCGTTTTGTCTCTCTAAGTCTAATTTTCCATATACCACTAGAGTTTTTGGAGTATTTCTCATTTCAGACACTTTAGGTACGTCTTCCTTTAGCCAGTATCGAAGTATGCGCTTTTTGACTACAAGAAGAGCTAAGTGTATTATTTGAGTGGATACAATTCTATGAAATAAACAAGCTAGGGGAGTATTTGAGTCTTTGATTTTCCAAATTTTATCAATATATCCAAGAGCCTCAGCAAGTGTTAACTGTGCAGCCAGCTCTTCCAGGCACCAACTAGCGGTGTTAGAGCCCAGGGACAGCAGGAGGAGCTGAGTGTAGGCCGAGGCCTACTTGGATCAAGTTGAAAGTGAACCTTTAACAACCCATGCGTTAGCAACTGAAAGAGCCAACTTGTGCAGCGCTAATGGTGCACAAGGACAAGGTGGTTCTTTTAATTATGCTCCTTGCACATGGTGAACTAAACACTTATAAAATGTGTCCCCTGATACCGTGATACCATCCCACAGGTGGTACTTTCCGTCGTGATGAGACACAGCACAGCCGGCATTCACACCCCCATGGCGCCGGGCGCCACCTCATCAGCGTTGCTTGACTCTGTCACGGAGCCCGCGCTGTTATGTTAAACCCTGGCCATGCGCAGTGAGCGCTGCCCGTCTTCCAACATCATTTGGTGTCATGCTAACTGTGCCTGTGCGGCCGCACCGCCCGAGAAACCGCCTCGCAGTGTCTTCTGATTTAGTCCCACTGCAGGGCTGGGATTCCTGGGCATGCGCAGTGCATATCTTCGCCTCTCACTACTCTCCATCCACCTTCTTCAGAGTGTGCGGCGTCACGGCCGTGGCATGGGAATTGGGATCAGCTGACGCCACACTGTCTGTAGAAGGCGGAGGGAGAAGAGGGAGAGGCGAAGATATGCACTGTGCATGCCCAGGAATCCCAGCCCCACAGTGTGACAAAATCAAAAGACACTGCGGGGCGTGATCTCTCACAGCGCGCCTGCACAGGCACAGTCAGCATGACATCAAATGATGGCAGAAGATGGGCTGCGCTAACTGTGCATGCCCAAGGTTAAACATAACAGCGCAGGCTCCGGGACAGATGCAAACAATGCTGAGGAGGCGGCGCTCGGCACCATGGGGGTATAAATGTCGGCTGTGCTACGTCTCAAAGCAAAGGAAAGTCCCACCTACGGGAAGGTTTCATGGTATGAGGGGACACATATTTTATAAGTGTTAAGTGCAGCGTGTGCAAAAAGCAGAACTAAAGGAGCCACCTGTTCCTTCTGCAGCATTTGTGCTACACAAGGTGGCTCTTTCAGTTACAGACGCCTGGGGGGCCAGATACACAGCAGGGGATCAGCAGACATTACTGAAACCCAATAACACTGTGTCATGTGTTGTCTGTGCAGCTGGCACTTCTGGGCAGCAACTGGCGGTGTTGGAGCCCAGGGATTAAAGTTCAGGTGGTTGAAACATGAACACAGCTAGAGACTTGGATAGTGTTGGCAACCAATTACTTAATCGGTAAGAGGAGTGGCAAATTCCTGTGAGATCCATGCCTTGTTCATTTTCAAAAATGTAAGCCAGTCAACGTTATCGGATGATAGTCGCATGCGACGGTCTGTTAGTACACCACCTGCAGCACTAAAGACGCGTTCCGATAATACACTGGCAGCAGGGCAAGCCAGCACCTCCAATGCATACTGGCTAAGCTCTGGCCATGTATCCAGCTTAGAGACCCAAAACTTCTAGGAGTTCGCTGAGAGTACAAGACATGTAGTCTGTCACCATCTGACGGAAACATGGCCTCCTGCTGACTGCATCCGTCACCGTCAGTGATGGTGTAGACATTTGTGGTGGGCACACAAAACTTTGCCACTGTTGGAACAGACTGGTCTTGGCTTGTGCTGGGCCACTGCTCCTGCAACCTCTTTGTGCAGAGATTCCTCCACTGCCTCTACGCACAGAGCTGCTTTGTAAAGCACTAGCAGTAGCAGGCGCAGCACTTCTCTCGATTGGACTGGAGGAGATAATGGACTGCACCAGTGTGTCTTGGTACAGCCGCATTTTACGCTCCCGCTGCAACGGTGGTATGAGGGTTTGCAAATTGTCCCTGTAGCGCGGGTCGAGGAGGGTGTACACCCAACAATCAGCCGTGGTAAGAATGTGGTCGTTTCTCAGGCACTGCAGCATGAAATCAACCATGTGCTGCAGATTGCCAACTGGCCAAGAAACGCTGCCCCCTGCTTGAGGCGTGATGTCTGCCTGCTCTGCATCAACCCAACCTTGCTCTACATACTGACTACTGGAGATTTGTGTAACTCCCTCCCCTGGAAAGATGTCTTCCTCCTCCATTGACTACTCCTCATCCTCCTCACAAAAGGTCCCCTGCCGATTCCTTTGTGAGGAACCATGTCGTGCAGACTGTCCAGAAGCCGATGGCATTTCTGACTCCTCATCCTCAACCTCTTCTACCACCTCATCCCTTAGCGCTTGCAGGGTTCTTTCAAGCAGGCAGATAAGGGGGACAGTCATGCTGACTAGTGCATCATCTGCACTCGCCATCCGCGTGGATTCATCAAAGGCCCGCAAAACCTGGCAGATGTCCTTCATAGTGGCCTACTCAGTGGTTGTGAAGTCTGAACGGCGCGCACTGCAACTTTTTTGCGCCTGATGCAGCTGGTACTCCATTACTGCTGGCTGCTGCTCACACAACCGCTCCAACATATGTAACGTGGAATTCCACCTAGTGGGGAGGTCACATATGATGCGATGTTCCGGAAGACAGAATCGGCACTGCAGATTTGCAATGCGCGATCTGGCCGTGCTGGAACGCCGCAAGTGAGCACACTCAAGGCGGACCTTGTGCAGCAGTGCATCAAGATCCGGATAGTCCCTCAGAAAACTCTGCACAACCAAATTGAGCACATGTGCCAGACATGGGATGTGAGTGAGGTTGCCAAGGGCCAGAGCTGCCACCAGATTTCGGCCATTGTCACACACTACCATGCCTGTCTGGAGATTCGCTGGCGCAAACCACTTGTCGCTCTCAGAATTGATGGCATTCCAGAGCTCCTGCGCTGTGTGGCTTCGATTCCCCAAAGAAATTAATTTAAACACGACCTGTTGACATTTGGCCACAGCTGTGCTCATATCAGTTGTAACAGGTAAGCGTTCACGGGTCAAGGTGGAGGTAGACCGTGACGGCTCCTGCAGCGATGATTCTGAGGAACTGGAGTATGAGGAGGAGTCAATGTGCACAGACTGGATTCCTGCAATCCTTGGCGTTGGCAGTACACGTACAGCGCCACTCGCCATGTCTGTATTCGACTCCACAACATTGACCCAATGGGCAGTGAGGGAAAGGTATCATCCCTGTCCATGGTGACTGGTCCACGCATCGGTGGTGAGGTGGACTTTGCTACTAACGGCGTTTAATAGTGCATGTTTGATGTTTGCCTCCACATGCTTTTGCAGGGCAGGGACGGCTTGCCTGCTGAAATAAAAGCGGCTGGGCACATTGTATTGTGGGACTGCCAATGCCATCAAGTTACAGAAGCTGTCAGTCTCCACCAGCCTGAATGAGAGCATTTCCAGTGACATAAGTTCGGCAATGCCTGCATTCGGAGCCTGTGCTTGTGGGTGGTTTGCCGAGAATGCCTGGCTTTATTCCCATACCTGTGCTACTGATGGCTGTAGACTGGGCAGGGAGTGTGAGGATGACTGGGAACGTGGTGCTGTGGGTGGAATTACACTGGGTCTCTGGACAACAGTGCCAGAGGTTCTTCCATGGCGATCCTGGGAGGAAGCCAAACCAGCAGTGTGTGAGCTGGAGGAAGAGGCAACAACACAAGCTGAAGAGGTGGTAGGTGCCGCTGTAGGTTGGCCTAGGTCTTCAGTGTGTTTTTGTAACTCCACCGCGTGCTTGGTCCGCACATGTTTCCACATGTTTGAGGTATTGAGGTTGCTGACATTTCTACCTCGTTTGATTTTCTGACTACACAGCTTGCATTTGACAAAGCAAATGTCATCTGCAACTGTGTCAAAAAAGGACCAGGCACTGCAAGTCTTGAGAGTGCCCGCTTTGGCTTTTGGAAGAGGCATGCTCCTAATGGGTGCCGAAGTGGAGGCTCCAGGCGCTGCAGTCTTCCCCCTCCCTCTCCCAGCCTTTCGGGGAATCTCTTCCTCAGAGCTGCTCCCACTACCTTCCTGTTCCTCACGCCATGATGGGTTGAGGACCTCATCATCTACGCTACCCTCTGCCACCAACTGCTTCTCCTGGGTAGTCTCGGCAGCACAGTATGCACCAGAAACTGGCAGCTGAGTCTCATCATCTGATGCGTACTGAGAAGTTGTAACCGGAGGCACTGTCCCACCCGCCTCTTCTGATTCAGAGAGACAAAGCTGTTGGGCATCACTGCATACAGCCTCTTCTTCTGATTCTCTAATGCTGCTTGGCTGGCCCCCTGTTTCCAAGCCAAGAGATTCAGAGAACAGAAGTAGAGATGGCTCCTGTCCTGGGCTCTCTGACTGCCTGGGCAATTTGGCAGTTGGTGAAGAGACAGATGGTTGCTCTTCAGTGCTCTGTGCCTGAGAGGATGTGGCACTAATTGAAGTCGATGCGTTAGCTGCCATCCATCCGACAACGGCTTCAATTTGATCGTCCCGCAGCAGCGGGGTACGGCGAGCTCTAACAAAGCTGCGCATGAAGGTCTGCTCCCTGCTGAAACTGGGGGATGATGAGTCACCGGTGCTCGCAGAGGGCGCAGAATGCCCACGTCCTCTCCCTGCTCCACGCCCACGCCCACGTGCCTTACTCCCTGCCTTCTTCATCTTGATAGACTGAGTGATAAAGATAGGCAGAAAAGTACTAACGGCTTAGTGTGCTTATTCCTGAACAGCTGCTAACAGGTATAAGAAACACTTATTTTATGGAGTGTGGACTAGACTTTATTATGTGCTTATGTGGCCTACACAACAGTAAAGTGGAGTGTTTGGTGCACTTTGGGTTTGTTTTGCAGAACAGACACTACAGAGTGAGTGCAGTACTCACACACAGACCGTGTAGACAGCCGTGAACGGCGCTGCAAGGCAAAGAAAAGCTCCTCTATCTAATCCTATATAGTGTTTTTCCACAATCTAGCGTGATACGTATGGAAAGACACTAATAGGATATTATTGAAAAAAGGTGCAGCTGGCTGCACTAATTGCAATTTAGGACAATGGATTCAGCAGTATGAGGCAGTGACGCACTCTGAGCTGAACACAACCGGCTGTGACTGCGGACAGACTACAGAGTGAGCTGCACTCACACAGACCGTGCAGACAGCCGCGAACGGCGCTGCAAGGCCAAACAAAGCTCCTCTATCTAATCCTATATAGTGATTTTCCACAATCTAGCAGGATACAGATAGAAAGCCACTAATATAGGATATATTTGAAAAAATGTGCAGCAGGCTGCACTAATTGCAAAAAAAGAAAGGATTTAACAGTATGAGGTAGTGAAGCACCCTGAGCTGACCACAACCGGCTGTGGCTATGGACAAACAGCAGAGTGAGCTGCACTCACACACACACAGACCTTGCAGACAGCTATGAACAGCACTGCAAGGCAAAATCAAGGTGAACACACAGCGGTTGCTAATTTAGCCTGGATTAAGCACAATTAAGCAAATCGCAATCTCTAAACTGGCCCTCAGTCAGAACACAGCGTCCTGTCCCTAACTGAATTCACAGCAGAGTGAGCGCAAAATGGCGGCGGCGACTTTTAATGGGCATCGTGACATCATTTCAGCAGCCAATCACAGCCATGCCAGTAGTTACATGCCCACCATGCAGAACAGGATGTGCCCACACTTCAAATCATTCCTCATTGGCTGATTCATAAAAACCCGGGAGTTTGCATGATGGGAATTTCCGATTCCGGTTTCCAATACACTGAAAGTATCGGAACTCGGTATCGGAATTCCGATACCGCGAATATCGGCCGATACCCGATACTTGCGGTATCGGAATGCTCAACTCTAGTCATCGGTGATCATCGTATAACCTGTACACTGACACTATATACAGAGCTACTGTGCATATTGTCACTAGTGATCACTGTATTACCTGCCCACTGACACTATATACACAGCTCCTGTGCATAATGTCATTAGCGATCACTGTATTATCTGTACACTGACACTATATACAGATCTCCTGTGTATAATGGCACTTACAGTAATATCAGTAATTTTTTTTATTAATAATCAGTATTGTAGTATTCGGTTATTATGTGGTGGTAATATTTGGTATTGTCATGATGTGATGGTATTTGTCCCTTCTATGTGGTATTATTGGTCATTTAATATAATGTATGTCACACATTCCCTTAAAGAAAAATAAAGAAAAATATAGTTAGAAAGAGTCTTGGATATTTAATAATAATAATAATAATAATAACCTTCATTTTTATATAGCGCTAACATATTCCGCAACGCTTTACAGTTTGCACACATTATCAGATTATTTCAAGAAATGTTTAAAGGGAACCTGTCAGCAGGATTGTGCTGAGGAGCCTACAGACAGTGTCAGGTTGGCATCATACTATTGATCCGAATGATAACTAGGTTGATGAAATCCGTCTTGTGGTTGTTGTTTAATCTTTATTTTCAGTTTTTAATTAATGAGATTCTCGTGCTCCAGGGCGGTCTGTGGTGGAGGTCTTTATGTGGTGCTCTTCTTAGCTATTCGTACTGATGGCTTATGTCAGGTCACCCCCTATTTTACACAACGACTAGGGTTGAGCGAAACGGATCGTTCATTTTCAAAAGTCGCCGACTTTTGGCAAAGTCGGGTTTCATGAAACCCACCCCGACCCCTATGTGGGGTCGGCCATGCGGTACGCGACTTTCGCACCAAAGTCGCGTTTCAATGACGCTAAAAGCGCCATTTCTCAGCCAATGAAGGTGGACGCAGAGTGTGGGCAGCGTGATGACATAGGTCCTGGTCCCCACCATCTTAGAGAAGGGCATTGCAGTGATTGGCTTGCTGTCTGCGGCGTCACAGGGGCTATAAAGAGGCGTTCCCGCCGACCGCTATCTTACTGCTGCTGATCTGAGCCTAGGGAGAGGTTGCTGCTGCTTCGTCAGAAGCAGGGATAGCGTTAGGCAGGGTCCATTAACCACCAAACCGCTTGTGCTGTAGCGATTTCCACTGTCCAACACCACCTTTGTTTGCAGGGACAGTGGAAGCTACATTTTTTTTCCTCAGCGCTGTAGCTCATTGGGCTGCCCTAGAAGGCTCCCTGATAGCTGCATTGCTGTGTGTACGCCGCTGTGCAAACCAACTGCTTTTTTCAAAGCACAAATCCTGTTGTTCCTTCCTTTCTGCACAGCTATCTTTTTTGTTTGTCCACACTTTTTATTTAATTTGTGCATCAGTCCACTCTTTATTGCTGCCTGCCATACCTGGCTGAGATTACTGCAGGGAGATAGTAATTGTAGGACAGTCCCTTTTTTTTTTTTTAATTCTCCCTAAAAAAATAAGTTGTGGGAGATTAAGATTGGCATTTCTGCTAGAGTGCCATCCCTGTGTGTGCCATCTCTCTCACATAGTGGGCCATAGAAAGCCTTTTTATTTTTCTGTTTTTTTTTTGGGGGGGTTTATAAATTCTCCCTGAAAAAAAAAAAACAGTGGGAGATTAATATTGGCCTTTGGGCTTGTGTGCCAGTCCTGAGTGTGCCATCTCTCTTTCAAATAGTGGGCCATAGAAAGCCTATTTATTTTTATTTTTTTTAAAATTTGGTTTCTAAATTCTCCCTGAAAAAATAACAAAAATCCGTGGGAGATTAACCCCTTCATGACCATGGGATTTTTCGTTTTTCCGTGTTCGTTTTTCACTCCCCTCCTTCCCAGAGCCATAACTTTTTTATTTTTCTGTCAATTTGGCCATGTGAGGGCTTATTTTTTGCAGGACGAGTTGTACTTTTGAATGACATCATTGGTTTTAGCATGTCGTGTACTAGAAAACGGGAAAAAAATTCCAAGTGCGGTGAAATTGCAAAAAAAGTGCAATCCCACACTTGTTTTTTGTTTGGCTTTTTTGCTAGGTTCACTAAATGCTAAAACTGACCTGTCATTATGATTCTCCAGGTCAATACGAGTTCGTAGACACCTAACATGACTAGGTTATTTTTTATCTAAGTGGTGAAAAAAAATTCCAAACTTTGCTAAAAAAAAAAAAAAAAAATTGCGCCATTTCCGATACCCGTAGCGTCTCCATTTTTCGTGATCTGGGGTCGGTTGAGGGCTTATTTTTTGCGTGCCGAGATGACGTTTTTAATGATAGCATTTCAGTGCAGATACGTTCTTTTGATCGCCCGTTATTGCATTTTAATGCAATGTCGCGGCGACCAAAAAAACGTAATTCTGGCGTTTTTAATTTTTTTCCCGCTACACCGTTTAGCGATCAGGTTAATGCTTTTTTTTAGTTGATAGATCGGGCGATTCTGAGCGCGGCAATACCAAATATGCGTAGATTTTATATTTTTTTAATTGATTTATTTTGATTGGGGCGAAAGGGGGGTGATTTAAACTTTTATATTTTTTTTATTTTTTTCACATTTTTTTTACTTTTTTTTTTTACTTTTGCCATGCTTCAATAGCCTCCATGGGAGGCTAGAAGCTGGCACAGCACGATCGGCTCTGCTACATAGCAGCGATCTGCTGATCGCTGCTATGTAGCAGAATTGCACGTGTGCTGTGAGCGCCGACCACAGGGTGGCGCTCACAGCGACGGGCGATCAGTAACCATAGAGGTCTCAAGGACCTCTATGGTTACAATGGAGACGCATCGCCGACCCCCGATCATGTGACGGGGGTCGGCGATGACGTCATTTCCGGCCGCCCGGCCGGAAGCGGTAGTTAAATGCCGCTGTCTGCGATTGACAGCGGCATTTAACTAGTTAATAGGTGCGGGCAGATCGCGATTCTGCCCGCGCCTATTACGGGCACATGTCAGCTGTTCAAAACAGCTGACATGTCCCGGCTTTGATGCGGGCTCACCGCGGAGCCCTGCATCAAAGCAGGGGAGCCGGCATCGGACGGTATTGTACGTCCGAGGTCAGAAAGGGGTTAATATTGGCCTTTCTGCTTGTGTGCCAGTCCTGACTCCTGGGTGTGCCATCTCTCTCTCTCTCAAATAGTGGGCCATAGAAAGCCTATTTTTTTTTTATTATTTGGTTTCTAAATTCTCCCTGAAAAAATAAAAATAAATCAGTGGGAGATTAATATTGGCCTTTCTGCTTGTGTGCCACTCCTGACTCCTGGGTGTGCCATATCTCTCTCTCAAATAGTGGGCCATAGAAAGCCTATTTTTTTTTTATTATTTGGTTTCTCTTTTCTCCCTGGAAAAATAAAAATAAATCAGTGGGAGATTAATATTGGCCTTTCAGCTTGTGTGCCAGTCCTGACTCCTGGGTGTGATATCTCTCTCTCTCTCTCAAATAGTGGGCCATAGAAAGCCTATTTTTTTTTTTTATTATTTGGTTTCTAAATTCTCCCTGAAAAAATAAAAATAAATCAGTGGGAGATTAATATTGGCCTTTCTGCTTGTGTGCCACTCCTGACTCCTGGGTGTGCCATCTCTCTCTCTCAAATAGTGGGCCATAGAAAGCCTATTTTTTTTTTATTTGGTTTCTAAATTCTCCCTGGAAAAATCAAAAAAAATCAGTGGAAGATTAATATTGGCCTTTCAGCTTGTGTGCCACTCCTGACTCCTGGGTGTGCCATCTCTCTCTCTCAAATAGTGGGCCATAGAAAGCCTATTTTTTTTTTTTATTTGTTTTCTAAATTCTCACTGAAAAAATAAAAAAAAATCAGTGGGAGATTAATATTGGCCTTTCTGCTTGTGTGCCACTCCTGACTCCTGGGTGTGCCATCTCTCTCTCTCAAATAGTGGGCCATAGAAAGCCTTTTTTTTTTTATTTGGTTTCTAAATTCTCCCTGAAAAAATAATTTTTTTTAATTTGGTTTCTAAATTGTACCCTGAAAAAATCAATATTTTTTATTTGGTTTCTAAATTCTCCCTGAAAAAATAAAAAAAAACAGTGGGAGATTAATATTGGCCTTTCTGCTTGTGTGCCACTCCTGACTATTGGGTGTACCATCTCTCTCTCTCAAATAGTGGGCCATAGAAAGCCTATTTTTTTTTTTTATTATTTGGTTTCTAAATTCTCCCTGAAAAAATAAATTTTTTTAATTTGGTTTCTAAATTCTCCCTGAAAAAATCAATATTTTTTATTTGGTTTCTAAATTCTCCCTGAAAAAATAAAAAAAAGCAGTGGGAGATTAATATTGGCCTTTCTGCTTGTGTGCCACTCCTGACTCCTGGGTGTTCCATCTCTCTCTCTCTCAAATAGTGGGCCATAGAAAGCTTATTTTTTTTTTTTTTTTATTTGGTTTCTCTTTTCTCCCTGGAAAAATAAAAAAAAATCAGTGGGAGATTAATATTGGCCTTTCAGCTTGTGTGCCAGTCCTGACTCCTGGGTGTGCCATCTCTGTTATGACCTGGTGGTAAGGACAATAATGGACCTGGTGGTTAAGAGCACACGGAATGACCTGATAGTTACTAATAATATAGGACGAGCTCTGAGACGTGGGAACTCTGCTGACCGAAATCCCTAATCCTGTCACACACACTAGAAATAGCCGTGGATTGCTCCTAACGCTCCCTATGCAACTCGACACAGCCTAAGAAACTAGCTAGCCCTAGAGATAGAAAAATAAAGCCTACCTTGCCTCAGAGAAATTCCCCAAAGGAAAAGGCAGCCCCCCACATATAATGACTGTGAGTAAAGATGAAAATTACAAACACAGAGATGAAATAGATTTAGCAAAGTGAGGCCCGACTTACTGAACAGACAGAGGATAGGAAAGGTAACTTTGCGGTCAGCACAAAAAAACTACAAAAAGACCACGCAGAAGGCGCAAAAAGACCCTCTGCACCGACTCACGGTGCGGAGGCGCTCCCTCTGCGTCCCAGAGCTTCCAGCAAGCAAGAAAAAATTCAAAATAGCAAGCTGGACAGAAAAATAGCAAACCAGAGAAAAACAAGCAGCAACTTAGCTTCTGCTGGGAAGACAGGTCACAAGAACGATCCAGGAGAGAACTAGACCAATACTGGAACATTGACAGGTGGCATGGAGCAATGATCTAAGTGGAGTTAAATAGAGCAGCCAGCTAACGAATTAACCTCGTCACCTGTGGAAGGAAACTCAGAAGCCGCAGCTCCACTCACAACCACCAGAGGAAGCCCATGGACAGAACCAGCCGAAGTACCATTCATGACCACAGGAGGGAGCTTTACAACAGAATTCAAAACAGTACCCCCCCCTTGAGGAGGGGTCACCGAACCCTCACCAGAGCCCCCAGGCCGACCAAGATGAGCCAAATGAAAGGCACGAACCAGATCGGCAGCATGAACATCGGAGGCAAAGACCCAGGAATTATCTTCCTGACCATAACCCTTCCACTTGACCAGGTACTGGAGTTTCCGTCTCGAAATACGAGAATCCAAAATCTTCTCCACCACATACTCCAACTCCCCCTCAACCAACACCGGGGCAGGAGGATCAACGGATGGAACCACAGGCGCCACGTAACTCCGCAACAATGACCTATGGAATACATTATGGATGATAAAAGAAGCTGGAAGGGTCAAACGAAACGACACAGGATTGAGAACCTCAGAAATCTTATACAGACCAATGAAACGAGGCTTAAACTTAGGAGAGGAAACCTTCATAGGAACATAACGAGACGACAAACAAACCAAATCCCCAACACGAAGTCGGGGACCCACACAGCGCCGGCGGTTAGCGAAACGTTGAGCCTTCTCCTGGGACAATGTCAAATTGTCCACCACATGAGTCCAAATCTGCTGCAACCTATCCACCACAGTATCTACACCAGGACAGTCCGAAGACTCAACCTGACCTGAAGAGAAACGAGGATGGAAACCAGAATTGCAGAAAAACGGCGAAACCAAAGTAGCCGAGCTGGCCCGATTATCAAGGGCGAACTCAGCCAAAGGCAAAAAGGACACCCAATCCTCCTGATCAGCAGAAACAAAGCATCTCAGATATGTTTCCAAAGTCTGATTAGTTCGTTCGGTTTGGCCATTTGTCTGAGGATGGAAAGCCGAGGAAAAAGACAAATCAATGCCCATCCTAGCACAAAAGGCTCACCAAAACCTCGAAACAAACTGGGAACCTCTGTCCGAAACGATGTTCTCCGGAATGCCATGTAAACGAACCACATGCTAGAAAAACAATGGCACCAAATCAGAGGAGGAAGGCAATTTAGACAAGGGTACCAAATGGACCATCTTAGAGAAGCGATCACAAACCACCCAAATGACCGACATCTTTTGAGAGACAGTGAGATCCGAAATAAAATCCATAGAGATATGCGTCCAGGGCCTCTTCGGGACCGGCAAGGGCAAAAGCAACCCACTGGCATGAGAACAGTAGGGCTTAGCCCGAGCACAAGTGCCACAGGACTGCACAAAAGAACGCACATCCCGCGACAAAGACGGCCACCAAAAGGATCTAGCCACCAAATCTCTGGTACCAAAGATTCCAGGATGACCAGCCAACACCGAACAATGAACCTCAGAGATAACTCTACTAGTCCATTTATCAGGGACAAACAGTTTCTCCGCTGGGCAACGGTCAGGTCTATCAGCCTGAAATTTTTGCAGCACCCGCCGCAAATCAGGGGAGATGGCAGACAAAATTACCCCCTCTTTGAGAATACCCGCCGGCTCAGGAACACCCGGAGAGTCGGGCACAAAACTCCTTGACAGGGCATCAGCCTTCACATTCTTAGAGCCTGGAAGGTACGAAACCACAAAATCAAAACGGGAGAAAAATAGCGACCAACGAGCCTGTCTAGGATTCAACCGTTTGGCAGACTCGAGATAAGTCAAATTCTTGTGATCCGTCAAGACCACCACGCGATGCTTGGCTCCTTCAAGCCAATGACGCCACTCCTCGAATGCCCACTTCATGGCCAACAACTCTCGATTGCGAACATCATAATAGCGCTCAGCAGGCGAAAACTTTCTAGAAAAGAAGGCACATGGTTTCATCACCGAGCCATCAGAACTTCTTTGCGACAAAACAGCCCCTGCTCCAATCTCAGAAGCATCAACCTCGACCTGAAACGGAATCGAAACATCTGGCTGGCACAACACAGGGGCAGAAGAAAAACGACACTTCAACTCCTGAAAAGCTTCCACAGCCGCAGAAGACCAATTGACCACATCAGCACCCTTCTTGGTCAAATCAGTCAACGGTTTAGCAACACTAGAAAAATTACTGATGAAGCGACGATAAAAATTAGCAAAGCCCAGGAACTTTTGCAGACTCTTCACAGATGTCGGCTGAGTCCAATCATAAATGGCCTGGACTTTAACAGGGTCCATCTCGATAGTAGAAGGGGAAAAAATGAAACCCAAAAATGAAACCTTCTGAACTCCAAAGAGACACTTTGACCCCTTCACAAACAAAGAATTCGCACGAAGGACCTGGAACACCATTCTGACCTGCTTCACGTGAGACTCCCAATCATCCGAGAAGACCAAAATATCATCCAAATATACAATCAGGAATTTATCCAGGTACTCTCGGAAGATGTCATGCATAAAGGACTGAAATACTGATGGAGCATTGGAAAGCCCGAATGGCATAACCAGTTACTCAAAATGGCCCTCGGGCGTATTAAATGCTGTTTTCCATTCATCGCCCTGTTTAATACGCACAAGATTATACGCACCACGAAGATCTATCTTGGTGAACCAACTAGCCCACTTAATCTGAGCAAATAAATCCGACAGCAGCGCCAAAGGGTACTGAAATTTGACTGTGATCTTATTAAGAAGGCGGTAATCAATACAAGGTCTCAAAGAACCATCCTTCTTGGCCACAAAAAAGAACCCTGCTCCCAATGGTGACGACGACGGGCGAATATGACCCTTCTCCAAGGATTCCTTTACATAACTCCGCATAGCGGCGTGCTCTGGCACAGATAAATTGAACAGTCGGCCCTTAGGAAACTTACTACCAGGAATCAAATTGATAGCACAATCGCAATCCCTATGAGGAGGTAGGGCACTGGATTTGGGCTCATCAAATACATCCCGGTAATCCGACAAAAACTCCGGGACTTCAGAAGGGGTGGATGACGAAATAGACAAAAATGGAACATCACCATGTACCCCCTGACAACCCCAGCTGGACACAGACATAGATTTCCAATCCAATACTGGATTATGGACCTGTAGCCATGGCAACCCCAAAACGACCACATCATGCAGATTATGCAACACCAAAAAGCGAATATCCTCCTGATGTGCAGGAGCCATGCACATGGTCAATTGGGTCCAGTTCTGAGGCTTATTCTTGGCCAAAGGCGTAGCATCAATTCCTCTCAATGGAATAGGATACTGCAAGGGCTCCAAGAAAAAACCACAGCGCCTAGCAAACTCCAAGTCCATCAAATTCAGGGCAGCGCCTGATTCCACAAATGCCATAACAGAATAGGATGACAAAGAGCAAATCAAAGTAACGGACAAAAGAATTTTCGACTGTACCGTACCAATGGTAGCAGACCTAGCGAAACGCTTAGTGCGCTTAGGACAATCGGAGATAGCATGAGTGGAATCACCACAGTAAAAACACAGCCCATTCCGACGTCTGTGTTCTTGCCGTTCAGCTCTGGTCAAAGTCCTATCACATTGCATAGGCTCAGGTCTATGCTCAGATAATACCGCCAAATGGTGCACAGCTTTACGCTCACGCAAGCGTCGATCGATCTGAATGGCCAAAGACATAGACTCATTCAGACCAGCAGGCATGGGAAATCCCACCATGACATCCTTAAGGGCTTCAGAGAGACCCTTTCTGAAAATTGCTTCCAGGGCACATTCATTCCACTGAGTGAGTACAGACCACTTCCTAAACTTCTGACAATATACTTCTACCTCATCCTGACCCTGACACAGAGCCAGCAAGATTTTCTCTGCCTGATCCACTGAATTAGGTTCATCATAAAGCAATCCGAGCGCCAGAAAAAACGCATCAACATCACGCAATGCTGGATCTCCTGGCGCAAGGGAAAATGCCCAGTCTTGAGGGTCGCCACGTAACAAAGAAATAATGATTTTCACTTGTTGAACAGGGTCACCTGAGGAGCGAGGTTTCAAAGCAAGAAACAGTTTACAATTATTTTTGAAATTCAGAAACTTAGATCTATCCCCAAAAAACAAATCAGGAATAGGAATCCTAGGCTCTGACATCGGATTCTGAACCACAAAATTTTGAATGTTTTGTACCCTTGCAGTGAGATTATCCATACAAGAGGACAGACCTTGAATGTCCATATCTACACCTGTATCCTGAACCACCCAGAGGTAAAGGGGAAAAGAGAGACAAAACACACTGCAAAGAAAAAAAAATGGTCTCAGAACTTCTCTTATCCCTCTATTGAGATGCATTAATACTTTGGGCCACCTGTACTGTTATGACCTGGTGGTAAGGACAATAATGGACCTGGTGGTTAAGAGCACACGGAATGACCTGATAGTTACTAATAATATAGGACGAGCTCTGAGACGTGGGAACTCTGCTGACCGCAATCCCTAATCCTGTCACACACACTAGAAATAGCCGTGGATTGCCCAATTCCCCAAAGGAAAAGGCAGCCCCCCACATATAATGACTGTGAGTAAAGATGAAAATTACAAACACAGAGATGAAATAGATTTAGCAAAGTGAGGCCCGACTTACTGAACAGACAGAGGATAGGAAAGGTAACTTTGCGGTCAGCACAAAAAAACTACAAAAAGACCACGCAGAAGGCGCAAAAAGACCCTCCGCACCGACTCACGGTGCGGAGGCGCTCCCTCTGCGTCCCAGAGCTTCCAGCAAGCAAGACAAAATTCAAAATAGCAAGCTGGACAGAAAAATAGCAAACCAGAGAAAAACAAGCAGGAACTCAGCTTCTGCTGGGAAGACAGGTCACAAGAACGATCCAGGAGAGAACTAGACCAATACTGGAACATTGACAGGTGGCATGGAGCAATGATCTAAGTGGAGCTAAATAGAGCAGCCAGGTAACGAATTAACCTCGTCACCTGTGGAAGGAAACTCAGAAGCCGCAGCTCCACTCACAACCACCAGAGGAAGCCCATGGACAGAACCAGCCGAAGTACCATTCATGACCACAGGAGGGAGCTTGACAACAGAATTCACAACACATCTCTCTCTCTCAAATAGTGGGCCATAGAAAGCCTATTTTTTTATTTTTTATTATTTGGCTTCTAAATTCTCCCTGAAAAAATAAAAAAAAATCAGTGGGAGATTAATATTGGCCTTTCTGCTTGTGTGCCACTCCTGACTCCTGGGTGTGCCATCTCTCTCTCTCAAATAGTGGGCCATAGAAAGCCTATTTTTTTTTAATTTGGTTTCTAAACTCTCCCTGAAAAAAAATCAATTTTTTTAATTTGGTTTCTAAATTCTCCCTGAAAAAATCTATTTTTTTTATTTGGTTTCTAAATTCTCCCTGAAAAAATAAAAAAAAATCAGTGGGAGATTAATATTGGCATTTCTGCTTGTGTGCCAGTCTTGACTCCTGGGTGTGCCATCTCTCTCTCTCAAATAGTGGGCTATAGAAAGTCTTTTTTTTTTTTTTATTTGTTTTCTAAATTCTCACTGAAACAATAAAAAAAAATCAGTGGGAGATTAATATTGGCCTTTCTGCTTGTGTGCCACTCCTGACTCCTGGGTGTGCCATCTTTCTCTCTCAAATAGTGGGCCATAGAAAGCCTATTTTTTTTAATTTGGTTTCTAAATTCTCCCTGAAAAAATCAATTTTTTTAATTTGGTTTCTAAATTCTCCCTGAAAAAATCAATATTTTTTATTTGGTTTCTAAATTCTCCCTGAAAAAATCAATATTTTTATTTGGTTTCTAAATTCTCCCTGAAAAAATAAAAAAAAACCAGTGGGAGATTAATATTGGCCTTTCTGCTTGTGTGCCACTCCTGACTCCTGGGTGTGCCATCTCTCTCTCTCAAATAGTGGGCCATAGAAAGCCTATTTTTTGTTTTTTTTATTTGTTTTCTAAATTCTCACTGAAAAAATAAAAAAAAATCAGTGGGAGATTAATATTGGCCTTTCTGCTTGTGTGCCACTCCTGACTCCTGGGTGTGCCATCTCTATCTCTCAAATAGTGGGCCATCGAAAGACTATTTTTTTTTTTATTTGGTTTCTAAATTCTCCCTGAAAAAATCAATTTTTTTATGTGGTTTTTAAATTCTCCCTGAAAAAATCAATTTTTTTTATTTGGTTTCTAAATTCTCCCTGAAAAAATAAAAAAAATCAGTGGGAGATTAATATTGGCCTTTCTGCTTGTGTGCCACTCCTGACTCCTGGGTGTGCCATCTCTCTCTCTCAAATAGTGGGCCATAGAAAGCCTATTTTTTTTTTTATTTGTTTACTAAATTCTCACTGAAAAAATAAAAAAAAATCAGTGGGAGATTAATATTGGCCTTTCTGCTTGTGTGCCACTCCTGACTCCTGGGTGTGCCATCTCTCTCTCTCAAATAGTGGGCCATCGAAAGCCTATTTTTTTTTTATTTGGTTTCTAAATTCTCCCTGAAAATATCAATTTTTTTCATGTGGTTTCTAAATTCTCCCTGAAAAAATCATTTTCTTTTATTTGGTTTCTAAATTCTCCCTGAAAAAATAAAAAAAAAACAGTGGGAGATTAATATTGGCCTTTCTGCTTGTGTGCCAGTCTAGACTCCTGGGTGTGCCATCTCTCTCTCTCAAATAGTGGGCCAACGAAAGCCTATTTTTTTTTAATTTGGTTTCTAAATTCTCCCTGAAAAAAATCAATTTTTTTATGTGGTTTCTAAATTCTCCCTGAAAAAATCAATTTTTTTAATTTGGTTTCTAAATTCTCCCTGGAAAAATCAAAAACAAATCAGTGGGAGATTAATATTGGCCTTACAGCTTGTGTGCCAGTCCTGACTCCTGGGTGTGCCATCTCTCTCTCTCAAATAGTGGGCCATAGAAAGCCTATTTTTTTTTTTATTTGGTTTCTAAATTCTCCCTGAAAAAATAAAACAAAATCAGTGGGAGATTAATATTTGCCTTTCAGCTTGTGTGCCAGTCCTGACTCCTGGGTGTGCCATCTCTCTCTCTCAAATAGTGGGCCATAGAAAGCCTATTTTTTTTGTATTTGATTTCTATATTCTCCCTGAAAAAATCAATTTTTTTTATTTGGTTTCTAAATTCTCCCTGAAAAAATCACAAAAAAAAGTGGGAGATTAATATTGACATTTGTGCTTGAGTGACAGTCCTGCGTGTGTGGCATCTCTCTCATTTGGTGCCACCGAAAACAGAGTGTGTAACATTGTGCCTGATTTTCCTTGCGGTCTCACCCACCTGTAAAGGGATATCTAAATCATACTGAAGTTATAGCTCACCGTGTAAGTTGTTTGACAGCAACAAATACCGTTACTTTGGTTACGTTTTTAAAACAATGAGGAAGTCTGGTGGAAGAGGTCGTGGCCGTGGGCGTTCATTGTCAGCTGGTAATGATGGTAGTGGTAGTGGAGCATCAGGTGGTCGTGGGAAAAAAAATATTGCACCTAAGTCTGGAGCTGTGGAGCCAGGTTCGTCGTCTGGCTACAGAAGGCCTCGAACGCTCTCTTTTCTGGGAGTAGGAAAATCGCTTTTAAAGCCGGAGCAGCAAGAGCAAGTTTTGGCTTACCTTGCTGACTCAGCCTCTAGCTCTTTTGCCTCCTCTTTTGAAACTGGTAAATGTAAAAGCAGCGCGTCGTTAGTGGATGTTCACGGTCAGGGACAAGTCACTTCCTTGTCCTCTTCAGCAAAAACAACAACAGAGAAGGATGCAGCAGGCGACACAACGGGTTACTCCATGGAGCTCTTTAAACATACCGTCCCTGGCTTAGAAAGTGAAACAGTTAACAGGCCATGCCCATTACAAGTTGAATCTGACATGGAGTGCACTGATGCACAGCCACAGCCAGACTACTATGCTGGTCCTTTGACTCAGACCACAACATTGCCCTCGCAGGGTACTGATCCAGAATCAGACCCTGATGAGACTATGTTGCCCCGTCACGAACGCTATACCACCGACTTACACGGTGACACAGACGAAGTTGCACACGAGCTAGAAGAGGAGGTTATAGATGACCCAGTTCTTGACCCCGATTGGCAGCCATTGGGGGAACAGGGTGCAGGCGGCAGTAGTTCTGAAGCGGAGGAGGAGGGGCCACGGCAGGCATCAACATCGCAACAGGTTCCATCTGCCGGGCCCGAAGATGGGACAAAACGCGTGGCAAAGCCAAAACCTGTTGGAGGACAGCATGGCCATCCGGTTAAAGCTCAGTCTGCAATGCCTGAAAAGGGATCCGAGGCTCGAAAGAGTGCAGTCTGGCATTTTTTTAAACAACATCCAATTGATCAGCGCAAAGTCATCTGTAAAAAATGTTCAACTACCTTAAGCAGAGGTCAGAATTAGAGTTGAGCGACCTTGACCTTTTTAGAGTCGAGCCGGGTTTCGCGAAACCCGACTATCTCAAAAGTCGGGTCGAGTGAAATCGGCCGATTATGACGTAAAGTCGGGATCGACCGAAACACGAAACCCAATGCAAGTCAATGGGGCAGCATAGTCGGCAGTGAGTGGGGGCCAGGAAAACACCTAGAGTGCCCATTTTAATGTCAAAACCATCCATTCTTCTTAATGAAGCTTGTCAAGCGTAATTTACCTTATAATAATTGGAAGGCATTTGAAATTGGGGTTCATTTGGCTAAAGTTGTGGTGGGTAGGGCTGGTTCAAGTAATTAGTGGGCCCAGGAAATCTGGACCACGTCACGGCAGTGGAGCAGGGAGAGGTAAGTATTTCAACTTTGCAAGTGCTGTGAACCTGAGCAAGCAGGGGGGGCCCACTCATTGGCATTGGCACTGGCACAGGGCCCCTCAAAGTACAGCGGTGTGTTTGCACGGCGGGGGCGCCTCCCACCGGCAGCAACACTTTTGCGTACCATGAGAGGCCCTGTGCCAGTGACGTCGCCAACTAGTATTCCTCCCCCCACCTGATGAAGGAACCTGCACTTTCATCTGCACCTATCTGTTTGTCCCGGTGTAAGGTGGTATGGTATGCGGGAAGGGGGACCTGACTTTCAGCAGGGTCACAATCTTGCAGTGTAGCGTGCACGGGAAATGTTGCGTTATGGGTCAATGTACCAGCAGACTCATCTATCACTGGCTGGGCAATGGGCAGGATGAGGAGGAAACACAGATATAGGCCCAAAGAATAAAGTGGGCTAAATGCAGTTCAAAATTGGTAACACAGGAGTAACCAGGGGGCATTGCAGTGGAGGACAACTGGAATGAGAGGCTGACACAGAGAGTAGGCCCAAATCAGTAAGTAGTCGAAATGCAGTTCAAAATTGGCAACAGTAGTGAACAGGCGGCACAGCTTTGTTCAGTGGAGGAGAACAGCAAGGAGTGGCAGACACCGATAGTAGGCCCCAACCCAACTAGTAGGCCAAATGCAGTCTAACATTAACAACTACTTAACGAGCGCCTGAAAACGGAATTTCAGGACAGGAAACCAGGAGAACAGCAAGGAGCGGCAGACACCGATAGTAGGCCCCAAACCAACTAGTACGCCAAATGCAGTTGTTCCGTTTAACCACAATTTAATGAGAGCCTGAAGATAGAAGTTCAGGAAAGGCAACCTGGAGAACACCTTGGAGTGGAACACACCATCTCTCTACACCCCATACCCAATTTGTAGGTCTAATGCAGCGTAGTTTCCAACAACTACTAAACGAGAGCATGATGATCGAAGCATTGGCGAGGAAACCTGGGGAACACCTTGGAGTGGAACACACCATCTCTCTACACCCCATACCCAATTTGTAGGCCTAATGCAGCGTAGTTTCCAACAACTACTAAACGAGAGCATGATGATCGAAGCATTGGCGAGGAAACCTGGGGAACACCTTGGAGTGGAACACACCATCTCTCTACAGTGGAACACACCATCTCTCTACACCCCATACCCAATTTGTAGGCCTAATGCAGCGTAGTTTCCAACAACTACTAAACGAGAGCCGGAAGATCGAAGCTCAGGAAAGGCAACCTGGAGAACACCTTGGAGTGGAACACACCATCTCTCTACACCCCATACCCAATTTGTAGGCCCAATGCAGCGTAGTTTCCAACAACTACTAAACGAGAGCATGATGATCGAAGCATTGGCGAGGAAACCTGGGGAACACCTTGGAGTGGAACACACCATCTCTCTACAGTGGAACACACCATCTCTCTACACCCCATACCCAATTTGTAGGCCTAATGCAGCGTAGTTTCCAACAACTACTAAACGAGAGCCGGAAGATCGAAGCTCAGGAAAGGCAACCTGGAGAACACCTTGGAGTGGAACACACCATCTCTCTACACCCCATACCCAATTTGTAGGCCCAATGCAGCGTAGTTTCCAACAACTACTAAACGAGAGCCGGAAGATCGAAGCAATGGAGAGGAAACCTGGGGAACACCTTGGAGTGTAACACACCATCTCTCTACACCCCATACCCAATTTGTAGGCCTAATGCAGCGTAGTTTCCAACAACTACTAAACGAGAGCATGAAGATCGAAGCAATGGAGAGGAAACCTGGGGAACACCTTGGAGTGGAACACACCATCTCTCTACACCCCATACCCAATTTGTAGGCCTAATGCAGCTTAGTTTCCAACAATTACTAAACGAGAGCATGATGATCGAAGCATTGGCGAGGAAACCTGGGGAACACCTTGGAGTGGAACACACCATCTCTCTACAGTGGAACACACCATCTCTCTACACCCCATACCCAATTTGTAGGCCTAATGCAGCGTAGTTTCCAACAACTACTAAACGAGAGCCGGAAGATCGAAGCAATGGAGAGGAAACCTGGGGAACACCTTGGAGTGTAACACACCATCTCTCTACACCCCATACCCAATTTGTAGGCCTAATGCAGCATAGTTTCCAACAACTACTAAACGAGAGCATGAAGATCGAAGCAATGGAGAGGAAACCTGGGGAACACCTTGGAGTGGAACACACCATCTCTCTACACCCCATACCCAATTTGTAGGCCTAATGCAGCGTAGTTTCCAACAACTACTAAACGAGAGCATGATGATCGAAGCATTGGCGAGGAAACCTGGGGAACACCTTGGAGTGGAACACACCATCTCTCTACAGTGGAACACACCATCTCTCTACACCCCATACCCAATTTGTAGGCCTAATGCAGCGTAGTTTCCAACAACTACTAAACGAGAGCCGGAAGATCGAAGCTCAGGAAAGGCAACCTGGGGAACACCTTGGAGTGGAACACACCATCTCTCTACACCCCATACCCAATTTGTAGGCCCAATGCAGCGTAGTTTCCAACAACTACTAAACGAGAGCCGGAAGATCGAAGCTCAGGAAAGGCAACCTGGGGAACACCTTGGAGTGTAACAAACCCTCTCTCTACACCACGGAAGGGCTGATTCTTAGGAAGGAAGGCTGTCGGAAAGAAGCAGGGCGCGTCCGAGGGTGATTATATTCTTATTAGGTATATACTCACCCTCGGACGCGCCCTGCTTCTTTATTTATAATGAATGTTTATTTGCAATGTGGTTTTGACTTACTCTATTTTTTTGGTAAATAATGATTTTATTATTTTCATTGTTTTGCATCTTCTTGGCAATAATATAAAGAAGACGCGACAGGACAACACTCGGTGGATGCCATATCTGTGTTTAAAATTGAAAAAACCTTTCAGTTAACTACTTGCAGGAGAAAGTTATTGTAGCTGGTGGCCATTTTTAGTACTGTACCAGATTTTTGTTGTATGTGTTTGTTTTTAATGTTAAAATGTCTGCATTTGATATCTCTCCAGTATTTTCTTTTTTATAAGCAAAATACCTATTTTTATATTTTCTGATGTTGGTTCCAGGGGTACACGGGCAGCAGTGGTGTGGTCAGTGGAGGACTAGTGGAAGGAGTGACCGCAGACAGGCATCGAAGGCCTAAAATAATAACACATGGCTGTAGGCAATTTTAAATTGGTTCCAGGGGTACACGGGCAGCAGTGGTGTGGTCAGTGGAGGCCTAGTGGAAGGAGTGACCGCAGACAGGCTTCAAAGGCCTAAAATAATAACACATGGCTGTAGGCAATTTTAAATTGGTTCCAGGGGTATACGGGCAGCAGTGGTGTGGTCAGTGGAGGCTTAGTGGAAGGAGTGACCGCAGACAGGCATCGAAGGCCTAAAATAATAACACATGGCTGTAGGCAATTTTAAATTGGTTCCAGGGGTACACGGGCAGCAGTGGTGTGGTCAGTGGAGGCCTAGTGGAAGGAGGGACCGCAGACAGGCTTCGAAGCCCTAACATAATAAATTGGGCTGGCTGTAGGCAATTTTAAATTGGTTCCAGGGGTACACGGGCAGCAGTGGTGTGGTCAGTGGAGGCCTAGTGGAAGGAGTGACCGCAGACAGGCATCGAAGGCCTAAAATAATAACACATGGCTGTAGGCAATTTTAAATTGGTTCCAGGGGTACACGGGCAGCAGTGGTGTGGTCAGTGGAGGCCTAGTGGAAGGAGTGACCGCAGACAGGCATCGAAGGCCTAAAATAATAACACATGGCTGTAGGCAATTTTAAATTGGTTCCAGGGGTACACGGGCAGCAGTGGTGTGGTCAGTGGAGGCCTAGTGGAAGGAGTGACCGCAGACAGGCATCGAAGGCCTAAAATAATAACACATGGCTGTAGGCAATTTTAAATTGGTTCCAGGGGTACACGGGCAGCAGTGGTGTGGTCAGTGGAGGCCTAGTGGAAGGAGTGACCGCAGACAGGCATCGAAGGCCTAAAATAATAACACATGGCTGTAGGCAATTTTAAATTGGTTCCAGGGGTACACGGGCAGCAGTGGTGTGGTCAGTGGAGGCCTAGTGGAAGGAGGGACCGCAGACAGGCTTCGAAGCCCTAACATAATAAATTGGGCTGGCTGTAGGCAATTTTAAATTGGTTCCAGGGGTACACGGGCAGCAGTGGTGTGGTCAGTGGAGGCCTAGTGGAAGGAGTGACCACAGACAGGCATCGAAGGCCTAACATAACAAAAATGTCAATACAATGGTATTGTCAGTGGCAGGCATTGAAGGATGTCAGCGCATAGACTAAACATTGGTGGAGCTGTGAGATAATTTTGCAAGTGGTAGAGCACTGTTTGAGCTGCGGGGGGGGAACTGTCTTGTGGCCGGCGGTACAGGCCCAGGGCCCCTCATATTACAACGGTGTGTCTGACGTTGGGTGCGCACCACCACCGCCAGAGACACTTTATTGTACTAGGAGGGACCGAGTGGCAGTGCCGTCGACCAAAAGCGGGCTCACCCACCTCTTCAGACAAACTGCACTCTCACGGGTGCTGTCGCCAAGTGTCGATACCACGGCCCCGTGTGGGGAGTTTGGCCATTTAGTGAGGTGTAAACATGTCGTATGCTGGACAATCAGGTGCAGAAAATTACGAGATTGGAAAAGGCATTCAGAATAGTCCACAGGCAAGACCTTTTCATAGGAAAGCTAGGTGTCAGCCGGGCAAGGTGGGGCAAAAGATTTCGAAATCCAGTTGTGGTTCATTTTAATGAAGGTTAGATCATCTACATTTTGGGTAGCCAGACGAGTCCTTTTTTCTGTTAGTATTGAACCTGCAGCACTGAATACTCTTTCTGATAGGACACTAGCTGCCGGGCAAGCAAGCTCCTGCAATGCATATTCTGCCAATTCTGGCCAGGTGTCTAATTTTGATGCCCAGTAATCAAATGGGAATGACGGTTGAGGGAGAACATCGATAAGGGATGAAAAATAGTTTGTAACCATACTGGACAAATGTTGTCTCCTGTCACTTTGAATTGATGCTGCAGTACCTGTCCTGTCTGCGGTCATAGCAAAATCACTCCACAACCTGGTCAGAAAACCCCTCTGGCCAACGCCACTTCTGATTTCTGCCCCTCTAACTCCTCTGGTCTGCTGGCCCCTGCAGCTCGTGTGAGAACGATCACGGGCGCTGTGTGCAGGGAATGCCAGAAGCAAACGGTCAACAAGAGTTGATTGTTTGGTTGCTAATATTAGTTCCAAGTTCTCATGTGGCATTATATTTTGCAATTTGCCTTTATAGCGAGGATCAAGGAGGCAGGCCAACCAGTAATCGTCATCATTCATCATTTTAGTTATGCGTGTGTCCCTTTTGAGGATACGTAAGGCATAATCCGCCATGTGGGCCAAAGTTCCAGTTCTCAAATCTGCGGTTGTGCTTGGTTGAGGGGCAGTTTCAGGCAAATCCACGTCACTTGTGTCCCTCAAAAAACCAGAACCCGGCCTTGCCGCGCCACCAATTTCCAGTGGCCCCGGAAAAGCTTCCTCATTAAAAATATAATTATCCCCATCATCCTCCTCGTCCTCCTCCTCCTCTTCGCCCGCTACCTCGTCCTGTACACTGCCCTGGCCAGACAATGGCTGACTGTCATCAAGGCTTTCCTCTTCCTCAGCTGCAGACGCCTGATCCTTTATGTGCGTCAAAATTTGCATCAGCAGACGCATTAGGGGGGTGCTCATGCTTATTATGGCGTTGTCTGCACTAACCAGCCGTGTGCATTCCTCAAAACACTGAAGGACTTGACACATGTCTTGAATCTTCGACCACTGCACACCTGACAACTCCATGTCTGCCATCCTACTGCCTGCCCGTGTATGTGTATCCTCCCACAAAAACATAACAGCCCCTCTGAAGCATGTGCAGTGTTGAGTTCCACCTTGTTGCAACGTCTATGATTAGGCGATGCTGGGGAAGGTTCAAAGAACGCTGATAGCTCTGCATACGGCTGGAGTGTACGGGCGAACGGCGGATATGTGAGCAAAGTCCACGTACTTTGAGGAGCAGGTCGGATAACCCCGGATAACTTTTCAGGAAGCACTGCACCACCAGGTTTAAGGTGTGAGCCAGGCAAGGAATGTGTTTCAGTTGGGAAAGGGAGATGGCAGCCATGAAATTCCTTCCGTTATCACTCACTACCTTGCCTGCCTCAAGATCTATAGTGCCCAGCCACGACTGCGTTTCTTTCTGCAAGAACTCGGACAGAACTTCCGCGGTGTGTCTGTTGTCGCCCAAACACTTCATAGCCAATACAGCCTGCTGACGTTTGCCAGTAGCTGCCCCATAATGGGAGACCTGGTGTGCAACAGTGGCAGCTGCGGATGGAGTGGTTGTGCGACTGCGGTCTGTGGACGAGCTCTCGCTTCTGCAGGAGGATGAAGAGGAGGAGGAGGGGGTGCGAACGGCTACAGCCAATTGTTTCCTAGACCGTGGGCTAGGCAGAACTGTCCCAAACTTGCTGTCCCCTGTGGACCCTGCATCCACCACATTTACCCAGTGTGCCGTGATGGACACGTAACGTCCCTGGCCATGCCTACTGGTCCATGCATCTGTTGTCAGGTGCACCTTTGTGCTCACAGATTGCCTGAGTGCATGGACGATGCGCTCTTTAACATGCTGGTGGAGGGCTGGGATGGCTTTTCTGGAAAAAAAGTGTCGACTGGGTAGCTCGTAGCGTGGTACAGCGTAGTCCATCAGGGCTTTGAAAGCTTCGCTTTCAACTAACCGGTAGGGCATCATCTCTAACGAGATTAGTCTAGCTATGTGTGCGTTCAAACCCTGTGTACGCGGATGCGAGGCTAAGTACTTCCTTTTTCTAACCATAGTCTCATGTAGGGTGAGCTGGACTGGAGAGCTGGAGATCGTGGAACTAGCGGGGGTGCCGGTGGACATGGCAGACTGAGAGACGGTGGGAGATGGTATTGTTGCCGCCAGTGCCCTAGATGCAGTGTTTCCTACTATGAAACTGGTGATTCCCTGACCCTGACTGCTTTGGCCTGGCAAAGAAACCTGCACAGATACTGCAGGTGGTGCGGAAAATGGTGGCCCTACACTGCCGGAAGGGATGTTGCGTTGCTGACTAGCTTCATTGGCCGAGGGTGCTACAACCTTAAGGGACGTTTGGTAGTTAGTCCAGGCTTGCAAATGCATGGTGGTTAAATGTCTATGCATGCAACTTGTATTGAGACTTTTCAGATTCTGTCCTCTGCTTAAGGTAGTTGAACATTTTTGACAGATGACTTTGCGCTGATCAATTGGATGTTGTTTAAAAAAATGCCAGACTGCACTCTTTCTAGCATCGGATACCTTTTCAGGCATTGCAGACTGAGCTTTAACCGGATGGCCACGCTGTCCTCCAACAGGTTTTGGCTTTGCCACGCGTTTTGGGCAAGATACGGGCCCGGCAGATGGAACCTGTTGCGATGTTGATGCCTGCCGTGGCCCCTCCTCCTCCGCTTCAGAACTGCTGCCGCCTGCACCCTGTTCCCCCAATGGCTGCCAATCGGGGTCAAGAACTGGGTCATCTATTACCTCTTCTTGTAGCTCGTGTGCAACTTCGTCTGTGTCACCGTGTCGGTCGGTGGTATAGCGTTCGTGATCAGGGTCTGATTCTTGATCAGCACCCTGCGAGGGCAATGTTGTGGTCTGAGTCAAAGGACCAGCATAGTAGTCTGGCTGTGGCTGTGCATCAGTGCACTCCATGTCAGATTCAACTTGTAATGGGCATGGACTGTTAACTGCTTCACTTTCTAAGCCAGGGACGGTATGTGTAAAGAGCTCCATGGAGTAACCCGTTGTGTCGCCTGCTGCATTCTTCTCTGTTGTTGTTTTTGCTGAAGAGGACAAGGAAGCGACTTGTCCCTGACCGTGAACATCCACAAACGACGCGCTGCTTTGACATTTACCAGTTTCACGAGAGGAGGCAAAAGAGCTAGAGGCTGAGTCAGCAAGATAAGCCATAACTTGCTCTTGCTGCTCCGGCTTTAAAAGCGGTTTTCCTACTCCCAGAAAAGGGAGCGTTCAAGGCCTTGTGTAGCCTGACGACGAACCTGGCTCCACAGCTCCAGACTTAGGTGCAATATTTTTTTTCCCACGACCAGCTGATGCTCCACCACTACCACTACCCTCATTACCAGCTGACAATGAACGCCCCTGGCCACGACCTCTTCCACCATACTTCCTCATTGTTTTAAAAACGTAAACAAACTAACGGTATTTGTTGCTGTCACACAAATTACACGGTGAGCTATAACTTCAGTATGATTTAGCTACCCCTTTACAGGTGAGTGAGACTACAACGAAAATCAGGCACAATGTTACACACTCTGTTGTTGGTGGCAACAAATGAGAGAGATGCCACACACGCAGGACTGTCACTGAAGCACAAATGTAAATATTAATCTCCCACTGATTTGATTTTTTTTTTTTTTTAAGGTAGACTTTAGGAAAAAAAAAAATAGAATAAAATGATTTTTTCAGGAAGAATTTAGAAACCAAATAAAATAAAATGATTTTTTCAGGGAGAATTTAGAAAACAAATAAGACAAAAAAAGGCTTTCTATGGCCCACTGAGTGAGAGATGACACACACAGGAGTCAGGAGTGGCACACAAGCCCAGAGGCCAATATTTATCTCCCACTGATTGATGTAGTGATTTTTTCAGGTAGATTTTGGAACCCAAATCAAGCTAAAAAAATAATAGGCTTTCTATGGCCCACAATTGAAGAGAGAGAGAGAGAGATGGCACACCCAGGAGTCAAGACTGGCACACAAGCAGAAAGGGCAATATTAATCTCCCACTGATTTGTTTTGTTTTGTTTTTTTTCAGGGAGACTTTAGGAAAAAAAAATTATAGAATAAAATGATTTTTTCAGGAAGAATTTAGAAACCAAATAAAATAAAATGATTTTTTCAGGGAGAATTTAGAAAACAAATAAAACAAAAAAAGGCTTTCTATGGCCCACTGAGTGAGAGAGGACGCACACAGGAGTCAGGAGTGGCACACAAGCCCAGAGGCCAATATTTATCTCCCACTGATTGATGTAGTGATTTTTTCAGGTAGATTTTGGAACCCAAATCAAGCTAAAAAAATAATAGGCTTTCTATGGCCCACAATTGGAGAGAGAGAGAGAGATGGCACACCCAGGAGTCAAGACTGGCACACAAGCAGAAAGGGCAATATTAATCTCCCACTGATTTGTTTTTTTTTTTGTTTTTTTTTCAGGGAGACTTTAGGAAAAAAAAAATAGAATAAAATGATTTTTTCAGGAAGAATTTAGAAACCAAAGAAAATAAAATGATTTTTTCAGGGAGAATTTAGAAAACAAATAAAACAAAAAAAGGCTTTCTATGGCCCACTGAGTGAGAGATGACGCACACAGGAGTCAGGAGTGGCACACAAGCCCAGAGGCCAATATTTATCTCCCACTTTTTTTTTTTTGTTCCAGGGAAAATGTATAAACCCAATAAAAAAAATAATAAATAGGCTTTCTATGGCCCACTATCTGAGAGACAGAGAGAGATGGCACGCTTAGGACTGGCACACAAGCCCAAAGGCCAATATTAATCTCCCTTTTTTTTTTAAGGGAGAATTTATAAAACCAAAAAAAAATAAATAAATAGGCTTTCTATTGCCCACTATTTGTGAGAGAGATGGCACGCTCAGGACTGGCACACAAGCCCAGAGGCCAATATTAATCTCCCACTTTTTTTTTTTTTTTCCAGGGAAAATTTATGAACCCAATAAAAAAAAAAAAAATAAATAGGCTTTCTATGGCCCACTATCTGAGAGAGAGAGATGGCACGCTTAGGACTGGCACACAAGCCCAAAGGCCAATATTAATCTCCCACTGATTGATTTATTGATTTTTTCAGGTAGAATTTAGAACCCAAATAAAGCAAAAAAAAAAAAAAAAGGGCTTTCTATGGCCCACTGAGTGAGTGATGATGCACACAGGAGTCAGGAGTGGCACACAAGCCCTGAGGCCAATATTTTTCTCCCACTGATTGATGTAGTGATTTTTTCAGGTACATTTTAGAACCCAAATCAAGCAAAAAAATAAATAGGCTTTCTATGGCCCACTATTTGTGAGAGAGATGGCACGCTCAGGACTGGCACACAAGCCCAGAGGCCAATATTAATCTCCCACTTTTTTTTTTTTGGTTCCAGGGAAAATTTATAAACCCAATAAAAAAAAAAAAAAATAGGCTTTCTATGGCCCACTATCTGAGAGAGAGAGATGGCACGCTTAGGACTGGCACACAAGCCCAAAGGCCAATATTAATCTCCCACTGATTGATTTATTGATTTTTTCAGGTAGAATTTAGAACCCAAATAAAGCAAAAAAAAAAAAAAAATGGGCTTTCTATGGCCCACTGAGTGAGTGATGATGCACACAGGAGTCAGGAGTGGCACACAAGCCCTGAGGCCAATATTTTTCTCCCACTGATTAATGTAGTGATTTTTTCAGGTAGATTTTAGAACCAAAATCAAGCAAAAAAATAAATAGGCTTTCTATGGCCCACTGAGTGAGTGATGATGCACACAGGAGTCAAGAGTGGCACACAAGCCCTGAGGCCAATATTTTTCTCCCACTGATTGATGTAGTGATTTTTTCAGGTAGATTTTATAACCCAAATCAAGCAAAAAAATAAATAGGCTTTCTATGGCCCACTGAGTGAGAGATGACACAGACAGGGATGGCACTCTAGCAGAAATGTCAATCTTAATCTCCCACAAAAAAAAAAAAAAAAACAGGGAGTGTCCTTCAATTACTATCTCCCTGCTGTAATCTCAGCCAGGTATGGCAGGCAGCAACAAGGAGTGGACTGATGCACAAATTAAATAAAAAGTGTGTACAAACAAAAAAGATAGCTGTGCAGAAAGGAAGGAACAAGAGGATTTGTGCTTTGAAAAAAGCAGTTGGTTTGCACAGCGGCGTACACACAGCAATGCAGCTATCAGGGAGCCTTCTAGGGCAGCCCAATGAGCTACAGCGCTGAGGGGGAAAAAAAAAAAAAGTAGCTTCCACTGTCCCTGCACACCGAAGGTGGTGTTGGGCAGTGGAAATCGCTACAGCACAAGCGGTTTGGTGGTTAATGGACCCTGCCTAACGCTATCCCTGCTTCTGACGAAGCGGCAGCAACCTCTCCCTAAGCTCAGATCAGCAGCAGTAACATGGCGGTCGGCGGGAACTCCCCTTTATAGCCCCTGTGACGCCGCAGACAGCAAGCCAATCACTGCAATGCCCTTCTCTAAGATGGTGGGGACCAGGACCTATGTCATCACGCTGCCCACAGTCTGCGTTTACCTTCATTGGCTGAGAAATGGCGCTTTTCGCGTCATTGAAACGCGACTTTGGCGCGAAAGTCGCGTACCGCATGGCCGACCCCGCACAGGGGTCGGATCGGGTTTCATGAAACCCGACTTTGCCAAAAGTCGGCGACTTTTGAAAATGAACGACCCGTTTCGCTCAACCCTAGTCAGAATCTGAAAAGTCTCAATACAAGTTGCATGCATAGACATTTATCCACCATGCATTTGCAAGCCTTGACTAACTACCAAATGTCCCTTAAGGTTGTAGCACCCTCGGCCAATGAAGCTAGTCAGCAACGCTACCTCCCTGCCGTCACTGTAAGGCCACCATTTTCCGCACCACCTGCAGTATCTGTGCAGGTTTCTTTGCCAGGCCAAAGCAGTCAGGGTCAGGGAATCACCAGTTTCGTAGTAGGAAACACTGCATCTAGGGCACCGGCGGCAACAATACCATCTCCCACCGTCTCTCAGTCTGCCATGTCCACCGGCACACCCGCTAGTTCCACGATCTCCAGCTCTCCAATCCAGCTCACCCTACATGATACTCTGGTTAGAAAAAGGAAGTACTTATCCTCGCATCCGCGTACACAGGGTTTGAACGCCCACATAGCTAGACTAATCTCGTTAGAGATGATGCCCTACCGGTTAGTTGAAAGCGAAGCTTTCAAAGCCCTGATGGACTACGCTGAACCACGCTACGAGCTACCCAGTCGACACTTCTTTTCGAGAAAAGCCATACCAGCCCTCCACCAGCATGTTAAAGAGCGCATCGTCCATGCACTCAGGCAATCTGTGAGTACAAAGCTGCACCTGACAACAGATGCATGGACCAGTAGGCATGGCCAGGGACGTTACGTGTCCATCACGGCACACTGAGTGAATGTGGTGGATGCAGGGTCCACAGGGGACATCAATTTCGGGACAGTTCTGTCTAGCCCACGGTCTAGGAAACAGTTGGCTGTAGGTGTTCGCACCCCCTCCTCCTCCTCCTCGTCCTTCTGCAGAAGCAAGAGCTCGTCCACAGACCGCAGTCCCCCAACCACTCCATCCGCAGCTGCCACTGTTGCACACCAGTTGTCCCATTATGGGCCAGCTACTGGCAAGCGTCAGCAGGCTGTATTGGCTATGAAGTGTTTGGGCGACAACAGACACACCGCGAAAGTTCTGTCCGAGTTCTTGCAGAGAGAAACGCAGTCGTGGCTGGGCACAGTAGATCTTGAGGCAGGCAAGGTAGTGAGTGATAACGGAAGGAATTTCATGGCTGCCATCTCCCTTTCCCAACTGAAACACATTCCTTGCCTGGCTCACACCTTAAACCTGGTGGTGCAGTGCTTCCTGAAAAGTTATCCGGGGTTATCCGACCTGCTCCTCAAAGTGCGCAGACTTTGCTCACATATCCGCCGTTCGCCCGTACACTCCAGCCGTATGCAGACCTATCAGCGGTCTTTGAACCTTCCCCAGCATCGCCTAATCATAGACGTTGCAACAAGGTGGAACTCAACACTGCACATGCTTCAGAGACTGTGCGAACAGAGGCGGGCTGTTATGTTTTTGTGGGAGGATACACATACACGGGCAGGCAGTAGGATGGGAGACATGGAGTTGTCAGGTGTGCAGTGGTCGAAGATACAAGACATGTGTCAAGTCCTTCAGTGTTTTGAGGAATGCACATGGCTGGTTAGTGCAGACAATGCCATAATAAGCATGAGCATCCCCCTAATGCGTCTGCTGATGCAAAGTTTGGCGCACATAAAGGAGCAGGCATCTGCAGCCGAGGAAGAGGAAAGCCTTGATGACAGTCAGCCATTGTCTGGTCAGGGCAGTGTACAGGACGAGGTAGCGGGCGAACAGGAGGAGGAGGACGAGGAGGATGATGGGGATGAATATTTTTTTAATAAGGAAGCTTCTCCGGTTCCACTGGAAATTGGTGGCGTGGCAAGGCCGGGTTCTGGTTTTTTGAGGGACACAAGTGAAGTAGATTTGCCTGAAACTGCCCCTCAACCAAGCACAACTGCATATTTGACAACTGGAACTTTGGCACACATGGCGGATTATGCCTTACGTATCCTCAAAAGGGACACACGCATTACGAAAATGATGAACGATGACGATTTCTGGTTGGCCTGCCTCCTTGATCCTCGCTATAAAGGCAAATTGCAAAATATTATGCCACATGAGAACTTAGAACTAATATTAGCAACCAAACAATCAACTCTTGTTGATCGTTTGCTTCAGGCATTCCCTGCACACAGCGCCCGTGATCGTTCTCACACGAGCTGCAGGGGGCAGCAGACCAGAGGTGTTAGAGGTGCAGAAATCAGAAGTGGTGTTGGACAGAGGGGTTTTCTGACCAGGTTGTGGAGTGATTTTGCTATGACCGCAGACAGGACAGGTACTGCTGCATCAATTCAAAGTGACAGGAGACAACATTTGTCCAGTATGGTTACTAACTATTTTTCATCCCTTATCGATGTTCTACCTCAACCGTCATTCCCATTTGATTACTGGGCATCCAAATTAGACACCTGGCCAGAATTGGCAGAATATGCATTGCAGGAGCTTGCTTGCCCGGCAGCTAGTGTCCTATCAGAAAGAGTATTCAGTGCTGCAGGTTCAATATTAACCGAAAAAATGACTCGTCTGGCTACCCAAAATGTTGATGATCTAACCTTCATTAAAATGAACCACAACTGGATTTCGAATTCTTGTGCCTCACCTTGCCCGGCCGACACCTAGCTTTCCTATGAAAAGGTATTGCCTGTGGACTACTCTGAATGACTTTACCAATCTCGTAATTTGCAGCAGCTGATTGTCCAGCATACGACATGTTTACACCTCCCTAAATGGCCAAACTGCCCACACAGGGCCGTGGTATCGCCACTTGGCGCAAGCACCCGTGAGAGTGCTGTTTGTCTGAAGAGGTGGGTGTGCCCGCTTTTGGTCGACGGCACTGCCACTGGGTCCCTCATAGTACAATAAAGTGTCTCTGGCGGTGATGGTGCGCACCCAATGTCAGACACACTGTTGTAACAAGAGGGGCCCTGGGCCTGTACCGCCGGCCACAAGAGAGTTCCCCCACCCCCAGCTCAAACATTGCTCTACCACTTGCACAATTATCTCTCACAGTTCCACCAATGTTTAGTCTATGCGCTGACATCCTTAAATTCCTGCCACTGACAATACCATGGTGTTGACATGTATGATGGTACTTAACATAGTCAGGGGCCGTGTCCTATATTTACCCAAGTAAATACTTTGCGCCAAATTACTAGGTCTGAAACTACGCAGAGGATCCCATCCCTGTACCTAATGATTGCACCCTTTTGTGTTTTCGTTTTGTTGTAATGCGAGACAATAACATGTATTTATTGTTTGGGACTACTAACTGGCAGACACTCATTACAATCGGCCTCCGCTGACAACACCAATGCTGCCTGTGTACCCCTGCAAGAGAATTCAAAGTGCCTACAGCCAAATTTTATTATGTTAGGCCTTCGAAGCCTGTCTGCGGTCCCTCCTTCCACTAGGCCTCCACTGACCTGTCTACTGCTGCCCGTATGCCCCTGGAACCAATTTTAAAGTGCCTACAGCCCAATTTTATTATGTTAGGCCTTCGAAACCTGTCTGCGGTCCCTCCTTCCACTAGGCCTCCACTGACCTGTCTACTGCTGCCCGTGTACCCCTGGAACCAATTATAAAGTGCCTACAGCCCAATTTTATTATGTTAGGCCTTCGAAGCCTGTTTGCGGTCCCTTCTTCCACTAGGCCTCCACTGACCTGTCTACTGCTGCCCGTGTGCCCCTGGAACCAATTTTAAAGTGCCTACAGCCACATTTTATTATGTTAGGCCTTCGAAGCCTGTCAGCGGTCCCTCCTTCCACTAGGCCTCCACTGACCTGTCTACTGCTGCCCGTGTGCCCCTGGAACCAATTTTAAAGTGCCTACAGCCAAATTTTATTATGTTAGGCCTTCGAAGCCTGTCTGCGGTCGCTCCTTCCACTAGGCCTCCACTGACCTGTCTACTGCTGCCCGTGTACCCCTGGAACCAATTATAAAGTGCCTACAGCCCAATTTTATTATGTTAGGCCTTCAAAGCCTGTCTGCGGTCCCTCCTTCCACTAGGCCTCCACTGACCTGTCTACTGCTGCCCGTGTGCCCCTGGAACCAATTTTAAAGTGCCTACAGCCCAATTTTATTATGTTAGGCCTTCGAAGCCTGTCTGCGGTCCCTCCTTCCACTAGGCCTCCACTGACCTGTCTACTGCTGCCCGTGTACCCCTGGAACCAATTTTAAAGTGCCTACAGCCCAATTTTATTATGTTAGGCCTCCGAAGCCTGTCTGCGGTCCCTCCTTCCACTAGGCCTCTACTGACCTGTCTACTGCTGCCCGTGTACCCCTGGAGCCAATTATAAAGTGCCTACAGCCCAATTTTATTATGTTAGGCCTTCGAAGCCTGTCTGTGGTCCCTCCTTCCACTAGGCCTCCACTGACCTGTCTACTGCTGCCCGTGTACCCCTGGAACCAATTTTAAAGTGCCTACAGCCAAATGTTATTATGTTAGGCCTTCGAAGCCTGTCTGCGGTCCCTCCTTCCACTAGGCCTCCACTGACCTGTCTACTGCTGCCCGTGTGCCCCTGGAACCAATTTTAAAGTGCCTACAGCCCAATTTTATTATGTTAGGCCTTCGAAGCCTGTCTGCGGTCCCTCCTTCCACTAGGCCTCCACTGACCAGACCACTGCTGCCCGTGTACCCCTGGAACCAATTATAAAGTGCCTACAGCCCAATTTTATTATGTTAGGCCTTGTAAGCCTGTCTGCGGTCCCTCCTTCCAATAGTTCTCCACTGACCAGACCAATGCTGGCCGTGTACCCCTGGAACCCAGCTGAAAGTGCATGGAGCCTACTTTTTTCTTTGTTTTATATTTATAAAGCCCAGATGAACTACGCTGTACCACGGTTCAAGCTACCCAGTCAACACTTCTTTTGCGATAAAAGCCATCCCAGCCCTCCACCAGCATGAAAAAGTCTGCATTGTCATAGCACTCAGGCAATCAAACAGTAGAAAGGTGCACCTGACAAGAGACGCATGGACCAGTAGGCATGTCCACAAAAAGTTACGTGTCCATTACGGCGCACTGGGTTAATGTGTTGGATGCATGGTCCACAGGAGACAGCCTACAAAGTCTGTCTGCAGTCCCTAATTCAAATTGTCCTTCGCTGACCACACCACTGCTGCCCGTGTACCCCTGGAACCAATTATAAAGTGCCTACAGCCCAATTTTATTATGTTAGGCCTTCGAAGCCTGTCTGCGGTCCCTCCTTCCACTAGGCCTCCACTGACCTGTCTACTGCTGCCCGTGTGCCCCTGGAACCAATTTTAAAGTGCCTACAGCCCAATTTTATTATGTTAGGCCTTCGAAGCCTGTCTGCGGTCCCTCCTTCCACTAGGCCTCCACTGACCTTTCTACTGCTGCCCGTGTGCCCCTGGAACCAATTTTAAAGTGCCTACAGCCATATTTTATTATGTTAGGCCTACTACGCCTGTCTGCGGTCCCTCCTTACACTTGTCCTCCACTGACCAGACCACTGCTGCCCGTGTACCCCTGGAACCAATTTTAAAGTGCCTACAGCCTAATTTTGTTATGTTAGGCCTACTATGCCTGTCTGCGGTCCCTCCTTCCAATACTCCTCCACTGACCACACCACTGGTGCCCGTGGACCCCTGGAACCTATTTTTAATTGCATAGAGCATCCTTTTTTTAATAGTAGGCGTACAAAGTCTGTCTGCGGTCCATAATTGAAATTGTCCTCCACTGACCAGACCAATGCTGCCTGTGTTCCCCTGTAACCTTTTTTAAACTGCATTGAGCCACATTTTTGTTTTAAGGCCTACTACCTGTGTCTGTCTACGCCACTCAATACAGCTGTCCTCCTTTGAAAAAAGCTGAGCGTCAATAGTCTTGTTTTCAGCCTCTAGGAATTTGAAAACTGCATTGGGGCTACTACTTCGGTAGGGCCTTCTAACGGTGTCTGCCGCTCCAAGGTGTTCCCCAGGTTTCCTCGCCATTGCTTCGATCTTCTGACTCTTGTTTAGTAGTTGTTGAAAACTACACTGCATTAGGCCTACAAATTGGGTATGGGGTGTAGAGACGGTGTGTTCCACTCCAAGGTGTTCCCCAGGTTTCCTATCCATTGCTTCAATCTTCTGGCTCTTGTTTAGTAGTTGTTGAAAACAACACTGCATTCGGCCTACAAGTTGGGTCTGGGGTGTAGAGACGGTGTGTTCCACTCCAAGGTGTTCCCCAGGTTTCCTCTCCATTGCTTCAATCTTCTGGCTCTCATTTAGTAGTTGTTGAAAACAACACTGCATTCGGCCTACAAGTTGGGTCTGGGTTGTAGAGACGGTGTCTTCCGCTCCAAGGTGTTTTCCAGGTTTCCTCTCCATTGCTTCAATCTTCTGGCTCTCGTTTAGTAGTTGTTGAAAACAACACTGCATTCGGCCTACAAGTTGGGTCAGGGGTGTAGAGACGGTGTGTTCCACTCCAAGGTGTTCCCCAGGTTGCCCCTCCATTGCTTCAATCTTAAAGCTCTTGTTTAGTAGTTGTTGAAAACAACACTGCATTCGGCCTACAAGTTGGGTCAGGGGTGTAGAGACGGTGTGTTCCACTCCAAGGTGTTCCCCAGGTTTCCCCTCCATTGCTTCAATCTTCTGGCTCTCGTTTAGTAGTTGTTGAAAACAACACTGCATTCGGCCTACAAGTTGGGTCTGGGGTGTAGAGACGGTGTGTTCCACTCCAAGGTGTTCCCCAGGATTCCTCTCCATTGCTTCAATCTTCTGGCTCTCGTTTAGTAGTTGTTGAAAACAACACTGCATTCGGCCTACAAGTTGGGTCTGGGGTGTAGAGACGGTGTCTTCCGCTCCAAGGTGTTTTCCAGGTTTCCCCTCCATTGCTTCAATCTTCTGGCTCTCGTTTAGTAGTTGTTGAAAACAACACTGCATTCGGCCTACAAGTTGGGTCTGGGGTGTAGAGACGGTGTCTTCCGCTCTAAGGTGTTTTCCAGGTTTCCTCTCCATTGCTTCAATCTTCTGGCTCTCGATTAGTAGTTGTTGAAAACAACACTGCATTCGGCCTACAAGTAGGTTCAGGGGTGTAGAGTCGGTGTGTTCCACTCCAAGGTGTTCCTCAGGTTGCCTCTCCATTGCTTCAATCTTAAAGCTCTTGTTTAGTAGTTGTTGAAAACAACACTGCATTCGGCCTACAAGTTGGGTCAGGGTTATAGAGACGGTGTGTTCCACTCCAAGGTGTTCCCCAGGTTTCCTCTCCATTGCTTCAATCTTCTGGCTCTCGTTTAGTAGTTGTTGAAAACAACACTGCATTCGGCCTACAAGTTGGGTCTGGGGTGTAGAGACGGTGTGTTACACTCCAAGGTGTTCCCCAGGTTGCCTCTCCATTGCTTCAATCTTAAAGCTCTTGTTTAGTAGTTGTTGAAAACAACACTGCATTCGGCCTACAAGTTGGGTCTGGGTTGTAGAGACGGTGTCTTCCGCTCCAAGGTGTTCCCCAGGTTGCCTCTCCATTGCTTCAATCTTAAAGCTCTTGTTTAGTAGTTGTTGAAAACAACACTGCATTCGGCCTACAAGTTGGGTCTGGGTTAGAGAGACGGTGTGTTCCACTCCAAGGTGTTCCCCAGGTTTCCTCTCCATTGCTTCAATCTTCTGGCTCTCATTTAGTAGTTGTTGAAAACATCACTGCATTCGGCCTACAAGTTGGGTCTGGGGTGTAGAGACGGTGTGTTCCACTCCAAGGTGTTCCCCAGGTTGCCTCTCCATTGCTTCAATCTTAAAGCTCTTGTTTAGTAGTTGTTGAAAACAACACTGCATTCGGCCTACAAGTTGGGTCTGGGTTGTAGAGACGGTGTCTTCCGCTCCAAGGTGTTTTCCAGGTTTCCTCTCCATTGCTTCAATCTTCTGGCTCTCGTTTAGTAGTTGTTGAAAACAACACTGCATTCGGCCTACAAGTTGGGTCTGGGGTGTAGAGACGGTGTGTTACACTCCAAGGTGTTCCCCAGGTTGCCTCTCCATTGCTTCAATCTTAAAGCTCTTGTTTAGTAGTTGTTGAAAACAACACTGCATTCGGCCTACAAGTTGGGTCTGGGTTGTAGAGACGGTGTCTTCCGCTCCAAGGTGTTCCCCAGGTTGCCTCTCCATTGCTTCAATCTTAAAGCTCTTGTTTAGTAGTTGTTGAAAACAACACTGCATTCGGCCTACAAGTTGGGTCTGGGGTGTAGAGACGGTGTGTTCCACTCCAAGGTGTTCCCCAGGTTGCCTCTCCATTGCTTCAATCTTCTGGCTCTCGTTTAGTAGTTGTTGAAAACAACACTGCATTCGGCCTACAAGTTGGGTCTGGGTTGTAGAGACGGTGTCTTCCGCTCCAAGGTGTTTTCCAGGTTTCCTCTCCATTGCTTCAATCTTCTGGCTCTCGTTTAGTAGTTGTTGAAAACAACACTGCATTCGGCCTACAAGTTGGGTCAGGGGTGTAGAGACGGTGTGTTCCACTCCAAGGTGTTCCCCAGGTTGCCTCTCCATTGCTTCAATCTTAAAGCTCTTGTTTAGTAGTTGTTGAAAACAACACTGCATTCGGCCTACAAGTTGGGTCAGGGGTGTAGAGACGGTGTGTTCCACTCCAAGGTGTTCCCCAGGTTGCCTCTCCATTGCTTCAATCTTAAAGCTCTTGTTTAGTAGTTGTTGAAAACAGCACTGCATTCGGCCTACAAGTTGGGTCAGGGGTGTAGAGACGGTGTGTTACACTCCAAGGTGTTCCCCAGGTTGTCTCTCCATTGCTTCAATCTTAAAGCTCTTGTTTAGTAGTTGTTGAAAACAACACTGCATTCGGCCTACAAGTTGGGTCTGGGTTGTAGAGACGGTGTCTTCCGCTCCAAGATGTTCTCCAGGTTTCCTCTCCATAGCTTCAATCTTCATGCTCGTCTTAAGTAGTTGTTGAAACAACACTACATTAGGCCTACAAGTTGGGTCTGGGTCGTAGAGACGTTGCCTGCCGCTCCAAGGTGCTCTCCAGGTTGCCACTTAATCGAAGCTGCATAGAGCCTATTTTGTAATTTTACGCCTACAAAGTCTTTCTGCGGTCCCTCCTTCCAATTGTCCTCCACTGAGCACAACAATGCAGAACGTGTACCCATGTAACCTTTTTTAAACCAGCGTCGAGCCAACTTTGTGGTTTAAGGCCTACTTGTAGTGTCTGGCTGCGCCACTCAATACAGCTGTCCTCTTTACAAAAAATGACCTACAATTATCTGGTTTTCAGCCTATCGGGATTTTAAAACTGCAGTGGGCCTACTAGTTGGGTTGGGGCCTTCTATCTGTGTCTGCCGCTCCTTGCTGTTCTCCTACAGTGAACAAAGCTGTGCCGCCTGTTTACTACTCTTGCCAATTTTGAACTGCATTTAGACTACTTACAGATTTGGGCCTACTCTCTGTGTCAGCCTCTCATTCCAGTTGTCCTCCACTGAACAAAACAATGCCCCCTGGTTAGTCCTGTTACCAATTTTGAACTGCATTTAGCCCACTTTAGTCTTTGGGCCTATATCTGTGTTTCCTCCTCATCCTGCCCATTGCCCAGCCAGTGATAGATGAGTCTGCTGGTACATTGACCCATAACGCAACATTCCCCGTGCACGCTACACTGCAAGATTGTGACCCTGTTGAAAGTCAGGTCCCCCTTCCCGCATACCATACCACCTTACACGGGGACAAAGAGGAAGGTGCAGATGAAGGTGCTGGTTCCTTCATCAGGTGGGGGGAGGAATACTCATTGGTGACGTCACTGGCACAGGGCCCCTCATAGTACGCAAAAGTGTTGCTGCCGGTGGGAGGCGCCCCCGCCGTGCAAACACACCGCTGTACTTTGAGGGGCCCTGTGCCAGTGCCAATGCCAACGAGGGGGCCCCCCCTGCTTGCTCAGGATCACAGCACTTGCAAAGTTGAAATAATTACCTCTCCCTGCTCCACTGCCGTGACGTGGTCCAGATGTCCTGTGCCCACTAATTGCTTGAACCAGCCCTACCCCCCACAACTTTAGCCAAATGACCCCCAATTTCAAATGCCTTACAATTATTATAAGCTAAATTACGATTGACAAGCTTCAGTAGCAAGAATGGATGTTTTTGCCAATACAATGGGCTCTGTACATGTTTTCCTGGCCTCTACTCACTGCCGACTATGCTCCCCCATTGACTTGCATTGGGTTTCGTGTTTCGGTCGATCCCCGACTTTTCGCGATAATCGGCCGATTCCACTCGACTCGACTTTTGAGATAGTCGGGTTTCTCGAAACCCGGCTCGACTCTAAAAAGGTCAAGGTCGCTCAACTCTAACAACAACTATAATATGCTTTGAAAAAAAAAATTCACATTCAGCAGGCAGGCGCCGGCGGTTTTCGAGAGAAAAAAAATTGTCTCCACCAAGATGGCGCCAGCGGCGCCTGCGCAGTAGCATCTACCAGCGATTCGATAGATGCTACTGCACAGGCGGGCCGATGCAATTTTGAGAGAGAATTGTATTTTTATCTGAATAAAATATATCAGCAAATAAAGTAATTAAATGCACATTAAAGATGTGATCTTACTGCATTTGATGATCTGGAGAATAGATCCCGGAGAATCAATCTTAGGATTATTGGTTTACCAGAATCTATTACCCGTAGCCAGCTTACAAGTATAATAATTATAATAATAATTTTTATTTATATAGCGCCAACATATTCCGCAGCGCTTTACAAATTATAGAGGGGACTTGTACAGACAATAGACATTACAGCATAACAGAAATACAGTTCAAAACATACCAGGAGGAATGAGGGCCCTGCTCGCAAGCTTACAAACTATGAGGAAAAGGGGAGACACGAGAGGTGGATGGTAACAATTGCTTTAGTTATTCGGACCGGCCATAGTGTAAGGCTCGGGTGTTCATGTAAAGCTGCATGAACCAGTTATCAGCCTAAGTATGTAGCAGTACAGACACAGAGGGCTATTAACTGCATAAAGTGAATGAGAACATGATGCGAGGAACCTGTTTTTTTTTTTTTATATAAATAGGCCACACAGGGATCGTTAGGTTAATACATTGAGGCGGTAGGCCAGTCTGAACAAATGAGTTTTTAAGGTACGCTTAAAACTGTGGGGATTGGGGATTAATCGTATTAACCTAGGTAGTGCATTCCAAAGAATCGGCGCAGCACGTGTAAAGTCTTGGAGACGGGAGTGGGAGGTTCTGATTATTGAGGATGATAGCCTGAGGTCATTAGTGGAGCGGAGGGCACGGGTAGGGTGGTAGACTGAGACCAGAGAGGAGATGTAGGGTGGTGCCGAGCCATGGAGTGCTTTGTGGATGAGGGTAGTAGTTTTGTACTGGATTCTGGAGTGGATGGGTAGCCAGTGTAATGACTGGCACAGGGTAGAGGCATCGGTGTAACGGTTGGTGAGGATTCGGAATATGATCCTGGCAGCAGCATTCAGGACCGATTGGAGCGGGGAAAGTTTGGTAAGAGGGAGGCCGATTAGTAGAGAGTTACAATAGTCCAGACGAGAATGAATAAGTGAAACAGTAAGAGTTTTTGCAGAGTCGAAAGTAAGAAAAGGGCGAATTCTAGAAATGTTTTTGAGATGCAGGTAAGAAGAGCAAGCCAGTGATCGCATATGGGGGGTGAATGAAAGGTCAGAATCAAGGATGACCCCAAGGCAGCGGGCATGTTGCTTTGGAGTAATGGTGGAACCGCACACGGAGATGGCAATGTCAGGCAAAGGTAGGTTAATAGAGGGAGAGAACACGAGGAGTTCAGTTTTTGACAGGTTTAGTTTCAGATAGAGGGAGGACATGATGTTAGAGACAGCGGTAAGACAATCCCTGGTGTTTTCTAAAAAGGTCGGCGTGACAACAGGAGAAGAGGTGTATAATTGGGTGTCGTCAGCATAGAGATGGTACTGGAAACCAATTCTACTGATTGTTTGTCCAATAGGGGCAGTATACAAAGAGAAAAGGAGGGGGCCTAGGACTGATCCTTGAGGAACCCTAACAGTAAGGGGAAGGTGAGAGGAGGAGGAACCAGCAAAACATACAGTGAAGGAGCGGTCAGAGAGATAGGAGGAGAACCAGGAGAGAACGGTGTCCTTGAGGCCGATGGAGCGGAGCATATTGATGAGGAGCTGATGATCCACAGTATCGAATGCTGCAGAGAGATCCAAGAGAATTAGCATGGAGTAGTGACCATTAGATTTAGCTGTTAGTAGGTCATTAGAGACTTTAGTGAGGGCGGTTTCAGTAGAGTGTAAAGAGCGGAAGCCAGACTGAAGAGGGTCGAGAAGAGAGTTATCTGAGAGATACATGTTCACAGATCGACCAGAAGAAGAATCCAATTTCACCTGTCAGAAGTGTAGACTAGTGGCCCTTTTAGAAGAAAAGGTGCGGGGTCTGGAAGAAAGAATAGCAACTTTGAAACTCATCAAAGAGAATGAAGACTTTCTAGACAGAACAGAAGCATCTCTACTGGTCACAGAAGGTGCAAAAAGTGTCAGAGAACCTCCAAAAGCAGATGAGTGGAAGCATGTGACCAAAAGAAGCAAGAAGACCGTGGAGAAATCACCAACCACACAACTGAAGAACCGATATCAAATCTTTGTAGAGGATGAAGATGGCACACCTAAGAATGAAGCAATACCAGCAAGCAAAAAAGAAAAGGGCACACAGCAACAAGTGACAGCAAAAAGTACAGCCAAGAAGCAACGAAGAGTGGTGGTGGTGGGAGACTCACTACTGAGAGGCACAGAAGCAGCCATCTGCAGACCGGACATAACTGCAAGAGAAGTATGCTGCCTTCCAGGTGCGATGATCAAGGATGTGACCGATAGGATACCAAAGCTCTTCAGCTCCAAGGACGTCCACCCATTTCTTCTGATACATGTTGGCACCAATGACACGGCAAGGAAGGACCTACCGACAATCTACAAGGACTTTGAAGAGTTGGGGAAGAAAGTAAAGGAACTGGATGCACAGGTAGTTTTTTCTTCTATCCTTCCAGTAGATGGGCATGGCACCAGGAGATGGAACAGGATCCTTGATGCAAACAACTGGCTAAGACGATGGTGCAGACAACAAGGATTTGGATTCCTGGACCACGGTGTGAATTACTGGTATGATGGACTCCTCGCCAGAGACGGACTACACCTCAACAAACCTGGGAAACACACATTCGCCAGAAGACTCGCTACACTCATCAGGAGGGCGTTAAACTAGAAGAAGAGGGGACGGGAAGAAAAACATTAGACTCGAACAAAGACAACCCAGGAAAACATACTCAGAAGGGAGGTAAGAACATTTCTAAAACAATCCACAGTGAGGAGATTGGAACAAAAAAAAATCCTCTAAACTGCATGCTCGCAAACGCCAGAAGCCTGACAAACAAGATGGAAGAACTAGAAGCAGAAATATCTACAGGTAACTTTGACATAGTGGGAATAACCGAGACATGGTTAGATGAAAGCTATGACTGGGCAGTTAACTTACAGGGTTACAGTCTGTTTAGAAAGGATCGTAAAAATCGGAGAGGAGGAGGGGTTTGTCTCTATGTAAAGTCTTGTCTAAAGTCCACTTTAAGGGAGGATATTAGCGAAGGGAATGAGGATGTCGAGTCCATATGGGTTGAAATTCATGGAGGGAAAAATGGTAACAAAATTCTCATTGGGGTCTGTTACAAACCCCCAAATATAACAGAAAGCATGGAAAGTCTACTTCTAAAGCAGATAGATGAAGCTGCAACCCATAATGAGGTCCTGGTTATGGGGGACTTTAACTACCCGGATATTAACTGGGAAACAGAAACCTGTGAAACCCATAAAGGCAACAGGTTTCTGCTAATAACCAAGAAACATTATCTTTCACAATTGGTGCAGAATCCAACCAGAGGAGCAGCACTTTTAGACCTAATACTATCTAATAGACCTGACAGAATAACAAATCTGCAGGTGGTTGGGCATTTAGGAAATAGCGACCACAATATTGTGCACTTTCACTAGGGGGACTTGTCAGGGAGTCACAAAAACATTGAACTTTAGGAAGGCAAAGTTTGAACAGCTTAGAGATGCCCTTAATCTGGTAGACTGGGACAATATCCTCAGAAATGAGAATACAGATAATAAATGGGAAATGTTTAAGAACATCCTAAATAGGCAGTGTAAGCGGTTTATACCTTGTGGGAATAAAAGGACTAGAAATAGGAAAAACCCAATGTGGCTAAACGAAGAAGTAAGACAGGCAATTAACAGTAAAAAGAAAGCATTTGCACTACTAAAGCAGGATGGCACCATTGAAGCTCTAAAAAACTATAGGGAGAAAAATACTTTATCTAAAAAACTAATTAAAGCTGCCAAAAAGGAAACAGAGAAGCACATTGCTAAGGAGAGTAAAACTAATCCCAAACTGTTCTTCAACTATATCAATAGTAAAAGAATAAAAACTGAAAATGTAGGCCCGTTAAAAAATAGTGAGGAAAGAATGGTTGTAGATGACGAGGAAAAAGCTAACATATTAAACACCTTCTTCTCCACGGTATTCACGGTGGAAAATGAAATGCTAGGTGAAATCCCAAGAAACAATGAAAACCCTATATTAAGGGTCACCAATCTAACCCAAGAAGAGGTGCGAAACCGGCTAAATAAGATTAAAATAGATAAATCTCCGGGTCCGGATGGCATACACCCACGAGTACTAAGAGAACTAAGTAATGTAATAGATAAACCATTATTTCTTATTTTTAGGGACTCTATAGCGACAGGGTCTGTTCCGCAGGACTGGCGCATAGCAAATGTGGTGCCAATATTCAAAAAGGGCTCTAAAAGTGAACCTGGAAATTATAGGCCAGTAAGTCTAACCTCTATTGTTGGTAAAATATTTGAAGGGTTTCTGAGGGATGTTATTCTGGATTATCTCAATGAGAATAACTGTTTAACTCCATATCAGCATGGGTTTATGAGAAATCGCTCCTGTCAAACCAATCTAATCAGTTTTTATGAAGAGGTAAGCTATAGGCTGGACCACGGTGAGTCATTGGACGTGGTATATCTCGATTTTTCCAAAGCGTTTGATACCGTGCCGCACAAGAGGTTGGTACACAAAATGAGAATGCTTGGTCTGGGGGAAAATGTGTGTAAATGGGTTAGTAACTGGCTTAGTGATAGAAAGCAGAGGGTGGTTATAAATGGTATAGTCTCTAACTGGGTCGCTGTGACCAGTGGGGTACCGCAGGGGTCAGTATTGGGACCTGTTCTCTTCAACATATTCATTAATGATCTGGTAGAAGGTTTACACAGTAAAATATCGATATTTGCAGATGATACAAAACTATGTAAAGCAGTTAATACAAGAGAAGATAGTATTCTGCTACAGATGGATCTGGATAAGTTGGAAACTTGGGCTGAAAGGTGGCAGATGAGGTTTAACAATGATAAATGTAAGGTTATACACATGGGAAGAGCGAATCAATATCACCATTACACACTGAACGGGAAACCACTGGGTAAATCTGACAGGGAGAAGGACTTGGGGATCCTAGTTAATGATAAACTTACCTGGAGCAGCCAGTGCCAGGCAGCAGCTGCCAAGGCAAACAGGATCATGGGGTGCATTAAAAGAGGTCTGGATACACATGATGAGAGCATTATACTGCCTCTGTACAAATCCCTAGTTAGACCGCACATGGAGTACTGTGTCCAGTTTTGGGCACCGGTGCTCAGGAAGGATATAATGGAACTAGAGAGAGTACAAAGGAGGGCAACAAAATTAATAAAGGGGATGGGAGAACTACAATACCCAGATAGATTAGCGAAATTAGGATTATTTAATCTAGAAAAAAGACGACTGAGGGGCGATCTAATAACCATGTATAAGTATATAAGGGGACAATACAAATATCTCGCTGAGGATCTGTTTATACCAAGGAAGGTGACGGGCACAAGGGGGCATTCTTTGCGTCTGGAGGAGAGAAGGTTTTTCCACCAACATAGAAGAGGATTCTTTACTGTTAGGGCAGTGAGAATCTGGAATTGCTTGCCTGAGGAGGTGGTGATGGCGAACTCAGTCGAGGGGTTCAAGAGAGGCCTGGATGTCTTCCTGGAGCAGAACAATATTGTATCATACAATTATTAGGTTCTGTAGAAGGACGTAGATCTGGGGATTTATTATGATGGAATATAGGCTGAACTGGATGGACAAATGTCTTTTTTCGGCCTTACTAACTATGTTACTATGTTAGATAGCGGGTAAGACGGGAGTGGACCAGTATATGCACACTAGACCTACCAAAAGCTCTGGGCATTAATACACCATTGAAAGTGAAACACGCTCACAGAATAGCCCACCACCACCACCTCTTCTGCTTATAAGCCCAGGCCTGGTATTGTGAAATACCTGAACTGTGCAGACAAAGCGGACATCTTACAAAGGTACAGAAAATCCTCTCCACCCCAGTGCTAAATGGATATAGAGTGTTAATTTTCAGTGACTACTCGGTGGAAGTAACAAAGAAAAGATGCGCCTTTAGGCCAGTCTCACACGTCCAGATAATTCTGGTACCAGAAAAATCAGTACCGGAATTATCCGTGTCCGTGTGCCCATGCGTTTATGTGGCACATCAGTGTGGCACACGTGCGGCACACGTGTGACGCCCTTGTGCCGACTGGGTACCACACGGAGCGTGCAGGAGACAGCGCTAGAGATAAGCGCTGTCCTCTGCATCTGGTGCTGAAGCCGCCATTCATATCTTCTCTCCAGCAGCACTCGCTGGAGAGAAGATATGATAAATCCTTTTTTTTTATTTTCTCGTGTTTAAAATAAAGATCCCTGTCAACACCCCCCTCCCACCCCCTGTGCGCCCGCCCGCTGTTATTAAAATACTCACCCGGCTCCCTCGCAGCGTCCTCTACGTGCTGCACCTTCTCCTGTATGAGCGGTCACGTGGTGCTGCCCATTACAGTGATGAATATGCAGCTCCACCCCTATGGGAGGTGGAGCCGCATATTCATGACTGTAATCGGTGGCACCATGTGACCGCTCATACAGGAGAAGGTGCGGCGCATAGAGGATGCTGCGAGGGAGCCGGGTGAGTATTTTAATAACAGCGGGCGGGCGCACAGGGGGTGGGAGGGGGTTGGGGACAGGGATCTTTATTTTAAACACGAGAAAATAAAAAAAAAGGATTTATCATATCTTCTCTCCAGCGAACGCTGCTGGAGAGAAGATATGAATGGCGGCTTCAGCACCACGTGGGGGGGACAGCACTTACTGTAGCTGTCTCCTGCACGGCACACGGACTGCACAAGGACAGCGTCCGTGTGCGGTACATATTCTACACGGACCCATTGACTTTAATGGGTCCGTGTAATCCGTGCGCTCCCACGAACACTGACATGTCTCCTTGTTTTGCACACGGCACACGGTCCGTGAAAACACGCTGACGTGCAGAGACACATTGATTTCAATGTGTCTACGTGAGTCAGTGTCTCCGGTACGTGAGGAAACTGTCACCTCACGTACCGGAGCCACTGACGTGTGAAACCGTCCTTAGTGAAATATGCACTGATCTAGTAAAGAAAAAAATCAGCTTCTCATTACAATTCCCAGCGAATCTTAAAGTATTTTCACCTGGAGGAAGAATACAAACATTTTCAGCACCAGAACAAGCATCAGACTTTCTTAAAGACATAGAAGATCTTCGCAAAGAAAACAGCATAAAACACCAGGTCCCATAAACCAGTAGGGGCAGTAATGATCTGATGGTGGTCCTTTCCACACATGAAAGTATAAAATAAAGACTCAGACACATCATTGAAAGTTTAAATAGTGTGCAGTTTATTATATGCTTTATATGTGCTGGTTAGCTCCCATCACTCACAAAGAGCGTACAGCAACACTCAGGACAGGAAAAACCCCCAGTGGTGGAAACCTGTAGGGAAACCATGGCTGCTGTACTGCCCTTCCTCCGGGCATACTAAGGGAGGTTACCACTATAAAATATAACAACTGTGAAAAAATAACAATTATGTGTAAAGTATACAGTGTGTCTATGTGTACAGCATATGGGGTGTCTGTGTGTATGTTGTCTGTGTATAGTGGGATGTGCATGTTCTGTGTGTGACTATTAAGAATACATAGTAACATAGTTATTATTAAGGTTGAAGGAAGACTTTAAGTCCATCTAGTTCAACCCATAGCCTAACCTAACATGCCCTAACATGTTGATCCAGAGGAAGGCAAAAAAAACCCATGTGGCAAAGAGTAAGATCCACATTGGGGAAAAAAATTCCTTCCTGACCCCACATACGGCAATCAGACTAGTTCCCTGGATCAACGCCCTATCAAGGAATCTAATATATATAACCTGTAACATTATACTTTTTAAGAAGGGTGTCTGTGTGTGTGTGTGTGTGTGTATGTATGTATGTTGTCTGTGTACAGTGGGATGTGCATGTTCTGTGTGTGACTATTAAAGGGAACCTGTCACACCCCCAGGCGTTTTTGACTAAAAGAGCCACCTTGTGCAGCACTAATGCTGCATTCTGTCAAGGTGGCTCTTTTAGTTGGGGTCCCTTTCAATGCTGCAATATCCATTTTTATAATTTGTCCTTCATACATATAGTTCCATCATTAACGTCCCCGACGCCTGAGCTGTAAGTTTTATTTCGGGCATGCGCAGTTTGCGCTGCCTTCGACTCCCATCACACGATGGGAACTTACAGCGCAGGCGCCAGGGACGTTAATGAAAGAAGTGGAGGCGGCCCTTGGCGCACGGAGTGTTCAGTGATGGCTGGGAGGCGTTTGTGTCCGGGTGCAAAAGACAGGTATGAGGGACAAATTATAAAAACGGATATTGCAGCGTTGAAAGGAACCCCAACTAAAAGAGCCACCTTGACAGAATGCAGCATTAGTGCTGCACAAGATTGCTCTTTTAGTTAAAAAATGCCTTGGGGGTGACAAGTTCCCTTTAAGAATACTTCTCTCCTGTCTCCAGTTCTTCATCCGTCACATCTTCTAGTTGATCTTCTTGCAGGACCAGCAGCTCTGTTCCTCTTCCAGCCATGTTCTTCTCCTTCCAGGTCCAGCAGCTCTGTTCCTCTTCCAGCCATGTTCATCTCCTTGTGGGTCCAGCAGCTCCTCTTCCATGCATTAGATATTCGCATCTTCCTCCTTCTTCAATGGAACGATGTTACAGAGAGAGCAGGGTAGGGCATTATTCCTCCTGAACCAACGAATTGCCCAGCTGTGATGGATATTCCTGTCTCTCTTCCATGCCCAGTGGTCAGGGTCTTGTGCCATGATCTAGAATGAAATAAGTGATTGGAATCAGAGTTTAAAGGGAATATATCACCATTAATCATAATTCAATTTGCATATATTTTAGACCTGATGATATTGATGTGATGACTGAAAAACCATGGCAGAATGCATAATTACTTATTAAAGTTTTCTCTCTTGACATTAAAACAAGCATTTCAGTCCAGCTATGGCTGCATTCATAAAATGCTCTACCTAACATAAGGGTTACAAGACCATTTTGACATGGCTTTTCAAAGTAAGTACAACCACCCCATCAGGTCTAAGGGATTTATATTTATTATATATTATATATTATATTATATTATATTATTTATATTTGAAGATTTCCTCGGTTTTTTTTTTCTTTGAGTTCAAATACTGCGATGCTATTGGTTGATGGTTGAAGCACGCGGCGCAAAATTTAAAGGGAAAGCGCATTCTAATAATGAATAAGGAGATACAGTGTATTACTTTTATATCTATATTTGAAGATTTCCCCTTTATTCCAATTAGTGTTATTTGAGGAAGTTATCATGTTATTCCATTTATTAACTGATGATTGGGAAATGGCAGCAGTGAAAGCCGCATGTAATAATGATGACACTAAAGTCGTGATGAGAGAAGTGTGATGTGTAACATGTTCACTAGATCGTCCATTGTGTATGGAGTAAGAGAATAAATGTCATCTGCTTTCTTGCTCCCTGTGAAGTCATTATTGAACCCCCTTAGCGGCAAGGTCAATTTTCATTTTTGCGTCTTTGTTCTTCCTCCATTTTCCCCAAACTCACAACTTTTATATTTTTCTGTCCACATAGCCATATGAGGGCTTGTGTTGTGGAGGACAAGTTGCACTTTTGAGTGACACCATTCATTTCACCACATAGTGTACAGGAAATCTTAAAACACTTCCAAGCGAGGAGAAATTGTAAAAATAAAAAAAGAATTCTGACATTGCTTTTAGGACTATAGGTTGCATTATTCTGTATGGACTATGGGGTGCATGATTCCAAATGTAGGACCATGGGGTGCACTATACTGTATGGACTATGGGGTGCATTATACTATACAGACGACCATGAGGTGCATTATACTGTATGGACTATGGGGTGTGTGATTCCAAATGTAGGACCATGGGGTGCACTATACTGTATGGACTATGGGATGCATTATACTATACAGATGACCATGAGGTGCATTATACTGTATGGACTATTGGGTGCATGATTCCAAATGTAGGACCATGGGGTGCACTATACTGTATGGACTATGGGATGCATTATAATATACAGATGACCATGAGGTGCATTATACTGTATGGACTATTGGGTGCATGATTCCAAATGTAGGACCATGGGGTGCACTATACTGTATGGACTATGGGGTGCATTATTCTGTATGGACTATGGAGTGTATTATACTGTATAGATGACTATGGGGTGCATTATACTGTATAGCATATTGGGTGTATTATGCTGTATAGACTATAGCGTGCATTTTACTGTATGGACTATGGGGTGCATTATACTATACAGGGGACAATGGGGTGCATTATACTATACAGAGGACTATGGATGCATTATACTGTATAAACTATGGGATGCATTATGCTGTACGGACAAGGTATTACATTATGTTGTATTGACTATGGAGTGCATTATGCTGTATAGATGACTATGGGGTGCATTATGCTGTATAGACTATAGGATGCCTTATACTACACAGAGGACTATGGAATGCATTATCCTATATAGAGCTTGGGGTGCACTATACTATACAGAGGACTATGGGGTGTATTATACTGTATAGATGACTATGGGGTGCATTATGCTGTTTAGACTATGGGATACATTATACTATACAGAGGTCTATGGGGTGCATTGTAATGTATAGAGTATAGGGTGCATTATACTACACAGAGGACTATGGGATGCATTATCCTATATAGAGCTTGGGGTGCATTATCATATACAGAGGACTATGGGGTGTATTACACTGTAAGGATCATGTGGTGCATTATACAGTGTTGAGGACCCTGCAGTGCTTTATACTGTATGTATGGTTGTGTGAGGGTCACAGTTTGGCGATCATATGATGTAGGGGTCATCATACTTTTCTGGGTGAGTTGTGGGGTGGGGTACAGTAGGGTCATCATACTGTGCGTGTGGAGGGTACTGTGGAGGAATTCCTTGTGGTTGTATCTTAGGGTCTGTGGGGCGCTTTTGTTGATATCATACTTTGAGTGCAATGATAGGAGGAATATTAGAGGGCACACAGTATCAAACAGTATGAGCAAAAATATGGACACATACGGAAGCAGTGGCTCAGCATTGTGGTATCAGCTGGATTTTAACCCTTATAACATCCTAACAAAAAATATATGTTTCCAAAATTGTGCTGATGTAAAGTAGACATGTGGGAAATGTCATTTATTAACTATTTTGACATAACTCTCTGTTTTAAGTGTACAAAAAATAAAAGTTTGAAAATTGCAACATTTCCGTTTTTTTCATAAATAAAAGAAAGTTAATTCGAAGAGATTTTACCACTAAAATGAAGTACAATATGTCATGAATAAACAATCTCAGAATCAGTGAGATACATGAAAGTGTTCCAGAGCTATAACTTCATAAAATGACAGTGGACAGAATTGTAAAAAGTTGCTTGGTCATCAGGTACCAAATTGAAACCAAATTTAGAAACATTTATACCCATAAAGGATCTCCATTTGTGGAATAATTTGTTGACTTTTTGTTTTGTCTCTCTAAGTCTAATTTTCCATATACCACTAGAGTTTTTAGAGTATTTCTCATTTCAGACACTTGAGGTACGTCTTCCTTTTGCCAATATCGAAGTATGCGTTTTTTGACTACAAGAAGAGCTAAGTGTATTATTTGAGTGGATACAATTGTATGAAATAAGCAAGCTAGGGGAGTATTTGAGTCTTTGATTTTCCAAATTTTATCAATATATCCAAGAGCCTCAGCAAGTGTTAACTGTGCAGCCAGCACTTCCAGGCACCAACTAGCGGTGTTAGAGCCCAGGGACAGCAGGAGGAGCTGAGTGTAGGCCGAGGCCTACTTGGATCAAGTTGAAAGTGAACCTTTAACCCCCCATGCGTTAGCAACTGAAAGAGCCAACTTGTGCAGCACTAATGGTGCACAAGGACAAGGTGGTTCTTTTAATTATGCTCCTTGCACATGGTGAACTAAACACTTATAAAATGTGTCCCCTGATACCGTGATACCGTCCCACAGGTGGTACTTTCCGTCGTGATGAGACACAGCACAGCCGGCATTCACACCCCCATGGGGCCGGGCGCCACCTCATCAGCGTTGCTTGACTCTGTCACGGAGCCCGCGCTGTTATGTTAAACCCTGGCCATGCGCAGTGAGCGCTGCCCGTCTTCCAACATCATTTGGTGTCATGCTAACTGTGCCTGTGCGGCCGCACCGCCCGAGAAACCGCCTCGCAGTGTCTTCTGATTTAGTCCCACTGCAGGGCTGGGATTCCTGGGCATGCGCAGTGCATATCTTTGCCTCTCACTACTCTCCATCCGCCTTCTTCAGAGTGTGCGGCGTCACAGCCGTGGCATGTGAATTGGGATCAGCTGACGCCACACTGTCTGTAGAAGGCGGAGGGAGAAGAGGGAGAGGCAAAGATATGCACTGTGCATGTCCAGGAATCCCAGCCCCACAGTGTGACAAAATCAGAAGACACTGCGGGGCGTGATCTCTGGCAGCGCGCCTGCACAGGCACAGTCAGCATGACATCAAATGATGGCAGAAGATGGGCTGCGCTAACTGTGCATGCCCAAGGTTAAACATAACAGAGCAGGCTCCGGGACAGATGCAAACAACGCTGAGGAGGCGGCGCTCGGCACCATGGGGGTATGAATGTCAGCTGTGCTACGTCTCAAAGCAAAGGAAAGTCCCACCTACGGGACGGTTTCATGGTATGAGGGGACACATATTTTATAAGTGTTAAGTGCAGCGTGTGCAAGAAGCAGAACTAAAGGAGCCACCTGTTCCTTGTGCAGCATTTGTGCTACACAAGGTGGCTCTTTCAGTTACAGACGCCTGGGGGGCCGGATACACAGCAGGGGATCAGCGGACGTTACTGAAACCCAATAACACTGGGTCATGTGTTGTCTGTGCAGCTGGCACTTCTGGGCAGCAACTGGCGGTGTTGGAGCCCAAGGATTAAAGTTCAGGTGGTTGAAACATGAACACAGCTGGAGACCTGGATAGTGTTGGCAACCAATTATTTAATCGGTAAGAGGAGTGGCAAATTCCTGTGATATCCAGGCCTTGTTCATTTTCAAAAAAGTAAGCCGGTCAACGTTATCGGATGATAGTCGCATGTGACAGTCTGTTAGTACACCACCTGCAGCACTAAAGACGCGTTCCGATAATACACTGGCAGCAGGGCAAGCCAGCACCTCCAATGCATACTGGCTAAGCTCTGGCCATGTATCCAGCTTAGAGACCCAAAACTTGAAGGGGGAAGAGCCATCTGGGAGTACGCTGAGAGTACAAGACATGTAGTCTGTCACCATCTGACGGAAACGTGGCCTCCTGCTGATTGCATCCGTCACCGTCAGTGATGGTGTAGACATTTGTGGCGCTCACACAAAACTTTGCCACTGTTGGAACAGACTGGTCTTGGCTTGTGCTGGGCCACTGCTCCTGCTACCTCTTTGTGCAGAGATTCCTCCACTGCCTCTACGCACAGAGCTGATTTGTAAAGCACTAGCAGTAGCTGGCGCAGCACTTCTCTCGATTGGACTGGAGAAGATGATGGACTGCACCAGTGTGTCTTGGTACAGCCGCATTTTACGCTCCCGCTGCAACGGTGGTATGAGGGTTTGCAAATTGTCCCTGTAGCGCGGGTCGAAGAGGGTGTACACCCAACAATCAGCCGTGGTAAGAATGTGGTCGTTTCTCAGGCACTGCAGCATGAAATCAACCATGTGCTGCAGACTGCCAACTGGCCAAGAAACGCCCCCTGCTTGAGGCGTGATGTCTGCCTGCTCTGCATCAACCCAACCTTGCTCTACATACTGACTACTGGAGATTTGTGTAACTCCCTCCTCTGGAAAGATGTCTCCTCCTCATCCTCCTCACAAAAGGTCTCCTGCCGATTCCTTTGTGAGGAACCATGTCGCGCAGACTGTCCAGAAGCCGATGGCATTTCTGACTCCTCATCCTCAACGTCTTCCACCACCTCATCCCTTAGCGCTTGCAGGGTTCTTTCAAGCAGGCAGATAAGGGGGACAGTCATGCTGACTAGTGCATCATCTGCACTCGCCATCCGCGTGGATTCATCAAAGGCCCGCAAAACCTGGCAGATGTCCTTCATAGTGGCCCACTCAGTGGTTGTGAAGTCTGAATGGCGCACTCTGCAACTTTTTTGCGCCTGATGCAGCTGGTACTCCATTACTGCTGGCTGCTGCTCACACAACCGCTCCAACATATGTAACGTGGAATTCCACCTGTTGGGGAGGTCACATATGATGCGATGTTCCGGAAGACAGAATCGGCGCTGCAGATTTTCAATGCGCGATCTGGCCATGCTGGAACGCCGCAAGTGAGCACACTCAAGGCGGACCTTGTGCAGCAGTGCATCAAGATCTGGATAGTCCCTCAGAAAACTCTGCACAACCAAATTGAGCATATGTGCCAGACATGGGATGTGAGTGAGGTTGCCAAGGGCCAGAGCTGCCACCAGATTTCGGCCATTGTCACACTCTACAATGCCTGTCTGGAGATTCGCTGGCGCAAACCACTTGTCGCTCTCAGAATTGATGGCATTCCAGAGCTCCTGCGCTGTGTGGCTTCGATTCCCCAAAGAAATTAATTTAAGTACGGCCTGTTGACGTTTGGCCACAGCTGTGCTCATATCAGTTGTAACAGGTAAGCGTTCATGGGTCAAGGTGGAGGTAGACCCGTATATAGTTAAGTAAATAGGGCAGCACACTGCAGCGCCAAAACATGCAAACACGAAATTTGAACTGCATTACTGCACTAGAAATATGAAAAATGAGAGCTTTTAGCGCATAAAAATGGCCAATTTTATGTGTACCTCGTAGCCACTTTACGGCATCTCTCTTATACGAGGTCCTACGCTTGACCTACCTCGCTGAGAATAAACGTCTCCATCTGAATGGGTACATGTGAAACCTCTTCTTGGACTCAAATTCTCTCTCACTGTGGAGGGGTATTGGACCTACTATAATTAAAACACCTGAAGCTAGGAGGCGGGGAGTGCACGAGCAGAAGGCTAGAGAACACATTTCAAAAACCTGACCTGCACATCCAAACATAGACTGAGTGTGAACAGGTGCTGAACCCAGAGTCGCCAACTCGTATATAGTTAAGTAAATAGGGCAGCACACTGCAGCGCCAAAACATGCAAACTTGAAAACACGAAATTTGAACTGCATTACTGCACTAGAAATATGAAAAATGAGAGCTTTTAGCGCATAAAAATGGCCAATTTTATGTGTACCTCGTAGCGAGGTAGGTCAAGCGTAGGACCTCGTATAAGAGAGATGCCGTAAAGTGGCTACGAGGTACACATAAAATTGGCCATTTTTATGCGCTAAAAGCTCTCATTTTTCATATTTCTAGTGCAGTAATGCAGTTCAAATTTTGTGTTTTCAAGTTTGCATGTTTTGGCGCTGCAGTGTGCTGCCCTATTTACTTAACTATATACGAGTTGGCGACTCTGGGTTCAGCACCTCTTCACACTCAGTCTATGTTTGCATGTGCAGGTCAGGTTTTTGAAAAGGTGGAGGTAGACCGTGACGGCTCCTGCAGCGATGATTCTGAGGAACTGGAGTATGAGGAGGAGTCAATGTGCACAGACTGGATTCCTGCAATCCTTGGCGTTGGCAGTACACGTACAGCGCCACTCGCCATGTCTGTAGTCGGCTCCACAACATTGACCCAATGGGCAGTGAGGGAAAGGTATCGTCCCTGTCCATGGTGACTGGACCACGCATCGGTGGTGAGGTGGACTTTGCTACTAACGGCGTTTAGTAGTGCATGTTTGATGTTTGCCTCCACATGCTTTTGCAGGGCAGGGACGGCTTGCCTGCTGAAATAAAAGCGGCTGGGCACATTGTATTGTGGGACTGCCAATGCCATCAAGTTACAGAAGCTGTCAGTCTCCACCAGCCTGAATGAGAGCATTTCCAGTGACAGAAGTTTGGCAATGCCTGCATTCAGAGCCTGTGCTCGTGGGTGGTTTGCCGAGAATGCCTGCCTTTTCTCCCATACCTGTGCTACTGATGGCTATAGACTGGGCAGGGAGTGTGAGGATGACTGGGAACGTGGTGCTGTGGGTGGAATTACACTGGGTCTCTGGACAACAGTGCCAGAGGTTCTTCCATGGCGATCCTGGGAGGAAGCCAAACCAGCAGTGTGTGAGTTGGAGGAAGAGGCAACAACACAAGCTGAAGAGGTGGTAGGTGCCGCTGTAGGTTGGCCTAGGTCTTCAGTGTATATTGTAACTCCACCGCATGCTTGTTCCGCACATGTTTCCACATGTTTGAGGTATTGAGGTTGCTGACATTTCTACCTCGTTTGATTTTCTGACTACACAGCTTGCATTGGACAAAGCAAATGTCATCTGCAACTGTGTCAAAAAAGGACCAGGCACTGCAAGTCTTGGGAGCACCCGCTTTGGCTTTTGGAAGAGGCATGTGTCATGATCCCAATGGCAGGGGATCACTAAAGGACAAGCACAGATACAAACAAGCTCTAGGGCGATGGAACCTGAGCTGACCGCGACCCTGAACCTAACACACAAATAAAAGTAGCCGGGGAACGTGCCTACGATGATCCTAGACGTCTCGCTCCAGCCGAAGATCTAACTTCCCCTATTAGAAGAAACACAGACCTCTCTTGCCTCCAGAGAAATACCCCACAGAAATAGCAGCCCCCCACATATAATTACGGTGAAATGAGAGGAAAGCACATACGCAGTATGAAAACAGTTTCAGCAAAATGAGGCCCGCTAAAGCTAGATAGCAGAGGATACAAAAGTGAACTGCGCGGTCAGCAAAAAACCCTTCAAAAAACCATCCTGAAATTACTTAAACTCATGTGCCAACTCATGGTACATGAGGAGCAATTTCAGCCCACTAGAGCAACCAGCAGCAAAGAATCACATATCTGCAGGCTGGACTAAAAACCAAATAAAGCAAAACACCAAAACAGGAAAATCCAAACTTAGCTTGACCAGAAGGTTCTAGGAGCAGGGAGCAGAGGTAACAAGAAACACTGGATACATTGATAACCGGCGAGGAAATGCCAGCAAAGCCAGGTTAAATAGGAAACTCCCATATCCTGATGGAACAGGTGGAACCCAGAGACCCAGGAAAGACAAGTCACCCAGTACCATCAGTAACCACCAGAGGGAGCCCAAAAACAGAACTCACAACAGTACCCCCCCCCTGAGGAGGGGTCACCGAACCCTCACGAGAACCACCAGGGCGACCAGGATGAGCCCTATGAAAAGCGCGAACCAAATCATCAGCATGAACATCCGAGGCAACCACCCAAGAATTATCCTCCTGACCATAACCCTTCCACTTGACCAAATACTGGAGTTTCCGTCTGGAAACACGAGAATCCAAGATCTTCTCCATAACATACTCCAATTCTCCCTCCACCAGCACCGGAGCAGGAGGCTCAATCGAAGGAACAACAGGTACCTCATACTTCCGCAACAACGACCGATGGAACACATTATGAATAGCAAACGATGCCGGGAGATCCAAACGAAACGACACAGGGTTAAGAATTTCCAAGATCCTATAGGGACCGATGAACCGAGGCTTGAACTTAGGAGAAGAGACCTTCATAGGAACAAAACGAGAAGACAACCACACCAAGTCCCCAACAAGAAGTCGAAGACCCACGCGGCGACGGCGATTAGCAAACTGCTGAGCCTTCTCCTGGGACAACTTCAAATTGTCCACCACATGACTCCAAATCCGATGCAACCTATCCACCACCATGTCCACTCCAGGACAATCAGAAGGTTCCACCTGACCAGAGGAAAAACGAGGATGAAACCCCGAATTACAAAAGAAAGGAGAAACCAAGGTAGCAGAACTAGCCCGATTATTAAGGGCAAACTCGGCCAGCGGCAAAAAGGTAACCCAGTCATCCTGATCAGCAGAAACAAAACACCTTAAATAAGTTTCCAAGGTCTGATTAGTTCATTCAGTCTGGCCATTCGTCTGAGGATGGAATGCAGACGAAAAGGACAAATCAATGCCCATCTTAGCACAGAACGTCCGCCAAAATCTAGACACAAACTGGGATCCCCTGTCAGAAACGATGTTCTCAGGAATCCCATGCAAACGAACCACATTCTGAAAAAACAGAGGGACCAACTCAGAGGAGGAAGGCAACTTAGGCAAGGGTACCAGATGAACCATTTTAGAAAAGCGATCACACACAACCCAGATGACGGACATTTTTTGAGAGACAGGGAGATCCGAAATAAAGTCCATGGAAATGTGCGTCCAAGGCCTCTTCGGGATAGGCAAAGGTGACAACAATCCACTGGCCCGAGAACAGCAAGGCTTAGCCCGAGCACAAACCTCACAAGACTGCACAAAAGAACGCACATCCCTCGACAAGGAAGGCCACCAAAAAGACCTGGCCACCAAGTCTCTAGTACCAAATATTCCAGGATGACCTGCCAACGCAGAAGAATGGACCTCGGAGATGACTCTACTGGTCCAATTATCCGGAACAAACAGTCTCTCAGGCGGACAACGATCAGGTTTACCCGCCTGAAACTCCTGCAAAGCACGTCGCAAGTCTGGGGAGACAGCAGACAAAATCACCCCATCCCTAAGGATACCAGAGGGCTCCGAATTTCCAAGGGAGTCAGGCACAAAACTCCTAGAAAGAGCATCCGCCTTCACATTCTTTGAACCTGGTAGGTATGAAACCACAAAATTGAAACGAGAGAAAAACAGTGACCAACGAGCCTGTCTAGGATTCAGACGCCTGGCAGACTCAAGGTAAATCAAATTTTTGTGATCAGTCAAGACCACCACACGATGTCTAGCACCCTCTAGCCAATGACGCCACTCCTCAAATGCCCACTTCATGGCCAAAAGTTCCCGATTACCAACATCATAATTCCGCTCAGCCGGCGAAAACTTTCTAGAAAAAAACGCGCATGGCTTCATCACTGAGCCATCGGAGCTTCTCTGTGACAAAACCGCCCCCGCTCCAATCTCGGAAGCATCAACCTCAACCTGAAAAGGGAGCGAAACATCTGGCTGACGCAACACAGGAGCAGAAGAAAACCGGCGCTTAAGTTCCTGAAAGGCCTCCACAGCCGCAGGAGACCAATTAGCAACATCAGCACCCTTCTTAGTCAAATCTGTCAAAGGCTTAACAACACTAGAAAAATTAGTTATAAAACGACGATAGAAATTAGCAAAGCCCAAGAACTTCTGTAAACTCTTAAGAGATGTAGGCTGCGTCCAGTCACAAATAGCCTGAACCTTGACGGGATCCATCTCAATAGTAGAAGGGGAAAAAATATACCCCAAGAAAGAAATCTTCTGGACTCCAAAGAGACACTTTGAGCCTTTTACAAACAAGGAATTGGCCCGCAGGACCTGAAACACCTTCCTGACCTGCTGAACATGAGACTCCCAGTCATCAGAAAAAACCAAAATATCATCCAAATACACAATCATAAATTTATCCAGATATTCACGGAAAATATCGTGCATAAAGGACTGGAAGACTGAAGGAGCATTAGAAAGTCCAAAAGGCATTACCAAATACTCAAAATGGCCCTCAGGCGTATTAAATGCGGTTTTCCACTCATCACCTTGCTTTATTCGTATAAGATTATACGCACCCCGAAGATCAATCTTAGTGAACCATTTAGCCCCCTTAATGCGAGCAAACAAATCAGTCAACAATGGCAAAGGATACTGATGTTTTACGGTAATCTTATTCAAAAGACGATAATCTATACAAGGCCTCAAGGAACCATCTTTTTTGGCCACGAAAAAAAAACCTGCTCCCAAAGGGGACAAAGATGGACGGATATGTCCCTTTTCCAAGGACTCCTTAACATAATCCCGCATAGCAGTATGCTCTGGCACTGACAGATTGAACAAACGACCTTTAGGAAATTTACTGCCTGGAATTAAATTTATAGCACAATCGCAATCCCTGTGAGGAGGAAGCGAACTGAGCTTAGGCTCCTCAAAAACATCCCGATAGTCAGACAAAAACACAGGAATCTCAGAAGGAGTAGATGAAGCGATAGAAATTGGAGGTGCATCATCATGAACCCCCTGACAACCCCAGCTTAACACAGACATTGATTTCCAGTCAAGGACTGGATTATGAGTTTGTAACCATGGCAGACCAAGCACTAGGACATCATGCAAATTATACAGTACCAGGAAGCGAATCCTCTCCTGATGAACAGGAGTCATACGCATGGTCACTTGTGTCCAGTACTGAGGTTTATTCATAGCCAAAGGTGTAGAGTCAATTCCCTTCAAAGGAATAGGGACTTCCAGAGGCTCCAGACTAAACCCACAGCGATTGGCAAATGACCAATCCATAAGACTCAGGGCAGCGCCTGAATCCACATAGGCATCGACGGAAATGGATGATAATGAACAAATCAGAGTCACAGACAGAATGAACTTAGACTGTAAAGTACTAATGGCAACAGACTTATCAACCTTTTTTGTGCGTTTAGAGCATGCTGATATAACATGAGCTGAATCACCACAATAAAAGCACAACCTTTTTTTCCGCCTATAATTTTGTCGTTCACTTCTGGACTGAATTCTATCACATTGCATTATCTCAGGTGACGGTTCAGACGACACCGCCAAATGATGCACAGGTTTGCGCTCCCGTAAACGCCGATCAATCTGAATAGCCATAGTCATAGACTCATTCAGACCAGTAGGCGCAGGGAACCCCACCATAACATCTTTAATGGCCTCAGAAAGGCCATCTCTGAACTTTGCAGCCAGGGCGCACTCATTCCACTGAGTAAGCACCGACCACTTCCGAAATTTTTGACAATAAATTTCTGCTTCATTTTGCCCCTGAGAGAGGGCCAACAAAGCTTTTTCAGCCTGAATCTCTTGGTTAGGTTCCTCATAGAGCAAACCCAATGCCAGAAAAAACGCATCCGCATTAAGCAACGCAGGGTCCCCTGGTGCCAATGCAAATGCCCAATCCTGAGGGTCACCCCGCAGGAAAGATATAATAATCTTGACTTGCTGAGCAGGGTCTCCAGAGGAGCGAGATTTCAAAGAAAGAAACAACTTGCAATTATTCCTAAAATTCAGAAAACGAGATCTATCTCCAGAAAAAAACTCTGGGACAGGAATTCTAGGTTCAGACATAGGAGCATGTACAACAAAATCCTGTATATTTTGAACCTTAGCGGCAAGATTATTCAGGCTGGAAGCCAAACTCTGGACGTCCATGATAAACAGCTGGGATCAGAGCCATTCAAAGATTAAGAGGAGGAGGAAGTAGCCAAGCTGCAATAAGGCTAGGCAGCAAACTCTGAGGGAAAGAGAAAAAAAACTTCCTCAGACTACTTATCCTCCTACTTCAGCCAATACAATTAACACTTTGTGGGCCGGTTATACTGTCATGATCCCAATGGCAGGGGATCACTAAAGGACAAGCACAGATACAAACAAGCTCTAGGGCGATGGAACCTGAGCTGACCGCGACCCTGAACCTAACACACAAATAAAAGTAGCCGGGGAACGTGCCTACGATGATCCTAGACGTCTCGCTCCAGCCGAAGATCTAACTTCCCCTATTAGAAGAAACACAGACCTCTCTTGCCTCCAGAGAAATACCCCACAGAAATAGCAGCCCCCCACATATAATTACGGTGAAATGAGAGGAAAGCACATACGCAGTATGAAAACAGTTTCAGCAAAATGAGGCCCGCTAAAGCTAGATAGCAGAGGATACAAAAGTGAACTGCGCGGTCAGCAAAAAACCCTTCAAAAAACCATCCTGAAATTACTTAAACTCATGTGCCAACTCATGGTACATGAGGAGCAATTTCAGCCCACTAGAGCAACCAGCAGCAAAGAATCACATATCTGCAGGCTGGACTAAAAACCAAATAAAGCAAAACACCAAAACAGGAAAATCCAAACTTAGCTTGACCAGAAGGTTCTAGGAGCAGGGAGCAGAGGTAACAAGAAACACTGGATACATTGATAACCGGCGAGGAAATGCCAGCAAAGCCAGGTTAAATAGGAAACTCCCATATCCTGATGGAACAGGTGGAACCCAGAGACCCAGGAAAGACAAGTCACCCAGTACCATCAGTAACCACCAGAGGGAGCCCAAAAACAGAACTCACAACAGGCATGCTCCTAATGGGTGCCGAAGTGGAGGCTCCAGGTGCCGCAGTCTTCCCCCTCCCTCTCCCAGCCTTTCAGGGAATCTCTTCCTCAGAGCTGCTCCCACTACCTTCCTGTTCCTCACGCCATGATGGGTTGAGGACCTCATCATCTAAGCTACCCTCTGCCACCAACTGCTTCTCTTGGGTAATCTTGGCAGCACAGTATGCAGCAGAAACTGGCACCTGAGTCTCATCATCTGATGCATACTGAGAAGTTGTAACCGGAGGCACTGTCCCACCCGCCTCTTCTGATTCAGAGAGACAAAGCTGTTGGGCATCACTGCATACAGCCTCTTCTTCTGATTCTCTAATGCTGCTTGGCTGGCCCCCTGTTTCCAAGCCAAGAGATTCAGAGAACAGAAGTAGAGATGGCTCCGGTCCTGGGCTCTCTGACTGCCTGGGCAATTTGGCAGGTGGTAAAGAGACAGATGATTGCTCTTCAGTGCTCTGTGCCTGAGAGGATACGGCACTAATTGAAGTCGATGCGTTAGCTGCCATCCATCCGACAACGGCTTCAATTTGATCGTCCCGCAGCAGCAGGGTACGGCGAGCTCCGACAAAGCTGCGCATGAAGTTCTGCTCCCTGTTGAAACTGGGGGATGATGAGTCACCGGTGCCCGCAGCTGGTGCAGAATCCCCACGTCCTCTCCCTGCTCCACGCCCACGTGCCTTACTCCCTGCCTTCTTCATCTTGATAGACTGAGTGATAAAGATAGGCAGAAAAGTACTAACGGCTTAGTGTGCTTATTCCTGAACAGCTGCTAACAGGTATAAGAAACACCTATTTTATGGAGTGTGGACTAGACTTTATTATGTGCTTATGTGGCCTACACAACAGTAAAGTGGAGTGTTTGGTGCACTTTGGGTTTGTTTTGCAGAACAGACACTACAGAGTGAGTGCAGTACTCACACACAGACCGTGCAGACAGCCATGAACGGCGCTGCAAGGCAAAGAAAAGCTCCTCTATCTAATCCTATATAGTGTTTTTCCACAATCTAGCGTGATACGTATGGAAAGACACTAATAGGATATTATTGAAAAAAGGTGCAGCTGGCTGCACTAATTGCAATTTAGGACAATGGATTCAGCAGTATGAGGCAGTGACGCACTCTGAGCTGAACACAACCGGCTGTGACTGCGGACAGACTACAGAGTGAGCTGCACTCACACAGACCGTGCAGACAGCCGCGAACGGCGCTGCAAGGCCAAACAAAGCTCCTCTATCTAATCCTATATAGTGATTTTCCACAATCTAGCAGGATACAGATGGAAAGCCACTAATATAGGATATATTTGAAAAAATGTGCAGCAGGCTGCACTAATTGCAAAAAAAAAGGTTTTAGCAGTATGAGGTAGTGAAGCACCCTGAGCTGACCACAACTGGCTGTGGCTATGGACAAACAGCAGAGTGAGCTGCACTCACACACACAGACCTTGCAGACAGCTGTGAACAGCACTGCAAGGCAAAAGCAAGGTGAACACACAGCGGTTGCTAATTTAGCCGGGATTAAGCACAATTAAGCAAATCGCAATCTCTAAACTGGCCCTCAGTCAGAACACAGCGTCCTGTCCCTAACTGAATTCACAGCAGAGTGAGTGCAAAATGGCGGCGGCGACTAGGGTTGAGCGAAACGGATCATTCATTTTCAAAAGTCGCCGACTTTTGGCACAGTCGGGTTTCACGAAACCCGACCCGACCCCTGTGTGGGGTCGGCCATGCGGTACGTGACTTTCACGCCAAAGTCGCGTTTCAATGACACTAAAAGCGCCATTTCTCAGCCAATGAAGGTGGACGCAGAGTGTGGGCAGCGTGATGACATAGGTCCTGGTCCCCACCATCTTAGAGAAGGGCATTGCAGTGATTGGCTTGCTGTCTGCGGCGTCACAGGGGCTATAAAGAGGCGTTCCCGCCGACCGCAATCTTACTGCTGCTGATCTGAGTATAGGGAGAGGTTGCTGCCGCTTCGTCAGAAGCAGGGATAGTGTTAGGCAGGGTCCATTAACCACCAAACCGCTTGTGCTGTAGCGATTTCCACTGTCCAACACCACCTTTTGTTTACAGGGACAGTGGAAGCTACATTTTTTTTCCTCAGCGCTGTAGCTCATTGGGCTGCCCTAGAAGGCTCCCTGATAGCTGCATTGCTGTGAGTACGCAAACCAACTGCTTTTTTCAAAGCACAAATCCTGTTGTTCCTTCCTTTCTGCACAGCTATCTTTTTTGTTTGTCCACACTTTTGATTTAATTTGTGCAGCAGTCCACTCCTTCTTATTGCTGCCTGCCATACCTGCCTGAGATTACTGCAGGGAGATAGTAATTGTAGGACAGTCCCTTTTTTTTTTTTTTTAATTCTCCCTAAAAAAATAAGTTGTGGGAGATTAAGATTGGCATTTCTGCTAGAGTGCCAGTCCTGAGTGTGCCATCTCTCTTAAATAGTGGGCCATAGAAAGCCCCGTGTTTTTTTTATTTTTTTATTTGGTATCTAAATTCTCCCTGAAAAATAAAAAAAACAGTGGGAGATTAATATTGGCCTTTCTGCTTGTGTGCCAGTCCTGAGTGTGCCATCTCTCTCAAATAGTGGGCCATAGAAAGCCTAGTGTTTGTTTTATTTTAAATTTGGTATCTAAATTCTCCCTGAAAAAAAAAAACAGTGGGAGATTAATATTGGCCTTGCTGCTTGTGTGCCAGTCCTGAGTGTGCCATCTCTCTTAAATAGTGGGCCATAGAAAGCCTAGTGTTTGTTTTTTTTAAATTTGGTATCTAAATTCTCCCTGAAAAAAAAAAAAAAACAGTGGGAGATTAATATTGGCCTTTGTGCTTGAGTGACAGTCCTGCGTGTGTGGCATCTCTCTCATTTGGTGCCACAGAAAACAGAGTGTGTAACATCGTGCCTGATTTTCCTTGCGGTCTCACCCACCTATAAAGGGATATCTAAATCATACAGAAGTTAGAGTTCACCTTGTAAGTTGTTTGACAGTAACAAATACCGTTAGTTTGGGCGTTCATTGCCAGCTGGTAATGATGGTAGTGGTAGTGGAGCATCGGGTGGTCGTGGGAAAAACAATATAGCACCTAAGTCTCGAGCTGTGGAGCCAGGTTCGTCGTCTGGCTACACAAGGCCTCGAACGCTCCCTTTTCTGGGAGTAGGAAAACCGCTTTTAAAGCCGGAGCAGCAAGAGCAAGTTTTGGCTTACCTTGCTGACTCAGCCTCTAGCTCTTTTGCCTCCTCTTCTGAAACTGGTAAATGTAAAAGCAGCGCGTCGTTAGTGGATGTTCACGGTCAGGGACAAGTCGCTTCGTTGTCCTCTTCAGCAAAAACAGCAACAGAGAAGGATGCAGCAGGCGACACAACGGGTTACTCCATGGAGCTCTTTACACATACCGTCCCTGGCTTAGAAAGTGAAACCGTTAACAGGCCATGCCCATTACAAGTTGAATCTGACATGGAGTGCACTGATGCACAGCCACAGCCAGACTACTATGCTGGTCCTTTGACTCAGACCACAACATTGCCCTCGCAGGGTACTGATCCAGAATCAGACCCTGATGAGACTATGGTGCCCCGTCACGAACGCTATACCACCGACTTACACGGTGACACAGACGAAGTTGCACACGAGCTAGAAGAGGAGGTTGTAGATGACCCAGTTGTTGACCCCGATTGGCAGCCATTGGGGGAACAGGGTGCAGGCGGCAGTAGTTCTGAAGCGGAGGAGGAGGGGCCGCAGCAGGCATCAACATCGCAACAGGTTCCATCTGCAGGGCCAAAACCTGTTGGAGGACAGCGTGGCCATCCGGTTAAAGCTCAGTCTGCAATGCCTGAAAAGGGATCCGATGCTAGAAAGAGTGCAGTCTGGCATTTTTTTAAACAACATCCAATTGATCAGCGCAAAGTCATCTGTCAAAAATGTTCAACTACCTTAAGCAGAGGTCAGAATCTGAAAAGTCTAAATGCAAGTTGCATGCATAGACATTTAACCACCATGCATTTGCAAGCCTGGACTAACTACCAAACATCCCTTAAGGTTGTAGCACCCTCGGCCAATGAAGCTAGTCAGCAACGCTACATCCCTTCCATCAGTGTAAGGCCACCATTTTCCGCACCACCTGCAGTATCTGTGCAGGTTTCTTTGCCAGGCCAAAGCAGTCAGGGTCAGGGAATCACCAGTTTCGTAGTAGGAAACACTGCATCTAGGGCACCGGCGGCAACAATACCGTCTCCCACCGTCTCTCAGTCTGCCATGTCCACCGGCATCCTCGCTAGTTCCACGATCTCCAGCTCTCCAGTCCAGCTCGCCCTACATGAGACTATGGTTAGAAAAAGGAAGTACTTAGCCTCGCATCCGCGTGCACAGGGTTTGAACGCCCACATAGCTAGACTAATCTCTTTAGAAATGATGCCTGTTGTGAATTCTGTGGTCAAGCTCCCTCCTGTGGTCATGAGTGGTACTTCGGCTGGTTCTGTCTATGAGCTTCCGCTGGTGGATGTGAGTGGGGCTGTGGCTTCTGAGTTTCCTTCCTCAGGTGACAAGGTTAAGTCGTTAGGTGCTGCTCTATTTAACTCCACCTAGTTCTTTGTTCCTGGCCTCCAGTCAATGTTCCAGTATTGGTCTGGCTCTCTCCTGGATCGTTCTTGTGGCCTGTCTGCCCTGCATAAGCTAAGTTCTGCTTGTGTTACTTTTGTTTGCTATATTTTCTGTCCAGCTTGCTATATTGGTTTTTCTTGCTTGCTGGAAGCTCTGAGACGCAGAGGGAGCACCTCCGTACCGTTAGTCGGTGCGGAGGGTCTTTTTGCCCCTCTGCGTGGTTGTTTGTAGGTTTTTGTGCTGACCGCAAAGCTATCTTTCCTATCCTCGGTCTATTCAGTAAGTCGGGCCTCACTTTGCTAAATCTATTTCATCTCTGTGTTTGTATTTTCATCTTAACTCACAGTCATTATATGTGGGGGGCTGCCTTTTCCTTTGGGGAATTTCTCTGAGGCAAGGTAGGCTTATTTTTCTATCTTCAGGGCTAGTTAGTTTCTCAGGCTGTGCCGAGTTGCATAGGGAGCGTTAGGCGCAATCCACGGCTACCTCTAGTGTGGTATGATAGGATTAGGGATTGCGGTCAGCAGAGTTCCCACGTATCAGAGCTCGTCCTATGTTAGTAACTATCAGGTCACATTGTGTGCTCTTAACCACTAGGTCCATTGTGGTTCTGAATCACCTGTTCATAACAGTACTGGAGGCCAAAAGTACTAATGCTTCTCAATAGAGGGAAAAGAGAAGTTCTGAGACCATTTTTTTTTCTTTGCACTGTGTTTTGTCTTTCTTTTCCCCTTTACATCAGGGTGGTTCAGAACACAGGTGTAGACTTGGACATTCAAGGTCTGTCCTCTTTGATGGATAATCTTGCTATAAGTGTTCAGAACATTCAAGATTTAGTGGTTCAGAATCCTATGTTAGAACCTAAAATTCCTATTCCTGAGTTATTTTCTGGAGATAGAGCTAAGTTTCTGAATTTCAAAAATAATTGTAAACTATTTCTGGCTTTGAAACCCCGCTCCTCTGGTGACCCAGTTCAACAAGTAAAGATCATTATTTCTTTATTACGTGGCGACCCTCAAGACTGGGCATTTTCCCTTGCGCCAGGATATCCTGCATTATGTGATATTGATGCTTTTTTTCTGGCGCTCGGGTTGCTTTATGATGAACCTAAGTCAGTGGATCAGGCAGAGAAAATCTTGCTGGCTCTGTGTCAGGGTCAGGATGAGGTAGAGATATATTGTCAGAAATTTAGGAAGTGGTCTGTGCTCACTCAATGGAATGAATGTGCTCTGGCAGCAATTTTCAGAAAGGGTCTCTCTGAAGCCCTTAAGGATGTCATGGTGGGATTTCCTATGCCTGCTGGTCTGAATGAGTCTATGTCTTTGGCCATTCAGATCGATCGACGCTTACGTGAGCGTAAAACTGTGCACCATTTGGCGGTATTATCTGAGCATAAACCTGAGCCTATGCAATGCAATAGGACTTTGACCAGAGCTGAACGCTAAGAACACAGACGACGGAATGGGCTGTGTTTTTACTGTGGTGATTCCACTCATGCTATCTCCGATTGTCCTAAGCGCACTAAGCGTTTCGCTAGGTCTGCCACCATTGGTACGGTACAGTCGAAATTTCTTTTGTCCGTTACTTTGATCTGCTGTTTGTCATCCTATTCTGTCATGGCATTTGTGGATTCAGGCGCTGCCCTGAATTTGATGGACTTGGAGTATGCTAGGCGCTGTGGGTTTTTCTTGGAGCCCTTGCAGTATCCTATTCCATTGAGAGGAATTGATGCTACGCCTTTGGCCAAGAATAAGCCTCAGTACTGGACCCAGCTGACCATGTGCATGGCTCCTGCGCATCAGGAGGATATTCGCTTTCTGGTGTTGCATAATCTGCATGATGTGGTCGTGTTGGGGTTGCCATGGCTACAAGTCCATAACCCAGTATTGGATTGGAAATCAATGTCTGTGTCCAGCTGGGGTTGTCAGGGGGTACATGGTGATGTTCCATTTCTGTCTATTTCATCATCCACCCCTTCTGAGGTCCCAGAGTTCTTGTCGGATTACCGGGATGCATTTGATGAGCCCAAGTCCAGTGCCCTACCTCCGCATAGGGATTGTGATTGCGCTATCGATTTGATTCCTGGTAGTAAGTTTCCTAAAGGTCGACTGTTTAATTTGTCTGTGCCTGAGCACGCCGCTATGCGGAGTTACGTAAAGGAATCCTTGGAGAAGGGTCATATTCGCCCGTCGTCGTCGCCATTGGGAGCAGGGTTCTTTTTTGTGGCCAAGAAGGATGGTTCGCTGAGACCTTGTATTGATTACCGCCTTCTAAATAAAATCACGGTCAAATTTCAGTACCCCTTGCCGCTGCTGTCTGATTTGTTTGCTCGGATTAAGGGGGCTAGTTGGTTCACCAAGATAGATCTTCGTGGTGCGTATAATCTTGTGCGCATTAAACAGGGCTATGAATGGAAAACAGCATTTAATACGCCCGAGGGCCATTTTGAGTACCTGGTTATGCCATTCGGACTTTCTAATGCTCCATCAGTGTTTCAGTCCTTTATGCATGACATCTTCCGAGAGTACCTGGATAAATTCCTGATTGTATACTTGGATGATATTTTGGTCTTCTCGGATGATTGGGAGTCTCACGTGAGGCAGGTCAGAATGGTGTTCCAGGTCCTGCGTGCGAATTCTTTGTTTGTGAAGGGGTCAAAGTGTCTCTTTGGTGTTCAGAAGGTTTCATTTTTGGGTTTCATTTTTTCCCCTTCTACTATCGAGATGGACCCTGTTAAAGTTCAGGCCATTTATGATTGGACTCAGCCGACATCTCTGAAGAGTCTGCAAAAGTTCCTGGGCTTTGCTAATTTTTATCGTCACTTCATCAATAATTTTTCCAGTATTGCTAAACCGTTGACTGATTTAATTAAGAAGGGTGCTGATGTGGTCAATTGGTCTTCTGCTGCTGTAGAAGCTTTTCAAGAGTTGAAGCGTCGTTTTTCTTCTGCCCCTGTGTTGTGTCAACCAGATGTTTCGCTCCCGTTCCAGGTCGAGGTTGATGCTTCTGAGATTGGAGCAAGGGCTGTTTTGTCACAAAGAAGTTCTGATGGCTCGGTGATGAAACCATGCGCCTTCTTTTCCAGGAAGTTTTCGCCTGCTGAGCGTCATTATGATGTTGGCAATCGAGAGTTGCTGGCTATGAAGTGGGCATTCGAGGAGTGGCGTCATTGGCTTGAAGGAGCTAAGCATCGCGTGGTGGTCTTGACTGATCATAAGAACTTGACTTATCTCGAGTCTGCCAAACGGTTGAATCCTAGACAGGCTCATTGGTCGCTGTTTTTCTCCCGTTTTGACTTTGTGGTTTCGTACCTTCCGGGCTCTAAAAACGTGAAGGTGGATGCCCTGTCTAGGAGTTTTGTGCCCGACTCTCCGGGTTTGTCTGAGCCGGCGGGTATTCTCAAGGAGGGGGTCATTTTGTCTGCCATCTCCCCTGATTTGCGGCGGGTGCTGCAAAAATTTCAGGCTAATAGACCTGACCGTTGCCCAGCGGAGAAACTGTTTGTCCCTGATAAATTGACGAGTAGAGTTATCTCTGAGGTTCATGGTTCGGTGTTGGCTGGTCATCCTGGAATCTTTGGTACCAGAGATTTGGTGGCTAGATCCTTTTGGTGGCCGTCTCTGTCGCGGGATGTGCGTTCATTTGTGCAGTCCTGTGGGATTTGTGCTCGGGCTAAGCCCTGCTATTCTCGTGCCAGTGGGTTGCTTTTGCCCTTGCCAGTCCCGAAGAGGCCCTGGACACATATCTCTACGGATTTTATTTCGGATCTCCCCGTCTCTCAAAAAATGTCGGTCATTTGGGTTGTTTGTGATCGCTTCTCGAAGATGGTCCATTTGGTACCCTTGTCTAAATTGCCTTCCTCCTCTGATTTGGTACCATTGTTCTTCCAGCATGTGGTTCGTTTACATGGCATTCCGGAGAACATTGTTTCTGACAGAGGTTCCCAGTTTGTTTCGAGGTTTTGGCGAGCCTTTTGTGCTAGGATGGGCATTGATTTGTCTTTTTCCTGGGCTTTCCATCCTCAGACAAATGGCCAGACTGAACGAACCAATCAGACCTTGGAAACATATCTGAGATGTTTTGTTTCTGCCGATCAGGATGATTGGGTGTCTTTTTTGCCTTTGGCTGAGTTCGCCCTTAATAATCGGGCCAGCTCGGCTACTTTGGTTTCGCCGTTTTTCTGCAATTCTGGTTTCCATCCTCGTTTCTCTTCAGGTCAGGTTGAGTCTTCTGACTGTCCTGGTGTGGATACTGTGGTGGATAGGTTGCAGCAGATTTGGACTCATGTGGTGGACAATTTGACATTGTCTCAGGAGAAGGCTCAACGTTTCGCTAACCGCAGGCGCTGTGTGGGTCCCCGACTTCGTGTTGGGGATTTGGTTTGGTTGTCATCTCGTTATATTCCTATGAAAGTTTCCTCTCCTAAGTTTAAGCCTCGTTTCATTGGTCCGTATAGGATTTCTGAGGTTCTTAATCCTGTGTCTTTTCGTTTGACCCTTCCAGCTTCTTTTTCCATCCATAACGTATTCCATAGGTCATTGTTGCGGAGATACGTGGCACCTGTGGTTCCATCCGTTGATCCTCCTGCCCCAGTTTTGGTTGAGGGGGAGTTGGAGTATATAGTGGAGAAGATTTTGGATTCTCGTATTTCGAGACGGAAACTTCAGTACCTGGTTAAGTGGTCAGGAGGATAATTCCTGGGTCTTTGCCTCTGATGTTCATGCTGCCGATCTGGTTCGTGCCTTTCATTTGGCCCATCCTGGCCAGCCTGGGGGCTCTGCTGAGGGTTCGGTGACCCCTCCTCAAGGGGGGGGTACTGTTGTGAATTCTGTGGTCAAGCTCCCTCCTGTGGTCATGAGTGGTACTTCTGCTGGTTCTGTCTATGAGCTTCCGCTGTTGGATGTGAGTGGGGCTGCGGCTTCTGAGTTTCCTTCCTCAGGTGACGAGGTTAAGTCGTTAGGTGCTGCTCTATTTAACTCCACCTAGTTCTTTGTTCCTGGCCTCCAGTCAATGTTCCAGTATTGGTCTGGCTCTCTCCTGGATCGTTCTTGTGGCCTGTCTGCCCTGCATAAGCTAAGTTCTGCTTGTGTTACTTTTGTTTGCTATATTTTCTGTCCAGCTTGCTATATTGGTTTTTCTTGCTTGCTGGAAGCTCTGAGACGCAGAGGGAGCACCTCCGTACCGTTAGTCGGTGCGGAGGGTCTTTTTGCCCCTCTGCGTGGTTGTTTGTAGGTTTTTGTGCTGACCGCAAAGCTATCTTTCCTATCCTCGGTCTATTCAGTAAGTCGGGCCTCACTTTGCTAAATCTATTTCATCTCTGTGTTTGTATTTTCATCTTAACTCACAGTCATTATATGTGGGGGGCTGCCTTTTCCTTTGGGGAATTTCTCTGAAGCAAGGTAGGCTTATTTTTCTATCTTCAGGGCTAGTTAGTTTCTCAGGCTGTGCCGAGTTGCATAGGGAGCGTTAGGCGCAATCCACGGCTACCTCTAGTGTGGTATGATAGGATTAGGGATTGCGGTCAGCAGAGTTCCCACGTCTCAGAGCTCGTCCTATGTTAGTAACTATCAGGTCACTTTGTGTGCTCTTAACCACTAGGTCCATTGTGGTTCTGAATCACCTGTTCATAACAGATGCCCTACCGGTTAGTTGAAAGCGAAGCTTTCAAAGCCCTGAAGGACTACGCTGTACCACGCTACGAGCTACCCAGTCGACACTTCTTTTCGAGAAAAGCCATCCCAGCCCTCCACCAGCATGTTAAAGAGCGCATCGTCCATGCACTCAGGCAATCTGTGAGTACAAAGGTGCACCTGACAACAGATGCATGGACCAGTAGGCATGGCCAGGGACGTTACGTGTCCATCACGGCACACTGAGTGAATGTGGTGGATGCAGGGTCCACAGGGGACAGCAATTTTGGGACAGTTCTGCCTAGCCCACGGTCTAGGAAACAGTTGGCTGTAGCCGTTCGCACCCCCTCCTCCTCCTCCTCGTCCTCCTGCAGAAGCGAGAGCTCGTCCACAGACCGCAGTCGCCCAACCACTCCATCCGCAGCTGCCACTGTTGCACACCAGGTCTCCCATTATGGGGCAGCTACTGGCAAACGTCAGCAGGCTGTATTGGCTATGAAGTGTTTGGGCGACAACAGACACACCGCGGAAGTTCTGTCCGAGTTCTTGCAGAAAGAAACGCAGTCGTGGCTGGGCACTGTAGATCTTGAGGCAGGCAAGGTAGTGAGTGATAACGGAAGGAATTTCATGGCTGCCATCTCCCTTTCAAAACTGAAACACATTCCTTGCCTGGCTCACACCTTAAACCTGGTGGTGCAGTGCTTCCTGAAAAGTTATCCGGGGTTATCCGACCTGCTCCTCAAAGTGCGCGGACTTTGCTCGCATATCCGCCGTTCGCCCGTACACTCCAGCCGTATGCAGACCTATCAGCGGTCTTTGAACCTTCCCCAGCATCGCCTAATCATAGACGTTGCAACAAGGTGGAACTCAACACTGCACATGCTTCAGAGACTGTGCGAACAGAGGCGTGCTGTTATGTATTTGTGGGAGGATACACATACACGGGCAGGCAGTAGGATGGCAGACATGGAGTTGTCAGGTGTGCAGTGGTCGAAGATACAAGACATGTGTCAAGTCCTTCAGTGTTTTGAGGAATGCACACGGCTGGTTAGTGCAGACAACGCCATAATAAGCATGAGCATCCCCCTAATGCGTCTGCTGATGCAAAGTTTGACGCACATAAAGGAGCAGGCGTCTGCAACAGAGGAAGAGGAAAGCCTTGATGACAGTCAGCCATTGTCTGGTCAGGGCAGTGTACAGGACGAGGTAGTGGGCGAACAGGTGGAGGAGGACGAGGAGGATGATGGGGATGAGTATTTTTTTAATGAGGAAGCTTCTCCGGGGCCACTGGAAATTGGTGGCGTGGCAAGGCCGGGTTCTGGGTTTTTGAGGAACACAAGTGACGTAGATTTGCCTGAAACAGCCCCTCAACCCAGCACAACCGCAGATTTGACAACTGGAACTTTGGCCCACATGGCGGATTATGCCTTACGTATCCTTAAAAGGGACACACGCATTTCTAAAATGATGAACGATTACGATTACTGGTTGGCCTGCCTCCTTGATCCTCGCTATAAAGGCAAATTGCAAAATATTATGCCACATGAGAACTTGGAACTAATGTTAGCAACCAAACAATCAACTCTTGTTGACCGTTTGCTTCAGACATTCCCAGCACACAGCGCCCGTGATCGTTCTCACACGAGCTGCAGGGGGCAGCAGACGAGAGGTGTTAGAGGTGCAGAAATCAGAAGTGGCATTGGACAGAGGGGTTTTCTGACCAGGTTGTGGAGTGATTTTGCTATGACCGCAGACAGGACAGGTACTGCAGCATCAATTCAAAGTGACAGGAGACAACATTTGTCCAGTATGGTTACTAACTATTTTTCATCGCTTATCGATGTTCTCCCTCAACTGTCATTCCCATTTGATTACTGGGCATCCAAATTAGACATCTGGCCAGAATTGGCAGAATATGCATTGCAGGAGCTTGCTTGCCCGGCAGCTAGTGTCCTATCAGAAAGAGTATTCAGTGCTGCAGGTTCAATATTAACCGAAAAAAGGACTCATCTGGCTACCCAAAATGTTGATGATCTAACCTTCATTAAAATGAACCACAACTGGATTTCGAATTCTTTTGCCCCACCTTGCCCGACTGACACCTAGCTTTCCTATGAAAAGGTCTTGCTTGTGGACTATTCTGACTGGCTTTTCCAATCACATAATTTGCAGCAGCTGATTGTCCAGCATACGACATGTTTACACCTCCCTAAATGGCCAAACTCCCCCCACGGGGCCATGGTCTCGCCACTTGGCGCAAGCACCCGTGAGAGTGCCGTTTGTCTGAAGAGGTGGGTGTGCCCGTTTTTGGTCGACGGCACTGCCACTGGGTCCCTCATAGTACAATTAAGTGTCTCTGGCGGTGGTGGTGCGCACCCAACGTCAGACACACTGTTGTAACATGAGGGGCCCTGGGCCTGTACCGCCGGCCACAAGAGAGTTCCCCCCCCAGCTCAAACATTGCTCTACCACTTGCACAATTATCTCTCACAGTTCCACCAATGTTTAATCTATGCGCTGACATCATTCAATGCCTGGCACTGACAATACCATTGTGTTGACATGTATGATGGTACTTAACATAGTCAGGGGCAGTGTCCTATATTTATACCAGTAAATAATTAGCGCCAAATTACTAGGTCTAAAACTCAGTAGAGGAGCCCACCCCTGTACCTAAGTATTCCACCCTTTTGTGTTTTGGTTTTGTTGTAATGCGAGACATTAACATCTATTTATTTTTTTGGAGTACTAACTGGCAGACACTCATTACAATCGGCCTCCGCTGACAACACCAATGCTGCCTGTGTACCCCTGCAAGAGAATTGCAAGTGCCTACAGCCGAATTTTGTTATGTTAGGCCTACTACGCCTGTCTGCGGTCCCTCCTTCCAATAGTCCTCCACTGACCTGTCCACTGCTGTCCGTGTACCCCTGGAACCAATTTTAAAGTGCCTGCAGCCAAATTTTGTTATGTTAGGCCTACTACGCCTGTCTGCGATCCCTCCTTCCACTAGTCCTCCACTGACCAGACCACTGCTGCCCGTGTACCCCTGGAACCAATTTAAAAGTGCCTACAGACAAATTTTTTTATGTTAGGCCTACTACGCCTGTCTGAGGTCCCTCCTTCCACTATTCCTCCAGTGACCTGTCCACTGCTGCCCGTGTACCCTTGGAACCAATTTTAAAGTGCCTACAGCCAAATTTTGTTATGTTAGGCCTACTACGCCTGTCTGCGGTCCCTCCTTCCACTAGTCCTCCACTGACCAGACCACTGCTGCCCGTGTACCCCTGGAACCAATTTTAAAGTGCCTACAGCCAAATTTTGTTATGTTAGGCCTACTACGCCTGTCTGAGGTCCCTCCTTCCATTAGTCCTCCACTGACCAGACCACTGCTGCCCGTGTACCCCTGGAACCAATTTTAAAGTGCCTACAGCCAAATTTTGTTATGTTAGGCCTACTACGCCTGTCTGCGGTCCCTCCTTCCACTAGTCCTCCAGTGACCTATTCACTGCTTCCCGTGTACCCCTGGAACCAATTTAAAAGTGCCTACAGCCAAATTTTGTTATGTTAGGCCTACTACGCCTGCCTGCGGTCCCTCCTTCCACTAGTCCTCCAGTGACCTGTCCACTGCTGCCCGTGTACCCCTGGAACCAATTTTAAAGTGCCTACAGCCAAATTTTGTTATGTTAGGCCTACTACGCCTGTCTGCGGTCCCTCCTTCCACTAGTCCTCCACTGACCAGACCACTGCTGCCCGTGTACCCCTGGAACCAATTTTAAAGTGCCTACAGCCAAATTTTGTTATGTTAGGCCTACTACGCCTGTCTGCGGTCCCTCCTTCCACTGGTCCTCCACTGACCAGACCACTGCTGCCCATGTACCCCTGGAACCAATTTAAAAGTGCCTACAGCCAAATTTTGTTGTTAGGCCTACTACGCCTGTCTGCGGTCCCTCCTTTCACTAGTCCTCCACTGACCAGACTACTGCTGCCCGTGTACCCCTGGAACTAATTTTAAAGTGCTTACAGCCAAATGTTGTTATGTTAGGCCTACTATGCCTGTCTGAGGTCCCTCCTTCCACTAGTCCTCCACTGACCAGACCACTGCTGCCCGTGTACCCCTGGAACCAATTTTAAAGTGCCTACAGCCAAATTTTGTTATGTTAGGCCTACTACGCCTGTCTGAGGTCCCTCCTTCCACTAGTCCTCCACTGACCAGACCACTGCTGCCCGTGTACCCCTGGAACCAATTTTAAAGTGCCTACAGCCAAATTTTGTTATGTTAGGCCTACTACGCCTGTCTGCGGTCCCTCCTTCCACTAGTCCTCCACTGACCAGACCACTGCTGCCCGTGTACCCCTGGAACCAATTTTCAAGTGCCTACAGCCAAATTTTGTTATGTTAGGCCTACTACGCCTGTCTGAGGTCCCTCCTTCCACTAGTCCTCCACTGACCAGACCACTGCTGCCCGTGTACCCCTGGAACCAATTTTAAAGTGCCTACGTACAGCCAAATTTTGTTATGTTAGGCCTACTACGCCTGTCTGCGGTCCCTCCTTCCACTAGTCCTCCAGTGACCTGTTCACTGCTGCCCGTGTACCCCTGGAACCAATTTAAAAGTGCCTACAGCCAAATTTTGTTATATTAGGCCTACTACGCCTGTCTGCGGTCCCTCCTTCCACTAGTCCTCCACTGACCTGTCTACTACTACCCGTGTACCCCTGGAACCTATTTTAAATTGCATAGAGCATCCTTTTTTTAATAGTAGGCATACAAACTCTGTCTGTGGTCCATAATTGAAATTGTCCTCCACTGAACAGACCAATGCTGCCTGTGTACCCCTGTAACCTTTTTTAAACTGCATTGAGCCAAATGTGTTTAAGGCCTACTACCTGTGTCTGTCTGCGCCACTCAATACAGCTGTCCTCCTTTTAAAAAAGCTGAGCGTCAATAGTCTGGTTTTCAGCCTATAGGAATTTGAAAACTGCATTGGGGCTACTACTACTACTTCGGTAGGGCCTACTAACGGTGTCTGCCGCACCAAGGTGTTCCCCAGGTTTCCTCTCCATAGCTTAGAGCTTCTAGCTCTCGGTTAGTAGTTGTTGAAAACAACACTGCATTCGGCCTACAAGTTGGGTCTGGGTTGTAGAGACGGTGTCTTCCGCTCCAAGGTGTTCTCCAGGTTTCCTCTCCATTGCTTCAATCTTAAAGCTCTTGTTTAGTAGTTGTAGAAAACAACACTGCATTCGGCCTACAAGTTGGGTCTGGGGTGTAGAGACGGTGTGTTCCACTCCAAGGTGTTCCCCAGGTTGCCTCTCCATTGCTTCAATCTTCTGGCTCTCGTTTAGTAGTTGTTGAAAACAACACTGCATTCGGCCTACAAGTTGGGTCTGGGGTGTAGAGACGGTGTGTTCCACTCCAAGGTGTTCCCCAGGTTGCCTCTCCATTGCTTCGATCTTCTGGCTCTTCTTAAGTAGTTGTTGAAAACAACACTGCATTCGGCCTACAAGTTGGGTCTGGGGTGTAGAGACGGTGTCTTCCACTCCAAGGTGTTCTCCAGGTTTCCTCTCCATAGCTTCAATCTTCATGCTCGTCTTAAGAAGTTGTTGAAACAACACTACATTAGGCCTACAAGTTGGGTCTGGGTCGTAGAGACGTTGTCTGCCGCTCCAAGGTGTTCTCCAGGTTGCCACATAATCGAAGCTGCATAGAGCCTATTTTGTAATTTTATGCCTACAAAGTCTTTCTGCGGACCCTCCTTCCAATTGTCCTCCACTGAGCACAACAATGCAGAACGTGTACCCATGTAACATTTTTTAAACCAGCGTCGAGCCAACTTTGTGGTTTAAGGCCTACTTGTAGTGTCTGGCTGCGCCACTCAATACAGCTGTCCTCTTTACAAAAAATGACCTACAATTATCTGGTTTTCAGCCTATCGGAATTTTAAAACTGCAGTGGGCCTACTAGTTGGGTTGGGGCCTTCTATCTGTGTCTGCCGCTCCTTGCTGTTCTCCTACAGTGAACAAAGCTGTGCCGCCTGTTTACTACTCTTGCCAATTTTGAACTGCATTTAGACTACTTACAGATTTGGGCCTACTCTCTGTGTCAGCCTCTCATTCCAGTTGTCCTCCACTGAACAAAACAATGCCCCCTGGTTAGTCCTGTTACCAATTTTGAACTGCATTTAGCCCACTTTTTTCTTTGGGCCTATATCTGTGTTTCCTCCTCATCCTGCCCATTGCCCAGCCAGTGATAGATTAGTCTGCTGGTACATTGACCCATAACGCAACATTCCCCGTGCACGCTACACTGCAAGATTGTGACCCTGCTGAAAGTCAGGTCCCCCTTCCCGCATACCATACCACCTTACACGGGGACAAAGAGGAAGGTGCAGATGAAGGTGCAGGTTCCTTCATCAGGTGGGGGGAGGAATACTCGTTGGCGACGTCACTGGCACAGGGCCCCTCATAGTACGCAAAAGTGTTGCTGCCGGTAGGAGGCGCCCCCGCCGTGCAAACACACCGCTGTACTTTGAGGGGCCCTGTGCCAGTGCCAATGCCAACGAGGGGGCCCCCCCCCTGCTTGCTCAGGATCACAGCACTTGCAAAGTTGAAATACTTATCTCTCCCTGCTCCACTGCCGTGACGTGGTCCAGATTTACTGGGCCCACTAATTACTTGAACCGGCCCTACCCCCCACAACTTTAGCCAAATGACCCCCAATTTCAAATGACTTACAATTATTATAAGCTAAATTAAGATTGACAAGCTTCAGTAACAAGAATGGATGTTTTTGCCATTAAAATGGGCTCTGTACATGTTTTCCTGGCCTCTACTCACTGCCGACTATGCTCCCCCATTGACTTGCATTGGGTTTCGTGTTTCGGTCAATTCCCGACTTTTCGCGATAATCGGCCTATTCCACTCGACTCGACTTTTGAGATAGTCGGGTTTCGCGAAACCCGATTCGACTCTAAAAAGGTCAAGGACGCTCAACCCTAGCAGCGACTTTTAAAGGGCGTCATGACATCATTTCAGCAGCCAGTCACAGCCATGCCAGTAGTTACATGCCCACCATACAGAACAGGATGTGCCCACACTTCAAATCATTCCTCATTGGCTGATTCATAAAAACCCGGGAGTTTGCATGATGGGAATTTCCGATTCCGGTTTCCAATACACTGAAAGTATCGGAACTCGGTATCGGAATTCCGATACTGCGAATATCGGCCGATACCCGATACTTGCGGTATCGGAATGCTCAACACTAGTCATCGGTGATCATTCTATAACCTGTACACTGACACTATTAACAGAGCTACTGTGCATATTGTCACTAGTGATCACTGTATTACCTGCCCACTGACACTATATACACAGCTCCTGTGCATAATGTCACGAGTGATCACTGTATTATCTGTACACTGACACTATATACAGATCTCCTGTGTATAATGGCACTTACAGTAATATCAGTAATTTTTTAAAATTAATAATCAGTATTGTAGTATTCTGTTATTATGTGGTGGTAATATTTGGTATGGTCATGATGTGATGGTATTTGTCCCTTCTATGTGGTATTATTGGTCATTTAAAATAATGTATGTCACACATTCCCTTAAAGAAAAATAAAGAAAAATATAGTTAGAAAGAGTCTTAGATATTTAATAATAATAATAACCTTCATTTTTATATAGCGCTAACATATTCCGCAGCGCTTTACAATTTTCACACATTATCAGATTATTTCAAGAAATGTTTAAAGGGAACCTGTCAGCAGGATTGTGCTGAGGAGCCTACAGACAGTGTCAGGTTGGCATCATACTATTGATCCGAATGATAACTACGTTGATGATTCCGTCTTGTGGTTGTTGTTTAATCTTTATTTTCAGTTTTCAATTAATGAGATTCTCGTGCTCCAGGGCGGTCTGTGGTGGAGGTCTTTATGTGGTGCTCTTCTTAGCTATTCGTACTGATGGCTTATGTCAGGTCACCCCCTATTTTACACAACGACTATAATATGCTTTGAAAAAAAAAATTCACATTCAGCAGGCAGGCGCCGGCGGTTTTCGAGAGAAAAAAAATTGTCTCCACCAAGATGGCGCCAGCGGCACCTGCCCAGTAGCATCTACCAGCGATTCGATAGATGCTACTGCACAGGCGGGCCGATGCAATTTTGAGAGAGAATTGTATTTTTATCTGAATAAATTTATATCAGCAAATAAAGTAATTAAATGCATATTAAAGATGTGATCTTACTGCATTTGATGATCTGGAGAATAGATCCCGGAGAATAAATCTTAGGATTATTGGTTTACCAGAATCTATTACCCGTAGCCAGCTTACAAGTATATGCACACTAGACCTACCAAAAGCTCTGGGCAATAATACACCATTGAAAGTGAAACACGCTCACAGAATATCCCACCACCACCACCTCTTCTGCTTATAAGCCCAGGCCTGGTATTGTGAAATACCTGAACTGTGCAGACAAAGCGGACATCTTACAAAGGTACAGAAAATCCTCTCCACCCCAGTGCTAAATGGATATAGAGTGTTAATTTTCAGTGACTACTCGGTGGAAGTAACAAAGAAAAGATGCGCCTTTAGGCCAGTCTCACACGTCCAGATAATTCCGGTACCGGAAAAATCGGTACCGGAATTATCCGTGTCCGTGTGCCCGTGCGGTTATGTGGCACATCAGTGTGGCACACGTGCGGCACACGTGTGCCGACTGGGTACCACACGGAGCGTGCAGGAGACAGCGATAGAGATAAGCGCTGTCCCCTGCATCTGGTGCTGAAGCCGCCATTCATATTTTCTCTCCAGCAGTGTTCGCTGGAGAGAAGATATGATAAATCCTTTTTTTTTATCTTCTCGTGTTTAAAATAAAGATCCCTGTCCCCACCCCCCTCCCACCCCTTGTGCGCCCGCCCGCTGTTATTAAAATACTCACCCGGCTCCCTCGCAGCGTCCTCTACGTGCCGCACCTTCTCCTGTATGAGCGGTCACGTGGTGCTGCCCATTACAGTGATGAATATGCAGCTCCACCCCTATGGGAGGTGGAGCCGCATATTCATGACTGTAATCGGTGGCACCATGTGACCGCTCATACAGGAGAAGGTGCGGCGCGTAGAGGACGCTGCGAGGGAGCCGGGTGAGTATTTTAATAACAGCGGACGGGCGCACAGGGGGTGCGAGGGGGTTGGGGACAGGGATCTTTATTTTAAACACGAGAAAATAAAAAAAAAAGGATTTATCATATCTTCTCTCCAGCGAACGCTGCTGGAGAGAAGATATGAATGGCGGCTTCAGCACCACGTGGGGGGGACAGCACTTACTGTAGCTGTCTCCTGCACGGCACACAGACTGCACATGGACAGCGTCCGTGTACGGTACGTGTTTTACACGGACCCATTGACTTTAATGGGTCCGTGTAATCCGTGCGCTCCCACGAACACTGACATGTCTCCGTGTTTTGCACACGTCACACGGTCCGTGAAAACACGCTGACATGTGCAGAGACACATTGATTTCAATGTGTCTACGTGAGTCACTGTCTCCGGTACGAGAGGAAACTGTCACCTCACGTACCGGAGCCACTGACGTGTGAAACCGGCCTTAGTGGAATATTCACTGATCTAGTAAAGAAAAAAATCAGCTTCTCATTACAATTCCCAGCGAATCTTAAATTGTTTTCACCTGGAGGAAGAATACAAACATTTTCAGCACCAGAACAAGCATCAGACTTTCTTAAAGACATAGAAGATCTTCGCAAAGAAAACAGCATAAAACACCAGGTCCCATAAACCAGTAGGGGCAGTAATGATCTGATGGTGGTCCTTTCCACACATGAAAGTATAAAATAAAGACTCAGACACATCATTGAAAGTTTAAATAGTGTGAAGTTTATTATATGCTTTATATGTGCTGGTTAGCTCCCATCACTCACAAAGAGCGTACAGCAACACTCAGGACAGGAAAAACCCCCAGTGGTGGAAACCTGTAGGGAAACCATGGCTGCTGTACTGCCCTTCCTCCGGGCATACTAAGGGAGGTTACCACTATAAAATATAACAACTGTGAAAAAATAACAATTATGTGTAAAGTATACAGTGTGTCTATGTGTACAGCATATGGGGTGTCTGTGTGTATGTTGTCTGTGTATAGTGGGATGTGCATGTTCTGTGTGTGACTATTAAGAATACATAGTAACATAGTTATTAAGGTTGAAGGAAGACTTTAAGTCCATCTAGTTCAAACCATAGCCTAACCTAACATGCCCTAACATGTTGATCCAGAGGAAGGCAAAAAAAACCCATGTGGCAAAGAGTAAGATCCACATTGGGGAAAAAAATTCCTTCCTGACCCCACATACGGCAATCAGACTAGTTCCCTGGATCAACGCCCCATCAAGGAATCTAATATATATAACATGTAACATTATACTTTTTAAGAAGGGTGTCTGTGTGTGTCTGTTTGTGTGTGTGTGTGTATGTATGTATGTTGTCTGTGTACAGTGGGATGTGCATGTTCTGTGTGTGACTATTAAAGGGAACCTGTCACCCCCCAGGCGTTTTTGACTAAAAGAGCCACCTTATGCAGCACTAATGCTGCATTCTGTCAAGGTGGCTCTTTTAGTTGGGGTCCCTTTCAATGCTGCAATATCCATTTTTATAATTTGTCCTTCATACATATAGTTCCATCATTAACGTCCCCGACGCCTAAGCTGTAAGTTTTTTTCGGGCATGCGCAGTTTGCGCTGCCCTTCGACTTACAGCGCAGGCACTAGGGACGTTAATGAAAGAAGTGGAGGCGGCCCTTGGCGCACGGAGTATTCAGTGATGGCTGGGAGGTGTTTGTGTCCGGGTGGAAAAGACAGATATGAACGACAAATTATAAAAACGGATATTGCAGCGTTGAAAGGAACCCCAACTAAAAGAGCCACCTTGACTGAATGCAGCATTAGTGCTGCACAAGATGGCTCTTTTAGTTAAAAAAATGCCTTGGGGGTGACAAGTTCCCTTTAAGAATACTTCTCTCCTGTCTCCAGTTCTTCATCCGTCACGTCTTCTAGCTGTTCTTCTTGCAGGACCAGCAGCTCTGTTCCTCTTCCAGCCATGTTCTTCTCCTTCCAGGTCCAGCAGCTATGTTCCTCTTCCAGCCATGTTCATCTCCTTGTGGGTCCAGCAGCTCCTCTTCCATGCATTAGATATTCGCATCTTCCTCCTTCTTCAATGGAACGATGTTACAGAGAGAGCAGGGTAGGGCATTATTCCTCCTGAACCAACGAATTGCCCAGCTGTGATGGATATTCCTGTCTCTCTTCCATGCCCAGTGGTCAGGGTCTTGTGCCATAATCTAGAATGAAATAAGAGATTAGAATCAGAGTTTAAAGGGAATATATCACCATTAATCATAATTCAATTTGCATATATTTTAGACCTGATGATATTGATGTGATGACTGAAAAACCATGGCAGAATGCATAATTACTTATTAAAGTTTTCTCCCTTGACATTAAAACAAGCATTTCATGAGTCCAGCTATGGCTGCATTCATAAAATGCTCTACCTAACATAAGGATTACAAGACCATTTTGACATGGCTTTTCAAAGTAAGTACAACCACCCCATCAGGTCTAAGGGATTTATTTATGTATACTGTTTATATTGTGATACCTATTTACAGATCAGCTTTATATTATTATTGTTTATATTGCTAACCAGATCACAGGTGGCTCGATCCACCCAAGCCCGAAATCCCATCCTGGTGAGAAGAACATTGCGGAATTGTAGAAGTCGGTCCTTCGTCATGCTCCACGTCCATCTGAGGGCCCAGCGGTAGATCTCCTGTTGATATGGCACGTCTTCTTCAAACTGGTTGGCTAAAAACCTGGATGGAAGAAAAATGAATCCAAATAAATTAGAATCCACTTCAGAAGAAAATACAGAAATATAACAACAAATACAATTATCATGTATTTACATGAGTGGTAGAAAAGATATTTTGGTTTTACAATAAAATAAAGTTATTTATAGACATAAATGTGTAATAATAAAAGAGACTCACAGAGCTGGAAAGAAGAAGGTTCCATATTCTGAAGATCGCAGTCCTGCTCTCCTGAAGTAAGTGAAGACCATGGCGAGGAGATACTAGAGGGATGAGAAGCAGAGTTAGAGGGTATATATAATACAGAACATATATAGCTGTATATTCCTATGTTTGGTAATATCTGGCCACTATTACATAAGAATAAGCCCTTTATTTCCCTATGATGGATCTTCTCAAATCTGGATGACTTCTCATCCTTCACTACAATAATACCTTGTCCGAAATCTTAAGACAGCTGTCCCTGGCTAGAAAACGTCTGATGTATTCTTCTTCTACAAAAATGAGAAAATAGAATTATTTCACTATGAACTTTGTAATGAAAACCTTTTTAATGCTATTAATGTTAAATTATTGGGGTTGTAGAGTTCTTCATTAATGATGGATTATCCTCAGGATAGCTCATCAATATCAGATTGGTGGAGATTTGGCCCCCGACACCCACTGATCAGATACTGAAGAATTGTCCTAAAGATATGCCAACACTATTGAGGTGAAACCAAAGCCACGACACTGTTCACCACATAGTGACCGCTCCTGTCTGCTGCATCATACTAGGTATAATTATAGGAGGCTGAGGGAGAACACTTCCCTACATGTTTCTCTACCATTATACACATAAAATAGATTAATATAAAAATACATGTCATATAATCTAATACTTTATATCTGGAAACCTTGTAATGTGCAATGAGTCTTACCAAGGAGTGCGGCGAAAGCTGCCCGCTCTTCTGGCTGGGGGATGTCATCTTCTGTCTTCCTCCTCTTGGCCACTTCCTGGGTGGCAGACAGTGAACTGTGGTAGAAGAGGTAGATAATATAGTATTAGGCCTCATGCACATGGTCGTACTATGGCTACACATAACTCACATCCTGATGGGTGTTCTCTTCATGGGGATCTGACATTAGTTTTGTGCTGTAAATGGTATGAATATGTGTAGTGATGATGTGTAATGGTCACTATGACGGTGTAAGTGTATGGATTGTGATGACTGCAGTGATGTAACCTCATCTACTTACCATTCCTCTTCATACTGGGCGATCAGTTCTCTCTTCCGCTTCCTCATGGCCATCTTTACTCTTCTTCCTGGAAACATACAGAAAAAGGAAAAACCTGAATATGCAGAGAATGGCTCTGTCTATAGGATCCCTAGTAGAGTAATACTACCAACCTAATGTGTAACCCAAAACCTAACTACCACAGCCTGCATTACATGGGTTGCAGTATTGCAGCTTTTTTGACTTGATTGGTGCTGAGTTGTAATACCCAACATGACCCATTGACAGAAGTGGCGCTGTAGCTAGTAAACAAAACAAACCCTATTTTCTACTTAAAGCACCACTCCAGCATTTTGTTTTGTTTGTACTGCTGGATTGGCACTTTTAATGTAAGCCCCCTGCCCACATTCTTCTACTTGGTGCCATCTTGTGCCTGTAGCTTCTGACTAGCTGCAAGTGAGAAGTTACATAACAAGAGTTTAATGCAAATCTATGAGAGCCAGAACGAGGCTCTCATAGAGAGGTATTGAAAAGTGACGTCTGCGCCGCTCCATGAATCACTGGAGCTGATGGCCGGTCACAATTCACCGGAGACTGATAGGACCAACACTGGAAAAGGATGAAGGGGCGGCAGGTGACTATAAGACAAGTGTCAGGAGAATTACATTAAAAGCACCACTGCCGCGGTGCAGTATAAAAACCCGCTGCAGTGGTGCTTTAAAAAAACAAAAATATATAATCAGTCATTGATGCCTACCCTGATTGATTTCATGTCCTATGATAAGGAAAGACTACACATATCTACATTATACTGACTGCACTGTGACCCGCCATATAAACCTCTATATATCCGCTACCTCCCTGTATAGTGACTGATGATCCAGTACAATATTCCTCATATCTCCACTACATGTATGATATAACTATTATATACAGGCTAATAACGGCCATGCACTTCTAAATATTGGATCTGAGAATTTCTAGGAGAAATATGTGGCCCCGTGTTTTTCAGATTCATATTTACACATCACTATCCACATTTTAAATATTTATTCAAGGTCACCAAATTTTATCCCATTTATCCATATTCTCCCCGTTATCTAGATTTGGGATTTATGGTGAAATCATTTGCGTTTGTATATGTGATTGCTTTCAGTATAGATCCCAACTGTCAGTATCTGGAAGGACATAAATCGGCAGTTTATTCATCACACGATGATTCTCACCTCTGTGGAGCGGCCGGGGGCGGTTGTCTCCCAATCAGCAGGTAACGATCCGGGTACAAATCCAAAAAGTGTCGCTTCTGAGAATCAATAAGGAGCCTGTCTTATCTCTAATAGAGCTATCGCAGACTGGCACCAACTGACGGTTTGTTTCTTTCTTTGAGTTCAAATACTGCGATGCTATTGGTTGATGGTTGAGGCACACGGCGCAAAATTTAAAGGGAAAGCGCATTCTAATAATGAATAAGGAGATACAGTGTATTACTTTTATATCTATATTTGAAGATTTCCTCTTTATTCCAATTAGTGTTATTTGAGGAAGTTATCATGTTATTCCATTTATTAACTGATGATTGGGAAATGGCAGCAGTGAAAGCCGCATGTAATAATGATGACACTAAAGTCGTGATGAGAGAAGTGTGATGTGTAACATGTTCACTAGATCGTCCATTGTGTATGGAGTAAGAGAATAAATGTCATCTGCTTTCTTACTCCCTGTAAAGTCATTATTGAACCCCCTTAGCGGCAAGGTCAATTTTCATTTTTGCGTCTTTGTTCTTCCTCCATTTTCCCCAAACTCACAACTTTTATATTTTTCTGTCCACATAGCCATGTGAGGGCTTGTGTTGTGGAGGACAAGTTGCACTTTTGAGTGACACCATTCATTTCACCACATAGTGTACAGGAAAACTTAAAACAATTCCAAGCGAGGAGAAATTGTAAAAATAAAAAAAGAATTCTGACATTGCTTTTAGGACTATAGGTTGCATTATTCTGTATTGACTATGGGGTGCATGATTCCAAAAGTAGGACCATGGGGTGCACTATACTGTATGGACTATGGGGTGCATTATACTATACAGATGACCATGAGGTGCATTATACTGTATGGACTATTGGGTGCATGATTCCAAATGTAGGACCATGGGGTGCACTATACTGTATGGACTATGGGGTGCATTATACTATACAGATGACCATGAGGTGCATTATACTGAATGGACTATTGGGTGCATGATTCCAAATGTAGGACCATGGGGTGCACTATCCTGTATGGACTATGGGGTGCATTATACTATACAGATGACCATGAGGTGCATTATACTGTATGGACTATTGGGTGCATGATTCCAAATGAAGGACCATGGGGTGCACTATACTGTATGGACTATGGGGTGCATTATACTATACAGATGACCATGAGGTGCATTATACTGAATGGACTATTGGGTGCATGATTCCAAATGTAGGACCATGGGGTGCACTATACTGTATGGACTATGGGGTGCATTATACTATACAGATGACCATGAGGTGCATTATACTGTATGGACTATTGGGTGCATGATTGCAAATGTAGGACAATGGGGTGCACTATACTGTATGGACTATGGGGTGCATTATACTGTATGGACTATGGGGTGCATTATACTGTATGGACTATGGAGTGTATTATACTGTATGGATGACTATGGGGTGCATTATACTGTATAGCATATTGGGTGTATTATGCTGTATAGACTATGGCGTGCATTTTACTGTATGGACTATGGGGTGCATTATACTATACAGAGGACAATGGGGTGCATTATACTATACAGAGGACTATGGATGCATTATACTGTATAAACTATGGGATGCATTATGCTGTATGGACAAGGTATTACATTATGTTGCATTGACTATGGAGTGCATTATACTGTATAGATGACTATGGGATGCATTATCCTATATAGAGCTTGGGGTGCACTATACTATACAGAGGACTATGGGGTGTATTATACTGTATAGATGACTATGGGGTGCATTATGCTGTATAGACTATGGGATGCATTATACTACACAGAGGACTATGGGATGCATTATCCTATATACAGCTTGGGGTGCATTATCATATACAGAGGACTATGGGGTGTATTACACTGTAAGGATCATGTGGCGCATTATACAGTGTTGAGGACCCTGCAGTGCATTATACTGTATGTATGGTTGTGTGAGGGTCACAGTTGGGCGATCATATGATGTAGGGGTCATCATACTTTTCTGGGTGAGTTGTGGGGTGGGGTACAGTAGGGTCATCATACTGTGTGTGTGTAGGGTACTGTGGAGGAATTCCCTGTGGTGGTATCTTAGGGTCTGTGGGGCGCTTTTGTTGATATCATACTTTGAGTGCAATAATAGGAGGAATATTAGAGGGCACACAGTACCAAACAGTATGTGCAAAAATATGGACACATACGGAAGCAGTGGCTCAGCATTGTGGTGTCAGCTGGATTTTAACCCTTATAAGATCCTAACAAAAAATATATGTTTCCAAAATTGTGCTGATGTAAAGTAGACATGTGGGAAATGTTATTTATTAACTATTTTGACATAACTCTCTGATTTAAGTGTACAAAAATTAAAAGTTTGAAAATTGCAACATTTCCGTTTTTTTCATAAATAAAAGCAAGTTAATTCGAAGAGATTTTACCACTAACATGAAGTACAATATGTCATGAAGAAACAATCTCAGAATCAGTGGGATACATGAAAGTGTTCCAGAGCTATAACTTCATAAAATGACAGTGGAAAGAATTGTAAAAAGTGGCTTGGTCATCAGGTACCAAATTGAAACCAAATTTAGAAACATTTATGTCCATAAAGGATCTCCATTTGTGGAATAATTTGTTGACTTTTCGTTGTGTCTCTCTAAGTCTAATTTTACATATACCACTAGAGTTTTTAGAGTATTTCTCATTTCAGACACTTGAGGCACGTCTTCTTTTAGCCAATATCGAAGTATGCGTTTTTTGACTACAAGAAGAGCTAAGTATATTATTGGAGTGGATACAATTCTATGAAATAAACAAGCTAGGGGAGTATTTGAGTCTTTGATTTTCCAAATTTTATCAATATATCCAAGAGCCTCAGCAAGTGTTAACTGTGCAGCCAGCACTTCCAGGCACAAACTAGCGGTGTTAGAGCCCAGGGACAGCAGGAGGAGCTGAGTGTAGGCCGAGGCCTACTTGGATCAAGTTGAAAGTGAACCTTTAACCCCCCATGCGTTAGCAACTGAAAGAGCCAACTTGTGCAGCGCTAATGGTGCACAAGGACAAGGTGGTTCTTTTAATTATGCTCCTTGCACATGGTGAACTAAACACTTATAAAATGTGTTCCCTGATACCGTGATACCGTCCCACAGGTGGTACTTTCCGTCGTGATGAGACAGAGCACAGCCGGCATTCACACCCCCATGGGGCCGGGCGCCACCTCATCAGCGTTGCTTGACTCTGTCACGGAGCCCGCGCTGTTATGTTAAACCCTGGCCATGCGCAGTGAGCGTTGCCCGTCTTCCAACATCATTTGGTGTCATGCTAACTGTGCCTGTGCGGCCGCACTGCCCGAGAAACCGCCTCTCAGGGTCTTCTAATTTAGTCCCACTGCAGGGCTGGGATTCCTGGGCATGCGCAGTGCATATCTTCGCCTCTCACTACTCTCCATCCGCCTTCTTCAGAGTGTGCGGCGTCACGGCCATGGCATGTGAATTGGGATCAGCTGACACCACACTGTCTGTAGAAGGCGGAGGGAGAAGAGGGAGAGGCGAAGATATGCACTGTGCATGCCCAGGAATCCCATCCCCACAGTGTGACAAAATCAGAAGACACTGTGGGGCGTGATCTCTGGCAGCGCGCCTGCACAGGCACAGTCAGCATGACATCAAATGATGGCAGAAGATGGGCTGCGCTAACTGTGCATGCCCAAGGTTAAACATAACAGCACAGGCTCTGGGACAGATGCAAACAACGCTGAGGAGGCGGCGCTCGGCACCATGGGGGTATAAATGTCAGCTGTGCTACGTCTCAAAGCAAAGGAAAGTCCCACCTACGGGACGGTTTCATGGTATGAGGGGACACATATTTTATAAGTGTTAAGTGCAGCATGTGCAAGAAGCAGAACTAAAGGAGCCACCTGTTCCTTGTGCAGCATTTGTGCTACACAAGGTGGCTCTTTCAGTTACAGACGCCTGGGGGGCCGGATACACAGCAGGGGATCAGCGGACGTTACTGAAACCCAATAACACTGTGTCATGTGTTGTCTGTGCAGCTGGCACTTCTGGGCAGCAACTGGCGGTGTTGGAGCCCAGGGATTAAAGTTCAGGTGGTTGAAACATGAACACAGCTGGAGACCTGGATAGTGTTGGCAACCAATTATTTAATCGGTAAGAGGAGTGGCAAATTCCTGTGAGATCCAGGCCTTGTTCATTTTCAAAAAAGTAAGCTGGTCAACGTTATCGGATGATAGTCGCATGCGACGGTCTGTTAGTACACCAACTGCAGCACTAAAGACGCGTTCCGATAATACAGTGGCAGCAGGGCAAGCCAGCACCTCCAATGCATACTGGCTAAGCTCTGGCCATGTATCCAGCTTAGAGACCCAAAACTTGAAGGGGGAAGAGCCGTCTAGGAGTACGCTGAGAGTACAAGACATGTAGTCTGTCACCATCTGACGGAAATGTGGCCTCCTGCTGACTGCATCCGTCACCGTCAGTGATGGTGTAGACATTTGTGGCGGGCACACAAAACTTTGCCACTGTTGGAACAGACTGGTCTTGGCTTGTGCTGGGCCACTGCTCCTGCTACCTCTTTGTGCTGAGATTCCTCCACTGTCTCTAAGCACAGAGCTGCTTTGTAAAGCACTAGCAGTAGCAGGTGCAGCACTTCTCTCGATTGGACTGGAGAAGATGATGGACTGCACCAGTGTGTCTTGGTACAGCCGCATTTTACGCTCCCGCTGCAACGGTGGTATGAGGGTTTGCAAATTGTCCCTGTAGCGTTTGTCGAGGAGGGTGTACACCCAACAATCAGCCGTGGTAAGAATGTGGTCGTTTCTCAGGCACTGCAGCATGAAATCAACCATGTGCTGCAGACTGCCAACTGGCCAAGAAACGCTGCCCCCTGCTTGAGGCGTGATGTCTGCCTGCCTTGCATCAACCCAACCTTGCTCTACATACTGACTACTGAAGATTTGTGTAACTCCCTCCTCTGGAAAGATGTCTTCCTCCTCCATTGACTCCTCCTCATCCTCCTCACAAAAGGTCCCCTGCCGATTCCTTTGTGAGGAACCATGTCACGCAGACTGTCCAGAAGCCGATGGCATTTCTGACTCCTCATCCTCAACCTCTTCCACCACCTCATCCCTTAGTGCATGCAGGGTTCTTTCAAGCAGGCAGATAAGGGGGACAGTCATGCTGACTAGTGCATCATCTGCACTCGCCATCCGCGTGGATTCATCAAAGGCCCGCAAAACCTGGCAGATGTCCTTCATAGTGGCCCACTCAGTGGTTGTGAAGTCTGAATGGCACGCACTGCGACTTTTTTGCGCCTGATACAGCTGGTACTCCATTACTGCTGGCTGCTGCTCACACAACCGCTCCAACATATGTAACGTGGAATTCCACCTGGTGGGGAGGTCACATATGATGCGATGTTCCGGAAGACAGAATCGGCACTGCAGATTTGCAATGCGCGATCTGGCTGTGCTGGAACGCCGCAAGTGAGCACACTCAAGGCGGACCTTGTGCAGCAGTGCATGAAGATCCGGATAGTCCCTCAGAAAACTCTGCACAACCAAATTGAGCACATGTGCCAGACATGGGATGTGAGTGAGGTTGCCAAGGGCCAGAGCTGCCACCAGATTTCGGCCATTGTCACACACTACCATGCCTGTCTGGAGATTCGCTGGCGCAAACCACTTGTCGCTCTCAGAATTGATGGCATTCCAGAGCTCCTGCGCTGTGTGGCTTCGATTCCCCAAAGAAATTAATTTAAGTACGGCCTGTTGACGTTTGGCCACAGCTGTGCTCATATCAGTTGTAACAGGTAAGCGTTCACGGGTCAAGGTGGAGGTAGACCGTGACGGCTCCTGCAGTGATGATTCTGAGGAACTGGAGTATGAGGAGGAGTCAATGTGCACAGACTAGATTCCTGCAATCCTTGGTGTTGGCAGTACACGTACAGCGCCACTCGCCATGTCTGTACTCGGCTCCACAACATTGACCCAATGGGCAGTGAGGGAAAGGTATTGTCCCTGTCCATGGTGACTGGTCCACGCATCGGTGGTGAGGTGGATTTTGCTACTAACGGCGTTTATTAGTGCATGTTTGATGTTTGCCTCCACATGCTTTTGCAGGGCAGGGACGGCTTGCCTGCTGAAATAAAAGCGGCTGGGCACATTGTATTGTGGGACTGCCAATGCCATCAAGTTACAGAAGCTGTCAGTCTCCACCAGCCTGAATGAGAGCATTTCCAGTGACAGAAGTTTGGCAATGCCTGCATTCAGAGCCTGTGGTCGTGGGTGGTTTGCCGAGAATGCCTGCCTTTTCTCCCATACCTGTGCTACTGATGGCTGTAGACTGGGCAGGGAGTTTGAGGATGACTGGGAACGTGGTGCTGTGGGTGGAATTACACTGGGTCTCTGGACAACAGTGCCAGAGGTTTTTCCATGGCGATCCTGGGAGGAAGCCAAACCAGCAGTGTGTGAGCTGGAGGAAGAGGCAACAACACAAGCTGAAGAGGTGGTAGGTGCCGCTGTAGGTTGCCCAAGGTCTTCAGTGTGTTTTTGTAACTCCACCGCGTGCTTGGTCTGTACATGTTTCCACATGTTTGAGGTATTGAGGTTGCTGACATTTCTACCTCGTTTGATTTTCTGACTACACAGCTTGCATTTGACAAAGCAAATGTCATCTGCAACTGTGTCAAAAAAGGACCAGGCACTGCAAGTCTTGGGAGTGCCCACTTTGGCTTTTGGAAGAGGCATGCTCCTAATGGGTGCCGAAGTGGAGGCTCCAGGCGCCGCAGTCTTCCCCCTCCCTCTCCCAGCCTTTCGGGGAATCTCTTCCTCAGAGCTGCTCCCACTACTTTCCTGTTCCTCACGCCATGATGGGTTGAGGACCTCATCATCTACGCTACCCTCTGCCACCAACTGCTTCTCCTGGGTAGTCTCGGCAGCACAGTACGCACCAGAAACTGGCACCTGAGTCTCATCATCTGATGCGTACTGAGAAGTTGTAACCGGAGGCACTGTCCCACCCGCCTCTTCTAATTCAGAGAGACAAAGCTGTTGGGCATCACTGCATACAGCCTCTTCTTCTGATTCTCTAATGCTGCTTGGCTGGCCCCCTGTTTCCAAGCCAAGAGATTCAGAGAACAGAAGTAGAGATGGCTCCTGTCCTGGGCTCTCTGACTGCCTGGGCAATTTGGCAGGTGGTGAAGAGACAGATGGTTGCTCTTCATTGCTCTGTGCCTGAGAGGATGTGGCACTAATTGAAGTCGATGCGTTAGCTGCCATCCATCCGACAACGGCTTCAATTTGATCGTCCAGCAGCGGGGTACGGCGAGCTCCGACAAAGCTGCGCATGAAGGTCTGCTCCCTGCTGAAACTGGGGGATGATGAGTCACCGGAGCTCGCAGAGGGCGCAGAATCCCCACGTCCTCTCCCTGCTCCACGTCCACGCCCACGTGCCTTACTCCCTGCCTTCTTCATCGTGATAGACTGGGTGATAAAGATAGGCAGAAAAGTACTAACGGCTTAGTGTGCTTATTCCTGAACAGCTGCTAACAGGTATAAGAAACACTTATTTTATGGAGTGTGGACTAGACTTTATTATGTGCTTATGTGGCCTACACAACAGTAAAGTGGAGTGTTTGGTGCACTTTGGGTTTGTTTTGCAGAACAGACACTACAGAGTGAGTGCAGTACTCACACACAGACCATGCAGACAGCCGTGAACGGCGCTGCAAGGCAAAGAAAAGCTCCTCCTATATAGTGTTTTTCCACAATCTAGCGTGATACATATGGAAAGACACTAATAGGATATTATTGAAAAAAGGTGCAGCTGGCTGCACTAATTGCAATTTAGGACAATGGATTCAGCAGTATGAGGCAGTGACGCACTCTGAGCTGAACACAACCGGCTGTGACTGCGGACAGACTACAGAGTGAGCTGCACTCACAAAGACCTTGCAGACAGCCGCGAACGGCGCTGCAATGCCAAACAAAGCTCCTCTATCTAATCCTATGTAGTGATTTTCCACAATCTAGCAGGATACAGATGGAAAGCCACTAATATAGGATATATTTGAAAAAATGTGCAGCAGGCTGCACTAATTGCAAAAAAAAAGGATTTAGCAGTATGAGGTAGTGAAGCACCCTGAGCTGACCACAACCGGCTGTGGCTATGGACAAACAGCAGAGTGAGCTGCACTCACACACACAGACCTTGCAGACAGCTGTGAACAGCACTGCAAGGCAAAAGCAAGGTGAACACACAGCGGTTGCTAATTTAGCCTGGATTAAGCACAATTAAGCAAATCGCAATCTCTAAACTGGCCCTCAGTCAGAACACAGCGTCCTGTCCCTAACTGAATTCACAGCAGAGTGAGCGCAAAATGGCGGCGGCGACTTTTAAAGGGCGTCGAGACATCATTTCAGCAGCCAATCACAGCCATGCCAGTAGTTACATGCCCACCATGCAGAACAGGATGTGCCCACACTTCAAATCATTCCTCATTGGCTGATTCATAAAAACACGGGAGTTTGCATGATGGGAATTTCCGATTCCGGTTTCCAATACACTGAAAGTATCGGAACTCGGTATCGGAATTCCGATACCGCGAATATCGGCCGATACCCGATACTTGCAGTATCGGAATGCTCAACACTAGTCATCGGTGATCATCGTATAACCTGTACACTGACACTATATACAGAGCTACTGTGCATATTGTCACTAGTGATCACTGTATTACCTGCCCACTGACATTATATACACAGCTCCTGTGCATAATGTCACGAGTGATCACTGTATTATCTGTACACTGACACTATATACAGATCTCCTGTGTATAATGGCACTTACAGTAATATCAGTAATTTTTTTTTATTAATAATCAGTATTGTAGTATTCGGTTATTATGTGGTGGTAATATTTGGAATGGTCATGATGTGATGGTATTTGTCCCTTCTATTGGTCATTTAAAATAATGTATGTCACACATTCCCTTAAAGAAAAATAAAGAAAAATATAGTCAGAAAGAGTCTTGGATATTTAATAATAATAATAATAATAATAATAATAGTAACCTTCATTTTTATATAGCGCTAACATATTCCGCAGCGCTTTACAGTTTGCACACATTATCAGATTATTTCAAGAAATGTTTAAAGGGAACCTGTCAGCAGGATTGTGCTGTGGAGCCTACAGACAGTGTCAGGTTGGCATCATACTATTGATCCGAATGATAACTAGATTGATGAAATCCGTCTTGTGGTTGTTGTTTAATCTTTATTTTCAGTTTTCAATTAATGAGATTCTCGTGCTCCAGGGCGGTCTGTGGTGGAGGTCTTTATGTGGTGCTCTTCTTAGCTATTCATACTGATGGCTTATGTCAGGTCACCCCCTATTTTACACAACGACCATAATATGCTTTGAAAAAAAAAATTCACATTCAGCAGGCAGGCGCCGGCGGTTTTCGAGAGAAAAAAAATTGTCTCCACCAAGATGGCGCCAGCGGCGCCTGCGCAGTAGCATCTACCAGCGATTCGATAGATGCTACTGCACAGGCAGGCCGATGCAATTTTGAGAGAGAATTGTATTTTTATCTGAATAAATTTATATCAGCAAATAAAGTAATTAAATGCATATTAAAGATGTGATCTTACTGCATTTGATGATCTGGAGAATAGATCCCGGAGAATCAATCTTAGGATAATTGGTTTACCAGAATCTATTACCCGTAGCCAGCTTACAAGTATATGCACACCAGACCTACCAAAAGCTCTGGGCATTAATACACCATTGAAAGTGAAACACGCTCACAGAATAGCCCACCACCACCACCTCTTCTGCTTATAAGCCCAGGCCTGGTATTGTGAAATACCTGAACTGTGCAGACAAAGCGGACATCTTACAAAGGTACAGAAAATCCTCTCCACCCCAGTGCTAAATGGATATAGAGTGTTAATTTTCAGTGATTACTCGGTGGAAGTAACAAAGAAAAGATGCGCCTTTAGGCCAGTCTCACACGTCCAGATAATTCCGGTACCGGAAAAATCAGTTCCGGAATTATCCGTGTCCGTATGCCCATGCGTTTATGTGGCACATCAGTGTGGCACACGTGCGGCACACGTGTGCCGCCCGTGTGCCGACTGGGTACCACACGGAGCGTGCAGGAGACAGCGCTAGAGATAAGCGCTGTCCCCTGCATCTGGTGCTGAAGCCGCCGTTCGCTGGAGAGAAGATATGATAAATCCATTTTTTTATTTTCTCGTGTTTAAAATAAAGATCCCTGTCCCCACCCCCCTCCCACCCCCTGTACGCCCACCCGCTGTTATTAAAATACTCACCCGGCTCCCTCGCAGCGTCCTCTGCGCACCGCACCTTCTCCTGTATTAGCGGTCACGTGGTGTCGCCCATTACAGTGATGAATATGTGGCTCCACCCCTATGGGAGGTGGAGACGCATATTCATGACTGTAATGGGGACAGGAGGGTTGGGGACAGGGATCTTTATTTTAAACACGAGAAAATAATAAAAAAAAGGATTTATCATATCTTCTCTCCAGCGAACGCTGCTGGAGAGAAGATATGAATGGCGGTTTCAGCACCACGTGTGGGGACAGCACTTACTGTAGCGCTGTCTCCTGCACGGCGCACGGACTGCACACGGACAGTAGTGAGAAAAAAAATCAGCTTCTCATTACAATTCCCGGCGAATCTTAAAGTGTTTTCACCTGGAGGAAGAATACAAACATTATCAGCACTAGAACAAGCATCAGACTTTCTTAAAGACATAGAAGATCTTCGCAAAGAAAACAGCATAAAACACCAGGTCCCATAAACCAGTAGGGGCAGTAATGATCTGATGGTGGTCCTTTCCACACATGAAAGTATAAAATAAAGACTCAGACACATCGTTGAAAGTTTAAATAGTGTGAAGTTTATTATATGCTTTATATGTGCTGGTTAGCTCCCATCACTCACAAAGAGCGTACAGCAACACTCAGGACAGGAAAAACCCCCAGTGGTGGAAACCTGTAGGGAAACCATGGCTGCTGTACTGCCCTTCCTCCGGGCATACTAAGGGAGGTTACCACTATAAAATATAACAACTGTGAAAAAATAACAATTATGTGTAAAGTATACAGTGTGTCTATGTGTACAGCATATGGGGTGTCTGTGTGTATGTTGTCTGTGTATAGTGGGATGTGCATGTTCTGTGTGTGACTATTAAGAATACATAGTAACATAGTTATTATTAAGGTTGAAGGAAGACTTTAAGTCCATCTAGTTCAACCCATAGCCTAACCTAACATGCCCTAACATGTTGATCCAGAGGAAGGCAAAAAAAAACCCATGTGGCAAAGAGTAAGATCCACATGGGGGAAAAAAATTCCTTCCTGACCCCACATACGGCAATCAGACTAGTTCCCTGGATCAACGCCCTATCAAGGAATCTAATATATATAACCTGTAACATTATACTTTTTAAGAAGGGTATCTGTGTGTGTGTGTGTATGTATGTATGTATGTATGTTGTCTGTGTACAGTGGGATGTGCATGTTCTGTGTGTGACTATTAAAGGGAACCTGTCACCCCCCAGGCGTTTTTGACTAAAAGAGCCATCTTGTGCAGCACTAATGCTGCATTCTGTCAAGGTGGCTCTTTTAGTTGGGGTCCCTTTCAATGCTGCAATATCCATTTTTATAATTTGTCCTTCATACATATAGTTCCATCATTAACGTCCCCGACGCCTGAGCTGTAAGCTTTTTTCGGGCATGCGCAGTTTGCGCTGCCCTTCGACTCCCATCACACGATGGGAACTTACAGCGCAGGCGCCAGGGACGTTAATGAAAGAAGTGGAGGCGGCCCTTGGCGCACGGAGTATTCAGTGATGGCTGGGAGGCGTTTGTGTCCGGGTGAAAAAGACAGGTATGAGGGACAAATTATAAAAACGGATATTGCAGCGTTGAAAGGAACCCCAACTAAAAGAGCCACCTTGACAGAATGCAGCATTAGTGCTGCACAAGATGGCTCTTTTAGTTAAAAAATGCCTTGGGGGTGACAAGTTCCCTTTAAGAATACTTCTCTCCTGTCTCCAGTTCTTCATCCGTCACGTCTTCTAGCTGTTCTTCTTGCAGGACCAGCAGCTCTGTTCCTCTTCCAGCCATGTTCTTCTCCTTCCAGGTCCAGCAGCTCTGTTCCCCTTCCAGCCATGTTCATCTCCTTGTGGGTCCAGCAGCTCCTCTTCCATGCATTAGATATTCGCATCTTCCTCCTTCTTCAATGGAACGATGTTACAGAGAGAGCAGGGTAGGGCATTATTCCTCCTGAACCAACGAATTGCCCAGCTGTGATGGATATTCCTGTCTCTCTTCCATGCCCAGTGGTCAGGGTCTTGTGCCATGATCTAGAATGAAATAAGTGATTAGAATCAGAGTTTAAAGGGAATATATCACCATTAATCATAATTCAATTTGCATATATTTTAGACCTGATGATATTGATGTGATGACTGAAAAACCATGGCAGAATGCATAATTACTTATTAAAGTTTTCTCCCTTGACATTAAAACAAGCATTTCATGAGTCCAGCTATGGCTGCATTCATAAAATGCTCTACCTAACATAAGGATTACAAGACCATTTTGACATGGCTTTTCAAAGTAAGTACAACCACCCCATCAGGTCTAAGGGATTTATTTATGTATGCTGTTTATATTGTGATACCTATTTACAGATCAGCTTTATATTATTATTGTTTATATTGCTAACCAGATCACAGGTGGCTCGATCCACCCAAGCCCGAAATCCCATCCTGGTGAGAAGAACATTGCGGAATTGTAAAAGTCGGTCCTTCGTCATGCTCCACGTCCATCTGAGGGCCCAGCGGTAGATCTCCTGTTGATATGGCACGTCTTCTTCAAACTGGTTGGCTAAAAACCTGGATGGAAGAAAAATGAATCCAAATAAATTAGAATCCACTTCAGAAGAAAATACAGAAATATAACAACAAATACAATTATCATGTATTTACATGAGTGGTAGAAAAGATATTTTGGTTTTACAATAAAATAAAGTTATTTATAGACATAAATGTGTAATAATAAAAGAGACTCACAGAGCTGGAAAGAAGAAGGTTCCATATTCTGAAGATCGCAGTCCTGCTCTCCTGAAGTAAGTGAAGACCATGGCGAGGAGATACTAGAGGGAGGAGAAGCAGAGTTAGAGGGTATATATAATACAGAACATATATAGCTGTATATTCCTATGTTTGGTAATATCTGGCCACTATTACATAAGAATAAGCCCTTTATTTCCCTATGATGGATCTTCTCAAATCTGGATGACTTCTCATCCTTCACTACAATAATACCTTGTCCGAAATCTTAAGACAGCTGTCCCTGGCTAGAAAACGTCTGATGTATTCTTCTTCTACAAAAATGAGAAAATAGAATTATTTCACTACGAACTTTGTAATGAAAACCTTTTTAATGCTATTAATGTTAAATTATTGGGGTTGTAGAGTTCTTCATTAATGATGGATTATCGTCAGGATAGCTCATCAATATCAGATTGGTGGAGATTTGGCCCCCGACACCCACTGATCAGATACTAAAGAATTGTCCTAAAGATATGCCAACACTATTGAGGTGAAACCAAAGCCACGACACTGTTCACCACATAGTGACCGCTCCTGTCTGCTGTATCATACTAGGTATAATTATAGGAGGCTGAGGGAGAACACTTCCCTACATGTTTCTCTACCATTGTACACATAAAATAGATTAATATAAAAATACATGTCATATAATCTAATACTTTATATCTGGAAACCTTGTAATGTGCAATGAGTCTTACCAAGGAGTGCGGCGAAAGCTGCCCGCTCTTCTGGCTGGGGGATGTCATCTTCTGTCTTCCTCCTCTTGGCCACTTCCTGGGTGGCAGACAGTGAACTGTGGTAGAAGAGGTAGATAATATAGTATTAGGCCTCATGCACATGGTCGTACTATGGCTACACATAACTCACTTACATCCTGATGGGTGTTCTCCTCATGGGGATCTGACATTAGTTTTGTGCTGTAAATGGTATGAATATGTGTAGTGGTGATGTGTAATGGTCACTATGACTTGCCGGTGTAAGTGTATGGATTGTGATGACTGCAGTGATGTAACCTCATCTACTTACCACTCCTCTTCATACTGGGCGATCAGTTCTCTCTTCCGCTTCCTCATGGCCATCTTTACTCTTCTTCCTGGAAACATACAGATAAAGGAAAAACCTGAATATGCAGAGAATGGCTCTGTCTATAGGATCCCTAGTAGAGTAATACTACCAACCTAATGTGTAACCCAAAACCTAACTACCACAGCCTGCATTACATGGGTTGCAGTATTGCAGGTTTTTTGACTTGATGGGTGCTGAGTTGTAATACCCAACATGACCCATTGACAGAAGTGGCGCTGTAGCTAGTAAACAAAACAAACCCTATTTTCTACTTAAAGCACCACTCCAGCATTTTGTTTTGTTTGTACTGCTGGAGTGGCACTTTTAATGTAAGCCCCCTGCCCACATTCTTCTACTTGGTGCCATCTTGTGCCTGTAGCTTCTGACTAGCTGCAAGTGAGAAGTTACATAACAAGAGTTTAATGCAAATCTATGAGAGCCAGAACGAGGCTCTCATAGAGAGGTATTGAAAAGTGACGTCTGCGCCGCTCCATGAATCACTGGAGCTGATGGCCGGTCACAATTCACCGGAGACTGATAGGACCAACACTGGAAAAGGATGAAGGGGCGGCAGGTGACTATAAGACAAGTGTCAGGAGAATTACATAAAAAGCGCCACTGCCACGGTGCAGTATAAAAACCCGCTGCAGTGGTGCTTTAAAAAAACAAAAATATATAATCGGTCATTGATGCCCACCCTGATTGATTTCATGTCCTATGATAAGAAAAGACTACACATATCTCCATTATACTGACTGCACTGTGACCCGCCATATAAACCTCTGCATATATCCGCTACCTCCCTGTATAGTGACTGATGATCCAGTACAATATTCCTCATATCTCCACTACATGTATGATATAACTATTATATACAGGCTAATAACGGCCATGCACTTCTAAATATTGGATCTGGGAATTTCTAGGAGAAATATGTGGCCCTGTGTTTTTCAGATTAATATTTACACATCACTATCCACATTTTAAATATTTATTCAAGGTCACCAAATTTTATCCCATTTATCCATATTCTCCCCGTTATCCAGATTTGGGATTTATGGTGAAATCATTTGCGTTTGTATATGTGATTGCTTTCAGTATAGATCCCAACTGTCAGTATCTGGAAGGACATAAATCGGCAGTTTATTCATCACACGATGATTCTCACCTCTGTAGAGCGGCCGGGGGCGGTTGTCTCCCAATCAGCAGGTAACGATCCGGGTACAAATCCAAAAAGTGTCGCTTCTGAGAATCAATAAGGAGCCTGTCTTATCTCTAATAGAGCTATCGCAGACTGGCACCAACTGACGGTTTGTTTCTTTCTTTGAGTTCAAATACTGCGATGCTATTGGTTGATGGTTGAGGCACGCGGCGCAAAATTTAAAGGGAAAGCGCATTCTAATAATGAATAAGGAGATACAGTGTATTACTTTTATATCTATATTTGAAGATTTCCTCTTTATTCCAATTAGTGTTATTTGGGGAAGTTGTCATGTTATTCCATTTATTAACTGATGATTGGGAAATGGCAGCAGTGAAAGCCGCATGTAATAATGATGACACTAAAGTCGTGATGAGAGAAGTGTGATGTGTAACATGTTCACTAGATCGTCCATTGTGTGTGGAGTAAGAGAATAAATGTCATCTGCTTTCTTGCTCCCTGTAAAGTCATTATTGAACCCCCTTAGCGGCAAGGTCAATTTTCATTTTTGCGTCTTTGTTCTTCCTCCATTTTCCCCAAACTCACAACTTTTATATTTTTCTGTCCACATAGCCATGTGAGGGCTTGTGTTGTGGAGGACAAGTTGCACTTTTGAGTGACACCATTCATTTCACCACATAGTGTACAGGAAAACTTAAAACAATTCCAAGCGAGGAGAAATTGTAAAAATAAAAAAAGAATTCTGACATTGCTTTTAGGACTATAGGTTGCATTATTCTGTATGGACTATGGGGTGCATGATTCCAAATGTAGGACCATGGGGTGCACTATACTGTATGGACTATGGGGTGCATTATACTGTATTGACTATGCGGTGTATTAATTTGTGTGGATGACTATGGGGTGCATTATACTGTATGGACTATGGAGTGTATTATACTGTATGGATGACTATGGGGTGCATTATACTGTATAACATATTTGGTGTATTATGCTGTATAGACTATGGCGTGCATTTTACTGTATGGACTATGGGGTGCATTACACTATACAGAGGACTATGGATGCATTATACTGTATAAACTATGGGATACATTATGCTGTATGGACAAGGTATTACATTATGTTGTATTGACTATGGAGTGCATTATACTGTATAGATGACTATGGGGTGCATTATGCTGTATAGACTATAGAATGCATTATACTATACAGAGGACTATGGGGTGCATTATCCTATATAGAGCTTGGGGTGCACTATACTATACAGAGGACTATGGGGTGTATTATACTGTATAGATGACTATGGGGTGCATTATGCTGTATAGACTATGGGATACATTATACGATACAGAGGTCTATGGGGTGCATTGTAATGTATAGAGTATAGGGTGCATTATACTACACAGAGGACTATGGGATGCATTATCCTATATAGAGCTTGGGGTGCATTATCATATACAGAGGACTATGGGGTGTATTATACTGTAAGGATCATGTGGTGCATTATACTATGTTGAGGACCCTGCAGTGCATTATACTGTATGTATGGTTGTGTGAGGGTCACAGTTGGGCGATCATATGATGTAGGGGTCATCATACTTTTCTGGGTGAGTTGTGGGGTGGGGTACAGTAGGGTCATCATACTGTGTGTGTGGAGGGTACTGTGGAGGAATTCCCTGTGGTGGTATCTTAGGGTCTGTGGGGCGCTTTTGTTGATATCATACTTTGAGTGTAATGATAGGAGGAATATTAGAGGGCACACAGTACTACACAGTACAGTATGTGCAAAATATGGACACATACGGAAGCAGTGGCTCAGCATTGTGGTATCAGCAGGATTTTAACCCTTATAACATCCTAACAAAAAATATATGTTTCCAAAATTGTGCTGATGTAAAGTAGACATGTGGGAAATGTTATTTATTAACTATTTTGGCATAACTCTCTGATTTAAGTGTACAAAAATTAAAAGTTTGAAAATTGCAACATTTCCTTTTTTTCATAAATAAAAGCAAGTTAATTCGAAGAGATTTCACTAACATGAAGTACAATATGTCATGAAGAAACAATCTCAGAATCAGTGGGATACATGAAAGTGTTCCAGAGCTATAACTTCATAAAATGACAGTGGACAGAATTGTAAAAAGTGACTTGGTCATCAGGTACCAAATTGAAACCAAATTTAGAAACATTTATGTCCATAAAGGATCTCCATTTGTGGAATAATTTGTTGACTTTTCCTTCTGTCTCTAAGTCTAATTTGCCATATACCACTAGAGTTTTTAGAGTATTTCTCATTTCAGACACTTGAGGTACGTCTTCCTTTAGCTAATATAGAAGTATGCGCTTTTTGACTACAAGAAGAGCTAAGTGTATTATTTCAGTGGATACAATTCTATGAAATAAACAAGCTAGGGGAGTATTTGAGTCTTTGATTTTCCAAATGTTATCAATATATCCAAGAGCCTCAGCCCAATCCCTCTGCGTGTAGGGGCAATCCCAGATGCCATGAAGCAGATTTGCCCTGGACAAATTGCATTTTGGACATTTTCTTAGATAATGAGATGGAGCATCCTTGTAAAAAGTATTGAAAGCATAAATTGCATTATGTACCAGTTTCTATTGCATTTCTCTCCATTACTCATTAATCATTGCTTTTTTAACCTTGCTCCAACCCAATATAATCTTCTCTCCCGAAGTGTCATCTTTTAGTTCTGTTCTCCAATGAGTGAAGATGCCATGTGATACCCCATATAGAGTTTGTTTTCAAATCTTTTGGTAAATTGTGGACAGAGAAGCTATGTCTGTTCTAGGTCCAATCAATTAGTCAAAATCCCCTTTTTTATTTCTACTTTTCTGACCTTTTCCAGCATAGATTGATAATGACTGATCACTTGCTGCTGATAATGATGGTTTCCCAGCTTATATATCTCTGATAATTCCTGCCAGGTGTGTAACCTCCCTTCATTTTCCCTTCTTAAATCATACAACACAATCCCTTTCTGTTCCCATTGTTCAAAAAGTTTTTTTTTCTTACCCTGAGTAAATCTATGATTTTCCCATAAGGGCACTATTTTAGATAAACTAAATGGTAATGTATATAGTTTTCTCAAAGCTATCCATGCGCCTATAGTGACTTTCCAAAGGACGCTATGTTTGACATGAGGGGGTAGTTCACCAAATTTTAGATGTAGGAGATCATTAGGTGCAGCAAGTTCCCTATCATAAATAGTATTGGAAAAGCTACTTGACCCATGAGCCCAGTGTCTGATATGTCTTGTTAAGGCCGCTAAGTTATAATCTCATATAAGAGGCAGTTGGATTCCTCCTTCCAATTTGAACAAAGCCATCTTCCAATATACAATTCTCGGTCTTTTACCCTGCTATCGAAATTTTATAAACACTGATTGTAATTTTTGTACCTCTAAGTGCTTTAGTAGCAAAGTTATTGTTTGTAAAGGGAATAGAATGTGAGAGAAGCTATTAATTTTTATCAATTGTGCTCTGCCAAACAGAGAGAGATGGAGATTTTTCCATTTTTCAAGCTCTTTACTTATTTTATTTATCACATGTGGGAAATTTAAGGCTAGTTTCACACATCAGGATTTTGCCGTCATGTCGGTACTGATGTCGCTCCGGAGCGCCGGATCCGGCGTAAAATGTGGAAAACTGATGAAACTGATCTGGTTTTCCACCGGATCCCACTAGCGGAACCGGCGAAAAAACGGATCCATTTAATCAGTTTTGCATCCATTTCTTCTGTTTTCTTATCCATTTTTTGACAGATCTGTTTTTTAAAAACGTCCCTGGGAGGCACCCAAATGTGATTGGCTACTGAAAACCTATATATACAGTGTTCCTTCAGCCCATCTGTGACAGGTTATAGAGGAGCAAGTGTTTGGAGAGCAAGATGGATGTCGTTATTGCGAATATTCTGAAGATCAAAGTGGATTTTACTGTGGAGGCGAATTGCTTGAAAACAATAGTTCTAGAGAAGGAGCGAGAGAAACAGCGCATTATGCGTCTGTGCCTACGGCATTTGTGGATCCACCCCATCACTGCACAGAGAATGACGCGGGGAGTCTATTCTACTTTATACATGGAGCTACGAGGAGACCCAGAGAAGTTTTTCAGCTATGTGTGGATGAAAGCAGAGAACTTCGATCTACTGGTGGACCGAATTGGACATTTCATCCGAAGGAGTGACACCTATTGCCGAATCTCCATTTCACCGGCGGAGCGTCTGATGGTCACTCTTCGGTAAGCCATTTTTATTGTATCTCCTCCTGTAAAGGACACTTAAATTTAATGTTGTTGCTGGCATTTTTTTAGAATAATTTTTAGTGTATTTCATACAGTTAAAGCTGCATTATTACGCTAATGTTATTGTTGGTATTTTGTAATAATTTTTGGCTTGCTTTTATTCAGATTCCTTGCAACTGGAAAATCCCTTTCGTCACTACATTTTCAATTTCGGATGGGAATTTCCACCTTATCGGGAATCGTAAAGCACACCTGCCGTGCATTGTGGTACTCTTTGCAAGGCGAATTTATACCACATCCAACAATGGAGAGTTGGTTGGAAATAGCTGATAAATTCCAGCAACTTTGTCAGTTTCCCAATTGCTTGGGTGCTGTGGACGGGAAACATATCCGCATCGTGAAAACGGCTGGATCTGGCTTGGAATATTTTAACTATAAAAAATACTTCTCCATTGTGCTGATGGCCATCGCAGACGCGGAGGACAAGTTTATAGTGGTGGATATTGGGGCGTATGGCGGCTCCAATGATTCCCAAGTTTTCAAATTGTCTGATATGGGCCATCATCTCTATGGAAACACCTTCCAATTCCCCTCTCAAGACACTGCCTCAAACTTCTGGGCCACCAATGCCATTTGTTTGTGTTGGAGATGAAGCCTTCCAACTGCAGGAACACCTCTGAAACCCTACTCCAGTAGTGGATTAACGCAAACTAAATGAATTTTTAATTACTGCCTCCCACGAGCACGGAGAATGGTGGAGTGTGCTTTTGGGATTCTGACCACCAAATGGCAAGTTCTATTGACATCTATGAACTTGAAGACTGACACTGTTGAGAAGGTGGTGAAAGCGTGTGTTGTCCTGCACAGTTTTGTGATATGCAAGGAACATATTTCCATTGAAGACCACTCTGAAGAAACCACCTTGGCTGATTATCACAACATTACATTTCGAAGTTCTGTGTCAGTTTCCCAAATGAGGGACAAATTTGCAGAATACTTTATTTCACCTGAAGGAAGAGTAGACTGGCAAGATGAGAGATTTTGAACAATTTGTCTTGTACTTTGTAACCAAAAGTATTTTACCTTATTTTATCCTAAGCTGTGTACCTGTTTGGGTTGTACCCATAGTATTTAACCTTCTTTTACCCAAGTTGTGTACCTGTATGGGTTGTACCCAAAGTATTTAACCTTCTTTTACCCAAGTTGTGTACCTGTTTGGGTTGTACCAAAAGTATTTCACCTTCTTTTACCCAAGTTCTGTACCTGTGTGGGTTGTACCCAAAGTATTTAACCTTTAACCACATTATTAAACCTTGTTTTACCCAACGTATTTAACCTTATAAATAAATAAAAGACAACATTTTTAAACAATAAACAGTTTTATTAACCTAATTTAAAAAAAATAAAAAATAATAAGTTTAAATAGTTTGGGGTGGTGATATTGTTGGAGGGGCTGTCAGATTGGGAAACTTCGAAAGTGAGAGTGAGGAGAGAGAAATGTGATGGTGGTGGTGAAGGATCAGTAGGTAAAACAGGTTAGGGGGTGGAGAAAGAAATAGAATGGGTGGACATGAAACTGGGAGTAGTATTGGGAATTTGGAAGGTTGGAGGGGTGGAGTGGGTGGATTGGGAGGCAGAAGAGGTGATAGGTGGAGAAGAGGGTTGTAGTGGCATGATGGGTGAAGGAGACTGGTGGTAGTGGGCAAGGAGAGGAGGCGCAGATGATGTTGGTGGGATCTGGTATGGGGCGGGATGTTGGTACGGGGCAGAATGCTGGTACTGGCTGGAGAGAGGGACAGTGGCTGGAGGGGGAGCAGGTGTGGGAGGGGGGGCAGATGTGGTGGCTTGGGAGGTAACAAGCGCTAGCGCAGACTGGCACGATTGCATTACTTGCATCTGCTGATCAGGAGATAGCTTATCCATGCGCTTAAGTACCGACTGGAAAAATGTGTGGTTCAGTGATTGACTTGCATCTGAATGCATCCTTCCAGAAGTGACTGCAACTCAAGAAGACTTTTGTTTATCAAATTAAAACCTGGGGCCATTCGCTCCTACAAAAATTTCAGACAGTTCTGGAAGGATGCATTCAGATGCAAGAACTCGGGCGCATAGCTCTGTACCTGACCCCTCTGGCGCTGCCGCCCAGAACCCACAGGTGTGCTAGAGGTGGAAGCATCAGAGGGGTGGGGTACAGGAAAAGCTATATCCTAACCAGCAGATTCATGCAACGCAGGCGGCCTGGATGCTCCAGCGCTGGTGGATGGGACTGATGGATCAGATGTGAGGGAAGGCTGGGAAGGTGCAGAGGGGCTAGGGCTGTTGAAGTGTCCCTCGGTGGCGGGTTCCTGAGGGATCGACACAGAAGAGTTCAACTCTGTAAGCTCCCGAGTGCTGCCGACGGTGCTGTGGAACAAAGAAAAAATATATAATTAATATATTGATATTGCATAAAAGGGTATCAGACGGGATTCGTGGGAGGCAGGGAGGGGAAGGATAACACACATAAAATACTGCACTTGATGCACTACGCGAAAATTAAAAAACTCCCTCTGGTCCTCTTGGGGACAGATGCGGAAAAGGCCTTTGACAGAGTGGACTGGACCTATCTTGAAGAGACATTGAGTAGCTTTGGTTTCCACGATAATGAAAATGTATAGAGACCCATCAGCTCGCATAAAAATTAACTGCTCATTGACTGACAGATTCTTTATTAGAAATGGTACACGCCAGGGATGCCCACTATGATGACAATGGAACCACTGCTGTCCACTATACAAAAATGTCAAGAAATAGAAGGCATTAAAATAGGGGAAATGCACCACAAAACGTCAGCCTTTGCTGACAACCTTTTAGTCTTGATGACCAAACCTCTTAAGGGGTTGGCCGCCCTATTAAGGATACTGGACAGCTTTGGGGACTTGTCAAATTTGAAGGTGAATATGTCCAAATCCGAGGCTTTAGATCTAAATATTCCACAGAATATTCTCAATAAAGCGAAAAAATTATTCCCATTCACATGGCCCAAACGACACATTAACTATCTGGGGATAAAAATATGCAGATCAGATAAAGAGCTACTGGAAATTAACTACTACCCTCTCCTTAAACAATTAACAGCAACCATCCGATCCTGGAGGGACCCATATCTCTCCTGGACGGGCAGGAAAAATCTAATAGAAAGCCTAATATTACCCAAATTCATCTATCTATTTCAGACGCTTCCTATACACGTTCCGTCTACCTTCCTATCCAAAGTAAACTCCCTCTTTTCTAGCTACAGTTAGGGCCAGAAATATTTGGACAGTGACACAATTTTCGCGAGTTGGGCTCTGCATGCCACCACATTGGATTTGAAATGAAACCTCTACAACAGAATTCAAGTGCAGATTGTAACGTTTAATTTGAAGGGTTGAACAAAAATATCTGATAAAAAATGTAGGAATTGTACACATTTCTTTACAAACACTCCACATTTTAGGAGGTCAAAAGTAATTGGACAAATAAACATAACCCAAACAAAATATTTTTATTTTCAATATTTTGTTGCAAATCCTTTGGAGGCAATCACTACCTTAAGTCTGGAACCCATGGACATCACCAAACGCTGGGTTTCCTCCTTCTTAATGCTTTGCCAGGCCTTTACAGCCGCAGCCTTCAGGTCTTGCTTGTTTGTGGGTCTTTCCGTCTTAAGTCTGGATTTGAGCAAGTGAAATGCATGCTCAATTGGGTTTAGATCTGGAGATTGACTTGGCCATTGCAGAATGTTCCACTTTTTGGCACTCATGAACTCCTGGGTAGCTTTGGCTGTAGGCTTGGGGTCATTGCCCATCTGTACTATGAAGCGCCGTCCAATCAACTTTGCAGCATTTGGCTGAATCTGGGCTGAAAGTATATCCCGGTACACTTCAGAATTCATCCGGCTACTCTTGTCTGCTCTTATGTCATCAATAAACACAAGTGACCCAGTGCCATTGAAAGCCATGCATGCCCATGCCATCACGTTGCCTCCACCATGTTTTACAGAGGATGTGGTGTGCCTTGGATCATGTGCCGTTCCCTTTCTTCTCCAAACTTTTTTCTTCCCATCATTCTGGTACAGGTTGATCTTTGTCTCATCTGTCCATAGAATACTTTTCCAGAACTGAGCTGGCTTCTTGAGGTGTTTTTCTGCAAATTTAACTCTGGTCTGTCTATTTTTGATATTGATGAATGGTTTGCATCTAGATGTGAACCCTTTGTATTTACTGTCATGGAGTCTTCTCTTTACTGTTAACTTAGAAACAGATACACCTACTTCACTGAGAGTGTTCTGGACTTCAGTTGATGTTGTGAACGGGTTCTTCTTCACCAAATTAAGTATGCGGCGATCATCCACCACTGTTGTCATCCGTGGACGCCCAGGCCTTTTTGAGTTCCCAAGCTCACCAGTCAATTCCTTTTTTCTCAGAATGTACCCAACTGTTGATTTTGCTACTCCAAGCATGTCTGCTATCTCTCTGATGGATTTTTTCTTTTTTTTCAGCCTCAGGATGTTCTGCTTCACCTCAATTGAGAGTTCCTTTGACCGCATGTTGTCTGCTCACAGCAACAGCTTCCAAATGCAAAACCACACACCTGGAATCCACCCCTGACCTTTTAACTACTTCATTGATTACAGGTTAACGAGGGAGACGCCTTCAGAGTTAATTGCAGCCCTTAGAGTCCATTGTCCAATTACTTTTGGTCCCTTGAAAAAGAGGACGCTATGCATTACAGAGCTATGATTCCTAAACCCTTTCTCCGATTTGGATGTGGAAACTATCATATCGCAGCTGGGAGTGTGCACTTTCAGCCCATATTATATATATAATTGTATTTCTGAACATGTTTTTGTAAACAGCTAAAATAACAAAACTTGTGTCACTGTCCAAATATTTCTGGCCCTAACTGTACATCTGGAAAAGTAAGAAACCACGTATAGCCTTCCGTACACTGACTCTACCTAGGAACCGGGGGGGAATGGGAGCCCCAGACATTAAGAAATATTACTGTGCCGCTGTGTTATCTCGGTCAGTGAATCTAATTAGGCAATCTCGAGGCAGTCTGGCAATAGACATAGAGAAGACAATTTCACCCTTCCCCCTCAGACCATTCCTATTGACTTTTGTGGGGGGGCGTCCGTCCTTCCCTCATCCCAATCCGCTAACCCGTACTCTTATAAAAATATGGTCGAAAACCCACAGCATTTTCACACCACCCTCTTCTCCGTTATTAATCCTATCTGATGTCATAACTCATACTATTGAGACCCGGGTTAAGTGCCTTCCAATAGACCAAATGATATCGGAAGGATCGCTTCTTACACTGGCAGAATTACGCGAAAGACCCGGTTTGTCAAATCTAAATTTCTTACAGTACTCAACACTTAGAGAAACGCTGAGAAGAATAAGGTTTTTCTCGAATATTACACTTAAACCCACTACATTTGAATCTCTATGTGCCAAGGCGTCCAGACCCTCCAAAACACTCTCCATAATTTACCAAGCACTTACACTAGTCGAACTAAGTCCCAAGAGAGCTTATATCCTAGGATGGGAAAAGGATCTAGGATACACCTTTTCACAAGCGCAAGTAGCACACATATATAAATACTCACATGGACCCACAAGTTGCGTTAAAACCCAGGAAAATTCTTACAAAATAGTTTCTAGGTGGTACATCTCCCAAACGCAACTTCGGACATGGAGATTAAGTCCCCATGCCAACTGTTAGAGATGTGAAATAGGAGAGGGTGGATATTTGCACCTTTGGTGGTCATGTCCGGGGATCCGTGGTTTTTGAACAATGATTGAACAATTAATAAAGGACGTGACTGGGAAAAAGATTCGATTATCCCCTGAAACAGCACTTTTAAACTTTCCTGTGTGGCCAGGATATGCATGGCACACTATATTAGCTCAAAATATTTTAGCTGCTGCCAAACTATTAATACCCACAGTCTGGAAGACCACGGATGTTCCGACATATCGACAGGTGCTGAAGAAGGTAGATCAATTATATTACATGGCTGAATTGGTAGCTCTGGTTAACCATTCGCATTCCAAGTTCAGGGGAATTTGGCTCCCTTGGATCACATACAGGACGTCTGCCGGATGGAAGACTGCAGAAGATTGATCACATCTAATAACAGGAAAAATGATGCCACGCACCCACTATATTCGCCCCCTTCACCCCCCCCTAATCCCTTCCCCACTCTGCCCCCACCTCTTTTCTGCCTTTCTCTTTACTTCTTTTCTTTCTCTTTACTGATTGTAGTTACAATGACATGTTTTTCCTTTATCCTTCGTTTGCTCTATATAGTTGTATTAAACCTTAAAGGATAATATTTGCAACACACTCTCTAGCGGAGTACACGGTTCTAGTTTATCGTATTATCATAGGAACTGTTCTTTATGTTAAAGGAAGCTTTATTCATAATATCTTTATCCAAGAGTGATAGATGTTGTACTCTTCGCTTTATATTCATGTATTCACTATTGTACTTATTGCAAAATTCTTAATAAAAAGAACATTGAAAAGAAAGATATTGCATAAAAGGGTTAGACATGTAAACATTTGTTATTAAATGGGGTGGGTAATATTTACCTTCGGCTCACCATCGTTGACCTGAGGAACGACAGGGCCTTTGCATATTTATACTTGCTCCTGCGTCCTCCAGATCCACTCGGGGCCCGCATCTCTTTGTTGAACTACTTCTTGAAGCGATCCCTGACTGACCACCACCGCTTGACAATTCTCTCGCCTGAAAAGTGAAAGCACAAATTGTTCACTATACAACACTTTACATTCAGCAACATAACTGAACTGTGTATATTTATGTGTTTTTGATTCTGGGCCTGAATATCGAGGTCCTCCCAGTTGTCTACAAGCTGTTGGCAGACTTGCTCCCAGAGCCGACAGGGTCACAATTACATCAGCGTGGCGGCTGTCACCCATGTTCCACAGCGGCTCCCTCTGTCGGATTAGATCGATGAGGAGGTCGATATTTAGCCTGGCCTCCTCACCGTCTGAGTCAGGAGCATGCTGTGAAGCCTGTTAAAAAAGACAAAAAACAAAGACATTAGACTCAAAACAACATAAAGTTTTTTGTTTTTTTTTAAATGCTTTCCGGATGACCACCACCCTGACTCGCACGCCGACGACCCTGGGAGCCGCTCTGAAGACCTCTAAATCGAGCACCAGAATCAGAAGCCTATAAGAAGAAAAAAAATGATGTGCTAATATGTTGGCTTATGTGTTGCGTGCACTGTGATGTCTATAATGATCAGTTTGTATGTGTTGTATGTTGTGTGATGTCTGTAATGATCAGTTTGTATGTGTTGTGTGCAGTGTGATGTCTGTAATGATCAGTTTTTATGTGTTGTGTGTAAAGTGATGTCTGTAAAGATCTGTTTTTTATGTGTTGTGTGCAGTGGCGTATCTATGGGGGGCAGCCACGGCATGTGCCCCGGGCGAAGCTGGCAAGGGGGCGCAGTTGGGCCGCCTAATGTGGCGGTCCGCAGTGTCCCCCCTGGCGGCTGCATTCTGCCGCCCCCTGCACTGGGAGTCAGCTGTTCTCTGTGCCGACTGTCAAGCTGACAGCCGGCAGAGAGACTCTGCAGCGCTCCGGCTCCCAGTGTTCAATTGTACTGCATCTGAGTCGAGATGCGAGTACAATTGAAGCTCTGACTGCTGGGTCAGAGCGACGCCAGCAGCGTGATCAGGTCATGTAATCACGCTGCTGATGTAACTTGCCCGCGCTGCAGAGCAGAGGCAGAGCAGCAGAGGCACTGAGACGCAGATCGGTGGTAAGTGCTTCAGTGGAGCTGAAGACACCGAAGGTGCAGGGAGGATTTAATGTGAGTGGGAATGGGGGGGGGGATATATTGTGGGGGGGATTTAATGTGAGTGGGGATGGGGGATTTATTGTGGGGAAGGGATTTAATGTGAGTGGAGATGGGGGGATTTATTGTGGGGGGGATTTAATGTGAGTGGGGATGGTGGTATTTATTATTGGATGGGGAGATTTAATATGAGTGGAGATGGGGGATTTATTGTGGGGAAGGGATTTAATGTAAGTGGAGATGGGGGGATTTATTGTGTGGGGGGATTTAATGTGAGTTTGGATGGGGGGATTTATTATTGGATGGGGGAGATTTAATATGAGTGGAGATGGGGGGATTTATTGTGGGGAAGGGATTTAATGTGAGTGGAGATGGGGGATTTATTGTGTGTGGGGAGAATGTGAGTGGAGATGGGGGATTGAATGTGCGTGGGGGAAGATTTGTCATAGGGATGGGGGTGTTTAATGTGTGTGGTGATATTTGGAGTGGGGATGGGGGGATTTATTATTGGATGGGGGAGATTTAATATGAGTGGAGATGGGGGGATTTATTGTGGGGAAGGGATTTAATGTGAGTGGAGATGGGGGATTTATTGTGTGTGGGGAGAATGTGAGTGGAGATGGGGGATTGAATGTGCGTGGGGTAAGATTTGTCATAGGGATGGGGGTGTTTAATGTGTGGGGTGATATTTGGAGTGGGGATGGGGGGATTTAATGTGTGGGGGAGATTTGTCATGGGGATGGGGGTGTTTAATGTGTGGGGTGATACTTGGAGTGGGGATGGGGATTTAATGTGTAGGGGAGATTTGAGGACACAAAATGAAGAGCAAAGGGGGAGATGGAGGGCATGTATGAGGAAACAACACCGGGGAATGGGGGGCATATGTGAGGAAACAGTATGGTGGATGGGTGCAGACAGTTTGGGGAGCAAACAGGGGAATATATGCAGAGACAGTATGAGTAGCGATGTGAAAAACATATGTGGACAGAGTACGGGAGTGAGGGTTTTGGGATGTGTGCATGCGTAACATGGGGGTACAGTGTAAGGGCACAGCCAGGAGGGGACAGTATACCAAGGAGGGGGAGTGTGATGAGAGAATACAGAATAAATATTAGGCCCCATAGGGGGGACACAGTGTGAGAGGACAGTGTGAAAATGGGGGCCGGTATGGAAAGGGGAGGTCAGTGTGAAGAGCATGTACCATAAGAGGGACAGTGTGGGGGTCATATTTTATGCAGACAATATAGTGAGAGGCAATTTTTCATTCAGGAGCATTATAATGACACTTGTATCTATAAGTGCGTCATGTGGAGATTTTCTGCAAACGAGCGGAAAAGATGGAAGTCTGCAGAGACGAGAAAACTCATCATGGGGTCTGGACAAGATGAAGAAAAGGAGAACAGCTCGAGAGACGATGCCATCTATAAGGTGAAACAAGAAGAAATACACTGGCGCTCTGCTGAAATAAAGATGGGTGGGAGAAAGATATAAGAAAGGAACCAGGTACGGCTGCTAGTGATGGACAGGGTCTGTGCAGCACCCTGTATATGGGAAAGATAGTGAAACGATAGTAAGTGATCACCTGCGCTGTAAGGTCTACCTAAAGTTGAGCTCTAGAGTTGTGCATGGGGGCAACACATTCAATAAAGGCCTAAAAGAATGTAGGTATGCACTTACTAATGCTGCAGTGAACATAGTCTCCAGGTGAGATGTGTGGATCCTCCCCAAAATAGTGTGACCGGCTCCGTGCTGCAGGATAAAGAGGCCGGGGGATGGCAGTAGCGCCCAGATCCCCACACAGCAGCTCAGGCAATCGGATGCTGGGGACAGGTAGACACCGCCAACTTCTAGCGTGCCCCGGCCGGAAGCAACGCTGAAGCAGTGGCGGAGTGTGAGGGGGGCATGGTGGGTAGTGTGACGTCCCAGGGCTAGTCGGCAGGCGCGTATGGGGATTGTCCAAGCCAACGCGTTTCGAAGGATGCAATCCTTGTTCGTCAGGGTCCTTGGGGGGGGGAGGGGGGCCCCAAAATGAATTCTTGCCCCGGGTGCAAGAAACCCTAGATATGCCTCTGGTTGTGTGTAGTGTGAGGATGTGGTTCTGCAATGCATGCAAGAAACTTACGAATTGCGAGCCCACTCCAGATATCTCTCCACCCCTTCGGTCTTCTTCTGGAAGCACCACTTCTGCTGCTGCAGCTTCCTGTTATACAAAAATGATAGATTGATAAATACATAAATTCATAATATATATATGTATATATATACAGTGGGGCAAAAAAGTATTTAGTCAGTCAGCAATAGTGCAAGTTCCACCACTTAAAAAGATGAGAGGTGTCTGTAATTTACATCATAGGTAGACCTCAACTATGGGAGACAAACTGAGAAAAAAAAATCCAGAAAATCACATTGTCTGTTTTTTTATCATTTTTTTTGCATATTATGGTGGAAAATAAGTATTTGGTCAGAAACAAACAATCAAGATTTCTGGCTCTCACAGACCTGTAACTTCTTCTTTAAGAGTCTTCTCTTTCCTCCACTCATTACCTGTAGTAATGGCACCTGTTTAAACTTGTTATCAGTATAAAAAGACACCTGTGCACACCCTCAAACAGTCTGACTTCAAACTCCACTATGGTGAAGACCAAAGAGCTGTCAAAGGACACCAGAAACAAAATTGTAGCCCTGCACCAGGCTGGGAAGACTGAATCTGCAATAGCCAACCAGCTTGGAGTGAAGAAATCAACAGTGGGAGCAATAATTAGAAAATGGAAGACATACAAGACCACTGATAATCTCCCTCGATCTGGGGCTCCACGCAAAATCCCACCCCGTGGGGTCAGAATGATCACAAGAACGGTGAGCAAAAATCCCAGAACCACGCGGGGGGACCTAGTGATTGAACTGCAGAGAGCTGGGACCAATGTAACAAGGCCTACCATAAGTAACACACTACGCCACCATGGACTCAGATCCTGCAGTGCCAGACGTGTCCCACTGCTTAAGCCAGTACATGTCCGGGCCCGTCTGAAGTTTGCTAGAGAGCATTTGGATGATCCAGAAGAGTTTTGGGAGAATGTCCTATGGTCTGATGAAACCAAACTGGAACTGTTTGGTAGAAACACAACTTGTCGTGTTTGGAGGAAAAAGAATACTGAGTTGCATCCATCAAACACCATACCTACTGTAAAGCATGGTGGTGGAAACATCATGCTTTGGGGCTGTTTCTCTGCAAAGGGGCCAGGACGACTGATCCGGGTACATGAAAGAATGAATGGGGCCATGTATCGTGAGATTTTGAGTGCAAACCTCCTTCCATCAGCAAGGGCATTGAAGATGAAACGTGGCTGGGTCTTTCAACATGACAATGATCCAAAGCACACCGCCAGGGCAACGAAGGAGTGGCTTCGTAAGAAGCATTTCAAGGTCCTGGAGTGGCCTAGCCAGTCTCCAGATCTCAACCCTATAGAAAACCTTTGGAGGGAGTTGAAAGTCCGTGTTGCCAAGCAAAAAGCCAAAAACATCACTGCTCTAGAGGAGATCTGCATGGAGGAATGGGCCAACATACCAACAACAGTGTGTGGCAACCTTGTGAAGACTTACAGAAAACGTTTGACCTCTGTCATTGCCAACAAAGGATATATTACAAAGTATTGAGATGAAATTTTGTTTCTGACCAAATACTTATTTTCCACCATAATATGCAAATAAAATGTTAAAAAAACAGACAATGTGATTTTCTGGATTTTTTTTTCTCAGTTTGTCTCCCATAGTTGAGGTCTACCTATGATGTAAATTACAGACGCCTCTCATCTTTTTAAGTGGTGGAACTTGCACTATTGCTGACTGACTAAAAACTTTTTTGCCCCACTGTATATATATTATAAATAGGTAGATATGGGATAGATAGATAGATAGATAGATAGATAGATAGATAGATAGATAGATAGATAGATAGATAGATAGATAGATAGATAGATAGATAGATAGAAAGAAGTCCAAAAAATGCCTGAGGGGCCCTGCACCCTAAATTAGTTTTTTCTGTGCTGCTCTTATTTTCTGCAATAGTTAGATAGATAGATAGATAGATAGATAGATAGATAGATAGATAGATAGATAGATATGGGATAGATGGATAGATAGATAGATAGATAGATAGATAGATAGATAGATAGATAGATAGATAGATAGATACTGTAGATATGGGATAGATAGATAGATAGATAGATAGATAGATAGATAGATAGATAGATAGATAGATAGATAGATAGATAGATATGGGATCGATAGATAGATAGATAGATAGATAGATAGATAGATAGATATGGGATAGATAGATAGATAGATAGATAGATAGATAGATATGGGATAGATAGATAAATAGATAGATAGATGAATAGATAGATATGGGATAGATAGATAGATAGATAGATAGATAGATAGATAGATAGATAGACATGAGATCGATAGATAGATAGATAGATAGATAGATATGGGATAGATAGATAAATAAATACAGAGGCGTAGCTAGAGCTTTTGCCGCCCGGGGCTGTTCCCGAGTTTGGCGCCCCCCCCCCCGGCTCAATACACACAAAGGTTACCAAAAACGGTTTTCCTGTTTTGTAGAACTTAAACTGGGCCTAATGGTGTCACCCCCACATGCCACACCTGTGACTTAATACCAGCACACCATGACCAGGCCACATAGTGACCGAATAATGCTACATACAAGGGACAAATACCACAACACCATTTCCAGACCACATATTACCACCACATAGTGACTGAATACTACAATACTGATCAGTAATAAAAAAAACCCCACAATACTATCACCATAAGTGCCAGTATTCACAGGAGATCTGTACTTAGTATGCAGTGTCTGTGTAGAGGTAATACAGAGATCACTGGTGACATTATACACAGGACCTCTATATAGTATACAGTGTATAGTGTCAGTGTATAGGTAACACTGACTCACCAGTGACGTCTCTAGGTGAAGTCCTTCATCTTTCAGCCAGCACAGACCGCCATCATTCCTTCCAGCCAGGACTCGTTTCTGCAGGAAATAACACAGTTATCTCGAGCTCCGCTTGCAGAACACATTACTTAATTTTTCACAACTTCTACATTACATCACATGAAGAAAAAAAGGCAATATAGTGTCACTCTGCACAGTAACAGGACCGCCCCCCCATTTAAAACAGTATACTCAAAAAATAAAATAAATACATCACTGCAGTAATAATATCCCTTAATTAGCCCCTATGGTAATAATATTCCCCACCCTGGCCCCGTTTCTCATTCCTGGCTCCAGCCATATGTTCTCGCATCCTGCCCTCATGAGTATCCATTCTACCCCATATGATCTCCACATCCTGCCCCACCAGCCTCCATCGTATCCGTCCTGCCCCATGATCCAATCCTGCCCCGTGTCTCCAATCATGCCCCGTATCTACATTCTGCCCATGCCTCAAGTCCTGCCCCCAGTGTGTCCAGCATATTACCCCCATGTTGTCCAGCAATCTGCCCCAGTGTGTCCAGCATATTACCCCCATGTTGTCCAGCAATCTGCCCCAGTGTGTCCAGCATATTACCCCCAGTGTGTCCAGCAATCTGCCCCAGTATGTCCAGCACTGCCCCCAGTGTGTCCAGCAATCTGCCCCAGTGTCCAGCCTTTCCCCAGTGTGTCCAGCAGTCTGCCCCAGTGTGTCCAGCATATTACCCCCAGTGTCCAGCATTGCCCCAGTGTGTCCAGCATATTACCCCCAGTGTGTCCAGCAATCTGCCCCAGTGTCCAGCATTGCCCCAGTGTGTCCAGAAGTCTGCCCCAGGGTCTCCAGCATTGCCTCAATGTGTCCAGAAATCTGCCCCAGGGTCTCCAGTATTGCCCCAGTGTGTCCAGCAATCTGCCCCATGGTCTCCTGTATTGCCCCAGTGTGTCCAGCATTCTGCCCCATGGTCTCCAGTATTGCCCTGGTGTATCCAGCAATCTGCCCCATGGTCTCCTGTATTGCCCCAGTGTGTCCAGCATTCTGCCCCATGGTCTCCAGTATTGCCCCGGTGTGTCCAGCAATCTGCCCCATGGTCTCCAGTATTGCCCCAGTATGTCCAGAAGTCTGCCCAGGGTATCCAGCATTGCCTCAATGTGTCCTGAAATCTGCCCCATGGTCTCCAGTATTCAGTGTGTCCAGCAATCTGCCCCATAGTCTCCTGTATTGCCCCAGTGTGTCCAGCATTCTGCCCCATGGTCTCCAGTATTTCCCCAGTGTGTCCAGCATTCTGCCCCATGGTCTCCAGTATTGCCCCAGTGTGTCCAGCAATCTGCCCCATGGTCTCCTGTATTGCCCCAGTGTGTCCAGCATTCTGCCACATTGTCTCCTGTATTGCCCCAGTGTGTCCAGCAATCTGCCCCATGGTCTCCTGTATTGCCCCAGTGTGTCCAGCATTCTGCCACATGGTCTCCTGTATTGCCCCAGTGTGTCCAGCATTCTGCCCCATGGTCTCCAGTATTGCCCCAGTGTGTCCAGCAATCTGCCCCATGGTCTCCTGTATTGCCCCAGTGTGTCCAGCATTCTGCCACATGGTCTCCTGTATTGCCCCAGTGTGTCCAGCAATCTGCCCCATGGTCTCCAGTATTGCCCCAGTGTGTCCAGCAATCTGCCCCATAGTCTCCTGTATTGCCCCAGTGTGTCCAGCAATCTGCCCCATGGTCTCATGTATTGCCCCAGTGTGTCCAGCAATCTGCCCCATGGTCTCATGTATTGCCCCAGTGTGTCCAGCAATCTGCCCCATGGTCTCCTGTATTGCCCCAGTGTGTCCAGCAATCTGCCCCATAGTCTCCTGTACTGCCCCAGTGTGTCCAGCATTCTGCCCCATGGTCTCCAGTACTGCCCCAGTGTGTCCAGCAATCTGCCCCATGGTCTCCTGTACTGCCCCAGTGTGTCCAGCAATCTGCCCCATGGTCTCCAGTATTGCCCCAGTGTGTCCAGCAATCTGCCCCATGGTCTCCTGTATTGCCCCAGTGTGTCCAGCAATCTGCCCCATGGTCTCCAGTATTGCCCCAGTGTGTCCAGCAATCTGCCCCATAGTCTCCTGTACTGCCCCAGTGTGTCCAGCATTCTGCCCCATGGTCTCCAGTATTGCCCCAGTGTGTCCAGCAATCTGCCCCATGGTCTCCAGTACTGCCCCAGTGTGTCCAGCAATCTGCCCCATGGTCTCCTGTATTGCCCCAGTGTGTCCAGCAATCTGCCCCATAGTCTCCTGTACTGCCCCAGTGTGTCCAGCATTCTGCCCCATGGTCTCCAGTACTGCCCCAGTGTGTCCAGCATTCTGCCCCATGGTCTCCAGTACTGCCCCAGTGTGTCCAGCAATCTGCCCCATGGTCTCCAGTATTGCCCCAGTGTGTCCAGCATTGCCCCAGCCCCAGACAGTCAGACATAAAGAAAAAAAAAAAAAGTAAAATCCTCACCTCTCCCGTTCCTAGCGCAGGTCCGGTGCAGTCAGCGTCTCTCCGGCTCTGCGATGCTCAGGACAGAGAGGCAGAGCGGCGCGCACAGTAGTGACGTCATCGCGCCCTCTGCTCTGAGACGTCGCAGAGTCAGAGGACGCTGTAGCTGCCGGCGCCGCAGGAACCAGGAGAGGTGAGTATAGAGCGGGGGGCGGGGTCCGGTGGTGGGGGGAGCTGGCCCTGGTCGTGGCGGCGGACGGCGCCGCCCGAAGATTTAAAGGGGCGTCTTTTTTTTTTTTTTTTTCTTCTGCAGCGCCGGCCGCCCCCTGCATTGTGCCGCCCGGGGCGGACCGCCCCCCCCGCACCCCCCTTCCTACGCCACTGAATAAATAGATAGATAGATAGATATGGGATAGATAGATAGATAGATAGATAGATAGATAGATAGATAGATAGATAGATAGATAGATAGACATGGGATCGATAGATATGGGATAGATAGATAGATAGATAGATAGATAGATAGATAGATAGATAGATAGATATGGGATAGATAGATATGGGATAGATAGATATGGGATAGATAGATAGATAGATAGACATGGGATCGATAGATAGATAGATAGATAGATAGATATGGGATAGATAGATATGGGATAGATATGGGATAGATAGATAGATAGATAGATAGATAGATAGATAGATAGATAGATAGATAGATAGATAGATAGATAGATATGGGGTAGATAGATAGATAAATAGATAGATAGATAGATAGATAGATAGACATGGGATCGATAGATAGATAGATAGATATGGGATAGATAGATAGATAGATAGATAGATAGATAGATAGATAGATAAATAGATAGATATGGGATAGATAGATAGATAGATAGATAGATAGATAGATAGATAGATAGATAGACATGGGATCGATAGATAGATATGGGATAGATAGATAGATAGATAGATAGATAGATAGATAGATAGATAGATAGATAGATAGATAGATAGATATGGGATAGATAGATAGATAGATATGGAATAGATAGATAGACATGGGATAGATAGATAGATAGATAGATAGATAGATAGATAGATAGATAGATAGATAGATAGATAGATAGATAGATAGCAATATAAAAAATGGAACAGCACAAAAACCTCTACTTATCTTCGGGTGCAGGGCCCAAGACAACCTGTCCACTGGTTGCTTTTAGTCCATATGCTTCACAAAAAACAGGCAGCACTCCATTTTCTTCAAGAAAGTATGCAGGAATTTATTCAACCCACATCACCATGCAACGTTTCGGCTCTAACTGAGCCTTTCTCAAGCAGTGAGTTTAGCTAAACCCACTGCTTGAGAAAGGCTCAGTTAGAGCCGAAACGTTGCACGGTGATGTGGGTTGAATAAATTCCTGCATACTTTCTTGAAGAAAATGGAGTGCTGCCTGTTTTTTGTGAAGTGGATAGATAGATAGATAGATAGATAGACATGGGATAGGTAGATATGGCATAGATAGGTAGATAGATAAAGAAAACCAACACCATGGTGTTCCAGAGGAGAAAGAGAAGATCAGACCAACACCCATCATTTATCCTCAACAACTGCGACCTCACAGGAACGGACAAATATACCTACCTGGGCCTAGAGATTCACCGGTCAGGGAACTTCAAACAAGCCATAGAGACCCTGAAAGACAAGGCCTGCAAAACCTTCTATGCCATCCGAAGGAAACTCTACCATCTGAAGCCACCAGTGAGGGTCTGGCTAAAAATCTTCGACTCCATCATCGCCCCAATCCTCCTGTATGGCAGCGAAGTCTTGGGTCCTCACACCTACCCAGACTGGTCAAAGTGGGACTCCAGTCCAACAGAAATATTCCACCTGGAATTCTGCAAGCACCTTCTCCAGGTCCATCGGAGCACCTCCAACAGTGCTTGTCGGGCCGAGCTGGGCAGATTCCCTCTACACCTAACAGTTCTAAAGAGGGCGCTGTCATTCCGGGCTCACCTGCATAGGAGCAATCCAAGCTCCCATCACCATAAAGCCCTGATACATGAAGGTGAAACAGAAAAACCAGAACCCCCGGAACAGCCCAGCCAAACCCAACCGGAGCAGAACACCAATCACAACAACCTGACAAAAGCCGGAATTAGGAAGATGGCAGATGAAGGCCAGGAGAGGTATGTCAGTGACTGGAAGAATGATATCATCAGCTCACAGAAACTGACCATGTACCGGAGCCTACAGAGAGACTACAGACTGGCCCCATATCTGGAGAAACTCCCGGACCCCAGAGACCGCCAGATCCTGAGCCGATATAGACTCAGCGCCCACAGTCTGGCCATCGAATGTGGCTGACACAGGCAGAGCTACAAGCCCAGGGAGGAAAGACTGTGCCAACACTGTGACCAGGAGGCCATAGAGGACGAAACCCACTTCCTGCTACACTGCTCCAAATACTCAGCAGTGAGGGACACTCACTTCAGGAGACTCTCACATCTCTTCCCAGACTTCATCACCATGAAAGAGGAAGAGAAAACATATATCCTGCTGGGAGAAGAAGAGAGAGCAGTGGAGATAGCAGCACGGTATGTGAGCGAATGTCATAGACTGCGAGAAAGAGAAGTATGATGCCATGGACTATAGCCCCCAACCTGGACCTGCCCCATCCACCTCCCCTATGCCATGGACTATAGCCCCCACCCTGGATCTGCCCCATCCACCTCCCCTATGCCATGGACTATAGCCCCCAACCTGGATCTGCCCCATCCACCTCCCCTATGCCATGGACTATAGCCCCCAACCTGGATCTGCCCCATCCACCTCCCCCACAGCTCCTACCCAACATCCCCACAGTCCCTATCCCTATTGCCTCTATACACTTGCTTTGGCAAAACTGATGTGTATTTGGTCCTGCCAATAAAGCTTCTTTGAATCTTGAATCTTGAATCTTGATAGATAGATAGATAGATAGATAGATAGATAGATAGATATGGGATAGATAGATAGATAGATAGATAGATAGATATGAGATAGATAGATAGATAGATATGGGATAGATAGATAGATAGATAGATAGATAGATAGATAGATCGATAGATAGATATGGGATAGGTAGATATGGCATAGATAGGTAGATAGATAGATAGATAGATAGATAGATAGATAGATAGATAGATAGATATGGGATAGATAGATAGATAGATAGATAGATAGATAGATAGATAGATAGATAGATAGATATGAGATAGCTAGATAGATAGATAGATAGATATGGGATAGATAGATAGATAGATAGATAGATAGATAGATAGATAGAAAGATAGATAGATAGATAGATATGGGATAGGTAGATATGGCATAGAAAGATAGATAGATAGATAGATATGGGATAGATAGATAGATAGATATGGGATAGATAGATAGATAGATAGATAGATAGATAGATAGATAGATAGATATGGGATAGATAGATAGATAGATATGGGATAGATAGATAGATAGATAGATAGATAGATAGATAGATAGATAGATAGATAGATAGATAGATAGATAAGTAGATAGATTAGAAAAAATAGGAACAGCACAAATCCTTTACTTATCTTCGGGTGCAAAGCCCTCCAACAGCCCGTCCACTGGTTGTCCTTAGTCCATATACTTAAAAAAAAACAGGCAACACTCCATTTTCTTTTGGGTGATATGCAGGATTTATTTAGACCCACATGTCTGGGCAATGTTTCGGCTCCAAATGAGCCTTTCTCAAGCAGTGAATGTTTCTCCTTAGTGCATATATATACATATTTTAACATCCCTTAATCATGGCCAATTAAAGTGCAATATAATTTCATATAATTTATAATTTCCATAAAGTGCATATGTGCCAATAGTGTCTTGTGCTCATGTGCTTATAGTTAGATGCTCACAACATTACATACAGCTGACTACTGTTCATTTATTTATTTAAGTATTTATATGTTTTTTCTTACCCCCAGAGAGACATGCCGTTCATGGAGGACAATATACATGCTATTCCGCGTTCTGAAATCTTGCCTGTTTTTTTTTTTAAGTATATGGACTGAGGACAACCAGTGGACGGGCTGTTGGAGGGCTTTGCACCATTTCCATTTTTTCTAATATGTTTATGTCTGGAAATTTTTGCACATATAGATTTTTTATTGTATTGATTATAACTAACATCCTTAAGCCATTTTTTGGAAACATGGAGGAATACACCATGGAGCCAGAGGTCTTTAACCCCTTTACCCCCAAGGGTGGTTTGCACGTTAATGACCGGGCCAATTTTTACAATTCTGACCACTGTCCCTTTATGAGGTTATAACTCTGAAACGCTTCAACGGATCCCAGTGATTCTGACATTGATTTCTCGTGACATACTGTACTTCATGATAGTGGTAAAAATTCTTTGATAGTACCTGCGTTTAATAAGAAAAAAACGTAAATTTGGCGAAAATTATGAAAATTTCGCAATTTATCAACTTTGAATTTTTATGCAATTAAATCACAGAGATATATCACACAAAATACTTAATAAGTAACATTTCCCACATGTCTACTTTACATCAGCACAATTTTGGAACCAAAATTTTTTTTTGTTAGGGAGTTATAAGGGTTAAAAGTTGACCAGCAATTTCTTGTTTTTACAACACCATTTTTTTTAGGGACCAGATCTCATTTGAAGTCATTTTGAGGGGTCTATATGATAGAAAATACCCAAGTGTGACACCATTCTAAAAACTGCACCCCTCAAGGTGCTCAAAACCATATTCAAGAAGTTTATTAACCCTTCTGGTGCTTCACAGGAATTTTTGGAATGTTTAAATAAAAATCCAATAAAACAGAAGAAAAGTGCGGCACTCACCCTTGTGATACTCTATGTATCAAAGAGAGCTGAGAGTATCCCAGCCGGGATGGACTATTGCACTGAGCAATTATGCTAGAGCAGATGTAGAAAGCATCCAGATGGAGGCTAGCTATCGCTAGATAGTGGAAACTGTAGGTAGGAGAGTGTAGAGCGGCGCTCCCGTGCCCTCAGTTCTCTTTGATACATACCATTACAAGCGTTATATGATTAAGAACCCGGTTGGGTTCGAAACGTCATCTGTATATACGCTTTCTACTGCATATATTTGCATTGCTGTCTACTTGATGTGTATGTACACCAATAAATTGTTACATGATTCACTTGCAAAATATTCCATCCGTGAGTGCGGTGTATTTTCCTATTACTGTTATTAGGACTTTTTTTGTCCGTTACACCAGCACCCTCTTTTGGTATAGCAAGAGTGCAGACTAATTTCTCTCTACTAACTGTCAGACACTCCTTCCAATTGTCCTCCGCTGACCACACCAATGCTGCCTGTGTACCCCTGTAACCTATTTAAACCTGCATCGAGCCTACTTTTTTTATTTTAGGCCTACTAAGTCTGTCTGCGGTCCCACCTTGCAATCGTCCTCCGCTGACCACACCAATGCTGCCTGTGTACCCCTGTAACCTATGTAAACCTGCATCAAGCCTACTTTTTTTATTTTAGGCCTACTAAGTCTGTCTGCGGTCCCTCCTTGCAACCGTCCTCCGCTGACCACACCATTGCTGCCTGTGTACCCCTGTAACCTATGTAAACCTGCATCGAGCCTACTACTAATAAGGGCCGGTTGCCCTTATTCAAAATGGCGTGTTACTTCCTTCCTGCCGTGGGTAGCGCATGTCCGCGGCTGACTCCTCCCCCTTGCATCCTGTCTGGCGTCTGTACGGAGCAACACATGAGTTATCTCTATTGGAACACATTACTATGCTCTCTGACGCCGGATGTGATGCTGGGGCTTGTGTGGCTCCGCCTCCATGCGCTCATGAGACACGGCTGGATTGGATTACTTCTAACATCGGCAATTGGCTATCCGCCCGGGAGCGGGCTATATAAACCTGTGGTTTGGCACTATCACACACTGCCCCCTGAGGAAGCAGCGAAACGCGCGTTGGGGTATCGGAGCAGTGCCTCATTACTGTCCTAATGGGTGAGACCTTACTTTCTCCAGTTTCTCCTCTCCGGTGACTATTTGTGTATACCCTATCTGCATTATGGGTCTTGGATATATTCCACATATGGAGTAATGGAGTCTGGTGTTATCTATCTGCAGCTCACCCACTGATTTACATGGGTCTCATTGGATTACTTATATCCATGTCACTTTGTTTTAGGTATATGTATTATTGTGGTTACTTACTTGAGAGCCCTCTAAATAGTGGACAGTTTGTCACTGCTTGTATGCATTGTCATATTACTCACCTGTCCTAAATTTGTTATGTTTTGGTATGTATTTTTTGTATATGTTTATATGTTAATGTTTCAATAAAATTTTGTGATTTTTTATGAAGATTTCTCCTGGTATGTGTTATATATTTATACTTGGGATTTTCTTGGCTCCTTTTTCTTTTCTTATGACTATTATATTGCTCTATCAGGAGTATTTCCCATTAATATGGTCAATTTATGGTATCGGTTCTGGTATGTATTTATTTTTTTATTTTAGGCCTACTAAGTCTGTCTGCGGTCCCTCCTTGCAATCGTCCTCCGCTGACCACACCAATGCTGCCCGTGTACCCCTCGAACCTATTTAAAAGTGCATAGAGCCTCTACTTTTTAGTTTAAGGCCTACTACCTGTGTCTGTCTGCGCCACAATACAGCTGATATTTTTAATCTGAAACTGCATTTGGGCTACTAGTTTGGTTGGGGCCTACTAACGGTGTCTGCCGCTCCTTGGTGTTCTCCTGGTTTGTTTTCCTGAGCTTCGATCTTCAGGCTTTCGGCCTATATTTTTAATAAGAAACTGCATTTGGGCTACTAGTTTGGTTGGGGCCTACTAACGGTGTCTGCCGCTCCTTGGTGTTCTCCTGGTTTGTTTTCCTGAGCTTCGATCTTCAGGCTTTCGGCCTATATTTTTAATATTAAACTGCATTTGGCCTACTAATTTGGTTGGGCCCCACTAACGAAGTCTGCCGCTCCTAGGTGTTCTCCTGGTTTACTTTCCTGAGCTTCAATCTTCAGGCTTTCGGCCTGTATTTTTAACAGGCTTCACAGCATGGTCCTGACTCAGACGGTGAGGATGCCAGGCTAAATATCGACCTCCTCATCGATCTGATCCGAGAGAGGGAGCCGCTGTGGAACATGGGTGACAGCCGCCATGCTGATGTAATTGTGACCCTGTCGGCTCTGGGAGCAAGTCTGCCAACAGCTTGTAGACAACTGGGAGGACCTCGATATTCAGGGCCAGAATCAAACACATAAGTATACACAGTTCAGTTATGTTGCTGAATGTAAAGTGTTGTATAGTGAACAATTTGTGCTTTCACTTTTCAGGCGAGAGAATTGTCAAGCGGTGGCGGTCAGTCAGGGATCGCTTCAAGAAGTAGTTCAACAAAGAGATGCGGGCCCCGAGTGGATCTGGAGGACGCAGGAGCAAGTATAAATTTGCAAGAGCCCTGTCGTTCCTCAGGTCAACGATGGTGAGCCGAAGGTAAATATTACCCACCCCATTTAATAAATGTTTACATGTCTAACACTTTTTTTTTATGTTTCAGCAAGGGCCATGCAATATCAATATATTAATTATATATTTTTTTCTTTGTTCCACAGGACCGTCGGCAGCGCTCGGAGCTTACAGAGTTGAACTCTTCTGTGGCGATCCCTCAGGAGCCCGCCACCGAGGGACACTTCAACAGCCCTAGCCCCTCTGCACCTTCCCAGCCTTCCCTCACATCTGATCCCTCAGTCCCATCCACCAGCGCTGGAGCATCCAGGCCGCCTGCGTTGCATGAATCTGCTGGTGAGGATATAGCTTTTCCTGTACCCCATCCCTCTGATGCTTCCACCTCTAGTACACCTGTGGGTTCTGGGCGGCAGCGCCAGAGCGGTCAGGTACAGAGCTATGCGCCCGTGTTCTTGCATCTGAATGCATCCTTCCAGAACTGTCTGAAACTTTTGTAGGAGCAAATGGCCCCAGGTTTTAATTTGATAAACAAAAGTCTTCTTGAGTTGCAGTCACTTCTGGAAGGATGCATTCAGATGCAAGTCAATCACTGAACCACACATTTTTCCAGTCGGTACTCAAGCGCATGGATAAGCTATCTCCTGATCAGCAGATGCAAGTAATGCACTCGTGCCAGTCTGCTCTAGCGCTTGTTACCTCCCAAGCCACCACATCTGCCCCCCCTCCCGCACCTGCTCCCCCTCCAGCCACTGTCCCTCTCTCCAGCCAGTACCAGCATCCTGCCCCGTACCAACATCCCGCCCCATACCAGATCCCACCAACATCATCTGCGCCTCCTCTCCCTGCCCACTACCACCAGTCTCCTTCACCCATCATGCCACTACAACCCTCTTCTCCACCTATCACCTCTTCTGCCTCCCAATCCACCCACTCCACCCCTCCAACCTTCCAAATTCCCAGTACTACTCCCAGTTTCATGTCCACCCGTTCTATTTCTTTCTCCACCCCCTAACCTGTTTTACCTACTGATCCTTCACCACCACTATCACCACATTTCTCTCTCCTCACTCTCACTTTCGAAGTTTCCCAATCTGACAGCCCCTCCAACAATATCACCACCCCAAACTATTTAAACTTATTATTTTTTATTTTTTTTAAATTAGGTTAATAAAACTGTTTATTGTTTAAAAATGTTGTCTTTTATTTATTTATAAGGTTTATAAGGTTAAATACATTGGGTAAAACAAGGTTTAATAATGTGGTTAAAGGTTAAATACTTTGGGTACAACCCACACAGGTACAGAACTTGGGTAAAAGAAGGTGAAATACTTTGGGTACAACCCAAACAGGTACACAACTTGGGTAAAAGAAGGTTAAATTCTTTGGGTACAACCCATACAGGTACACAACTTGGGTAAAAGAAGGTTAAATACTATGGGTACAACTCAAACAGGTACACAGCTTAGTATAAAATAAGGTAAAATACCTTTGGTTACAAAGTACAAGACAAATTGTTCAAAATCTCTCATCTTGCCAGTCTACTCTTCCTTCAGGTGAAATAAAGTATTCTGCAAATTTGTCCCTCATTTGGGAAACTGACACAGAACTTCAAAACGTAATGTTGTGATAATAAGCCAAGGTGGTTTCTTCAGAGTGGTCTTCAATGGAAATATGTTCCTTGCATATCACAAAACTGTGCAGGACAACACACGCTTTCACCACCTCGTCAACAGTGTCAGTCTTCAAGTTTATAGATGTCAATAGAACTCGCCATTTGGCGGTCAGAATCCCAAAAGCACACTCCACCATTCTCCGTGCTCGTGGGAGGCAGTAATTAAAAATTCTTTTAGTTTGCATTAATCCACTACTGGAGTAGGGTTTCAGAGGTGTTTCTGCAGTTGGAAGGCTTCATCTCCAACACAAACAAATGGCATTGGTGGCCCAGAAGTTTGAGGCAGTGGTCTTGAGGGGGGAATTGGAAGGTGTTTCCATAGAGATGACGGCCCATATCAGACAATTTGAAAACTTGGGATTCATTGGAGCCGCCATACGCCCAAAAATCCACCACTATAAATTTGTACTCCGCGTCTGCGATGGCCATCAGCACAATGGAGAAGTATTTTTTATAGTTAAAATATTCCAAGCCAGATCCAGCCGGTTTCATGATGCGGATATGTTTCCCGTCCACAGCACCCAAGCAATTGGGAAACTGACAAAGTTGCTGGAATTTATCAGCTATTTCCAACCAACTCTCCATTGTTAGATTTGGTATAAATTCGCCTTGCAAAGAGTACCACAATGCACGGCAGGTGTGCTTTACAATTCCCGATAAGGTGGAAATTCCCATCCGAAATTGAAAATGTAGTGATGAAAGGGATTTTCCAGTTGCAAGGAATCTGAATAAAAGCAAGGCAAAAATTATTACAAAATACCAACAATAACATTACGGTTATAATGCAGCTTTAACCCCTTAGCGACCGCCGATACGCCTTTTAACGGCGGCCGCTAAGGGTACTTAAACCACAGCGCCGTTAATTAACGGCGGAAAAAGTGTATAGCGCCCCCCACAGGCCGATTTTCTCCGAGGGTAGCCGAGACCCCAGAGAACATGATTCGGGGGGTTTTTAACCCTCCCCGCATTTGCGATCGCCGGTAATTAACCGTTTACCGGCGATCGCAAAAAAAAAAAAAAAAAAAAAAAAAAGCGATCTCTTTTTAATTTCTCTGTCCTCCGATGTGATCGCACATCGGAGGACAGAGAAAAGGGGTCCCAGGTGGCCCCCCAATACTCACCTAGCTCCCCCGATGCTCCTCGTGTCTCCCGGTGGGCGCCGCCATCTTCAAAATGGCGGGCGCATGCGCAGTGCGCCCGCCGGCCGGCACCGGGAGAATCTTTGGGGTCTCGGCTGCCTGTGGTAGCCGAGACCCCAAAGAGCATGATCGGGGGTCGGTTTTAGCGACCCCTGTTTTGCGATCGCCGGCGACCGCAAAAAAAAAAAAAAAAAAAAGTAAAGTGTAATTCTCTGTCCTCTGATGTGATCGCACATCAGAGGACAGAGAAATAGGGGGATTCGGGGACCCTAGCATACTCACCTAGGTCCCTGGATCCTCTTGCTGCTCCTCCTGGCCGCCGGCAGAAGAACATGGCGGACGCATGCCCAGTGCGCCCGCCATCTGTCTCCATCTGCCGGCCGGCAGGAGAACAGCGGTTAGGGCTAAAATTAGGGTTAGGGTTAGGGGTAGGGTTAGGGGTAGGGGTAGGGGTAGGGGTAGGGTTAGGGGTAGGGTTAGGGGTAGGGTTAGGGTTAGGGGTAGGGTTAGGGTTAGGGGTAGGGTTAGGGGTAGGGTTAGGGGTAGGGTTAGGGTTAGGGTAGGGGTAGGGTTAGGGGTAGGGATAGGGGTAGGGTTAGGGGTAGGGTTAGGGTAGGGGTAGGGTTAGGGCTAGGGTTAGGTTAGGGTTAGGGGTAGGGTTACGGCTAGGGTTAGGTTAGGGGTAGGGTTAGGTTAGGGGTAGGGTTACGGCTAGGGTTAGGTTAGGGGTAGGGTTAGGTTAGGGTTAGGGGTAGGGTTAGGTTAGGGTTAGGGGTAGGGTTAGGGGTAGGGTTAGGTTAGGGGTAGGGTTAGGTTAGGGTTAGGGCTAGGGTTGGGGCTAAATTTAGGGTTAGGGTTGGGGCTAAATTTAGGGTTAGGGTTGGGGCTAAATTTAGGGTTAGGCTTCTTTCACACTTACGTCGGTACGGGGCCGTCGCAATGCGTCGGCCCGACATACCGACGCACGTTGTGAAAATTGTGCACAACGTGGGCAGCAGCTGTAGTTTTTCAACGCATCCGCTGCCCAATCTATGTCCTGGGGAGGAGGGGGCGGAGTTACGGCCACGCATGCGCGGTCAGAAATGGCGGATGCGACGTACAAAAAAACGTTTCATTGAACGTTTTTTTGTGCCGACGCTCCGCCAAAACACAACTGATCCAGTGCACGACGGACGCGACGTGTGGCCATCCGTCACGATCCGTCGGCAATACTATGGGCAAAAAACGCATCTTGCGGGCACATTTGCAGGATCCGTTTCTTGTCCAAAACGACGGATTGCGACGGAATGCCAAACAACGCAAGTGTGAAAGTAGCCTTAGGGCTAGGGTTAGGGTTGGGGCTAAAGTTAGGGCTAGGGTTGGGGCTAAAGTTAGGGTTAGAGCTGGGATTAGGTTTAGGGTTTGGATTAGGGTTGGTATTAGGGTTAGGGTTGGCATTAGGGTTACGCTTGGGATTAGGGTTAGGTTTGGGATTAGGGTTAAGGTTAGGGTTGTGATTAGGGGTGTATTGGGATTAGGGTTAGGTTTGAGGTTAGGGTTGAGATTAGGATTAGGGGTGTGTTGGATTTAGGGTTTTGATTAGGGTTATGGTTAGGGTTGACATTAGGGTTGTTTTGGGGTAAGGGTTGTGATTATGGTTAGGGTTAGTGATTAGGATTATGGATCAGGTTGGGATTAGGGTTAGGGGTTGGAGCTAGAATTGGGGGGTTTCCACTGTTTAGGTACATCAGGGGGTCTCCAAACACGACAGCCAATTTTGCGCTCAAAAAGTCAAATGGTGCTCCCACCCTTCTGAGCTCTGCCGTGCGCCCAAACAGTGGGTTACCCCCACATATGGAGCATCAGCGTACTCGGGATAAATTGGACAACAACTTCTGGGGTCCAATTTCTCTTGTTACCCTTGTGAAAATAAAAACTTGGGGGCTACAAAATCTTTTTTGTGAAAAAAAAAATATTTTTTATTTTCACGACTCTGCATTCTAAACTTCTGTGAAGCACTTGGGCATTCAAAGTTCTCACCACACATCTAGATAAGTTCCTTGGGGGGTCTAGTTTCCAAAATGGGGTCACTTGTGGGGGGTTACTACAGTTTAGGTATATCAGGGGCTCTGCAATCGCAACATAATGCCCACAGACCATTCTATCAAAGTCTGCATTCCAAAAAGGCGCTCCTTCCCTTCCGAGCTCTGCCGTGCGCCCAAACAGTGGTTTACCCCCACATATGGCACATCAGCGTACTCGGGATAAATTGGACAACAACTATTGCAGTCCAATTTCTCCTGTTACCCTTGTGAAAATAAAAACTTGGGGGCTACAAAATCTTTTTTGTGAAAAAAAAAATATTTTTTATTTTCACGACTCTGCATTCTAAACTTCTGTGAAGCACTTGGGCATTCAAAGTTCTCACCACACATCTAGATAAGTTCCTTGGGGGTCTAGTTTCCAAAATGGGGTCACTTGTGGAGGGTTTCTACTGGTTAGGTACATCAGGGGCTCTGCAAATGCAACATAATACCCGCAGACCATTCTATCAAAGTCTGCATTCCAAAACGGCGCTCCTTCCTTCCGAGCTCTGCCGTGCGCCCAAACAGTGGTTTACCCCCACATATGGGGTACCAGCATACTCAAGACAAATTGGACAACAACTTTTGGGGTCCAATTTCTCTTGTTACCCTTGTAAAAATAAAAACTTGGGGGCTACAATATCTTTTTTGTGGAAAAAAAAAATATTTTTTATTTTCACGGCTCTGCATTATAAACTTCTGTGAAGCACTTGGGCATTCAAGGTTCTCACCACACATCTAGATAAGTTCCATGGGGGGTCTAGTTTCCAAAATGGGGTCACTTGTGGGGGATTTCTACTGTTTAGGCACATCAGGGGCTCTCCAAACGCGACATGGCGTCCGATCTCAATTCCAGCCAATTCTACATTGAAAAAGTAAAACGGCACTCCTTCTCTTCCAAGCTCTGCGGTGCGCCCTAACAGTGGTTTACCCCCACATATTGGGTATCAGCGTACTCAGGAGAAATTGCACAACAACTTTTGTGGTCTAATTTCTCCTGTTACCCTTGTGAAAATAAAAATTTGTGGGCAAAAAGATCATTTTTGTAGAAAAAATGCGATTTTTTTTTTTCACGGCTCTACGTTATAAACTTCTGTGAAGCACATGGGGGTTCAAAGTGCTCGCCACACATCTAGATAAGTTCCTTAAGGGGTCTAGTTTCCAAAATGGTGTCACTTGTGGGGGGTTTCCACTGTTTAGGCACATCAGGGGCTCTCCAAACGCGACATGGCGTCCAATCTCAATTCCAGCCAATTCTACATTGAAAAAGTAAAACGGCGCTCCTTCACTTCCAAGCTCTGCGGTGCGCCCAAACAGTGGTTTACCCTCACATATGGGGTATCGACGTATTCAGGAGAAATCGCACAACAACTTTTGTGGTCTAATTTCTCCTGTTACCCTTGTGAAAATAAGAATTTGTGGGCAAAAAGATCATTTTTGTGTAAACAAAAGCGATTTTTTTATTTTCACGGCTCTACGTTATAAACTTCTGTGAAGCACTTGGGGGTTCAAAGTGCTCACCACACATCTAGATAAGTTCCTTAAGGGGTCTAGTTTCCAAAATGGTGTCACTTGTGGGGGGTTTCCACTGTTTAGGCACATCAGGGGCTCTCCAAACGCGACATGGCATCCAATCTCAATTCCAGCCAATTCAACATTGAAAAAGTCAATCGGCGCTCCTTCACTTCTAAGTTCTGCGGTGCGCCCTAACAGTGGTTTACCCCCACATATGGGGTATTGGAGTATTCAGGAGAAATTGCATAACAAAATTTATGGTTACATTTCTGTTTTTACACTTGTGAAAATAAAAAAAATGGTTCTGAATTAAGATGTTTGCAAAAAAAAGTTAAATGTTCATTTTTTCCTTCCACATTGTTTCAGTTCCTGTGAAGCACGTAAAGGGTTAATAAACTTCTTGAATGTGGTTTTGAGAACCTTGAGGGGTGTAGTTTTTAGAATGGTGTCACACTTCATTATTTTCTATCATATAGACCCCTCAAAATGACTTCAAATGTGATGTGGTCCCTTTAAAAAAATGGTGTTGTAAAAATGAGAAATTGCTGGTCAACTTTTAACCCTTATAACTCCCTAACAAAAAAAAATTTTGTTTCCAAAATTGTGCTGATGTAAAGTAGACATGTGGGAAATGTTATTTATTAACTATTTTTCGTGACATATCTCTCTGATTTAAGGGCATAAAAATACAAAGTTTAGAAATTGCAAAATTTTAAAAATTTTCGCCATATTTCCGTTTTTTTCATAAATAATCGCAAGTAATATCGAAGAAATGTTACCACTAACATGAAGTACAATATGTCACGAAAAAACAATCTCAGAATCAGCGGGATCCGTTGAAGCGTTCCAGAGTTATAACCTCATAAAGTGACAGTGGTCAGAATTGCAAAAATTGGCCTGGTCATTAAGAACCAAATTGGCTCTGTCACTAAGGGGTTAAGTGTATGAAATACACTAAAAATTATTCTAAAAAAATACCATCAACAACATTAAATTTAAGTGTCCTTTACAGGAGGAGATACAATAAAAATGGCTTACCGAAGAGTGACCATCAGACGCTCCGCCGGTGAAATGGAGATTCCGCAATAGGTGTCACTCCCTCGGATGAAATGTCCAATTCCGTCCACCAGTAGATCGAAGTTCTCCGCTTTCATCCACACATAGCTGAAAAACCTCTCTGGGTCTCCTCGTAGCTCCATGTATAAAGTAGAATAGACTCCCCGCGTCATTCTCTGTGCAGTGATGGGGTGGATCCACAAACGCCGTCGGCACAGACACATAATGCGCTGTTTCTCTTGCTCCTTCTCTAGTACTATTGTTTTCAAGCAATTCGCCTCCACAGTAAAATCCACTTTGATCTTCAGAATATTCGCAATAACGACATCCATCTTGCTCTCCAAACACTTGCTCCTCTATAACCTGTCACAGATGGGCTGAAGGAACACTGTATATATAGGTTTTCAGTAGCCAATCACATTTGGGTGCCTCCCAGGGACGTTTTTAAAAAACAGATCTGTCAAAAAATGGATAAGAAAACAGAAGAAATGGATGCAAAACTGATTAAATGGATCCGTTTTTTCGCCGGTTCCGCTAGTGGGATCCGGTGGAAAACCAGATCAGTTTCATCAGTTTTCCACATTTTACGACGGATCCGGCGCTCCGGAGCGACGTCAGAACCGACATGACGGCAAAGACCTGATGTGTGAAACTAGCCTTAAATTTCCCACATGTGATAAATAAAATAAGTAAAGAGCTTGAAAAATGGAAAAATCTCCATCTCTCTCTGTTTGGCAGAGCACAATTGATAAAAATTAATAGCTTCTCTCACATTCTATACCCTTTACAAACAATAACTTTGCTACTAAAGCACTTAGAAGTACAAAAATTACAATCAGTGTTTATAAAATTTCTATAGCAGGGTAAAAGACCGAGAATTGTATATTGGAAGATGGCTTTGTTCAAATTGGAAGGAGGAATCCAACTGCCTCTTATATGAGATTATAACTTAGCGGCCTTAACAAGACATATCAGACACTGGGCTCATGGGTCAAGTAGCTTTTCCAATACTATTTATGATAGGGAACTTGCTGCACCTAATGATCTCCTACATCTAAAATTTGGTGAACTACCCCCTCATGTCAAACATAGCGTCCTTTGGAAAGTCACTATAGGCGCATGGATAGCTTTGAGAAAACTATATACATTACCATTTAGTTTATCTAAAATAGTGCCCTTATGGGAAAATCATAGATTTACTCAGGGTAAGAAAAAAAAACTTTTTGAACAATGGGAACAGAAAGGGATTGTGTTGTAAGATTTAATAAGGGAAAATGAAGGGAGGTTACACACCTGGCAGGAATTATCAGAGATATATAAGCTAGGAAACCATCATTATCAGCAGCAAGTGATCAGTCATTATCAATCTATGCTGGAAAAGGTCAGAAAAGTAGAAATAAAAAAGGGGGTTTTGACTAATTGATTGGACCTAGAACAGACATAGCTTCCCTGTCCACAATTTACCAAAAGATTTGAAAACAAACTCTATGTGGGGTATCACATGGCATCTTCACTCATTGGAGTACAGAACTAAAAGATGACACTTGGGAGAGAAGATTATATTGGGTTGGAGCAAGGTTAAAAAAGCAATGATTAATGAGTAATGGAGAGAAATGCAATAGAAACTGGTACATAATGCAATTTATGCTTTCAATATTTCTTACAAGGATGCTCCATCTCATTATCTAAGAAAATGTCCAAAATGCAATTTGTCCAGGGCAAATCTGCTTCATGGCATCTGGGATTGCCCCTACACGCAGAGGGATTGGGCTGAGGCTCTTGGATATATTGATAACATTTGGAAAATCAAAGACTCAAATACTCCCCTAGCTTGTTTATTTCATAGAATTGTATCCACTGAAATAATACACTTAGCTCTTCTTGTAGTCAAAAAGCGCATACTTCGGTATTGGCTAAAGGAAGACGTACCTCAAGTGTCTGAAATGAGAAATACTCTAAAAACTCTAGTGGTATATGGCAAATTAGACTTAGAGACAAAAGGAAAAGTCAACAATCAAATTATTCCACAAATGGAGATCCTTTATGGACATAAATGTTTCTAAATTTGGTTTCAATTTGGTACCTGATGACCAAGTCACTTTTTACAATTCTGTCCACTGTCATTTTATGAAGTTATAGCCCTGGAACACTTTCATGTATCCCACTGATTCTGAGATTGTTTCTTCATGATGTATTGTACTTCATGTTAGTGGTAAAATCTCTTCGAATTAACTTGCTTTTATTTATGAAAAAAAGGAAATGTTGCAATTTTCAAACTTTTAATTTTTGTACACTTAGATCAGAGAGTTATGCCAAAATGGTTAATAAATAACATTTCCCACATGTCTACTTTACATCAGCACAATTTTGGAAACATATATTTTTTGTTAGGATGTTATAAGGGTTCCGTATGTGTCCATATTTTGCACATACTGTTTGGTACTGTGTGCCCTCTAATATTCCTCCTATCATTGCACTCAAAGTATGATATCAACAAAAGCGCCCCACAGACCCTAAGATACCACCACAGGGAATTCCTCCACAGTACCCTCCACACGCACAGTATGATGACCCTACTGTACCCCACCCCACAACTCACCCAGAAAAGTATGATGACCCCTACATCATATGATCGCCCAACTGTGACCCTCACACAACCATACACAGTATAATGCACTGCATGGTCATCAACACAGTATAATGCACCACATGGTCCTTACAGTGTAATACACCCCATAGTCCTCTGTATAAGATAAAGCACCCCAAGCTCTATATAGGATAATGCATCCCATAGTCCTCTGTGTAGTATAATGCACCCTATACTCTATACATTACAATGCACCCCATAGACCTCTGTATAGTATAATGTATCCCATAGTCTATACAGTATAATGCACCCCATAGTCATCTATACAGTATAATACACCCCATAGTCCTCTGTATAGTATAGTGCACCCCAAGCTCTATATAGGATAATGCATCCCATAGTCCTCTGTGTAGTATAATGCACCCTATACTCTATACATTACAATGCACCCCATAGTCCTCTGTATATTATAATGTATCCCATAGTCTATACAGCATAATGCACCCCATAGTCATCTATACAGTATAATACACCCCATAGTCATCTGTATAGTATAGTGCACCCCAAGCTCTATATAGGATAATGCATTCCATAGTCCTCTGTGTAGCATAATGCACCCCATAGTCCTCTGTATAGTATAATGCATTCTATAGTCTATACAGCATAATGCACCCCATAGTCATCTATACAGTATAATGCACTCCATAGTCAATACAACATAATGTAATACCTTGTCCATACAGCATAATGCATCCCATAGTTTTTACAGTATAATGCATCCATAGTCCTCTGTATAGTATAATGCACCCCATTGTCCTCTGTGTAGTATAATGCACCCCATAGTCCATACAGTAAAATGGACGCCATAGTCTATACAGCATAATACACCCAATATGTTATACAGTATAATGCACCCCATAGTCATCCACACAAATTAATACACCGCATAGTCAATACAGTATAATGCACCCCATAGTCCATACAGTATAGTGCACCCCATGGTCCTACATTTGGAATCATGCACCCAATAGTCCATACAGTATAATGCACCTCATGGTCATCTGTATAGTATAATGCACCCCATAGTCCATACAGTATAGTGCACCCCATGGTCCTACATTTGGAATCATGCACCCAATAGTCCATACAGTATAATGCACCTCATGGTCATCTGTATAGTATAATGCATCCCATAGTCCATACAGTATAGTGCATCCCATGGTCCTACATTTGGAATCATGCACCCCATAGTCCATACAGAATAATGCAACCTATAGTCCTAAAAGCAATGTCAGAATTCTTTTTTTATTTTTACAATTTCTCCTCGCTTGGGATTGTTTTAAGTTTTCCTGTACACTATGTGGTGAAATGAATGGTGTCATTCAAAAGTGCAGCTTGTCCTCCACAACACAAGCCCTCATATGGCTATGTGGACAGAAAAATATAAAAGTTGTGAGTTTGGGGAAAATGGAGGAAGAACAAAGACGCAAAAATGAAAATTGACCTTGCCGCTAAGGGGGTTCAATAATGACTTTACAGGGAGCAAGAAAGCAGATGACATTTATTCTCTTACTCCATACACAATGGACGATCTAGTGAACATGTTACACATCACACTTCTCTCATCACGACTTTAGTGTCATCATTATTACATGCGGCTTTCACTGCTGCCATTTCCCAATCATCAGTTAATAAATGGAATAACATGATAACTTCCTCAAATAACACTAATTGGAATAAAGAGGAAATCTTCAAATATAGATATAAAAGTAATACACTGTATCTCCTTATTCATTATTAGAATGCGCTTTCCCTTTAAATTTTGCGCCGCGTGCCTCAACCATCAACCAATAGCATCGCAGGATTTGAACTCAAAGAAAGAAAAAACCGTCAGTTGGTGCCAGTCTGCGATAGCTCTATTAGAGATAAGACAGGCTCCTTATTGATTCTCAGAAGCGACACTTTTTGGATTTGTACCCGGATCGTTACCTGCTGATTGGGAGACAACCGCCCCCGGCCGCTCTACAGAGGTGAGAATCATTGTGTGATGAATAAACTGCCGATTTATGTCCTTCCAGATACTGACAGTTGGGATCTATACTGAAAGCAATCACATATACAAACGCAAATGATTTCACCATAAATCCCAAATCTAGATAACGGGGAGAATATGGATAAATGGGGTAAAATTTGGTGACCTTGAATAAATATTTAAAATGTGGATAGTGATGTGTAAATATGAATCTGAAAAACACAGGGCCACATATTTCTCCTAGAAATTCCCAGATCCAATATTTAGAAGTGCTTGGCCGTTATTAGCCTGTATATAATAGTTATATCATACATGTAGTGGAGATATGAGGAATATTGTACTGGATCATCAGTCACTATACAGGGAGGTAGCGGATATATAGAGGTTTATATGGCGGGTCACAGTGCAGTCAGTATAATGTAGATATGTGTAGTCTTTTCTTATCATAGCACATGAAATCAATCAGGGTAGGCATCAATGACCGATTATATATTTTTGTTTTTTAAAGCACCACTGCAGCGGGTTTTTACACTGCACCGCGGCAGTGGTGCTTTTTATGTAATTCTCCTGACACCTGTCTTATAGTCACCTGCCGCTCCTTCATCCTTTTCCAGTGTTGGTCCTATCAGTCTCCGGTGAATTGTGACCGGCCATCAGCTCCAGTGATTCATGGAGCGGCGCAGACGTCACTTTTCAATACCTCTCTATGAGAGCCTCGTTCTGGCTCTCATAGATTTGCATTAAACTCTTGTTACGTAACTTCTCACTTGCAGCTAGTCAGAAGCTACAGGCACAAGATGGCACCAAGTAGAAGAATGTGGGCAGGGTGCTTACATTAAAAGTGCCACTCCAGTAGTACAAACAAAACAAAATGCTGGAGTGGTGCTTTAAGTAGAAAATAGGGTTTGTTTTGTTTACTAGCTACAGCGCCACTTCTGTCAATGGGTCATGTTGGGTATTACAACTCAGCACCAAACAAGTCAAAAAAGCTGCAATACTGCAACCCATGTAATGCAGGCTGTGGTAGTTAGGTTTTGGGTTACACATTAGGTTGGTAGTATTACTCTACTAGGGATCCTATAGACAGAGCCATTCTCTGCATATTCAGGTTTTTCCTTTATCTGTATGTTTCCAGGAAGAAGAGTAAAGATGGCCATGAGGAAGCGGAAGAGAGAACTGATCGCCCAGTATGAAGAGGAGTGGTAAGTAGATGAGGTTACATCACTGCAGTCATCACAATCCATACACTTACACCGGCAAGTCATAGTGACCATTACACATCACCACTACACATATTCATACCATTTACAGCACAAAACTAATGTCAGATCCCCATGAGGAGAACACCCATCAGGATGTAAGTGAGTTATGTGTAGCCATAGTACGACCATGTGCATGAGGCCTAATACTATATTATCTACCTCTTCTACCACAGTTCACTGTCTGCCACCCAGGAAGTGGCCAAGAGGAGGAAGACAGAAGATGACATCCCCCAGCCAGAAGAGCGGGCAGCTTTTGCCGCACTCCTTGGTAAGACTCATTGCACATTACAAGGTTTCCAGATATAAAGTATTAGATTATATGACATGTATTTTTATATTAATCTATTTTATGTGTATAATGGTAGAGAAACATGTAGGGAAGTGTTCTCCCTCAGCCTCCTATAATTATACCTAGTATGATACAGCAGACAGGAGCGGTCACTATGTGGTGAACAGTGTCGTGGCTTTGGTTTCACCTCAATAGTGATGGCATATCTTTAGGACAATTCTTCAGTATCTGATCAGTGGGTGTCGGGGGCCAAATCTCCACCAATCTGATGTTGATGAGCTATCCTGAGGATAATCCATCATGAAGAACTCTACAACCCCAATAATTTAACATTAATAGCATTAAAAAGGTTTTCATTACAAAGTTCATAGTGAACTAATTCTATTTTCTCATTTTTGTAGAAGAAGAATACATCAGACGTTTTCTAGCCAGGGACAGCTGTCTTAAGATTTCGGACAAGGTATTATTGTAGTGAAGGATGAGAAGTCATCCAGATTTGAGAAGATCCATCATAGGGAAATAAACGGCTTATTCTTATGTAATAGTGGCCAGATATTACCACACATAGGAATATACAGCTATATATGTTCTGTATTATATATACCCTCTAACTCTGCTTCTCATCCCTCTAGTATCTCCTCGCCATGGTCTTCACTTACTTCAGGAGAGCAGGACTGCGATCTTCAGAATATGGAACCTTCTTCTTTCCAGCTCTGTGAGTCTCTTTTATTATTACACATTTATGTCTATAAATAACTTTATTTTATTGTAAAACCAAAATATCTTTTCTACCACTCATGTAAATACATGATAATTGTATTTGTTGTTATATTTCTGTATTTTCTTCTGAAGTGGATTCTAATTTATTTGGATTCATTTTTCTTCCATCCAGGTTTTTAGCCAACCAGTTTGAAGAAGACGTGCCATATCAACAGGAGATCTACCGCTGGGCCCTCAGATGGACGTGGAGCATGACGAAGGACCGACTTCTACAATTCCGCAATGTTCTTCTCACCAGGATGGGATTTCGGGCTTGGGTGGATCGAGCCACCTGTGATCTGGTTAGCAATATAAACAATAATAATATAAAGCTGATCTGTAAATAGGTATCACAATATAAACAGTATACATAAATAAATCCCTTAGACCTGATGGGGTGGTTGTACTTACTTTGAAAAGCCATGTCAGAATGGTCTTGTAATCCTTATGTTAAGTAGAGCATTTTATGAATGCAGCCATAGCTGGACTCATGAAATGCTTGTTTTAATGTCATGGGAGAAAACTTTAATAAGTAATTATGCATTCTGCCATGGTTTTTCAGTCATCACATCAATATCATCAGGTCTAAAATATATGCAAATTGAATTATGATTAATGGTGATATATTCCCTTTAAACTCTGATTCTAATCACTTATTTCATTCAAGATCATGGCACAAGACCCTGACCACTGGGCATGGAAGAGAGACAGGAATATCCATCACAGCTGGGCAATTCGTTGGTTCAGGAGGAATAATGCCCTACCCTGCTCTCTCTGTAACATCGTTCCATTGAAGAAGGAGGAAGATGCGAATATCTAATGCATGGAAGAGGAGCTGCTGGACCCACAAGGAGAAGAACATGGCTGGAAGAGGAACATAGCTGCTGGACCTGGAAGGAGAAGAACATGGCTGGAAGAGGAACAGAGCTGCTGGTCCTGCAAGAAGAACAGCTAGAAGACGTGACGGATGAAGAACTGGAGACAGGAGAGAAGTATTCTTAAAGGGAACTTGTCACCCCCAAGGCATTTTTTAACTAAAAGAGCCATCTTGTGCAGCACTAATGCTGCATTCTGTCAAGGTGGCTCTTTTAGTTGGGGTTCCTTTCAACGCTGCAATATCCGTTTTTATAATTTGTCCCTCATACCTGTCTTTTCCACCCGGACACAAACGCCTCCCAGCCATCACTGAATACTCCGTGCGCCAAGGGCCGCCTCCACTTCTTTCATTAACGTCCCTGGCGCCTGCGCTGTAAGTTCCCATCGTGTGATGGGAGTCGAAGGGCAGCGCAAACTGCGCATGCCCGAAAAAAAACTTACAGCTCAGGCGTCGGGGACGTTAATGATATAACTATATGTATGAAGGACAAATTATAAAAATGGATACTGCAGCATTGAAAGGGACCCCAACTAAAAGAGCCACCTTGACAGAATGCAGCATTAGTGCTGCACAAGGTGGCTCTTTTAATCAAAAACGCCTGGGGGGTGACAGGTTCCCTTTAATAGTCACACACAGAACATGCACATCCCACTGTACACAGACAATATACATACATACACACACACACACACACACACACAGACACCCTTCTTAAAAAGTATAATGTTACAGGTTATATATATTAGATTCCTTGATAGGGCGTTGATCCAGGGAACTAGTCTGATTGCCGTATGTGGGGTCAGGAAGGAATTTTTTTCCCCAATGTGGAGCTTACTCTTTGCCACATGGGGTTTTTTTGCCTTCCTCTGGATCAACATGTTAGGGCATGTTAGGTTAGGCTATGGGTTGAACTAGATGGACTTAAAGTCTTCCTTCAACCTTAACAATAACTATGTTACTATGTATTCTTGATAGTCACACACAGAACATGCACATCCCACTATACACAGACAACATACACACAGACACCCCATATGCTGTACACATAGACACACTGTATACTTTACACATAATTGTTATTTTTTCACAGTTGTTATATTTTATAGTGGTAACCTCCCTTAGTATGCCCGGAGGAAGGGCAGTACAGCAGCCATGGTTTCCCTACAGGTTTCCACCACTGGGGGTTTTTCCTGTCCTGAGTGTTGCTGTACGCTCTTTGTGAGTGATGGGAGCTAACCAGCACATATAAAGCATATAATAAACTTCACACTATTTAAACTTTCAATGATGTGTCTGAGTCTTTATTTTATACTTTCATGTGTGGAAAGGACCACCATCAGATCATTACTGCCCCTACTGGTTTATGGGACCTGGTGTTTTATGCTGTTTTCTTTGCGAAGATCTTCTATGTCTTTAAGAAAGTCTGATGCTTGTTCTGGTGCTGAAAATGTTTGTATTCTTCCTCCAGGTGAAAACACTTTAGGATTCGCTGGGAAATGTAATGAGAAGCTGATTTTTTTCTTTACTCGATCAGTGCATATTCCACTAAGGCCGGTTTCACACGTCAGTGGCTCCGGTACGTGAGGTGACAGTTTCCTCATGTACCGGAGACACTGACTCACGTAGACACATTGAAATCAATGTGTCTCTGCACATGTCAGTGTGTTTTCACGGACCGTGTGCCGTGTGCAAAACACGGAGACATGTCAGTGTTCGTGGGAGCGCACGGATTTCACGGACCCATTAAAGTCAATGGGTCCGTGTAAAACACGTACCGCACACGGACGCTGTCCGTGTGCAGTCCGTGTGCCGTGCAGGAGACAGCTGCAGTAAGTGCTGTCCCCCCCACGTGGTGCTGAAGCCGCCATTCATATCTTCTCTCCAGCAGCGTTCGCTGGAGAGAAGATATGATAAATCCTTTTATTTTTATTTTCTCGTGTTTAAAATAAAGATCCCTGTCCCCAACCCCCTCCCACCCGCTGTGCGCTCGCCCGCTGTTATTAAAATACTCACCCGGCTCCCTCGCAGCATCCTCTACGCGCCGCACCTTCTCCTGTATGAACGGTCACATGGTGCCACCGATTACAGTCATGAATATGCGGCTCCACCTCCCATAGGGGTGGAGCTGCATATTCATCACTGTAATGGGCAGCACACTGCTCCTAGGCCCAAAACTATTAACTGGATTAGATGCAGTGAAAATAAAGATACACAGGCGGTATAGTTTGTTTCACAGGCGGGCTGCTCTGCTGACGTGCAGACACTGCTCCTAGGCCCTAAGCTATTAACTGGATTAGATGCAGTGAAAATAGAGATATACAGGCGGTGTAGTTAGTTTCACAGGCGGGCTACTCTGCTGACATGCAGACACTGCTTCTAGGCCCAAAACTATTAACTGGATTAGATGCAGTGAAAATAGAGATACACAGGCGGTGTAGTTAGTTTAACAGGCGGGCTACTCTGCTAACGTGCAGACACTGCTCCTAGGCCCAAAACTATTAACTGGACTAGATGCAGTGAAAATAAAGATACACAGGCGGTGTAGTTAGTTTCACAGGCGGGCTACTCTGCTGACATGCAGACACTGCTCCTAGGAACAAAACTATTAACTGGATTAGATGCAGTGAAAATAGAGATACACAGGCGGTGTAGTTAGTTTAACAGGCGGGCTACTCTGCTAACGTGCAGACACTGCTCCTAGGCCCAAAACTATTAACTGGATTAGATGCAGTGAAAATAGAGATACACAGGCGGTGTAGCTAGCTTCACAGGCGGGCTACTCTGCTGACGTGCAGACACTGCTCCTTGGCCCAAAACTATTAACTGGATTAAATGCATTGAAAATAGAGATACACAGGCGGTATAGTTTGTTTCACAGGTGGGCTACTCTGCTGACGTGCAGACACTGCTCCTAGGCCCAAAACTATTAACTGCATTAGATGCAGTGAAAATAGAGATACACAGGCAGTGTAGTTAGTTTCACAGGCGGGCTACTCTGCTGACGTGCAGACACTTCTCTTAGGCCCAAAACTATTAACTTGATTAGATGCAGTGAAAATAGAGATACCCAGGCGGTATAGTTTGCTTCACAGGCGGGCTACTCTGCTAACGTGCAGACACTGCTCCTAGGCCCTAAGCTATTAACTGGATTAGATGCAGTGAAAATAGAGATACACAGGCGGTGTAGCTAGCTTCACAGGCGGGCTACTCTGCTGACGTGCAGACACTGCTCCTAGGCCCTAAGCTATTAACTGGATTAGATGCAGTGAAAATTGAGATACACAGGTGGTCTAGTTAGCTTCACAGGCGGGCTACTCAGATGACTATGAGCCAGATTACACCAAATGCTGTGACATACACTTGCACAGCACTGGCACAGACCTGCCTGGCAAACAGTGCTATGATTTGCTGTAACCTACCCTGAAAAGGGCTGATTGTTATGGTCTGGTGATTAAGGAGCGACATGCGTCTAGCTCTGAGCAGGTGGCAACTATACTGACCGCAGTCCCTAAGCTCAACACAACACTAGAAGCAGCCGTGGAATGCTCCTAACGCTGCCTATGCATCTCGTCACAGCCGGAGAACTAACTAACCCTAAAGATAGAAGCAGGAAACCTATCTTGCCTCAGAGAAAATTCCCAAAGGATAGATTAGCCCCCCACAAATAATGACTGTGAGAGGAGAAGGAAATGACATACGTAGTATGAAACAAGATTAGCACAGGAGGCCACTTCTAGCTAGATAGGAAAAAGTACAGGACAGAGAGCTGTGCGGTCAGTAATAAAAACTAGAAAAAGTCCACCGCAGAGAAATGCAAAAATCTCCACACCTGACTAAAGGTGTGGAGGGCAAACTCTGCTGCCCAGAGCTTCCAGCCTAGCTGAATAGATTCATACTGATAAGCTGGACAAATGAACAAAACAAAGAAAGTGGAGAACCACAAGACAAAAACAAGAGAACAGCAAAATAACAAGCAAGGACTTAGCTTTTGCTGAATTGGTCAGAGTGTCAGGAAAATCCTAAGAGCAAAGACTCCAGGCAGGAACAATGACAACTGGCATTGAATGAGGGAAAAGGCCAGATTAATATAGCCGAGCCAGAAAGACGATCAGTGAAAACAGCTGCTGAAGCTAAATCCAAGAAGCAGCCATACCACTCAAAACCACAGGAGGGAGCCCAAGAACGGAATTCACAACAGTACCCCCCTCCTTGAGGAGGGGTCACCGAACCCTCACCAGAGCCTCCAGGCCGATCAGGACGAGCCAAATGAAAAGCACGAACCAAATCGGCGGCATGAACATCGGAGGCAACAACCCAAGAATTATCTTCCTGGCCATAACCCTTCCACTTGACAAGATACTGAAGCTTCCGCCTCGAAAAACGAGAATCCAAAATTTTCTCAACCACATATTCCAACTCCCCCTCAACCAACACCGGAGCAGGAGGATCAACAGATGGAACAACGGGCACCACATATCTCCGCAACAAAGATCTATGGAAAACATTGTGGATGGCAAAAGAGGCAGGTAGGGCCAAACGAAAATACACAGGATTGATAATCTCAGAAATCTTATAAGGACCAATAAATCGAGGCTTGAACTTAGGGGAAGAAACCTTCATAGGAACATGACGAGAGGACAACCAGACCAAATCCCCCACACGAAGCCGAGGACCAACACACCGACGGCGGTTAGCAAAACGCTGAGCCTTTTCCTGGGACAACGTCAAATTGTCCACCACATTAGTCGAAATCTGCTGTAACCTGTCCATCACAGAATCTACACCAGGACAATCAGAAGGCTCAACCTGCCCTGAAGAAAAACGAGGATGGAAACCAAAATTACAAAAGAAAGGTGAAACCAAAGTAGCCGAACTGGCCTGATTATTAAGGGCAAACTCGGCCAACGGCAAGAAGGTCACCCAATCATCCTGATCAGCAGACACAAAGCATCTCAAATAGGTCTCCAAGGTTTGATTAGTTCGCTCAGTTTGACCATTTGTCTGAGGATGGAACGCCGAAGAAAAAGACAAATCAATACCCATCCTAGCACAAAAGGCCCGCCAAAACCTGAAAACAAACTGGGAACCTCTGTCAGACACAATATTCTCTGCAATGCCATGCAAACGAACCACATGTTGAAAAAACAATGAAACCAAATCAGAGGAGGAAGGCAATTTAGGCAAAGGTACCAAATGGACCATTTTAGAGAACCGGTCACAAACCACCCAGATAACAGACATCCTCTGGGACACAAAAAGCTCCGAAATAAAATCCATGGAAATATGCGTCCAAGGCTTCTCCGGGACGGGCAAAGGCAAAAGCAACCCACTAGTGCGGGAACAGCAAGGCTTAGCCCGGGCACAAGTCCCACAGGACTGCACAAAAGAACGTACATCCCGCGACAAGGAAGGCCACCAAAAGGACCTAGCAACCAAATCTCTGGTACCAAAAATCCCAGGATGACCGGCCAACACAGAACAATGGACCTCAGAAATTACCTTACTTGTCCATCTATCAGGAACAAACAACTTCCCCACAGGACACCGGTCAGGTTTATCAGCCTGAAACTCCCGAAGCGCCCGCCGCAAATCAGAGGAGATGGCAGACAGAATCACCTCTTCCCTAAGAATGCCAACCGGCTCAAGGACTCCAGGAGAATCCGGCAAAAAACTCCTAGAGAGGGCGTCCGCTTTAACATTCTTAGATCATGGAAGATATGAGACCACAAAATCAAAATGGGAGAAAAACAGGGACCACCGAGCCTGTCTAGGGTTCAGCTGCTTGGCCGACTCAAGGTAAATCAGATTCTTATGATCGGTCAAGACCACAATGCGGTGCTTGGCTCCCTCAAGCCAATGTCGCCACTCCACAATTGCCCACTTCATAGCCAACAACTCCCGATTGCCAACATCATTATTGCGTTCCGCAGGCGAAAACTTTCAGGAAAAGAAGGCACATGGCTTCATCAAGGAACCATCAGAATTCCTCTGCGACAAAACGGCCCCTGCCCCAATCTCAGAAGCGTCAACCTCAACCTGAAAGGGAAGAGAAACATCCGGCTGATGCAAGACAGGGGCAGAAGTTAATCGGTGTTTAAGCTCCTGAAAGGCCTCAACAGCTTCCGAGGACCAATTAGTGACATCAGCGCCTTTCTTCGTCAAATCGGTCAGGGGTTTAACCACACTAGAGAAGTTGGCAATGAAACGGCGATAAAAATTAGCAAAGCCCAAAAACTTCTGTAGGCACTTCACAGATGTGGGTTGAATCCAGTCATGAATGGCTTGGACCTGAACAGGATCCATTTCTATAGACGAAGGGGAAAAAATAAACCCCAAAAAAGAGACCTTCTGAACTCCAAATAGGCACTTAGACCCCTTCACAAATAGGCACTTAGACCCCTTCACAAATAGAGCATTATCACGAAGGATTTGGAATACCATCCTGACCTGCTTCACATGAGACTCCCAATCATTGGAAAAAATCAAAATATCATCCAAATACACAATCAAGAACTTGTCAAGATAATTGCAGAAAATATCATGCATAAAGGACTGAAATACAGAAGGAGCATTAGAAAGCCCGAAAGGCATCACCAGGTATTCAAAATGGCCTTCGGGCGTATTAAATGCAGTTTTCCATTCGTCACCCTGCTTGATACGAATAAGATTATATGCCCCTCGAAGGTCAATCTTGGTAAACCAACAAACCCCCTTAATCCTAGCAAACAAATCAGAGAGCAGAGGTAAAGGGTATTGGAACTTGACCGTGATCTTATTAAGAAGGCGATAATCAATACAGGGTCTTAAGGAGCCATCCTTCTTGGCAACAAAAAAGAATCCCGCTCCCAATGGTGATGAAGACGGCCGAATATGCCCCTTCTCCAAAGACTCCTTAACATAGCTCCTCATGGCGGCATGCTCTGGCACAGACAGATTGAAAAGTCGGCCCTTAGGGAACTTACAGCCAGGAATCAAGTCAATAGCACAATCACAGTTCCTATGTGGAGGAAGGGAACTGGACTTGGGCTCATCGAATACATCCTGGAAATCTGACAAAAATTCAGGAACATCAGAAGAGGGGGAAGAGGAAATTGACATTAAAGGAACGTCACTATGTACCCCTTGACAACCCCAACTAGTCACAGACATCGATTTCCAATCCAGCACTGGATTGTGTACCTGTAACCATGGGAAACCCAGCACAACAACATCATGTAAATTATGCAACACCAGAAAACGGCAATCTTCCTGATGTGCAGGAGTCATGCACATAGTCAGCTGAGTCCAATACTGAGGTTTATTCTTGGCCAATGGTGTAGCATCAATATCCCTCAAGGGTATGGGACTCTGCAAAGGCTGCAAAGAAAAACCACAGCGCCTAGCGAACTCTAAGTCCATTAAGTTCAGAGCAGCGCCCGAATCCACAAATGCCATGACAGAAAAAGATGACAATGAGCAAATCAGGGTCACAGACAGGAGAAACTTAGGCTGCACAGTACTAATGGTAACACATCTAGCGACCCTCTTAATACGCTTAGGGCAATCAGAAATAGCATGAGTAGAATCACCACAGTAAAAACACAGCCCATTCTGACGTCTGTATCCCCTCTGTTCCGCTCTAGTCAAAATCCTATCACATTGCATGGCCTCAGGACTCTGCTCAGAGGATACTGCCATATGGTGCACCACTTTGCGTTCGCTCAGGCGCCGATCAATCTGAATGGCCAGAGACATAGATTCGCTCAAACCAACAGGCGTGGGAAACCCCACCATAACATCCTTTAGGGCTTCAGAAAGACTCTTTCTGAAAATTGCTGCCAGAGCATCCTCATTCCATTTAGTGAGCACAGACCATTTTCTAAATTTCTGGCAGTATAATTCTGCCGCTTCCTGACCCTGACACAAGGCCAACAGTGTTTTCTCAGCATGCTCTACAGAGTTAGGTTCGTCATACAATAATCCGAGCAATTGAAAAAATGCATCTACATTAAGCAATGCCGGATTCCCTGACTCAACTGAGAATGCCCAGTCTTGAGGGTCGCCACGCAGTAGAGAAATAACTATCTTTACTTGCTGAATAGGGTCACCAGAGGAACGGGGTTTAAGAGCAAAAAACAATTTGCAGTTATTTTTAAAGTTCAAAAACTTAGATCTATCCCCGTAAAACAAATCTGGAGTAGGAATTCTAGGCTCTAAGGCCGGAGTCTGAACCACATAATCTTGAATACTCTGTACTCGTGCAGCAAGGTGCTCCACACGAGAACATAAACTCTGAACATCCATGCCTGCATCCAAATCCCGAATCACCCAGAGATCAAGAGGAAGAAAAATGACCAAACTAAAGAGAAAAAAAAATGGCTCAGAACTCTTTTTCTCTTCCTTCTTTTGAGAGGCAATCAGCTCATTTTAGGCCAGTTGTACTGTTATGGTCTGGTGATTTAGGAGCGACATGCGTCTAGCTCTGAGCAGGTGGCAACTATACTGACCGCAGTCCCTAAGCTCAACAGAACACTAGATGCAGCCGTGGAATGCTCCTAACGCTGCCTATGCATCTCGTCACAGCCGGAGAACTAACTAACCCTAAAGATAGAAGCAGGAAACCTATCTTGCCTCAGAGAAAATTCCCAAAGTATAGATTAGCCCCCCACAAATAATGACTGTGAGAGGAGAAGGAAATGACATACGTAGTATGAAACAAGATTAGCACAGGAGGCCACTTCTAGCTAGATAGGAAAAAGTACAGGACAGAGAGCTGTGCGGTCAGTAATAAAAACTAGAAAAAGTCCACCGCAGAGAAATGCAAAAATCTCCACACCTGACTAAAGGTGTGGAGGGCAAACTCTGCTGCCCAGAGCTTCCAGCCTAGCTGAATAGATTCATACTGATAAGCTGGACAAATGAACAAAACAAAGAAAGTGGAGAACCACAAGACAAAAACAAGAGAACAGCAAAATAACAAGCAAGGACTTAGCTTTTGCTGAATTGGTCAGAGTGTTAGGAAAATCCTAAGAGCAAAGACTCCAGGCAGGAACAATGACAACTGGCATTGAATGAGGGAAAAGGCCAGACTAATATAGCTGAGCCAGAAAGACGATCAGTGAAAACAGCTGCTGAAGCTAAATCCAAGAAGCAGCCATACCACTCAAAACCACAGGAGGGAGCCCAAGAACGGAATTCACAACAGTTGATATTACAACTAGTCCCAACTCCTCCCGACTCCCTAAACCTATCTCTCTGACAATTCGCTCCAAAAACACACTCTTAGGCTGTATAGCACCTACAGCAACAGCGGTGCCGTCTAACACTAAGCTGCAGCAGTGAGGAAATGGTGGCGACAGGGCAAATGGCTGGTTCTTACAGGGCAAGGACATGAGACATACACAGCCAATGATACTTGTGTGCATCACATGCACATTGCTGTGTGTGTGCGCACTGCTGATATCCTGAGAGACTGCACCGCCCCACTGTAAATGCGGGAAAGAAAAAAATGGAGATCGGCGTTATTTCAGCACAGATCTATCCCCCTCTTCTCCCGCCCACTATTCACTGAAACAGTCTATTAACAATGATAAACAGTTTTAATGTGCAAATCAAGCGAGGCTTTTGGTGAACGAACAGTTATCGAACAGAAATCCGAACAGACGAATTTTAAGCAAATTGTTCGGGTTCGTTGAACGACTCGAACACCGCCCAAAACAGCTCGAATTTTAAATTGGCGAACAGTTCGACTCGAACTCTGCTCATCTCTAGTATTAACAGACATGCAGATTTCTGTGTTGAGCAAGGGACTGAGTTTTAGCCTGTGTGCCCTTGTTTCTTTAGACCTTGAACGTTTCTTTAGACAGATAAAACTTAAGGAATGGTTTAATGACAAAGATACCACTAGGAAAGTTAAAACAAGTGAGTTTGATCTAAATGGGGTGGAATTGAGAAAAAATAGTAAATTTGTGCCACCAGTAAATTCAGCGGTGATTGAAGCACTTGAAAAAGCGGTTAGAACTGATATTGAACAGTTGAGAAATGATGCAGCTAAAGAATATAAATACCCAAATATCCTTAAAGAGGAATTTGAGGCATTGCAGGAGCTTGCCAATAACGACGACATTACTATAAAACCTGCAGATAATGGGGGAGCAGACGTCGTCATGGACAGGCAAGTGTATATTGCAGGGGTAATGAGACAATTGAGTGATGAAAGTGTGTACTGTAAAATGGAAGGGGATCCAAAATTTAACATACTGTAAGCAGAGAAATTAAGGCATGTTTAAAAGAAGCGCTGGACACATATATGATAGATCAGGATTTATATGATTTATTGGAAGAGAGCCCACGCACTCCGGTGCTGTATGTAATTCCAAAAATCCTTAAAACTTTTGTTAACCCCCTGGGTAACCAATAGTTTCAGGTGTAGGTTCAGTTTTTAATAAAATGGGCATATTCCTTGACAAGATCTTCAATCCTGTAGCAAAAAAGTGTAAATCATATATTAGGGATACCGATTTTTTAAAAAAACTTGAGACATCTGGAGGGTGAAGTATTACTTGCATCCTTCGATGTAGTGTCATTATATACGTCCATTGATCATGACCAAGGACTAAAGGTACCGTCACACTAAGCGACGCTGCAGCGATACCGACAACGATCCGGATCGCTGCAGCGTCGCTGTTTGGTCGCTGGAGAGCTGTCACACAGACAGCTCTCCAGCGACCAACGATGCCGGTAACCAGGGTAAACATCGGGTTACTAAGCGCAGGGCCGCGCTTAGTAACCCGATGTTTACCCTCGTTACCATCGTTAAAGTAAAAAAAAACAACCACTACATACTTACCTACCTCTGTCTGTCCCCGGCGCTCTGCTTCTCTGCCCTGTGTAAGCACAGCGGCCGGAAAGCAGAGCGGTGACGTCACCGCTCTGCTTTCCGGCTGCCCGGCGCTCACAGCCAGAGCAGAGAAGCAGAGCGCCGGGGACAGACAGCGGTAGGTAAGTATGTAGTGGTTGTTTTTTTTACTTTAACGATGGTAACCAGGGTAAACATCGGGTTACTAAGCACGGCCCTGCGCTTAGTAACCTGATGTTTACCCTGGCTACTAGCGAAGACATCGCTGAATCGGCGTCACACACGTTGATTCAGCGATGTCAGCGGGAGAGCCAGCGACCAAATAAAGTCCTGGCCTTTCTGCCCCGACCAGCGATGTCACAGCAGGGGCCTGATTGCTGCTGCGTGTCACACTGGACGATATCGCTATCCAGGACGCTGCAACATCACGGATCGCTAGCGATATCGTCCAGTGTGACGGTACCTTAAGAGTTATTGAAAAAATGTTGGGCCCAACAAAGTACACAATAGAGGGAAAAACATTTCTGTTAAAAATGTTAGAGATTATTCTAAAACAAAATTATTTTTTGTTCAGTGACACGTTTTATACGCAAAAGGGACAGATATGGGGCCAATATGGCCCTGTCATATGATAATTTAGTTATGGAAGTTCTGGAGGAGGACCTCATTTATGTATCCCACCAATACCGACATGTTTTGGTGTGGTGGAGGTACATAGATGATGTCTTCCTCCTATGGACAGGATCACAAAATAAATTGGATGAATTTCATGAGTTTCTTAATACTACTGATAATACAATCAAATTTACATTGATTATGTCTAGGGTTGAGCGACTTTTACTTTTTTAGGATCGAGTCGGATTTTACGAAACCCGACTTTCTCAAAAGTTGAGTCGAGTGAAATCGGCCGATTATCGCGAAAAGTCGGCGATCGACCGAAACACGAAACCCAATGTAAGTCAATGGGGAAGCGTAGTCGGCAGTGAGTGGAGGCCAGGAAAACACCTACAGTGCCCATTTAATGGCAAAAACATCTATTCTTGTTACTGAAGCTTGTCAATCTTAATTTACCATATAATAATAGTTAGACATTGGAAATTGGGGGTCATTTGGCTAACGTTGTGGGGGGTAGGGCTGGTTCAAGTTTTTAGTGGGCCCAGGAAACGTGGACTACGTCACGGCGGTGGAGCAGGGAGAGGTAAGTATTTCAACTTTGCAAGTGCTGTGATCCTGAGCAAGCAGGGGGGCCCACTCGTTCGCATTGGCACTGGCACAGGGCCCCTCAACGTACGGTGCTGTGTTTGCACGGCGGGGGCGCCTCCCACCAGCAGCGACACTTTTGCATACTATGAGGGGCCCTGTGCCAGTGACGTTGCCAATGAGTATGCCCCCCACCTGATGAAGGAACCTGCACTTTCATCTGCACCTTCCTCTTTGTCCCCGTGTAAGGTGGTATAGTATGCGGGAAGGGGAACCTGAATTTCAGCAGGGTCACATTCTGGCTGTGTAGCATGTAAGGGGAATGTAGTGGTCTGGGTCAATGTACCAGCAGACTCATCTAGCACTGGCTGGGTAATGGGCAGGATGAGGAGGAAACACAGATATAGGCCCAAATAATAAAGTGGGCTAAATGCAGTTCAAAATTGGTAACAGGACTAACCAGGCGGCATTGCTTTGTTCAGTGGAGGACAACTGAAATGAGAGGCTGACACAGTGAGTAGGCCCAAATAAGTAAGTAGGCTAAATGCAGTTCAAAATTGGTAACAGTAGTAAACAGGCGGCACTGCTTTGTTCAGTGGAGGAAGACAGCAAGGAGCGGCAGACACAGTTAGTAGGCCCCAACCAAACTAGTAGGCCAAATGCAGTTTAAAATTTGTAAATATAGGCTGAAAACCTGAAGATTGAAGGTCAGCTTTGTTCAGTGGAGGAGAAAAGCAAGGAGCGGCAGACACTGTTAGTAGGCCCCAACCAAACTAGTAGCCCAAATACAATTTCATATTAAAAATATAGGCCGATAGCCTGAAGATTGAAGCTCAGGAAAAAAAAACAGGAGAACACCGAGGAGCAGCAGACACCGTTAGTAGGCCCCAACCAAACTAGTAGGCCAAATGCAGTGAAATATCTGATATAGGCCGAAAACCTGAAGATTGAAGCTCAGCTTTTGTCCTTGGAGGACAACACCAAGGAGCGGCAGACACCGTTAGTGGGGCCCAACCAAACTAGTAGGCCAAATGCAGTTTAATATGAAAAATATAGGCCGAAAGCATGAAGATTGAAGCTCAGGAAAACAAACCAGGAGAACACCTAGGAGCAGCAGACACAGTTAGTGGGGCCCAACCAAACTAGTAGGCCAAATGCAGTTTAATATTAAAAATATAGGCCGAAAGCCTGAAGATTGAAGCTAAGGCAAAAAAAACAGGAGAACACCTAGGAGCGGCAGACACCGTTAGTAGGCCCCAACCAAACTAGTAGGCCAAATGCAGTTTAATAATAAAAATATAGGCCGAGAGCTTGAAGATTGAAGCTCAGGAAAGTAAACCAGGAGAACATCTAGGTGCGGCAGACACCGTTAGTAGGCCCCAACCAAACTAGTAGGCCAAATGCAGTTAAATATCTGATATAGGCCGAAAGCCTGAAGATTGAAGCTCAGCTTTTTCCTTGGAGGACAACACCAAGGAGCGGCAGACACCGTTAGTAGGCCCCAACCAAACTAGTAGGGCAAATCCAGTTTAATATTAAAAATATAGGCTGAAAGCCTGAAGATTGAAGCTCAGGAAAGTAAACCAGGAGAACACCTAGGAGCGGCAGACACCGTTAGTAGGCCCCAACCAAACTAGTAGGCCTTTTTGAAAGTGCATTTGAACAGCAAGGTTGATTGCTGTTGAGGGGAACTAGGAAAAAAAAAAAAAAAAAAAATCTCTATAAATCTTCAGCAGAGCGAGTGTGAGCGAGCTGAGTGTGACCAGAGCGTAAGTGTGGACGGCGGTAAGTGTGACTTGTGATTCAGTGAAGAGGTATTTGGAAAGCCTTTAACAAATACCTGTGTGAATTGGTGTGAGTTGCTGAATTGGGGGTAGCTATATTCATAAGGGTTAACTTAGGGTGGGGGCTCATAGTTAAGGGTTTATAAGGGGCAGCTGTTTGGGGCTCAAGTCCTTTTTGAAAGTGCATTTGAACAGCAAGGTTGATTGCTGTTGAGGGGAACTAGGAAAAAAAAAAAAAAAAAAAAATCTCTATAAATCTTCAGCAGAGCGAGTGTGAGCGAGCTGAGTGTGACCAGAGCGTAAGTGTGGACGGCGGTAAGTGTGACTTGTGATTCAGTGAAGAGGTATTTGGAAAGCCTTTAACAAATACCTGTGTGAATTGGTGTGAGTTGCTGAATTGGGGGTAGCTATATTCATAAGGGTTAACTTAGGGTGGGGGCTCATAGTTAAGGGTTTATAAGGGGCAGCTGTTTGGGGCTCAAGTCCTTTTTGAAAGTGCATTTGAACAGCAAGGTTGATTGCTGTTGAGGGGAACTAGGAAAAAAAAAAAAAAATCTCTATAAATCTTCAGCAGAGCGAGTGTGAGCGAGCTGAGTGTGACCAGAGCGTAAGTGTGGACGCCGGTAAGTGTGACTTGTGATTCAGTGACTTTGGAGTCAGGGAGTTTTCAGGGGAGGAATTACTGAATTGCTGTCTGATTTTTATCAATACTTTGTATTTATTTATTTTTTTTATTGAACTGTTCTGTCTGGTGCAATCCCCATTAGGAAATGTGCTCCACGATTGTTAATGCCATCCAGTGCACATCTTGCCACATGTATGCAGTCCTTGAGCAGCCGATCGAGGGTGCATACTGCTGTGCGAGATGTGAGCACGTTGTGCATTTGGAAACCCAGATTTTGACTCTAAATGTGCAGCTGGCAACACTGAGATCCATAGACAACATGGAGAGGAGTCTTCTGCTCACGGAGCAGACGCTCAATGGGACAGATGAGGGGGGGGATGGTGGGATGGAGCTGCAGGACAATGAAGTAGCAAGCTGGGTGACAGTTAGGAAGCGGGGTAGAGGGAAGAGTGCCAGGGAGGCTAGTCCTGATCTGGAACACCCCAATAAGTTTGCTAAGTTGGCAGATGAGGGGGGTGCCAGTACAGGGGTAGCACTGCTGCAGCCAGGCATGTACTCTGAAAGCCGGAGGAGTGACTGCTCCAGTAAGGAGGGAAATAGGAGAGCAGGGCAGGCCAGACAGGTGCTGGTAGTGGGCGACTCAATTATTAGGGGAACAGATAGGGCAATCTGTCACAAAGACAGGGATCGTCGAACGGTGTGCTGCCTACCTGGCGCTCGAGTCCGACACATCGCTGATCGGGTGGACAGATTATTGGGAGGGGCTGGTGAGGACCCAGCGGTCATGGTGCACATTGGCACTAATGACAAAGTTAGAGGTAGGTGGAAGGTCCTTAAAGATGATTTCAGGGAATTAGGCTGCAAGCTGAAAGCAAGGACCTCCAACGTGGTATTTTCCGAAATACTGCCGGTACCACGTGCCACGCCAGAGAGGCAACGGGAGATTAGGGAGGTTAATAAGTGGCTCAAGAATTGGTGTAGGAAAGAGGGGTTTGGGTTCCTGCAGAACTGGGCCGACTTCTCAGTTGGCTACAGGCTCTACGCTAGGGACGGGCTGCACCTCAATGGGGAGGGTGCAGCTGTGCTGGGGGAGAGAATGGCTAGAAGGTTGGAGGAGTGTTTAAACTAGGAATTGGGGGGGAGGGTATTCATTTTATAGGAGGGGAAGATAGTGCAGACAGAGTCCTGGGCACAAATAAGGAAGTTGGGGGTGGCGGTGGCATGGGGGGTGGGGTCAGAACAGTTAATAATTTAAGAAATAGAAGTACAGAGAGGAACATAAAGTGCATGTATACTAATGCCAGAAGCCTCGCCAACAAAATGGACGAATTAGAACTAATGTTGTTGGAGCATAATTATGACATGGTGGGGATATCTGAAACGTGGCTGGATGAGAGCCATGACTGGGCTGTTAACTTGCAGGGCTATAGCCTGTTCAGAAATGACCGTACAGATAAGCGAGGGGGAGGGGTGTGTCTATATGTAAAATCATCCTTAAAACCCATCCTGCGCGATAATATAGGTGAATTTAATGAAAATGTAGAATCCCTGTGGGTGGAGATAAGGGGAGGGGGAAAAAATAATAAATTACTGATAGGGGTTTGTTATAAATCTCCAAAAATAATGGAAGCAATGGAGAATATCCTAGTAAAGCAAATAGATGAAGCTGCGACTCAAGGAGAAGTCATTATTATGGGGGACTTCAACTACCCTGAAATAGATTGGGGAACAGAAACCTGCAGTTCCAGCAAAGGTAATCGGTTTTTGACAATTATGAGAGACAATTACCTTTCACAACTGGTTCAGGACCCAACAAGAAGGGGGGCACTGCTAGACCTAATATTAACCAACAGGCCAGACCGCATATCAAATATAAGGGTTGGGGGTTACTTGGGAAATAGCGATCACAAAATAATAAGTTTTCATGTATCCTTTAAAAAGATGTGTAGTAGAGGGGTTACAAGGACACTAAACTTCAGGAGGGCAAATTTCAAACGGATGAGAGAGGATCTTGGTGCAATTAACTGGGACGATATCCTGAGACACAAAAATACACAGAGAAAATGGGAGACGTTTATTAGCATCCTGGATAGGACCTGTGCACAGTATATACCGTATGGGAATAAACATATTAGAAATAGGAGGAAACCAATATGGCTAAATAGAGCTGTAAGGGGCGCAATAAGGGACAAAAAGAAAGCATTTAGAGAATTAAAGGAAGTAGGTAGCGAGGAGGCATTAAATAAATACAGAAAATTAAATAAATTCTGTAAAAAGCAAATCAAGGCAGCAAAGATTGAGACAGAGAGACTCATTGCCAGAGAGAGTAAAAATAATCCTAAAATATTCTTTAACTACATAAATAGTAAGAAACTAAAAAATGATAGTGTTGGCCCCCTTAAAAATAGTCTGGGTGAGATGGTGGATGAGGATGAGGAAAAAGCCAATATGCTAAATGACTTTTTTTCATCAGTATTTACACAAGAAAATCCCATGGCAGACAAAATGTCTAGTGATAAAAATTCCCAATTAAATGTCACCTGCTTAACCCAGCAGGAACTGCGGCGGCGTCTAAAAATCACTAAAATTGACAAATCTCCGGGCCCGGATGGGATACACCCTCGAGTACTGCAGGAATTAAGTACAGTCATTGATAGACCATTATTTTTAATCTTTAAAGACTCCATAATAACAGGGTTTGTGCCACAGGACTGGCGTATAGCAAATGTGGTGCCAATATTCAAAAAGGGAACAAAAACTGAACTCGGAAACTATAGGCCAGTAAGCTTAACCTCTACTGTGGGTAAAATCCTGGAGGGCATTCTAAGGGACGCTATACTGGAGTATCTGAAGAGGAATAACCTCATGACCCAGTATCAGCACGGGTTTACTAGGGACCGTTCATGTCAGACTAATTTGATCAGTTTCTATGAAGAGGTAAGTTCCGGATTGGACCAAGGGAACCCAGTGGATGTAGTGTATATGGACTTTTCAAAAGCTTTTGATACGGTGCCACACAAAAGGTTGATACATAAAATGAGAATAATGGGGATAGGGGAAAATATGTGCAAGTGGGTTGAGAGCTGGCTCAGGGATAGGAAACAAAGGGTGGTTATTAATGGAGCACACTCGGACTGGGTAGCGGTTAGCAGTGGGGTACCACAGGGGTCAGTATTGGGCCCTCTTCTTTTTAACATATTTATTAATGACCTTGTAGGGGGCATTCAGAGTAGAATTTCAATATTTGCAGATGACACTAAACTCTGCAGGGTAATCAATACAGAGGAGGACAATTTTATACTACAGGATGATTTATGTAAACTAGAAGCTTGGGCTGATAAATGGCAAATGAGCTTTAATGGGGATAAATGTAAGGTCATGCACTTGGGTAGAAGTAATAAGATGTATAATTATGTGCTTAATTCTAAAACTCTGGGCAAAACCGTCAATGAAAAAGACCTGGGTGTATGGGTGGATGACAAACTTAAATTCAGTGGCCAGTGTCAGGCAGCTGCTACAAAGGCAAATAAAATAATGGGATGCATTAAAAGAGGCATAGATGCTCATGAGGAGAATATAATTTTACCTCTATACAAGTCACTAGTTCGACCACACTTAGAATACTGTGCACAGTTCTGGTCTCCGGTGTATAAGAAAGACATAGCTGAACTGGAGCGGGTGCAGAGAAGAGCGACCAAGGTTATTAGAGGACTGGGGGGTCTGCAATACCAAGATAGGTTATTACACTTGGGGCTATTTAGTTTGGAAAAACGAAGACTAAGGGGTGATCTCATTTTAATGTATAAATATATGAGGGGACAGTACAAAGACCTTTCTGATGATCTTTTTAATCATAGACCTGAAACAGGGACAAGGGGGCATCCTCTGCGGTTGGAGGAAAAAAGGTTTAAGCATAATAACAGACACGGATTCTTTACTGTAAGAGCAGTGAGACTATGGAACTCTCTGCCATGTGATGTTGTAATGAGTGATTCGTTACTTAAATTTAAGAGGGGACTGGATACCTTTCTGGAAAAGTATAATGTTACAGGGTATATACACTAGATTCCTTGATAGGGCGTTGATCCAGGGAACTAGTCTGATTGCCGTATGTGGAGTCGGGAAGGAATTTTTTTCCCCAATGTGGAGCTTACTCTTTGCACATGGGGTTTTTTTGCCTTCCTCTGGATCAACATGTTAGGGCATGTTAGGTTAGGCTATGGGTTGAACTAGATGGACATATAGTCTTCCTTCAACCTTAATAACTATGTAACTATGTAAAATGCAGTTAAATATCTGATATAGGCCGAAAGCCTGAAGATTGAAGCTCAGCTTTTTTCCTTGGAGGACAGCACCAAGGAGCGGCAGACACCGTTAGTAGGTCCCAACCAAACTAGTAGGGCAAATGCAGTTTAATATTAATAAACAATATATTTGGTGCGTTCCGCCAACCCTAACAGCGGATGCTCTGTCTAGGAGTTTTGTGCCCGACTCTCCGGGTTTATCTGAGCCGGCGGGAATCCTCAAAGAGGGAGTAATTGTGTCTGCCATCTCGCCTGATTTGCGGCGGGTGCTGCAAAAATTTCAGTCTAATAAACCTGATCGTTGCCCAGCGGAGAAACTGTTTGTCCCTGATAGGTGGACGAATAAAGTTATCTCTGAGGTTCATTGTTCGGTGTTGGCTGGTCATCCTGGAATCTTTGGTACCAGAGAGTTAGTGGCTAGATCCTTTTGGTGGCCATCTCTGTCGCGGGATGTGCGTACTTTTGTGCAGTCCTGTGGGATTTGTGCTCGGGCTAAGCCCTGCTGTTCTCGTGCCAGTGGGTTGCTTTTACCCTTGCCGGTCCCGAAGAGGCCTTGGACACATATCTCTATGGATTTTATTTCGGATCTTCCCGTCTCTCAAAAGATGTCAGTCATTTGGGTGGTCTGTGATCGCTTCTCTAAGATGGTCCATTTGGTACCCTTGTCTAAATTACCTTCCTCCTCTGATTTGGTGCCACTGTTCTTCCAGCATGTGGTTCGTTTGCATGGCATTCCAGAGAATATCGTTTCTGACAGAGGTTCCCAGTTTGTTTCGAGGTTTTGGCGAGCCTTTTGTGGTAGGATGGGCATTGACTTGTCTTTTTCCTCGGCTTTCCATCCTCAGACTAATGGCCAGACCGAACGAACCAATCAGACCTTGGAAACATATCTGAGATGCTTTGTTTCTGCTGATCAGGATGACTGGGTGTCCTTTTTGCCTTTGGCTGAGTTCGCCCTTAATAATCGGGCCAGCTCGGCTACCTTGGTTTCGCCGTTTTTCTGCAACTTTGGGTTCCATCCTCGTTTCTCTTCAGGACAGGTTGAGTCTTCTGACTGTCCTGGTGTGGATACTGTGGTGGACAGGTTGCAGCAGATTTGGACTCATGTAGTGGACAATTTGACCTTGTCCCAGGAGAAGGCTCAGCGTTTCGCTAATCGCAGACGCTGTGTGGGTCCCCGACTTCGTGTTGGGGATTTGGTTTGGTTATCTTCTCATCATATTCCTATGAAGGTTTCCTCTCCTAAGTTTAAACCTCGTTTCATTGGTCCGTATAGGATTTCTGAGGTTCTTAATCCTGTGTCTTTTCGTCTGACCCTTCCGGATTCTTTCTCCATACATAACGTATTCCATAGGTCATTGTTGCGGAGATACGTGGCACCTATGGTTCCATCTGTTGACCCTCCTGCCCCGGTTTTGGTGGAGGGGGAGTTGGAGTATATTGTGGAGAAGATTTTGGATTCTCGTGTTTCAAGACGGAAACTCCAGTATCTGGTTAAGTGGAAGGGTTATGCTCAGGAAGATAATTCCTGGGTCTTTGCCTCTGATGTCCATGCTCCCGATCTTGTTCGTGCCTTTCATATGGCTCATCCTGGTCGTCCTGGGGGCTCTGGTGAGGGTTCGGTGACCCCTCCTCAAGGGGGGGGTACTGTTGTGAATTCTGTGGCAGAGCTCCCTCCTGTGGTCACAAGTGGTACTTCGGCTGATTCTCTTTGTGAGCTTCCGTTGGTGGAGGAAAGTGGTACTGCGGCTTCTGAGTTTCCTTCCTCAGGTGATGTGGTGAAGTCGTTAGGTGCTGCTCTATTTAACTCCACCTAGTGCTTTGATCCTGGCCTCCAATCAATGTTCTAGTATTGGACCTGTTTCCTCCTGCATCGTTCCTGTGGCCTGCTGCTCTGCATAGCTAAGTTCCGCTTTGCTATTTTGTTTGCTGTTTTTTTCTGTCCAGCTTGTCTATTTGTTTTTTCCTGCTTGCTGGAAGCTCTGGGACGCAGAGGGTGTACCTCCGTGCCGTTAGTTCGGTACGGAGGGTCTTTTTGCCCCCTTTGCATGGTTTTTGTAGGGTTTTGTGTTGACCGCAAAGTTACCTTTCCTATCCTCGCTCTGTTCAGAAAGTTGGGCCTCACTTTGCTAAATCTATTTCATCTCTACGTTTGTCTTTTCATCTTAACTCACAGTCATTATATGTGGGGGCTGCCTTTTCCTTTGGGGTATTTCTCTGAGGCAAGGTAGGCTTATTTTCTATCTTCAGGCTAGCTAGTTTCTCAGGCTGTGCCGAGTTGCATAGGGAGCGTTAGGTGCAATCCACGGCTGCCTCTAGTGTGATTGGAGAGGATTAGGGATTGCGGTCAGCAGAGTTCCCACGTCTCAGAGCTCGTTCTATGTTTTTGGGTTATTGTCAGGTCACTGTATGTGCTCTGACCTCTATGTCCATTGTGGTACTGAATTATCTTATCATAACAGGCTGTGTTATACACTGCGTGGGCTGCGTTATATACTACATGGCTGCTATATACTATGTGGGCAGTGTTATATACTACGTGAGCTGCGTTATATACTACATGGCTGCTATATGCTACGTGGGCAGTGTTATATACTATGTGGGCTGTGTTATATACTGCGTGGGCTGCGTTATATACTACATGGCTGCTATATACTATGTGGATAGTGTTTTATACTACGTGGGCTGCGTTATATACTACATGGCTGCTATATACTATGTGGGCTGTGTTATATACTACATTGGCTGCGTTATGTACTATATGGCTGCTATATACTACATGGGCAGTGTTATATACTATGTGGGCAATGTTATATACTGCATGGGCAGTGTTATATACTGTTTGGGCTGTGTTACATACTGCATGGGCTGTGTTATATACTGTGTGGGCTGTGTTCTATTCTGCGTGGCTGCTATATACTACGTGGGCAATGTTATATATTACGTGGGCAGTGTTATATACTACGTGGGCAATGTTATATATTGTTTGTGCTGTGTTATATACTGTGTGGCCACTGTTATATACTGCATGGCCTGCATTAATGCATCGGGTATTCTACAATATGTCGTGGCCTGTGCTATATACTATGTGGCTGCTATATACATACATACAGTGGGGCAAAAAAGTATTTAGTCAGTCAGCAATAGTGCAAGTTCCACCACTTAAAAAGATGAGAGGCGTCTGTAATTTACATCATAGGTAGACCTCAACTATGGGAGAAAAACTGAGAAAAAAAAATCCAGAAAATCACATTGTCTGTTTTTTTATCATTTTTTTTGCATATTATGGTGGAAAATAAGTATTTGGTCAGAAACAAACAATTAAGATTTCTGGCTCTCACAGACCTGTAACTTCTTCTTTAAGAGTCTCCTCTTTCCTCCACTCATTACCTGTAGTAATGGCACCTGTTTAAACTTGTTATCAGTATAAAAAGACACCTGTGCACACCCTCAAACAGTCTGACTCCAAACTCCACTATGGTGAAGACCAAAGAGCTGTCAAAGGACACCAGAAACAAAATTGTAGCCCTGCACCAGGCTGGGAAGACTGAATCTGCAATAGCCAACCAGCTTGGAGTGAAGAAATCAACAGTGGGAGCAATAATTAGAAAATGGAAGACATACAAGACCACTGATAATCTCCCTCGATCTGGGGCTCCACGCAAAATCCCACCCCGTGGGGTCAGAATGATCACAAGAACGGTGAGCAAAAATCCCAGAACCACGCGGGGGGACCTAGTGAATGAACTGCAGAGAGCTGGGACCAATGTAACAAGGCCTACCATAAGTAACACACTACGCCACCATGGACTCAGATCCTGCAGTGCCAGACGTGTCCCACTGCTTAAGCCAGTACATGTCCGGGCCCATCTGAAGTTTGCTAGAGAGCATTTGGATGATCGAGAGGAGTTTTGGGAGAATGTCCTATGGTCTGATGAAACCAAACTGGAACTGTTTGGTAGAAACACAACTTGTCGTGTTTGGAGGAAAAAGAATACTGAGTTGCATCCATCAAACACCATACCTACTGTAAAGCATGGTGGTGGAAACATCATGCTTTGGGGCTGTTTCTCTGCAAAGGGGCCAGGACGACTGATCCGGGTACATGAAAGAATGAATGGGGCCATGTATCGTGAGATTTTGAGTGCAAACCTCCTTCCATCAGCAAGGGCATTGAAGATGAAACGTGGCTGGGTCTTTCAACATGACAATGATCCAAAGCACACCGCCAGGGCAACGAAGGAGTGGCTTCGTAAGAAGCATTTCAAGGTCCTGGAGTGGCCTAGCCAGTCTCCAGATCTCAACCCTATAGAAAACCTTTGGAGGGAGTTGAAAGTCCGTGTTGCCAAGCGAAAAGCCAAAAACATCACTGCTCTAGAGGAGATCTGCATGGAGGAATGGGCCAACATACCAACAACAGAGTGTGGCAACCTTGTTAAGACTTACAGAAAACGTTTGACCTCTGTCATTGCCAACAAAGGATATATTACAAAGTATTGAGATGAAATTTTGATTCTGACCAAATACTTATTTTCCACCATAATATGCAAATAACATAGTAACATAGTAACATAGTTAGTAAGGCCGAAAAAAGACATTTGTCCATCCAGTTCAGCCTATATTCCATCATAATAAATACCCAGATCTACGTCCTTCTACAGAACCTAATAATTGTATGATACAATATTGTTCTGCTCCAGGAAGACATCCAGGCCTCTCTTGAACCCCTCGACTGAGTTCGCCATCACCACCTCCTCAGGCAAGCAATTCCAGATTCTCACTGCCCTAACAGTAAAGAATCCTCTTCTATGTTGGTGGAAAAACCTTCTCTCCTCCAGACGCAAAGAATGCCCCCTTGTGCCCGTCACCTTCCTTGGTATAAACAGATCCTCAGCGAGATATTTGTATTGTCCCCTTATATACTTATACATGGTTATTAGATCGCCCCTCAGTCGTCTTTTTTCTAGACTAAATAATCCTAATTTCGCTAATCTATCTGGGTATTGTAGTTCTCCCATCCCCTTTATTAATTTTGTTGCCCTCCTTTGTACTCTCTCTAGTTCCATTATATCCTTCCTGAGCACCGGTGCCCAAAACTGGACACAGTACTCCATGTGCGGTCTAACTAGGGATTTGTACAGAGGCAGTATAATGCTCTCATCATGTGTATCCAGACCTCTTTTAATGCACCCCATGATCCTGTTTGCCCACCCCATGATCCTAAATAAATTGTTAAAAAAACAGACAATGTGATTTTCTGGATTTTTTTTTCTCAGTTTGTCTCCCATAGTTGAGGTCTACCTATGATGTAAATTACAGACGCCTCTCATCTTTTTAAGTGGTGGAACTTGCACTATTGCTGACTGACTAAATACTTTTTTGCCACACTGTACATTTATACATATTAGTCCAATGATAGAATTTATACAGACCACATTCAAAACTATGATATACCAAAAGAGGCCTCCCAAATAATTAATCAGGCCAAAGAATGTTCAGTTCAAACATATAATTTATTTATAACAACTGAGACAAAAGTTCATCACTCAACATATACAATTTAATAATGTACAGAATGCCTCCAATCCAAAAACTGGTTTCATGTGCAGTGCAAATATCAATACAATAACCCACTTATGGTACATAATGAGGTAAGTCACTAAATAATTTGTTCCTTAGTTATTGTTTGCCCAATTAATAGGTATTATGTCAAATGAATTGCCTAAGAAGAATATGTTATGCTGAAGTGCCAGTGTGCGTAAATACAGTATATAACTTGCTTTGCCCAAACGCCTATAAGGCTTGTATAGTAATATACACCACAGTCAATCCATCATAAATGTGGCCAAAACCGCAAAATACTATATGGCACCTGTTGTGAATTCTGTTGTCAAGCTCCCTCCTGTGGTCATGAATGGTACTTCGGCTGGTTCTGTCCATGGGCTTCCTCTGGTGGTTGTGAGTGGAGCTGCTGCTTCTGAGTTTCCTTCCACAGGTGACGAGGTTAATTCGTTAGCTGACTGCTCTATTTAACTCACTTAGATCATTGCTCCATGCCACCTGTCAATGTTCCAGTATTGGTCTTGTTCTCTCCTGGATCGTTCTTGTGTCCTGTCTTCCCAGCAGAAGCTAAGTTCCTGCTTGCTTTTCTCTGGTTTGCTATTTTTCTGTTCAGCTTGCTATTTTGATTTTGTCTTGCTTGCTGGAAGCTCTGGGACGCAGAGGGAGCGCCTGCGCACCGTGAGTCGGTGCGGAGGGTCTTTTTGCGCCCTCTGCGTGGTCTTTTTGTAGTTTTTTGTGCTGACCGCAAAGTTACCTTTCCTATCCTCTGTCTGTTCAGTAAGTCGAGCCTCACTTTGCTAAATCTATTTCATCTCTGTGTTTGTAATTTTCATCTTTACTAACAGTCATTATATGTGGGGGGCTGCCTTTTCCTTTGGGGAATTTCTCTGAGGCAAGGTAGGCTTTATTTTTCTATCTCTAGGGCTAGCTAGTTTCTTAGGCTGTGTCGAGTTGCATAGGGAGCTTTAGGAGCAATCCACGGCTATTTCTAGTGTGTGTGATAGGATTAGGGATTGCGGTCAGCAGAGTTCCTACGTTTCAGAGCTCATCCTATATTATTGTAACTATCAGGTCTTTCCGTGTGCTCTTAACTACCAGGTCCATAATTGTCCTAACCACCAGGTCATAACAGTACAGGTGTCCCAAAGTACTAATGCATCTCAATAGAGGGATAAGAGAAGTGCTGAGACCATTTTTTTTTTCTTTGCAGTGTGTTTTGTCTCTCTCTTCCCCTTTACCTCTGGGTGGTTCAGGATACAGGTGTAGATATGAACATTCAAGGTCTGTCCTCTTGTATGAATAATCTCACTGCAAGGGTAAAAAACATTCAAGATTTTGTGGTTCAGAATCCTATGTTAGAGCCTAGGATTCCAATTCCTGATTTGTTTTTTGGAGATAGATCTAAGTTTCTGAATTTCAAAAATAATTGTAAATTGTTTCTTGCTTTGAAACCTCGCTCCTCAGGTGACCCTGTTCAACAAGTGAAAATCATTATTTCTTTGTTACGTGGCGATCCTCAAGACTGGGCATTTTCCCTTGCGCCAGGAGATCCGGCATTGCGTGATGTTGATGCGTTTTTTCTGGCGCTCGGATTGCTTTATGATGAACCTAATTCAGTGGATCAGGCAGAGAAAATCTTGCTGGCTCTGTGTCAGGGTCAGGATGAAGCGGAGGTGTATTGTCAGAAGTTTAGGAAGTGGTCTGTACTCACTCAGTGGAATGAATGCGCCCTGGCAGCAATTTTCAGAAAGGGTCTCTCTGAAGCCCTTAAGGATGTCATGGTGGGATTTCCCATGCCTGCTGGTCTGAATGAGTCTATGTCTTTGGCCATTCAGATCGATCGACGCTTGCGTGAGCGTAAAGCTGTGCACCATTTGGCGGTATTATCTGAGCATAGACCTGAGCCTATGCAATGTGATAGGACTTTGACCAGAGCTGAACGGCAAGAACACAGACGTCGGAATGGGCTGTGTTTTTACTGTGGTGATTCCACTCATGCTATCTCCGATTGTCCTAAGCGCACTAAGCGTTTCGCTAGGTCTGCCACCATTGGTACGGTACAGTCGAAATTTCTTTTGTCCATTACTCTGATTTGCTCTCTGTCGTCCTATTCTGTTATGGCATTTGTGGATTCAGGCGCTGCCCTGAATTTGATGGACTTGGAGTTTGCCAGGCGTTGTGGTTTTTTCTTGGAGCCCTTGCAGCATCCTATTCCATTGAGAGGAATTGATGCTACGCCTTTGGCCAAGAATAAGCCTCAATACTGGACCCAATTGACCATGTGTATGGCTCCTGCACATCAGGAGGATATTCGCTTTTTGGTGTTGCATAATCTGCATGATGTGGTCGTTTTGGGGTTGCCATGGCTACAGGTCCATAATCCAGTATTGGATTGGAAATCTATGTTTGTGTCCAGCTGGGGTTGTCAGGGGGTACATGGTGATGTTCCATTTTTGTCTATTTCGTCATCCACCCCTTCTGAAGTCCCGGAGTTTTTGTCGGATTACCGGGATGTATTTGATGAGCCCAAATCCAGTGCCCTACCTCCTCATAGGGATTGCGATTGTGCTATCAATTTGATTCCTGGTAGTAAGTTTCCTAAGGGCCGACTGTTCAATTTATCTGTGCCAGAGCACGCCGCTATGCGGAGTTATGTAAAGGAATCCTTGGAAAAGGGTCATATTCGCCCGTCGTCGTCACCATTGGGAGCAGGGTTTTTTTTGTGGCCAAGAAGGATGGTTCTTTGAGACCTTGTATTGATTACCGCCTTCTTAATAAGATCACAGTCAAATTTCAGTACCCTTTGCCGCTGCTGTCTGATCTATTTGCTCGGATTAAGGGGGCTAGTTGGTTCACCAAGATAGATCTTCGTGGTGCGTATAATCTTGTGCGTATTAAACAGGGCGATGAATGGAAAACAGCATTTAATACGCCCGAGGGCCATTTTGAGTACCTGTTTATGCCATTCGGGCTTTCCAATGCTCCATCAGTATTTCAGTCCTTTATGCATGACATCTTCCGAGAGTACCTGGATAAATTCCTGATTGTATATTTGGATGATATTTTGGTCTTCTCGGATGATTGGGAGTCTCACGTGAAGCTGGTCAGAATGGTGTTCCAGGTCCTTCGTGCGAATTCTTTGTTTGTGAAGGGGTCAAAGTGTCTCTTTGGAGTTCAGAAGGTTTCATTTTTGGGTTTCATTTTTTCCCCTTCTACTATCGAGATGGACCCTGTTAAAGTCCAGGCCATTTATGATTGGACTCAGCCGACATCTGTGAAGAGTCTGCAAAAGTTCCTGGGCTTTGCTAATTTTTATCGTCGCTTCATCAGTAATTTTTCTAGTGTTGCTAAGCCGTTGACTGATTTGACCAAGAAGGGTGCTGATGTGGTCAATTGGTCTTCTGCGGCTGTGGAGGCTTTTCAGGAGTTGAAGCGTCGTTTTTCTTCTGCCCCTGTGTTGTGCCAGCCAGATGTTTCACTTCCGTTTCAGGTCGAGGTTGATGCTTCTGAGATTGGAGCAGGGGCTGTTTTGACGCAAAGAAGTTCTGATGGCTCGGTGATGAAACCATGTGCCTTCTTTTCTAGAAAGTTTTCGCCTGCTGAGCGTAATTATGATGTTGGCAATCGAGAGTTGTTGGCCATGAAGTGGGCATTCGAGGAGTGGTGTCATTGGCTTGAAGGAGCCAAGCATCGTGTGGTGGTCTTGACGGATCACAAGAATTTGACTTATCTCGAGTCTGCCAAACGGTTGAATCCTAGACAGGCTCGTTGGTCGCTATTTTTCTCCCGTTTTGATTTTGTGGTTTTGTACCTTCCAGGCTCTAAGAATGTGAAGGCTGATGCCCTGTCAAGGAGTTTTGTGCCCGACTCTCCGGGTGTTCCTGAGCCGGCGGGTATTCTCAAAGAGGGGGTAATTTTGTCTGCCATCTCCCCTGATTTGCGGCGGGTGCTGCAAAAATTTCAGGCTGATAGACCTGACCGTTGCCCAGCGGAGAAACTGTTTGTCCCTGATAAATGGTCTAGTAGAGTTATCTCTGAGGTTCATTGTTCGGTGTTGGCTGGTCATCCTGGAATCTTTGGTACCAGAGATTTGGTGGCTAGATCCTTTTGGTGGCCGTCTTTGTTGCGGGATGTGCGTTCTTTTGTGCAGTCCTGTGGGACTTGTACTCGGGCTAAGCCCTGCTGTTCTCGTGCCAGTGGGTTGCTTTTGCCCTTGCCAGTCCCGAAGAGGCCCTGGACGCATATCTCTATGGATTTTATTTCAGATCTCCCTGTCTCTCAAAAGATGTCGGTTATTTGGGTGGTTTGTGATCGCTTCTCTAAGATGGTCCATTTGGTACCCTTGTCTAAATTGCCTTCCTCCTCTGATTTGGTGCCATTGTTTTTCCAGCATGTGGTTCGTTTACATGGCATTCCGGAGAACATCGTTTCGGACAGAGGTTCCCAGTTTGTTTCGAGGTTTTGGCGAGCCTTTTGTGCTAGGATGGGCATTGATTTGTGTTTTTCCTCGGCTTTCCATCCTCAGACAAATGGCCAAACCGAACAAACTAATCAGACTTTGGAAACATATCTGAGATGCTTTGTTTCTGCTGATCAGGATGATTGGGTGTCCTTTTTGACTTTGGCTGAGTTCGCCCTTAATAATCGGGCCAGCTCGGCTACTTTGGTTTCGCCGTTTTTCTGCAATTCTGGTTTCCATCCTCGTTTCTCTTCAGGGCAGGTTGAGTCTTCGGACTGTCCTGGTGTAGATACTGTGGTGGATAGGTTGCAGCAGATTTGGACTCATGTGGTGGACAATTTGTCATTGTCCCAGGAGAAGGCTCAACCTTTCGCTAACCGCCGGCGCTGTATGGGTCCCCGACTTCGTGTTGGGGATTTGGTTTGGTTGTCGTCTCGTTATGTTCCTATGAAGGTTTCCTCTCCTAAGTTTAAGCCTCGTTTCATTGGTCCGTATAAGATTTCTGAGGTTCTCAATCCTGTGTCGTTTCGTTTGACCCTTCCAGCTTCTTTTGCCATCCATAATGTATTCCATAGGTCATTGTTGCGGAGATATGTGGCGCCTGTGGTTCCATCCGATGATCCTCCTGCCCCGGTGTTGGTTGAGGGGGAGTTGGAGTATGTGGTGGAGAAGATTTTGGATTCTCGTATTTCGAGACGGAAACTCCAGTACCTGGTCAAGTGGAAGGGTTATGGTCAGGAAGATAATTCCTGGGTCTTTGCCTCCGATGTTCATGCTGCCGATCTGGTTCGTGCCTTTCATTTGGCTCGTCCTGGTCGGCCTGGGGGCTCTGGTGAGGGTTCGGTGACCCCTCCTCAAGGGGGAAGTACTGTTGTGAATTCTGTTGTCAAGCTCCCTCCTGTGGTCATGAATGGTACTTCGGCTGGTTCTGTCCATGGGCTTCCTCTGGTGGTTGTGAGTGGAGCTGCTGCTTCTGAGTTTCCTTCCACAGGTGACGAGGTTAATTCGTTAGCTGACTGCTCTATTTAACTCCACTTAGATCATTGCTCCATGCCACCTGTCAATGTTCCAGTATTGGTCTTGTTCTCTCCTGGATCGTTCTTGTGTCCTGTCTTCCCAGCAGAAGCTAAGTTCCTGCTTGCTTTTCTCTGGTTTGCTATTTTTCTGTCCAGCTTGCTATTTTGATTTTGTCTTGCTTGCTGGAAGCTCTGGGACGCAGAGGAAGCGCCTCCGCACCATGAGTCGATGCGGAGGGTCTTTTTGCGCCCTCTGCGAGGTCTTTTTGTAGTTTTTTGTGCTGACCGCAAAGTTACCTTTCCTATCCTCTGTCTGTTCAGTAAGTCGGGCCTCACTTTGCTAAATCTATTTCATCTCTGTGTTTGTAATTTTCATCTTTACTCACAGTCATTATATGTGGGGGGCTGCCTTTTCCTTTGGGGAATTTCTCTGAGGCAAGGTAGGCTTTATTTTTCTATCTCTAGGGCTAGCTAGTTTCTTAGGCTGTGTCGAGTTGCATAGGGAGCGTTAGGAGCAATCCACGGCTCGTCCTATATTATTGTAACTATCAGGTCTTTCCGTGTGCTCTTAACTACCAGGTCCATAATTGTCCTAACCACCAGGTCATAACAGGCACCTAAGCTATTGATACTTGCAAAATGGTCAGACACAGACCACAACTGCGGCATAGTCATAAGGTCATAATTACCTCTTGTGCACTCACACGGGACCAGCAAGAAACCCCTACGCACGTTTCCATAAGTTCTTCTTCAGGGGGTGGGGTCCGCCGAGGCGTGTGCGGCTGCTGCCAGCTTCCATTCCAAGAGATGCATTGCAATATTACCCAGAAGACTTAGCGGTCTCGTGAGATCGCTACATCATCTGAGTAATTTCGCAATGCATCCTGGGAACGGAAGCTGGCAGTAGCCGCACGCGCATCGACAGAGCTTTGCTGGACGACAGAGGGTGAGTATTGAACTATTTTTTATTTTAATTATTTTTTTTAACAGGGATATGGTGCCCACTCTGCTATATACTATGTGGGCTATTATATACTGCGTGGGCTGTGTTATATACTAAATGGCCAGTGTTATATACTGCGTGGGCTGTGTTATATACTGCGTGGGCTGTGTTATATACTATGTGGGCTGTGTTATATAGTACATGGCTGCTATATGCTACATGGGCAGTGTTATATATTATGTGGGCAATGTTATACACTACGTGGGCAGTGTTATATACTACGTGGGCAATGTTATATACTCTTTGGGCTGTGTTATATACTGCGTGGCCACTGTTATATACTGCGTGGCCTGTGTTATATACTGCGTGGCTTGTATTAACGCATCGGGTATTCTACAATATGTCGTGCCCTGTGCTATATATTATGTGGCTGCTATATACATACATACATATATACATATTCTAGAATATCTGATGCGTTAGAATCGGGCCACCATCTAGTATGAAATAAAGCTTTCTAAACTAGGACAACCCATTTAAATGATGGTAATATCATCTTAATGGGACATTTGTTACCAGGTACTGTACTTGCTATTTTATGTGAGAGCAGCATGATATAGGGTCTGAGACCCTAATTCCACTGATGTATCACTTGCTGGGCTGCTTTCTGCAGTTTTGATAAATACATTGTTTTATTCTGATAATGTGTGCAAACTGTAAAGCGCTGTGGAATATGTTAGCGCTATTTAAAAATAAAGATTATTTATTTATTATTATTATCTGCTGTAGATCTACCAGTTTTCTGAATGTTGAGCTTTCTATAGTCCCACCCACACCACTGATTGACAGCTTTCCATGTACACTGTGCAAAAAGCTGCTGCCCTTTAGTGCTTCATATATATGAGCTATGTATAACCTGCTTTCTATTAGCGGTGGGGGTGGGGCTATACAAATCTTATGAATATGAAGGACTACCTGGTAGCAGGTTTACTAGTCCTCTTGTCATGAGGGTGTCACATCCAACAGGAAGACTTGGGAGTTAGACGGTCACATTGGCTAATGAATTGCTGGTCTTCTTTAGAGATGGTGTGATTTGTGTCCCATATTAAATGGATTTAGTTTCCTCTGGTGCTAAAAAGGTTAATGACCCTTTCTATGCTGGTCTGAAACATACAACATTTCAGCTGCTGATCGGGTCATTATCTCTTCCTATAAAAACTAGTCAGACCTTCCTGTCCCTGCAGGTGAAATATTCGTCTTCTCTTGATGTGTGCTAAATAGGGTTGAGCGAAACGGGTCGTTCATTTTCAAAAGTCGCCGACTTTTGGCAAAGTCGGGTTTCATGAAACCCGATCCAACCCCTGTGCGGGGTCGGCCATGCGGTACGCGACTTTCGCGCCAAAGTCGTGTTTCAATGACGCGAAAAGCGCCATTTCTCAGCCAATGAAGGTAAACGCAGAGTGTGGGCAGCGTGATGACATAGGTCCTGGTCCCCACCATCTTAGAGAAGGGCATTGCAGTGATTGGCTTGCTGTCTGCGGCATCACAGGGGCTATAAAGGGGAGTTCCCGCCGACCGCCATGTTACTGCTGCTGATCTGAGCTTAGGGAGAGGTTGCTGCCGCTTCGTCAGAAGCAGGGATAGCGTTAGGCAGGGTCCATTAACCACCAAACCGCTTGTGCTGTAGCGATTTCCACTGCCCAACACCACCTTCGGTGTGCAGGGACAGTGGAAGCTACATTTTTTTTTTTCCCCTCAGCGCTGTAGCTCATTGGGCTGCCCTAGAAGGCTCCCTGATAGCTGCATTGCTGTGTGTACGCCGCTGTGCAAACCAACTGCTTTTTTCAAAGCACAAATCCTCTTGTTCCTTCCTTTCTGCACAGCGATCTTTTTGGTTTGTACACACTTTTTATTTAATTTGTGCATCAGTCCACTCCTTATTGCTGCCTGCCATACCTGGCTGAGATTACTGCAGGGAGATAGTAATTGAAGGACACTCCCTGTTTTTTTTTTTTGTGGGAGATTAAGATTGACATTTCTGCTAGAGTGCCATCCCTGTCTGTGTCATCTCAGGCCATAGAAAGCCTTTTTTTATTTTATTTGGTTTCTAAATTCTTCCTGAAAAAATCATTTTATTCTTTTTTTTTTTTTCCTAAAGTCTCCCTGAAAAAAACAAAACAAAAAACAAATCAGTGGGAGATTAATATTGCCCTTTCTGTTTGTGTGCCAGTCTTGACTCCTGGGTGTGCCATCTCTCTCTCTCTCTCCAATTGTGGGCCATAGAAAGCCTATTATTTTTTTTAGCTTGATTTGGGTTATAAAATCTACCTGAAAAAATCACTACATCAATCAGTGGGAGAAAAATATTGGCCTCAGGGCTTGTGTGCCACTCTTGACTCCTGTGTGCATCATCACTCACTCAGTGGGCCATAGAAAGCCTATTTATTTTTTTGCTTGATTTTGGTTCTAAAATCTACCTGAAAAAATCACTACATCAATCAGTGGGAGAAAAATATTGGCCTCAGGGCTTGTGTGCCACTCCTGAGACTCCTGTGTGCATCATCACTCACTCAGTGGGCCATAGAAAGCCCATTTTTTTTTTTTTTTGCTTTATTTGGGTTCTAAATTCTACCTAAAAAAATCAATAAATCAATCAGTGGGAGATTAATATTGGCCTTTGGGCTTGTGTGCCAGTCCTAAGCGTGCCATCTCTCTCTCTCAGATAGTGGGCCATAGAAAGCCTATTTATTTTTTTATTTTTTTATTGGGTTTATAAATTTTCCCTGGAAAAAAAAAAAAAGTGGGAGATTAATATTGGCCTCTGGGCTTGTGTGCCAGTCCTGAGCGTGCCATCTCTCTCACAAATAGTGGGCCATAGAAAGCCTATTTATTTATTTTTTTTTGGTTTTATAAATTCTCCCTTAAAAAAAAAAGGGAGATTAATATTGGCCTTTGGGCTTGTGTGCCAGTCCTAAGCGTGCCATCTCTCTCTGTCTCTCAGATAGTGGGCCATAGAAAGCCTATTTATTATTTTTTTTATTGGGTTTATAAATTTTCCCTGGAACAAAAAAAAAAGTGGGAGATAAATATTGGCCTCTGGGCTTGTGTGCCACTCCTGACTCCTGTGTGCGTCATCTCTCACTCAGTGGGCCATAGAAAGCCTTTTTTTGTTATATTTGTTTTCTAAATTCTCCCTGAAAAAATCATTTTATTTTATTTGGTTTCTAAATTCTTCCTGAAAAAATCATTTTATTCTATTTTTTTTTTCCTAAAGTCTCCCTGAAAAAAAACAAAAAAAAACAAATCAGTGGGAGATTAATATTGCCCTTTCTGCTTGTGTGCCAGTCTTGACTCCTGGGTGTGCCATCTCTCTCTCTCTCTCCAATTGTGGGCCATAGAAAGCCTATTATTTTTTTTAGCTTGATTTGGGTTCCAAAATCTACCTGAAAAAATCACTACATCAATCAGTGGGAGATAAATATTGGCCTTTGGGCTTGTGTGCCACTCCTGACTCCTGTGTGCATCATCTCTCACTCAGTGGGCCATAGAAAGCCTTTTTTTGTTTTATTTGTTTTCTAAATTCTCCCTGAAAAAATCATTTTATTTTATTTGGTTTCTAAATTCTTCCTGAAAAAATCATTTTATTCTATTTTTTTTTTCCTAAAGTCTCCCTGAAAAAAAAAAAAAAACAACAAATCAGTGGGAGATTAATATTGCCCTTTCTGCTTGTGTGCCAGTCTTGACTCCTGGGTGTGCCATCTCTCTCTCTCTCTCCAATTGTGGGCCATAGAAAGCCTATTATTTTTTTAGCTTGATTTGGGTTCCAAAATCTACCTGTAAAAATCACTACATCAATCAGTGGGAGATAAATATTGGCCTCTGGGCTTGTGTGCCACTCCTGACTCCTGTGTGCGTCATCTCTCACTCAGTGGGCCATAGAAAGCCTTTTTTTGTTTTATTTGTTTTCTAAATTCTCCCTGAAAAAATCATTTTATTTTATTTGGTTTCTAAATTCTTCCTGAAAAAATCATTTTATTCTTTTTTTTTTTTTTTCCTAAAGTCTCCCTGAAAAAAAAAAAAAAAAAAACAAATCAGTGGGAGATTAATATTGCCCTTTCTGCTTGTGTGCCAGTCTTGACTCCTGGGTGTGCCATCTCTCTCTCTCTCTCCAATTGTGGGCCATAGAAAGCCTATTATTTTTTTTAGCTTGATTTGGGTTCCAAAATCTACCTGTAAAAATCACTACATCAATCAGTGGGAGATAAATATTGGCCTCTGGGCTTGTGTGCCACTCCTGACTCCTGTGTGCGTCATCTCTCACTCAGTGGGCCATAGAAAGCCTTTTTTTGTTTTATTTGTTTTCTAAATTCTCCCTGAAAAAATCATTTTATTTTCTTTGGCTTCTAAATTCTTCCTGAAAAAAATCATTTTATTCTATTTTTTTTTTCCTAAAGTCTCCCTGAAAAAAAAAAAAAAAATCAAATCAGTGGGAGATTAATATTTACATTTGTGCTTCAGTGACAGTCCTGCGTGTGTGGCATCTCTCTCATTTGTTGCCACCAACAACAGAGTGTGTAACATTGTGCCTGATTTTCGTTGTGGTCTCACTCACCTGTAAAGGGGTAGCTAAATCATACTGAAGTTATAGCTCACCGTGTAATTTGTGTGACAGCAACAAATACCGTTAGTTTGTTTACGTTTTTAAAACAATGAGGAAGTATGGTGGAAGAGGTCGTGGCCGGGGGCGTTCACTGTCAGCTGGTAATGAGGGTAGTGGTAGTGGTGGAGCATCAGCTGGTCGTGGGAAAAAAAATATTGCACCTAAGTCTGGAGCTGTGGAGCCAGGTTCGTCGTCTGGCTACACAAGGCCTCGAACGCTCCCTTTTCTGGGAGTAGGAAAACCGCTTTTAAAGCCAGAGCAGCAAGAGCAAGTTTTGGCTTATCTTGCTGACTCAGCCTCTAGCTCTTTTGCCTCCTCTCGTGAAACTGGTAAATGTCAAAGCAGCGCGTCGTTAGTGGATGTTCACGGTCAGGGACAAGTCGCTTCCTTGTCCTCTTCAGCAAAAACAACAACAGAGAAGAATGCAGCAGGCGACACAACGGGTTACTCCATGGAGCTCTTTACACATACCGTCCCTGGCTTAGAAAGTGAAGCAGTTAACAGTCCATGCCCATTACAAGTTGAATCTGACATGGAGTGCACTGATGCACAGCCACAGCCAGACTACTATGCTGGTCCTTTGACTCAGACCACAACATTGCCCTCGCAGGGTGCTGATCAAGAATCAGACCCTGATGAGACTATGTTGCCCCATCACGAACGCTATACCACCGACCGACACGGTGACACAGACGAAGTTGCACATGAGCTACAAGAAGAGGTAATAGATGACCCAGTTCTTGACCCCGATTGGCAGCCATTGGGGGAACAGGGTGCAGGCGGCAGCAGTTCTGAAGCGGAGGAGGAGGGGCCGCAGCAGGCATCAACATCGCAACAGGTTCCATCTGCCGGGCCCGTATCTTGCCCAAAACGCGTGGCAAAGCTAAAACCTGTTGGAGGACAGCGTGGCCATCCGGTTAAAGCTCAGTCTGCAATGCCTGAAAAGGTATCCGATGCTAGAAAGAGTGCAGTCTGGCATTTTTTTAAACAACATCCAATTGATCAGCGCAAAGTCATCTGTCAAAAATGTTCAACTACCTTAAGCAGAGGACAGAATCTGAAAAGTCTCAATACAAGTTGCATGCATAGACATTTAACCACCATGCATTTGCAAGCCTGGACTAACTACCAAACGTCCCTTAAGGTTGTAGCACCCTCGGCCAATGAAGCTAGTCAGCAACGCAACATCCCTTCCGGCAGTGTAGGGCCACCATTTTCCGCACCACCTGCAGTATCTGTGCAGGTTTCTTTGCCAGGCCAAAGCCGTCAGGGTCAGGGAATCACCAGTTTCGTAGTAGGAAACACTGCATCTAGGGCACCGGTGGCAACAATACCATCTCCCACCGTCTCTCAGTCTGCCATGTCCACCGGCACCCCCGCTAGTTCCACGATCTCCAGCTCTCCAGTCCAGCTCACCCTACATGAGACTATGGTTAGAAAAAGGAAGTACTTAGCCTCGCATCCGCGTACACAGGGTTTGAACGCACACATAGCTAGACTAATCTCGTTAGAGATGATGCCCTACCGGTTAGTTGAAAGCGAAGCTTTCAAAGCCCTGATGGACTACGCTGTACCACGCTACGAGCTACCCAGTCGACACTTTTTTTCCAGAAAAGCCATCCCAGCCCTCCACCAGCATGTTAAAGAGCGCATCGTCCATGCACTCAGGCAATCTGTGAGCACAAAGGTGCACCTGACAACAGATGCATGGACCAGTAGGCATGGCCAGGGACGTTACGTGTCCATCACGGCACACTGGGTAAATGTGGTGGATGCAGGGTCCACAGGGGACAGCAAGTTTGGGACAGTTCTGCCTAGCCCACGGTCTAGGAAACAATTGGCTGTAGCCGTTCGCACCCCCTCCTCCTCCTCTTCGTCCTCCTGCAGAAGCGAGAGCTCGTCCACAGACCGCAGTCGCACAACCACTCCATCCGCAGCTGCCACTGTTGCACACCAGGTCTCCCATTATGGGGCAGCTACTGGCAAACGTCAGCAGGCTGTATTGGCTATGAAGTGTTTGGGCGACAACAGACACACCGCGGAAGTTCTGTCCGAGTTCTTGCAGAAAGAAACGCAGTCGTGGCTGGGCACTGTAGATCTTGAGGCAGGCAAGGTAGTGAGTGATAACGGAAGGAATTTCATGGCTGCCATCTCCCTTTCCCAACTGAAACACATTCCTTGCCTGGCTCACACCTTAAACCTGGTGGTGCAGTGCTTCCTGAAAAGTTATCCGGGGTTATCCGACCTGCTCCTCAAAGTGCGTGGACTTTGCTCACATATCCGCCGTTCGCCCGTACACTCCAGCCGTATGCAGACCTATCAGCGTTCTTTGAACCTTCCCCAGCATCGCCTAATCATAGACGTTGCAACAAGGTGGAACTCAACACTGCACATGCTTCAGAGACTGTGTGAACAGAGGCGGGCTGTTATGTTTTTGTGGGAGGATACACATACACGGGCAGGCAGTAGGATGGCAGACATGGAGTTGTCAGGTGTGCAGTGGTCGAAGATTCAAGACATGTGTCAAGTCCTTCAGTGTTTTGAGGAATGCACACGGCTGGTTAGTGCAGACAACGCCATAATAAGCATGAGCATCCCCCTAATGCGTCTGCTGATGCAAAGTTTGACGCACATAAAGGATCAGGCGTCTGCACCAGAGGAAGAGGAAAGCCTTGATGACAGTCAGCCATTGTCTGGCCAGGGCAGTGTACAGGACGAGGTAGCGGGCGAAGAGGAGGAGGAGGACGAGGAGGATGATGGGGATGATTATATTTTTAATGAGGAAGCTTTTCCGGGGCCACTGGAAATTGGTGGCGCGGCAAGGCCGGGTTCTGGTTTTTTGAGGGACACAAGTGACGTGGATTTGCCTGAAACTGCCCCTCAACCAAGCGCAACCGCAGATTTGAGAACTGGAACTTTGGCCCACATGGCGGATTATGCCTTACGTATCCTCAAAAGGGACACACGCATAACTAAAATGATGAATGATGACGATTACTGGTTGGCCTGCCTCCTTGATCCTCGCTATAAAGGCAAATTGCAAAATATAATGCCACATGAGAACTTGGAACTAATATTAGCAACCAAACAATCAACTCTTGTTGACCGTTTGCTTCTGGCATTCCCTGCACACAGCGCCCGTGATCGTTCTCACACGAGCTGCAGGGGCCAGCAGACCAGAGGAGTTAGAGGGGCAGAAATCAGAAGTGGCGTTGGCCAGAGGGGTTTCCTGACCAGGTTGTGGAGTGATTTTGCTATGACCGCAGACAGGACAGGTACTGCAGCATCAATTCAAAGTGACAGGAGACAACATTTGTCCAGTATGGTTACAAACTATTTTTCATCCCTTATCGACGTTCTCCCTCAACCGTCATTCCCATTTGATTACTGGGCATCAAAATTAGACACCTGGCCAGAATTGGCAGAATATGCATTGCAGGAGCTTGCTTGCCCGGCAGCTAGTGTCCTATCAGAAAGAGTATTCAGTGCTGCAGGTTCAATACTAACAGAAAAAAGGACTCGTCTGGCTACCCAAAATGTAGATGATCTAACCTTCATTAAAATGAACCACAACTGGATTTCGAAATCTTTTGCCCCACCTTGCCCGGCTGACACCTAGCTTTCCTATGAAAAGGTCTTGCCTGTGGACTATTCTGAATGCCTTTTCCAATCTCGTAATTTTCTGCACCTGATTGTCCAGCATACGACATGTTTACACCTCACTAAATGGCCAAACTCCCCACACGGGGCCGTGGTATCGACACTTGGCGACAGCACCCGTGAGAGTGCAGTTTGTCTGAAGAGGTGGGTGAGCCCGCTTTTGGTCGACGGCACTGCCACTGGGTCCCTCCTAGTACAATAAAGTGTCTCTGGCGGTGGTGGTGCGCACCCAACGTCAGACACACCGTTGTAATATGAGGGGCCCTGGGCCTGTACCGCCGGCCACAAGACAGTTTCCCCCCACCCCAGCTCAAACAGTGCTCTACCACTTGCAAAATTATCTCACAGCTCCACCAATGTTTAGTCTATGCGCTGACATCCTTCAATGCCTGCCACTGACAATACCATTGTATTGACATTTTTGTTATGTTAGGCCTTCGATGCCTGTCTGTGGTCACTCCTTCCACTAGGCCTCCACTGACCACACCACTGCTGCCCGTGTACCCCTGTAACCAATTTAAAATTGCCTACAGCCATGTGTTATTATTTTAGGCCTTCGATGCCTGTCTGCGGTGACTCCTTCCACTAGGCCTCCACTGACCACACCACTGCTGCCCGTGTACCCCTGGAACCAATTTAAAATTGCCTACAGCCATGTGTTATTATTTTAGGCCTTCGATGCCTGTCTGCGGTCACTCCTTCCACTAGGCATCCACTGACCACACCACTGCTGCCCGTGTACCCCTGTAACCAATTTAAAATTGCCTACAGCCATGTGTTATTATTTTAGGCCTTCGATGCCTGTCTGTGGTCACTCCTTCCACTAGGCCTCCACTGACCACACCACTGCTGCCCGTGTACCCCTGGAACCAATTTAAAATTGCCTACAGCCATGTGTTATTATTTTAGGCCTTCGATGCCTGTCTGCGGTGACTCCTTCCACTAGGCCTCCACTGACCACACCACTGCTGCCCGTGTACCCCTGTAACCAATTTAAAATTGCCTACAGCCATGTGTTATTATTTTAGGCCTTCGATGCCTGTCTGCGGTCACTCCTTCCACTAGGCCTCCACTGACCACACCACTGCTGCCCGTGTACCCCTGGAACCAATTTAAAATTGCCTACAGCCATGTGTTATTATTTTAGGCCTTCGATGCCTGTCTGCGGTCACTCCTTCCACTAGGCCTCCACTGACCACACCACTGCTGCCCGTGTACCCCTGTAACCAATTTAAACACGGGGACAAACAGGAAGGTGCAGATGAAAGTGCAGGTTCCTTCATCAGGTGGGGGGAGGAATACTAGTTGGCGACGTCACTGGTACAGGGCCTCTCATGGTACGCAAAAGTGTTGCTGCCGGTGGGAGGCGCCCCCGCCGTGCAAACACACCGCTGTACTTTGAGGGGCCCTGTGCCAGTGCCAATGCCAACGAGTGGGCCCCCCCTGCTTGCTCAGGTTCACAGCACTTGCAAAGTTGAAATACTTACCTCTCCCTGCTCCACTGCCGTGACGTGGTCCAGATTTCCTGGGCCCACTAATTACTTGAACCAGCCCTACCCACCACAACTTTAGCCAAATGACCCCCAATTTCAAATGCCTTCCAATTATTATAAGGTAAATCACGCTTGACAAGCTTCATTAAGAAGAATGGATGGTTTTGACATTAAAATGGGCACTCTAGGTGTTTTCCTGGCCCCCACTCACTGCCGACTATGCTGCCCCATTGACTTGCATTGGGTTTCGTGTTTCGGTCGATCCCGACTTTACGTCATAATCGGGCGATTTCACTCGACCCGACTTTTGAGATAGTCGGGTTTCGCGAAACCCGGCTCGACTCTAAAAAGGTCAAGGTCGCTCAACTCTAGTGCTAAAGCTAAGTTGTTGTAGAGTTGCTGTAGTATTGTTCTGTGGTTTGCTGTAGTACGTGCGTGTTTACTCCATGGTCCCATTTAGTTTAATCCTCCCTGTCCCTATCCTCCTCCCTATTGTTGGTTTGTGATATTTGTATGATAAAGGTTTTCTGTTATCCCTGTTTTGTCTTTGTGTCAGGACTTGAATCCAGCTGCTCTTGTTCACCAGGCAGCAGCTCTTCACTCTGAGCTATTCATCTCGCTGGATAGTTCCTTGGTAACCCAGATAATATTACCTGTGTTATTCATGATTGTATTCACCCTAAGTTCTTGATTGTCTCCACCCTTAGTTCCTGATTGTCTTCACCCTGAGTTTTTGATTGCTCAACCCTGTGATCTCTTGATTGAACACCCTACTTAAAACTGTCAGTCCACTTCTTTACTTGCGAGATTATGGAGCTCCCAGCCTTTAGTCAAGCTTCTTTCCACCTGATGCTTATCCTCAAGATTATACTGCTGCTACTGTGTACCAATCTCTGGCTATTCCAGACTACGCAACCTGCTGATCCTTTAACTATACTGCTACTCCTGTGTACTGACTCTTTGCTATTCCTGACTATGCAGCCTGCTCATCCTCCCAGCTATACTGCTGCTCCTGTGCAGTGGCGTAGGAAGGGGGGCTGGGGGGGGGCGGGCCGCCCCGGGGTGGCACAATGCGGGGGGCGGGCATCTAGCCCTGCTGGCACAAGCATCTTTTCAGTCAGTGCAGGGCCAGGCAGTGCAGGCACATAGGGGTTAAGAACGCAGCCAGCGTGACATTGTTTGTGGGCGGAGAGTTCTCCTGCTCTGCTCTCCCGCCCGCCCCTCGCTGGCTGCTGAACTTATCAGGACAGGCAGATTCCGGAGGAGCTCCTTGCCGCCCTGAGGTATTCTGACAGTCTGGGTGACCTGGGGCCGCCACAGCTGATATACTGTATATTATATACTTCAGCAGCCGCCCAGGCCCCCAGCACCTGTCCTGTATATGTATATACTGTATCTGTACAGCCTGCATGACAGTATATATAATATATACAGGACAGGTGCTGGGGGCCTGGGCAGCTGCTGAAGTATATACACTGCACAGTACCACTGCCCTGTATATATACACTGCACAGTACCACTGCCCTGTATATATACACTGCACAGGACCACTGCCCTGTATATATACACTGCACAGTACCACTGCCCTGTATATATACACTTCACAGTACCACTGCCCTGTATATATACACTGCACAGTACCGCTCCTCCTATCCTGTATATATCCACTGCACAGTACCGCTCCTCCTGTATATAAACACTGCACAGTACTGCTCCTCCTGCCCTGTATATATACACTGCACAGTACCGCTCCTCCTGCCCTGTATATATACACTGCACAGTACCGCTCCTCCTGCCCTGTATATATACACTGCACAGTACCACTCCTCCTGTTCTGTATATATACACTGCACAGTACCACTGCCCTGTATATATACACTGCACAGTACCACTGCCCTGTATATATACACTGCACAGGACCACTGCCCTGTATATATACACTGCACAGTACCACTGCCCTGTATATATACACTTCACAGTACCACTGCCCTGTATATATACACTGCACAGTACCGCTCCTCCTGTCCTGTATATACACACTGCACAGTACCGCTCCTCCTGTATATATACACTGCACAGTACCGCTCCTCCTGTCCTGTATATATACACTGCACAGTACTGCTCCTCCTGCCCTGTATATATACACTGCACAGTACCGCTCCTCCTGTATATATACACTGCACAGTACCGTTCCTCCTGTCCTGTATATATACACTGCACAGTACCACTCCTCCTGTCCTGTATATATACACTGCACAGTACCACTCCTCCTGCCCTGTATATATACACTGCACAGTACTGCTCCTCCTGTCCTGTATATATACACTGCACAGTACCGCTCCTCCTGTCCTGTATATATACACTGCACAGTACCACTCCTCCTGTCCTGTATATATACACTGCACAGTACCACTCCTCCTGCCCTGTATATATACACTGCACAGTACTGCTCCTCCTGTCCTGTATATATACACTGCACAGTACCACTCCTCCTGTCCTGTATATATACACTGCACAGTACCACTCCTCCTGCCCTGTATATATACACTGCACAGTACTGCTCCTCCTGTCCTGTATATATACACTGCACAGTACCGCTCCTCCTGTCCTGTATATATACACTGCACAGTACCGCTCCTCCTGCCCTGTATATACACACTGCACAGTACCGCTCGGGGGGGGGGGGGGGGGGGGGGCGCCAAGCTCGGGAACAGCCCCGGGCGGCAAAAGCTCTAGCTACGCCTCTGCTCCTGTGTACCAACTTCTGGCTAATCCGGACTATGATCAAGACCGGTGCTGGCCCTAGTGGTTGCAATACCACTACTCCAACTCAGGTCAGTCCATAACAGAATAATTTCACACCCAAAATGAAGTCTGTTGCAGCCATTCTGAGGCAAGAAGTTGCTGAACTTCAGAATTTTGGTGCGACATACCAATAAACATTTTCTAAGTTTCAAAGACAGGTGTTGGATCAGCAAATGAAAAATATTGAATTACAGAGGCAACTTTATTTGCGTAAATTTTGATGACCCAAATCGTTGTGTTACAGCTGAAACCAAGTTGCATAACCTACGTCAAGGGCAGCGCTCTGTAGCTGAATATACCTCAGAATTCCACCGCTGGGTGGCAGACTCTACATGGAATTTAGCTGCCCAGAGAAGTAAATTTCGATGAGAATTATCAGAGCTAATTAAGGATGAACTTGCAAGAGTCGAGGGGGGACCCCTGATAATTTACTTTAGGACTTTATTCAATTATGCATCTGAATTGATCAGAGACTCACTGAAGGAAGAAAGGAAAGGCTGCAAGTATTGGGAAACAACCCTACCTACTCCTTTACTCACATTGCACCACTAACAACGCATGGGGACTGCTTAGATGCTACAAATGACATGACAGGTTCCCTTTAATATTACAAAGTGTAGGAGAAGCTTTGTAATTTATTTATTTCTATATCCATCTGTGAAAAACTCTGATGACACATGAATGGTAGGAATGGACACACAAACCACACACTGATGCACAACACTGATGAGACCGATACCATTTTTTCACATACATGTTTAAACACAGACCCTGAATGATGCCTTTCATACAGAGCCGTAGAAGTACGCAAATAGTTTATGGAGCTATGTGTGTACTATAACATGGCTTTCAGTATGAACATGATATGTTTTTAGCAATTGCAGTTACATACAGAATCGGTTTGGTGGATCTAAAGTAGGTGACAGGTTCCCTTTAAGAAATGAGTGCTTGGAATAACCACAGTTACAAATTGTTGCTACCATATAAGATTTTTTTTTTGTTACTATTGGTTATTCCATATATCTGGGCTCCTATTTTCTTGAGAAATGAATCTTCAGCTTTATTTTTTCATTGATTTTTCATACTGTAGATCATTGTGAAGGTGAGCTGATAACTTAATTTTCAGATAACAATAGTTTATTTCACAATAGGCTTACAGAAAATAAATTAAATGCTTTCTTAAATATAGCACTGACTATTTTTGTGGTTCTTGGCTTAATGCAAATTAGATAACAATAACGTGCAAGGTCTAAGACATGATGTGTGACAGAGCATGTAATGAGAGCAGGAAGCAGAATGCAAAGCTCAGGAGGTTATTCCTTTGGCCTGGCACAAATCTCATGAGACCTTTACTAAAGGTACCGTCACACTTAGCGACGCTGCAGCGATACCGACAACGATCCGGATCGCTGCAGCGTTGCTGTTTGGTCGCTGGAGAGCTGTCACACAGACCGCTCTCCAGCGACCAACGATGCCGGTAACCAGGGTAAACAGGCAGGGCCGCGCTTAGTAACCCGATGTTTACCCTGGTTACCATCCTAAAAGTAAAAAAAACAAAAAGTACATACTTACCTACAGCCGTCTGTCCTCCAGCGCTGTGCTCTGCACTCCTCCTGTACTGTCTGTGTGAGCACAGCGGCCGGAAAGCAGAGCGGTGATGTCACCACTCTGCTTTCCGGCTGACCGACGCTCACAGCCAGTACAGGAGGAGTGCAGAGCACAGCGCTGGAGGACAGACAGCGTTAGGTAAGTATGTAGTGTTTGTTTTTTTTACTTTTAGGATGGTAACCAGGGTAAACATCGGGTTACTAAGCGCGGCCCTGCGCTTAGTTACCCGATGTTTACCCTGGTTACCAGTGAAGACATCGCTGAATCGGTGTCACACACGCCGATTCAGCGATGTCAGCGGGAGAGCCAGCGACGAAATAAAGTTCTGGACTTTCTTCCCCGACCAGCGACAGCACAGCAGGGGCCTGATCGCTGCTGCCTGTCACACTGGACGATATCGCTAGCGAGGACGCTGCAACGTCACGGATCGCTAGCGATATCGTCTAGTGTGACGGTACCTTAACTGTCCATGTAAGCTCTAAACAGTATTCTATCAGTGCACGAAAGTAGTCTGTGAGATAGACTAATGCAATTAAAAGGGAACTTGTCATTCAATTCATGCTGCTCAATCCACAGGAAGCATAAATCAGAGGGTCATGGGTCTTGGGTGGGCCGGTAGGTCCGGCCAAATTGGTTACGGGTCAGGAGGTCAGGCGTCAGGAAGCTTCCAGGGCTGGGGAGTCACACAGAAACATGGCCTATGTTGGCAGTTTAATGAGAGCCAATGCAAGTTCGGCCCCGTTTGCAAACTCAGACACCAATGTTGATTGCACAATGGGTCCTCGCACAGGAACATCAAATGTTTCAGAAGGAACAGTGGTAATGCGGGGGAAACCAGCCATGGTCAAGGGCCAAACTCCAATCAAACTGCATGCGATGCTCCACTATCTAAATAGGTTCCCCGATAGACTTAAGGCAGACCTACTAACCAGAGGCTTCAGAGATGGTTTCGTAATTCCCACCCCAGCATTCCAAATGCAAAGAAAGTTGAAGAATTTGAATTCAGCTTATCAGCACTCCGAAATTGTGTAAGAAAAATTAATAAAAGAGGTGTTGCTAGGCCGAATGGCAGGTCTGTTTAAGTCCTTACCCTTTCCAGACTTGGTGGTTTCTCCTTTGGGTATCGTGCCAAAGAAGGAACCAAATAAGTACCGAATGATTCACTACCTGACAAACCCATATGGCAAGTCCATAAATGACGGCATTCACCCCGAATTATGTTCTATCATTTACACATCAATTGATGAGGCTATGCAGTGGGTAAGAAAGTGCGGAAAAGAGGCTCTAATGGCGAAGACTGACGTGGAATCTGCCTTTCGGTTATTGCCAGTACATCCGGTTAGTCAACGTTTGCTCGGCTGCTATTGAGAGGGACAGTACTTTGTTGACAGTTGCTTACCCATGGGCTGCTCTTTGTCGTGTTGATTGTTGAGGCCTTTAGCTGCTTTTTGGAGTGAGTAGTTAAAGACTAGTGATGGGCGAGTACTAAAATGCTCGGGTGCATGTTGCTCGGGTTGAGCAAATTGGAATACTCGGGTACTCGACTCGAGCAACAAGCAGTGTAAGTCTATGGGAAACCAGAGTATTTTTACCGTGATCACCCCAGGGGTCCTTTTAAGGTCTGAAAATGATGGAAACTCTGCTCAAATGACACAGGAACATAATGGGGATCACCCCTGGAAGCATTTCCAGCTGTAAGCAATGGTGTCAGAGTTTCACGCCATTTTTACAGGTGCACCAAAAGCATACAAAAACTAAACCAAAAAGGATTTTGCTGGGAAATATGTTAAGGTACATCTTTTCCAAGATAATGACTTGTATATAAGGCAAAATAATTAACCCCAGACAGGCTCGGACTGGCCCACGGAGAACCGGAGGATTCTCCGGTGGGCGCAGGCACTGACACCTGCTGGCATACTTGCCAGCAGCTGCCTAGGGCCCCCACTGCTTCAAGGGCCCCCACTGCTCCAGGGGCCCCAAGCCAGTGGCTATGGGGCCCCTGAGTCAAGGTGGCCTGCTCTGTGCCAGCCTAGCAGCAGCTGGAGACAGGATCCTGTCCCCGCTGCTAAAACAAAATGAATATTCATGCTTCCCCACACCCCTATGGGCGTGGAGAAGCGTGAATACCATTTCTCTTTAATAGCGGGCAGCGTTAGCCGCAGGGTGAGGCTAACGCTGCCCGCATGTAAAGCCCCCCCACCGCACCACATACACACAGCACCGCAAAAGCACAGTCCGCACCACATACACAGGCATACAGAGTCAGACACAACAGCGCAGTTCACCTCCTGGCAGCAGCAGCACATTCCGGCGTCCTGCTTCCTGTCTGAGACAGCCGAGCTGGACGATGTCATCATCCAGCACGTCTCACACAGAAAGCTGCCGGCAAAGAAGAGGCTGCAGGTAGGTGAGCTGTGCTGTGCGAGTGTGCATGTGTGCCTGTGTGTGAGTGTGACAGCTGTCTGGGTGTGAGTGTGCCTGCGTGTGTGTGTTGGTGGGGAAGCATAATGATATTGGTGGGGGATGCAATAGTGCAGGCGATGGGCAATGATGGCGGTGTGGAGACACAGTGATGGAGGTGATGGGCAATGATGGTGGTGGGGGAGACAGTGATGGAGGTGATGGGCAATGATGGCGGTGGGGGGAGACAGTGATGGAGGTGATGGGCAATGATGGCGGTGGGGGGAGACAGTGATGGAGGTGATGGGCAATGATGGTGGTGGGGGAAGACAATGATGGAGGTGATGGGCAATGATGGAGGTGATTAGGCAATGATGGAGGTGATGGGCAATGATGGTGGTGGGGGAGGCAATGATGGTGGGAAGAGGCAATGATGGGGGAGGCAATGATGGAGGTGATGGACAATGATGGCGGTGGGAGCAGGCAATGATGGAGGTGATGGGCAATGATGGTGGTGGGGGAGGGAGGCAATGATGGTAGGGGGAGGCAATGATGGAGGCAATAGGCAATGATGGTGGCGATAAGCAATGATGCTGGGGAGGCAATGATGGCAGTGGGGCAGGCAATGATGGAGGTGATGGGCAATGATGGTGGTGGGGGAGGCAATGATGGAGGTGATGAAATGGGCAATGATGGTGAGGGAGGAGGCAGTGATGGAGATGGTGGAATGGGCAGTGATGGGGAGGTGGGGGAGAAGAAGGCAATGATGGAGGTGGTGATGAGGACAATGAGGGGGGTAGAGAGGGGCTGCATTATACTTTGTGAGGGGGGCTACATCATATTCTGATGGTGGTGGGGGTAGACAGTGATGGAGGTGATGGGCAATGATGGTGGTGGGGGGAGACCATGATGGAGGTGATGGGCAATGATGGCGGTGGGGGGAGACAGTGATGGAGGTGATGGGCAATGATGGTGGTGGGGGAAGACAATGATGGAGGTGATGGGCAATGATGGAGGTGATTAGGCAATGATGGAGGTGATGGGCAATGATGGTGGGGGGAGGCAATGATGGGGGGAGGCAATGATGGAGGTGATGGGCAATGATGGCGGTGGGGGCAGGCAATGATGGAGGTGATGGGCAATGATGGTGGTGGGGAGGCAATGATGGAGGTGATGAAATGGGCAATGATGGCGAGGGAGGAGGCAGTGATGGAGATGGTGAAATGGGCAGTGATGGGGTGATGGGGGAGAAGAAGGCAATGATGGAGGTGGTGATGAGGACAATGAGGGGGGTTGAGAGGGGCTGCATGATACTTTGTGAGGGGGGCTACATCATATTCTGATGGTGGTGGGGGGAGACAGTGATGGAGGTGATGGGCAATGATGGTGGTGGGGGGAGACAGTGATGGAGGTGATGGGCAATGATGGTGGTGGGGGAGACAGTGATGGAGGTGATGGGCAATGATGGCGGTGGGGGAGGCAATGATGGAGGTGATGGGCAATAATGGCGGTGGGGGAGACAATGATGGAGGTGATGGGCAATGATGGTGAGGGGGCAATGATGGTGAGGGGAGGCAACGATGGAAGTGATGGGCAATGTTGGAGGTGATGGGCAATGATGGTGAGAGGAGGCAATGATGAAGGCGATTGGGCAATGATGGTGGGGAGGCAATGATAGAGGTGATGGGAGAGGCAATGATGGAGATGATGGGCAATGATAGTGGTGGGGGAGACAATGATGGAGGTGATGGGCAATGATGGAGGTGATTAGGCAATGATGGAGGTGATGGGCAATGATGGTGGTGGGGGAGGCAATGATGGTGGGGAGAGGCAATGATGGAGGTGATGGGCAATGATGGCGGTGGGGGCAGGCAATGATGGAGGTGATGGGCAATGATGGTGGTGGTGGGGGCTAGCCAATGATGGAGGTGATGGGCAATGATGGTGGTGGGGGAGGGAGGCAATGATGGTAGGGGGAGGCAATGATGGAGGCAATAGGCAATGATGGTGGCGATAAGCAATGATGGTGGGGGAGTCAGTGATGGCGGTGGGGCAGGCAATGATGGAGGTGATGGGCAATGATGGTGGTGGCGAGGCAATCATGGTGGTGGGGAGGCAATGATGGAGGTGATGGGCAATGATGGTGGTGGGGGAGGCAATGATGGAGGTGATGAAATGGGCAATGATGGTGAGGGAGGAGGCAGTGATGGAGATGGTGGAATGGGCAGTGATGGGGTGGTGGGGCAGAAGAAGGCAATGATGGAGGTTGTGATGAGGACAATGAGGGGGGTAGAGAGGGGCTGCATTATACTTTGTGAGGGGGCTACATCATATTCTGTGGGGAGACTGCATTATTCTCAGGGGACTACATTATATTCTGGTGGCCTACATCATACTATATGAGGGGGCTACAGTATACTTTATGGGGGCTGCATTATATTCTGTGGTGGGGCTGCATTATTCTCTCAGGGGACTACATTATATTCTGGAGGGCTCCATATTACTATATGAGGGGTCTACAGTGTACGCTATGGGGGGGCTGCATTATATTCTGCGGTGGGGCTGCATTATTCTCTCAGGGGGTGACATTATATTCTATGAGGGGGCTACCCCTCTATGATTCTACCCTAACACCTGCTACATAATTAAGATGTGTACTACCTTATATTATACCCTGATATTAGCGTGTTTTACCACACAATTGGTGGTCTTGTATTTCTAGGTAGCTGCATAGTGGGCCCCAAGAATGATTTTCTCTGGTGGGCCCAACGTGCTCTAGTCCGACGCTGACCCCAGACCAAAATGTTCCTCCACCACTTGGGATATGTTCACACGCAGCGTTTTTGATGCGTTTTTCAACTTTAACATTGCTTTCAGCCAATACAAATGCATTCACTGGGAAATGTCATTGTAACATGTAACAACCCTAGCTGGCCATGTGTTGTGTGACACATAAGGAGACCCATCTTGTTTCATTTATGAAGGATGGACTCTTAAAGTCACAAAGCCTATTTTTAGAGGGGCATCAAGCAGCATTAATATTCTTAAAGGGCCATTATTAAACAGTGGGTCTCCCATGCTGTTATTGCCTATGCAGTGAGTGGCTACGCTACCAAGAATTACAACGCATCCCAATACCCCTTTCACGAGAGGTACAGGAGGGCTTCCTGAAAAAATGTTGTATTGAATGCAAGGCCTGCTATCAAGTCATATGCGTTGCAAGTGCTGTGATCCTGAGCAAGCAGGGGAGGCCCACTAGTTGGCACTGGCACGGGGCCCCTCATAGTACGGCAGTGTGTTTGACGGCGGGCGACGCCTCCCACTGCCAGAGACACTTTGCGTACTATGAGGGGCCATGTGCCAGTGCCAACGAGTATGCCCCCCCACCTGATGAAGGAACCTGCACTTTCATCTGCACCTTCCTCTTTGTCCCCGTGTAAGGTGGTATAGTATGCAGGAAGGGGAACCTGACTTTCAGCAGGGTCAGATTCTGACTGTGTAGAGTGCAAGGGTAATGTAGTGGTCTGGGTCAATGTACCAGCAGACTCATCTAACAGTGGCTGGGCAATGGGCAGGATGAGGAGGAAACACAGATATAGGCCCAAAATAAAAAAGTACAGTATATACTCGAGTATAAGCCGAGATTTTCAGCCCAAATTTTTGGGCTAAAAGTGCCCCTCTCGGCTTATACTCGAGTCAAGGTGGGTGGCAGGGTCGGCGTGTGAGGGGGTGAGGGCGCTGAGGCATACTTACCTGCTTCCAGCAATCCTGGCGCTCCCCGCCTGTCCCACGGTCTTCGGTGCTGCAGTTCTTCCCCTGTTCAGCGGTCACGTGGGACCGCTCATTAGAGAAATGAATATGCGGCTCCACCTCCCATAGGGGTGGAGCCACATATTCATTTCTCTAATCAGCGGTAACGGTGACCGCTGATAGAGGAAGAAGCTGTGGCACCGAAGACCAGCTGTCCGGGAGAAGGAGCCGGACGCCGGGACCAGGTAAGTATCGCATATTTACCTGTCCCCGTTCCAGCCGCCGGGCGCCGCTCCATCTTCCCGGCGTCTATCTGCACTGACTGTGCAGGTCAGAGGGCGCGATGACGCATATAGTGTGCGCGGCGCCCTCTGCCTGATCAGTCAGTGCGGAGAGACGCCGGGACCGGACGCTGAGGAGCTGCAAGCAAGAGGTGAGTATGGCATTTTTTTTTTATTGCAGCAGCAGCAGCAATGGCACAGATTTATGTGGAGCATCTATGGGGAAATAATGAACGGTGCAGAGCACTATATGGGGCACAGCTATGGGACAAAAATGAACGGTGCAGAGCACTATATGGCACAGCTATGGGGCAATAATGAACAGTGCAGAGCACTATATGGCACAGCTATGGGGCAATAATGAACGGTGCAGAGCACTATATGGCACAGCTATGGGGCAATAATGAACGGTGCAGAGCACTATATGGCACAGCTATGGGGCAATAATGAACAGTGCAGAGCACTATATGGCACAGCTATGGGGCAATAATGAACAGTGCAGAGCACTATATGACACAGCTATGGGGCAATAATGAACGGTGCAGAGCACTATATGGCACAGCTATGGGGCAATAATGAACGGTGCAGAGCACTATATGGCACAGCTATGGGGCAATAATGAACGGTGCAGAGCACTATATGGCACAGCTATGGGGCAATAATGAACAGTGCAGAGCACTATATGGCACAGCTATGGGGCAATAATGAACGGTGCAGAGCACTATATGGCACAGCTATGGGGCAATAATGAACGGTGCAGAGCACTATATGGCACAGCTATGGGGAAATAATGAACAGTGCAGAGCACTATATGGCACAGCTATGGGGCAATAATGAATGGTGCAGAGCACTATATGGCACAGCTATGGGGCAATAATGAACAGTGCAGAGCACTATATGGCACAGCTATGGGGCAATAATGAACGGTGCAGAGCACTATATGGCACAGCTATGGGGCAATAATGAACGGTGCACAGCACTATATGGCACAGCTATGGGGCAATAATGAACGGTGCAGAGCACTATATGGCACAGCTATGGGGCAATAATGAATGGTGCAGAGCACTATATGGCACAGCTAAGGGGCAATAATGAACGGTGCAGAGCACTATATGGCACAGCTATGGGGAAATAATGAACAGTGCAGAGCACTATATGGCACAGCTATGGTGCAATAATGAACAGTGCAGAGCATTATATGGCACAGCTATGGGACAAAAATGAACGGTGCAGAGCATTGTATATGGGGCACAGCTTTCTGTGGCACATCTATGGGGCAATAATGAACGGTGCAGAGCATTCTATATGGGGCACAGCTTTCTATGGCACATCTATGGGGCAATAATGAACGGTGCAGAGCATTCTATATGGGGCACAGCTTTCTATGGCACATCTATGGGGCAATAATGAACGGTGCAGAGCATTCTATATGGGGCACAGATTTCTATGGCACATCTATGGGGCAATAATGAACGGTGCAGAGCATTCAATATGGGGCACAGCTTTCTATGGCACATCTATGTGGCAATAATGAACGGTGCAGAGCATTATATATATAATTTTACTTTTATTGGTATCTATTTTTATTTTTGAAATTCACCGGTAGCTGCTGCATTTCCTACTCTAGGCTTATACTCGAGTCAATAAGTTTTCCCAGTTTATTGTGGCAAAATTAGGGGGGTCGGCTTATACTCGGGTCGGCTTATACTCGAGTATATACGGGTAGGCTAAAAGCAGTTCAAAATTGGTAACAGTACTAAACAGGCGGCGTAGCTTTGTTAAGTGGAGGACAATTGTAATGAGTGGCGCAGACACAGGTAGTAGGCCCAAAATACAAAAGTAGGCTAAATTCAGTTCAAAATTGGTAACAGGACTAAACAGGCGGCATAGCTTTGTTAAGTGGAGGACAATTGTAATGAGTGGCACAGACACAGGTAGTAGGCCCAAAATACAAAAGTAGGCTAAATTCAGTTCAAAATTGGTAACAGGACTAAACAGGCGGCATAACTTTGTTAAGTGGAGGACAATTGTAATGAGTGGCGCAGACACAGGTAGTAGGCCCAAAATACAAAAGTAGGCTAAATTCAGTTCAAAATTGGTAACAGGACTAAACAGGCGGAATAGCTTTGTTAAGTGGAGGACAATTGTAATGAGTGGCGCAGACACAGGTAGTAGGCCCAAAATAAAAAAGTAGGCTAAATTCAGTTCAAAATTGGTACCAGGACTAAACAGGCGGCATAGCTTTGTTAAGTGGAGGATAATAGTAATGAGTGACGCAGACACAGGTAGTAGGCCCAAATTAAAAAGTAGGCTAAATTCAGTTCAAAATTGGTAACAGGACTAAACAGGCGGCATAGCTTTGTTAAGTGGAGGACAATTGTAATGAGTAGCGCAGACACAGGTAGTAGGCCCAAAATAAAAAACGTAGGCTGAATTCTGTTCAAAATTGGTAACAGGACTAAACAGGCGGCATAGCTTTGTTAAGTGGAGGACAATTGTAATGAGTGGCGCAGACACAGGTAGTAGGCCCAAAATAAAAAAGTAGGCTAAATTCAGTTCAAAATTGGTAACAGGACTAAACAGGCGGCATAGCTTTGTTCTGTGGAGGACAATTGTAATGAGTGGCGTAGACACAGGTAGTAGGCCCAAAATACAAAAGTAGGCTAAATTCAGTTCAAAATTGGTAACAGGACTAAACAGGCGGCATAGCTTTGTTAAGTGGAGGACAATTGTAATGAGTGGCACAGACACAGGTAGTAGGCCCAAAATACAAAAGTAGGCTAAATTCAGTTCAAAATTGGTAACAGGACTAAACAGGCGGCATAACTTTGTTAAGTGGAGGACAATTGTAATGAGTGGCGCAGACACAGGTAGTAGGCCCAAAATACAAAAGTAGGCTAAATTCAGTTCAAAATTGGTAACAGGACTAAACAGGCGGAATAGCTTTGTTAAGTGGAGGACAATTGTAATGAGTGGCGCAGACACAGGTAGTAGGCCCAAAATAAAAAAGTAGGCTAAATTCAGTTCAAAATTGGTACCAGGACTAAACAGGCGGCATAGCTTTGTTAAGTGGAGGATAATAGTAATGAGTGACGCAGACACAGGTAGTAGGCCCAAATTAAAAAGTAGGCTAAATTCAGTTCAAAATTGGTAACAGGACTAAACAGGCGGCATAGCTTTGTTAAGTGGAGGACAATTGTAATGAGTAGCGCAGACACAGGTAGTAGGCCCAAAATAAAAAACGTAGGCTGAATTCTGTTCAAAATTGGTAACAGGACTAAACAGGCGGCATAGCTTTGTTAAGTGGAGGACAATTGTAATGAGTGGCGCAGACACAGGTAGTAGGCCCAAAATAAAAAAGTAGGCTAAATTCAGTTCAAAATTGGTAACAGGACTAAACAGGCGGCATAGCTCTGTTCTGTGGAGGACAATTGTAATGAGTGGCGTAGACACAGGTAGTAGGCCCAAAATACAAAAGTAGGCTAAATTCAGTTCAAAATTGGTAACAGGACTAAACAGGCGGCATAGCTTTGTTAAGTGGAGGACAATTGTAATGAGTGGCGCAGACACAGTTAGTAGGCCCAAAATAAAAAAGTAGGCTAAATGCAGTTCAAAAATGGTAACAGGACTAAATAGGCGGCATAGCTTTGTTCAGTGGAGGATAATTGTAATGAGTGGCGCAGACACAGTTAGTAGGCCCAAAATAAAAAAGTAGGCTAAATGCAGTTCAAAATTGGTAACAGGACTAAACAGGTGGCATAGCTTTGTTAAGTGGAGGACAATTGTAATGAGTGGCGCAGACACAGGTAGTAGGCCCAAAATACAAAAGTAGGCTAAAAGCAGTTCAAAATTGGTAACAAGACTAAATAGGCGACATAGCTTTGTTCTGTGGAGGACAATTGTAATGAGTGGCGCAGACACAGGTAGTAGGCCCAAAATACAAAAGTAGGCTAAAACCAGTTCAAAATTGGTAACAGGACTAAACAGGCGGCATAGCTAGGTACTGCGGTGGGCTCCTCTGCTGAGTAGCAGACAGTGGTAGTAGGCGCAAAGTGGTCTAAGTGGAGGCCAGGGCCCCTGTATATTTTAACTATCATCTATCATTTCAACAAATTTGTATTGGCAGTGCCAATGAAGGATTTAACAGCACAGACTACACAGTGGTGGAGCAGGGAGAGGTAAGTATTACAAGTGGTAGAGCACTGTTCGAGCTGGGGGGAACACTCTCTCGTGGGCGGCGGTACTGGCACAGGGACCCTCATATTACGACGGTGTGTCTGACGTTGGTTGTGCACCACCACCATCAGAGACACTTCATTGTACTATGCCAGTGCCGTCGCCCAAGAGTGGGCACACCCACCTGTCCAGGCAAACGGCACTCGCACGGGTGCTTGCGCCAGGTGGTGACCACGGCCCTCTGGGGGGAGTCAGCCCATTTAGGGAGGTATAAAAATGGCCTATGGTGGACATTCAGCAGCTGCAAATGGAGGAATTGGAGAAGTCAGTAAGAGGAGGCCAAAAGCAAGACATTTTTCAGGCAAGCTACGTGTCAACAGGAGGAGGTGTGGCAAAATAATTTGAAATCCATGATTGGTTCATCTTAATGAAGGTTAGATCATCAACATTCTGGGTAGCCAGACGTGTCCTTTTTTTGGTCAGTATTGAACCAGCAGCACTGAAGAATCTTTCTGATAGCACACTAGAAGCAGGGCAAGCGAGCTCCTGTAATGCATATTCTGCCAATTCAGGCCAGGTGTCTATTTTAGATGCCCAGTAATCAAAGGGGAATGACCTGTGAGGGAGAACATCGATAAGGGAGGAAAAGTAGTTCGTAACCATACTGGACAAATGCGGTCTCCTGTCACTTTGAATCGATGCAGCAGTACCTGTCGTGTCAGTGGTCATTGTGAAATCACTCCACAACAGGTCATAAAACCCCCTCTGTCCAACGCCACATCGGATTTGTGCACCTCTAACACCTCTGCCATGTTGCCCCCTACGGCTCGTGTGAGAACCATCACCGCCGCTGTGTGCTGGGAATGCCTGAACGAAACGGTCTACAAGAGTTGCTTGTACCAATATTTGCTCAAGGTTCTCATGTGGCATGATATTTTGTAATTTTCCTTTATATCGTGGATCCAGGAGGCAGGCCAACCAGTAATCGTCATCGGTCATCATTTTGATAATGCGGGGGTCCCTTTTTAGGATACGCGATGCATACTCAGCCATGTGGGCCAATGTTCCAGGTGTCAATTCACTGCTTGTGCTGAGTTGAGGAGCACTTTCTTGCAAATGAACATCACTTGTGTCCCGCAAAATCTCTGTACCTGACCTTGCAACGCCACCAGTTTCTATTGCCCCCTGAGAAGCATCCTCCTCCCACAAATATTCATCCCCTTCATCTTCCTCCTCCTCCTCTTCATCCGCCACCTCGTCCAGGAGAGTTCCCTGAGCAGACAATGGCTGACTGTCATCAAGGCTTCCCTCTTCCTCGGCTGCAGACGCCAGCTCCTTAATGTGCGTCAAACTTTGCATCAGCAGACGCATTAGTGGGATGCTCATGCTTATGATCGCGTCGTCTGCACTTACCAGCTGTGTGCATTCCTCAAAACACTGAAGGACTTGACAGAGGTCTTGGAGCTTCGACCACTGCACACCAGACAACTTCATGTCTGCCACCCAAATGCCTGCAAGTGTATGTGTATCCTCCCACAAATTAATCACAGCATGCCTCTGTTCGCACAGCCTCTGAACCCTGTGCAGTGTGGAGTTCCACCTTGTTGCAACGTCCATTATTAGGCGGTGCTGGGGAAGATTCAGCGATTGCTGATGGTTCAGCATACGGCTGGAGTGTATGGGCGACCGGCGGATGTGCGTGCAAAGTCTTCGCACCTTCAGGAGCAGGGCTGGTAACTCCGGATAATTTTTGAGGAAGCACTGCACCATCAGGTTCAAGGTGTGAGCCAGGCAAGGTATGTGTTTAAGTTCTGAAAGGGCTATGGCAGCCATAAAATTCCTTCCGTTATCACTGACTACCTTGCCTGCCTCAAGATGTACACTGCCCAGCCATGACAGAGTTTGTTGCTGCAAGTACTCGGCCAGTACATCCACGGTGTGTCTGTTGTCGCCCAAACACTTAATTTCTAACACAGCCTGCTGACACTTACAACTAGCTGTTCGATAATGGGACACCTCGTGTGCAACACTGGCAGCTGCAGATGGAGTGGTCGTGTGACTGCTCTCTGTGGACGAGCTTTCGCTTCTCGAGGACAAGGAGGAGGAGGAGGGGTGGCGAACGCCTTCAGCCAACTGTTTCCTAGACCGTGGGCTAGGCAAAACTGTCCCACTATGGCTGTCCCCTGTAGACCCTGCATCCACCACATTAACCCAGTGCACCGTGATGGACACGTAATGTCCCTGGCCATGCCTACTGGTCCATGCATCTGTTGTGAGGTGCACCTTTCTACTGACTGATTGCCTCAGTGCATGAACAATGCGGTCTTTGACATGCTGGTGGAGGGCTGGGATGGCTTTTCTCGCAAAGAAGTGTCGACTGGGTAGGTCATAGCATGGTACTGCGTAGGCCATCAGGGCTTTGAAAGCTTCGCTTTCAACCAACCGGTAGGGCATCATTTCTAACGAGATTAGTCTAGCAATGTGGGCGTTCAAACCCTGTGTACGCGGATGAGAGGATGAGTACTTTCTTTTCCAAACGAGAGTCTCTTGTAGGGTGAGCTGGACTGGAGAGGTGCATATGGTGGAACTAGCGGTGGTGTTGGTGGTGGACATGGTGGATTGAGAGAGGGTTGGTGATGGTATTCTCGATGTTGGCCTACATACAGTGTTTCCTACCAATAACCTTGTGATTCCCTGACTGCTTTGGCCTTGCGACGATACCTCCACATTTGCTGCTGGTGGTGTCCTAACCGGTGGACTTACAGTAAGGGAAGCAATGTAGAGTTGCTGACTACCTTCATTCTGAGCAGGTGCACCAACGGTACAGGACGTTCGGTAGTTAGTCCAGGCTTGCAAGTGCATGCTGGTTAAATGTCTAAGCATGCACGTTGTATTTAAATTTTGAAGATACTTCCCTCTGCTAAAGGTCTTTGAGCATTTCTTACAGATAACTTTTGACTGATCATGGAATACCTTTTGAGGCATTGCACGCTGTGCTACTTTCACCAGATGGCCACGCTGTCCTAAAACTGTTTTTGTTGTTGACAAACGTTTTTGGCCTGATACGGGCCTGTCAGATGACAGCTGTTGCGATGTAGATGGCTGCTGCAGATCATCCTGCAGGTGGAAAATAAAATGCTAGGTGAAATCCCAAGAAACAATGAAAACCCTATATTAAGGGTCACCAATCTAACCCAAGAAGAGGTGCGAAACCGGCTAAATAAGATTAAAATAGATAAATCTCCGGGTCCGGATGGCATACACCCACGAGTACTAAGAGAACTAAGTAATTTAATAGATAAACCATTATTTCTTATTTTTAGGGACTCTATAGCGACGAGGTCTGTTCCGCAGGACTGGCGCATAGCAAATGTAGTGCCAATATTCAAAAAGGGCTCTAAAAGTGAACCTGGAAATTATAGGCCAGTAAGTCTAACCTCTATTGTTGGTAAAATATTTGAAGGGTTTCTGAGGGATGTTATTCTGGATTATCTCAATGAGAATAACTGTTTAACTCCATATCAGCATGGTTTATGAGAAATCGCTCCTGTCAAACCAATCTAATCAGTTTTTATGAAGAGGTAAGCTATAGGCTGGACCATGGTGAGTCATTGGACGTGGTATATCTCGATTTTTCCAAAGCGTTTGATACTGTGCCGCACAAGAGGTTGGTACACAAAATGAGAATGCTTGGTCTGGGGGAACATGTGTGTAAATGGGTTAGTAACTGGCTTAGTGATAGAAAGCAGAGGGTGGTTATAAATGGTATAGTCTCTAACTGGGTCGCTGTGACCAGTGGGGTACCGCAGGGGTCGGTATTCATTAATGATCTGGTAGAAGGTTTACACAGTAAAATATCGATATTTGCAGATGATACAAAACTATGTAAATTAGTTAATACAAGAGAAGATAGTATTCTGCTACAGATGGATCTGGATAAGTTGGAAACTTGGGCTGAAAGGTGGCAGATGAGGTTTAACAATGATAAATGTAAGGTTATACACATGGGAAGAAGGAATCAATATCACCATTACACACTGAACGGGAAACCACTGGGTAAATCTGACAGGGAGAAGGACTTGGGGATCCTAGTTAATGATAAACTTACCTGGGGCAGCCAGTGCCAGGCAGCAGCTGCCAAGGCAAACAGGATCATGGGGTGCATTAAAAGAGGTCTGGATACACATGATGAGAGCATTATACTGCCTCTGTACAAATCCCTAGTTAGACCGCACATGGAGTACTGTGTCCAGTTTTGGGCACCAGTGCTCAGGAAGGATATAATGGAACTAGAGAGAGTACAAAGGAGGGCAACAAAATTAATAAAGGGGATGGGAGAACTACAATACCCAGATAGATTAGCGAAATTAGGATTATTTAGTCTAGAAAAAAGACGACTGAGTGGCGATCTAATAACCATGTATAAGTATATAAGGGGACAATACAAATATCTCGCTGAGGATCTGTTTATACCATGGAAGGTGATGGGCACTAGGGGGCATTCTTTGCGTCTGGAGGAGAGAAGGTTTTTCCACCAACATAGAAGAGGATTCTTTACTGTTAGGGCAGTGAGAATCTGGAATTGCTTGCCTGAGGAGGTGGTGATGGCAAACTCAGTCGAGGGGTTCAAGAGAGGCCTGGATGTCTTCCTGGAGCAGAACAATATTGTATCATACAATTATTAGGTTCTGTAGAAGGACGTAGATCTGGGGATTTATTATGATGGAATATAGGCTGAACTGGATGGACAAATGTCTTTTTTCGGCCTTACTAACTATGTTACTATGTTACTATGTTACTATCCTCCTCCGCTTCTGAGCTACTGGCAGCGGCACCCTCTTCCCCCAATGGCTGCCAATCTGGGTCAACAACTGGGTCATCTATCACCTCCTCTTCAATGTCATGAGCACCTTCCTCTGTGTCACCGTGTAAGGTGCTAAAGCGTGCGTGACGGGGCACCATAGTCTCATCAGGGTCAGATTCTGGCTCAGTACACTGCGAGGGCAATGTAGTGATCTGAGTCAATGGAACAGCATTATAATCTAGCTGTGGCTGTGCATCAGTGCCCTGCATGTTCGATTCATCTTGTAATGGGCAGTTAACAATTTCCCGTTCTAACCCAGGCACGGTATGTGTAAAGAGCTCTATGGAGTAACCTGTAGTGTCGCCTGACGCATCCTTCACTTTTGGTTTAGGTGAAGAACACAAGGAAACGTCTTGTTCCTGACCGGGAGCATCCACTGATGACTCGCTGCTTTTATATTTGGAACTTTCTGAAGAGGAGGTGAAAGAGCTAGAGGCTGAGTCAGCAAGGAAAGCCAAAACTTTTTCCTGCTGCTCTGGCTTTAAAAGCCATTTTCCTACTCCCAGATAAGGGAGCCTTCGAGGCCTTGTCCAGCCAGACGATGACGCTGGCTCAACACCTCCAGCCTTAGGTGCTATTGTGCTTTTGCCACTACCACCAGATGCACCACCACCACCATCAGTACCAGCTCGCAACCACCGCCCACTGCCTCTTCCACCTGACTTCCTCATTTTTTGGAAAATCTAATCAAAATAACAACCGTTTTATGATACTGTAAAACAAGGTAGAAGGTGTATATAAATGTGTTGAAATTTTAAATCTCCCTTTTTTTGGGGGGGGGAGACTGAACAAAAAATCAGGCCCTGTGCAAAAAAACAACACAATGTAAGTGGCTGAAAGTGGCTGGCTGATATACGACAAGCTAACAGGACAGAAGTATATCCACTTTGTGAGAATTTGAATCTCCCCTTTTTTTTTGGGAGACTGAACCACAACTTAGGCCCAGTGTATATAACAACACAACGTAACTGGCAGAAAGTGGCTGGCTGATATACCACAAACTAACAAGACTGAAATATATCCACTTTGTGATAATTTGAATCTCACTTTTTTTTTATTGGGGGGGGGAGGGGGAGACTAAACCAACCTCAGGCCCTGTGCATAAAAGAACACAATGTAAGTGGCAGAAAGTGGATGGCTGATATACCACAAACTAACAGGACTGAAATATATCCACTTTGTGCAGAGGCGTAGCTAAGGGTTCAGGCTAGGGGGGCGAAACACATCTGAGTGGGCCCCCTAACCTGAGTAACGTTTTTTTACAGAATTATGGTAGTTTTAAACACTGTTGTGGGCATCTCAGTGGAATACTGTGCATTCCACATGGGCCAGATAGATTATATTCTGCTACATCGCTACACATGAATAGATAATATATTATGCATAACATACATTAAATCATGGTTCTAAACCCCTAAATACAGAGCAGCCTCTTACTCTCATAGTGATTGCCTGTGAAGAAGACACTGAGCTTGAACTGCCGTGACCTCATCACTGGCATTTTCTCACGGTCGTGATGTCACAGCAGTTCAGCCCGGCTGCGAGTAAACTCAGTGACGTCACCGCTAGTCATTGAGGCTGCGAAGGCAGCATCTCAGTCGCCAGTGGTTTACAGCTGGGACAGTCGCATCTTAGTACCGTCCCGGTTGCAAACTGTATATTCCCATGATATGGATTACTGCTTAGAACACAACGATGGACAGGTATGGTATATTGTTGGTTTGTGATTTTACTTTTATTACAGGAGATCGAGGGCTTCACATGGATTAGCCGTAACAATAAAAATGGTAAACTGTGTTTTGTTTTATTTCAAATAAAATACTTTTTTCTGACTGTCTTTATTTTACATGTAGCTATAGGATTAGTAATGGAGAGGTGTCTTATAGACACTTCTCCATTACTAAGCTGTGGGCTTGATGTCACCTAACAAGCAGAGCAGGGGAGAATGATAAGAGCCACTTTCAGCCCCTGCTGCTGGGGAACAGCGCTTACTGTAGCACTGCTTCCCCGGTGGCTGTCCGTGTGGTACTGATGCGGCACACACGGATGGCACATGGTTGTTACATGTGTGCCGCACGTATTACACACATGGACATGGATATATCTGGTACCGTTTTTTCTGGTATCGGAAATAAATGGACGTGTGAAAATGTTATTGAGTGAGGCTGCACAGTTAGAACATGGCCAGGAGTATGCAAATCGCATACTTTTTGATATGGGCAATGGCGAATCCTTAGTATGCGAGATGTGACGTTTCACAATTTTGCAGCCACATAGGAGTATCTGCAAACTTGCAGCATTAGATCAGACAATCCCTTTAAGTAAAGTGCAGCTAGAGCCATGGTTATTGTATGGGGGCTTGTTGTATGGGGGCTTGTTATACCAAGGCTATGTTTCCATGGTCATGAAACCTTCCGGATTTGCTTCGGATTGGACGCTGCGTATAGCCGCAGCATCCAATCTGCAGCTTCCAGATGTTACAGCACAGTGGATGGGATTTTATGAAATCCCATCTACACTATGCATACAAACACCCAGGTGGCAGACCTGTGTAACCGGACATGCGGTGCATCTTTATAGACCGCAGCATGTCTATTTATCTTCCGGAGACGCTCCGTCTCCACAAGATGAATAACCCAGTCTATGAATACGATGCGGTCATTCCGCCTCTGTTCAATGAACACAGGCGGAATCACCATGCGTACAACAGGGGGCAGCGCTTTTGGCGGAGTGGTGTATTTGCTGCATCCAAAGCGCAGGAAATCCTGAACGTGGAGACATAGCCTAACAGGATGGAGCTTATTATAAGACCTAAGCTGTAAATATAATAAGCCCCTTATCTCCACCTAGACAACTATCTACTATATAATTGTCTACGGGTCACTTCCGTCTGTCTGTCCTTCTGTCACGGTTATTCATTCGCTGATGGGTCTTGCCAGCTGCCTGTCATAGCTGCCGCGACCAATCAGCGACGGGCACAGTCCGGAAGAAAATGGCCGCTCCTCACTCCCCGCAGTCAGTGTCCCCGGTGATCCGCTCCATACTCCCCGCAGTGTCCCCGGCGCTCCGCTCCATGCTTCCTGCAGTCACTGTCCCCAGCGCTCTAGTCCATACTCCCCGCAGTGTCCCCGGTGCTCCGCTCCATGCTTCCCGCAGTCACTGTCCCCGTTGCCCACTCCATACTCCCCTCCGGTCACTGCTAACACAGGGTTAATGCTGGCGGTAACGGACCGTGTTATGCCTCGGGTAACGCACTCCGTTACCGCCGCTATTAACCCTGTGTGTCCCCACCCTTTTACTATTGATGCTGCCTATGCGGCATCAATAGTAAAAAAAGTAATGTTAAAAAAAGAAAAAAGAAAAAAAAACCTGCTATACTCACCCTCCGTTGTCCGCTTGCGCCTGCCGCCATCTTCCTTTCCCAGCGATGCTTTGCGAAATTACCCAGAAGACCTAGTGGTCTCGCGAGACCGCTAAGTCATCTAGGTAATTTCGCAATGCATCCTGGGAACGGAAGATGGCGGCAGGCGCAAGCGGACAACGGAGGGTGAGTATAGCAGGTTTTTTTTTCTTTTTTCTTTTTTTAACATTACTTACATTACACAGCGCCGATGGATCCCAGGAGGCGGAGAGACGGGACACTGAGGAGCAGTGACCAGAATGGTATGTTAAACTACAAGGGGCCCTCGGATCGTTAGGTAAGTATATGTTTATTTTTTATTTTTTAACCTGTGACATACGTGGCTGGGTAATATACTACGTGGCTAGGCAATATACTACGTGACTGGGCAATATACTACGTGGCTGGGCAATATACTACGTGGCTGGGCAATATACTACGTGGCTCTGTGCTGTATACTACGTTGCTGTGCAATATACTATGTGACTGGGCAATATACTACGTGGCTCTGTGCTGTATACTACGTCGCTGTGCAATATACTATGTGACTGGACAATATACTACGTGGCTGGGCAATATACTACGTCACTGTGCAATATACTACGTGACTGGGGGCCCTCGGATCGTTAGGTGAGTATATGTATATTTTTTATTTTTTAACCTGTGACATACGTGGCTGGGCAATATACTACGTGGCTGGGCAATATACTACGTGGCTCTGTGCTGTATACTACGTTGCTGGGCAATATACTATGTGACTGGGCAATATATTACGTGGCTCTGTGCTGTATACTACGTCGCTGTGCAATATACTATGTGACTGGGCAATATACTACGTGGCTGGGCAATATACTACGTCGCTGTGCAATATACTACGGGGCTCCGTGCTGTATATTACGTTACTGGGCAATATACTACATGGCTGTGCAATATACTACGTCACTGGGCAATATACTACATGGCTGTGCAATATACTACGTAACTGGGCAATATACTACATGGCTGTGCAATATACTACGTAACTGGGCAATATACTACATGGCTGTGCAATATACTACGTCACTGGGCAATATACTACGTGGCTCTGTGCTGTATACTATGTTGCTGTGCAATATGCTACGTGGCTGTGCAATATACTACATGGCTGTGCAATATACTACGTGGCTGGGCACTATACTACTTGGCTGGGCACTATACTACGTGGCTGGGCAATATACTACGTCGCTGGGCAATATACTACGTCGCTGGGCAATATACTACGTGGCTGGGCAATATACTACGTGGCTGGGCAATATACTACGTCACTGGGCAATATACTACATGGCTGTGCAATATACTACGTAACTGGGCAATATACTACATGGCTGTGCAATATACTACGTAACTGGGCAATATACTACATGGCTGTGCAATCTACTATGTCACTGGGCAATATACTACGTGGCTCTGTGCTGTATACTATGTCGCTGTGCAATATGCTACGTGGCTGTGCAATATACTATGTGGCTGTGCAATATACTACGTGGCTGGGCACTATACTATGTGGCTGGGCACTATACTACATGGCTGGGCACTATACTACGTGGCTGGGCACTATACTACGTGGCTGGGCACTATACTACGTGGCTGGGCAATATACTACGTGGCTGGGCAATATACTACGTGGCTGGGCAATATACTACGTGACTGGGCAATATACTACGTGGCTGGGCAATATACTACGTGGCTGGGCAATATGGTACGTGGCTGGGCAATATGGTACGTGGCTGGGCAATATACTACGTGACTGGGCAATATACTATGTGACTGGGCAATATACTACGTGGCTGGGCAATATACTATGTGACTGGGCAATATACTACGTGGCTGGGCAATATACTACGTGACTGCGCAATATACTACGTGGCTGGGCAATATACTACGTGGCTGGGCAATATACTACGTGGACATACATATTCTAGAATACGAATACCCGATGCGTTTTAGAATCGGGCCACCATCTAGTTAGATAGCAGGCCCCCTACAGCGACACCCATCCCATTCCGCACCCTAACTCGGCTCCCACTCTCACCCTCATTCACCCCACTCCCACAGTAACATACTAATATCATGTGCAGTGTCTTGTGCTTTATTTAAAAGAACGAACATTCCACTTCCACAGCGGCCCTTACATTTATGAAAATGTCCGTCCTGAGTGACTCCTGTCCGTCAGTGTGACTTTGTCCAGGGAGCAGGTGGCAGGCCAGGCAGTGGCACTATCTTGGGCTCTGTCCTGGCACAATAAGAGATGCTGCTGCTGACTAGGACCTGAGAAGAGTGTGGACCAATAGGAGCAGACCTGGGGCGGAGCTATCTGCAGCACTGCCAGCCTGTCAAGATACTATCAGGTTAGCAGCGCTCCAGCTCCAGCCCTCACCGTGCGCTCGCAGTGAGACTCTGCTATTGGCTGCAGCCTGCTCTGCAGCGTGCAGAGTCTCCATCTGTGTGGAGACCAGGCAGCAGCGCGTCCCCATGTCTGGACTGTCAGAGAGCCGCGGCCGCTTATTGCTTAACACTGAAGCGGCCGCGGCTCTGGATGGGTCATGGGTGGGTGGATGGGCCCCTCCTCCTCCTCCATCATGTGACAAGTTCAGGCCTGGGGCGACGCTGCAGCTTGCGCTCCTGTGTGTCTGGACTCTGGTGTCACTGTCTGAAACATCAGAGAGCCGTGGCCGGCTGCCACTTATTACTGACTAAAGCGGCCGCGGCTCTGAGTGGGCCCCTCCATGTGACTGGGCCCGGGGCGATGGCCCCCTCTGCCCCCCCAGTAGCTACGCTACTGACTTTGTGATAACTTGAATCTCACTTATTTTTTTGGGAGACTAAACCAAACCTCAGGCCCTGTGCATAAAACAACACAATGTAAGTGGCAGAAAGTGGCTGGCTGATATACCACAAACTAACAGGACTGAAATATATCCACTTTGTGATAATTTGAATCTCACTTTTTTTGGGGGGGAGACTAAACTAAACCTCAGGCCCTGTGCATAAAACAACACAATGTAAGTGGCAGAAAGTGGCTGGCTGATATACCGCAAACTAACAGGACTGAAATATATCCACTTTGTGATAATTTGAATCTCACTTTTTGGGGGGGGATACTAAACCAAACCTCAGACCCTGTGCATAAAACAACACAATGTAAGTGGAAGAAAGTGGCTGGAAGATATATGAAAAAATACAAGGACTGTAGTACAATTTCAATCTCCCTACAATGATCTCAGGACAAGTATGGCAGCAATAAAAAGGACTGCTGCACACAAAAGTGTGGACAAATAAACAAGATAACTGTGCAGAAAGGAGCAACAGGATTTTTGCTTTTAAAAAAGCAGTTGGTTTGCACAGCGGCGTGCAAACAGCAATTTTTACAGTCCCTGTAGTACTTTGCCAGGGACTTTGTCACAAGACCTTGAAACTATTATCACAAGAATCATAAGCAAGCAAGCATATTTATCCATCATAGACTAACACTTATTATATTTGCAAAAGACAAAAGCATTCAATAAGATTAAATACCTTCTTTTTCCTTTAATGTATAGAAAACATCACCATATTATCTAATTACCGTATTTTTCGCTTTGTAAGACGCTCCGGATTATAAGACGCACCCCAAATTTTGAGGAGAAAAATAGGAAATAAATTGGTGGTGCTTCTTATAATTCATGCGTCTTATTGCTTACCGGGGGTGGTAGCTGCGGTGAAGCGGGGTCCCAGGGTTGCTGCTGGAGGAGGCAGGAGTGGAGCGTTGCTGCAGGCTAGGATGACGGGGTGCACAGGTGTCCTGTGCTGCAGGGGGGCTCCTGTGCTGCAGGGGGACTCCTGTGCTGCAGGGGTATCACCGGTGCTGCAAGGGTCTCTCCGGTGCTGCAAGGGTGTCTCCGGTGCTGCGTGGGTGTCTCCGCTGCTGCGGGGGGCTCTGCCGACATTTTGTGAAAGGCCAGAGCCCCCCGGCAGTTTGTCCATGCTTTCCGTTCTGGTGCTGTGAACTTCGGGAAAATGGCCGCCAGGAGGCAGCGCATGCGCAGATGGAGATCTTGGGATCTCATCTCCTGAGATCCTAGTGGCCATTTTCCCAGAGTCCGTCGCACAGGAAAGCATGGACGAACTGCTGGGGGGCTAAGGCCTTTCACAAAATGTTGGCAGAGCCCCCCGAAGCATCGGAGACTCCAGCATCACCCTGGGCAGTATCGGACAACCTGGGCAGCAGCAACGGCGGTGGACACCTCCTCATCCCAGCCTGCAACGGTAACAGTAAGCGGTATATCCGCTTTGTAAGACGCAGCTCCATTTCCCCCCAAATTTGGGGGAAATAAAGTGCGTCTTACAAATAGAAAAATACGGTAACACATTGTTTCCTTCCCATCAAACTAGTCATAGTGCAGCACCTTACTATTGGCTGAACAATAAGAAATCATTTCCTACCCACATACACCGTGATCCATTTCCTTTCGCATACTCTGAGTTTCTTTAGGCTTGTTCACTCTGTTTTGTCAGCTCAGGGTATAGCACAAAATACTTGGTCACAGACATACCAGAGCTGAAATTTTTTAGGACAGAATGAGGACACACCTGACAAGAAAGAATTTGCCTCCACCAAAATGGCTCCAGCGCTACTGTGCAAGCACACCCAGCGCCATCTTGGTGGAGACAAAAAAAAATGTTCCCTCTAGCAAAATGGCGCCAGCACAGTAGCATTTATCGCTTTTTGAACTATTCTATTGCACAGGCACAGCCGGCGCCATTTTGAGAGAGAATTTTTTTTCTGTAAAAAATTATATCACTAAATAAAATGAATATATGGATATTATACATCTGATCATGCTACAGCGCAAGCACTGCTGACTGCATGATTAATGTTTGTTTTGTTTTTCAAAACAATAAGATGTAAAGTATGTAAAATAAGTGGCAGGTCACTGACCTGTCATAAGATCGTACAAAAGAATATGTAGGCAGAGCATCACATAAACTTCCCCACAGGCTGCCCCTGAGCACGAGAATCTCATTAACTGAAAACTATGAATAAATGATTAAACAACAATCACAAGTCGTATTTCATTCACCCAGGTATCATTTTAATCAATATAACAGCATCAACCTGACATTGTCTGTAGGTTACTGTACACAATCCTGCTGACAGGTTCCCTTTAAACATTTAAAAATAATATTAGCCTAAAAATCCAACCCCCAATTCTATATTGAGATAGATTGCTCACTCAATCACACATCCAAACACTATTTAAGCATACAAAACAATAAATATACAAAACAATCACACTGGCGCTCAACACTGATGCCTACCGTATGTGTGGGAGACACTGGTAAAAATCCCCTAGCTGCTGGTATTCTCAGAATATGTGCCAATTCTGTGAGAACGAAATAAATATACAACAAGCTGGAACTGCGCTTAGGTGATGCAGGTAACTTACCCCTACTCGCAGGGGTGCAGTAAACCTGAGTACAGCAATGAATACAAACACTAAAATGATCCACTGCGAATAGTGTGCTTGGTGCGCCACAGAACAACAAAACTGCCCATCTGACGGTAGCGCTATAAATGCGCACTGAATATGCAACAATCCTCGCTCCTCCAATACAAATCATATCAGCAGGCACGGCGGCCGTGCAGGCAGTAATAACAATAAAATGTGGCCCTTACCGTATGCTGAGTAAACTGGAACGCCCGGCTGGTCCTAGTGGATATAGGGAGGATGTGCGGTACTCCTACATATGACCGAGGCGGATTCGGAAGCGGAGCGAGTGTGAAGGTGGTGCCCGGAGGGTAGGCACACTGGTGTGTGCTCAGACGGGACCGGGACAAAGTGTCGCTAGTAAGTGCAGAGCCAGGGAACGTCCCGGCCAGAGGCGTCCCTGGTTGCACTTGGAAACCAAGATGGCTGCCGCTGACTAGCAGCGTGTGACGTCACAGGCCAAGGGAGCCTCGCTGGGACCAAAAAGGCTAACCGAGCCTGTCCCTGAACTCCCCTAATGCCCTAAGCGGATCCTTTCCCTCACCCTTCCCTCGCGTTTTTTATGCATTTTTTCATGCATTTTTGTACATCTATAGAACTAAATAAAGAAATATTATTAAAAAAAAAGAATTGTAATATAATTTCCTTGTTCATCCTTTTCAGCCAGATACCCTCATTAACATTAAATAAAGACACATACACACCAGCCTATGTAGGACCATTAACATAATTAACCTTCATATGCTGTAACAAAAAAGCAACTGTCAGAAATCTGTGTGAAATGCAATATGTTTATTTTTCATGGAAATTAAAAAAAAACAATTGCGTGGCCTCCTGCATAATTTTCATAACCAGCAGAGGGAAAGCCGATGGCTTGGGACTGATGTTAATATTCTGGGAAGGTGAAAATTGCCAGGCTATTAATATCATCTGACAGCTGTTTGATTAGCCTTTACTGGCTAGTTTACAGGGGAACCTCAGAAAAAAATTGACATGGGGTCCCCCTATAAAATCAAACCAGCAAAGGTTAGGTAGACAGCTGTGGGCTGATATTAATAGCCTGGGAAGGGGCCATGGATATTGGCATCCCCCAGGCTAAAAACATCAGCTCTCAGCCACCTCAGAAATGGCAAATCTTATAAATGCACCAATTCTGGCACTTAGCCTCACTTTTCCCACTTGCCCTGTAGCGGTGGCAAGTGGGGTTCATATTTGTGGGGTTGATGTCACCTTTATTTTGTCAGGTGACATCAAGCACACAGGTTAGTAATGGAAAGGCATCTATAAGATATCTATCCATTTCTAATCCTATAGTGTTATGATCCGGTGACCTTGGAGCTGCATGAGAACTTTCACTGGAGAAATGTGGCCACTATACTGACCGCAATCCTGAACTTAACACCGCAACTAGAAGTAGCCGTGGAGTATACCTAACACACCTAGACACCTCGTCACACCCGGAGGACTAAATACCCCTAAAAATGGAAATAGGAATACTATCTTGCCTCAGAGAAAATCCCCAAAGGATAGACAGCCCCCCACAAATATTGGCGGTGAGTCGGAGAGGAAAAAACATACACAGGCAGAAAAACAGGATTTAGCACAGGAGGCCACTCTAGCTAGATAGGACAGGATAGGACAGAGTTCTGTGCGGTCAGTATTAAAACCCTTCAAAAACATCCACAGCAGAATATACAAAAACTTCCTACATCTAACTAAAAGATGTAGGAGCGTAAATCTGCAACTCTGCAACTCCAGTGAATCCTACAATCAGAGCAGGAATAAAACTGAAACAAGCACACAGCAGTGTGCCACAGATACAAAAACCAAACACTTATCTTTGCTGAATTTGGCAGCAAGCAGGAGAAGCCAGAAAGTGATCCAACACTTCACAAGGAACATTGACAACTGGAAAGGGCTAAAGGATCCTGCACACCTAAATATCCCAGTCAGAATTGTAATCATCCGATACACCTGGCCAGGACTGCGACTCAGAGACAACTGCATTCCCACCTACAACCACTGGAGGGAACCCAAGAGCAGAATTCACAACAGTACCCCCCCTTGAGGAGGGGTCACCAAACCCTCACCAGGGCCCCCAGGACGATCAGGACGAGCCAGATGAAAGGCACGGACCAAATCAGCAGCATGGACATCAGAGGCAAAAACCCAAGAATTATCCTCCTGGCCATAACCCTTCTATTTTACCAGGTACTGAAGCTTCCGCCTCGAAAAACGGGAATCCAAAATCTTCTCAACAACATATTCCAACTCCCCATCAACCAACACAGGGGCCGGAGGATCAACAGAGGCAACAACGGGCTCCACATATTTCCGCAACAAAGATCTATGGAATACATTATGGATAGCAAAAGAGGCCGGAAGCGCCAGTCGAAAAGACACCGGATTAATAATCTCAGAAATCCTATAAGGACCAATAAACCGAGGCTTAAACTTAGGAGAAGAAACCTTCATAGAAACATGACGGGAAGACAACCAGACCAGATCCCCAACCCGAAGCAACCGACGATTAGCAAAATGTTGAGCCTCCTCTTGAGACAACACCAACTTGTCCACCACATGAGCCCAAATCTGCTGCAACCTGTCCACCACAGAATCCACATCAGGACATCCTGATCAGCAGACACAAAGCATCTCAAATAAGTCTCCAAGGTCTGATTAGTTCGCTCAGTCAGGCCATTTGTCTGAGGATGAAATGCAGAAGAAAAAGACAAATCAATGCCCAGCCTAGCACAAAAGGCCCGCCAAAACCTAGAAACAAACTGGGAACCTCTGTCGGACACAATATTCTCCGGAATACCATGCAAACGAACCACATGCTGAAAGAACAACGGAACCAAATCTGAAGAGGAAGGCAATTTAGGCAAGGGCATCAAATGAACCATCTTAGAGAATCGGTCACAAACAACCCAGATAACAGACATCTTCTGGGAGATCGGAAGATCAGAATCAATGTCACCATTACACACTGAATGGGAAACCACTGGGTAAATCTGACAGGGAGAAGGACTTGGGGATCCTAGTTAATGATAAACTTACCTGGAGCAGCCAGTGCCAGGCAGCAGCTGCCAAGGCAAACAGGATCATGGGGTGCATTAAAAGAGGTCTGGATACACATGATGAGAGCATTATACTGCCTCTGTACAAATCCCTAGTTAGACCGCACATGGAGTACTGTGTCCAGTTTTGGGCACCGGTGCTCAGGAAGGATATAATGGAACTAGAGAGAGTATAAAGGAGGGCAACAAAATTAATAAAGGGGATGGGAGAACTACAATACCCAGATAGATTAGCGAAATTAGGATTATTTAGTCTAGAAAAAAGACGACTGAGGGGCGATCTAATAACCATGTATAAGTATATAAGGGGACAATGCAAATATCTCGCTGAGGATCTGTTTATACCAAGGAAGGTGACGGGCACAAGGGGGCATTCTTTGCGTCTGGAGGAGAGAAGGTTTTTCCACCAACATAGAAGAGGATTCTTTACTGTTAGGGCAGTGAGAATCTGGAATTGCTTGCCTGAGGAGGTGGTGATGGCGAACTCAGTCGAGGGGTTCAAGAGAGGCCTGGATGTCTTCCTGGAGCAGAACAATATTGTATCATACAATTAGGTTCTGTAGAAGGACGTAGATCTGGGGATTTATTATGATGGAATATAGGCTGAACTGGATGGACAAATGTCTTTTTTCGGCCTTACTAACTATGTTACTATGTAAATTAAATCCATAGAAATATGCGTCCAGGGCCTCTCAGGGACTGGCAATGGCAAAAGCAACCCACTAGCACGGGAACAACAAGGCTTGCCCCGCGCACAAGTTCCACAGGACTGCACAAAAGAACGCACATCACGTGACAATGAAGGCCACCAAAAGGACCTACCAACCAAATCTCTGGTACCAAAAATGCCAGGATGACCGGCCAACACGGAACAGTGAACCTCAGAAATCACTCTACTAGTCCATCTGGCAGGAACAAACAATTTCCCCACAGGACAGCAGTCAGGTTTGTCGGCCTGAAATTCCTGAAGAACCCGTCGTAAATCAGGGGAAATGGCAGAAAGGACCACCCCCTCTTTCAGAATACCGACCGGCTCTAAGACCTCAGGAGAATCAGGCAAAAAACTCCCAGAGAGGGCATCGGCCTTAATATTCTTAGAACCCGGAAGGTACGAGACCACAAAATCAACAAGGGAAAAAAACAAGGACCATCGAGCCTGTCTAGGATTCAGCCGTTTAGCAGACTCGAGGTAAATCAAATTCTTATGATCGGTCAAGACCACAATACAGTGCTTAGCTCCCTCAAGCCAATGTCGCCACTCCTCAAACGCCCACTTCATAGCCAACAACTCCCGATTGCCGACATCATAATTGCATTCAGCAGGCGAAAACTTACCGGAAAAGAAGGCACACGGTTTCATTAAGGAACCAACAGGATCCCTCTGAGACAAAACGGCCCCTGCCCCAATCTCAGAAGCGTCAACCTCAACCTGAAATGGAAGAGAAACATCCAGTTGGCGCAACACTGGAGCAGAAGTAAATCGACGTTTAAGCTCCTGAAAGGCAGAGACAGCCGGATAGGACCAATTCGCCACATCAGCGCCTTTCTTCGTCAAATCGGTCAAGGGTTTAACCACGCTGGAAAAATTAGCAATGAACCTTCGATAAAAATTTGCAAAACCCCAAAATTTCTGAAGGCTCTTCACGGATGTGGGCTGAATCCAATCATGAATGGCCTGAACCTTAACCAGATCCATCTCTATAGACGAAGGAGAAAAAATGAAGCCCAAAAAAGAGACTTTCTGCACCCCAAAGAGACACTTAGACCCTTTCACAAACAGGGCATTGTCACGAAGGATCTGAAATACCATCCTGACCTGTTGCACATGAGACTCCCAATCATCGGAAAAAAATCGAAATATCGTCCAAATATACAATCAAGAACTTATAAAGATAAGTCCGGAAGATATCATGCATGAAGGACTGAAAAACAGATGGAGCATTAGAGAGTCCGAATGGCATCACAAGGTATTCAAAATGGCTTTCGGGTGTGTTAAACGCAGTTTTCCATTCATCACCCTGCTTAATACGAACAAGATTATATGCCCCTCGAAGGTCAATCTTGGTAAACCAACTAGCTCCCTTAATCCTAGCAAACAAATCGGAAAGCAAAGGTAAAGGGTATTGAAACTTGACCGTGATTTTATTCAAGAGGCGATAATCTATACAGGGTCTCAAGGAACCATCTTTTTTAGCAACAAAAAAGAACCCCACTCCCAACGGTGAAAAAGATGGTCGAATATGCCCTTTCTCCAAAGACTCCTTAATATAGCTCCGCATGGCGGTATGTTCAGGCACAGATAGGTTGAAAAGTCGACCCTTAGGAAACTTACAGCCTGGAATCAAGTCAATAGCACAATCGCAGTCCCTGTGCGGTGGAAGGAAACTGAACTTGGGCTCATCGAATACATCCTGAAAATCAGACAAAAACTCTGGAATTTCAGAAGGTGAAGAAGAGGAGATTGACATCAAAGGAATATCATTATGAACCCCCTGACAACCCCAACTAGTAACAGACATGGACTTCCAGTCCAACACAGGATTATGTACCTGCAACCATGGAAAACCCAGCACGACAACATCATGCAAGTTATGCAACACCAGAAATCGACAATCTTCCTGATGGGCTGGCGCCATGCGCATGGTCACCTGTGTCCAAAACTGGGGCTTATTTTTAGCCAAGGGTGTAGCATCAATGCCCCATAAAGGAATAGGGTTCTGCAAAGGCTGCAAGGGAAAACCACAACGCTTGGCAAACTCAAAATCCATTAAATTCAAGGTGGCGCCTGAATCCACAAACGCCATAACAGAAAATGAGGACAATGAGCAGATCAAGGACACAGATAACAAAAATTTAGGTTGTACAGTACTGATGGTAATTGAACTGGCGATCTTCTTTGTCCGCTTAGGGCAGACAGAAATGACATGAGAAGCGTCGCCACAATAATAACACAACCTATTTTGATGTCTGAAACCTTGTCGTTCCGTTCTAGACAGAATTCTATCACATTGCATAGGCTCAGAAATTTGCTCTGAGGATAACGCCACAGCGCGCACAGTTCTGCGCTCCTGCAGGCGTCAGTCAATCTGAATGGCCAGAGACATAGAATCGCTCAGACCAGAAGGCGTGGGAAACCCCACCATAACATCTTTAATGGATTCAGAAAGCCCCCTTCTGAAAATTGCCGCCAAAGCATCATTATTCCATTTAGTCAACACAGACCATTTTCTGAATTTCTGACAATACAATTCTGCCGCCTCTTGACCCTGAGACAGGGCCAACAAGGTCTTCTCAGCTTGATCCACAGAATTAGGTTCATCATATAATAGTCCTAAAGCCTGAAAAAAGGAGTCAATATTAAGCAAAGCCGGATTCCCAGATTCCAGGGAAAACGCCCAATCCTGCGGATCGAGGTCTCAGGGCAAAAAACAGTTTACAGTTGTTTTTGAAACTCAAAAATTTAGACCTGTCACCAGAAAACAAATCAGGAGTAGGAATCTTCGGTTCTAAAGCAGGAGTCTGAACAATATAATCAGAAATACCTTGCACCCTAGCAGCAAGCTGGTCTATACGAGAATCTAATTCCTGAACATTCATGCTTGCACCAGGCTCCTCAGCCACCCAGATATTAAGAGGGAAGAGAACACAAAACAGACTGGAGAAAAAAAAATGGCTCAAGAGCTTCCTTCCCTTCTTCTGAGATGCATTTAACTCATTGTGGGCCAGTTGTACTGTTATGATCCGGTGACCTTGGAGCTGCATGAGAACTTTCACTGGAGAAGGTGGCCACTATACTGACCGCAATCCTGAACTTAATACCGCAACTAGAAGTAGCCGTGGAGTATACCTAACACACCTAGACACCTCGTCACAGCCGGAGGACTAAATACCCCTAAAGATGGAAATAGGAATACTATCTTGCCTCAGAGAAAATCCCCAAAGGATAGACAGCCCCCCACAAATATTGGCGGTGAGTCGGAGAGGAAAAAACATACACAGGCAGAAAAACAGGATTTAGCACAGGAGGCCACTCTAGCTAGATAGAACAGGATAAGACAGAGTTCTGTGCGGTCAGTATTAAAACCCTTCAAAAACATCCACAGCAGAATATACAAAAACTTCCTACATCTAACTAAAAGATGTAGGAGCGTAAATCTGCAACTCCAGTGAATCCTACAATCAGAGCATGAATAAAACTGAAACAAGCACACAGCAGTGTGCCACAGATACAAAAACCAAACACTTATCTTTGCTGAATTTGGCAGCAAGCAGGAGAAGCCAGAAAGTGATCCAATACTTCACAAGGAACATTGACAACTGGCAAGGACTAAAGGATCCTGCACACCTAAATATCCCAGTCAGAATTGTAATCATCCGATACACCTGGCCAGGACTGCGACTCAGAGACAACTGCATTCCCATCTACAACCACTGGAGGGAACCCAAGAGCAGAATTCACAACATATAGTTACATGGTAAATAAAGACATGGCCAGAATAAAGTCCTTTATTTGAAATAATCATAGACTCCTCTAGTGAATCTAAATTTACCATACTTATTGAACGCCTAATCCCTGACTCCCTCGTCTCATGCAAACAATCAAAAAATAATAAACCAACATATAATGCCATCTGTCCGGCGTAGTCCATTTAATACCACAGTGATCTCACGTGTAGAACAGTCACATCGGGAGATGTGACCACTCTACCCGGCGATACACTGACAGGAGGTAATCGCTCCCGCAGTATATCACTGAGTGGCCGTGAGAGTTCACCGGAGTTCATCAGTTGATCAGCTCTGGTGCTTGCACTTACGGCACTATCGCTGTGTGAGAACTTTCTCACGCAGCGGTGGAGGGTTAAAAATATTGTCATAACTAACACACAGCTGTACAGTCAGGGGCGTAACTATAGCGGTCGCAGAGGTCGCAGTTGCGACGGGGCCCGGACTTCCTAAGGGCCCGCCCGTCCATCCATGGACAATAGCGAAGGAGAATGAATGACTCACAGACCCAACCATTTGTGAGTGACCCGCAGCAGGGAGCCGTCACCGCAGGTCCTCCAATTACATGGGGGAAGATGGAGTCAATGCAATCACATGTTACAACCATGTGACCTGGAGAGGCGTGTCCACACAGGTCCTTCAGTGAGTCGCACCAAAGGAAAGGAGTCAGGACTGGTGGCACTGCTTGAGTGAGTGACCGAGTGCCGCAGCTTGCACTTTTTAAACCTAAAAAGCTGCTGTTGCTGCGTCCTCCTCCTCCTGCTGCCGAAGGGTCCCTCAAGCCGATCTTTATTTGTCCTCCTCCTGCTGGTTTTTGCAGGCGCACCGCAGACATTGTGAGTAGTGGCGGGAAGCATCTGCATCGCTTAGCCTTTCAGACATTCCCTACTCTGCTGCCCTTATGAACTATATGCCTCTGTCAAATCACCTTTTTCAGCACAAATTAGTTCTATATTGATTGACCCTTTATCTTATCTACTATATAATTGTCTAAGGGTCACTTCTGTCTTTCTGTCTTTCCTTCTGTCTGTCACGGATATTCATTTGTCGCGGCCGCTGTTTGTCAAGGAAATCCAAGTCGCTGATTGGTCGCGGCAAAACAGCCACGACCAGTCAGCGACGGGCACAGTCCGCAAGAAAATGGCTGCTCCTTACTCCCTGCAGTCAGCGCCCGCATACTCCCCTTCAGCCACCGCTAACACAGGGTTAATGCCGGCGGTAACAGACCACATTATGCCGCGGGTAACGTACTCAGTTACCGCCGCTATTAACCCTGTGTCTCCCCAACTTTTTACTATTGACGCTGCCTATGTGGCATCAATAGTAAAAAATTTAATGTTAAAAATAATAAAAAAACAAAAAACCTGCTATACTCACCCTCCGTTGTCCTCAGAGCCGCTTGCGCCGGCCGCCATCTTCCGTTCCCAGGATGCATTGCGAAATTACCCAAATGACTTAGCGGTCTCGCAAGGCCGCTAAGTCTTCTGGGTAATTTCGCAATGCATCGCCGGGAATGGAAGATGGCGGCCGGCGCAAGTGGCTCTGCGGACAACGGAGGGTGAGTATAGCAGGTTTTTTGTTTTTTTATTATTTTTAACAAGGGGCTACAAGGGGCCCTCGGATCTGAAGGTGAGTATATTTATTTTTTAACCTGTGACATATGTGACTGGGCAATATACTACGTGGCTGGGCAATATACTATGTGGCTCTGTGCTGTATACTACATCGCTGTGCAATATACTATGTAACTAGGCAATATACTATGTCGCTGGGCAATATAATATGTGGCTTGGCAATATACTATGTGGCTGGGCAATATACTATGTGGCTCTGTGCTGTATACTACATCGCTGTGCAATATACTATGTAACTAGGCAATATACTATGTCGCTGGGCAATATAATATGTGGCTTGGCAATATACTATGTGGCTGGGCAATATACTACGTGACTGTGCAATATACTACGTGACTGGGCAATATACTATGTGGCTGGGCAATATACTACGTGACTGGGCAATATACTACGTAGCTGGGCAATATACTACGTGACTGAGCAATATACTACGTGTCTGGGCAATATACTACGTGACTGGGCAATATACTACGTAGCTGGGCAATATACTATGTGACTGGGCAATATACTACGTGACTGGGCAATATACTAGGTGGCTGGGCAATATACTACGTGACTGGGCAATATACTACGTAGCTGGGCAATATACTACGTGGCTGGGCAATATACTACGTGGCTGGGCAATATACTACGTGACTGGGCAATATACTACGTAGCTGGGCAATATACTACGTGGCTGGGCAATATACTACGTGACTGGGCAATATACTACGTGGCTGGGCAATATACTACGTGGCTGGGCAATATACTATGTGACTGGGCAATATACTACGTGACTGGGCAATATACTACGTAGCTGGGCAATATACTACGTGGCTGGGCAATATACTACGTAGCTGGGCAATATACTACGTGACTGGGCAATATACTACGTGACTGGGCAATATACTACGTCACTGGGCAATATACTACGTGGCTGGGCAATATACTATGTGGCTGGGCAATATACTACGTCACTGGGCAATATACTAGGTGGCTGGGCAATATACTATGTGGCTCTGTGCTGTATACTACGTTGAATGTGTTTACGTTATGGTTAAGAAATAGGACCAGTTGTTATCTTAAGAGATTTCTGTGTAAGTAAAAAAATATATAATTCAAACTTTGTTTAATGTTCTGAATTTAATAATGTACTTAACTAGTGAAATATGCTGACATAATGATACTTCTATTTGTAGGTGACTTACCAAGACATCTAATCCAGGTGGATTTCTACTCTCGTAAGTAACCTTTGTTTCTGTATAATTTGAATATTTTTTTCTTTAAATACTGTATTTGTTAACTATGCCTATACGTATTAAATATTGCAACAAAACTATAGTGTGCAAAATGAATAGAAAACATGAATTTGGGTGGAAAATATTTTGGCATGGGGGGGCCCCATTTGAAAATTCGCACCGGGGCCCATAACTTTGTTGTTACGCCACTGTGTACAGTGCAATATAAGAAAAAGTTTAATGAAAAGCTCTGGATAAATGTAAGCATGTACATTTATTACAAAATGTAAAACAAGGAGTCAAGAAGAAATCCATTGTGTGGAAACTTGCCGTGTCGCAGGGAACTGGACAAAGAATTGATAGCCAGCATCTTTTTTCTCTGTTTAAAGCCATGATTTCATTAAGAAAAATAAGATTAGAAACACATCAAAGTTACAACTCCAAGATCAATTTTTTTTTTTAAATAAAAGCCAACGCGTTTTAGACCAGTGTCTTTAGCCATTGCATTTCAATTATGTAAATTTCTTGTTTCTAGGAACTGGATCTCTGCTCTTTAACCACACATTTTTGAAATTTACTTTTGGTTATTGAACTTTGAAGAGTATATTATTCTCCCTAATTGATAGCTTTTAGTAGATTGTGCCTATTAAAAATGAGCAACTAAAAAAATGTACCCAGTTATATAATGAATCTAATTGAGCTACATATATGTGCCTTGATATTTTAGGCTTACAAATGTACTTGTTAGGCCAGTATACTTTAAATTTGAGAATCTTCCATTGCAACTGGGCAGGAACTGATAAAAGTGAAGGACTCCCGGAAGGAGGTTTCATCTTAACCAATTCAATCCCGCACCAATTGGCAGTGGGAAAAATCAGCAATGAGGCATAAAAGGGTAAGGTAGTCAGATGGCAGTCATTAATCAGAATGACAAATCCAGAGGATTGGGCAGAGGCAAAATTCTACCAAGGCTAAACTGGAAAAAAAGTTATCCAGGTAGAAGGTGCTATAGATTGTAAGCTTGCGAGCAGGGCCCTCTTTCCTCTTGGTATCTATTTTGAACTGTGATTTTGTTACGCTGTAATGTCTATTGTCTGTACAAATCCCCTCTATAATTTGTAAAGCGCTGCGGAATATGTTGGCGCTATATAAATAAAATTATTATTATTATTATTATTAGGTGGCAAGACAGGAAGCGGAGTATGGATGCAAATGAAAGAGTTACAACCCAGGCAGGCTGGACAGGATAGAGACAGCATACATGAAATGACACTTGATATCCAGACAATGGTTAGAATGCCCTACGGACCGGGCTTCAGCATAGGGCTTTAATTAATTCATTGATGCACATTGCACACCAATTGCAGTGGTAAAGGGGCATACTTCCTGATGATGTGCAACCGAATTGGGCTTCAACCAAGAGACATGCTCGTGAAGCCTTTATGAATTAGACACAAAAACAATAGTTTAATGTTTAATAGTTTAATAGTTTAATTTGTTACCATCTTTTCAGTTAGCCATTAAAAGGTATCAACCACTGAGGACTCTCAATTCTAAATAGTTTAATGTAATAACTTAATCATAATTTATTTGGGTGAAAGTGACTGTTTAGCATTGATTCTTCTTTGTAAAGTTAGTTTTTTTTGTGCTAAACTACATGCAGACCTGTTAACCACATTACTCATCTCCAGTATTGTGAAGCTTCTCATTTCACACATTCTTTTCTAAGATATTGTCATGTTGAGTAAAAAGGATAACAACATAATGCTCCCTGGAAAATGCTTCTGAATTCTTACATGAAAGAAAGAAGTAGAGAAAAGAGAGGACTCCCAACCTAAAAATGAGTTAAACTGACATGCTGTCCATTACATTCTTACTGGGACAAATAGAAAGATTATGCCAATTCAGTTGAATCCTGCAGTCTGAATCGCACAATCTCAGCTAGAAAAACAGCAAGTTAAAGCTAATTTAATTCCAGCAATAGGAGAGAAAAGTCAGCAATTGCTACCACACTGTTCAATTCAAGCCAGAAGCATGGATCCTGAATGGAGTGCCGAACATGAATAATTTTTGTCATTTGTGCTAAATGTCCAGTGAGATGTAATTAACAGTAACATAAATGGAGCCAATCTACAGAACTGACAATTTCAATGATATTTTCTCACCTGGAACATCATTTGTTTTCTCTAGCACAGATATGATCACATACTGATGTATTATAAGCCTCTTAAAGGCTTTTATGAAATCCTTAAATCTATATAGGCCATGTTCATGTGCAGTATTTTCAGGATTCTTTTGCTGTGTTTCCATAGATTAAGGATTTGAGTTGTTGCAGAGATGGGAACATATTAATTCATGTATTGTCATTATTTTATAGATGAATTTTGGTCTTAGTGTAATGTTTGCATGTTTTTAGCCAAATCATGGGCTGTATCATGAGAAAAGTAGAAAAAAAAAACATTTTGTTTTTAATTCATCATTACTGGTTTTACCTGCAAGTTTACACAAATAAAACGGCATATTGTGAATCAGGTCATAGTATTTGAGAATTTGCATCTTGCAGTGGCATGCTATTCCATCCGGTTTGCGCTTAGTTGGACCATCATTTATTTTTCAACAGGACAATGACCCCAAACACACCTCCAGGCTGTGTTAGGGCTATTTGACCAAGAAGGAGAGTGATGGGGTGCTATGCCAGACCTGAACCCAAATCGAGATGGTTTGGGGTGAACTTGACCACAGAGTGAAGGCAACAGGGCCAACAAGTGATAAGCATCTCTGGGAACTCCTTCAGGAATGTTGGAAGACCATTTCCAGTGACCACCTCTTGAAGCTCATCAAGAGAATGCCAAGAGTGTGCAAAGCAGTCATCAAAGCAAAAGGTGACTACTTTGAAGAACCTAGAATATAAGACATATTTTCAGTTGTTTCATACTTTTTTGTTAAGTATATAATTCCACATGTGTTAATTCATAGTTTTGATGCCTTCAGTGTGAATTTACAATTTTCATAGACATGAAAAAATAGAAAAATCTTTAAATGAGAAGGTGTGTCCAAACTTTTGGTCTGTACTGTTTATTATGGTGACTTTCATATGCTAACATACCGTATTTTTCAGACTATAAGACGCGCCAGACCAAGCACACCACAAACTTTAAGAAGGAAAATAGGAAAAAAAATTAATGCGTCAAATGGGAGTCCGTCTTACAGTCTGTATTCAGCTTACTGGATGAAATCGGCAGCGCTAGTGGAGTGTGGTCACAGGGTGTGTTTGGTGGTCTGGCGATGAGATGACTCCCTTCCCGGACTGGTGCGGCAGCATCTGCGGTGCTTGTGGTGCAGGAGCTCAGCCAACATTTTCTGAAAGCCCGGAGTCCCCACACATCCATTGCTGTGAAGTGGTGGCCTCCGGGAAATCCCATCCAAGGCTGGTGCAGCAGGTATGTCGGTGCTCAGTGGTGCGGGGGCTCCGCTGACATTTTGTGAAAGCCTGGAGCCCCTGAACCTCCATTGCTGCGATGCAGTGGCCTCCGGGAATATGGCCTCAGGGAAAATGGCTGCTGGGGGTGGCGCATGCGCAGATTGAGATCTCTGCACCGAGATCTCGTCTCACGAGATCTAAATCTGCGCATGCTCCGCTTTCGGATGCCATTTTCCCGGAGGCCACCCATCACAGCAATGGAAGTGCGGGGGCTTAGGGCATCCAGAAAATGTCGGTGGAGCCCCCGCACCACAGAGCACTGCCGAACCTGCCGCACCAGCCTGGGAAGGGAGCATGATCATCGCCCTGCAGTGTCAGACCACCGCAGAATCACCCGACTCCTGCTGCTCCCACACTACTGGTAAGTATATTCTGACTATAAGATGCACCCCCATTTTCCCCAGAAAATTTGGGCAAAAAAAGTGCGTCTTATAGTCCGAAAAATATGGTACTCTATGATGATCTCAAGCAAGATGAGTAAAACTATGGAAAGATCTGGTATTGCAACCATACAGTGGCATATAATAGTTTGGGCTGGGGTTGAGACCACTGGAACCTCCTGTCACGCCTCACCACTGCAGATGGTATAAACACAGGGGGAAGTGACAAACACGAGACAGAGAGAGGGAATAAGAAAACTTAGCTTTCAAGCTTCTGCTGCAAGCTCCACACAGCGGAAGATATGGAACCAGGTCCTCAAGCAGCTGATACACGCTGGCACCAGAGAGCTCCCAACTCCTCGGCAGGTATTCAGAGAAAAACTATATCACCAACAGTCAGCTGATGCATCAGGTGACTATTTAAAGGAAGGTGGGAGTGGTCACCACCCACATCAGCTGACCAGCAACACAGCAGCTGCCAGCAAGGAAACTGACATTAACCCTTGCTGGCCTGAAAGGAAAAAAAATACATTTAAATTATAGCAGAACCAGAGCTGCCACAAATCCAAACATGAATTGTGACACTTCCACTAATCATGAGAGCAGGGGATCAAAAGTTCAATGTGTAAAAAAAGCATTAGTGAGCATGTGTAACCATTACTCCACTAGATAGTGAATAGAGCAGTGGTCACACATGCTCACTAACTCTTCATTGAGACAGGGCACTTTGGTTCCCTGTTCTAAGGATCAGTAAAGGTTTAAACAGAACGTTCCCCAGCAATCTTTCATTTATCGTCTATCCAATCGAAAGGTGATAAATGTTGTTTATGTATCACCCTTTTTTATTCGTAACAACTTTGTTATTATCATCATTAATTGTAAATTCAACCCAAAGGAAACAGACCCATCTGCAAAGTCATTTGCTCGCAAATCAGTTTAAAATGGAGATGTCCTCTGGTGGACCGTGACAACCAAGTATTCTGCCATGGTGTGTACCCACTGGAAGATCCATTGTACTCTGGTTTACCTATATTCATGTGGCCTTAGCCTAAATAGCAGTTTACTTTCAATTTGAAGGATCACACTCTTCCTTTCTGCTGGATCATATAAATAATGTAGAATATTTACACTGTGTATTCTTTGTCCCTCCTGATTTTTAGCGCCACGGTTTAGGTGAGAACCACTTTGGAGTTTTGGTCTGTGACCCTGGAAACATGATCAATAAAACTGGCATCACCATGAAATACCATAATCAAAGTGTATATACGGTGGAATGTAAATGTTCGGGCACGCCTGGCCAAAATTACTGTTATTGTGAACAGTTAAGCAAGTTGAAGGTTAAATAATCTCTTAAAGGCCTGTTAGGGTTATGGCTTTTTACTATTATCATTAGGAAAAGCCAGGTGATGCAAATTTCCTAGCTTTATAAAAACTTAGCCTCCATGGGTTCTTCTAAACTGCTACCTAGAACTCTGAAAATAAAAAAGGAGGAGGCCCACAAAGCAGGAGAAGGCTATAAGAAGATAGCAAAGCGTTTTCAAGTTGCCCTTTCCTAAGTTGGAAATGTAATTAAGAAATGACAGGAACAGTGAAGGTCAAGATAAAGTCTGAAAAATGGAGCAAAATTTCAGTGAGAGCTGCTCATAGGAATGTTAGAGAGACAAATCAGTATCATAGAATGGTAGAGCTCGTAGAGACCTCCTGGGTCATCTGGTCCAACCCTCCGTTCAGTGCAGGATTTCCTAAATCATTTCAGTCAGCTGTCTGTCCAGCCTTTGTTTGAAGACTTCCATTGAAGGTGAACTCACCACCTCTCTTGGCAGCCTGTTCCACTCATTGATCACCCACACTGTCAAAAAGTTTTTTCTAATATCTAATTTCATCCCAATCTTTCCTTGTGCAAATGAGAATAAAGCTGATCCCTCTACATTGTGACATACTTTGAAATATTTGTAGACAGCTATTAAGTCTCCATTCAGTCTTCTGTTTTGCAAGCTAAACATTCCCAAATCCTCTAACCTTTAACATAGGACATTGCAGACTGGTCACCATTCTGACCGCTTTTCTCTGAATTTGCTCCAGTTTGCTCATATCGTTTTTAAAATATGGTGCTCAGAACTGGATCCAGTATTCCAGATGAGGTCTGACCAAACAGGAGTAGAGGGGGATAATTACTTCACGTGATCTAGAATGTATGCTTCTGTTAATACATCCCAGAATTGTATTTGCCTTTTTTTGATGCTGCATAACAATGCTGCCACATGTTTAGTCTCCTTCACAAAAAGTGCGATCGAAAAAATAATAATACGATCCCCACTACGGTACTATGATAAAATATCAATTTTATTAGACATATTTTTATAACAGCAATAAAAACGTATGAATTACTACATTTAAAGAAAGGTGCATTTCCTCACTAAAGAGGGACTAAATTGCCTGAGGTAAGCACAAAAAGCCCAGGCCAAACAAACTAATAAAATAAACCACTAATTCACGGTGGAGGAACAGTCTGTGTGAATCTGACATGCCCTGGTTGCATATGCTGTTATTAGGCTCTCAAAAAGTCTCCATATAGACACCAATAGACCGTCAGTATCCCTAATAGGGGAATACATGAAATCATGCAGTAGTCCTCACCCACAGACTTCCAACCTGCTAAGTGTTTAAAATACAGCAATATCATGAAAAGGTATATTACCTGCTTGTTGGCCTGGTGTGCACTCCTCGGCGTCCCTCTGCCCCGACGCGCGTTTCGCAGTAGCTTCTTCTGGAGGTGAAACGCACGTCGGGGCAGAGGGACGCCGAGGAGTGCACACCAGGCCAACAAGCAGGTAATATAACTTTTCATGATATTGCTGTATTTTAAACACTTAGCAGGTTGGAAGTCTGTGGGTGAGGACTACTGCATGATTTCATGTATTCCCCTATTAGGGATACTGACGGTCTATTGGTGTCTATATGGAGACTTTTTGAGAGCCTAATAACAGCATATGCAACCAGGGCATGTCAGATTCACACAGACTGTTCCTCCACCGTAAATTAGTGGTTTATTTTATTAGTTTGTTTGGCCTGGGCTTTATGTGCTTACCTCAGGCAATTTAGTCCCTCTTTAGTGAGGAAATGCACCTTTCTTTAAATGTAGTAATTCATACGTTTTTATTGCTGTTATAAAAATATGTCTAATAAAATTGATATTTTATCATAGTACCGTAGTGGGGATCGTATTATTATTTTTTCAATCGCACTTTTTGTGAAGGATATCTTGTATATGGTATTTTTTGCCCCTTGGTCTGGGGGGGCAATATTTTGTTTATTGTGGAGCAAAATTTTGGTGTATACACATGTTTCGTCTGTGATCTATTCTCATTCTGCATATGCTTTTTTCATTCTCTTACCTAGATGTAGGACTTTGCATGTCTCCCTGATACAAAAAAACATTCTGTTAGTTGCTGCCACAGTTCCACTTTGTTTAACTCTTTTTGAATCATCTCTCTCACTTTTCTAGTATTAGCTATCCCTCCTAGTTTTGAGTCATCAGCAAATGTAATCAATTACCATCAATTCCTTCATCTCAATTATTGATAAAGTTGTTGGACAACACAGGGCACAATACAGAGCCCTGTGGTACTCTACTTGAGACATTCTCCCAACTGGATGTGCAGCTATTTATGACCACTCTTTGGGTCCGATCAGTAAGGCTAGGTTCACGTTTGTGGTTGAGTCCGCAGCCTTTCGTATGCAACTGCAAATGCATGGCAAAACGATGTGTTTTTTTGCGCATCAACTTATGAATGACGGATAAAAAAGCGCAACATTTGCAAGCGTTTGCATGCGTTTTTGTATGCGTTCGCGTCGTTTATTTGTATGCGTTTGTTCTGAAAAAATTTTCAAGGCGAATTTCCTTGACACAAGCCACGCCCATGGGATTTCTGTATATAGACCCTTGTGCAAACGCAAGCGAATGCATGTCCTTGCGTTCCTATGCATTCCCATAGACTATAATGCGTGGTTTTGATGCATTCCTTCCGCATGCGTATGGCGGCAGAAATTTGACGCCAAAAAAATTCTAACATGGTGCGTCAGCCGCACACCGCAAAAATACGCATGCGTAAGCAAACGCGGGATAACGCATGTAAATGCATGCACCTCTGTCTACAATGTTAATGATAGGAAATCAAGACGCATGCAGACGTATGCGTCAGAAACGTTGCGGACACAACCGCAAATGTGAAACCAGCCTAAGACAGTTATGAATCCACCTAACAGTTGCCTTGTTCATTCCATATTTGCTCATTTTTTCAATAAGGATGGTATGAAATACTCTGTCAAATGTTTTGCTGAAGTAAATATATACTATATCTACTGCGTTTCCCTCATCCACCCAGTCAGTGATTCTGTCATAGAAGGAAATTAAGTTAGTCTGGCATGACTTATTATTTACAAACCCATGCTGGCTCTGGTTAATTACTTCATTCTCATCCAGGTACTTGCATACATGTTGTTTAATAACTTGTTCAAAGATCTGTTATAGAAGTCAGGCTCACAGGTCTATAGTTCCTTAGGTCAACCTTCTTCCAATTTTTGAAGATAGTGACATTTGCTCTTCTCCGGTCTTCTGAGACTTCTCCTGTTCTCCAAGAATTTTCAAAGATTATGGAGAGTGGTTCAACAAATTCCTTTGCTATCTCCTTCAGTACCCTAGAATGTAATTCTTCTGAACCTTGAGACTTGAATTAATTTATGTTAACTAAGTGTTCCCTCACCATCTCTCTGTTTACAGATTGTGTAGATTCTTCTATTCCTTTAACAGTACAATGAAAATCAGTTGATGTTACATTTACTTTGTGAAAGAAAACATGCAAAATAAGATTTTAAAAGTTCGGTCATTTCAACATAATTTTTTCATCAAAGGGTGGAAAGAGGGGTTTGTGGATGGTTTCCACGCTTGCTGACGGTTAATGAGACATATGTCCCAGGATATAAAACAAAATGGTGGTTTATTCAACGCGTTTCAAAGTACTAATGACTTCTTCATCAGGAAAGACCACAAGTATACAGAAAACAGCAAGGGTAACGTTTAAATAGGTTGGAGATTTCAAATGTGAGCGCAAAAAAACCACATGACAGGTGTCAAAGTTCGGTCAAGAATCACATGGGATGACTCATGACATACATGTGATATGTAGAAATAAAAGTAAAAATTGTTATAGTATATTAGTACTGCTATAATATAACTTATATAGTTATCTGTTTAATTATAGGATAAACATTTAGAAGAAAATGAAGAGAAAAAATTAAGAATAGAAAAAAATTATTAATCTAACAGAGCAAGGAACTTGAGGAGAACTTATCCTGATAATCTGTTTACAGATTGTGTGGATTCTTCTATTCCTTTAATAGTACAATGAAGATCAGTTGATGTTACATTTACTTTCTGAAAGAAAACAGATGCAAAATAGGATTTTAAAAGTTCAGTCTTCTCAACATAATTTTTTGCCACTTCACCATTTTCATCCTATAAAAATCCTCTGTGGAGGTATATGCTTTTCTACCTCCTTCCCGTTTATTAAGTCTGCTTCTTGCAAATAAGTTGCATCCTTCTAGCCTTGTATTCTAATCATGCATATCGTCCAGCCAAGTAGCTCCAGTTCCCCTTGAATTTGCCATGTGCATTTGCATAGAAACATTTTACTTTGTGATCAGTTCTTTCTCCAATATTTTTATTATTCTGTTTTGTTTGTCTTTGTTCTTCCTTTCTACTTCTAATAGCAGAGTTCCCAATTATATTTGTTCGCTATATGGCTTTCCCTGACCTATTGCTTCCATTCCCACAATGTTCCAGTTTAAAGCTCTCCTGATGAGTGTAGCAAGGCGAATTTCAAATATGTGTTTTCCAGTCTTGATAAGGTGTAGACTGTAACAGAGTGTCATCCCAGCCTGTTTTCATTGACAAAACTATAATCAGGCCTACATTAGCATTCCTCGCTAGCAACTAGTGGGGGCATGCGTGTCTCTGTTCCTCTCTGCAGGGTGCATCTCAAATACACATACCTGAAGACACTGCTTCTGGAACATTCTTCAGCATTTGAGCTATATTTAAGGGGGTGGGTGTGAGTATATCTGCACAACAAGGGTGCTGATCCCAAAATCTAAAGACTGTTGTTTTGTATTCCTTGGCATCCGATTACCGGGTGGCGCCCCTGGACTTGTCCCTTTTTGTGTGTCAACCTTGCAGACTCTAAGGAACCATGTTTTTTTAGGCTACTTTTACACTTACCGGGTATTTTGCAGCCAGTTATTGTGGGCCTTTTTTGCGGGCCATATTGATGCAATTTTCACAGTCTACCGCCATAACGGAGAGCAAAAACTTGCGGATGGCCGTTTTTCGGGTTCCCAATATTATAGCAACAGTACTGGGAAAAAACAGAAGTCACGATGCACCACAAAACAACCTTCCATTGTTTTTGCGGCCCCATTGATTTACAGGCTCGATCTGTTTTCACAGCCATAAATATGGCCCTCACAGCCATACAGCGCATCATGGAATTATTGCGGCCCGTTTTTGCGGCCCCATAGAAATCTATTGGGGCCGCAAAACCGGGCCACAAAACAACGCTATGTGTAAAATAAGCCTCAGTGTTATATTTTCCCGATCTCGATAAAAGTTGTTGGATTGACCATCAGTCTGCTTTCCCTGCCTGCTCTGTCACACATCCCGTCACCCAGACCATCTCTAGCAAGTAGTCCATCATATAGGTAATTCACTCCCTAATCCAGAATACCTAATCTTCGTTGATGGCACCATTGACGTAGCCAGTTATTTACCTGTAGAATCTTGTTCCACTTCCTTGTGCCATGGCCATCCACAGGGAGGATGGATAAGAAGACCACCTGCTCTCCCATTTCTTTCACTTTCTTGCCTAAATCTTCAAAGTCACTGTAGATGGTTTCCAGGTCCTTTCTTGCGGTGTCATTTGTCCCCGCATGTATTAGCAAGAATGGTTAGTCATCTGTAGGTCTGAACAGTCCTGATATCCTGTCAGACACATCTTTGAGTTTTGCACCTGGAAGACAAAACATTTCTCTTGAGGTTATATCTGGTCTGGAGATAGCAGGCTCTGTTCCTCTCAACAGAAAATACCCCATGACCACCACTATCCATTTCTTCACAACAGTTTTCATTCTCCTTCCAAGAAGACTCTGAGTGCTTACAAGGTTGTTCTTTGTCGGCAAAGCTTTATCTTGATGTAATTGATCATAGTTCTCCTGCATGAGAACCTGGTACTGGTTCCTGAACAGTATGGGTGCTGACTGCCTCCCAATCATCCTGCTTCTCTGGGTCACATACTTTTATTACTCTGTTTCTTCAGGTGCGCTACTCATTTCTTCTCTTGCTGTATTGTAAAGAGATAATTCTGCTCTGTCTAAAAATTCCTCACCTTCCTTAAAGGGAACCTGTCACCCCGAAAATCGCAGGTGAGGTAAGGCCACCGGCATCAGGGGCTTATCTACAGCATTCTCTAATGCTGTATATAAGCCCCCGATGTTACCTGAAAGAGGAGAAAAAGACGTTATATTATACTCATCCAGGGGCAGTCCCGCTGCTGGTCCAGTCGGATGGCCATCTCTGGTCCACTGCGGCGCCTCCCATCTTCATTCCAAGACGTCCTCTTCTGATCTTCAGCCACGGCTCCGGCGCAGGCGTACTTTGCCCTGTTGAGGGCAGAGTAAAGTACTGTAGTGCACAGGCGCCGGGCCTCTCTGACCTTTCCGGCGCCTGCGCACAGCAGTACTATCCTCTGCCCTCAACAGGGCAGAGCAAAGTACGCCTGCACCGGAGCCATGGCTGAAGATCAGAAGAGGACGTCTTGGAATGAAGACGGGAGGCGCCGGAGCAGACCAGAGACACCCGTTTGACCGGACCAGCAGCGGGACCGCCCCTGGGTGAGTATAATATAACGTCTTTTTCTCCTCTTTCAGGTAACATCGGGGGCTTATCTACAGCATTACAGAATGCTGTAGATAAGCCCCTGATGCCGGTGGGCTTACCTCACCCGCGATTTTCGGGGTGACAGGTTCCCTTTAATAATTTGCAATGTAGCTATTCTCTCATCTAGAATTTGCAAATTTTCCTTCAACATTGACACAAGCTTGCATTTTTGGTAGGCGAAGTTTGGCTTTTCCACGGGTAAGCCTGTGAACATGTAGCATACAATGTAGCTCACAAAATGGCTACTGGCCTCTTTGATGTTCTTAATGTCTATATGTGATGTCAAAGCAGTGAAAATAGTGCCAGAACCCCCTCTTGACTGCAAAAGACTTCAGAAAGAAGAGTTGTGCTACATTGTTCTACTGTTCAGAGACACCTGCACAAATATGAATTAAACCCAAAAAGAAAGTATCCAGAAACCATATAACAACATTTAAATTTTATTTAGTGAAACATTACACAACATATTTACAAAGCATGTACAACATGCTACAACAAAACAAAAGCTGTGCAAGTATTGAACAGGTGACAGAGGTCATCAGTAAACCACGGTTTACCAACCCAAAGCACATTATTATACACACGGGTACAAACAATCGGCCAGACCAGCAGATCGCAGAACAACTGATCAACCTGGCAAAGATGGCAAAACTAAAATTCCCGGACAGTAAAATCATTCTGTCATCGCTGCTTCCAAGAAAGGACATACCTTGCCCAACCACCCAAGCCATCAATGCAGAACTGACTGAAAAGATCAAGACTGTACCAAACGTGACCCTGGCACAACACCTCTCCATAAACATCAGTCACCTGCACGATGATAAACACCTCAACAAACAAGGGGTTAGCCTCCTGGCCAAAGAGCTGAAGGACATCGTGCTAAACAGAGACCCCGGGCCTGGATTCAACAGTGGCCATAATCACACTGAAAGACCCCCAAGAACGATAAAGCAGAAAACCCCAAGGATACCTCCTGAAGCTGGAAACAAAGCTCTTCACCCAGTGTCAGACCATCAGAGGTGGAGACCTCCACGGAGGAGACCACCGAGCCCACACAGACACATGCAGAGCAGAGACAGGGTTGAGATAAAGAACCTGCTCAAAGAGCTGTGCAAAATAATAATGTGACTGGATGGAACCAAGCACTTCTATAAAACTGTCAGAAATCCAGTTTGTCCCACGCAGCCATACTCATTACAAGGTATATACACACAAACCACACAGAAGAATTTCTTCACTTACAATCAGCAGCTGGAATATCCAGGGTCTCAACGCCTCAACCTTTGGATCTAAAACAAAGGACCCTGATTTTATACAAAGTATGAAAAATATAGACATTCAGATCCTCCTGGAAACATGGACCAGAGCCGAAAACGAATCCCTGGTGCCTATTGGATACAAGGAATTCTCGGTCCATGCCCAGAAAAATAAAAACATCAAACAGGGCCGGGGCTCAGGAGGAGTAGTGATCTGGTATAAAGAGGAGCTCCACCAGTACATCAAACCGGTGAAGAAAGGAGGCAGCCACATATGGATCAGAATCAGCAGCTCCATCCTCACCTGTCAGTCTGATGTCCACCTCTGTGCCACCTATATACCACCACCAGAGTCCCCCTACTTCAATCCAGACTGCTTCGAGATCTTACAAAGAGAAGCCGCTCATTATCAGGCCCTGGGCAAAGTTCTCATCTTTGGAGACCTCAATGCAAGAACAGGGAGAGAGAGAGACTTCCTGACCACGGATGGAAACATCTACATACTTGGAGCAGAGAATGACGGCCAAGACCCTGTACACACTGAGAGAAACAGCTATGACAGTACAGTCAACAAAAGTGGCAGAAAGCTCCTGAACATATGTAAAAGTTTAGGACTTCATATCCTTAATGGACGAAGCAAGGGTGACTCCCTAGGAAGGTATACACTAAACTCCCATGTAGGGAGGAGTGTAGTTGATTACGCCATTACAGACCTGAACCTGGCAGATGTCAGCGGCTTCATAGTCACCCCACAAACGCACCTGTCAGACCACAGCCAACTTCTTCTGTACATGACATCTACAGAGAAACCATCCACTCAGAAGCCACAGCAGAGCGGCCTCTTCACCCGGCCTTCATCCTATAAATGGTCCAAAATGTCGGCACTAAAGTATAAAGAAGCTTCCAGCAGACCTGAAGTACAGCGGATGCTCCACCACTTCTACAACCTCGAGTACATGCCAAACCCAGAGGGAGTGAGCCAAGCAGCAAAGGACCTCAACAATATATTCTACGCAATGGCCAGACTGTCCGACCTTAAAAAAGTCGACAAGAGACCAAAAGAAACACAGGTCAATGGCTGGCTTGACAGAGAATGTAAAGCTGTACGGAAGACCCTGAGAACAGCCTCCAACAAGAAACACAGAGACCCCAACCACCTGGGTCTGAGGGAAGCCTATGACTCCATACAAAAGCAGTACAAAACCATCCTCAGGAGGAAGAAGCAGAGTTACATCTCTACCAAGCTTAATCAACTCCAAGACGCCCTCCAAGACAACTCCTTCTGGGAACTATGGAACCACATGGGCAACAAAGACAAGAAAAACAACAACCATATCCAAAATGGCAACCTCTGGCTCCAATACTTCAGAGACCTCTATAAAGACATTCCAAAGGAAGGACTAAGCCAAGAACAGGAAAACATAATGGCGAAACTAAAAGCAATGGAGGAAAAAATCAAAAACTTCCAAAACCCGGTGGATACACCTATAACACTACAGGAAGTAACCGAGAGACTCTCCTCCATAAGATGTAGAAAAGCCGGCGGCCTGGATGGAATCCTACCAGAAATGCTGAAGTACAGCCCACCAGAAATACAGGCTGCAATGGTTAAACTCTTCAATATTGTACTGAGTGCCGGCTACTTCCCTCGTACCTGGAACCAAGGCCTCATCACACCCATCCACAAGAGTGGAGACAGGTATGACCCAGCCAACTACAGAGGCATATGTGTCAGCAGCAACCTGGGAAAACTGTTCAACAGTATCCTGAACAAGAGGATCCTCACCTTCCTCACCGAGCACAACGTCCTCAGCAAGAGCCAAGCAGGGTTCATGCCGAACCACCGCACCACTGACCACATCTATACTCTGCACAGCCTCATTCAGAGACACGTCTACAATACAAAGAATGGGAAGATATACGCCTGCTTTGTGGACTTTAAAAAGGCCTTTGATTCAGTGTGGCACCCGGGCTTATTCCTGAAACTGCTGGAGAGTGGAATAGGAGGAAAGACCTACGATGTCATCAAAAGCTCCTACATCGAGAACCGCTGCAGCGTGAGTGTGAACGGCAAAAGAACGGCTTATTTCCAGCAGAGCCGCGGAGTCAGACAAGGCTGCAGCCTAAGTCCAACGCTCTTCAACATCTACATCAACGAGCTGGCTACCGCCCTGGAATCCTCCTCAGCACCAGGACTCACCCTCCACGACGCTCAGGTGAAATTCCTGCTGTATGCAGATGACCTGCTGCTGCTGTCACCAACCGAGAAAGGCCTCCAGGACAACCTGAAAATCCTAGAGAAATTCAGCTCCACCTGGGCTCTACTGGTCAACCTAAAGAAAACCAACACCATGGTTTTCCAAAGGAGAAAGAGAAGATCAGACCAACACCCATCATTTGTCCTCAACAACTGCGACCTCACAGGAACAGACAAATATACCTACCTGGGCCTAGAGATTCACCGGTCAGGGAGCTTCAAACAAGCCATAGAGACCCTGAAAGACAAGGCCTGCAAAACCTTCTATGCCATCCGAAGGACACTCTACCATCTGAAGCCACCAGTGAGGGTCTGGCTAAAAATCTTCGACTCCATCATCGCCCCAATCCTCCTGTATGGCAGCGAAGTCTGGGGTCCTCACACCTACCCAGACCGGTCAAAGTGGGATTCCAGTCCAACAGAAATATTCCACCTGGAATTCTGCAAGCACCTTCTCCAGGTCCATCGGAGCACCTCCAACAGTGCTTGCCGGGCCGAGCTGGGCAGATTCCCTCTACACCTAACAGTTCTAAAGAGGGCGCTGTCATTCCGGGCTCACCTACATAGGAGCAATCCAAGCTCCCATCACCATAAAGCCCTGATACATGTAGGTGAAACAGAAAAACCAGAACCCTCAGAACAGCCCAGCCAAACCCAACCGGACCAGAACACCAATCACAACAACCTGACAAAAGCCGCAATCAGGAAGATGGCAGACGAAGGCCAGGAGAGGTATGTCAGTGACTGGAAGAATGATATCATCAGCTCACAGAAACTGACCATGTACCGGAGCCTACAGAGAGACTACAGACTGGCCCCATATCTGGAGAAACTCCCGGACCCCAGAGAACGCCAGATCCTGAGCCGATATAGACTCAGTGCCCACAGTCTGGCCATCGAATGTGGCCGACACAGGCAGAGCTACAAGCCCAGGGAGGAAAGACTGTGCCAACACTGTGACCAGGAGGCCATAGAGGACGAAACCCACTTCCTGCTTCACTGCTCCAAATACTCAGCAGTGAGGGACAGTCACTTCAGGAGACTCTCACATCTCTTCCCAGACTTCATCACCATGAAGGAGGAAGAGAAAACATATATCATGCTGGGGGAAGAAGAGAGAGCAGTGGAGATAGCAGCGCGGTATGTGAGCGAATGTCATAGACTGCGAGAAAGAGAACTATGATGCCATGGACTATAGCCCCCACAATGGATCTGTCCCATCCACCTCCCCTATGCCATGGACTATAGCCCCCACCCTGGATCTGCCCCATCCACCTCCCCTATGCCATGGACTATAGCCACCACAATGGATCTGCCCCATCCACCTCCCCTATGCCATGGACTATAGCCCCCACAATGGATCTGCCCCATCCACCTCCCCTATGCCATGGACTATAACCCCCACCCTGGATCTGCCCCCATCCACCTTCCCTACAGCTCCTACCCAACATCCCCACAGTCCCTATCCCTATTGCCTTTATACACTTGCTTTGGCAAAACTGATGTGTATCTGGTCCTGCCAATAAAGCTTCTTTGAATCTTGAATCTAGAATCATAAAATCAAAATGATGGAAAAAATATATTTGAGGGGGATGGGCATGTGAACCAGTCAGTAAGAAGTCATTATACAATAGTTATAAATAAATAAATAATGGAACTCATGATGATAACAATAATAAATATAAATTATGCTGGATAAATATATAATGCCTAATTAGTATAGCGATGAAAAATATATATATAGCTGATGGACACTAGTTCATATGATATATGTGTATATATCTCCATGCATAATGCAATATATTAAATTAAAAAAGTAATAATACTAACTGTGCCAACAGAAGATTTTTTGAATAAATAACTAAATAAAGAGCATTATATGTCCGTATATGATAAGGGTGAATAATGTTTACCAAACAAATTAATATTTATAAAGTGCACTGTGCAATCAATAATGTTATTACTGGTTCAATGATGTCAAAAAATATATATTGGCCACTGCAGCACTAACTGGCAATAAATATATTTGATATTAAATTCATCTAAGCCAAATAGAACAATGTAAAAATGCAATAGATGGTATCCATGATATATAGCATAATAGACATAGGTACAACGGGTGAAAAGAGAAAAGTCCCAATATTAGTACATGTTTATAATACTGACCAGGTAACACAAACCGTCCCCTCACTGCACTCCAACGCGCGTTTCGCTACCGCTTCATCACAAATATGGCCTTCATGGAAAAGTCAGCAAAAGAAAACTTCTCCTGCATCATCACCATGAAATTGAGCATCAGTATGCAAAAGATCATCTAAAAAAACCTGATGCACTATGGAAACAAGTCCTGTGGACGATGACATTAAAATAAAACAAAGGTATGTGTGGAGAAAAAAGGGCACAGAATTTCCCCTTTGCCTTCAAACATGCCACCATCACACCCATCCTCAAAAAAACTAACCTTGACCCAACTACTATGCCCAGCTATCGCCCCATATCACTGCTCCCATTTGCTTCAAAACTCCTTGAGCAGCATGTCCATGCTCAACTTTCCTCCGACCTCTCACCCAACTCTCTCCTTGACAACCTTCAATCTGGCTTCCACCCCCACCACTCCTCCGAAACTGTCCTGACCAAAATTACTAATGACTTACTCACAGCCAAAGCTAACAGACAGTTCTTCATCCTCCTCCTTCTCGACCAGTCCTCTGCCTTCGAAAAAGTCAACCACTGCCTACTAGGGTTGAGCGAAACGGATTGGTCAATTTCATAAGTCGCCGACTTTCGGCAAAGTCGGGTTTCATGAAACCCGACCCAATCCCAGTGTGGGATCGGCCATGCGGTATGCGATCTTTGCGCCAAAGTCGCGTTTCATATGACGCGTTCAGCGCCATTTCTCAGCCAATGAAGGTGGACACAGAGTGTGGGCAGCGTGATGACATAGGTCTCAGTCCCCACCATCTTAGAGAAGGGCATTACAGTGATTGGCTTGCTTTCAGCGGCGTCACAGGGGCTATAAAGGGGCGTGCACGCCGACCGCCATCTTACTTCTGCCGATCTGAGCATAAGGAGAGGTTGCTGCAGCTTTGTCAGAAGCAGGGATATTGTTAGGGAGGGAATATTAACCCCCAAACCGCTTGTGCTGTAGCGATTTCCACTGTCCAACACCACCTTTTCTTTGCAGGGACAGTGGAGGCTAGATTTCTGTGCATCAGCTCTGTAGCTTATAAGGCTCCCTGATAGCTGCATTGCTGTTTGTACGCCGCTGTGCAAACCAACTGCTTTTTTGAAAGCAAAAATCCTGTTGCTTCTTTCTGCACAGTTCTCTTGTTTCTTTGTTTGTCCACACTTTTGTGTGCAGCAGTCCTTTTTACTGCTGGCTGCCATACTTGTCCTGGGATCATTGTATGGAAATTGTTATTGTAGCACAGTCCCTTTTTTATATATATATATATATATATATATATATATCTGCTAGCCACTGTCTGCCACTGAAGCTGTGTAGTGTAATACAGTGGGCCTGATTTTCCCAGCAGTCTCCCACACCTATAAAGGGAACTTTCTATTGCCACTAAGTGCATCAGCGTGAGTCCTGTTTGTGGCATATCTGTCAGCCACTTACTGCCACTGAAGCTGTGTAGTGTAATACAGTGGGCCTGATTTTCCCAGCAGTCTCCCACACCTATAAAGGGAAATTTCTATTGCCACTAAGTGCATCTGCGTGAGTCCTGTTTGTGGCATATCTGTCAGCCACTTTCTGACACAGAAACTGTGTAGTGTAATACAGTGGGCCTGATTTTCCCAGCAGTCTCCCACACCTATAAAGGGAAATTCCTATTGCCACTAAGTGCATCTGCGTGAGTCCTGTTTGTGGCATTTCTGTCAGCCACTTTCTGACACAGAAACTGTGTAGTGTAATACAGTGGGCCTGATTTTCCCAGCAGTCTCCCACACCTATAAAGGGAAATTTCTATTGCCAGTAAGTGCATCTGCGTGAGTCCTGTTTGTGGCATATCTGTCAGCCACTTTCTGACACAGAAACTGTGTATTGTAATACAGTGGGCCTGATTTTCCCAGCAGTCTCACAAACCTATAAAGGGAGATTTAAATTCACAACAAGTTTACATACACCTTCTAACTGGTTTTACAGTACCACATAACATTTGTTAGTTTGGTTACATTTTTCCAAGAATGAGGAAGTCTGGTGGAAGAGGTCATGGCCGTGGGCGGTCATTGCCAGCTGGTAATGATGGTAGTGGTGGTGGAGCATAAGGTGGTCATGGGAAAAGCAATATAGCACCTAAGTCTCGAGTTGTTGAGCCAGCGTCATTGTCTGGCTACACAAGGCCTCGAACGCTCCCTTTTCTGGGAGTAGGAAAACCGCTTTTAAAGCCGGAGCAGCAGGAACAAGTTTTGGTTTTCCTTGCTGACTCTGCCTCTAGCTCTTTCGCCTCCTCTTCGGAAAGTGCAAAATTTAAAAGCAGCGCGTCATCAGTGGATGCTCCCGGTCAGGAACAAGTCGCTTCCTTGTGTCCTTCACCCAGAACAACAGAGAAGGATGCGTCAGGCGACACAACAGGTTACTCCATGGAGCTCTTTACACATACGGTGCCTGGGTTAGAAAGGGAAATTGTTAACAGGCCATGCCCATTAAAAGATGAATCGGACATGGAGTGCACAGATGCACAGCCACAGCTAGATTATTATGCTGTTCCATTGACTCATATCACAACATTGCCCTCGCAGTGTACTGAGCCAGAATCTGACCCTGATGAGACTATGGTGACCCGTCCCGAACGCTATAGCATCGGCTTACACGGTGACACAGAGGAAGGTGCACAGGACATAGAAGAGGAGGTGATAGATGACCCAGTTGTTGACCCCGATTGGCAGCCATTGGGGGAACAAGGTGGCCCTGGCAGTAGCTCTGAAGCGGAGGAGGAGGAGCCACAGCAGGCATCAACATCGCAACAGCTTTCATCTGGCAGGCCCGTATCTGGCCAAAAACGTGTGTCAAAACCAAAAACAGTTGTAGGACAGCGTGGCCATCCGGTTAAAGTAGCTCAGTGTGCAATGCCTGAAAAGGTATTCGATAGTAGGAAGAGTGAAGTCTGGCAATTTTATAACCAAGATCCGAATGATCGGTGCAAAGTGATCTGTAAGAAATGCTCAAGGACCTTTAGCAGAGGTCAGAATGTCAAAAATTTAAATACAAGTTGCATGAGTAGACATTTAACCACCATGCACTTGCAAGCATGGACTAACTACCAAACGTCCCGTAAAGTTGTTGCACCTGCTCACAATGAAGATAGTCAGCAACGCTACATTCCTTCCCTCACTGTAAGCCCACCGTTTACGACACTACCACTGCACTACAAATGTGGAGGTATCGTCGCAGGGCCAAAGCAGTCAGGGAATCACCAGGTTCTTGGTAGGAAACACTGTATGTAGGCCAACAGCAAGAATACCATCACCAACCCTCTCTGTCTGCCATGTCCACCACCACCCCCGCTAGTTCCACCATATGCAGCTCTCCAGTCCAGCTCACACTACAAGAGACTCTCCTTAAGAAAAGGATGTACTCATCCTCTCATCCACATACACAGGGTTTGAACGCCCACATTGCTAGACTAATCTCGTTAGAGATGATGCCCTACCGGTTGGTTGAAAGCGAAGCTTTCAAAGCCATGATGGCCTACACAAAACCACGCTGTGACCTACTCAGTTGACACTTCTTTGCGAGAAAAGCCATCTCAGCCCTCCACCAGCATGTCAAAGACCGCATTGTCCATGCACTCAGGCAATCAGTCAGTAGAAAGGTGCACCTCACAACAGATGCATGGACCAGTAGGCATGGCCAGGGACGTTACGTGTCCATAGTGGCACAGTTCTGCCTAGCCCACGGTCTAGGAAACTGTTGGCTGTAGGCATTTGCCCCTCCTCCTCTTCCTCCTCCTCCAGAAGCGAAAGCTCGTCCACAGAGCGCAGTCGCACGACCACTCCATCCGCAGCTGCCAGTGTTGCAACCATGGTGTCCCATTATGGAAAAGCTTGTGGGAAGCGTCAGCAGGCTGTGTTGGAAATGAAGTGTTTGGGCAACAACATACACACCGCGGAAGTTCTGTCCAACTTCTTGCAGCAAGAAACTAAGTCATGGCTGAGCAGTGTACATCTTGAGGCAGGCAAGGTAGTCAGTGATAATGGAGGGAATTTTATGGCTGCCATAGCCCTTTCACAACTGAAACACATTCCTTGCCTGGCTCACACCTTGAAACTGGTGGTGCAGTGCTTCCTGAAAAGTTATCCGGGGTTACCCGCCCTGCTCCTGAAGGTGCGAAGACTTTGCTCGCACATCCGCCGTTCGCCTGTACACTCCAGCCGTATGCAGAACCATCAGTGATCTTTGAAGCTTCCCCAGCACCACCTAATAATCGACGTTGCAACAAGGTGGAACTCCACACTGCACATGCTTCAGAGGCTGTGCGAACAGAGGCATGCTGTTATTTATTTGTGGGAGGATACACATACACGGGCAGGCAGTTGAATGGCAGACTTGGAGTTGTCGAAGCTACAAGATCTGTGTGAAGTCCTTCAGTATTTTGAGGAATGCACACGCCTGGTTAGTGAAGACGACGCCATCATAAGCATGAGCATCCCCCTAATGCGTCTGCTGATGCAAAGTTTGACGCACATAAAGGAGCAGGCGTCTGCAGCCGAAGACGAGGGTAGCGTTGATGACAGTCAGCCACTGTCTGCTCAGGGAAGTCTCCTGGACGAGGTGGCAGACGAAGAGGAGGAGGACGAGGAGGATGATGGGGATGAATATTTATGGGAGGAGGATGCTTCTCAGGGGGCAATAGAAACTGGTGGCATTGCAAGGTCTGGTACAGGGTTTTTGAGGGAGACAAGTGATGTTGATTTGCCAGAAAGTGCTCCTCAACCCAGCACAAGCAATGAATTGACACCTGGAACATTGGCCCACATGGCGGATTATGCCTTGCGTATCCTAAAAAGGGACCCCCGCATTATCAAAATGATGAACGATGACGATTACTGGTTGGCCTGCCTCCTGGATCCACGCTATAAAGGGAAATTGCAAAATATCATGCCACATGAGAACCTTGAGCAAATATTGGCTACCAAACAGGCAACTCTTGTAGACCGTTTGGTTCAGGCATTCCCAGCACACAGCGGTGGTGATGGTTCTCACACGAGCTGCAGGGGGCAACATGGCAGAGGTGTTAGAGGTGCACAAATCAGAAGTGGCATTGGACAGAGGGGGTTTATGACAAGGTTGTGGAGTGATTTCGCAATGACCGCAGACACGACAGGTACTGCAGCATCAATTCAAAGTGACAGGAGACAACATTTGTCCAGTATGGTTACTATCTATTTTTCCTCCCTTATCAATCTTCTCCCTCACAAGTCATTGCCATTTGATTACTGGGCATCCAAAATAGACACCTGGCCTGAATTGGCAGAATATGCATTGCAGGAGCTCGCTTGCCCAGCAGCTAGGGTGCTATCAGAAAGAGTATTTAGTGCTGGTGGTTCAATACTGACTGGAAAAAGGAGTCGTCCGGCTACCCAAAATGTTGATGATCTAACCTTCATTAAAATGAATCAATCATGGATTTCTAATTATTTTGCCCCACCTTTCCCTGCTGACACCTAGCTTTCCTGTAAAAAGGTCTTGCTTTTGGACTGGTCTTACTGACTGCTCCAATTTCTCCACTTGCAGCTGCTGTATGTCCAGCATACGCCATTTTTAAACCTCCCTAAATGGGCTGACTTCCCCCACGGGGCCGTGGTCACCACTTGGCGCAAGCACCCGTGCGAGTGCCGTTTGGCTGAAAAGGTGGGTGTGCCCACTTTTGGGCGACGGCACTGGCAAAGGGTCCCTCATAGTACAATGAAGTGTCTCTGGCGGTGGTGGTGCGCACCCAACGTCAGACACACCGTCGTAACATGAGGGGCCCTGGGCCAGTACCGCCACCCACGAGAGAGTGTTCCCCCCCAGCTCAAACAGTGCTCTACCACTTGCAAAATTATCTCTCACTACTCCACCACTGTTTAGTCTGTGCGGTTAAATCCTTCAATGGCACTGCCAATACCAATTTGTTGACATGTATGATGCTAGTAAAAATATTCAGGGGCCCTGTCCTACATTTACACCAGTTAATACTTTGCGCCAAATACCACTGTCTGCAAGTCAGCAGAGGAGCCCACCTCTGTACCTAGGTATGCCAAAAAAAAGAGTATATTTCAGCTCACCCTTAGTTCATCTGTCCGATGTGGTAAGTATCCATCCGAGCACGGAAACAAAGTGTTGCTGCCACAACACTGGTCGACGTGTAGAGAAAGGAAATGTGGATCCAGCTCCAGGAATAAAATGTAAAAACTTTATTAGTTCACATTAAAATGCTGCTGAGACATGACCGGCATAGTGGGTAAAGGAGAGCAACCAGCACCCGACTGGACGCGTTTCGAGCAACAAATGTGCCCTTAGTCCTCAGTATGATTGATACATACCATTACAAGCGTTATATGATTAAGAACCCGTCATCTGTATATACGCTTTCTACTGCATATATTTGCATTGCTGTCTACTTGATGTGTATGTACACCAATAAATTGTTACATGATTCACTTGCAAAATATTCCATCCGTGAGTGCGGTGTATTTTCCTATTACTTTTATTAAGACTTTTTTGTCCGTTACACCAGCACCCTCTTTTGGTATAGCAAGAGTGCAGACTAATTTCTCTCTACTAACTGTCAGACACTCCTTCCAATTGTCCTCCGCTGACCACACCAATGCTGCCTGTGTACCCCTGTAACCTATTTAAACCTGCATCGAGCCTACTTTTTTTTATTTTAGGCCTACTAATTCTGTCTGCGGTCCCTCCTTGCAATCGTCCTCCGCTGACCACACCAATGCTGCCTGTGTACCCCTGTAACCTATGTAAACCTGCATCGAGCCTACTTTTTTTATTTTAGGCCTACTAACTTTGTCTGTGGTCCCTCATTGCAGTCGTCCTCCGCTGACCACACCAATGCTGCCTGTGTGCCCCTGTAACCTATTTAAACCTGCATTGAGCCTACTTTTTTATTTTAGGCCTACTAAGTCTGTCTGCGGTCCCTCCTTGCAATCGTCCTCCACTGACCACACCAATGCTGCCTGTGTGCCCCTGTAACCTATTTAAACCTGCATCGAGCCTACTTTTTTAATTTTAGGCCTACTAAGTCTGTCTGTGGTCCCTACTTGCAATCGCCCTCCGCTGACCGCATCAATGCTGCCTGTGTACCCCTGTAACCTATTTAAACCAGCATCGAGCCTACTTTTTTTATTTTAGGCCTACTAAGTCTTTCTGCGGTCCCTCCTTCCAATTGTCCTCCACTGACCACACCAATGCTGCCTGTGTACCCCTGGAACCTATTTAAAAGTGCATAGAGCCTACTTTTTTATTTTAGGCCTAGTAAGTCTGTCTGCGGTCCCTCCTTCCAATTGTCGTCCTCTAACCACACCAATGCTGCCTGTGTACCCCTGGAACCTATTTAAAAGTGAATAGAGCCTACTTTTTTATATTTTAGGCCTAGTAAGTCTGTCTGCAGTCCCTCCTTCCAATTGTCCTCCGCTGACCACACCAATGCTGCCCGTTTACCCCTGTAACCTTTTTTAAACTGCATTGAGTCAACTTTTTAGTTTAAGGCCTACTACCTGTGTCTGTCTGCGCCACAATACAGCTGATATTTTTAATCTGAAACTGCATTTGGGCTACTAGTTTGGTTGGGGCCTACTAACGGTGTCTGCCGCTTCTTGGTGTTCTCCTGGTTTGTTTTCCTGAGCTTCGATCTTCAGGCTTTCGGCCTATATTTTTAATAAGAAACTGCATTTGGGCTACTAGTTTGGTTGGGGCCTACTAACGGTGTCTACCGCTCCTTGGTGTTCTCCTGGTTTGTTTTCCTGAGCTTCGATCTTCAGGCTTTCGGCCTATATTTTTAATATTAAACTGCATTTGGCCTACTAATTTGGTTGGGCCCCACTAACGGTATCTGCCGCTCCTAGGTGTTCTCCTGGTTTACTTTCCTGAGCTTCAATCTTCAGGCTTTCGGTCTATATTTTTCATATTAAACTGCATTTGCCCTACTAGTTTGGTTGGGGCCTACTAACGGTGTCTGCCGCTCCTTGGTGTTGTCCTCCAAGGAAAAAGCTGAGCTTCAATCTTCAGGCTTTCGTCCTATATCAAATATTTAACTGCATTTGGCCTACTAGTTTGGTTGGGACCTACTAACGGTGTCTGCCGCTCCTAGATGTTCTCCTGGTTTACTTTCCTGAGCTTCAATCTTCAGGCTTTCGGGCTATATTTTTAATATTAACCTGCATTTGGCCTACTAGTTTGGTTCGGGCCTACTAACGGTGCCTGCCGCTCCTAGGTGTTCTCCTGGTTTTTTTGCCTTAGCTTCAATCTTCAGGCTTTCGGCCTATATTTTTAATATTAAACTGCATTTGGCCTACTAGTTTGGTTGGGCCCCACTAACTGTGTCTGCTGCTCCTAGGTGTTCTCCTGGTTTGTTTTCCTGAGCTTCAATCTTCAGGCTTTCGGTCTATATTTTTCATATTAAACTGCATTTGGCCTACTAGTTTGGTTGGGCCCCACTAACGGTGTCTGACGCTCCTTGGTGTTGTCCTCCAAGGAAAAGAGCTGAGCTTCAATCTTCAGGCTTTCGGACTATATAAGATATTTCACTGCATTTGGCCTACTAGTTTGGTTGGGGCCTACTAATGGTGTCTGCCGCTCCTTGGTGTTCTCCTGTTTCCTGTTTTTTTTCCTGAGCTTCAATCTTCAGGCTTTCGGCCTATATTTTTAATATGAAATTGTATTTGGGCTGCTAGTTTGGTTGGGGCCTACTAACAGTGTCTGCCGCTCCTTGCTTTTCTCCTCCACTGAACAAAGCTGACCTTCAATCTTCAGGCTTTCAGCCTATATTTACAAATTTTAAACTGCATTTGACCTACTAGTTTGGTTGGGGCCTACTAACGGTGTCTGCCGCTCCTTGCTGTTTTCCTCCACTGAACAAAGCAGTGCCGCCTGTTTACTACTGTTACCAATTTTGAACTGCATTTAGCCTACTTACTTATTTGGGCCTACTCACTGAGTCAACCTCTCATTACAGTTGTCTTCCACTGAACAAAGCAATGCCGCCTGGTTAGTCTTAGTTAGTTACCAATTTTGAACTGCATTTAGCTCGCTTTATTATTTGGGCCTACATCTGTTTTTCCTCCTCATCCTGCCCATTGCCCAGCCAGTGTTAGATGAGTCTGCTGGTACATTGACCCAGACCACTACATTCCCCTTGCATGCTACACAGCCAGAATGTGACCCTGCTGAAAGTCAGGTTCCCCTTCCCGCATACTATACCACCTTACACGGGGACAAAGAGGAAGGTGCAGATGAAAGTGCAGGTTCCTTCATCAGGCAGGGGGCATACTCGTTGGCGACGTCACTGGCACAGGGCCCCTCATAGTACGCAAAAGTGTCGCTGCTGGTGGGAGGCGCCCCCGCCGTGCAAGCACACCGCCGTATGTTGAGGGGCCCTGTGCCAGTGTCAATGCGAACGAGTGGGCCCCCCTGCTTGCTCAGGATCACAGCACTTGCAAAGTTGAAATACTTACCTCTCCCTGCTCCACCGCCGTGACGTAGTCCACGTTTCCTGGGCCCACTAAAAACTTGAACCAGCCCTACCCCCCACAACTTTAGCCAAATGACCCCCAATTTCAAATGCCTAACTATTATTATAAGGTAAATTAAAATTGACAAGCTTCAGTAACAAGAATGGATGTTTTTGCCATTAAAATGGGCACTGTGGGTGTTTTCCTGGCCTTCTGTTGTGAATTCTGTTGTCGAGCTCCCTCCTGTGGTCATGAATGGTATTTCGGTGAGTTCGGTCCATGGGCTCCATCTGGTGGCTGTGAGTGGAGCTGCTGCTTCTGAGGTTCCTTACACAGGTGACGTGGTTTATCCTTTGGTTGGCTTCTCTATTTAACTCCACTCAGATCGTTTCTCCATGCCAGCTGTCAATGTTTTAGCATTGGTTCAGTTCGCTCCTGGATCTGTCTGGTGTCCTGTCTTCTCCTGCAGAAGCTAAGTTCCTGATTGTTATTATTGTTCTTGTTTCTTTGTCCAGCTGGTTATCTTGATTTTGTCTTGCTAGCTGGAAGCTCTGGGATGCAGGGTGGCACCCCCGCACCGTGAGTCTGTGCGGAGGACCCTTTTGCACACTCTGCGTGGTCTTTTGTAGGTTTTTGTGCTGACCGCAAAGATTCCTTTCCTATCCTCTGTCTATTTAGTAAGTCGTGCCTCCCTTTGCTGAAACCTATCTCATTTCTGCGTTTGTGACTTTCATCTTTACTCACAGTCATTACATGTGGGGGGCTGCCTATTCCTTTGGGGAATTTCTCTGAGGCAAGGTAGGCTTTATTTTCTTCTCTAAGGCTAGCTAGCTCTTAGGCTGTGACGAGGCGCATAGGGAGCGTCAGGAGCGCTCCACGGCTATTTCTAGTGTGTGCGATAGGATTAGGGCTTGCGGTCAGCAGAGCTCCCACATCCCAGAGCTCGTCCTGTATGAGTTTAACTATCAGGTCGGGTGCTCCTAACCACCAGGTCATAACAGCCTCCACTCACTGCCGACTACGCTTCCCCATTGACTTGCATTGGGTTTCGTGTTTTGGTCGATCCCCGACTTTTCCCGATAATCGGCCGACTTCACTCGACTCAACTTTTGAGAAAGTCGGGTTTCGTAAAACCCGACTCGATCCTAAAAAAGTAAAAGTCGCTCAACCCTAGACATAATCAATGCAAATTTGATTGTATTATCAATAGTATTAAGAAACTCATGAAATTCATCCAATTCATTTTGTGATCCTGTCCATAGGAGGAAGACATCATCTATGTACCTCCACCACACCAAAACATGTCGGTAGTGGTGGGATACATAGATGAGGTCCTCCCCCAGAACTTCCATAACTAAATTAGCATATGACGGGGCCATATTGGCCCCATATCTGTCCCTTTTGCGTATAAAACGTGTCACTGAACAAAAAATAATTTTGTTTTAGAATAATCTCTAACACTTTTAACAGAAATGTTTTTCCCTCTATTGTGTACTTTGTTGGGTCCAACATTTTTTCAATAGCTCTTAGTCCTTGTTCATGATCAATGGACGTATATAATGACACTACATCGAAGGATGCAAGTAATACTTCACCCTCCAGATGTCTCAAGTTTTAAAAAAAAAAATCGGTATCCCTAATATATGATTTACACTTTTTTACTACAGGATTGAAGATCTTGTCAAGGAATATGCCCATTTTATTAAAAACTGAACCTGCACCTGAAATTATTGGTCACCCAGGGGGTTAACCAAAGTTTTAAGGATTTTTGGAATTACATACAGCACCGGAGTGCGTGGGCTCTCTTCCAATAAATAATCATATAAATCCTGATGTATCACATATGTGTCCAGCGCTTCTTTTAAATATGCCTTAATTTCTCTGCTTACAGTATGTTAAATTTTGGATCCCCTTCCATTTTACAGTACACACTTTCATCACTCAATTGTCTCATTACCCCTGCAATATACACTTGCCTGTCCATGGCGACGTCTGCTCCCCCATTATCTGCAGGTTTTATAATAATGTCATCGTTATTGGCAAGCTCCTGCAATGCCTCAAATTATCGTTATTGGCAAGCTCCTGCAATGCCTCAAATTCCTCTTTAAGGATATTTGGGTATTTATATTCTTTAGCTGCATCATTTCTCAACTGTTCAATATCAGTTCTAACCGCTTTTTCAAATGCTTCAATCACAGCTGAATTTACTGGTGGCACAAATTTACTATTTTTTCTCAATTCCACCCAATTTAGATCAAACTCACTTGTTTTAACTTTCCTAGTGGTATCTTTGTCATTAAACCATTCCTTAAGTTTTATCTGTCTAAAGAAACGTTCAAGGTCTAATTGTAGTTCAAACCAATTTACATGGGCACACGGGCTAAAACTCAGTCCCTTGCTCAACACAGAAATCTGCATGTCTGTTAATACTAGAGATGAGTGGTGTTCGAGTCGAACTGTTCGCCAATTTAAAATTCGAGCTGTTTTGGGCGGTGTTCGAGTCGTTCAACGAACCCGAACAATTTGCTTAAAATTCGTCTGTTCGGATTTCTGTTCGATAACTGTTCGTTCACCAAAAGCCACGCTTGATTTGCACATTAAAACTGTTTATCATTGTTAATAGACTGTTTCAGTGAATAGTGGGCGGGAGGAGCGGGGGATAGATCTGTGCTGAAATATCGCTGATCTCCATTTTTTTCTTTCCCGCATTTACAGTGGGGCGGTGCAGTCTCTCAGCATATCAGCAGTGTGCACAAACACAGCAATGTGCATGTGATGCACACAAGTGTCATTGGCTGTGTATGTCTCATGTCCTTGCCCTGTAAGAACCAGCCATTTGCCCCGTCGCCACCATTTCCTCACTGCTGCAGCTAAGTGTTAGACGGCACCGCTGTTGCTGTAGGCGCTATACAGCCTAAGAGTGTGTTTTTGGAGTGAATTGTCAGAGAGATAGGTTTAGGGAGTCGGGAGGAGTTGGGACTAGTTGTAATATCCGCCCTTTTCAGGGTAGGTTTCAGCAAATCATAGCACTGTTTGCCAGGCAGGTCTGTGCCAGTGCTGTGCAAGTGTATGTCACAGCATTTGGTGTAATCTAGCTCATAGTCATCTGAGTAGCCCGCCTGTGAAGCTAACTACACCACCTGTGTATCTCAATTTTCACTGCATCTAATCCAGTTAATAGCTTAGGGCCTAGGAGCAGTGTCTGCACTGTTGTGAATTCTGTGGCCAAGCTCCCTCCTGTGGTCATGAGTGGTACTGCGGCTGGTTCTGTCTATAAGCTTCCTTTGGTGGATGAGAGTGGTACTGCGGCTTCTGAGTTTCCTTCCTCAGGTGATGAGGTTAGGTCGTTAGGTGCTGCTCTATTTGACTCCACCTGGTGCTTTGATCCTGGCCTCCAGTCAATGTTCTAGTATTGGTCTTGCTTCCTCCTGGATCGTTCCTGTGGCCTCTCTATCCTGCATAAGCTAAGTTCTGCTTGTGTTATTTTTTGTTTGCTATATTTTCTGTCCAGCTTGCTTTATTGGTTTTTCTTGCTTGCTGGAAGCTCTGAGACGCAGAGGGAGCACCTCCGTACCGTTAGTCGGTGCGGAGGGTCTTTTTGCCCCTCTGCGTGGTTGTTTGTAGGTTTTTGTGTTGACCGCAAAGCTATCTTTCCTATCCTCGGTCTATTCAGTAAGTCGGGCCTCACTTTGCTAAATCTATTTCATCTCTGTGTTTGTATTTCATCTTTACTCACAGTCATTATATGTGGGGGGCTGCCTTTTCCTTTGGGGAATTTCTCTGAGGCAAGGTAGGCTTTTTTTTCTATCTTCAGGGCTAGTTAGTTTCTCAGGCTGTGCCGAGTTGCATAGGGAGCGTTAGGCGCAATCCACGGCTACCTCTAGTGTGGTGTGTTAGGATTAGGGATTGCGGTCAGCAGAGTTCCCACGTCTCAGAGCTCGTCCTTTGTTTTTAGTAATTGTCAGGTCACTTTGTGTGCTCTGTACCTCTATGTCCATTGTGGTTCTGAATTACCTGTTCATAACAGTACTGGAGGCCCAAAGTACTAATGCTTCTCAATAGAGGGAAAAGAGAAGTTCTGAGACCATTTTTTTTTCTTTGCACTGTGTTCTGTCTCTCTATTCCCCTTTACATCAGGGTGGTTCAGAACACAGGTGTGGACATGGACATTCAAGGTCTGTTCTCTTTGATGGATAATCTCGCTATAAATGTACAGAATATTCAAGATTTAGTGGTTCAGAATCCTATGTTGGAACCTAAGATTCCTATTCCTGAGTTATTTTCTGGCGATAGAGCAAAGTTTTTGAATTTTAAAAATAATTGTAAACTATTTCTGGCTCTGAAACCCCGCTCCTCTGGTGATCCAGTTCAACAAGTTAAGATCATTATTTCTTTATTACGTGGCGACCCTCAAGACTGGGCATTTTCCCTTGCGCCAGGAGATCCTGCATTATGTAATATTGATGCGTTTTTTCTGGCGCTCGGATTGCTGTACGACGAACCCAATTCAGTGGATCAGGCAGAGAAAAATTTGCTGGCTCTGTGTCAGGGTCAGGATGAGATAGAGATTTATTGTCAGAAGTTTAGAAAGTGGTCCGTGCTCACTCAATGGAATGAAAGTGCGCTGGCAGCTATTTTCAGAAATGGTCTCTCTGAAGCCCTTAAGGATGTCATGGTGGGATTTCCTATGCCTGCTGGTCTGAATGAGTCTATGTCTTTGGCCATTCAGATCGGTCGACGCTTGCGCGAGCGTAAATCTGTGCACCATTTGGCGGTATTATCTGAGCATCAACCTGAACCTATGCAGTGCGATAGGACTTTGACCAGAGCTGAAAGGCAAGAACACAGACGTCAGAATGGGCTGTGTTTCTACTGTGGTGATTCCACTCATGCTATCTCCGATTGTCCTAAGCGCACTAAGCGGTTCGCTAAGTCTGCCACCATTGGTACGGTACAGTCGAAATTTCTTTTGTCCGTTACTTTGATCTGCTCTTTGTCTTCCTATTCTGTCATGGCATTTGTGGATTCAGGCGCTGCCCTGAATTTGATGGACTTGGAGTATACTAGGCGCTGTGGGTTTGTCTTGGAGCCCTTGCAGTGTCCTATTCCATTGAGAGGAATTGATGCTACGCCTTTGGCCAAGAATAAGCCTCAGTATTGGACCCAGCTGACCATGTGCATGGCTCCTGTGCACCAGGAGGATATTCGCTTTCTGGTGTTGCATAATCTGCATGATGTGGTCGTGTTGGGGTTGCCATGGTTACAAGTCCATAACCCAGTATTAGATTGGAAATCAATGTCTGTGTCCAGCTGGGGCTGTCAGGGGGTACATGGTGATGTTCCATTTCTGTCTATCTCATCATCCACCCCTTCTGAGGTCCCAGAGTTCTTGTCTGATTACCGGGATGTATTCGATGAGCCCAAGTCCAATGCCCTACCTCCGCATAGGGATTGTGATTGTGCTATCGATTTGATTCCTGGTAGTAAGTTTCCTAAGGGTCGACTGTTTAATTTATCTGTACCTGAGCACGCCGCTATGCGGAGTTACGTGAAGGAGTCTTTGGAGAAGGGCCATATTTGCCCGTCATCGTCGCCATTGGGAGAGGGTTTCTTTCTTGTGGCCAAGAAGGATGGTTCGCTGAGACATTGTATTGATTACCGCCTTCTAAATAAAATTACGGTCAAATTTCAGTACCCTTTGCCGCTGCTGTCTGATTTGTTTGCTCGGATTAAGGGGGCTAGTTGGTTCACCAAGATAGATCTTCGTGGTGCGTATAATCTTGTGCGTATCAAACGGGGCGATGAATGGAAAACAGCATTTAATACGCCCCAAGGCCATTTTGAGTACCTAGTTATGCCATTCGGACATTCTAATGCTCCATCAGTGTTTCAGTCCTTTATGCATGACATCTTCCGAGAGTACCTGGATAAATTCCTGATTGTATACTTGGATGATATTTTGGTCTTCTCGGATGATTGGGAGTCTCATGTGAAGCAGGTCAGAATGGTGTTCCAGGTCCTGCGTGCTAATTCTTTGTTTGTGAAGGGGTCAAAGTGTCTCTTTGGTGTTTAGAAGATTTCATTTTTGGGGTTCATTTTTTCTCCTTCTACTATCGAGATGGACCCTGTTAAAGTTCAGGCCATTTATGATTGGACTCAGCCAACATCTCTGAAGAGTCTGCAGAAGTTCCTGGGCTTTGCTAATTTTTATCGTCGCTTCATCGCTAATTTTTCTAGCATTGCTAAACCGTTGACTGATTTAACCAAGAAGGGTGCTGATGTGGTCAATTGGTCTTCTGCTGCTGTGGAAGCTTTTCAGGAGTTGAAGCGATGTTTTTCTTCTGCCCCTGTGTTGTGCCAACCAGATGTTTCGCTTCCGTTCCAGGTCGAGGTTGATGATTCCGAAATTGGAGCAGGGGCTGTTTTGTCGCAGAGAGGTTCTGATTGCTCGGTGATGAAACCATGCGCCTTCTTTTCCAGGAAATTTTCGCCTGCTGAGCGAAATTATGATGTTGGCAATCGAGAGTTGCAAGCCATGAAGTGGGAATTCGAGGAGTGGCGTCATTGGCTTGAAGGAGCTAAGCATCGCGTGGTGGTCTTGACTGATCACAAAAACTTGACTTATCTCGAGTCTGCCAAACGGTTGAATCCTAGACAGGCTCATTGGTCGCTGTTTTTCTCCCGTTTTGACTTTGTGGTTTCGTAGCTTCTGGGCTCTAAAAATGTGAAGGCGGATGCCCTGTCTAGGAGTTTTGTGCCCGATTCTCCGGGTTTGTCTGAGCCAGCGGGTATTCTCAAAGAGGGGGTAATTTTGTCTGCCATCTCCCCTGATTTGCGGCGGGTGCTGCAAAAATTTCAGGCTAATAGACCTGACCGTTGACCGTTGTGCAGTCCTGTGGGATTTGTGCTCGGGCTAAGCCCTGCTGTTCTCGTGCCAGTGGGTTGCTTTTGCCCTTGCCGGTCCCGAAGAGGCCTTGGACGCATATCTCTATGGATTTTATTTCGGATCTCCCCGTCTCTCAAAGAATGTCGGTCATTTGGGTGGTTTGTGATTGCTTCTCTAAGATGGTCCATTTGGTGCCCTTGTCTAAATTGCCTTCCTCCTCTGATTTGGTGCCATTGTTTTTTCAGCATGTAGTTTGTTTACATGGCATTCCAGAGAACATCGTTTCTGACAGAGGTTCCCAGTTTGTTTCGAGGTTTTGGCGAGCCTTTTGTGCTAGGATGGGCATTGATTTGTCTTTTTCCTCGGCTTTCCATCCTCAGACAAATGGCCAGACTGAACGAACCAATCAGACCTTGGAAACATATCTGAGATGTTTTGTTTCTGCTGATCAGGATGATTGGGTGTCCTTTTTGCCTTTGGCTGAGTTCGCCCTTAATAATCGGGCCAGCTCGGCTACTTTGGTTTCGCCGTTTTTCTGCAATTCTGGGTTCCACCCTCGTTTCTCTTCAGGGCAGGTTGAGTCTTCGGACTGTCCTGGTGTGGATACTGTGGTGGATAGGTTGCAGCAGATTTGGACTCATGTAGTGGACAATCTGACTTTGTCCCAGGAGAAGGCTCAACGTTTCGCTAACCGCAGGCGTTGTGTGGGTCCCCGACTTCGTGTTGGGGATTTGGTTTGGTTGTCATCTCGTTATATTCCTGTGAAGGTTTCCTCTCCTAAATTTAAGCCTCGTTTCATTGGTCCATATAGGATTTCTGAGGTTCTTAATCCTGTGTCTTTTCGTTTGACTCTTCCGGCTTCTTTTTCCATCCATAACGTGTTCCATAGGTCATTGTTGCGGAGATAGGTGGCACCTGTGGTTCCATCTATTGATCCTCCTGCTCCGGTTTTTGTTGAAGGGGAATTGGAGTATATTGTGGAGAAGATTTTGGATTCTCGTGTTTCGAGACGGAAACTCCAGTATCTGGTTAAGTGGAAAGGTTATGGTCAGGAAGATAATTCCTGGGTCTTTGCCTCTGACGTCCATGCTGCCGATCTGGTTCGTGCCTTTCATGTGGCTCATCCTGGTCGGCCTGGGGGCTCTGGTGAGGGTTCGGTGACCCCTCCTCAAGGGGGGGGTACTGTTGGGAATTCTGTGGCCAAGCTCCCTCCTGTGGTCATGAGTGGTACTGCGGCTTCTTCTGTCTATAAGCTTCCTTTGGTGGATGAGAGTGATACTGCGGCTTCTGAGTTTCCTTCCTCAGGTAATGAGGTTAGGTCGTTAGGTGCTGCTCTATTTGACTCCACCTGGTGCTTTGATCCTGACCTCCAGTCAATGTTCTAGTATTGGTCTTGCTTCCTCCTGGATCGTTCCTGTGGCCTCTCTATCCTGCATAAGCTAAGTTCTGCTTGTGTTATTTTTTGTTTGCTATATTTTCTGTCCAGCTTGCTTTATTGGTTTTTCTTGCTTGCTGGAAGCTCTGAGACGCAGAGGGAGCACCTCTGTACCGTTAGTCGGTGCGGAGGGTCTTTTTGCCCCTCTGCGTGGTTGTTTGTAGGTTTTTGTGTTGACCGCAAAGCTATCTTTCCTATCCTCGGTCTATTCAGTAAGTCGGGCCTCACTTTGCTAAATCTATTTCATCTCTGTGTTTGTATTTCATCTTTACTCACAGTCATTATATGTGGGGGGCTGCCTTTTCCTTTGGGGAATTTCTCTGAGGCAAGGTAGGCTTTTTTTTCTATCTTCAGGGCTAGTTAGTTTCTCAGGCTGTGCCGAGTTGCATAGGGAGCGTTAGGCGCAATCCACGGCTACCTCTAGTGTGGTGTGTTAGGATTAGGGATTGCGGTCAGCAGAGTTCCCACGTCTCAGAGCTCGTCCTTTGTTTTTGGTAATTGTCAGGTCACTTTGTGTGCTCTGTACCTCTATGTCCATTGTGGTTCTGAATTACCTGTTCATAACACTGCACGTCAGCAGAGTAGCCCGCCTGTGAAGCAAACTATACCGCCTGGGTATCTCTATTTTCACTGCATCTAATCCAGTTAATAGTTTTGGGCCTAGGAGCAGTGTCTGCACGTCAGTAGAGTACCCCGCCTGTGAAACAAACTATACCGCCTGTGTATCTCTATTTTCACTGCATCTAATCCAGTTATTAGCTTAGGGCCTAGGAGCAGTATCTGCACGTTTGCAGAGTAGCCAGCCTGTGAAGCAAACTATACCGCCTGGGTATCTCTATTTTCACTGCATCTAATTAAGTTAATAGTTTTGGGCCTAGGAGCAGTGTCTGCACGTCAGCAGAGTAGCCCGCCTGTGAAACTAACTACACTGCCTGTGTATCTCTATTTTCACTGCATCTAATGCAGTTAATAGTTTTGGGCCTAGGAGCAGTGTCTGCACGTCAGCAGGGTAGCCCGCCTATGAAACAAACTATACCGCCTGTGTAACTCTATTTTCAATGCATTTAATCCAGTTATTAGTTTTGGTGCCAAGGAGCAGTGTCTGCACGTCAGCAGAGTAGCCCGCCTGTGAAGCTAGCTACACTGCCTGTGTATCTCTATTTTCACTGCATCTAATCCAGTTAATAGCTTAGGGCCTAGGAGCAGTGTCTGCACCTCAGCAGAGTAGACCGCCTGTGAAACAAACTATACCGCCTGTGTATCTCTATTATCACTGCATCTAATCCAGTTAATAGTTTTGGGCCTAGGAGCAGTGTCTGCACATTGGCAGAGTAGCCCGCCTGTTAAACTAACTACACCGCCTGTGTATCTCTATTTTCACTGCATCTAATCCAGTTAATAGTTTTGGGCCTAGGAGCAGTGTCTGCATGTCAGCAGAGTAGCCTGCCTGTGAAACTAACTACACCGCCTGTATATCTCTATTTTCACTGCATCTAATCCAATTAATAGTTTTGGGCCTAGGAGCAGTGTCTGCACGTCAGCAGAGTAGCCCGCCTGTGAAACAAACTATACCACCTGTGTATCTCTATTTTCACTGCATCCAAACCAGTTAATAGCTTAGGGCCTATGAGCAGTGTCTGCACGTCAGCAGAGCAGCCCGCCTGTGAAACAAACTATACCGCCTGTGTATCTCTATTTTCACTGCATCTAATCCAGTTAATAGCTCAGGACCTAGGATCAGTGTCTGCACGTCAGCAGAGTAGCCCGCCTGTGAAACAAACTATACCGCCTGTGTATCTCTATTTTCACTGCATCTAATCCAGTTAATACTTTTGGGCCTAGGAGCAGTGTCTGCACGTCAGCAGAGTAGCCCGCCTGTGAAACTAACTACACCGCCTGTGTATCTCTATTTTCACTGCATCTAATCCAGTTAATACTTTTGGGCCTAGGAGCAGTGTCTGCACGTCAGCAGAGTAGCCCGCCTGTGAAGCAAACTATACCGCCTGTGTATCTCTATTTTCACTGCATCTAATCCAGTTATTAGTTTTAGGCCTAGGAGCAGTGTCTGCACCTCAGCAGAGTAGCCCGCCTGTGAAACAAACTATACCACCTGTGTATCTCTATTTTCACTGCATCTAATCCAGATAATAGCTTAGGGCCTAGGAGCAGTGTCTGCACGTCAGCAGAGTAGCCCGCCTGTGGAACAAACTATACCGCCTGTGTATCTCTATTTTCACTGCATCTAATCCAGTTAATAGCTTAAGGCCTAGGAGCAGTGTTTGCGCGTCAGCAGAGCAGCCCGCCTGTGAAACAAACTATACCGCCTGTGTATCTCTATTTTCACTGCATCTAATCCAGTTAATAGCTTAGGGCCTAGGAGCAGTGTCTGCACGTCAGCAGAGTAGCCCGCCTGTGAACAAACTATACCGCCTGTGTATCTCTATTTTCACTGCATCTAATCCAGTTAATAGCTTTGGGCCTAGGAGCAGTGTCTGCCCATTAGCAGAGTAGCCCGCCTTTTAAACTAACTACACCGCCTGTGTATCTCTATTTTCACTGCATCTAATCCAGTTAATAGTTTTGGGCCTAGGAGCAGTGTCTGCATGTCAGCAGAGTAGCCCGCCTGTGAAACTAACTACACCGCCTGTATATCTCTATTTTCACTGCATCTAATCCAGTTAATAGTTTTGGGCCTAGGAGCAGTGTCTGCACGTCAGCAGAGTAGCCCGCCTGTGAAGCTAGCTACACCGCCTGTGTATCTCTATTTTCACTGCATCTAATCCAGTTAATAGCTTAGGGCCTAGGAGCAGTGTCTGCACGTCAGCAGAGTAGCCCGCCTGTGAAACAAACTATACCACCTGTGTATCTCTATTTTCACTGCATCCAATCCAGTTAATAGCTTAAGGCCTAGGAGCAGTGTCTGCACGTCAGCAGAGCAGCCTGCCTGTGAAACAAACTATACCGCCTGTGTATCTCTATTTTCACTGCATCTAATCCAGTTAATAGCTCAGGGCCTAGGAGCAGTGTCTGCACGTCAGCAGAGTAGCCCGCCTGTGAAACAAACTATACCGCCTGTGTATCTCTATTTTCACTGCATCTAATCCAGTTAATAGTTTTGAGCCTAGGAGCAGTGTCTGCACGTCAGCAGAGAAGCCCGCCTGTGAAACTAACTACACCGCCTGTGTATCTCTATTTTCACTGCATCTAATCCAGTTAATAGTTTTGGGCCTAGGAGCAGTGTCTGCACGTCAGCAGAGTAGCCCGCCTGTGAAGCAAACTATACCGCCTGTGTATCTCTATTTTCACTGCATCTAATCCAGTTATTAGTTTTAGGCCTAGGAGCAGTGTCTGCACCTCAGCAGAGTAGCCCACCTGTGAAACAAACTACACCACCTGTGTATCTCTATTTTCACTGCATCTAATCCAGTTAATAGCTCAGGGCCTAGGAGCAGTGTCTGCACGTCAGCAGAGTAGCCCGCCTGTGAAACAAACTATACCGCCTGTGTATCTCTATTTTCACTGCATCTAATCCAGTTAATAGTTTTGAGCCTAGGAGCAGTGTCTGCACGTCAGCAGAGTAGCCCGCCTGTGAAACTAACTACACCGCCTGTGTATCTCTATTTTCACTGCATCTAATCCAGTTAATAGTTTTGGGCCTAGGAGCAGTGTCTGCACGTCAGCAGAGTAGCCCGCCTGTGAAGCAAACTATACCGCCTGTGTATCTCTATTTTCACTGCATCTAATCCAGTTATTAGTTTTAGGCCTAGGAGCAGTGTCTGCACCTCAGCAGAGTAGCCCACCTGTGAAACAAACTACACCACCTGTGTATCTCTATTTTCACTGCATCTAATCCAGATAATAGCTTAGGGCCTAGGAGCAGTGTCTGCACGTCAGCAGAGTAGCCCGCCTGTGAAACAAACTATACCGCCTGTGTATCTCTATTTTCACTGCATCTAATCCAGTTAATAGCTTAAGGCCTAGGAGCAGTGTCTGCACGTCAGCAGAGCAGCCCGCCTGTGAAACAAACTATACCACCTGTGTATCTCTATTTTCACTGCATCTAATCCAGTTAATAGCTTAGGGCCTATGAGCAGTGTCTGCACGTCAGCAGAGTAGCCCGCCTGTGAAACAAACTATACCGCCTGTGTATCTCTATTTTCACTGCATCTAATCCAGTTAATAGTTTTGGGCCTAGGAGCAGTGTCTGCACGTCAGCAGAGTAGCCTGCCTGTGAAACTAACTACACCGCCTGTGTATCTCTATTTTCACTGCATCTAATCCAGTTAATAGTTTTGGGCCTAGGAGCAGTGTCTGCACGTCAGCAGAGTAGCCTGCCTGTGAAACTAACTACACCACCTGTGTATCTCTATTTTCACTGCATCTAATCCAGTTATTAGTTTTGGCCCTAGTACCACAGTTTGGCCACACAGTTCTGCTCGGTTTTCATCCATCGGTTGTTGTGCCAACATCTACAGATACAGAGTTGCCAATTAGTTAAGCACTAAAATGAGTGGCAAAAGGCCTGCTGATGGTGGAAAGGGGAATAGGCGTGTTGGAAAGGGAAAAAAAGAGTGTGTCCGTGGGGTAGGTGGTAAAGCAACAGTAACATCTGCAGAAGAAAGACCATCTTCCAGCCAAAGTAAGATGTCTTCTTCTTTTCGTGGACAATCGGATATGATCCCTTTCTTACGACCATTACTACAAGCATCGCCAAAAATTCCAGATGGGGCACAAAAACAGCAGGTGCTTGAACGGATATCAAGTGCGCGTTCAAGTGGGCTCTCCTCCATGTCAACTTCAACATCACAACTACTCCAGTCCTCAGAGTTGTCACCCCAATCGCACTTGCTTCCTCACAGCTCCCAAGTCTCCAGCTGCCCGTCTGAGCATGGGGTAACACAGATGGTTGAGTCTGTAGAGCTGTTTACGCATACTATAGCCTGGGAATCAGAGGTCTGCTCCAGAGCTTCTGTGAATCCAGATGAGTAAATGATCTGCACTGATGCCCAGAATCTTTGTGAGTCGGATCCAGGCTTAGATGAAGAAGGTTCTGAGCATAATGTAGACCCTCGTTCCCAAACTGTAACTCCTGTTGGTGGAGACAATGAAGAAGATGATGATGAGACTGAGATACCTGATTGGAATGAATACTTTACTTTTCGGTCGGGGCAGGAAAAGGTTGTCTCTGAGGACGACGGGTGTGAGAGCACACAGGATGATGATGATGAGGTTGTAGACCCCACTTACTGTCAACCCCCAGTCCGCCAGTCCATGAGGTCAGCAGAGGAGGTGGAGGAGGATACAAGTGACGAGTCTGACGACGAGGTAACGGTGCGCTTTCCTGGACAGAGACGGAGTACTGGAAGCACGTCAACAACTGCATCCTCAATCCCAACTGTGCCTCAGACCAGAAGTCATAGTGGCTCTTCAGGTCGCACGGGCTCTAAGCCTTGCATAGCCTGGGCATTTTTTGACATCGCAAAGTATGACCCAACTCTGTAAGATTTGTCAACAAAATCTCAGTAGAGGCCAAAAAATCACTAGCTTGAGTACTTCATGCATGAACGTCACATGGATATGAGGCATAAGTTGCAGTGGGAAGCTCACTGTGCTACAATGTGGCCTAGTGGGCCGGGTCAACCACCGAAGCAAGTTACACCGCCTGTTTACCTAGGTATTATTTTTTAGTGGTATCTAGCCCAGGAAATCCTTTTGGGCCTAGTAGAATTTGGTGCTACTCAGCAGCGTACCCCACCCATGAAGCAAGCTACACCGCCTGTTTACCTAAGTACTATTTTTTAACGGCATCTAGCCCAGGAAGTCCTTTTGGGCCTAGTAGAATTTGGTGCTACTCAGCAGCGTACCCCAGCCATGAAGCAAGCTACACCGCCTGTTTACCTAACTACTATTTTGTAATGGCATCTAGCCCAGGAAATCCTTTTGGGCCTAGTAGAATTTGGTGCTACTCAGCAGCGTTCCCCAGCCATGAAGCAAGCTACACCGCCTGTTTACCTAACTACTATTTTGTAATGGCATCTAGCCCAGGAAATCCTTTTGGGCCTAGTAGAATTTGGTGCTACTCAGCAGCGTATCCCACCCATGAAGCAAGCTATACCACCTGTTTACCTAACTACTATTTTGTAATGGCATCTAGCCCAGGAAATCCTTTTGTACCTAATAGCATTTTGTGCTACTCAGCAGCGTACCCCACCCATGAAGCAAGCTACACCACCTGTTTACCTAAGTACTATTTTTTAACAGCATTTGGCCCAGGAAATCCTTTTTGGCCTAGTAGAATTTAGTGGTACTCAGCTGAGTACCCCACCCATGAAGCAAGCTACACCGCCTTCTTTCTTTCTCAATCTAACCCCTCGGCTCTGGGGTGTCCACTCTCCCTCCAGCTCTCTCCTTCTCACAGGTGGACTACCGCGTGTTTTCACACTGTGGCCAATCTTTTGGGCACAGGCATAAGAAGTCGTCGAGGTAATGGATAATATGTGCCGCCTTACAAATGTCCATGACAACACATTCGAGGAAGCAACTAAATGCCTCAAATTGTGAGCAGGATATGGAGCACCCCATGGGCAAACAGCGATCTATGTAGTATGCTCCTTCACAGAAGCAGCCCAATGGGAGGACACTATTCAGAGGCACAGGTAGTAACCGGAATGCCCCCTCAATGTCTGTTTTGGCCATTAGGGTGCCCCTTCCCAACTTCTTGACCCGCCTGATTGCCTCGTCAAAGGAGGTACAGTACATAGTACTGTACTTGGTTTCATGTCGATGTTGTCGTTTAATGACCTGCCCCTTGGATATGACAAATGGTGGATTAGTCTGAATGTATTAGGTTCATTTTTTGGCACAACTCCCAACGGGGGTACCACTACGTCTTCTAAGGAAAGTGTTCTGAATGGACCCGACGCCATTCTACCTAAAGATATTTATTTTCTTATTTTTTTTGTCAAGACGTCTGGGTGTTGGTAGAGTGAGTTTAGATTTTTACTCCAGCCTTTCTTGATTTTAGAAGGGCACAACATGCCTATATCTGTGTCTCCTCCTCCTTTTACTCCTCCACCTCTTTTCTTTTCGCATGACTATATGTAGTTGTGACTTTTCCATGTGTTTGTTGTGTCTTCTGAGCAGTTTGTACGCTTTTAAGGTGTTTTCTATGTGTTTTCCATGTGTCTGTATGTGTTTGTGTTTGCCTGCCATTGGTTGCAATGGGGTTCGATGATGTTCGTCGAATGTTCGACGAACACGTCCCTGTTCGACGAACCGAACCGAACCTGAACACTAGGGATGTGGCTCAACACTAGTTAATACCTTTTTTGAAATGTTCACTATGAGTTCTGTTCGCTCTTTCTGAGGTTCAGTGTCTTTTGGGGTTGAGGTTTGGCTCTATCTGATTTCTTTTTTCCTCTGATGTTGGCGACTGCCTCCTCGCCTTTTCCTTCCTCCAGTGTTTTGGTTGGATCTGAAAGGGGCAAATTCATTATATAAACAGTCATTATTCCTCATATTAGATTCTCTTGTTCCCACGTAACCTCTTTTCTTCTACGGCATTTTCGAATTGTCAATTTGGCAAGTATATATACGACCAGTTTCATAATCTCCAGTGTCTCTGCTCCATTTCTTCCTTTGTATTTCCTCCAATTCTCCTGGAAATTTACACATATCTTTATCAACCTTCTCCTTAAATATCGTCCATTCTTCCTTATTTAATATTTCCTGCATCCTTTTATCCATTTCCCCAACATTCTGTTCCAACTTTTTAACTTCCACTTGCAAAAATTCAACTTTCAACAACATTATATCCATCGCATATTTGTTAGATATCATTGTAAATCTATTACAGAATGCCGCATTTTCAAAAAACAAATTTGAGTGGATATTAGATCTCAGTCCTCTTGGTATTTTACGTTCCTTTAAATACTGTCGCAACGTAGTTAAATGTAGCTGTGAACTTATTAGACGTTTCATATCATTTATATATTTATGTTTCATCTCAATATGTGAGGGTATTTTCAAGAAAGCTGCATCCCCCTCAATATTACTAAGTATACGTTCCTTGTCCTCCACAGTGTAGTTAAAGACCTCTGGCTCCATGGTGTATTCCTCCATGTTTCCAAAAAATGGCTTAAAGATGTTAGTTATAATCAATACAATAAAAAATCTATATGTGCAAAAATTTCCAGACATAAACATATTAGAAAAAATAGGAACAGCACAAATCCTTTACTTATCTTCGGGTGCAAAGCCCTCCAACAGCCCGTCCACTGGTTGTCCTTAGTCCATATACTTAAAAAAAAAACAGGCAAGATTTCAGAACGCGGAATAGCATGTATATTGTCCTCCATGAACGGCATGTCTCTCTGGGGGTAAGAAAAAACATATAAATACTTAAATAAATAAATGAATAGTAGTCAGCTGTATGTAATGTTGTGAGCTCTAACTATAAGCACATGAGCACAAGACACTATTGGCACATATGCACTTTATGGAAATTATAAATTATATGAAATTACATTGCACTTTAATTGGCCATGATTAAGGGATGTTAAAATATGTATATATATGCACTAAGGAGAAACATTCACTGCTTGAGAAAGGCTCATTTGGAGCCGAAACATTGCCCAGACATGTGGGTCTAAATAAATCCTGCATATCACCCAAAAGAAAATGGAGTGTTGCCTGTTTTTTTTAAGTATATGGACTAAGGACAACCAGTGGACCGGGCTGTTGGAGGGCTTTGCACCCGAAGATAAGTAAAGGATTTGTGCTGTTCCTATTTTTTCTAATCTGTCTACTTATCAATCTATCTATCTATCTATCTATCTATCTATCTATCTATCTATCTATCTATCTATCTATCTATCTATCTATCTATCCCATATCTATCTATCTATGCCATATCTACCTATCCCATATCTATCTATCTATCTATCTATCTATCCCATATCTATCTATCTATCTACTTCACCAAAAACAAGCAGCACTCCATTTTCTTCAAGAAAGTATGCAGGCATTTATTCAACCCACATCACCGTGCAACGTTTCTGCTCTAACTGAGCCTTTCTCAAGCAGTGAGTTTAGCTAAACTCACTGCTTGAGAAAGGCTCAGTTAGAGCCGAAACGTTGCATGGTGATGTGGGTTGAATAAATTCCTGCATACTTTCTTGAAGAAAATGGAGTGCTGCCTGATTTTTGTGAAGCATATGGACTAAAAGCAACCAGTGGACAGGTTGTCTTGGGCCCTGCACCCGAAGATAAGTAGAGGTTTTTGTGCTGTTCCATTTTTTATATTGCTATCTATCTATCTATCTATCTATCTATCTATCTATCTATCTATCTATCTATCTATCTATCTATCCCATATTTATCTATCTATCTATCTATCCCATATCTATCTATCTATCTATCTATCTATCTATCTATCTATCTCATATCTATCCCATATCTATCTATCTATCTATCTATCTATCCCATATCTATCTATCTATCTATCTATCTATCCCATGTCTATCTATCTATCTATCTATCTATCTATCTATCTATCCCATATCTATCTATCTATCTATCTATCTATCTATCTATCTATCTATCCCATATCTATCTATCTATCTATCTATCTATCTATCTATCTATCCCATATCTACCTATTTATAATATATATATATATATATATATATATATATATATATATATACAGTACATATATATATTATGAATTTATGTATTTATCAATCTATTATTTTTATATAACAGGAAGCTGCAGCAGCAGAAGAGGTGCTTCCAGAAGAAGACCGAAGGGGTGGAGAGATATCTGGAGTGGGCTCGCAATTCGTAAGTTTCTTGCATGCATCGCAGAACCACATCCTCACACTACACACAACCAGAGGCATATCTAGGGTTTCTGGCACCCGGGGCAAGAATTCATTTTGGCGCCCCCCCCCCCCCAAGGACCCTGACGAAGAAGGATCGCATCCTTCGAAACGCGTTGGATTGGACAATCCCCATACGCGCCTGCCGACTAGCCCTGTGATGTCACACTACCCACCATGCCCCCCTCACACTCCGCCACTGCTTCAGCATTGCTTCCGGCCGGGACACGCTAGAAGTTGGCGGTGTCTACCTGTCCCCGGCATCCGATTGCCTGAGCTGCTGTGTGGGGATCTGGGCGCTACCGCCATCCTGCAGCACGGAGCCGGTCACACTATTTTGGGGAGGATCCACGCATCTCACCTGGAGACTACGTTCACTGCAGCATTAGTAAGTGCATACCTACATTCTTTAAGGCCTTTATTGAATGTGTTGCCCCCATGCACAACTCTAGAGCTCAACTTTAGGTAGACCTTACAGCGCAGGTGATCACTTACTATCGTTTCACTATCTTTCCCATATACAGGGTGCTGCACAGACCCTGTCCATCACCAGCAGCCGTACCTGGTTCCTTACTTATATCTTTCTCCCACCCATCTTTATTTCAGCAGAGCGCCAGTGTATTTCTTCTTGTTTCACCTTATAGATGGCATCGTCTCTCGAGCTGTTCTCCTTTTCTTCATCTTGTCCAGACCCCATGATGAGTTTTCTCGTCTCTGCAGACTTCCATCTTTTCCGCTCGTTTGCAGAAAATCTCCACATGACGCACTTATAGATACAAGTGTCATTATAATGCTCCTGAATGAAAAATTGCCTCTCACTATATTGTCTGCATAAAATATGACCCCCACACTGTCCCTCTTATGGTACATGCTCTTTACACGGACCTCCCCTTTCCATACCGGCCCCCATTTTCACACTGTCCTCTCACACTGTGTCCCCCCTATGGGGCCTAATATTTATACTGTATTCTCTCATCACACTCCCCCTCCTTGGTATACTGTCACCTCCTGGCTGTGCCCTTACACTGTCCCCCCATGCTACGCATGTACACATCCCAAAACCCTCACTCCCGTACTCTGTCCACATATGTTTTTCACATCGCTACTCATACTGTGTCTGCATATATTCCCCTGTTTGCTCCCCAAACTATCTGCACCCATCCCCCATACTGTTTCCTCATATATGCCCCCCATTCCCCGATATTGTTTCCTCATACATGCCCCCCATCTCCCCTTTGCTCTTCATTTTGTGTCCTCAAATCTCCCCCACACATTAAATCCCCATCCCCACTCCAAATATCACCCCACACATTAAACACCCCCATCCCCATGACAAATCTCCCCCACACATTAAATCCCTCCATCCCCACTCCAAATATCACCCCACACATTAAACACCCCCATCCCTATGACAAATCTCCCCCACACATTAAACACCCCCATCCCTATGACAAATCTTCCCCCACGCACATTTAATCCCCCATCTCCACTCACATTCTCCCCACACACAATAAATCCCCCCATCTCCACTCACATTAGATCCCTCCCCCACAATAAATCCCCCCATCTCCACTCATATTAAATCTCCCCCATCCAATAATAAATCCCCCCATCCAAACTCACATTAAAACCCCCCACACAATAAATCCCCCCATCTCCTCCACTCACATTAAATCCCTTCCCCACAATAAATCCCCCCATCTCCACTCATATTAAATCTCCCCATCCAATAATAAATACCACCCTCCCCACTCACATTAAATCCCCCCCACAATAAATCCCCCCATCTCCACCCACATTAAATCCCTTCCCCACAATAAATCCCCCATCTCCACTTATATTAAATATCCCCCATCCAATTATAAATCCCACCATCCCCACTCACATTAAATCCCCCCCACAATATATCCCCCCCATTCCCACTCACATTAAATTCCCCCTGCACCTTCGGTGTCTTCAGCTCCACTGAAGCACTTACCACCGATCTGCGTCTCAGTGCCTCTGCTGCTCTGCCTCTGCTCTGCAGCGCGGGCGAGTGACATCAGCAGCGTGATCACATGACCTGATCACACTGCTGGCGTCGCTCTGACCCGGCAGTCAGAGCTTCAATTGTACTCGCATCTCGACTCAGATGCAGTACAATTGAACACTAGGAGCCGGCGCGCTGCAGCTTCTCTCTGCGGCTGTCAGCTTGACAGTCGGCACAGAGAACAGCTGACTCCCAGTGCGGGGGGTGGCAGAATGCAGCCGCCAGGGGAGACACTGCGGACCGCCACATTAGGCGGCCCAACTGCGCCCCCTTGCCAGCTTCGCCCGGGGCACATGCCGTGGCTGCCTCCTCTAGATACGCCACTGCACACAACACATAAAAAACTGATCTTTACAGACATCACTTTACACACAACACATAAAAACTAATCATTACAGACATCACACTGCACACAACACATACAAACTGATCATTACAGACATCACACAACATACAACACATACAAACTGATCATTATAGACATCACAGTGTACGCAACACATAAGCCAACATATTAGCACATCATTTTTTTTTCTTATAGTCTTCTGATTCTGGTGCTTGATCCAGAGGTCTTCAGAGCGGCTCCCAGGGTCGTTGGCGTGCGAGTCAGGGTGGTGGTCATCCGGAAAACATTTAAAAAAAAAAAAAACTTTATGTTGTTTTGAGTCTAATGTCTTTGTTTTTTGTCTTTTTTAAAAGGAATTGGTGCGTTCGCAACCCGGGATCCACCGTGCAGAAAAGTACCTGCTGCTAAATAATGGCGGCTCTATATGGCGGTATATACCAACTCTGTTAGCTTCACAGAGTAACCGCGAGACGTGAGCTCTGTGCCCTGTTAGACTTTCACAGAGGCACAGGCCAACTACCCAGATGTGAGCAGTGAGTGGTCATGCATGCATACACCATCTCCTCGCCGGAGGAGCCAGCATTCTAGGGGCTTATTTCAGCCGGGTCCCTGAACACACTTATACACAATCTCCTCGCCGGAGGTGCCAGCATTCTAGGGGCTTATTTCAGCCGGGTCCCTGAACACATACAAACACATGACCACATTGGCGCAAACATATAGCATAAGACGATACTAGCGCATGGCCGTGCGGTCATGCGCAGTTTATATAGTTGCAGCACAGGAAGCTGCTACTGAAGTTTTTGCCCTTTCAGGACCTTCCAGAAGGACCAATGGAAAGTGCTGCAGTACCTGAGCATGTTTTGCCCTTTCAGGACCTTCCAGAAGGACCAATGGAATGTACTGCAGCACCTGAGCATGTGACCGAACATGTGGCCCTCGACCTCCAATGGGAGACCCTGCCCTGGGCATGCTCAGTGTGAGTAAACAAGGACTTAGTCCCAGAGAGGCTCGCTCGCCGCAGATCAGTGCAGGGTACCATAGGAAAGCCAGAAAAGGCAGTAGTGACCCTATGCACCGAATCAGCCCCAGTGAGACGCTGGGAGCGACGTCTCCGCTGAGCAGAGCCCACTGCGGCCGATACCGAATGGGAGACCGCAGCAGACACGGATCGAGATTCCCCCTGTGCAGCAGAGGAAACTCGACTCCTAACATTACCCCCCCCCCCCCTAGGGCCCCCCCTCCTTGAGCCTCACTACGCTCAAAAGCTGCGATAAGCAGCGGAGCCCGAATGTGCTCCACAGGCTCCCAGGTTCTATCCTCTGGGCCGTGACCCTTCCAGTCCACGAGATAAAATTTCTTGCCACGTACCACCTTGCACCCCACAATAGCATTCACCTCAAACTCATCCGTGGATGAACCCGATGTCCCAGCAGATGACCCGGAAAACCGGGACAAATGAACGGGCTTTAAGAGGGAAACGTGGAAAGTATCGGTGATACCAAGGCGTGGAGGAATAGCCAAACGGTAGACCACAGGGTTGACCTGTTCCAGAACCTTAAACGGGCCAATGTAGTGAGGAGCAAACTTAGTGGACTCAACTCGCAGCCTGATGTTACGGGTGGAGAGCCACACTAAGTCGCCAGGAGCAAAGACCGGAGCTGGGCGCCGGTGTGTATCAGCCGAAACCCTCATTCTCTCCTTGGAGGCCCAGATGGCATCCTGTGTGCGGTCCCAGATGTCACGTGCCTCCACCGCCCAGTCTGCCACCCTAGAATCGGTGGATGACACGGGCATGGGCACAGGGACACGCGGATGCTGGCCGTAATTAAGGAGAAAAGGAGTCTGACCAGTGGAATCGGCTACGGCGTTGTTCAGGGCAAATTCCGCCCAAGGTAGCAAAGATGCCCAGTCATCCTGCCTAGCAGAGACGAAATGTCGCAAATATGTCACCAGAAGACACAAAAGAGAATAGTAAAACCAAAAACACTCAGTTTGAAAAAAATTTTTCAAACAGTGTTTTTGGTTTTACTATTCTCTTTTGTGTCTTCAGGTTTCTTGGTGGTGTGTGAACATGATCATACAGACTTGTTCACTGTGCAAGTAGCCCATGTGTTCCTGTTTCCATAATTGTTCTCTTGTGTCTACAAGACTGGGGAGTTCCACCACTCCTCTTGGGCTATCTGCACAAAAGCTGTTCTACCCTGTATGCACACATGGATTTTTTCCTCTCTGAACCCTGTTCACACAGGTTATATACAGATGATCAGGTTTTTAAATACATCAGATAGGGATTGCATACATTAGTTAGGACTGCTCTGATAAGGGTATACCGTGAAGATTGGTAGAGCAGCTTAGTATACATTTTTTGCAAAAAACGTATCAACCAAATACCCTGTTTTTTACATCTTTTACTAGCACTTGCGGATTACTGCAACATTTTTTCAAACTGAGTGTTTTTGGTTTTACTATTCTCTTTTGTGTCTTCAGGTTTCTTGGTGGTGTGTGAACATGATCATACAGACTTGTTCACTGTGCAAGTAGCCCATGTGTTCCTGTTTCCATAATTGTTCTCTTGTGTCTACAAGACTGGGGAGTTCCACCACTCCTCTTGGGCTATCTGCACAAAAGCTGTTCTACCCTGTATGCACACATGGATTTTTTCCTCTCTGAACCCTGTTCACACAGGTTATATACAGATGATCAGGTTTTTAAATACATCAGATAGGGATTGCATACATTAGTTAGGACTGCTCTGATAAGGGTATACCGTGAAGATTGGTAGAGCAGCTTAGTATACATTTTTTGCAAAAAACGTATCAACCAAATACCCTGTTTTTTACATCTTTTACTAGCACTTGCGGATTACTGCAACATTTTTTCAAACTGAGTGTTTTTGGTTTTACTATTCTCTTTTGTGTCTTCAGGTTTCTTGGTGGTGTGTGAACATGATCATACAGACTTGTTCACTGTGCAAGTAGCCCATGTGTTCCTGTTTCCAAATATGTCACCAGAGTCTGGTTGGTTCTCTCCACCAACCCATTCGTCTCGGGATGGTATGCAGAGGAGAGGTTTAACTCTATGCTGAGTAAACGGCAGAGCTCTCTCCAAAACCGAGACGCGAACTGGGGACCCTGATCGATGATAATCTTATCACGCATACCATGCAAGCGGAAAACGTGTTTAATGAACAACACCGCCAAGGCCCGTGCTGAGGGTAACCGAGGAAGCGGCACCAAATGCACCATCTTGGAGAAATGGTCGGTGACAACCCAAATAATGGAGCAGCCACGCGACTTGGGTAGACCCACCACAAAGTCCATCCCGACCATCTCCCAGGGCCTGTCTGCCACCGGTAGAGGGTAATGCAACCCAGCAGGCCGTTGCCGAGGAGACCGATTCTGGGCGCAAAAAACGCACGCCTGAATATAGTCCTTGTCATCTCGGGCCATATGCGGCCACCAGTATGTTCTCGCCAGAAGCTCAGATGTCCTCTTGGTCCCAAAATGCCCACCCACTCTGGAGGAGTGAGCCCAAGAGAGAACCTCCGGTCGCAAGTTAGCTGGTACGAAAGTCTTGCCCGGGGGCACAGACTCTAGCGAAACCGGAGCTACAGTTCTCAGGCTCTCAGATGGGACAATAAGCCGAGGCTCCTCCTCCTCCTCCGATGACACTACGGAGCGGGAGAGAGCGTCAGCACGAACGTTCTTCTCCCCGGAGAGAAAATGGAGAGTGAAATGGAACCGGGAGAAGAACAGGGACCATCTAGCCTGGCGAGAATTCAGCCGCTGGGCCGTTTGTAGATATACCAAGTTCTTGTGGTCAGTGAAGACTTGGAAGGGAAAGCGAGCTCCCTCCAAGAGATGTCTCCACTCTGAAAAAGCCAACTTCATGGCTAGCAACTCCCTGTCCCCGATGGAATAATTCCTCTCCGCTGGTGTGAAGGTCTTGGAGAAGAAGAAGCAAGGATGCTTCCGACCTTGAGCTTCCTTTTGGAAAAGGACTGCTCCAGCACCAACGGATGAGGCATCCACCTCCAAGATAAATGGTTTATCAACATCGGGGCGATGTAGGATGGGAGCGCTAGCGAAGTGTGACTTGATCGAGAGAAAGGCTTTGGAGACCTCCTCTGACCACAACTTAGGATTTGCTCCCTTCTTGGTGAGGGCAACCAAGGGAGCTACCAAAGTTGAGAAGTGTGGAATGAACTGGCGATAGTAATTAATGAACCCCATAAAGCGCTGCACCGCTTTAAGAGAATGGGGTTCCTGCCAGTCCATTACAGCCTGTAGCTTGGCAGGATCCATAGCCAAACCCTGGGCAGAGATGATATAACCAAGGAAAGGCAAGGAATCCTGCTCAAACACACACTTCTCCAACTTGGCGTAGAGGGAGTTTGCCCGTAAGAGGTCGAAGACTTTGCGAACATCTCTCCGATAGGAGTCAATATCTGGAGAGAAGATGAGAATATCATCCAGACAGACTACGACCGAGGTGGTGAGCATATCCCGGAAGATGTCGTTCACAAAGTCTTGGAAAATGGCTGGGGCATTACAGAGCCCGAAGGGCATCACCAGATATTCATAGTGCCCATCCCTGGTGTTAAAAGCCGTCTTCCATTCATCCCCCTCACAGATGCGAATCAGGTTGTAAGCACCCCGCAGATCTAACTTCGTAAATACCCTCGCTCCCCGTAGCCTATCAAACAGCTCAGATATCAGGGGTAACGGGTACTTGTTCTTAACGGTGATGGCGTTAAGACCCCTGTAGTCTATGCATGGACGTAAGTCTCCAGTCTTCTTCTGAACGAAGAAGAATCCAGCCCCTGCCGGTGACACTGACTTCCTAATGAATCCTCTTGCCAGATTCTCTTGGATGTACTGAGACATTGCCTCCGTCTCCGGGAGAGATAACGGATAGACTCGACCCGGGGAGGCTCAGCACCAGGCAAGAGGTCAATAGGACAGTCATAGGGGCGGTGAGGCGAAAGGGTCTCCGCAGCTCTTTTGGAGAACACGTCTGCATAGGGCCAATAGTGCTTGGGGAGAGAGGAAAGATCTGCGGGTACCTGTGTAGTAGCAACCTGAACGCACTCCCTCTGACATCTACCCTCGCAGGATTTACTCCATCCCAAAATTCTCCCAGAGGACCACTCAATATGAGGAGAATGGTAGCGAAGCCATGGTATCCCCAACAGGACCTCATCAATTCCCTCAGGATTGACTAATAGGGAGATTATCTCCTGATGTGATGGAGACACAGAAAGCGTGAAAGGAATGGTTTGGTGGGTAATCTGTGAGGGTAGTGTTGACCCATTTACCACTCGAACGGTTACAGGCTTGGCGAGCATCACCAAGGGTATTGCGTGACGCTGGGCAAAAGAGGAAGACATAAAATTACCCTCTGCCCCAGAATCCACGCATAGCTCGACCATAAGAGTGGATGGGCCTATGGTAATTGTCCCCTTGAAGGACAACTTTGAGGCAAACGTCGCCGTGTCTAGTGTACTTCCTCCAACTGCCACTAGACGCTGACGTTTCCCCGACCGCTGAGGACCCTTGCAGGCAAGATGTCCTGACTGCCGGCAAACATGACGGACCTTATGTGCACGGGCGGACTGAGACTTGGATCCCGCTCGTGTCACCTCTAAGGCCTCATGTGACTCGGACGCCTGGACTGGAGATTCCAAAGGTTTGGCGAAGGTGGGAGCCAGCCGAAACCTCTGCCTACACTGGGCTCGCTCCAACATTCGCTCGTGAAAACGAAGGTCTATGCGAGTAGATATGGCTATGAGCTCCTCCAGTGTGGCGGGAATCTCCCTAGTGGCCAAAGCATCCATCACATGGTCAGCCAGCCCCCTCCAAAATACGGGAATGAGGGTTTTATCTGGCCATTCCAACTCAGACGCTAATGTCTGGAAGAGAACAGCAAAATGGCTGACCATGGTTGAACCCTGAGTCAAAGCCAGCAGTTGGAGCGCTGTATCATGGGTGACTTGAGGTCCTAAAAAGACCTGTTTCAGAGAGTCCAGAAACCGAGGAACACTCCGCACCACATGATCGTTGCGCTCCCACAGCGGCGTAGCCCACTCCAACACTCTGTCCGACAAGAGGGAGATTATGAATCCCACCTTTGCCCGCTCAGTAGGGAAACGTGCAGCCAGGAGCTCGAGGTGTATACCACATTGGCTCACGAAACCCCTACAGGACTTACTGTCCACAGAGTATCTCTCAGGCAAAGGAAGGTGAGATAGGGTCGGAACAGAGGTGGCAGTGGGTAAAGCTGCTGCAGCCACGCTAGCAGCCTGAACAGCTATTGCGGTAACATCCACCGCCGAAGTTGCACGCTCAAGAGACGCCAACCGGCCCTCCAGCAGCTGGATGTACCCCTGCAATCGCTGTTCATCCGCCATTACTTAGCCAGATCCTGGCGCTAGTATACTGTTAGGGTTGGCGGAACGCACCAAATATATTGTTTATTAAAAGGAATTGGTGCGTTCGCAACCCGGGATCCACCGTGCAGGAAAGTACCTGCTGCTAAATAATGGCGGCTCTATATGGCGGTATATACCAACTCTGTTAGCTTCACAGAGTAACCGCGAGACGTGAGCTCTGTGCCCTGTTAGACTTTCACAGAGGCACAGGCCAACTACCCAGATGTGAGCAGTGAGTGGTCATGCATGCATACACCATCTCCTCGCCGGAGGAGCCAGCATTCTAGGGGCTTATTTCAGCCGGGTCCCTGAACACACTTATACACAATCTCCTCGCCGGAGGTGCCAGCATTCTAGGGGCTTATTTCAGCCGGGTCCCTGAACACATACAAACACATGACCACATTGGCGCAAAGCATATAGCATAAGACGATACTAGCGCATGGCCGTGCGGTCATGCGCAGTTTATATAGTTGCAGCACAGGAAGCTGCTACTGAAGTTTTTGCCCTTTCAGGACCTTCCAGAAGGACCAATGGAAAGTGCTGCAGTACCTGAGCATGTTTTGTCCTTTCAGGACCTTCCAGAAGGACCAATGGAATGTACTGCAGCACCTGAGCATGTGACCGAACATGTGGCCCTCAACCTCCAATGGGAGACCCTGCCCTGGGCATGCTCAGTGTGAGTAAACAAGGACTTAGTCCCAGAGAGGCTCGCTCGCCGCAGATCAGTGCAGGGTACCATAGGAAAGCCAGAAAAGGCAGTAGTGACCCTATGCACCGAATCAGCCCCAGCGAGATGCTGGGAGTGACGTCTCCGCTGAGCAGAGCCCACTGCGGCCGATACCGAATGGGAGACCGCAGCAGACACGGATCGAGATTCCCCCTGTGCAGCAGAGGAAACTCGACTTCTAACATCCGCCTTCACATTTTTAGAGCCCGGAAGGTACGAAACCACAAAGTCAAAACGGGCAAAAAACAACGACCAACGAGCCTGTCTAGGATTCAACCGCTTGGCGGACTCGAGATAAGTCAAGTTCTTATGATCAATCAAGACCACCACGCGATGCTTAGCTCCTTCAAGCCAATGACGCCACTCCTCGAATGCCCACTTCATGGCCAGCAACTCTCGATTGCCCACATCATAATTTCGCTCAGCAGGCGAAAACTTCCTGGAAAAGAAGGCGCATGGTTTCATCACCGAGCAATCAGAACTTCTCTGCGACAAAACAGCCCCTGCTCCAATCTCAGAAGCATCAACCTCGACCTGGAACGGAAGCGAAACATCTGGTTGACACAACACAGGGGCAGAAGAAAAACGACGCTTCAACTCTTGAAAAGCTTCCACAGCAGCAGAAGACCAATTGACCACATCAGCACCCTTCTTGGTCAAATCGGTCAATGGTTTAGCAATACTAGAAAAATTGCAGATGAAGCGACGATAAAAATTAGCAAAGCCCAGGAACTTTTGCAGACTTTTCAGAGATGTCGGCTGAGTCCAATCATGGATGGCTTGGACCTTAACAGGGTCCATCTCGATAGTAGAAGGGGAAAAGATGAACCCCAAAAATGAAACCTTCTGTACACCAAAGAGACACTTTGATCCCTTCACAAACAAAGAATTAGCACGCAGGACCTGAAACACCGTTCTGACCTGCTTCACATGAGACTCCCAATCATCCGAGAAGATCAAAATGTCATCCAAGTACACAATCAGGAATTTATCCAGGTACTCTCGGAAGATGTCATGCATAAAGGACTGAAACACTGATGGAGCATTGGCAAGTCCGAATGGCATTACTAGATACTCAAAATGGCCCTCGGGCGTATTAAATGCAGTTTTCCATTCATCGCCTCGCTTAATACGCACAAGATTATACGCACCACGAAGATCTATCTTGGTGAACCAACTAGCCCCCTTAATCCGAGCAAACAAATCAGATAACAACGGCAAGGGGTACTGAAATTTAACAGTGATTTTATTTAGAAGGCGGTAATCTATACAAGGTCTCAGTGAACCATCCTTCTTGGCTACAAAAAAGAACCCTGCTCCTAATGGCGACGATGACGGGCGAATATGTCCCTTCTCCAAGGACTCCTTCACATAACTCCACATAGCGGCGTGCTCAGGCACAGATAAATTAAACAGTCGACCTTTTGGGAATTTACTACCAGGAATCAAATCGATAGCACAATCACAATCCCTATGCGGAGGTAGGGTATCGGACTTGGGCTCATCAAATACATCCCGATAATCAGACAAGAACTCTGGAACCTCAGAAGGGGTGGATGACGAAATAGTCAGAAATGGGACATCACCATGTACCCCCTGACAACCCCAGCTGGACACAGACATGGATTTCCAATCTAATACTGGATTATGGACTTGTAGCCATGGCAACCCCAACACGACCACATCATGCAGATTATGCAACACCAGAAAGCGAATAACCTCCTGATGTGCAGGAGCCATGCACATGGTCAGCTGGGTCCAGTACTGAGGCTTATTCTTGGCCAAAGGCGTAGCATCAATTCCTCTCAATGGAATAGGACACTGCAAGGGCTCCAAGAAAAACCCACAACGCCTAGCATACTCCAAGTCCATCAAATTCAGGGCAGCGCCTGAATCCACAAATGCCATGACAGAATACGATGACAAAGAGCAGATCAAGGTAACGGACAGAAGAAATATTGACTGTACAGTACCAATGGTGGCAGACCTAGCGAACCGCTTAGTGCGCTTAGGACAATCAGAGATAGCATGAGTGGAATCACCACAGTAAAAACACAGCCCATTCAGACGTCTGTGTTTTTGCCGTTCAACTCTGGTCAAAGTCCCATCGCACTGCATAGGCTCAGGTTTAAGCCCAGGTAATACCGCCAAATGGTGCACAGATTTACGCTCCCGCAAGCGTCGACCGATCTGAATGGCCAAAGACATAGACTCATTCAGACCAGCAGGCATAGGAAATCCCACCATGACATCCTTAAGGGCTTCAGAGAGACCTTTTCTGAAAATAGCTGCGAGCGCACCTTCATTCCACTGAGTGAGTACGGACCACTTTCTAAATTTCTGACAATATACCTCTATCTCATCCTGACCCTGACACAGAGCCAGCAAATCCTTCTCTGCCTGATCCACTGAATTAGGCTCATCGTACAGCAATCCGAGCGCCAGGAAAAATGCATCGATTTTACTTAATGCAGGATCTCCTGACGCAAGAGAAAATGCCCAGTCCTGAGGGTCGCCACTTAAAAAAGAAATAATGATCCTAACTTGTTGAACTGGGTCAACAGAGGAGCGAGGTTTCAAAGCCAGAAATAGTTTACAATTATTTTTGAAACTCAGTAATTTAGTTCTATCTCCAAAAAACAAATCAGGAATAGGAATTCTCGGTTCTAACATAGAATTCTGAACCACAAAGTCTTGAATATTTTGTACTCTTGCCGTGAGCTGATCCACACATGAAGACAGACCTTTAATGTCCATCGCTACACCTGTGTCCTGAACCACCCAAATGTCTAGGGGAAAAAAAAGGCAAAACACAGTGCAGAGAAAAAAAAATGGTCTCAGAACTTCTTTTTTCCCTCTATTGAGAATCATTAGTACTTTGGGCCTCCAGTACTGTTACAATAAGATAATTCAGTACCACAATGGACATAGAGGTCAGAGCACATACAGTGACCTGACAATAACCCAAAAACATAGAACGAGCTCTGAGACGTGGGAACTCTGCTGACCGCAATCCCTAATCCTCTCCAATCACACTAGAGGCAGCCGTGGATTGCGCCTAACACTCCCTATGCAACTCGGCACAGCCTGAGAAACTAGCTAGCCTGAAGATAGAAAATAAGCCTACCTTGCCTCAGAGAAATACCCCAAAGGAAAAGGCAGCCCCCACATATAATGACTGTGAGTTAAGATGAAAAGACAAACGTAGAGATGAAATAGATTTAGCAAAGTGAGGCCCGACTTTCTGAACAGAGCGAGGATAGGAAAGGTAACTTTGCGGTCAACACAAAACCCTACAAAAACCACGCAAAGGGGGCAAAAAGACCCTCCGTACCGAACTAACGGCACGGAGGTACACCCTCTGCGTCCCAGAGCTTCCAGCAAGCAGGAAAAAACAAATAGACAAGCTGGACAGAAAAAAACAGCAAACAAAATAGCAAAGCGGAACTTAGCTAAGCAGAGCAGCAGGCCACAGGAACGATCCAGGAGGAAACAGGTCCAATACTAGAACATTGACTGGAGGCCAGGATCAAAGCACTAGGTGGAGTTAAATAGAGCAGCACCTAACGACTTCACCACATCACCTGAGGAAGGAAACTCAGAAGCCGCAGTACCACTTTCCTCCACCAACGGAAGCTCACAAAGAGAATCAGCCGAAGTACCACTTGTGACCACAGGAGGGAGCTTTGCCACAGAATTCACAACAACAGCCCACGTAGTATTTAGCAGCTCTCAGCTCAGTTCAGTTAGCCACTCCCATCCGCTTTATAATCTGGGTCCTGATTCAAGTCCATGTCAGAGCTAGAATTTGCTGCATGGCTGCTTAGGAGGAGAGGTGTTCATATGAGGAGTTTTGGAGGAGTTATCTGTAACTGTTGCGTGGTTTGTAAGTGTGGTAATTCACTTCCCTCCTCTACTCTGTTTTTCCCCATCCTCCACTCCCTGGTGCATTCCTCTGTTATACAGTATGTGAGTGAATATTTGTATACCTGGTGTTTTCAGTTAACCCTTGTTTGTGTTGCCTTGTTTGTCGGGTCGGTGTACAGTACTGCGGTGCACAGTAGCGTCCCTCTTCTCTGGGTGACGACCCCGGCATCTTCACCTTCAGAAGTATCCCGGGGACTAGGGCGAGCTAGGGCGCCCCCTAGTGTTAGGGACAGGGAAGGAGCCCCAGATCCTGGTTCATCCGACATTTGAGTCGTGACACTTACACTTGGAAAACTCGACAGGTTCACGCTGGTTTAAAAGACTTTGTGTGCACATAACCTAAGTGAGCAGGTTTCATCTCTAGAAACACTAATGTTCTTGTCATGGTCCTGTATGTAACTTTACAAATGTGAATCTAATTAAAAAAGTGCTGAGGACACATGTACTATACAAATGAGGAGGTGATCATAATCATGGTTAAATGTGACTGTTTACAATTAACTATCCTTTGGGGGAAGTGATGCAATAATACGCAGCAGTTTTATCAGTACAATCCAGAGTAATTATGAATGCAGCCAGAGATGATACTTTTGCTAATGATAATATCATTAACTGAATTAATCTGGTCACTAGATTGTACATAAAATAGTGTCACGGCCACTTCTTCTGCGGCTGTGCCTACTGCCGGGACCGCCGCCGCTCCCCTCGCTCATACTTACCCGCTGCGGCGCGCTCCTCAGGCTCGCATCCTCTCCTTCATTCTCCACTCCCTGGTTCTCGTCGGGTGCCCTTGCGCACTGCCCACTCCAGCACTTCCTCTTTCTGATTTACAGGTGCTCTGTATCTCCTCTCTGTGATCCTGGAGGACTGTGACCCGGAAGTCCTTCAGCACTCCATGTATTTAAAGCGATTCCTTCCTCTGCTCCTTGCCTGTCTGTCATTTGTGCTTCTGTGACTCAGGTCCACCTTTGACTTTGCACTGTCTGTTCTGAGTCTCCACTCTGTCCAGCCAGTTCAGCTTCTCTGCCTTTCCCAGGCTTCCTTGTCTCCTCGTCCAGTCCAGCCTTCCCAGTGTCCGCTCCGTACTCTGTTAGTCTGGTGTCTCTGTCCTGTCCTGCTTCCTTTGTGTCTTCCCCTTCCCAGTGCTCCTTTGGTCTCGCCTGTACTCAGATCTTACCAAACTGTACTTCATCTTACCCCGCTCTGTCCATCCTACGCCCAGCTTCTCTATTTTTTACCTCCTACTACCTGTCTCCGGTTTCCAGCTTCTGCGGCAATAGTCTCCCTTGGGTCTGCCCCTAACGCTCCCTGTATAAGGGGTGGTCTATCTGGTCAGCTCACCCTTGGGAGGTTCGTTGTTGTGGATCTGTGGGTCCACTCCAGGTGTTCCAAAAGATCTCACAGTACAGACAGGCCATGGACCCCACTGGTACCCTGACTCCTACCCAGAAGGAATTATTGTTCCTTAGGGAGAATCAGTCTAGGATTATGTTCTTTTTGAAAACCTTGGAATCTCATCTCCGGTCCCTGCAAGCCTCCGATCCTGGGGGCGCTTCGTAGTTAGCAAGTTAGCTGGCCCAACAGCGTGACACTCAAGCTCATATTCTAAATTTTATGGCTTCTGTGGATGATCGTCTTCGTGCCCTCCAGTCTTTGGCTCCCATCTCTTCCCTGGCCTCGGCTCCTCACCCACCTCCCCGTCTGGCTAAACCTCCTCGCTATAGTGGGGATCCAAAATTGTGTAAAGGGTTTTTAAATCAATGCCAGCTTCATTTTGAGTTACTTCCCATGCAGTAGCCCACGGACCGTTCTAAAGTGGCTTTTGTAATCTCTCACTTAGAGGGTGAGGCTTTGGCATGGGTTAATCCTCTCTTGGAGCGGGATGATCCCCTTGTTTCTCAACTCTCCACCTTCTTTGATACTTTTTGCAAAGTGTTTGATGAACTGGGTCATTTGGCCTCTACCTCCGAGTCTCTGTTCAACCTTCAACAAGGTATGCTTTTGATGAGACAATACGCTATCTGGTTTCGCACCCTTTCATCTGAATTAGGATGGAATAATGAGGCTTTGGTTGGAGCCTTTTGGCGGGGGGGGGGCTTTCTCCTTGAATTAAGGACGAGTTGGCGGGTCGTGATACTCCGACTTCCTTGGAGGATCTCATCTCGTTGGCAACCCGCATTGACTTACGTTTTCAAGAACATTCTTGAGAATCCGCTAGAGAAATGAGATTTCCTCGACTTCCTCCTGTTTCTCCTAGCTCTTCCCGTCCTCGGTCTGAGTCTTCTTCTGCTAATTCTGCCCCAGAATCCTTGCAGGTGGATCGTCTTAAGCCTGTGGAGCAACGTCGGAAAGAGAGACTAACTGAAGGTCTCTGTTTCTATTGTGGTAGTGCGTCTCATCTCTTGCGTTTCTGTCCTATGAGGTCGGGTAATGCCTCCACCTAGGACTGGTAAGAGAGGTCTCCCTAGGTATCCCAGAACCCTCTCAACCCCTCACTCTTTCTGTTCTTTTACATCTGGGTAATAAACGCTTTTCTGACTCAGCTTATATAGATTCCGGGGCAGCCGGGAACTTTATTCAACTCGAGGCAGTTAGGAGATTGCGGATTCCGGTCAGATCCCTGGAGACTCCTTGACAGATTGGATCAGTCAATGGCCGAAGAATTGGAACTCCAAATTGGAATCCTGCATCGTGAGAAGATCGTCTTCTATGTGCTGCCTTCTTTATCCCACACGTTTCTTCTTGAACTTCCTTGGTTGAAGACTCCCGAGCCTTGTATTGACTGGCGGTCTGGCGAAATCCTGCGTTGGGGACTGTTCTGCCAGAGTAACTGTCTGCTTTCTGTTTTGCCAAAAAAATCTTCTCATCCAATTTCGGCATCTTCAAATTTACCTTCTTCGAATTTGTCTTTCCTGGATGTCTTCAATAAGAAAGAGGCAGAGACTTTACCTCCGCATCAACCCTGCCCAATTGATCTTGTTCCGGGCTCTACTCCTCCCCAAGGTCAAATCTACCCGTTGTCTCCTGTTGTGAATTCTGTTGTCAAGCTCCCTCCTGTGGTCGTGAATGGTACTTCGGCTAGTTCTGTCCATGGGCTTCCTCTGGTGGTTGTGAGTGGGGCTGCGGCTTCTGAGTTTCCTTCCACAGGTGACGAGGTTAATTCGTTAGCTGGCTGCTCTATTTAACTCCACTTAGATCTTTGCTCCATGCCACCTGTCAATGTTCCAGTATTGGTCTTGTTCACTCCTGGATCGTTCTTGTGACCTGTCTTCCCAGCAGAAGCTAAGTTACTGCTTGTTTTTCTGTTTGCTGTTTTTCTGTCCAGCTTGCTATTTTGATTTTTGTCTTGCTTGCTGGAAGCTCTGGGACGCAGAGGGAGCGCCTCCGCACCGTGAGTCGGTGCGGAGGTTTTTTTTGCGCCCTCTGCGTGGTCTTTTTGTAGTTTTTTGTGCTGACCGCAAAGTTGCCTTTCCTATCCTCAGTCTGTTCAGTAAGTCGGGCCTCACTTTGCTAAATCTATTTCATCTCTGTGTTTGTAATTTTCATCTTTACTCACAGTCATTATATGTGGGGGGCTGCCTTTTCCTTTGGGGAATTTCTCTGAGGCAAGGTAGGCTTATTTTTCTATCTTCAGGGCTAGCTAGTTTCTGAGGCTGTGACGAGTTGCATAGGGAGCGTTAGGAGCAATCCACGGCTATTTCTAGTGTGTGTGATAGGATCAGGGATTGCGGTCAGCAGAGTTTCCACGTCTCAGAGCTCGTCCTATATGATTAATAACTATCAGGTCATTCCGTGTGCTCTTAACCACCAGGTCCATTATTGTCCTAACCACCAGGTCATAACAGTACAGGTGGCCCAAAGTACTAATGCATCTCAGTAGAGGGATAAGAGAAGTTCTGAGACCATTTTTTTTTCTTTGCAGTGTGTTTTGTCTCTCTCTTCCACTTTACCTCTGGGTGGTTCAGGACACAGGTGTAGCTATGGACATTCAAGGTCTGTCCTCTTGTATGGATAATCTCTCTGCAAGGGAACAAAACATTCAAGATTTTGTGGTTCAGAATCCGATGTTAGAGCCTAGGATTCCTATTCCTGATTTGTTTTTTGGGGATAGATCTAAGTTTCTGAATTTCAAAAATAATTGTAAATTGTTTCTTGCTTTGAAACTTCGCTCCTCAGGTGACCCTGTTCAACAAGTGAAAATCATTATTTCTTTGTTACGTGGCGACCCTCAAGACTGGGCATTTTCCCTTGCGCCAGGAGATCCGGCATTGCATGATGTTGATGCGTTTTTTCTGGCGCTCGGATTGTTTTATGATGAACCTAATTTAGTGGATCAGGCAGAGAAAATCTTGCTGGCTCTGTGTCAGGGTCAGGATGAGGTAGAGATATATTGTCAGAAGTTTAGGAAGTGGTCTGTACTCACTCAGTGGAATGAATGTGCCCTGGCAGCAATTTTCAGAAAAGGTCTCTCTGAAGCCCTTAAGGATGTCATGGTGGGATTTCCCATGCCTGCTGGTCTGAATGAGTCTATGTCTTTGGCCATTCAGATCAATCGACGCTTGCGCGAGCGTAAAGCTGTGCACCACTTGGCGGTATTATCTGAGCATAGACCTAAGCCTATGCAATGTGATAGGACTTTGACCAGAGCTGAACGGCAAGAACACAGACGTCGGAATGGGCTGTGTTTTTACTGTGGTGATTCCACTCATGCTATCTCCGATTGTCCTAAGCACATCAAGCGTTTCGCTAGGTCTGCCACCATTGGTACGGTACAGTCGAAATTTCTTTTGTCTGGTACTCTGATTTGCCCTTTGTCATCCTATTCTGTTATGGCATTTGTGGATTCAGGCGCTGCACTGAATTTGATGGACTTGGAGTTTGCTAGGCGCTGTGGTTTTTTCTTAGAGCCCTTGCAGCATCCTATTCCATTGAGAGGAATTGATGCTACGCCTTTGGCCAAGAATAAGCCTCAGTACTGGACCCAATTGACCATGTGCATGGCTCCTGCACATCAGGAGGATATTCATTTTTTGGTGTTGCATAATCTGCATGATGTGGTCGTTTTGGGGTTGCCATGGCTACAGGTCCATAATCCAGTATTGGATTGGAAATCTATGTCTGTGTCCAGCTGGGGTTGTCAGGGGGTACATGGTGAAGTTTAGAGTTGAGCGACCTTGACCTTTTTAGAGTCGAGCCGGGTTTCGCGAAACCCGACTATCTCAAAAGTCGGGTCGAGTGAAATCGGCCGATTATGACGTAAAGTCGGGATCGACCGAAACACGAAACCCAATGCAAGTCAATGGGGCAGCATAGTCGGCAGTGAGTGGGGGCCAGGAAAACACCTAGAGTGCCCATTTTAATGTCAAAACCATCCATTCTTCTTAATGAAGCTTGTCAAGCGTAATTTACCTTATAATAATTGGAAGGCATTTGAAATTGGGGGTCATTTGGCTAAAGTTGTGGTGGGTAGGGCTGGTTCAAGTAATTAGTGGGCCCAGGAAATCTGGACCACGTCACGGCAGTGGAGCAGGGAGAGGTAAGTATTTCAACTTTGCAAGTGCTGTGAACCTGAGCAAGCAGGGGGGGCCCACTCGTTGGCATTGGCACTGGCACAGGGCCCCTCAAAGTACAGTGGTGTGTTTGCACGGCGGGGGCGCCTCCCACCGGCAGCAACACTTTTGCGTACTATGAGAGGCCCTGTGCCAGTGACGTCGCCAATTTGTATTCCTCCCCCCACCTGATGAAGGAACCTGCACTTTCATCTGCACCTTCCTCTTTGTCCCCGTGTAAGGTGGTATGGTATGCGGGAAGAGCAACCTGACTTTCAGCAGGGTCACAATGTTGTTGTGTAGCGTGCACGGGGAATGTTGCGTTATGGGTCAATGTACCAGCAGACTCATCTATCACTGGCTGGGCAATGGGCAGGATGAGGAGGAAACACAGATATAGGCCCAAAGAATAAAGTTGGCTAAATGCAGTTCAAAATTGGTAACACAGGAATAACCAGGGGGCATTGCAGTGGAGGACAACTGGAATGAGAGGCTGACACAGAGAGTAGGCCCAAATCAGTAAGTAGTCGAAATGCAGTTCAAAATTGGCAACCGAAGTAAACAGGCGGCACAGCTTTGTTCAGTGGAGGAGAACAGCAAGGAATGGCAGACACCGATAGTAGGCCCCAACCCAACTAGTAGGCCAAATGCAGTCAAACATTAACAACTACTTAACGAGCGCCTGAAAACGGAATTTCAGGACAGGAAACCAGGAGAACAGCAAGGAGCGGCAGACACTGTTAGTAGGCCCCAAACCAACTAGTACGCCAAATGCAGTTGTTCCATTTAACCACAATTTAACGAGAGCCTGAAGATAGAAGCTCAGGAAAGGCAACCTGGAGAACACCTTGGAGTGGAACACACCATCTCTCTCCACCCCATACCCATTTTGTAGGCCTAATGCAGTGTAGTTTTCTACAACTACTAAACGAGAGTCGGAAGACCGAAGCAATGGCAAGGAAACCTGGGGAACACCTTGGAGTGTAACACACCATCTCTCTCCACCCGATACCCATTTTGTAGGCCTAATGCAGTGTAGTTTTCTACAACTACTAAACGAGAGTCGGAAGACCGAAGCAATGGCAAGGAAACCTGGGGAACACCTTGGAGTGTAACACACCATCTCTCTCCACCCGATACCCATTTTGTAGGCCTAATGCAGTGTAGTTTTCTACAACTACTAAACGAGAGTCGGAAGACCGAAGCAATGGCAAGGAAACCTGGGGAACACCTTGGAGTGTAACACACCATCTCTCTCCACCCGATACCCATTTTGTAGGCCTAATGCAGTGTAGTTTTCTACAACTACTAAACGAGAGTCGGAAGACCGAAGCAATGGCAAGGAAACCTGGGGAACACCTTGGAGTGTAACACACCATCTCTCTCCACCCGATACCCATTTTGTAGGCCTAATGCAGTGTAGTTTTCTACAACTACTAAACGAGAGTCGGAAGACCGAAGCAATGGCAAGGAAACCTGGGGAACACCTTGGAGTGTAACACACCATCTCTCTCCACCCGATACCCATTTTGTAGGCCTAATGCAGTGTAGTTTTCTACAACTACTAAACGAGAGTCGGAAGACCGAACCAATGGCAAGGAAACCTGGGGAACACCTTGGAGTGTAACACACCATCTCTCTCCACCCGATACCCATTTTGTAGGCCTAATGCAGTGTAGTTTTCTACAACTACTAAACGAGAGTCGGAAGACCGAAGCAATGGCAAGGAAACCTGGGGAACACCTTGGAGTGTAACACACCATCTCTCTCCACCCGATACCCATTTTGTAGGCCTAATGCAGTGTAGTTTTCTACAACTACTAAACGAGTGTCGGAAGTCCGAAGCAATGGCAAGGAAACCTGGGGAATACCTTGGAGTGTAACACACCATCTCTCTCCACCCGATACCCATTTTGTAGGCCTAATGCAGTGTAGTTTTCTACAACTACTAAACGAGAGTCGGAAGACCGAAGCAATGGCAAGGAAACCTGGGGAACACCTTGGAGTGTAACACACCATCTCTCTCCACCCGATACCCATTTTGCAGGCCTAATGCAGTGTAGTTTTCTACAACTACTAAACGAGAGTCGGAAGACCGAAGCAATGGCAAGGAAACCTGGGGAACACCTTGGAGTGTAACACACCATCTCTCTCCACCCCATACCCAATTTGTAGGCCTAATGCAGCCTACTTTCCGACAACTACTAAACGAGAGCATGAAGATCGAAGCTCAGGAAAGGCAACCTGGGGAACACCTTGGAGTGTAACAAACCCTCTCTCTACACCACGGAAGGGCTGATTCTTAGGAAGGAAGGCTGTCGGAAAGAAGCAGGGCGCGTCCGAGGGGGATTATATTCTTATTAGGTATATACTCACCCTCGGACGCGCCCTGCTTCTTTATTTGTAATGAATGTTTATTTGCAATGTGGTTTTGACTTACTCTATTTTTTTGGTAAATAATGATTTTATTATTTTCATTGTTTTGCATCTTCTTGGCAATAATATAAAGAAGACGCGACAGGACAACACTCGGTGGATGCCATATCTGTGTTTTAAATTGAAAAAAACTTTCAGTTAACTACTTGCAGGAGAAAGTTATTGTAGCTGGTGGCCATTTTTAGTACTGTACCAGATTTTTGTTGTATGTGTTTGTTTTTAATGTTAAAATGTCTGCATTTGATATCTCTCCAGTATTTTCTTTTTTATAAGCAAAATACTTATTTTTATATTTTCTGATGTTGGTTCAAGGGGTACACGGGCAGCAGTAGACAGGTCAGTGGAGGCCTAGTGGAAGGAGGGACCGCAGACAGGCTTCGAAGCCCTAACATAATAAATTGGGCTGGCTGTAGGCAATTTAAAATTGGTTCCAGGGGAACACGGGCAGCAGTAGACAGGTCAGTGGAGGCCTAGTGGAAGGAGGGACCGCAGACAGGCTTCGAAGCCCTAACATAATAAATTGGGCTGGCTGTAGGCAATATAAAATTGGTTCCAGGGGAACACGGGCAGCAGTAGACAGGTCAGTGGAGGCCTAGTGGAAGGAGGGACCGCAGACAGGCTTCGAAGCCCTAACATAATAAATTGGGCTGGCTGTAGGCAATTTAAAATTGGTTCCAGGGGAACACGGGCGGCAGTAGACAGGTCAGTGGAGGCCTAGTGGAAGGAGGGACCGCAGACAGGCTTCGAAGCCCTAACATAATAAATTGGGCTGGCTGTAGGCAATTTAAAATTGGTTCCAGGGGAACACGGGCAGCAGTAGACAGGTCAGTGGAGGCCTAGTGGAAGGAGGGACCGCAGACAGGCTTCGAAGCCCTAACATAATAAATTGGGCTGGCTGTAGGCAATTTAAAATTGGTTCCAGGGGAACACGGGCGGCAGTAGCCAGGTCAGTGTACTAGTAGTGGAAAGAACGGGCCGCAGACAGGCTTCGAAGGCCTAACATAACAAAAATTGGGCTGTAGGCAATTTAAAATTGGTTCCAGGGGAACACGGGCGGCAGTAGACAGGTCAGTGGAGGCCTAGTGGAAGGAGGGACCGCAGACAGGCTTCGAAGCCCTAACATAATAAATTGGGCTGGCTGTAGGCAATTTAAAATTGGTTCCAGGGGAACACGGGCGGCAGTAGACAGGTCAGTGGAGGCCTAGTGGAAGGAGGGACCGCAGACAGGCTTCGAAGCCCTAACATAATAAATTGGGCTGGCTGTAGGCAATTTAAAATTGGTTCCAGGGGAACACGGGCGGCAGTAGACAGGTCAGTGGAGGCCTAGTGGAAGGAGGGACCGCAGACAGGCTTCGAAGCCCTAACATAATAAATTGGGCTGGCTGTAGGCAATTTAAAATTGGTTCCAGGGGAACACGGGCGGCAGTAGACAGGTCAGTGGAGGCCTAGTGGAAGGAGGGACCGCAGACAGGCTTCGAAGCCCTAACATAATAAATTGGGCTGGCTGTAGGCAATTTAAAATTGGTTCCAGGGGAACACGGGCGGCAGTAGACAGGTCAGTGGAGGCCTAGTGGAAGGAGGGACCGCAGACAGGCTTCGAAGCCCTAACATAATAAATTGGGCTGGCTGTAGGCAATTTAAAATTGGTTCCAGGGGAACACGGGCAGCAGTAGACAGGTCAGTGGAGGCCTAGTGGAAGGAGGGACCGCAGACAGGCTTCGAAGCCCTAACATAATAAATTGGGCTGGCTGTAGGCAATTTAAAATTGGTTCCAGGGGAACACGGGCAGCAGTAGACAGGTCAGTGGAGGCCTAGTGGAAGGAGTGACCGCAGACAGGCTTCGAAGGCCTAACATAAGAAAAATGTCAATACAATGGTATTGACAGTGCCAGGCATTGAAGGATGTCAGCGCATAGACTAAACATTGGTGGAGCTGTGAGAGAAAATTTTGCAAGTCGTAGAGCACTGTTTGACCTGGGGGGGGACTGTCTTGTGGCCGGCGGTACAGGCCCAGGGCCCCTCATATTACAACGGTGTGTCTGATGTTGGGTGCGCACCACCACCGCCAGACACTTTATTGTACTATGAGGGACCTAGTGGCAGTGCCGTCGACCAAAAGCGGGCACACCCACCTCTTCAGACAAACAGTACTCTCACGGGTGCTGGCGCCAAGTGGCGATACCACGGCCCCGTGTGGGGACTTTGGCCATTTAGGGAGGTGTTAACATGTCGGATGCTGGACAATCAGGTGCTGCAAATTACGAGATTGGAAAAGTCGTTCAGAATAGTCCACAGGCAAGACCTTTACATAGGAAAGCTAGGTGTCAGCCGGGCAAGGTGGGGCAAAAGATTTCGAAATCCAGTTGTGGTTCATTTTAATGAAGGTTAGATCATCTACATTTTGGGTAGCCAGACGAGTCCTTTTTTCTGTTAGTATTGAACCTGCAGCACTGAATACTCTTTCTGATAGGACACTAGCTGCCGGGCAAGCAAGCTCCTGCAATGCCTATTCTGCCAATTCTGGCCAGGTGTCTAATTTTGATGCCCAGTAATCAAATGGGAATGACGGTTGAGGGAGAACGTCGATAAGGGATGAAAAATAGTTAGTAACCATACTGGACAAATGTTGTCTCCTGTCACTTTGAATTGATGCTGCAGTACCTGTCCTGTCTGCGGTCATAGCAAAATCACTCCACAACCTGGTCAGAAAACCCCTCTGGCCAACGCCACTTCTGATTTCTGCCCCTCTAACACCTCTGGTCTGCTGGCCCCTGCAGCTCGTGTTAGAACGATCACGGGCACTGTGTGCAGGGAATGCCAGAAGCAAACGGTCAATAAGAGTTGATTGTTTGGTTGCTAATATTAGTTCCAAGTTCTCATGTGCTAAAGCCTGAGCTTTAACCGGATGGCCACGCTGTCCTCCAACACGTTTTGACTTTGCCACGCGTTTTGGGCAAGATACGGGCCCGGCAGATGGAACCTGTTGCGATGTTGATGCCTGCTGCGGCCCCTCCTCCTCCGCTTCAGAACTGCTGCCGCCTGCACCCTGTTCCCCCAATGGCTGCCAATCGGGGTCAAGAACTGGGTCATCTATTACCTCTTCTTGTAGCTCGTGTGCAACTTCGTCTGTGTCACCGTGTCGGTCGGTGGTATAGCGTTCGTGATGGGGCAACATAGTCTCATCAGGGTCTGATTCTTGAACAGCACCCTGAGAGGGCAATGTTGTGGTCTGAGTCAAAGGACCAGCATAGTAGTCTGGCTGTGGCTGTGCATCAGTGCACTCCATGTCAGATTCAACTTGTAATGGGCATGGACTGTTAACTGCTTCACTTTCTAAGCCAGGGACGGTATGTGTAAAGAGCTCCATGGAGTAACCCGTTGTGTCGCCTGCTGCATTCTTCTCTCTTGTTGTTGTTTTTGCTGAAGAGGACAAGGAAGCGACTTGTCCCTGACCGTGAACATCCACTAACGACGCGCTGCTTTTACTTTTACCAGTTTCACGAGAGGAGGCAAAAGAGCTAGAGGCTAAGTCAGCAAGATAAGCCAAAACTTGCTCTTGCTGCTCCGGCTTTAAAAGCGGTTTTCCTACTCCCAGAAAAGGGAGCGTTCGAGGCCTTGTGTAGCCAGACGACGAATCTGGCTCCACAGCTCCAGACTTAGGTGCAATGTTTTTTTTCCCACGACCACCTGATGCTCCACCACTACCACTACCCTCATTACCAGCTGACAATGAACGCCCCCGGCCACGACCTCTTCCACCAGACTTCCTCATTGTTTTAAAAACGTTACCAAACTAACGGTATTTGTTGCTGTCACACAACTTACACGGTGAGCTATAACTTCAGTATGATTTAGCTACCCCTTTACAGGTGGGTGAGACCACAACAAAAATCAGGCACAATGTTACACACTCTGTTGTTGGTGGCAACAAATGAGAGAGATGCCACACACGCAGGACTGTCACTGAAGCGCAAATGTAAATATTAATCTCCCACTGATTTGTTTGTTTTTTTTTAAAAGGGAGACTTTAGAAAAAAAAAAAAAAAAAAAAATGATTTTTTAAGGAAGAATTTATAAACCAAATAAAATGAAATGATTGTTTCAGGGAGAATTTAGAAAACAAATAAAAAAAAAATAGGCTTTCTATGGCCCACTGAGTGAGAGAGGACGCACACAGGAGTCAGGAGTGGCACACAAGTCCAGAGGCCAATATTTATCTCCCACTGATTGATTTAGTGATTTTTTCAGGTAGATTTTGGAACCCAAATCAAGCAAAAAAATTAATAGGCTTTCTATGGCCCACAATTGGAGAGAGAGAGAGAGATGGCACACCCAGGAGTCAAGACTGGCACACAAGCAGAAAGGGCAATATTAATCTCCCACTGATTTGATTTCTTTTTTTTTTTTCAGGGAGACTTTAGAAAAAAAAAATACAAAAAAATGAATTTTTCAGGAAGAATTTAGAAACAAAATAAAATAAAATGATTGTTTCAGGGAGAATTTAGAAAACAAATAAAAAAAAATAGGCTTTGTAGGGCCCACTGAGTGAGAGAGGACGCACACAGGAGTCAGGAGTGGCACACAAGCCCAGAGGCCAATATTTATCTCCCACTGATTGATTTAGTGATCTTTTCAGGTAGATTTTGGAACCCAAATCAAGCAAAAAAATTAATAGGCTTTCTATGGCCCACAATTGGAGAGAGAGAGAGATGGCACACCCAGGAGTCAAGACTGGCACACAAGCAGAAAGGGCAATATTAACCTCCCACTGATTTGATTTTTTTTTTTTTTTTTCAGGGAGACTTTAGAAAAAAAAATACAAAAAAATGAATTTTTCAGGAAGAATTTAGAAACAAAATAAAATAAAATGATTGTTTCAGGGAGAATTTAGAAAACAAATAAAAAAAAAAATAGGCTTTGTAGGGCCCACTGAGTGAGAGAGGACGCACACAGGAGTCAGGAGTGGCACACAAGCCCAGAGGCCAATATTTATCTCCCACTGATTGATTTAGTGATTTTTTCAGGTAGATTTTGGAACCCAAATCAAGCAAAAAAATTAATAGGCTTTCTATGGCCCACAATTGGAGAGAGAGAGAGATGGCACAACCATCCATTCTTCTTAATGAAGCTTGTCAAGCGTAATTTACCTTATAATAATTGGAAGGCATTTGAAATTGGGGGTCATTTGGCTAAAGTTGTGGTGGGTAGGGCTGGTTCAAGTAATTAGTGGGCCCAGGAAATCTGGACCACGTCACGGCAGTGGAGCAGGGAGAGGTAAGTATTTCAACTTTGCAAGTGCTGTGAACCTGAGCAAGCAGGGGGGGCCCACTCGTTGGCATTGGCACTGGCACAGGGCCCCTCAAAGTACAGCGGTGTGTTTGCACGGCGGGGGCGCCTCCCACCGGCAGCAACACTTTTGCGTACTATGAGAGGCCCTGTGCCAGTGACGTCGCCAATTTGTATTCCTCCCCCCACCTGATGAAGGAACCTGCACTTTCATCTGCACCTTCCTCTTTGTCCCCGTGTAAGGTGGTATGGTATGCGGGAAGAGCAACCTGACTTTCAGCAGGGTCACAATGTTGTTGTGTAGCGTGCACGGGGAATGTTGCGTTATGGGTCAATGTACCAGCAGACTCATCTATCACTGGCTGGGCAATGGGCAGGATGAGGAGGAAACACAGATATAGGCCCAAAGAATAAAGTTGGCTAAATGCAGTTCAAAATTGGTAACACAGGAATAACCAGGGGGCATTGCAGTGGAGGACAACTGGAATGAGAGGCTGACACAGAGAGTAGGCCCAAATCAGTAAGTAGTCGAAATGCAGTTCAAAATTGGCAACCGAAGTAAACAGGCGGCACAGCTTTGTTCAGTGGAGGAGAACAGCAAGGAATGGCAGACACCGATAGTAGGCCCCAACCCAACTAGTAGGCCAAATGCAGTCAAACATTAACAACTACTTAACGAGCGCCTGAAAACGGAATTTCAGGACAGGAAACCAGGAGAACAGCAAGGAGCGGCAGACACTGTTAGTAGGCCCCAAACCAACTAGTACGCCAAATGCAGTTGTTCCATTTAACCACAATTTAACGAGAGCCTGAAGATAGAAGCTCAGGAAAGGCAACCTGGAGAACACCTTGGAGTGGAACACACCATCTCTCTCCACCCCATACCCATTTTGTAGGCCTAATGCAGTGTAGTTTTCTACAACTACTAAACGAGAGTCGGAAGACCGAAGCAATGGCAAGGAAACCTGGGGAACACCTTGGAGTGTAACACACCATCTCTCTCCACCCGATACCCATTTTGTAGGCCTAATGCAGTGTAGTTTTCTACAACTACTAAACGAGAGTCGGAAGACCGAAGCAATGGCAAGGAAACCTGGGGAACACCTTGGAGTGTAACACACCATCTCTCTCCACCCGATACCCATTTTGTAGGCCTAATGCAGTGTAGTTTTCTACAACTACTAAACGAGAGTCGGAAGACCGAAGCAATGGCAAGGAAACCTGGGGAACACCTTGGAGTGTAACACACCATCTCTCTCCACCCGATACCCATTTTGTAGGCCTAATGCAGTGTAGTTTTCTACAACTACTAAACGAGAGTCGGAAGACCGAAGCAATGGCAAGGAAACCTGGGGAACACCTTGGAGTGTAACACACCATCTCTCTCCACCCGATACCCATTTTGTAGGCCTAATGCAGTGTAGTTTTCTACAACTACTAAACGAGAGTCGGAAGACCGAAGCAATGGCAAGGAAACCTGGGGAACACCTTGGAGTGTAACACACCATCTCTCTCCACCCGATACCCATTTTGTAGGCCTAATGCAGTGTAGTTTTCTACAACTACTAAACGAGAGTCGGAAGACCGAACCAATGGCAAGGAAACCTGGGGAACACCTTGGAGTGTAACACACCATCTCTCTCCACCCGATACCCATTTTGTAGGCCTAATGCAGTGTAGTTTTCTACAACTACTAAACGAGAGTCGGAAGACCGAAGCAATGGCAAGGAAACCTGGGGAACACCTTGGAGTGTAACACACCATCTCTCTCCACCCGATACCCATTTTGTAGGCCTAATGCAGTGTAGTTTTCTACAACTACTAAACGAGAGTCGGAAGTCCGAAGCAATGGCAAGGAAACCTGGGGAATACCTTGGAGTGTAACACACCATCTCTCTCCACCCGATACCCATTTTGTAGGCCTAATGCAGTGTAGTTTTCTACAACTACTAAACGAGAGTCGGAAGACCGAAGCAATGGCAAGGAAACCTGGGGAACACCTTGGAGTGTAACACACCATCTCTCTCCACCCGATACCCATTTTGCAGGCCTAATGCAGTGTAGTTTTCTACAACTACTAAACGAGAGTCGGAAGACCGAAGCAATGGCAAGGAAACCTGGGGAACACCTTGGAGTGTAACACACCATCTCTCTCCACCCCATACCCAATTTGTAGGCCTAATGCAGCCTACTTTCCGACAACTACTAAACGAGAGCATGAAGATCGAAGCTCAGGAAAGGCAACCTGGGGAACACCTTGGAGTGTAACAAACCCTCTCTCTACACCACGGAAGGGCTGATTCTTAGGAAGGAAGGCTGTCGGAAAGAAGCAGGGCGCGTCCGAGGGGGATTATATTCTTATTAGGTATATACTCACCCTCGGACGCGCCCTGCTTCTTTATTTGTAATGAATGTTTATTTGCAATGTGGTTTTGACTTACTCTATTTTTTTGGTAAATAATGATTTTATTATTTTCATTGTTTTGCATCTTCTTGGCAATAATATAAAGAAGACGCGACAGGACAACACTCGGTGGATGCCATATCTGTGTTTTAAATTGAAAAAAACTTTCAGTTAACTACTTGCAGGAGAAAGTTATTGTAGCTGGTGGCCATTTTTAGTACTGTACCAGATTTTTGTTGTATGTGTTTGTTTTTAATGTTAAAATGTCTGCATTTGATATCTCTCCAGTATTTTCTTTTTTATAAGCAAAATACTTATTTTTATATTTTCTGATGTTGGTTCAAGGGGTACACGGGCAGCAGTAGACAGGTCAGTGGAGGCCTAGTGGAAGGAGGGACCGCAGACAGGCTTCGAAGCCCTAACATAATAAATTGGGCTGGCTGTAGGCAATTTAAAATTGGTTCCAGGGGAACACGGGCAGCAGTAGACAGGTCAGTGGAGGCCTAGTGGAAGGAGGGACCGCAGACAGGCTTCGAAGCCCTAACATAATAAATTGGGCTGGCTGTAGGCAATATAAAATTGGTTCCAGGGGAACACGGGCAGCAGTAGACAGGTCAGTGGAGGCCTAGTGGAAGGAGGGACCGCAGACAGGCTTCGAAGCCCTAACATAATAAATTGGGCTGGCTGTAGGCAATTTAAAATTGGTTCCAGGGGAACACGGGCGGCAGTAGACAGGTCAGTGGAGGCCTAGTGGAAGGAGGGACCGCAGACAGGCTTCGAAGCCCTAACATAATAAATTGGGCTGGCTGTAGGCAATTTAAAATTGGTTCCAGGGGAACACGGGCAGCAGTAGACAGGTCAGTGGAGGCCTAGTGGAAGGAGGGACCGCAGACAGGCTTCGAAGCCCTAACATAATAAATTGGGCTGGCTGTAGGCAATTTAAAATTGGTTCCAGGGGAACACGGGCGGCAGTAGCCAGGTCAGTGTACTAGTAGTGGAGAGAACGGGCCGCAGACAGGCTTCGAAGGCCTAACATAACAAAAATTGGGCTGTAGGCAATTTAAAATTGGTTCCAGGGGAACACGGGCGGCAGTAGACAGGTCAGTGGAGGCCTAGTGGAAGGAGGGACCGCAGACAGGCTTCGAAGCCCTAACATAATAAATTGGGCTGGCTGTAGGCAATTTAAAATTGGTTCCAGGGGAACACGGGCGGCAGTAGACAGGTCAGTGGAGGCCTAGTGGAAGGAGGGACCGCAGACAGGCTTCGAAGCCCTAACATAATAAATTGGGCTGGCTGTAGGCAATTTAAAATTGGTTCCAGGGGAACACGGGCGGCAGTAGACAGGTCAGTGGAGGCCTAGTGGAAGGAGGGACCGCAGACAGGCTTCGAAGCCCTAACATAATAAATTGGGCTGGCTGTAGGCAATTTAAAATTGGTTCCAGGGGAACACGGGCAGCAGTAGACAGGTCAGTGGAGGCCTAGTGGAAGGAGGGACCGCAGACAGGCTTCGAAGCCCTAACATAATAAATTGGGCTGGCTGTAGGCAATTTAAAATTGGTTCCAGGGGAACACGGGCAGCAGTAGACAGGTCAGTGGAGGCCTAGTGGAAGGAGTGACCGCAGACAGGCTTCGAAGGCCTAACATAAGAAAAATGTCAATACAATGGTATTGACAGTGCCAGGCATTGAAGGATGTCAGCGCATAGACTAAACATTGGTGGAGCTGTGAGAGAAAATTTTGCAAGTCGTAGAGCACTGTTTGACCTGGGGGGGGACTGTCTTGTGGCCGGCGGTACAGGCCCAGGGCCCCTCATATTACAACGGTGTGTCTGATGTTGGGTGCGCACCACCACCGCCAGACACTTTATTGTACTATGAGGGACCTAGTGGCAGTGCCGTCGACCAAAAGCGGGCACACCCACCTCTTCAGACAAACAGTACTCTCACGGGTGCTGGCGCCAAGTGGCGATACCACGGCCCCGTGTGGGGACTTTGGCCATTTAGGGAGGTGTTAACATGTCGGATGCTGGACAATCAGGTGCTGCAAATTACGAGATTGGAAAAGTCGTTCAGAATAGTCCACAGGCAAGACCTTTACATAGGAAAGCTAGGTGTCAGCCGGGCAAGGTGGGGCAAAAGATTTCGAAATCCAGTTGTGGTTCATTTTAATGAAGGTTAGATCATCTACATTTTGGGTAGCCAGACGAGTCCTTTTTTCTGTTAGTATTGAACCTGCAGCACTGAATACTCTTTCTGATAGGACACTAGCTGCCGGGCAAGCAAGCTCCTGCAATGCCTATTCTGCCAATTCTGGCCAGGTGTCTAATTTTGATGCCCAGTAATCAAATGGGAATGACGGTTGAGGGAGAACGTCGATAAGGGATGAAAAATAGTTAGTAACCATACTGGACAAATGTTGTCTCCTGTCACTTTGAATTGATGCTGCAGTACCTGTCCTGTCTGCGGTCATAGCAAAATCACTCCACAACCTGGTCAGAAAACCCCTCTGGCCAACGCCACTTCTGATTTCTGCCCCTCTAACACCTCTGGTCTGCTGGCCCCTGCAGCTCGTGTTAGAACGATCACGGGCACTGTGTGCAGGGAATGCCAGAAGCAAACGGTCAATAAGAGTTGATTGTTTGGTTGCTAATATTAGTTCCAAGTTCTCATGTGGCATTATATTTTGCAATTTGCCTTTATAGCGAGGATCAAGGAGGCAGGCCAACCAGTAATCGTCATCGTTCATCATTTTTGTTATGCGTGTGTCCCTTTTGAGGATACGTAAGGCATAATCCGCCATGTGGCCCAAAGTTCCAGTTCTCAAATCTGTGGTTGTGCTTGGTTGAGGGGCAGTTTCAGGCAAATCCACGTCACTTGTGTCCCTCCAAAAACCAAAACCCGGCCTTGCCGCGCCAACAATTTCCACTGGCCCCGGAAAAGCTTCCTCATTAAAAATATAATCATCCCCATCATCCTCCTCGTCCTCCTCCTCCTGTTCGCCCGCTACCTCGTCCTGTACACTGCCCTGGCCAAACAATGGCTGACTGTCATCAAGGCTTTCCTTTTCCTCAGCTGCAGACGCCTGATCCTTTATGTGCGTCAAACTTTGCATCAGCAGACGCATTAGGGGGATGCTCATGCTTATTATGGCGTTGTCTGCACTAACCAGCCGTGTGCATTCCTCAAAACACTGAAGGACTTGACACATGTCTTGAATCTTCGACCACTGCACACCTGACAACTCCATGTCTGCCATCCTACTGCCTGCCCGTGTATGTGTATCCTCCCACAAAAACATAACAGCCCACCTCTGTTCACACAGTCTCTGAAGCATGTGCAGTGTTGAGTTCCATCTTGTTGCAACGTCTATGATTAGGCGATGCTGGGGAAGGTTCAAAGAACGCTGATAGGTCTGCATACGGCTGGAGTGTACGGGCGAACGGCGGATATGTGAGCAAAGTCCACGCACTTTGAGGAGCAGGTCGGATAACCCCGGATAACTTTTCAGGAAGCACTGCACCACCAGGTTTAAGGTGTGAGCCAGGCAAGGAATGTGTTTCAGTTGGGAAAGGGAGATGGCAGCCATGAAATTCCTTCCGTTATCACTCACTACCTTGCCTGCCTCAAGATCTACAGTGCCCAGCCACGACTGCGTTTCTTTCTGCAAGAACTCGGACAGAACTTCAGCGGTGTGTCTGTTGTCGCCCAAACACTTCATAGCCAATACAGCCTGCTGACGTTTGCCAGTAGCTGCCCCATAATGGGAGACCTGGTGTGCAACAGTGGCAGCTGCGGATGGAGTGGTTGTGCGACTGCGGTCTGTGGACGAGGTCTCGCTTCTGCAGGAGGACGAGGAGGAGGAGGAGGGGGTGCGAACGGCTACAGCCAACTGTTTCCTAGACCGTGGGCTAGGCAGAACTGTCCCAAACTTGCTGTCCCCTGTGGACCCTGCATCCACCACATTTACCCAGTGTGCCGTGATGGACACGTAACGTCCCTGGCCATGCCTATTGGTCCATGCATCTGTTGTCAGGTGCACCTTTGTGCTCACAGATTGCCTGAGTGCATGGACGATGCGCTCTTTAACATGCTGGTGGAGGGCTGGGATGGCTTTTCTGGAAAAAAAGTGTCGACTGGGTAGCTCGTAGCGTGGTACAGCGTAGTCCATCAGGGCTTTGAAAGCTTCGCTTTCAACTAACCGGTAGGGCATCATCTCTAACGAGATTAGTCTAGCTATGTGGGCGTTCAAACCTTGTGTATGCGGATGCGAGGCTAAGTACTTCCTTTTTCTAACCATAGTCTCATGTAGGGTGAGCTGGACTGGAGAGCTGGAGATCGTGGAACTAGCGGGGGTGCCGGTGGACATGGCAGACTGAGAGACGGTGGGAGATGGTATTGTTGCCGCCGGTGCCCTAGATGCAGTGTTTCCTACTACGAAACTGGTGATTCCCTGACCCTGACTGCTTTGGCCTGGCAAAGAAACCTGCACAGATACTGCAGGTGGTGCAGAAAATGGTGGCCCTACACTGCCGGAAGGGATGTTGCGTTGATGACTAGCTTCATTGGCCGAGGGTGCTACAACTTTAAGGGACGTTTGGTAGTTAGTCCAAGCTTGCAAATGCATGGTGGTTAAATGTCTATGCATGCAACTTGTATTGAGACTTTTCAGATTCTGCCCTCTGCTTAAGGTAGTTGAACATTTTTGACAGATGACTTTGCGCTGATCAATTGGATGTTGTTTAAAAAAATGCCAGACTGCACTCTTTCTAGCATCGGATACCTTTTCAGGCATTGCAGACTGAGCTTTAACCGGATGGCCACGCTGTCCTCCAACACGTTTTGACTTTGCCACGCGTTTTGGGCAAGATACGGGCCCGGCAGATGGAACCTGTTGCGATGTTGATGCCTGCTGCGGCCCCTCCTCCTCCGCTTCAGAACTGCTGCCGCCTGCACCCTGTTCCCCCAATGGCTGCCAATCGGGGTCAAGAACTGGGTCATCTATTACCTCTTCTTGTAGCTCGTGTGCAACTTCGTCTGTGTCACCGTGTCGGTCGGTGGTATAGCGTTCATGATGGGGCAACATAGTCTCATCAGGGTCTGATTCTTGAACAGCACCCTGCGAGGGCAATGTTGTGGTCTGAGTCAAAGGACCAGCATAGTAGTCTGGCTGTGGCTGTGCATCAGTGCACTCCATGTCAGATTCAACTTGTAATGGGCATGGACTGTTAACTGCTTCACTTTCTAAGCCAGGGACGGTATGTGTAAAGAGCTCCATGGAGTAACCCGTTGTGTCGCCTGCTGCATTCTTCTCTGTTGTTGTTTTTGCTGAAGAGGACAAGGAAGCGACTTGTCCCTGACCGTGAACATCCACTAACGACGCGCTGCTTTTACTTTTACCAGTTTCACGAGAGGAGGCAAAAGAGCTAGAGGCTAAGTCAGCAAGATAAGCCAAAACTTGCTCTTGCTGCTCCGGCTTTAAAAGCGGTTTTCCTACTCCCAGAAAAGGGAGCGTTCGAGGCCTTGTGTAGCCAGACGACGAATCTGGCTCCACAGCTCCAGACTTAGGTGCAATGTTTTTTTTCCCACGACCACCTGATGCTCCACCACTACCACTACCCTCATTACCAGCTGACAATGAACGCCCCCGGCCACGACCTCTTCCACCAGACTTCCTCATTGTTTTAAAAACGTTACCAAACTAACGGTATTTGTTGCTGTCACACAACTTACACGGTGAGCTATAACTTCAGTATGATTTAGCTACCCCTTTACAGGTGGGTGAGACCACAACAAAAATCAGGCACAATGTTACACACTCTGTTGTTGGTGGCAACAAATGAGAGAGATGCCACACACGCAGGACTGTCACTGAAGCGCAAATGTAAATATTAATCTCCCACTGATTTGTTTGTTTTTTTTTAAAAGGGAGACTTTAGAAAAAAAAAAAAAAAAAAATGATTTTTTAAGGAAGAATTTATAAACCAAATAAAATGAAATGATTGTTTCAGGGAGAATTTAGAAAACAAATAAAAAAAAAAATAGGCTTTCTATGGCCCACTGAGTGAGAGAGGACGCACACAGGAGTCAGGAGTGGCACACAAGTCCAGAGGCCAATATTTATCTCCCACTGATTGATTTAGTGATTTTTTCAGGTAGATTTTGGAACCCAAATCAAGCAAAAAAATTAATAGGCTTTCTATGGCCCACAATTGGAGAGAGAGAGAGAGATGGCACACCCAGGAGTCAAGACTGGCACACAAGCAGAAAGGGCAATATTAATCTCCCACTGATTTGATTTCTTTTTTTTTTTTCAGGGAGACTTTAGAAAAAAAAAATACAAAAAAATGAATTTTTCAGGAAGAATTTAGAAACAAAATAAAATAAAATGATTGTTTCAGGGAGAATTTAGAAAACAAATAAAAAAAAATAGGCTTTGTAGGGCCCACTGAGTGAGAGAGGACGCACACAGGAGTCAGGAGTGGCACACAAGCCCAGAGGCCAATATTTATCTCCCACTGATTGATTTAGTGATTTTTTCAGGTAGATTTTGGAACCCAAATCAAGCAAAAAAATTAATAGGCTTTCTATGGCCCACAATTGGAGAGAGAGAGAGATGGCACACCCAGGAGTCAAGACTGGCACACAAGCAGAAAGGGCAATATTAACCTCCCACTGATTTGATTTTTTTTTTTTTTTTTTCAGGGAGACTTTAGAAAAAAAAATACAAAAAAATGAATTTTTCAGGAAGAATTTAGAAACAAAATAAAATAAAATGATTGTTTCAGGGAGAATTTAGAAAACAAATAAAAAAAAAATAGGCTTTGTAGGGCCCACTGAGTGAGAGAGGACGCACACAGGAGTCAGGAGTGGCACACAAGCCCAGAGGCCAATATTTATCTCCCACTGATTGATTTAGTGATTTTTTCAGGTAGATTTTGGAACCCAAATCAAGCAAAAAAATTAATAGGCTTTCTATGGCCCACAATTGGAGAGAGAGAGAGATGGCACACCCAGGAGTCAAGACTGGCACACAAGCAGAAAGGGCAATATTAATCTCCCACTGATTTGATTTTTTTTTTTTTTTCAGGGAGACTTTAGAAAAAAAAATACAAAAAAATGAATTTTTCAGGAAGAATTTAGAAACAAAATAAAAAAAATTAATTGTTTCAGGGAGAATTTAGAAAACAAATAAAAAAAATAGGCTTTGTAGGGCCCACTGAGTGAGAGAGGACGCACACAGGAGTCAGGAGTGGCACACAAGCCCAGAGGCCAATATTTATCTCCCACTGATTGATTTAGTGATTTTTTCAAGTAGATTTTGGAACCCAAATCAAGCAAAAAAATTAATAGGCTTTCTATGGCCCACAATTGGAGAGAGAGAGAGAGATGGCACACCCAGGAGTCAAGACTGGCACACAAGCAGAAAGGGCAATATTAATCTCCCACTGATTTGATTTTTTTTTTTTTTTCAGGGACACTTTAGAAAAAAAAAATACAAAAAAAATGATTTTTTTCAGGAATAATTTAGAAACCAAATAAAATAAAATGATTTTTTCAGGGAGAATTTAGAAAACAAATAAAACAAAAAATAGGCTTTCTAGGGCCCACTGAGTGAGAGATGACGCACACAGGAGTCAGGAGTGGCACACAAGCCCAGAGGCCAATATTTATCTCCCACTGATTGATTTATTGATTTTTTCAGGTAGAATTTAGAACCCAAATCAACCCAAAAAATAAATAGGCTTTCTATGGCCCACTATTTGTGAGAGAGATGGCACGCTCAGGACTGGCACACAAGCCCAGAGGCCAATATTAATCTCCCACTTTTTTTTTTTTTGTTCCAGGGAAAATTTATAAACCCAATAAAAAAAATAATAAATAGGCTTTCTATGGCCCACTATCTGAGAGAGAGAGATGGCACGCTTAGGACTGGCACACAAGCCCAAAGGCCAATATTAATCTCCCACTGATTGATTTATTGATTTTTTCAGGTAGAATTTAGAACCCAAATCAAGCAAAAAAATTAATAGGCTTTCTATGGCCCACTGAGTGAGAGATGGCACACACAGGAGTCAGGAGTGGCACACAAGCCCTGAGGCCAATATTTTTCTCCCACTGATTGATGTTGTGATTTTTTCAGGTAGATTTTGGAACCCAAATCAAGCAAAAAAATAAATAGGCTTTCTATGGCCCACTGAGTGAGAGATGGCACACACAGGAGTAAGGAGTGGCACACAAGCCCTGAGGCCAATATTTTTCTCCCACTGATTGATGTAGTGATTTTTTCAGGTAGATTTTAGAACCCAAATCAAGCAAAAAAATAAATAGGCTTTCTATGGCCCACTGAGTGAGAGATGACACAGACAGGGATGGCACTCTAGCAGAAATGCGAATCTTAATCTCCCACAAAAAAAAAAAAAAAAAAAAAAAAAGGAACTGTCCTTCAATTACTATCTCCCTGCAGTAATCTCAGCCAGGTATGGCAGGCAGCAATAAGGAGTGGACTGATGCACAAATTAAATAAAAAGTGTGGACAAACAAACAAGATAGCTGTGCAGAAAGGAAGGAACAAGAGGATTTGTGCTTTGAAAAAAGCAGTTGGTTTGCACAGCGGCGTACACACAGCAATGCAGCTATCGGGGAGCCTTCTAGGGCAGCCCAATGAGCTACAGCGCTGAGGAAAAAAAAAAAATGTAGCTTCCACTGTCCCTGCACACCGAAGGTGGTGTTGGGCTGTGGAAATCGCTACAGCACAAGCGGTTTGGTGGTTAATGGACCCTGCCTAACGCTATCCCTGCTTCTGACGAAGCGGCAGCAACCTCTCCCTAAGCTCAGATCAGCAGCAGTAACATGGCGGTCGGCGGGTACGCCCCTTTATAGCCCCTGTGACGCCGCGGACAGCAAGCCAATCACTGCAATGCCCTTCTCTAAGATGGTGGGGACCAGGACCTATGTCATCACGCTGCCCACACTCTGCGTTTACCTTCATTGGCTGAGAAATGGCGCTTTTCGCGTCATTGAAACGCGACTTTGGCGCGAAAGTCGCGTACCGCATGGCCGACCCCGCACAGGGGTCGGATCGGGTTTCATGAAACCCGACTTTGCCAAAAGTATGCGACTTTTGAAAATGAACGACCCGTTTCGCTCAACCCTAGTGATGTTCCATTTTTGTCTATTTCGTCATCCACCCCTTCTGAAGTCCCGGAGTTTTTGTCGGATTACCGGGATGTATTTGATGAGCCCAAATCCAGTGCCCTACCTCCTCATAGGGATTGCGATTGTGCTATCAATTTGATTCCTGGTAGTAAGTTTCCTAAGGGCCGACTGTTCAATTTATCTGTGCCAGAGCACGCCGCTATGCGGAGTTATGTAAAGGAATCCTTGGAGAAGGGTCATATTCGCCCGTCGTCGTCACCATTGGGAGCAGGGTTTTTTTTTGTGGCCAAGAAGGATGGTTCATTGAGACCTTGTATTGATTACCGCCTTCTTAATAAGATCACAGTCAAATTTCAGTACCCTTTGCCGCTGCTGTCTGATCTATTTGCTCGGATTAAGGGGGCTAGTTGGTTCACCAAGATAGATCTTCGTGGTGCGTATAATCTTGTGCGTATTAAACAGGGCGATGAATGGAAAACAGCATTTAATACGCCCGAGGGCCATTTTGAGTACCTGGTTATGCCATTCGGGCTTTCCAATGCTCCATCAGTATTTCAGTCCTTTATGCATGACATCTTCCGAGAGTACCTGGATAAATTCCTGATTGTATATTTGGATGATATTTTGGTCTTCTCGGATGATTGAGAGTCTCACGTGAAGCAGGTCAGAATGGTGTTCCAGGTCCTTCGTGCGAATTCTTTGTTTGTGAAGGGGTCAAAGTGTCTCTTTGGAGTTCAGAAGGTTTCATTTTTGGGTTTCATTTTTTCCCCTTCTACTATCGAGATGGACCCTGTTAAAGTCCAGGCCATTTATGATTGGACTCAGCCGACATCTGTGAAGAGTCTGCAAAAGTTCCTGGGCTTTGCTAATTTTTATCGCCGCTTCATCAGTAATCTTTCTAGTGTTGCTAAACCGTTGACTGATTTGACCAAGAAGGGTGCTGATGTGGTCAATTGGTCTTCTGCGGCTGTGGAAGCTTTTCAGGAATTGAAGCGTCGTTTTTCTTCTGCCCCTGTGTTGTGCCAGCCAGATGTTTCGCTCCCGTTTCAGGTAGAAGTTGATGCTTCTGAGATTGGAGCAGGGGCTGTTTTGTCGCAAAGAAGTTCTGATGGCTCGGTGATGAAACCATGTGCCTTCTTTTCTAGAAAGTTTTCGCCTGCTGAGCGCAATTATGATGTTGGCAATTGAGAGTTGTTGGCCATGAAGTGGGCATTCGAGGAGTGGCGTCATTGGCTTGAAGGAGCCAAGCATCGCGTGGTGGTCTTGACGGATCACAAGAATTTGACTTATCTTGAGTCTGCCAAACGGTTGAATCCTAGACAGGCTCGTTGGTCGTTATTTTTCTCCCGTTTTGATTTTGTGGTTTCGTACCTTCCAGGCTCTAAGAATGTGAAGGCTGATGCCCTGTCAAGGAGTTTTGTGCCCGACTCTCTGGGTGTTTCTGAGCCGGCGGGTATTCTCAAAGAGGGGGTAATTTTGTCTGCCATCTCCCCTGATTTGCGGCGGGTGCTGCAAAAATTTCAGGCTGATAGACCTGACCGTTGCCCAGCGGAAAAACTGTTTGTCCCTGATAAATGGACTAGTAGAGTTATCTCTGAGGTTCATTGTTCGGTGTTGGCTGGTCATCCTGGAATCTTTGGTACCAGAGATTTGGTGGCTAGATCCTTTTGGTGGCCTTCTTTGTCACGGGATGTGCGTTCTTTTGTGCAGTCCTGTGGGACTTGTGCTCGGGCTAAGCCCTGCTGTTCTCGTGCCAGTGGGTTGCTTTTGCCCTTGCCGGTCCCGAAGAGGCCCTGGACGCATATCTCTATGGATTTTATTTCGGATCTCCCTGTCTCTCAAAAGTTGTCGGTCATTTGGTTGGTTTGTGATCGCTTCTCTAAGATGGTCCATTTGGTATCCTTGTCTAAATTGCCTTCCTCCTCTGATTTGGTGCCATTGTTTTTCCAGCATGTGGTTCGTTTACATGGCATTCCGGAGAACATCGTTTCGGACAGAGGTTCCCAGTTTGTTTCGAGGTTTTGGCGAGCCTTTTGTGCTAGGATGGGCAATGATTTGTCTTTTTCCTCGGCTTTCCATCCTCAGACAAATGGCCAAACCGAACAAACTAATCAGACTTTGGAAACATATCTGAGATGCTTTTTTTCTGCTGATCAGGATGATTGGGTGTCCTTTTTGCCTTTGGCTGAGTTCGCCCTTAATAATCGGGCCAGCTCGGCTACTTTGGTTTCGCCGTTTTTCTGCCATTCTGGTTTCCATCCTCGTTTCTCTTCAGGGCAGGGTGAGTCTTCGGACTGTCCTGGTGTAGATACTGTGGTGGATAGTTTGCAGCAGATTTGGACTCATGTGGTGGACAATTTGACATTGTCCCAGGAGAAGGCTCAATGTTTCGCTAACCGCCGGCGCTGTGTGGGTCCCCGACTTCGTGTTGGGGATTTGGTTTGGTTCTCATCTCGTTATGTTCCTATGAAGGTTTCCTCTCCTAAGTTTAAGCCTTGTTTCATTGGTCCGTATAAGATTTCTGAGGTTCTCAATCCTGTGTCGTTTCGTTTGACCCTTCCAGCCTCTTTTGCCATCCATAATGTGTTCCATAGGTCGTTGTTGCGGAGATACGTGGCGCCTGTGGTTCCATCCGTTGATCCTCCTGCCCCGGTGTTGGTTGAGGGGGAGTTGTAGTATGTGGTGGAGAAGATTTTGGATTCTCGTATTTCGAGACGGAAACTCCAGTACTTGGTCAAGTGGAAGGGTTATGGTCAGGAAGATAATTCCTGGGTCTTTGCCTCTGATGTTCATGCTGCCGATCTGGTTCGTGCCTTTCATTTGGCTCGTCCTGGTCGGCCTGGGGGCTCTGGTGAGGGTTCGGTGACCCCTCCTCAAGGGGGGGTACTGTTGTGAATTCTGTTGTCAAGCTCCCTCCTGTGGTCGTGAATGGTACTTCGGCTGGTTCTGTCCATGGGCTTCCTCTGGTGGTTGTGAGTGGGGCTGCGGTTTCTGAGTTTCCTTCCACAGGTGACGAGGTTAATTCGTTAGCTGGCTGCTCTATTTAACTCCACTTAGATCTTTGCTCCATGCCACCTGTCAATGTTCCAGTATTGGTCTTGTTCATTCCTGGATCGTTCTTGTGACCTGTCTTCCCAGCAGAAGCTAAGTTACTGCTTGTTTTTCTGTTTGCTGTTTTTCTGTCCAGCTTGCTATTTTGATTTTTGTTTTGCTTGCTGGAAGCTCTGGGACGCAGAGGGAGCGCCTCCGCACCGTGAGTCGGTGCGGAGGGTTTTTTTGCGCCCTCTGCGTGGTCTTTTTGTAGTTTTTTGTGCTGACCGCAAAGTTGCCTTTCCTATCCTCAGTCTGTTCAGTAAGTCGGGCCTCACTTTGCTAAATCTATTTCATCTCTGTGTTTGTAATTTTCATCTTTACTCACAGTCATTATATGTGGGGGGCTGCCTTTTCCTTTGGGGAATTTCTCTGAGGCAAGGTAGGCTTATTTTTCTATCTTCAGGGCTAGCTAGTTTCTGAGGCTGTGACGATTTGCATAGGGAGCGTTAGGAGCAATCCACTACTATTTCTAGTGTGTGTGATAGGATTAGGGATTGCGGTCAGCAGAGTTTCCACGTCTCAGAGCTCGTCCTATATGATTAATAACTATCAGGTCATTCCGTGTGCTCTTAACCACCAGGTCCATTATTGTCCTAACCACCAGGTCATAACAGTCTCCTACCGAGACTCAAGCTATGACTGAATACGTCCAGGACAATTTATCCAAAGGTTTTTTTCGCAAATCCTCCTTTCCGTCAGGTGCGGGTTTCATCTTCGTTAAGAAGAAGGGCAAGTCCCTTCGTCATTGTATTGACTACCGTGGTCTCAACAATCTCACGATCAAGAACAAGTACCCGCTACCTCTCATTCCTGAGTTGTTTGATTGCCTGAGGGGAGCCCGAATTTTCACGAAATTGGATCTTCGCGGAGCTTACAATCAAATCCGTATTCGTTCAGGAGACGAATGGAAAACTGCTTTTAACACTCGAGATGGCCACTATGAGTATTTAGTCATGCCTTTCGGCTTGTGTAATGCTCCAGCAGTGTTCCAGAGTTTGTGAATGTTGTTTTCTGTGATCTACTCGACTCCTGTGTGGTGGTATATTTAGACGACATTTTGGTGTTCTCCTCTGATCTTGCTTCCCACAGAAGGGATGTCCGCCAAGTGCTATCTCGTCTTAGAGAGAACTGTCTTTATGCCAAACTTGAGAAGTGCGTTTTTGAGCAGTCTTCGCTACCATTTCTTGGCTATATCATTTCTGACTCTGGCTTGCAAATGGACCCCCAAAAAAAGTGTCTGCTGTGTTTAACTGGCCACGTCCTCAGGGAGTAAAAGCTATCCAACGCTTCCTCGGGTTGGCAAATTACTACCGGCAGTTCATCCCATATTTCTCCACTCTGGTCACCTCAATTTCTGCTTTGACTCGCAAGGGGTCCAACCCCCACATATGGTCTTCTGAAGCTGAAGATGCTTTTCGCTCTCTGAAACAAGCCTTTGCTTCGGCTCCTGTACTCAGTCGGCCTGAGGTCAACAAGCCCTTCATTCTTGAGGTAGACGCTTCTGCCATTGGTGCTGGTGCAGTACTTACCCAAAGATCCTCTTCCGGACATCTGCCTACTTGTGGTTTCTTTTCCAAAATGTTCTCCGCCTCGGAGAGGAACTATGCCATCGGTGACAAGGAACTATTGGCCATAAAATTAGCACTGGAGGAGTGGCGTTATCTGTTGGAGGGAGCTGTTCACCCTTTCAAGATCTTCACAGATCATAAGAATTTGGAATATATCCGCTCGGCGCAAAGATTGAATCCTCGACAAGCCAGATGGTCGTTGTTCTTTGCCCGTTTTGACTTCTAATTACATTTTCATCCTGGAAACAAGAACTTCAAAGCCGATGCTTTGTCCAGGTCATTTCTCGCATCCGATGTTGAGGAGGAGCCGGCACACATCGTGGATCCCAGCAAAATTATTCTTGTGGCTCCGGTCTTCATGTCTTCTTTACCACCAGGTTAAACCTTTGTCCAGGTGAACGAAAGGTCTTGAGTCCTACGTTGGGGCCATGCCTCAAAACTAGCAGGCCATGTAGGATGCAAGAAGACACTCGCTCTCATCACGCGCCACTATTGGTGGCCGTCTCTTCTTCTGGATGTTCTAAGTTTTGTTGCCTCATGTCCTTCCTGTGCAAGAAACAAGATCCCCAGACATCTGCCCTCCGGTCTCCTACATCCGCTTCCAGTTCCTTCGGCTCCCTGGCGGCATATTGCTATGGATTTTATTACCGACCTTCCTCGGTCTTCTGGTCATACGGTCATTTTTGTAGTCGTAGATCGATTCTCCAAGATGGCTTATTTCGTCCCTTTGCCAGGACTACCTTCTGCTCCTGAATTGGCGAGAATCTTCATTGCTCATATCTTCCGGATTCACGATTTTCTGTTGCACATAGTCTCTGATAGAGCAGTCCAGTTCACCTCTCGTTTTTGGCGAGCTCTATGCAAACTGATGAATGTTACCTTGGATTTCTCTACAGCTTATCATCCTCAGACCAATGGACAAGCAGAGCGCACAAACCAAATACTGATGACTTATCTCCGTCATTTTTCCAACGGTCATCAAAATGACTGGTCTGATTTGCTTCCGTGGGCTGAGTTTGTGTACAATAACCACATCAATGAGTCTTCTTCCAAATCTCCCTTCTTCATCATCTATGGGTAACATCCTGGTATCCCTCTACCGATACTTCCTGTCTCGGGTGTGCCAATGACTGATCTTCTGTCCAAGGAGTTCTCCAGGGTCTGGCAGGAGACCAAAATTGCCTTGGAATGGGCACAGGCCAGGATTATAAGAGACATGCCGATAAAAGATTTCTGGATGCTCCCTTATACCGGCCAGGTGATAAGGTGTGGCTGTCCTCCAGGTTTATTCATTTAAAGATCCCCTCATATAATTTGGGTCCACGGTACGTAGGTCCTTTCAAGGTTTTGTCTCGTATCAATGATGTTGCTTACAAACCGAAATTGCCCGCTTCTCTTCACATACCTATCTCTTTTCACGCTTCCCTTTTGAAACCAGTCATCTTCAATCAGTTCCATGTTTTTCCTGCTCAAACTCCTTTACCAGTCTCCGACCCAGATGTCTTTGAGGTTAAAGACATTCTTGCCATGAAAAAGTCTTGAGGTAAAACTCTTTTTGGTTGATTGGAAGGGTTTTGATCCCAAAGAGAGGGCTTGGGAGCCCCGTGAGAGCATATACTAGCTCCTCAGATTTTATCCAGGTTTCTATCTAGTCTTAGGAGGGGAGTGGTCATGGCCACTCCTTCTGCGGCCGTGCCTGCTGCCGGGACCACCGTCGCTCCCCCCGCTCATACTTACCCACTGCGGCGTGCTCCTCCTGCAGGCGTGCGTCCTCTCCTTCATTCTTCTCCGCTCCCTGGTTCTCGTCGGGTGCGCGTGCGCACCACCTACTCAAGCACCTCCTCTTTCTGATTTACAGGCGCTCTGTATCTCCTCTCTGTGATCCTGGAGGACCGGGACACGGAAGTCCTTCAGCACTCCATGTATTTAAGGCGATTCCTTCCTCTGCTCCTTGCCTGTCTGTCATTTGTGCTTCTGTAACTCAGGTCCACCTTTGTCTTTGCACTGCCTGTTCTGATTCTCTGCTCTGTCTAGCCAGTTCAGCATCTTTGCCTTTCCCAGGCTTCCTTGTCTCCTCATCCAGTCCAGCCTTCCCAGTGTCCACTCCGTACTCTGTTAGTCTGGTGTCTCTGTCCTGTCCTGCTTCCTTTGTGTCTTCCTCTTCCCAGTGCTTCTTTGGTCTCGCCTGTACTCAGCTTTTACCAAACTGTACTTCATCTTACCCCGCTCTGTCCGTCCTATGCCCAGCTTCTCTATTTTGTACCTCCTACTAACTGTCTTCGGGTTCCAGCTTCTGCAGCAATAGTCTCCCTTGGGTCTGCCCCTAATGCTCCCTGTCACTGGCGCCACTTTAATGAGGCAAGTTGAGCACTTCGCCTCAAGCGGCATCCAGTCCCTCAAAACAGGGGGCGGCAGCGCGAAGCCACCCTCTGCAGTCAGATGTGCCGCTGGGGGAGCTCCCCTGCGTGGTGGGGAGGTGCTGTCCTGCGGGGTGGGGGGGCGCTGTCCTGCGGGGGGGCACAGCAGTTCTGAACAGCCAGGGAGTTATAGTATAGACGGTATGCCTCTATCACGTGACCTGCCGTCCGATCAGCTGTTTCCGGGTCACAGGTCACTTCCTTTTCCCATCATGGCCGCCTTCATGTGCGTCGTGTTCTCCTTTTGTGCGTAGCCGGAGCCGGCGCGGCGGGCTGTGGAGATCCGCTACATCAACAGCGCCAAGGTAGCGGGGACCAGAGTGGGGAGCCAGGGGAATCGGGGGGCTCCTCCGATGCATACACTCCATATGTCACCTCACACCGGCGCAGGACATATTTGTGTGGTCTGTGTATGTGTATATATATATATATATATATATATGGGGTGAGTATGTTTATTTTATTTTTTAACCTGTGACATACGTGGCTGGGCAATATGCTACGTAGCTGGGCAATATACTACATCGCTGTGCAATATACTACGTGGCTCTGTGCTGTATACTACGTCACTGGGCAATATACTACGTCATGTAACTGGGCAATATACTACGTGGCTGGGCAATATACTATGTGGCTCTGTGCTGTATACTACGAAACTGGGCAATATACTACGTAACTGGGCAATATACTAAGTAACTGGGCAATATACTACGTGGCTGGGCAATATGCTCTGTGCTGTGTACTACGTGGCTGGGCAATATACTACATGGCTGGCCAATATACTACGTGGCTGGGCAATATACTACGTAGCTGGGCAATATAGTACGTGACTGGGCAATATACTACGTGGGCTGTGCAATATACTACGTGGCTCTGTGCTGTATACTACGTCGCTGGGCAATATACTACATCGCTGGGCAATATACTACATGGCTGGGCAATATACTACGAGGACATGCATATTCTAGAATACCCGATGCGTTAGAATTGGGCCACTATCTAGTTATCTATAAATGGCAAAACATGGAACAGTGGGGAACATTCCCAGGAGTGTCCGGCCGACCAAAATCACCCCAAGAGCATGGCGACAACTCATCCAAAAGGTCTCAAAAGACCCCACAACAACATCAAATAACTGCCGGCCTCAGTTAAGGTCAGTGTTCCTGACTCCATCAAAATGGCCTGCATGGCAAAAATGGCCTTCATGGCAGAGTTTCAAGACGAAAACCACTGCTGAGCAATAAGAACAGAGGAGAAACTCTTTACAAAAACTACAGCCAGAAACACTCTACAGGGCAGCTGCCAGGACACATTGGCTTCATCAAGAGGGACACAGACTTGACATTCTTCAGGATGCCAGCTTAGGAGACCATGGCCCCAGCTAGAAGAATACAAATATGCTACATTGACCATCACAAAACCAATGTAGATGTTCAGAGAAGCCAGGTTGAGACCCACTGGTCGCCTGAGCCCCATGAAGATGTTCAGAGAAGCCAGGTTGAGACCCACTGGTCGCCTGAGTCCCATGTAGATGTTCTGAGAAGTCTGATTGAGACCCACCAGGGGCGCTGCTATCATGAAGCAAGTTGAATACTTTACCTCAGGCGGTGGAGCATCCTTAAAGACAGGGAGCGGCAGTCAGAACACATGGTGCCAACTCTCCCTGTATTCCCTGCTCTGACATTTGCTGACAGTGCAGTGTCACAACAACCTAACGTGCGGCGTGCCTGGCAGGTGACTGTTACTTACCCGGGCTGAGGTGCAGAGGCGGTGCCCAGTCTCCTGACCTGCTGGGACACACACATTGTTGGGAGTCGGACTAGTTGCAGAGCAGTAACCGGCAGCAAGTAACTAAAAAACATCATCCGCCCCACATGCTGCTGCACAGCTCTGTCATGGTTCACAGCTTCCCTCCATCAGACTGTCAGAAGAAGATAAGCTATGTGAACCAGCTGGGGTTTTCAGATCTGAAAGCCGTAAGGAAGTGGGATATAGCAGAGTTGGTGTGTGTTACCCTATGTGGATGAGCTGAGGTTGTCAGATATGGTCCTGCTAAGGCCTCTTTCACACTTCCGTTTTTAGCCATACATCGCAATCCGTCATTTTGGCAAAAAAACAGATCCTGCAAATGTGTCCGCAGGATGCATTTTTGTGCCATTTACTTTTATTTATGACGGATTGCGACGAATGGGCACACGTCGCATCCGTCGTGCAACGGATACGTCGTGATTTTGCGGCCCCTCGTGACGAAAAAACATTCAATATAACGTTTTTTCGTCTGTCGAAACCGCCATTTCCGACCGCACATGTGCGGCCGGAACTCCGCCCCCTCCTCCCCGGAACTCATAATGGGCAGCGGATGTGTCTGAAAACTGCATCCGCTGCCCACGTTGTGCACTATTTGCACAACGTCCGTCTGGCTGACGGTTTGCGACAGCCCCGTACTGACGGAAATGTGAAAGATGCCTTAAACTTATTTGCACTGATTTTACTACGTGGGGGGGGGCGCCGTTTTGCAGTTGCCTCAGGCAGCAGAGAGGCTAGGTTCACCCCTGCTCCCTGTATAGGGGGTGGTCTACCTGGTAAGCTCACCCTTGGGAGGTTCGTTGTCGTGGATCTGCGGGTCCACTCCAGGTGTTCCAAAAGATCTCACTATCACTATTTTTGTACTTTACAAACTACTAATGACTGAATATGACTGTGATCTCTTGTGGCTGCAAATATGCTCTCATATTGCGCTTTCCACCATAGAAGACCCACATTTCTCTTCTAGCAGCTTGTAAGAATTACTGCACTTCATTGAGAAGATCTTAATTAACTGAACTAACCATCCCACAGGAACATAATTAACTGAACTAACCATCCCACAGGAACAAGATGCTGACAGAGCAGTTTTAGAAAAACCGCATCATTCTTCCCATACATTTTCCTGTGTGTGTGGTTACATCACGTGAGTGCTCATAAATGAATGATATATCTGCACTTGAATCCCCACAGGTGCGGGAAGTGACTGGATTGATTTATACCAATTGTGTGTAGCTTGAATAAAGAAATGCAAAACAAGAATGTCACGCATGCTAATATAGTATACAGCTGCTAGATGTTAACAGATTGAGAAATACTCGTCAATGTCAAAACGTTGAGACAAAGCTGCAGGTTCTATAATATTTTAGGAGTTGAATTTGAGTAATTATCAACATTTTATAACAAAAAATGTCTAGGTATAAGAATCATCATTCCAGAAGTGCAATGCATCTGATTTCTTTCTGCATATAGTCACACATGAGGAGATGGTATAGTATTATTAGATACATGCTGTTTTTATCGAGACATTGTGAATATAAGGCCAAAGGAATGGTGGCTAAAGACCACCTTCCAGGACAATTTTAGAACATACAGTCAGATATTTCTGTACAATTGTAAGCATTTTATAAGTTTTTACACTTATATTGACAAATGTTAAACCCTATTTTTCAAGACTAATAAATTTCCCCTTCTGGGCCAAAGCTTGTCTCATGGCATCCATTCTTGGCTAATTAGTCTTTGGAGTTTATCACAATTTCTGTGTTTTTGGTTGTCCATCTGCTTTTTGAAGACTGAACACAAGTTCTCAAGGGGATTGAGATCTGGGGAGTTTCCTGGCTATGGACCCAAAAATCACCAGGAAAATTAGTTATCACTTTTTATTGTGACATGGTGTCTGTCATACTGGACAAAGCATTGTTTATCACCAAATTGCTCATGGATCATTGGAAATAGATCTTATTTTTTATTCATTGCAGTGCTCTTAGATAAAATTGTGAGTCACAACAGTCTCAAAAGGCAATGTACACATGTAAGCTGAATAGCTATGGTAGTATAAAATGGTGAATGATGCAATATATTCTTATTTCTCCACTGGTGAAAGTGCACCTGGATTTCATCATTCTCTGCCCTTGTGGACCTTTGTCCATCTTCCCCTGCAGGTGCGATGTGCCCGATGGTCTTGGCTAGGGTTGAGCGAAACGGATCGTTCATTTTTAAAAGTCGCCGACTTTTGGCAAAGTCGGGTTTCATGAAACCCGATCCGACCCTTGTGTGGGGTCGGCCATGCGGTACGCGACTTTCGCGCCAAAGTCGCGTTTCAATGACGCGAAAAGCACCATTTCTCAGCCAATGAAGGTGGACGCAAGGTGTGGGCAGCGTGATGACATAGGTCCTGGTCCCCTGTCATGATCCCAATGGCAGGGGATCACAAAAGGACAAGCACAAAAACAAAACAAGCTCTAGGGTGATGGAACCTGAGCTGACCACGATCCTGAACCTAAACACACAACTAGCGGTAGCCGGGGAACGTGCCTACGATGATTCCTAGACGTCTCGCGCCAGCCGAAGGATTAACGTCCCCTATTAGAAGAAACACAGACCTCACTTGCCTCCAGAGAAACACCCCACAGAAATAGCAGCCCCCCACATGTAATAACGGTGAAATGAGAGGAAAGCACATACGTAGTTATGAAAATAGAATCAGCAAAAATGAGGCCCGCTAAAGCTAGATAGCAGAGGATACAAAAGTGAACTGCGCGGTCAGCGAAAAACCCTTCACAAAACCATCCTGAAATTACTTGAACTCATGTGCCAACTCATGGAACATGAGGAGTAATTTCAGCCCACTAGAGCAACCAGCAGCAAGGAATCACATATCTGCAAGCTGGACTAAGACAAAAGTAAAGCAAAACGTGGAACAGGAAAATCAAAACTTAGCTTGTCCGGAAGATAACAGACGCAGGGAGCAGAGGTAAAAAGACACGCTGATTACATTGATAGCCGGCGAGGAAATGACAAAAAAGCCAGGTTAAATAGGAAACTCCCATAACCTGATGGAACAGGTGGACACCAGAGACCGCAGAGAACACAAGTCACCCAGTACCATCAGTAACCATCAGAGGGAGCCCAAAAACAGAACTCACAACAGTACCCCCCCCTTGAGGAGGGGTCACCGAACCCTCACGAGAACCACCAGGGCGACCAGGATGAGCCCTATGAAAAGCACGGACCAAATCGGCAGCATGAACATCAGAGGCAATCACCCAAGAATTATCCTCCTGACCATAACCCTTCCACTTGACCAAATACTGGAGTTTCCGTCTGGAAACACGAGAATCCAAGATCTTCTCCACAACATACTCCAATTCACCCTCCACCAGCACCGGAGCAGGAGGCTCAAGCGAAGGAACAACAGGCACCTCATACTTCCGCAACAACGACCGATGAAACACATTATGAATAGCAAACGATGCCGGGAGATCCAAACGAAACGACACAGGGTTAAGAATTTCCAAGATCCTATAGGGACCGATGAACCGAGGCTTGAACTTAGGAGAAGAGACCTTCATAGGAACAAAACGAGAAGACAACCACACCAAGTCCCCAACAAGAAGTCGAGGACCCACGCGGCGACAGCGATTAGCAAACTGCTGAGCCCTCTCCTGGGACAACTTCAAATTGTCCACCACATGACTCCAAATCTGATGCAACCTATCCACCACCATGTCCACTCCAGGACAATCAGAAGGCTCCACCTGACCAGAGGAAAAACGAGGATGAAACCCCGAATTACAAAAGAAAGGAGAAACCAAGGTAGCAGAACTAGCCCGATTATTAAGGGCAAACTCGGCAAGCGGCAAAAAGGAAACCCAGTCATCTTGATCAGCAGAAACAAAACACCTTAAATAAGTTTCTAAAGTCTGATTAGTTCGTTCCGTCTGGCCATTCGTCTGGGGATGGAATGCAGACGAAAAGGACAAATCAATGCCCATCTTAGCACAGAACGTCCGCCAAAATCTAGACACAAACTGGGATCCCCTGTCAGAAACGATGTTCTCCGGAATGCCATGCAAACGGACCACGTTTTGAAAAAACAGAGAGACCAACTCAGAGGAGGAAGGTAACTTAGGCAAGGGTACCAGATGAACCATCTTAGAAAAGCGGTCACACACAACCCATATGACGGACATTTTTTGAGAGACAGGGAGATCCGAAATAAAGTCCATGGAAATGTGCGTCCAAGGCCTCTTCGGGATAGGCAAAGGTGACAACAATCCACTGGCCCGAGAACAGCAAGGCTTAGCCCGAGCGCAAACTCCACAAGACTGCACGAAAGAACGCACATCCCTCGACAAGGAAGGCCACCAAAAAGACCTGGCCACCAAGTCTCTAGTACCAAATATTCCAGGATGACCTGCCAACACAGAAGAATGGACCTCGGAGATGACTATACTGGTCCAATTATCCGGAACAAACAGTCTTTCCAGCGGACAACGATCAGGTCTATCCGCCTGAAACTCCTGCAAAGCACGTCGCAAGTCTGGGGAGACAGCCGACAAAATCACCCCATCCCTAAGGATACCAGTGGGCTCAGAATTTCCAGGGGAGTCAGGCACAAAACTCCTAGAAAGAGCATCCGCCTTCACATTCTTTGAACCTGGCAGGTATGAAACCACAAAATTGAAACGGGAGAAAAACAGTGACCAACGAGCCTGTCTAGGATTCAGACGCTTGGCAGACTCAAGGTACATCAGATTTTTGTGATCAGTCAAGACCACCACACGATGTCTAGCACCCTCAAGCCAATGACGCCACTCCTCAAATGCCCACTTCATGGCCAAAAGCTCCCGATTACCAACATCATAATTCCGTTCAGCGGGCGAAAATTTTCTAGAAAAGAACGCACATGGCTTCATCACTGAGCCATCGGAGCTTCTCTGTGACAAAACCGCCCCCGCTCCGATCTCGGAAGCATCAACCTCAACCTGTAAAGGAAGCGACGTATCTGGCTGACGCAACACAGGAGCAGAAGAAAACCGGCGCTTAAGTTCCTGAAAGGCCTCCACAGCCGCAGGAGACCAATCAGCAACATCAGCACCCTTCTTAGTCAAATCCGTCAAAGGCTTAACAACACTAGAAAAATTAGTTATGAAGCGACGATAAAAATTAGCAAAGCCCAAGAACTTCTGTAGACTCTTAAGAGATGTAGGCTGCGTCCAGTCACAAATAGCCTGAACCTTGACGGGATCCATCTCAATAGTAGAAGGGGAAAAAATATACCCCAAAAAAGAAATCTTCTGGACTCCAAAGAGACATTTAGAACCCTTTACAAACAAAGAATTGGCCCGCAGGACCTGAAACACCTTCCTGACCTGCTGAACATGAGACTCCCAGTCATCAGAAAAAACCAAAACATCATCCAAATACACGATAATAAATTTATCCAGATATTCATGGAAAATATCGTGCATAAAAGACTGGAAGACAGAAGGAGCATTAGAAAGTCCAAAAGGCATCACCAAATACTCGAAATGACCCTCAGGCGTATTAAATGCGGTTTTCCACTCATCACCCTGCCTTATCCGCACAAGATTATACGCACCCCGAAGATCAATCTTAGTGAACCATTTAGCCCCCTTAATGCGAGCGAACAAATCAGTCAACAATCGCAAAGGATACTGATATTTGACTGTAATCTTATTCAAAAGATGATAATCTATGCAAGGCCTCAAGGAACCATCTTTTTTGGCCACGAAAACAAAAACCTGCTCCCAAAGGGGACGAAGATGGACGGATATGTCCCTTTTCCAAGGACTCCTTAACATAATTCCGCATAGCAGTATGCTCTGGCACTGACAGATTGAACAAACGATCCTTAGGGAATTTACTGCCAGGAATCAAATCTATAGCACAATCGCAATCCCTGTGAGGAGGAAGCGAACTGAGCTTAGGCTCCTCAAAAACCTCCCGATAATCAGACAAAAATACCGGAACCTCAGAAGGAGTAGATGAAGCGATAGAAATCGGAGATGCATCATCATGAACCCCCTGACATCCCCAGCTTAACACAGACATTGTTTTCCAGTCCAGGACTGGGTTATGAGTTTGTAACCATGGCAGACCAAGCACTAAGACATCATGTAAATTATACAGTACCAGGAAGCGAATCACCTCCTGATGAACGGGAGTCATACGCATGGTCACTTGTGTCCAGTACTGAGGTTTATTCATAGCCAAAGGTGTAGAGTCAATTCCTTTCAAAGGAATAGGAACTTCCAGAGGTTCCAGACTAAATCCACAGCGATTGGCAAATGACCAATCCATAAGACTCAGGGCAGCGCCTGAATCCACATAGGCATCGACGGAAATGGATGATAATGAACAAATCAGAGTCACCGACAGAATGAACTTAGACTGTAAAGTACCAATGGCAACAGACTTATCAACCTTTTTTGTGCGTTTAGAGCATGCTGATATAACATGAGCTGAATCACCACAATAAAAACACAATCCATTTTTCCGCCTATAATTTTGCCGTTCACTTCTGGACTGAATTCTATCACATTGCATTATCTCAGGTGCCTGTTCAGAAGACACCGCCAAATGGTGCACAGGTTTGCGCTCCCGTAAACGCCGATCAATCTGAATAGCCATAGTCATGGACTCATTCAGACCTGTAGGCGCCGGGAACCCCACCATAACATCTTTAATGGCCTCAGAAAGGCCATCTCTGAATTTTGCAGCCAGAGCGCACTCATTCCACTGAGTAAGCACCGACCATTTCCGAAATTTCTGACAATATATTTCTGCTTCATCTTGCCCCTGAGAGAGAGCCAATAAAGCTTTTTCAGCCTGAATCTCTAGGTTAGGTTCCTCATAGAGCAAACCCAATGCCAGAAAAAATGCATCCACATTGAGCAACGCAGGATCCCCTGGTGCCAATGCAAATGCCCAATTCTGAGGGTCACCCTGCAGGAAAGATATAACAATCTTGACCTGCTGAGCAGGGTCTCCAGAGGAGCGAGATTTCAAGGAAAGAAACAACTTGCAATTGTTCCTAAAATTCAGAAAACTAGATCTATTTCCAGAAAAAAACTCTGGGATAGGAATTCTAGGTTCAGACATAGGCGTATGTACAACAAAATCTTGTATATTTTGAACCTTAGCAGCAAGATTATTCAGGCTGGAAGCCAAACTCTGGACGTCCATGATAAACAGCTGAGGTCAGAGCCATTCAAGGATTTAGAGGAGGAAAGAAGCAGCCAAGTTGCAATTAAGGCTGGGCAGCAAACACTGAGGACTACTTTTCCTCCTACTTCAGCCAAAACGATGACCAATTTTTTTCTGGCCGGCTATACTGTCATGATCCCAATGGCAGGGGATCACAAAAGGACAAGCACAAAAACAAAACAAGCTCTAGGGTGATGGAACCTGAGCTGACCGCGATCCTGAACCTAAACACACAACTAGCGGTAGCCGGGGAACGTGCCTACGATGATTCCTAGACGTCTCGCGCCAGCCGAAGGATTAACTTCCCCTATTAGAAGAAACACAGACCTCACTTGCCTCCAGAGAAACACCCCACAGAAATAGCAGCCCCCCACATGTAATAACGGTGAAATGAGAGGAAAGCACATACGTAGTTATGAAAATAGAATCAGCAAAAATTAGGCCCGCTAAAGCTAGATAGCAGAGGATACAAAAGTGAACTGCGCGGTCAGCGAAAAACCCTTCAAAAAACCATCCTGAAATTACTTGAACTCAGGTGCCAACTCATGGAACATGAGGAGTAATTTCAGCCCACTAGAGCAACCAGCAGCAAGGAATCACATATCTGCAAGCTGGACTAAGACAAAAGTAAAGCAAAACGTGGAACAGGAAAATCAAAACTTAGCTTGTCCTGAAGATAACAGACGCAGGGAGCAGAGGTAAAAAGACACGCTGATTACATTGATAGCCGGCGAGGAAATGACAAAAAAGCCAGGTTAAATAGGAAACTCCCATAACCTGATGGAACAGGTGGACACCAGAGACCGCAGAGAACACAAGTCACCCAGTACCATCAGTAACCACGAGAGGGAGCCCAAAAACAGAACTCACAACAGTCCCCACCATCTTAGAGAAGGGCATTGCAGTGATTGGCTTGCTGTCTGCGGCGTCACAGGGGCTATAAAGGGGCGTTCCCGCCGACCGCCATCTTACTGCTGCTGATCTGAGCCTAGGAAGAGGTTGCTGCCGCTTCGTCAGAAGCAGGGATAGCGTTAGGCAGGGTCCATTAACCACCAAACCGCTTGTGCTGTAGCGATTTCCACTGTCCAACACCACCTATTGTTTGCAGGGACAGTGGAAGCTACATTTTTTTTCCTCAGCGCTGTAGCTCATTGGGCTGCCCTAGAAGGCTCCCTGATAGCTGCATTGCTGTGTGTACGCCGCTGTGCAAACCAACTGCTTTTTTCAAAGCACAAATCCTGTTGTTCCTTCCTTTCTGCACAGCTATCTTGTTTGTTTGTCCACACTTTTTATTTCATTTGTGCATCAGTCCACTCCTTATTGCTGCCTGCCATACCTGGCTGAGATTACAGCAGGGAGATCGTAATTGTAGGACAGTCCCTGTTTTGTTTTTTTTGTGGGAGATTAAGATTGGCATTTCTGCTAGAGTGCCATCCCTGTGTGTGCCATCTCTCTCACATAGTGGGCCATAGAAAGCCTTTTCATTTTTCTGTTTTTTTTTTGTGGGGTTTATAAATTCTCCCTGATAAAAAAAATACAGTGGGAGATTAATATTGGCCTTTGGGCTTCTGTGCCAGTCCTGAGTGTGCCATCTCTCTCTCAAATAGTGGGCCATAGAAAGCCTATTAATTTTTTTTTTTTATTGGGTTTCTAAATACTCCCAGAAAAAATTAAAAAAAATCAGTGGGAGATTAATATTGCCCTTTCTGCTTGTGTGCCACTCCTGTTATGAACTGGTGATTCAGAACCACAATGGACCTGGTGAATACGAGCACAGAAAATGACCTGATAGTTGCTAATCACATAGGACGAGCTCAGACGTGGGAACTCTGCTGACCGCAATCCCTAATCCTATCACACCACACTAAAGGTAGCCGTGGAGCGCTCCTGACCAGACCTAGGCGCCTCGGGCACAGCCTGAGAAACTAGCTAGCCCTGAAGATAGAAAAATAAGCCTACCTTGCCTCAGAGAAATTCCCCAAAGGAAAAGGCAGCCTCCCACATATAATGACTGTGAGTAAAGATGAAAATACAAACACAGAGATGAAATAGATTTTAGCAAAGTGAGGCCCGACTTACTGAATAGACCGAGGATAGGAAAGATAGCTTTGCGGTCAGCACAAAAACCTACAAACAATCACGCAGAGGGCGCAAAAAGACCCTCCGCACCGACTAACGGTACGGAGGTGCTTCCCCTGCGTCCCAGAGCTTCCAGCAAGCAAGACAAACCAATATAGCAAGCTGGACAGAAAAAATAGCAAACAAAAGTAACACAAGCAAAACTTAGCTTATGCAGGGCAGACAGGCCACAAGAACGATCCAGGAGAGCGCAAGACCAATACTGGAACATTGACTGGAGGCCAGGAACAAAGAACTAGGTGGAGTTAAATAGAGCAGCACCTAACGACTTAACCTCGTTACCTGAGGAAGGAAACTCAGAAGCCGCAGCCCCACTCACATCCACCAAAGGAAGCTCATGGACAGAACCAGCCGCAGTACCACTCATGACCACAGGAGGGAGCTTGACCACAGAATTCACAACAGTACCCCCCCCTTGAGGAGGGGTCACCGAACCCTCACCAGAGCCCCCAGGCCGACCAGGATGAGCCAAATGAAAGGCACGAACCAGATCGGCAGCATGAACATCAGAGACAAAGACCCAGGAATTATCTTCCTGACCATAACCCTTCCACTTAACCAGGTACTGGAGTTTCCGTCTCGAAATACGAGAATCCAAAATCTTCTCCACTATATACTCCAACTCCCCCTCAACCAAGACCGGGGCAGGAGGATCAACAGATGGAACCACAGGTGCCACGTATCTCCGCAACAATGACCTATGGAATACATCATGGATGGAAAAAGAAGCTGGAAGGGTCAAACGAAAAGACACAGGATTAAGAACTTCAGAAATCCTATACGGACCAATGAAACGAGGCTTAAACTTAGGAGAGGAAACTTTCATAGGAATATAACGAGACGACAACCAAACCAAATCCCCAACACGAAGTCGGGGACCCACACAGCGCCTGCGGTTAGCGAAACGTTGAGCCTTCTCCTGGGACAATGTCAAATTGTCCACTACATGAGTCCAAATCTGCTGCAACCTATCCACCACAGTATCCACACCAGGACAGTCCGAAGACTCAACCTGCTCTGAAGAGAAACGAGGATGGAAACCAGAATTGCAGAAAAACGGCGAAACCAAAGTAGCCGAGCTGGCCCGATTATTAAGGGCGAACTCAGCCAAAGGCAAAAAGGACACCCAATCATCCTGATCAGCAGAAACAAAACATCTCAGATATGTTTCCAAGGTCTGATTGGTTTGTTCAGTTTGGCCATTTGTCTGAGGATGGAAAGCCGAGGAAAAAGACAAATCAATGCCCATCCTAGCACAAAAGGCTCGCCAAAACCTCGAAACAAACTGCGAACCTCTGTCAGAAACGATGTTCTCCGGAATGCCATGTAAACGAACCACATGCTGGAAAAACAATGGCACCAAATCAGAGGAGGAGGGCAACTTAGACAAGGGTACCAAATGGACCATCTTAGAGAAGCGATCACAAACCACCCAAATGACCGACATCTTTTGAGAGATGGGGAGATCCGAAATAAAATCCATAGAGATATGTGTCCAGGGCCTCTTCGGGACCGGCAAGGGCAAAAGCAACCCACTGGCACGAGAACAGCAGGGCTTAGCCCGAGCACAAATCCCACAGGACTGCACAAACGAACGCACATCCCGCGACAGAGACGGCCACCAAAAGGAACTAGCCACCAAATCTCTGGTACCAAAGATTCCAGGATGACCAGCCAACACCGAATAATGAACCTCAGAGATAACTCTACTCGTCCATTTATCAGGGACAAACAGTTTCTCCGTTGGGCAACGGTCAGGTCTATTAGCCTGAAATTTTTGCAGCACCCGCCGCAAATCAGGGGAGATGTCAGACAAAATTACCCCCTCTTTGAGAATACCCGCCGGCTCAGGCAAACCCGGAGAGTCGGGCACAAAACTCCTAGACAGGGCATCCGCCTTCACATTTTTAGAGCCCGGAAGGTACGAAACCACAAAGTCAAAACGGGAGAAAAACAGCGACCAACGAGCCCGTCTAGGATTCAACCGTTTGGCAGACTCGAGATAAGTCAAGTTCTTGTGATCAGTCAAGACCACCACGCGATGCTTAGCTCCTTCAAGCCAATGACGCCACTCCTCGAATGCCCACTTCATGGCCAGCAACTCTCGATTGCCAACATCATGATTACGCTCAGCAGGCGAAAACTTCCTGGAAAAGAAGGCACATGGCTTCATCACCGAGCCATCAGAACTTCTTTGCGACAAAACAGCCCCTGCTCCAATTTCAGAAGCATCCACCTCGACCTGGAACGGGAGCGAAACATCTGGCTGGCACAACACAGGGGCAGAAGAAAAACGACGCTTCAACTCCTGAAAAGCTTCCACAGCAGCAGAAGACCAATTGACCACATCAGCACCCTTCTTGGTTAAATCAGTCAACGGTTTAGCAATACTAGAAAAATTATTGATGAAGCGACGATAAAAATTAGCAAAGCCCAGGAACTTTTGCAGACTCTTCAGAGATGTCGGCTGAGTCCAATCATAAATGGCTCAAACCTTAACAGGGTCCATCTCGATAGTAGAAGGGGAAAAAATGAAACCCAAAAATGAAACCTTCTGAACACCAAAGAGACACTTTGACCCCTTCACAAACAAAGAATTCGCACGCAGGACCTGGAACACCATTCTAACCTGCTTCACGTGCGACTCCCAATCATCTGAGAAGACCAAAATATCATCCAAGTATACAATCAGGAATTTATCCAGGTACTCTCGGAAGATGTCATTCATAAAGGACTGAAATACTGATGGAGCATTGAAAAGCCCGAATGGCATAACCAGGTACTCAAAATGGCCCTCGGGCGTATTAAATGCTGTTTTCCATTCATCGCCCTGTTTAATACGCACAAGATTATACGCACCACGAAGATCTATCTTGGTGAACCAACTAGCCCCCTTAATCCGAGCAAACAAATCAGACAGCAGCGGCAAGGGGTACTGAAATTTGACTGTGATTTTATTTAGAAGGTGGTAATCAATACAAGGTCTCAACGAACCATCCTTCTTGGCCACAAAAAAGAACCCTGCCCCCAATGGCGACGACGACGGGCGAATATGACCCTTCTCCAAGGATTCCTTTACATAACTCTGCATAGCGGCGTGCTCAGGTACAGACAAATTAAACAGTCGACCTTTAGGAAACTTACTACCAGGAATCAAATCGATAGCACAATCACAATCCCTATGTGGAGGTAGGGCATTGGACTTGGGCTCATCAAATACATCCCGGTAATCTGACAAGAACTCAGGGACCTCAGAAGGGGTGGATGATGAAATAGACAGAAATGGAACATCACCATGTACCCCCTGACAACCCCAGCTGGACACAGACATAGATTTCCAATTCAATACTGGGTTATGGACTTGTAGCCATGGCAACCCCAACACGACCACATCATGCAGATTCTGCAACACCAAAAAGCGAATATCCTCCTGATGCGCAGGAGCCATGCACATGGTCAGTTGGGTCCAATACTGAGGCTTATTCTTGGCCAAAGGCGTAGCATCAATTCCTCTCAATGGAATAGGATGCTGCAAGGGCTCCAAGAAAAACCCACAGCGCCTAGCAAACTCCAAGTCCATCAAATTCAGGGCAGCGCCTGAATCCACAAATGCCATGACAGAATAGGATGACAAAGAGCAGATCAAAGTAACGGACAAAAGAAATTTCGACTGTACCGTACCAATGGTGGCAGACCTAGCGAACCGCTTAGTGCGCTTAGGACAATCGGAGATAGCATGAGTGGAATCACCACAGTAAAAACATAGCCCATTCTGACGTCTGTGTTCTAGCCGTTCAGCTCTGGTCAAAGTTCTATTACATTGCATAGGCTCAGGTTTATGCTCAGATAATACCGCCAAATGGTGCACAGTTTTACGCTCACGTAAGCGTTGATCGATCTGAATGGCCAAAGACATAGACTCATTCAGACCAGCAGGCATAGGAAATCCCACCATGACATCCTTAAGGGCTTCAGATAGACCCCTTCTGAAAATTGCTGCCAGAGCACATTCATTCCATTGAGTGAGCACAGACCACTTCCTAAACTTCTGACAATATATCTCTACCTCATCCTGACCCTGACACAGAGCCAGCAAGATCTTCTCTGCCTGATCCACTGAATTAGGTTCATCATAAAGCAACCCGAGCGCCAGAAATAAACGCATCAATATCACATAATGCAGGATCTCCTGGCGCAAGGGAAAATGCCCAGTCTTGAGGGTCGCCACGTAATAAAGAAATAATGATCTTTACTTATTGAACTGGGTCACCAGAGGAGCGGCGTTTCAAAGCCAGAAATAGTTTACAATTATTTTTGAAATTCAGAAACATAGCTCTACCTCCAGAAAATAACTCAGGAATAGGAATTTTAGGTTCTAACATAGGATTCTGAACCACCAAATCTTGAATGTTCTGTACACTTATAGCAAGATTATCCATCAAAGAGGACAGACCCTGAATGTCCATGTCTACACCTGTGTTCTGAACCACCCTGATGTAAAGGGGAAAAGAAAGACAAAACACAGTGCAAAGAAAAAAAAATGGTCTCAGAACTTCTCTTTTCCCTCTATTGAGAAGCATTAGTACTTTGGGCCTCCAGTACTGTTATGAACTGGTGATTCAGAACCACAATGGACCTGGTGAATACGAGCACAGAAAATGACCTGATAGTTGCTAATCACATAGGACGAGCTCTGAGACGTGGGAACTCTGCTGACCGCAATCCCTAATCCTATCACACCACACTAAAGGTAGCCGTGGAGCGCTCCTGACCAGACCTAGGCGCCTCGGGCACAGCCTGAGAAACTAGCTAGCCCTGAAGATAGAAAAATAAGCCTACCTTGCCTCAGAGAAATTCCCCAAAGGAAAAGGCAGCCCCCCACATATAATGACTGTGAGTAAAGATGAAAATACAAACACAGAGATGAAATAGATTTTAGCAAAGTGAGGCCCGACTTACTGAATAGACCGAGGATAGGAAAGATAGCTTTGCGGTCAGCACAAAAACCTACAAACAACCACGCAGAGGGCGCAAAAAGACCCTCCGCACCTACTAACGGTACGGAGGTGCTTCCTCTGCATCCCAGAGTTTCCAGCAAGCAAGACAAACCAATATAGCAAGCTGGACAGAAAAAATAGCAAACAAAAGTAACACAAGCAAAACTTAGCTTATGCAGGGCAGACAGGCCACAAGAACGATCCAGGAGAGAGCAAGACCAATACTGGAACATTGACTGGAGGCCAGGAACAAAGAACTAGGTGGAGTTAAATAGAGCAGCACCTAACGACTGAACCTCGTTACCTGAGGAAGAAAACTCAGAAGCCGCAGCCCCACTCACATCCACCAAAGGAAGCTCATGGACAGAACCAGCCGCAGTACCACTCATGACCACAGGAGGGAGCTTGACCACAGAATTCACAACACACTCCTGACTCCTGGGTGTGCCATCTCTCTCTCTCAACTAGTGGGCCATAGAAAGCCTATTTTTTTTTATTGTGTTTCTAAATTCTCCCTGAAAAAATCAAAAAGAAATCAGTGGGAGATTAATATTGCCCTTTCTGCTTGTGTGCCACTCCTGACTCCTGGGTGTGCCATCTCTCTCTTTCAAAAAGTGGGCACTGGACCATAGACAGCCTATTTTTTTTTTATTGTGTTTCTAAATTCTCCCTGAAAAAAAAAAAAAAATCAGTGGGAGATTAATATTGCCCTTTCTGCTTGTGTGCCAGTCTTGACTCCTGGGTGTGCCACCTCTCTCTCTCTCAAATAGTGGGCACTGGGCCATAGAAAGGCTATTATTTTTTTTTATTTGGTTTCTAAATTCTCCCTGAAAAAAATAATTTTATTTTATTTGGTTTCTAAATTCTTCCTGAAAAAATCATTTTATTTTATTTGGTTTCTAAATTCTTCCTGAAAAAATCATTTTATTTTATTTTGTTTCTAAAGTCTCCCTGAAAAAAAAAAAAAATCAGTGGGAGATTAATATTGCCCTTTCTGCTTGTGTGCCACTCCTGACTCCTGGGTGTGCCATCTCTCTCTCTCAACTAGTGGGCCATAGAAAGCCTATTTTTTTTTTTATTGTGTTTCTAAATTCTCCCTGAAAAAATCAAAAAGAAATCAGTGGGAGATTAATATTGCCCTTTCTGCTTGTGTGCCACTCCTGACTCCTGGGTGTGCCATCTCTCTCTTTCAAAAAGTGGGCACTGGGCCATAGACAGCCTATTTTTTTTTTATTGTGTTTCTAAATTCTCCCTGAAAAAATTAAAAAAAATCAGTGGGAGATTAATATTGTCCTTTCTGCTTGTGTGCCAGTCTTGACTCCTTGGTGTGCCATCTCTCTCTCTCAAATAGTGGGCCATAGAAAGCCTATTTTTTTTTTGGTTTCTAAATTCTCCCTGAACAAATCAAAAAAAAAAGTGGGAGATCAATATTGACATTTCTGCTTGAGTGACAGTCCTGCGTGTGTGGCATCTCTCTCATTTGGTGCCAACTGAAAACAGAGTGTGTAACATTGTGCCTGATTTTCCTTGCGGTCTCACCCACCTGTAAAGGGATATCTAAATCATACTGAAGTTATAGCTCACCATGTAAGTTGTTTGACAGCAACAAATACCGTTACTTTGGTTACGTTTTTAAAACAATGAGGAAGTCTGGTGGAAGAGGTCGTGGCCGTGGGCGTTCATTGTCAGCTGGTAATGATGGTAGTGGTAATGGAGCATCAGGTGGTCTTGGGAAAAAAAATATTGCACCTAAGCCTGGAGCTGTGGAGCCAGGTTCGTCGTCTGGCTACACAAGGCCTCGAACGCTCCCTTTTCTGGCAGTAGGAAAACCGCTTTTAAAGCCGGAGCAGCAAGAGCAAGTTTTGGCTTACCTTGCTGACTCAGCCTCTAGCTCTTTTGCCTCCTCTTTTGAAACTGGTAAATGTAAAAGCAGCGCGTCGTTAGTGGATGTTCACGGTCAGGGACAAGTCGCTTCCTTGTCCTCTTCAGCAAAAACAACAACAGAGAAGAATGCAGCAGGCGACACAACGGGTTACTCCATGGAGCTCTTTACACATACTGTCCCTGGCTTAGAAAGTGAAGCAGTTAACAGGCCATGCCCATTACAAGTTGAATCTGACATGGAGTGCACTGATGCACAGCCACAGCCAGACTACTATGCTGGTCCTTTGACTCAGACCACAACATTGCCCTCGCAGGGTACAGATCCAGAATCAGACCCTGATGAGACTATGTTGCCCCGTCACCAACGCTCTACCACCGACTTACACGGTGACACAGACGAAGTTGCGCACGAGCTAGAAGAGGAGGTTATAGATGACCCAGTTGTTGACCTCGATTGGCAGCCATTGGGGGACCAGGGTGCAGGCGGCAGTAGTTCTGAAGCGGAGAAGGAGGGGCCGCAGCAGGCATCAACATCGCAACAGGTTCCATCTGCCGGGCCCATAGATGGGACAAAACGCGTGGCAAAGCCAAAAACTGTTGGAGGACAGCGTGTCCATCCGGTTAAAGCTCAGTCGGCAATGCCTGAAAAGGGATCCGAGGCTCGAAAGAGTGCAGTCTGGCATTTTTTTAAACAACATCCAATTGATCCGCACAAAGTCATCTGTCAAAAATGTTCAACTACCTTAAGCAGAGGTCAGAATCTGAAAAGTCTGAATATAAGTTGCATGCATAGACATTTAACCACCATGCATTTGCAAGCCTGGACTAACTACCAAACGTCCCTTAAGGTTGTAGCACCCTCGGCCAATGAAGCTACTCACCAATGCTACATCCCTGCCGTCACTGTAAGGCCACCATTTTCCGCACCACCTGCAGTATCTGTGCAGGTTTCTTTGCCAGGCCAAAGCAGTCAGGGTCAGGGAATCACCAGTTTCGTAGTAGGAAACACTGCATCTAGGGCACAGGCGGAAACAATACCGTCTCCAACCGTCTCTCAGTCTGCCATGTCCACCGGCACACCCGCTAGTTCCACGATCTCCAGCTCTCCAGTCCAGCTCACCCTACATGAGACTCTGGTTAGAAAAAGGAAGTACTTATCCTCGCATCCGCGTACACAGGGTTTGAACACCCACATAGCTAGACTAATCTCGTTAGAGATGATGCCCTACCGGTTAGTTGAAAGTGAAGCTTTCAAAGCCCTGATGGACTACGCTGTACCACGCTACGAGCTATCCAGTCAACACTTCTTTTCGAGAAAAGCCATCCCAGCCCTCCACCAGCATGTTAAAGAGCGCATCGTCCATGCACTCAGGCAATCTGTGAGTACAAAGGTGCACCTGACAACAGATGCATGGACCAGTAGGCATGGCCAGGGACGTTACGTGTCCATCACGGCACACTGGGTGAATGAGGTGGATGCAGGATCCACAGGGGACAGCAATTTCGGGACAGTTCTGCCTAGCCCACGGTCTAGGAAACAGTTTGCTGTAGGCGTTCGCACCCCCTCCTCCTCGTCCTCCTGCTGAAGCGAGAGCTCGTCCACAGATCGCAGTCGCCCAATCACTCCATCCGCAGCTGCCACTGTTGCACACCAGTTGTCCCATTATGGGGCAGCTACTGGCAAGCGTCAGCAGGCTGTATTGGCTATGAAGTGTTTGGGCGACAACAGACACACCGCGGAAGTTCTGTCCGAGTTCTTGCAGAAAGAAACGCAGTCGTGGCTGGGCACAGTAGATCTTGAGGCAGGCAAGGTAGTGAGTGATAACGGAAGGAATTTCATGGCTGCCATCTCCCTTTCCCAACTGAAACACATTCCTTGCTTGGCTCACACCTTAAACCTGGTGGTGCAGTGCTTCCTGAAAACTTATCTAGGGTTATCCGACCTGCTCCTCAAAGTGCGCGGACTTTGCTCACATATCCGCCGTTCGCCCGTACACTCCAGCCGTATGCAGACCTATCAGCGGTCTTTGAACCTTACCCAGCATCGCCTAATCATAGACGTTGCAACAAGGTGGAACTCAACACTGCACATGCTTCAGAGTCTGTGCGAACAGAGGCGGGCTGTAATGTTTTTGTGGGAGGATACGCATACACGGGCAGGCAGTAGGATGGCAGACATGGAGTTGTCAGGTGTACAGTGGTCGAAGATACAAGACATGTGTCAAGTCCTTCAGTGTTTTGAGGAATGCACACGGCTGGTTAGTGCAGACAACGCCATAATAAGCATGAGCATCCCCCTAATGCGTCTGCTGATGCAAAGTTTGACGCACATAAAAAATCAGGCGTCTGCAGCAGAGGAAGAGGAAAGCCTTGATGACAGTCAGCCATTGTCTGGTCAGGGCAGTGTACAGGACGAGGTAGCGGGCGAAGAGGAGGAGGACGAGGAGGATGATGGGGATGAGTATATTTTTAATGAGGAAGCTTTTCCGGGGCCACTGGAAATTGGTGGCGTGGCAAGGCCGGGTTCTGGTTTTTTGAGGGACACAAGTGACGTAGATTTGCCTGAAACAGCCCCTCAACCCAGCACAACCGCAGATTTGACAACTGGAACTTTGGCCCACATGGCGGATTATGCCTTACGTATCCTGAAAAAGGGACACACGCATTACTAAAATGATGAACGATGACGATTACTGGTTGGCCTGCCTCCTTGATCCTCGCTATAAAGGCAAATTGCAAAATATTATGCCACATGAGAACTTGGAACTAATATTAGCAACCAAACAATCAACTCTTGTTTACCGTTTGCTTCAGGCATTCCCAGCACACAGCGCCCGTGATCGTTCTCACACGAGCAGCAGGGGGCAGCAGAACAGAAGTGTTAGAGGTGCAGAAATCCGAAGTGGCGTTGGACAGAGGGGTTTTCTGACCAGGTTGTGGAGTGATTTTGCTATGACCGCAGACAGGACAGGTACTGCTGCATCAATTCAAAGTGACAGGAGACAACATTTGTCCAGTATGGTTACTAACTATTTTTCATCCCTTATCGATGTTCTACCTCAACCGTCATTCCCATTTGATTACTGGTCATCCAAATTAGACACCTGGCCAGAATTGGCAGAATATGCATTGCAGGAGCTTGCTTGCCCGGCAGCTAGTGTCCTATCAGAAAGAGTATTCAGTGCTGCAGGTTCAAAATTAACCGAAAAAAGGACTCGTCTGGCCACCCAAAATGTTGATGATCTAACCTTCATTAAAATGAACCACAACTGGATTTCGAATTCTTTTGCCCCACCTTGTCCGGCCGACACCTAGCTTTCCTATGAAAAGGTATTGCCTGTGGACTATTCTGAATGACTTTACCAATCTCGTAATTTGCAGCAGCTGATTGTCCAGCATACGACATGTTTACACCTCCCTAAATGGCCAAACTCCCTACACGGGGCCGTGGTATCGCCACTTGGCGCAAGCACCCGTGAGAGTGCTGTTTGTCTGAAGAGGTGGGTGTGCCCGCTTTTGGTCTACGGCACTGCCACTGGGTCCCTCATAGTACAATAAAGTGTCTCTGGCGGTGGTGGTGCGCACCCAAAGTCAGACACACTGTTGTAACATGAGGGGCCCTGGGCATGTACCGCCGGCCACAAGAGAGTTCACCCACCCCCAGCTCAAACATTGCTCTACCACTTGCACAATTATCTCTCACAGTTACACCTATGTTTAGTCTATGCGCTGACATCCGTAAATTACTGCCACTGACAATACCATTGTGTTGACATGTATGATGGTACTTAACATAGTCAGGGGCAGTGTCCTATATTTACCCAAGTAAATACTTTGTGCAAAATTACTAGGTCTGAAACTACGCAGAGGAGCCCAACCCTGTACCTAATGATTGCACCCCTTTGGTTTTTCTTTTTGTTGTAATGCGAGACTTTAACATGTATTGATTTTTTGGGACTACTAACTGGCAGACACTCATTACAATCGGCCGCCGCTGACAACACCAATGGTGCCCACTGCCTGTGTACCCCTGCAAGAGAATTCAAAGTGCCTACAGCCCAATTTTATTATGTTAGGCCTTCGAAGCCTGTCTGCGGTCCCTCCTTCCACTAGGCCTCCACTGACCTGTCTACTGCTGCCCGTGTACCCCTGGAACCAATTCTAAAGTGCCTACAGCCATATTTTATTATGATAGGCCTTCGAAGCCTGTCTGCGGTCCGTTCTTTCTACTACTCCTCCACTGACCAGACCACTGCTGCCCGTGTACCCCTGGAACCTATTTAAAAGTGCCTACAGCCCAATTTTTTTATGTTAGGCCTTCGAAGCCTGTCTGCGGTCCCTCCTTCCACTAGGCCTCCACTGACCTGTCTACTGCTGCCCGTGTACCCCTGGAACCAATTCTAAAGTGCTTACAGCCCAATTTTATTATGTTAGGCCTTCGAAGCCTGTCTGCGGTCCCTCCTTCCACTAGGCCTCCACTGACCTGTCTACTGCTGCCCGTGCACCCCTGGAACCTATTTTAAAGTGCCTACAGCCCAGTTTTTTTATGTTAGGCGTCCGAAGCCTGTCTGTGGTCCCTCCTTCCACTAGGCCTCCACTGACCTGTCTACTGCTGTCCGTGTACCCCTGGAACCAATTATAAAGTGCCTACAGCCCAATTTTATTATGTTAGGCCTTCGAAGCCTGTCTGCGGTCCGTTCTTTCTACTACTCCTCCATTGACCAGACCACTGCTGCCCGTGTACCCCTGGAACCAATTATAAAGTGCCTACAGCCCAATTTTATTATGTTAGGCCTTCGAAGCCTGTCTGCGGTCCGTTCTTTCTACTACTCCTCCACTGACCAGACCACTGCTGCCCGTGTACCCCTGGAACCAATTATTAAGTGCCTACAGCCCAATTTTATTATGTTAGGCCTTCGAAGCCTGTCTGCGGTCCGTTCTTTCTACTACTCCTCCACTGACCAGACCACTGCTGCCCGTGTACCCCTGGAACCTATTTAAAAGTGCCTACAGCCCAATTTTTTTTATGTTAGGCCTTCGAAGCCTGTCTGCGGTCCCTTCTTTCTACTACTCCTCCACTGACCAGACCACTGCTGCCCGTGTACCCCTGGAACCTATTTAAAAGTGCCTACAGCCCAATTTTTTTGTTAGGCCTTCGAAGCCTGTCTGCGGTCCTTCCTTCCAATAGTTCTCCACTGACCAGACCAATGCTGGCCGTGTACCCCTGGAACCCAGCTGAAAGTGCATGGAGCCTCCTTTTTTTCTTTGTTTTATATTTAGAAAGCCCAGATGAACTACGCTGTACCACGGTTCAAGCTACCCAGTCGACATTTCTTTTGCGAGAAAAGCCATCCCAGCCCTCCACCGGCATGAAAAAGTCTGCATTGTCATAGCACTCAGGCAATCAAACAGTAGAAAGGTGCACCTGACAAGAGACGCATGGACCAGTAGGCATGTCCACAAAAAGTTACGTGTCCATTACGGCGCACTGGGTTAATGTGTTGGATGCATGGTCCACAGGGGACAGCCTACAAAGTCTGTCTGCAGTCCCTAATTCAAATTGTCCTCCGCTGACCACACCACTGCTGCCCGTGTACCCCTGGAACCAATTTTAAAGTGCCTACAACCTAATTTTGTTATGTTAGGCCTACTACGCCTGTCTGCGGTCCCTCCTTCCAATACTCGTCCACTGACCACACCATTGCTGCCCGTGGACCCCTGGAACCTATTTATAATTGCATAGAGCATCCTTTTTTTAATAGTAGGCGTACAAAGTCTGTCTGCGGTCCACTATTGAAATTGTCCTCCACTGCCCAGAGCAATGCTGCCTGTGTACCCCTGTAACCTTTTTTAAACTGCAGTGAGCCACATTTTTGGTTTAAGGCCTACTACCTGTGTCTGTCTGTGCCACTCAATACAGCTGTCCTTTGAGTCTGTGCCACTCAATACAGCTGTTCTCCTTTGAAAAAAGCAGAGCGTCAATAGTCTTGTTTTCAGCCTCTAGGAATTTTAAAACTGCATTGGGGCTACTACTTTGGTAGGGCCTACTAACGGTGTCTGCCGCCCCAAGGTGTGCCCCAGGTTTCCTCTCCATTGCTTCGATCTTCCTACTCTCGTTTAGTAGTTGTTGCAAACTACACTGCATTAGGCCTACAAATTGGGTATGGGGTGTAGAGAGACGGTGTGTTACACTCCAAGGTGTTCCCCAGGTTTCGTCCACATTGCTTCGATCTTCCTACTCTCGTTTAGTAGTTGTTGAAAACTACACTGCATTAGGCCTACAAATTGGGTATGGGGTGTAGAGAGAGGGTGTGTTCCACTCCAAGATGTTCCCCAGGTTTCGTCCACATTGCTTCGATCTTCCTACTCTCGTTTAGTAGTTGTTGAAAACAACATTGCATTAGGCCTACAAATTGGGTATGGGGTGTAGAGACGGTGTGTTCCACTCCAAGGTGTTCCCCAGGTTTCGTCCACATTGCTTCGATCTTCCTACTCTCGTTTAGTAGTTGTTGAAAACTACACTGCATTAGGCCTACAAATTGGGTATGGCGTGTAGAGACGGTGTGTCCCACTCCAAGGTGTTCCCCAGGTTTCCTCGCCATTGCTTCGGTCTTCCAACTCTCGTTTTGTAGTTGCTGCAAACTACACTGCATTAGGCCTACAAACTGGGTATGGGGTGTAGAGACGGTGTGTTCCACTCCAAGGTGTTCCCCAGGTTTCGTCCACATTGCTTCGATCTTCCTACTCTCGTTTAGTAGTTGTTGAAAACTACACTGCATTAGGCCTACAAATTGGGTATGGGGTGTAGAGAGAGGGTGTGTTACACTCCAAGGTGTTCCCCAGGTTTTGTCCACATTGCTTCGATCTTCCTACTCTCGTTTAGTAGTTGTTGCAAACTACACTGCATTAGGCCTACAAATTGGGTATGGGGTGTAGAGAGACGGTGTGTTACACTCCAAGGTGTTCCCCAGGTTTCGTCCACATTGCTTCGATCTTCCTACTCTCGTTTAGTAGTTGTTGAAAACTACACTGCATTAGGCCTACAAGTTGGGTCTGGGTTGTAGAGACGGTGTCCTCCGCTCCAAGGTGTTCTCTAGGTTGCCTCTCCATTGCTTCAATCTTCATGCTCGTGTTAAGTAGTTGTTGAAACAACACTACATTATGCCTACAAGTTGGGTCTGGGTCATAGAGACGGTGTCTTCCGCTCCAAGGTGTTCTCCAGGTTGCTTCTCCATAGCTTCGATCTTCTAGCTCTCGTTAAGTAGTTGTTGAAACAACACTGCATTAGGCCTACAAGTTGGGTCTGGGTTGTAGAGACGGTGTCTTCCGCTCCAAGGTGTTCTCCAGGTTGCCTTTCCTGAGCTTCTATCTTCAGGCTCTTGTTAAATAGTTGTTAAATGGAACAACTGCATTTGGCATACTAGTTGGTTTGGGGCCTACTAACAGTGTCTGCCGCTCCTTGCTGTTCTCCTGGTTTCCTGTCCTGAAATTCCATTTTCAGGCTCTCGTTAAGTAGTTGTTAATGTTAGACTGCATTTGGCCTACTAGTTGGGTTGGGGCCTACTATCGGTGTCTGCCACTCCTTGCTGTTCTCCTCCACTGAACAAAGCTGTGCCGCCTGTTTACTACTGTTGCCAATTTTGAACTGCATTTCGACTACTTACTGATTTGGGCCTACTCTCTGAGTCAGCCTCTCATTCCAGTTGTCCTCCACTGCAATGCCCCCTGCTTAGTCCTGTGTTACCAATTTTGAACTGCATTTAGCCCACTTTATTCTTTGGGCCTATATGTGTGTTTCCTCCTCATCCTGCCCATTGCCCAGCCAGTGATAGATGAGTCTGCTGGTACATTGACCCATAACGCAACATTCCCCATGCACGCTACACAGCAAGATTGTGACCCTGCTGAAAGTCAGGTTCCTCTTCCCGCATACCATACCACCTTACACGGGGACAAAGAGGAAGGTGCAGATGAAAGTGCAGGTTCCTTCATCAGGTGGGGGGAGGAATACTAGTTGGCGACGTCACTGGCACAGGGCCTCTCATAGTACGCAAAAGTGTTGCTGCCGGTGGGAGGCGCCCCCGCTGTGCAAACACACCGCTGTACTTTGAAGGGCCCTGTGCCAGTGCCAATGCCAACGAGTGGGCCCCCCCTGCTTGCTCAGGATCACAGCACTTGCAAAGTTGAAATACTTACCTCTCCCTGCTCCACTGCCGTGACGTGGTCCAGATTTACTGGGCCCACTAATTACTTGAACCAGCCCTACCCCCCACTACTTTAGCCAAATGACCCCCAATTTCAAATGCCTTCCAATTATTATAAGCTAAATTACGATTGACAAGCTTCTGTAACAAGAATGGATGTTTTTGCCATTAAAATGGGCAGTGTAGGTGTTTTCCTGGCCTCAACTCACTGCCGACTATGCTCCCCCATTGACTTGCATTGGGTTTCGTGTTTTGGTCGATACCCGACTTTTCGCGATAATCGGCCGATTCCACTCGACTTGACTTTTAAGATAGTCAGGTTTCGCGAAACACGGCTTGACTCTAAAAAGGTCAAGTCGCTCAACCCTAGTCTTGGCGCCAATCTCGAGGTCCGGAGTCTGACGAATGGATCTGCATGGAGGATTTGTATGGCAATCCTATACCCTGAGTGATAGGCCCATTCCGGCCCTTGCCAACTGCTAAAAAACCCATATACCTGGCATAAAGACAGTTAGACGTAAGCATTATTGGTGCGATTGATTCTGTATGCAGAACGCTACCTTTGAATACGTTTTCGTGTATTGTTCCAAATATATTCACTTCTCTGATGTTGAAATTGTAAAGCGGAGAACCATTTATTCTAGATTCATAACACATTTTTACTTGTATCCCAAGTTTCTTACAGACAAGCATGTGCACTGTTTGTAAACAATAGGTTGTTTCTGATGGTTTTGTTTTTATGTTTTACAATGGTGGTAGATATATTTTTCTTATGATTGTATTAGAGTGTGATGTATTGAGTCCACTCAATTATTACTTTGTTGTAGTTGAGTACTAGATTTGTATTAGGGTTAATGATTTTCCGTGTCTGGAAGAGACAACTAGTAATATTATAGTGTTATTAAGGTCTTACATCACTGTAATACGCTGCATAAACTACATCTAAAGGAATATAAATGACAATACTAATTCTTAGTTCTTTTAAATGATCGAGCTCAATAATGCATATAGAATCCCAAATGTGTGTATGATCCCAATATGAAAACAGCACCAACCACCGTTTTTTCAAGCCTTGCTACCACTGGTCCGACACAACTCGTGGGCCAGTGCTATGTGTTTTCCCCCAGGTTAAAATTTGCTAGCCAGCCCCTGCCTGTACCTAACCTTAACTATTCCTTTTCTATTTCATATTTCCAACAGTATATTACTAATAATTAGTGATGAGCGAGTATACTTGTTGCTCGGGTTTTCCCAAGCATGCTTGGGTGATCTCCGAGTATTTGTTAGTGCTTGAAGATTTAGTTTTCATCGCTTCAGCTGCATGATTTACGGCTGCTGGACAGCCTGAATACATGTGGGAATTTCCTAACAAACAGGCATTCCTCACATGTATTCAGCCTGTCTAGCAGCCGTAAATCATGCAGCTGTGGCAAGGAAAACTAAATCTCCGAGCACTAACAAATACTCGGAGACCACCCGAGCGTGCTCAAGAAAACCCGTGCAACGAGTACACTCGCTCATCATTACTAATAATCCTTGCTTCCTTTTATCTGTAAATGCTTATTTTTATACACTATCATGGCGTTTTAGTGTTTGCCCTACTATTCTACACATTACCATAACATATTTCAAAGGGATTATACACATGCACATTAAATGCATAAAACGCATAACATTGTTCACATTCGGCTACTTTCACACTTCCGTTTACTGGGCTCCATCGCAATCCGTCGTTATGGGCAAAAAACGGATCCTGCAAATGTGCTTGCAGGATGCGTTTTTTGCCCATAGACTTGTATTAGCAATGGATCGCGATGGATGGGCACACGTTGCATCCGTCGTGCGACGGATCCTTCGTGTTTTGGCGGACGCGACACGCAAAAAAAGTTCAATGTAACGTTTTTTGTGCGACGTGTCCGCCATTTCCGACCGCGCATGCACGGCCGGAACTCCACCCCCTCCTCTCCGCTCATCACAATGGGCAGCGAATGCGTTGTAAAAATGTATCCGCTGCCCACGTTGTGCTAAATTTAGCACAATATCCGTCCGTACGTCGGGCCGACGGTTTGCGACGGCCCCGTACCGACGGAAGTGTGAAAGTAGCCTTACACATAAATATACGGCAGTCGTCTTTTGGGTAGGTATGGGGTAAGAACGTCCAGATCCTTACATATGTATTTGTAGATTTATGAATTTATTGTCTTTTGTAACTTACTCCTGACAATTAATCTGCTTAATTTTCACCTCCATTCTCCGACTTTGGATGTCTGTTATATGCTATGTTTTGTATCTTCCTAATTTTAATAGTACATTTTATTATCTTTTTTTAACAATAAATGAATAATTATATTTAATTGTATTACTTCAATGTCTGGCACTTTTTTGTAGAGATATAATATATATTTGATTGTGCACACCCTGTGATTTATAATGGTTTTTGCGTATAGGTTTTCTTCTAAACTATTGTTTTTGAATCTTGGCAACAAGAATATAAACATCGGTATGAGGTCTACTCGGCACCACCAGTAGCGAGAGCCACCGCACACAGTGTCTCCAGTGGTATTGAATATTCTGGTAAAAAAAATGAAGAGGCGCAATAAGAGAATACAAGATGTTCAGCCTGTCCCTGTTTAGGCTACGCTCCTACCATGAGTTTTTGTTGTTACAGAATTTCTGCACTATTTGTATACCTATTATTTAAATCAGGTTACTTGTGTTTTTATATTGCATTTTTTGTGTGCGTTTTTCTTAGAGTGTATTTTTATTCCGTAGTTGCTTTGTTTTTGATACTCCATTTTTTCGCTTTGACAAACTTTGTTGATATACTTAAGTCCAGATTACATGCATTTTTTTATGTGTTTCTGCTATGGTAATGTGCTAAAAATGCATATGCCTTTTTCACCTGCAGATTTTACGCATCTAATGCAAGTCTATGGGGAAAATCTGCCCAGACAACTCAGTGTACCCTCAAGAGAAATTGGCATGCTGCAGATTGGAAATGTGCACCGCAGGTCAGTTTATGCAAATTAAAAAAGAAGCGCAGTGGGATTGAGATTTCTATAAATCCCATCCACTTTGCTGGAATTGTAAAACACTGTGTTTTTCACTCAGTAGAAACATACAGCGTCAAAAACTCACAAAAAGCTCATTGTGAGAACGTAGTCTTAGCCTATGGCCACATTCACAAGTTCAGTATTTGGCCAGTAATTTACATTGGTATTTGAAAGTGAAAACCAGGAGTGAGTGAAAAATAAGAAGTGGTGACTAGGGTTGAGCGAAACGGATGGGACAAATTCAAAATCGCCGACTTTCGGCAAAGTCGGGTTTCATGAAACCCGACCCGATCCTAGTATGGGACTGGCCATGAGGTCGGCGATCTTCGCGCCAAAATCGCATTTCGTGTGATGCTTTCAGTGCCATTTTTCAGCCAATGAAGGAGGACGCAGAGTGTGGGCAGCGTGATGACATAGGTCTCGGTCCCCACCATCTTAGAGAAGGGCATGACATTGATTGGCTTGCTTTCTGCGGCATCACAGGGGCTATAAAGGGGCGTGCACGCCGACTGCCATCTTACTTCTGCCGATTGTAGCATGGTGTCACAGCCAGCAGCCAGGAGCACACCCGACACGCGTTTCGGATCGCAATGCTCCTTCATCCTGAGGAAGGAGCATTGCGCTCCGAAACGCGCATCGGGTGTGCTCCTGGCTGCTGGCTGTGACACCATCAGGTAGCTATTATCTATACACTGTTTATATTACTGTGCTACTAGAATGCGGTGGTTGGGGTTATGTATTTTGCATATTATTGATCATAGGCCCCCTAGTTTTGGCTTATCTTGCCGTACTGATGTTGCTGCAGCCAGTTGGCTTTGAGCCTGTGGGCATATGTACTGCCATCTAGTGCGTATCCTGTTTCTCCCTGTGGTTTATAAACCTTTTCACAGTTTTATGTATGTATTTTTGTACCAATAAAGTTATAGTTTTATGGGAATTTTGGACTGCAAGTATGTGAGTTTCTTTACCAGATGGTTGGCAGTTGTTTCCTGACTACGGTCCGGATATACATGCATTGAGGCACACTGAGATATTGATCTATGGGTATTGACATATATAGGTGTCTCTGCATGACTATGTTTGTAACATTCCTTATTTATATCAATATTGTTTTTGTAGACACTTTATCCCACTTTATGTGTCACGGAGATTGCTTTCCTCCGTGATCTAGAAACCCATAAGTTTCTTTTCAGCATGCTATGTGCTGAAGGATGTCACGCACGCGCCCAGACTGGTTGGCGCGGGCATATGGGGGTGTGGCCCCACTGGACCATAGACCAAACTTCCCTGGAAGGGGCGTAACTAAGTAGCTTCCTAGGTGTTCGCTGGAGCCTCTGATGGTGAGGTCAGACTTGTGCAATAGGAAGCTACCAGGTGCCACTCCAGGGTGATGTCTGTCTGTGGCTGCTGATCCCACTAAGGAACGGAGCGGGCACGGCTGGCACTCTGGCTGACAGGCGGGCACGGCTGGGACACAGGCAGGCAGACGGGTACAACAGAGGCACTGGCGTGCAGGCGGACACGGCTGGCTCTCTGGTAGGCAGGTGGGTACGGCTGGAACATAGGAAGAACCAGTAGGGACCGGTCTGCAGGCAGGTATGTGAAACAGGTTGGAACCTGTTCAGACAGGAGGACTAAGTAACAAGTAGAAGGTGGAAATAAGAGAAGAGAAGGAGAAGGTAGAGCCAAGGGCGGAGCCGCAAGAGGCGGAGCCAAGAGCGGAGACGCTGGAGGCGGAGCCAAGAGCGAAGACGCTGGAGGCGGAGCCAAGAGCGAAGACGATGGAGGCGGAGCCAAGAGCGGAGACGCTGGAGGCGGAGCCAAGAGCGGAGACGCTGGAGGCGGAGCCAAGAGCGGAGACGCTAGAGGCGGAGCCAAGAGCGGATATGCTGGAGGCGGAGCCAAGAGCGGAGACGCTAGAGGCAGAGCCAAGAGCGGAGACGATAGAGGCGGAGCCAAGAGCGGAGTCACTGGAGGCGGAGCCAAGAGCGGAGACGCTAAAGGCGGAGCCAAGAGCAGAGACGCTGGAGGCGGAACCAAAAGCGGAGACGCTGGAGGTAACGCCAAGAGCGGAGACGCTGGAGGCGGAGCCAAGAGCAGAGACGGAGCCGAGTGCAGAAACACAGGAGGCGGAGCCAGATAGAACCGCAAAGAGCGGAGCAACAGAGCAAAGCCAGAGAGTGCGAAGCAAGGCCTGTGTGCAGAGCCGCAAGAGTGCGGAGTGTAAGCAGACTGAGAACACAAGGAAAGACAAAGCAGGGAAGGAAGCCACAGACAAGGAGACCGAGAAAAGACAAAGTACAGACAAGGCAATGGAACAAGACACAGGGACAAAGACACAGGGACCAGGGTATTCTGCCTCCTGGAGGGCGGACTACAAGATCAAGGCAATAGCACAGAGAAAAGCCTCCAGAGAGGGAGTAACTCAGAGCAAGGCCAGGCAAACTCAGCAGCTAAACACTAACTGAGCTAACACATTGCACAGGCCCAGACCACAGGGTGGAGCTGCACTATATACAGGAGGCCTCTTGATAATTAGTCAGGAACTGATTGGACAGATGCACCTGATTCCTATAAGAACCAGGCACCGGCCCCCTATACACATAGCCATGAAGCATGCACAGAGCAGAGACACAGAACATGGAGCTGGCATGAAACAGAAACCACACCATGGCCTGGAGCAGTGGGTAAGATTGTGTGAGAGATGTGAGGCCATGCTGTGATGCCAGCAGAGTTGTTACAAAGGAGTTAGGCTACGTTCACATTAGCGTTTCCCGACGCAGCGGCGACGCATGCGTCATGCGCCCCTATATTTAACATGGGGGACGCATGGACATGCGTTGTGCTGCGTTGTGTGACGCATGCGTTTTTTTTGCTGCAAGCGTCGGGCAAAGAAAACGCAACAAGTTGCATTTTTTTTGCGTCGAAATTTCGGCAAAAAACGACGCATGCATCGCAAAACGCAGCGTTTTGGTGCGTTTTTATTTGCGTTGTGCGTTGCGTCGCCGACGCAGCGGCGCACAACGCAAATGTGAACGTAGCCTTAAGTCGTCATGTCATGGGCGGGTTTTTAGATGAGTAGGTAAATAGATAGGCGGGACGCCTACTCACCATATCTCCACCTCAAGGGACTGGCTGAGGAAATAAGTGTCCAGCCAGTTTTTTTTCCTCTGTCTGTTTGGTGTGGAGGCAGGAAGTCTCCATACTGAAGCTCCTGTAAGAGCTGCCATATGCGTGGTCCCAGAAGTACTGGGCAGGACTGTGTATGAACTGTTTGTTTTCTTTTGACCCAGGACGGCTTTTTTTCTGTTACCATTTTTGGTTTATGATACATTAAACCACCTAGAGACTTTAACCCCACCCACGTGTGCCTGTGTCGACCTCATGGAGCAGCTAAGTGAGCCAACCTTCCACACACTTTATTGAATTATGGACTTTGATGAAGAAAGAGCTGATCTAGTAGGATTATGACAGACATTTAGGAGCAATAATTTACCCCCTTCCCTCCCTTAAAGTTTGCTGTTTAGATGCTTTGGATTTATGGATTTTATTTCCATCATCTCTCGTGTAAAACAACAGTATCATCTATTCTGCAACCTAAATGGTGAGAATTAGAAAGAACAAATGTTGAACAGTAATGGAGTTGCACACAGCCACCGTTCTGCTTTTATAATACAAAGTGCTATATACACATGAGTGATCTTTTATTAGTTACTATGACAGTACTGCCTTTATTTTCCCCTATTAGTACTCTCATTGCGTGCTATTCTATTTTGTTTGATAAAATAATGAACACCATGACAGAAATCCATTGACTCCCCCCCCCAAAAAAAAAAAGTCAATGTAGTTCATTATGCCTCCTTTAAATACAATGTTATCTGTTTGTTTGTTTTTTCGTTTTTTGCTCCAGTTTACACTTTTCTTCACAATAGACCTTGCGGGATTCTACAAATAGTAGATAGTTAATATATCAACCCATATTTAAACTGAAATAAACAGTTAAGACCAAGTATTGATTTGTTTTCTCCTACAGAACAGACGGATTATTTGACTATGTGTCACCATAGTTTACAGGACGCTATTCTTCTTGAGTGTTCAACTGATCAATGCAAAAAATTGATTTAGTGGGTATCTTTCTCGAATTAGTTACAAATCAGCCCAAGGCAAAAACTTATATGCAACACAAAACCACATTCAGACTGCATTAACACAAGGCTTTTCGCATCCTTTGTATTTCAGTTCAGTAGCCAGATGTGCAAATATTAGTGAATGGACATTTAGAATTCTCCTTCATGCATTCAAACATGTCTCCATTAACAAACTATTCATTGTGCTTGTGCAGACAGTTTCAGTGTAAATTACTAATTAATCTTTCTTCTCCTAAATATTCTTCATAACCTTATGCTTCTTCTTAAGCAATAACCCCAAACATTTGCATGATGGAAAACACTTGACTAGAGTTGAGCGACCTTGACCTTTTTAGAGTCGAGCCGGGTTTCGCGAAACCCGACTATCTCAAAAGTCGGGTCGAGTGAAATCAGCCGATTATGACGTAAAGTCGGGATCGACCAAAACACGAAACCCAATGCAAGTCAATGGGGCAGCATAGTCGGCAGTGAGTGGGGGCCAGGAAAACACCTAGAGTGCCCATTTTAATGTCAAAACCATCCATTCTTCTTAATGAAGCTTGTCAAGCGTAATTTACCTTATAATAATTGGAAGGCATTTGAAATTGGGGGTCATTTGGCTAAAGTTGTGGTGGGTAGGGCTGGTTCAAGTAATTAGTGGGCCCAGGAAATCTGGACCACGTCACGGCAGTGGAGCAGGGAGAGGTAAGTATTTCAACTTTGCAAGTGCTGTGAACCTGAGCAAGCAGGGGGGGCCCACTCGTTGGCATTGGCTCTGGCACAGGGCCCCTCAAAGTACAGCGGTGTGTTTGCACGGCGGGGGCGCCTCCCACCGGCAGCAACACTTTTGCGTACCATGAGAGGCCCTGTGCCAGTGACGTCGCCAACTAGTATTCCTCCCCCCACCTGATGAAGGAACCTGCACTTTCATCTGCACCTTCCTGTTTGTCCCCGTGTAAGGTGGTATGGTATGCGGGAAGGGGGACCTGACTTTCAGCAGGGTCACAATCTTGCAGTGTAGCGTGCACGGGAAATGTTGCGTTATGGGTCAATGTACCAGCAGACTCATCTATCACTGGCTGGGCAATGGGCAGGATGAGGAGGAAACACAGATATAGGCCCAAAGAATAATGTGGGCTAAATGCAGTTCAAAATTGGTAACACAGGACTAATCAGGGGGCATTGCAGTGGAGGACAACTGGAATGAGAGGCTGACACAGAGAGTAGGCCCAAATCAGTAAGTAGTCGAAATGCAGTTCAAAATTGGCAACAGTAGTAAACAGGCGGCACAGCTTTGTTCAGTGGAGGAGAACAGCAAGGAGTGGCAGACACCGATAGTAGGCCCCAACCCAACTAGTAGGCCAAATGCAGTCTAACATTAACAACTACTTAACGAGCGCCTGAAAACGGAATTTCAGGACAGGAAACCAGGAGAACAGCAAGGAGCGGCAGACACCGATAGTAGGCCCCAAACCAACTAGTACGCCAAATGCAGTTGTTCCGTTTAACCACAATTTAATGAGAGCCTGAAGATAGAAGTTCAGGAAAGGCAACCTGGAGAACACCTTGGAGTGGAACACACCATCTCTCTACACCCCATACCCAATTTGTAGGTCTAATGCAGCGTAGTTTCCAACAACTACTAAACGAGAGCATGATGATCGAAGCATTGGCGAGGAAACCTGGGGAACACCTTGGAGTGGAACACACCATCTCTCTACACCCCATACCCAATTTGTAGGCCTAATGCAGCGTAGTTTCCAACAACTACTAAACGAGAGCCGGAAGATCGAAGCTCAGGAAAGGCAACCTGGGGAACACCTTGGAGTGGAACACACCATCTCTCTACACCCCATACCCAATTTGTAGGCCTAATGCAGCGTAGTTTCCAACAACTACTAAACGAGAGCCGGAAGATCGAAGCAATGGAGAGGAAACCTGGGGAACACCTTGGAGTGTAACACACCATCTCTCTACACCCCATACCCAATTTGTAGGCCTAATGCAGCGTAGTTTCCAACAACTACTAAACGAGAGCCGGAAGATCGAAGCAATGGAGAGGAAACCTGGGGAACACCTTGGAGTGTAACACACCATGTCTCTACACCCCATACCCAATTTGTAGGCCTAATGCAGCGTAGTTTCCAACAACTACTAAACGAGAGCATGAAGATCGAAGCAATGGAGAGGAAACCTGGGGAACACCTTGGAGTGGAACACACCATCTCTCTACACCCCATACCCAATTTGTAGGCCTAATGCAGCGTAGTTTCCAACAACTACTAAACGAGAGCATGATGATCGAAGCATTGGCGAGGAAACCTGGGGAACACCTTGGAGTGGAACACACCATCTCTCTACAGTGGAACACACCATCTCTCTACACCCAATACCCAATTTGTAGGCCTAATGCAGCGTAGTTTCCAACAACTACTAAACGAGAGCCGGAAGATCGAAGCTCAGGAAAGGCAACCTGGGGAACACCTTGGAGTGGAACACACCATCTCTCTACACCCCATATCCAATTTGTAGGCCCAATGCAGCGTAGTTTCCAACAACTACTAAACGAGAGCCGGAAGATCGAAGCTCAGGAAAGGCAACCTGGGGAACACCTTGGAGTGTAACAAACCCTCTCTCTACACCACGGAAGGGCTGATTCTTAGGAAGGAAGGCTGTCGGAAAGAAGCAGGGCGCGTCCGAGGGTGATTATATTCTTATTAGGTATATACTCACCCTCGGACGCGCCCTGCTTCTTTATTTGTAATGAATGTTTATTTGCAATGTGGTTTTGACTTACTCTATTTTTTTGGTAAATAATGATTTTATTATTTTCATTGTTTTGCATCTTCTTGGCAATAATATAAAGAAGACGCGACAGGACAACACTCGGTGGATGCCATATCTGTGTTTAAAATTGAAAAAACCTTTCAGTTAACTACTTGCAGGAGAAAGTTATTGTAGCTGGTGGCCATTTTTAGTACTGTACCAGATTTTTGTTGTATGTGTTTGTTTTTAATGTTAAAATGTCTGCATTTGATATCTCTCCAGTATTTTCTTTTTTATAAGCAAAATACTTATTTTTATATTTTCTGATGTTGGTTCCAGGGGTACACTGGCAGCAGTGGTGTGGTCAGTGGAGGCCTAGTGGAAGGAGTGACCGCAGACAGGCATCGAAGGCCTAAAATAATAACACATGGCTGTAGGCAATTTTAAATTGGTTCCAGGGGTACACGGGCAGCAGTGGTGTGGTCAGTGGAGGCCTAGTGGAAGGAGTGACCGCAGACAGGCATCGAAGGCCTAAAATAATAACACATGGCTGTAGGCAATTTTAAATTGGTTCCAGGGGTACACGGGCAGCAGTGGTGTGGTCAGTGGAGGCCTAGTGGAAGGAGTGACCGCAGACAGGCATCGAAGGCCTAAAATAATAACACATGGCTGTAGGCAATTTTAAATTGGTTCCAGGGGTACACGGGCAGCAGTGGTGTGGTCAGTGGAGGCCTAGTGGAAGGAGTGACCGCAGACAGGCATCGAAGGCCTAAAATAATAACACATGGCTGTAGGCAATTTTAAATTGGTTCCAGGGGTACACGGGCAGCAGTGGTGTGGTCAGTGGAGGCCTAGTGGAAGGAGTCACCGCAGACAGGCATCGAAGGCCTAAAATAATAACACATGGCTGTAGGCAATTTTAAATTGGTTACAGGGGTACACGGGCAGCAGTGGTGTGGTCAGTGGAGGCCTAGTGGAAGGAGTGACCGCAGACAGGCATCGAAGGCCTAAAATAATAACACATGGCTGTAGGCAATTTTAAATTGGTTCCAGGGGTACACGGGCAGCAGTGGTGTGGTCAGTGGAGGCCTAGTGGAAGGAGTGACCGCAGACAGGCATCGAAGGCCTAAAATAATAACACATGGCTGTAGGCAATTTTAAATTGGTTCCAGGGGTACACGGGCAGCAGTGGTGTGGTCAGTGGAGGCCTAGTGGAAGGAGTCACCGCAGACAGGCATTGAAGGCCTAAAATAATAACACATGGCTGTAGGCAATTTTAAATTGGTTACAGGGGTACACGGGCAGCAGTGGTGTGGTCAGTGGAGGCCTAGTGGAAGGAGTGACCACAGACAGGCATCGAAGGCCTAACATAACAAAAATGTCAATACAATGGTATTGTCAGTGGCAGGCATTGAAGGATGTCAGCGCATAGACTAAACATTGGTGGAGCTGTGAGATAATTTTGCAAGTGGTAGAGCACTGTTTGAGCTGGGGTGGGGGGAAACTGTCTTGTGGCCGGTGGTACAGGCCCAGGGCCCCTCATATTACAACGGTGTGTCTGACGTTGGGTGCGCACCATCACCGCCAGAGACACTTTATTGTACTAGGAGGGACCCAGTGGCAGTGCCGTCGACCAAAAGCGGGCTCACCCACCTCTTCAGACAAACTGCACTCTCACGGGTGCTGTCGCCAAGTGTCGATACCACGGCCCCGTGTGAGGAGTTTGGCCATTTAGTGAGGTGTAAACATGTCGTATGCTGGACAATCAGGTGCAGAAAATTACGAGATTGGAAAAGGCATTCAGAATAGTCCACAGGCAAGACCTTTTCATAGGAAAGCTAGGTGTCAGCCGGGCAAGGTGGGGCAAAAGATTTCGAAATCCAGTTGTGGTTCATTTTAATGAAGGTTAGATCATCTACATTTTGGGTAGCCAGACGAGTCCTTTTTTCTGTTAGTATTGAACCTGCAGCACTGAATACTCTTTCTGATAGGACACTAGCTGCCGGGCAAGCAAGCTCCTGCAATGCATATTCTGCCAATTCTGGCCAGGTGTCTAATTTTGATGCCCAGTAATCAAATGGGAATGACGGTTGAGGGAGAACATCGATAAGGGATGAAAAATAGTTTGTAACCATACTGGACAAATGTTGTCTCCTGTCACTTTGAATTGATGCTGCAGTACCTGTCCTGTCTGCGGTCATAGCAAAATCACTCCACAACCTGGTCAGAAAACCCCTCTGGCCAACGCCACTTCTGATTTCTGCCCCTCTAACTCCTCTGGTCTGCTGGCCCCTGCAGCTCGTGTGAGAACGATCACGGGCGCTGTGTGCAGGGAATGCCAGAAGCAAACGGTCAACAAGAGTTGATTGTTTGGTTGCTAATATTAGTTCCAAGTTCTCATGTGGCATTATATTTTGCAATTTGCCTTTATAGCGAGGATCAAGGAGGCAGGCCAACCAGTAATCGTCATCATTCATCATTTTAGTTATGCGTGTGTCCCTTTTGAGGATACGTAAGGCATAATCCGCCATGTGGGTCAAAGTTCCAGTTCTCAAATCTGCGGTTGTGCTTGGTTGAGGGGCAGTTTCAGGCAAATCCACGTCACTTGTGTCCCTCAAAAAACCAGAACCCGGCCTTGCCGCGCCACCAATTTCCAGTGGCCCCGGAAAAGCTTCCTCATTAAAAATATACTCATCCCCATCATCCTCCTCGTCCTCCTCCTCCTCTTCGCCCGCTACCTCGTCCTGTACACTGCCCTGGCCAGACAATGGCTGACTGTCATCAAGGCTTTCCTTTTCCTCAGCTGCAGACGCCTGATCCTTTATGTGCGTCAAACTTTGCATCAGCAGACGCATTAGGGGGATACTCATGCTTATTATGGCGTTGTCTGCACTAACCAGCCGTGTGCATTCCTCAAAACACTGAAGGACTTGACACATGTCTTGAATCTTCGACCACTGCACACCTGACAACTCCATGTCTGCCATCCTACTGCCTGCCCGTGTATGTGTATCCTCCCACAAAAACATAACAGCCCGCCTCTGTTCACACAGTCTCTGAAGCATGTGCAGTGTTGAGTTCCACCTTGTTGCAACGTCTATGATTAGGCGATGCTGGGGAAGGTTCAAAGAACGCTGATAGGTCTGCATACGGCTGGAGTGTACGGGCGAACGGCGGATATGTGAGCAAAGTCCACGCACTTTGAGGAGCAGGTCGGATAACCCCGGATAACTTTTCAGGAAGCACTGCACCACCAGGTTTAAGGTGTGAGCCAGGCAAGGAATGTGTTTCAGTTGGGAAAGGGAGATGGCAGCCATGAAATTCCTTCCGTTATCACTCACTACCTTGCCTGCCTCAAGATCTACAGTGCCCAGCCACGACTGCGTTTCTTTCTGCAAGAACTCGGACAGAACTTCCGCGGTGTGTCTGTTGTTGCCCAAACACTTCATAGCCAATACAGCCTGCTGACGTTTGCCAGTAGCTGCCCCATAATGGGAGACCTGGTGTGCAACAGTGGCAGCTGCGGATGGAGTGGTTGTGCGACTGCGGTCTGTGGACGAGCTCTCGCTTCTGCAGGAGGACGAAGAGGAGGAGGAGGGGGTGCGAACGGCTACAGCCAATTGTTTCCTAGACCGTGGGCTAGGCAGAACTGTCCCAAACTTGCTGTCCCCTGTGGACCCTGCATCCACCACATTTACCCAGTGTGCCGTGATGGACACGTAACGTCCCTGGCCATGCCTACTGGTCCATGCATCTGTTGTCAGGTGCACCTTTGTGCTCACAGATTGCCTGAGTGCATGGACGATGCGCTCTTTAACATGCTGGTGGAGGGCTGGGATGGCTTTTCTGGAAAAAAAGTGTCGACTGGGTAGCTCGTAGCGTGGTACAGCGTAGTCCATCAGGGCTTTGAAAGCTTCGCTTTCAACTAACCGGTAGGGCATCATCTCTAACGAGATTAGTCTAGCTATGTGTGCGTTCAAACCCTGTGTACGCGGATGCGAGGCTAAGTACTTCCTTTTTCTAACCATAGTCTCATGTAGGGTGAGCTGGACTGGAGAGCTGGAGATCGTGGAACTAGCGGGGGTGCCGGTGGACATGGCAGACTGGTATTGTTGCCACCGGTGCCCTAGATGCAGTGTTTCCTACTACGAAACTGGTGATTCCCTGACCCTGACGGCTTTGGCCTGGCAAAGAAACCTGCACAGATACTGCAGGTGGTGCGGAATATGGTGGCCATACACTGCCGGAAGGGATGTTGCGTTGCTGACTAGCTTCATTGGCCGAGGGTGCTACAACCTTAAGGGACGTTTGGTAGTTAGTCCAGGCTTGCAAATGCATGGTGGTTAAATGTCTATGCATGCAACTTGTATTGAGACTTTTCAGATTCTGTCCTCTGCTTAAGGTAGTTGAACATTTTTGACAGATGACTTTGCGCTGATCAATTGGATGTTGTTTAAAAAAATGCCAGACTGCACTCTTTCTAGCATCGGATACCTTTTCAGGCATTGCAGACTGAGCTTTAACCGGATGGCCACGCTGTCCTCCAACAGGTTTTGGCTTTGCCACGCGTTTTGGGCAAGATACGGGCCCGGCAGATGGAACCTGTTGCGATGTTGATGCCTGCTGCGGCCCCTCCTCCTCCGCTTCAGAACTGCTGCCGCCTGCACCCTGTTCCCCCAATGGCTGCCAATCGGGGTCAAGAACTGGGTCATCTATTACCTCTTCTTGTAGCTCGTGTGCAACTTCGTCTGTGTCACCGTGTCGGTCAGTGGTATAGCGTTCGTGATGGGGCAACATAGTCTCATCAGGGTCTGATTCTTGATCAGCACCCTGCGAGGGCAATGTTGTGGTCTGAGTCAAAGGACCAGCATAGTAGTCTGGCTGTGGCTGTGCATCAGTGCACTCCATGTCAGATTCAGCTTGTAATGGGCATGGACTGTTAACTGCTTCACTTTCTAAGCCAGGGACGGTATGTGTAAAGAGCTCCATGGAGTAACCCGTTGTGTCGCCTGCTGCATTCTTCTCTGTTGTTGTTTTTGCTGAAGAGGACAAGGAAGCGACTTGTCCCTGACCGTGAACATCCACTAACGACGCGCTGCTTTGACATTTACCAGTTTCACGAGAGGAGGCAAAAGAGCTAGAGGCTGAGTCAGCAAGATAAGCCAAAACTTGCTCTTGCTGCTCCGGCTTTAAAAGCGGTTTTCCTACTCCCAGAAAAGGGAGCGTTCGAGGCCTTGTGTAGCCAGACGACGAACCTGGCTCCACAGCTCCAGACTTAGGTGCAATATTTTTTTTCCCATGACCAGCTGATGCTCCACCACTACCACTACCCTCATTACCAGCTGACAATGAACGCCCCCGGCCACGACCTCTTCCACCATACTTCCTCATTGTTTTAAAAACGTAAACAAACTAACGGTATTTGTTGCTGTCACACAAATTACACGGTGAGCTATAACTTCAGTATGATTTAGCTACCCCTTTACAGGTGAGTGAGACCACAACGAAAATCAGGCACAATGTTACACACTCTGTTGTTGGTGGCAACAAATGAGAGAGATGCCACACACGCAGGACTGTCACTGAAGCACAAATGTAAATATTAATCTCCCACTGATTTGATTTTTTTTTTTTTTTTAAGGGAGACTTTAGGAAAAAAAAATAATAGAATAAAATGATTTTTTCAGGAAGAATTTAGAAACCAAATAAAATAAAATGATTTTTTCAGGGAGAATTTAGAAAACAAATAAAACAAAAAAAGGCTTTCTATGGCCCACTGAGTGAGAGATGACGCACACAGGAGTCAGGAGTGGCACACAAGCCCAGAGGCCAATATTTATCTCCCACTGATTGATGTAGTGATTTTTTCAGGTAGATTTTGGAACCCAAATCAAGCTAAAAAAAATAATAGGCTTTCTATGGCCCACAATTGGAGAGAGAGAGAGAGATGGCACACCCAGGAGTCAAGACTGGCACACAAGCAGAAAGGGCAATATTAATCTCCCACTGATTTGTTTTTTTTTTTTTTTTTTCTTCAGGGAGACTTTAGGAAAAAAAAAAATAGAATAAAATGATTTTTTCAGGAAGAATTTAGAAACCAAATAAAATAAAATGATTTTTTCAGGGAGAATTTAGAAAACAAATAAAACAAAAAAAGGCTTTCTATGGCCCACTGAGTGAGAGATGACGCACACAGGAGTCAGGAGTGGCACACAAGCCCAGAGGCCAATATTTATCTCCCACTGATTGATGTAGTGATTTTTTCAGGTAGATTTTGGAACCCAAATCAAGCTAAAAAAAATAATAGGCTTTCTATGGCCCACAATTGGAGAGAGAGAGATGGCACACCCAGGAGTCAAGACTGGCACACAAGCAGAAAGGGCAATATTAATCTCCCACTGATTTGTTTTTTGTTTTTTTTTTCTTCAGGGAGACTTTAGGAAAAAAAAAAATAGAATAAAATTATTTTTTCAGGAAGAATTTAGAAACCAAATAAAATAAAATGATTTTTTCAGGGAGAATTTAGAAAACAAATAAAACAAAAAAAGGCTTTCTATGGCCCACTGAGTGAGAGATGACGCACACAGGAGTCAGGAGTGGCACACAAGCCCAGAGGCCAATATTTATCTTCCACTGATTGATGTAGTGATTTTTTCAGGTAGATTTTGGAACCCAAATCAAGCTAAAAAAAATAATAGGCTTTCTATGGCCCACAATTGGAGAGAGAGAGAGAGAGAGATGGCACACCCAGGAGTCAAGACTGGCACACAAGCAGAAAGGGCAATATTAATCTCCCACTGATTTGTTTTTGTTTGTTTTTTTTCAGGGAGACTTTAGAAAAAAAAAATAGAATAAAATGATTTTTTCAGGAAGAATTTAGAAACCAAATAAAATAAAATGATTTTTTCAGGGAGAATTTAGAAAACAAATAAAACAAAAAAAGGCTTTCTATGGCCCACTGAGTGAGAGATGACGCACACAGGAGTCAGGAGTGGCACACAAGCCCAGAGGCCAATATTTATCTCCCACTGATTGATGTAGTGATTTTTTCAGGTAGATTTTGGAACCCAAATCAAGCTAAAAAAAATAATAGGCTTTCTATGGCCCACAATTGGAGAGAGAGAGAGAGAGATGGCACACCCAGGAGTCAAGACTGGCACACAAGCAGAAAGGGCAATATTAATCTCCCACTGATTTGTTTTGTTTTTTTTTTTTTCAGGGAGACATTAGGAAAAAAAAATAGAATAAAATGATTTTTTCAGGAAGAATTTAGAAACCAAAGAAAATAAAATGATTTTTTCAGGGAGAATTTAGAAAACAAATAAAACAAAAAAAGGCTTTCTATGGCCCACTGAGTGAGAGATGACGCACACAGGAGTCAGGAGTGGCACACAAGCCCAGAGGCCAATATTTATCTCCCACTTTTTTTTTTTTGTTCCAGGGAAAATTTATAAACCCAATAAAAAAAATAATAAATAGGCTTTCTATGGCCCACTATCTGAGAGACAGAGAGAGATGGCACGCTTAGGACTGGCACACAAGCCCAAAGGCCAATATTAATCTCCCTTTTTTTTTAAGGGAGAATTTATAAAACCAAAAAAAAAATAAATAAATAGGCTTTCTATGGCCCACTATTTGTGAGAGAGATGGCACGCTCAGGACTGGCACACAAGCCCAGAGGCCAATATTAATCTCCCACTTTTTTTTTTTTTTTCCAGGGAAAATTTATAAACCCAATAAAAAATAAATAAAAATAAATAGGCTTTCTATGGCCCACTATCTGAGAGAGAGAGATGGCACGCTTAGGACTGGCACACAAGCCCAAAGGCCAATATTAATCTCCCACTGATTGATTTATTGATTTTTTCAGGTAGAATTTAGAACCCAAATAAAGCAAAAAAAAAAAAAAATGGGCTTTCTATGGCCCACTGAGTGAGTGATGATGCACACAGGAGTCAGGAGTGGCACACAAGCCCTGAGGCCAATATTTTTCTCCCACTGATTGATGTAGTGATTTTTTCAGGTAGATTTTAGAACCAAAATCAAGCAAAAAAATAAATAGGCTTTCTATGGCCCACTGAGTGAGTGATGATGCACACAGGAGTCAAGAGTGGCACACAAGCCCTGAGGCCAATATTTTTCTCCCACTGATTGATGTAGTGATTTTTTCAGGTAGATTTTATAACCCAAATCAAGCAAAAAAATAAATAGGCTTTCTATGGCCCACTGAGTGAGAGATGACACAGACAGGGATGGCACTCTAGCAGAAATGTCAATCTTAATCTCCCACAAAAAAAAAAAAAAAAACAGGGAGTGTCCTTCAATTACTATCTCCCTGCAGTAATCTCAGCCAGGTATGGCAGGCAGCAATAAGGAGTGGACTGATGCACAAATTAAATAAAAAGTGTGTACAAACCAAAAAGATAGCTGTGCAGAAAGGAAGGAACAAGAGGATTTGTGCTTTGAAAAAAGCAGTTGGTTTGCACAGCGGCGTACACACAGCAATGCAGCTATCAGGGAGCCTTCTAGGGCAGCCCAATGAGCTACAGCGCTGAGGGGGAAAAAAAAAATGTAGCTTCCACTGTCCCTGCACACCGAAGGTGGTGTTGGGCAGTGGAAATCGCTACAGCACAAGTGGTTTGGTGGTTAATGGACCCTGCCTAACGCTATCCCTGCTTCTGACGAAGCGGCAGCAACCTCTCCCTAAGCTCAGATCAGCAGCAGTAACATGGCGGTCGGCGGGAACGCCCCTTTATAGCCCCTGTGACGCCGCAGACAGCAAGCCAATCACTGCAATGCCCTTCTCTAAGATGGTGGGGACCAGGACCTATGTCATCACGCTGCCCACACTCTGCGTTTACCTTCATTGGCTGAGAAATGGCGCTTTTCGCGTCATTGAAACGCGACTTTGGCGCGAAAGTCGCGTACCGCATGGCCGACCCCGCACAGGGGTCGGATCGGGTTTCATGAAACCCGACTTTGCCAAATGTCGGCGACTTTTGAAAATGAACGACCCGTTTCGCTCAACCCTACACTTGACTATCAACCTTACACAATTCCCTGACATCTTTAGTCCCTTATGAACTTTTTATTTTTCTACTGACTTATTTTTCTACTTATTTTTCATCCTTCATGAGCCATTGCTTCTTGAGAAATTGTTTGCATTTTTAAATGGCACCATATTGGGAAGCACAAAATGTACGGAATAACTTATAAGCTTAGTCTCAGGTTTAACCTTCAAGAGTACATTGTTCCCCTGCCTCTTACCTTCTTGCTTACAAGAGAGGTGCACTCCTATAGATTGACAGTTTTGACCAGTGACATAGCGCACTCTCCAATATTGCAGCAGCATCAGAGGAGTGCAGGAACACTAAAGCTGACCAAATCGTGGACTCCAGCAATTCGGCCAACTTTAGAACAGTGCTCAGGCACGCTGATAGATTGCAGCTGTGGTCGGTAATCTAAACAACGAGTATTAAACAATATATCTAAACCTTCTTCCAGTCTTCAGAATCTAAAGCACTTTTAAAAATTAAAATGGCAAAGTTGCTTCTAGGGTATATGAATACTGCATCTTAAAAAAAAAAAAAATTAGCAAAACTGCCTCATAAAATGATCATAATGGACAGTAATGTAAAAACAACTTTGCTGTGCAAATGTTCAGTATTACTGTATGTTGCATCTTTTAACTACTTCAGGGGTCGGAAACCGTGAAGCAGTTTAAAGAAGTAGCATGTTCATTCTTGAGGAGGTTTCCTCTTGGAAGCCGCTTGCTAGTAACAGTTTAAATCATAGAAATAAGATGCCAGCAAAACCATCAGAGAAGCAGCTTCAGGTAAAAAAAGTACTGCCTTTTTACTGAAGCCGCTTAACCTACGAAAAACCTCGTCAAGCGCTCTGACATCATAAAGATGTTGTGTGCACATATCATCAACATATGGTGTTGAGATGACCCTTTTACTTATTTTGGAAGGAGGACAGAATTTCGCTGTACAAAGGTGTAAGTGAAAAATGACTTTATTATGTGGATTGTTATGATTTTGGCAATCACAACTTTATATGTATTTTTAATGTTCACAGCTTTTGCACAACAAAAACACTTATTGTTAACCCCTACACGACATGTGCTGTACTAGTAAGGCTCATGTCGTGTCTTACCCTTTTATGTGGGCTTCGGCGCTGAGCCCACATCAAAGCTGAGACATGTCAGCTGTTTTGTACAGCTGACATGTGTCCGCAATAGCGGCAGATGGAATCACGATCCTCCCGCCACTATTAACTAGTTAACTGCCGCTGTCAAACTCTGACAGCGGCATTTAACAAGCGCTTCCAGCCATTTGGGCCGGAAATGTGCACACCATTGACCCCCGTCACGTGATCGGGGGTCATCGGTGCATTGGCATAACAACCAGAGGTCACCTGCAGTCCTCTATGGTTGTTGATGCCGGATTGCTATGATCGCCACCCTGTGGTCAGCGCTCATAGCAATGCAGTAACTCAGCTACATAGGAACGATCTGAGCATCGCTCCTATGTAGCAGAGCCGATCAGGCTATGCCAGCTTCTAGCCTCCCATGGAGGCTATTGAAGCATGGCAAAAGTAAGAAAAAAATGTTTTAAAAAATATGAAAAAAAAATATATAAAAGTTTAAATCACCCCCATTTTGCCCCATCCAAAGTAAAACAATAAAAAAAATCAAACCTACACATATTTGGTATCGCCGCATTCAGAATCGCCCGATCTATCAATAAAAAAAAGAATTAACCTGATCAAAAAAATCAAAACCCCAGAATTACATTTCTTTGGTCGCTGCGACATTGCATTAAAATGCAATAACGGGCGATCAAATGAACGTATCTGCACCGACATGGTATCATTAAAAACGTCATCTTGGCATGCAAAAAATAAGCCCTCACCCGACCCAAGATCACGAATAATGGAGACACTACGGGGGTTTTTTTTAGCAACGTTTGGATTTTTTTCTTCACCACTTAGAAAAGAAGTTTGGTGTCTATGAACTCATAATGACCTGGAGAATCATAATCAGTTTTAGCATTTAGTAAACTTAGCAAAAAAGCCAAACAAAAAACAATTGTGGGATTGCACTTTTTTTTTGTTTTTTTGCAATTTCACCACACTTGGATTTTTTTTCCCGTTTTCTAGTAGATGACATGGTAAAACCAATGGTGTCGTTTAAAAGGACAACTCGGCCCGCAAAAAACACGCCCTCACATGGCCATATTGATGGAAAAATAAAAAAGTTATGGCTCTGGGAAGAAGAGAAGCGAAAAACGAAAACACAAAAACGAAAAAGGGCTGAGGTGTGAAGGGGTTAAATAACTTGTTTTTATCTCTACTCATTCTAAGGGCTTGCCCAGACTACTGTATTATCAGTCCAAGTGCGATCCGACAAAACATTGGATCGCACTCAGACCAATGTTAGTCTATGGGAACGTGCGCATGTCTAACTTTTTATTTTAGCATCAACCCTTCTAAGCCATGTATATGAGCATGTAGGCTTTAGGAAGCTGAATAAAATGATACATTGATAGCTGTGATCCGATGTCTAAAGGCCCCGTCACACATAGCGACGCTGCAGCGATACCGACAACGATCCGGATCGCTGCAGCGTCGCTGTTTGATCGCTGGAGAGCTGTCACACAGACAGCTCTCCAGCGACCAACGATCCCGAGGTCCCCGGTAACCAGGGTAAACATCGGGTAACTAAGCGCAGGGCCGCGCTTAGTAACCCGATGTTTACCCTGGTTACCATCGTTAAAGTAAAAAAAAACAAACGCTACATACTTACCTACCGCTGTCTGTCCCCGGCGCTCTGCTTCTCTGGTCTGGCTGTGAGCACAGCGGCCGGAAAGCAGAGCGGTGACGTCACCGCTCTGCTTTCCGGCTGCCCGGCGCTCACAGCCAGACCAGAGAAGCAGAGCTGTCATGATCCCAATGGCAGGGGATCACAAAAGGACAAGCACAAAAAACAAAACAAGCTCTAGGGTGATGGAAACTGAGCTGACCGCGATCCTGAACCTAAACACACAACTAGCTGTAGCCGGGGAACGTGCCTACGATGATTCCTAGACGTCTCGCGCCAGCCGAAGGACTAACTTCCCCTATTAGAAGAAACACAGACCTCTCTTGCCTCCAGAGAAACACCCCACAGAAATAGCAGCCCCCCACATGTAATGACGGTGAAATGAGAGGAAAGCACATACGTAGTTATGAAAACAGATTCAGCAAAATGAGGCCCGCTAAAGCTAGATAGCAGAGGATACAAAAGTGAACTGCGCGGTCAGCGAAAAACCCTACAAAAAACCATCCTGAAATTACTTGAACTCATGTGCCAACTCATGGAACATGAGGAGTAATATCAGCCCACTAGAGCAACCAGCAAAAAGTAATCACATATCTGCAAGCTGGACTAAGACAAAAATTAAGCAAAACGTGAAACAGGAAAATCAAAAACTTAGCTTGTCCTGAAGATTACAGAAGCGGGAAGCAGAGGTAACAAGACACACTGATTACATTGATAGCCGGCGAGGAAATGACAAGAAAGCCAGGTTAAATAGGAAACTCCCATATCCTGATAGAACAGGTGGACACCAGAGACCGCAGAAAACACAAGTCACCCAGTACCATCTGTAACCACCAGAGGGAGCCCAAAAACAGAATCCACAACAGTACCCCCCCCTTGAGGAGGGGTCACCGAACCCTCACGAGAACCACCAGGGCGACCAGGATGAGCCCTATGAAATGCACGGACCAAATCAGCAGCATGAACATCAGAGGCAACCACCCAAGAATTATCCTCCTGACCATAACCCTTCCACTTGACCAAATATTGGAGTTTCCGTCTGGAAACACGAGAATCCAAGATCTTCTCCACAACATACTCCAATTCTCCCTCCACCAGCACCGGAGCAGGAGGTTCAAGCGAAGGAACAACAGGTACCTCATACTTCCGCAACAACGACCGATGGAACACATTATGAATAGTAAACGATGCCGGGAGATCCAAACGAAACGACACAGGGTTAAGAATTTCCAAGATCCTATAGGGACCGATGAACCGAGGCTTGAACTTAGGAGAAGAGACCTTCATAGGAACAAAACGAGAAGACAACCACACCAAGTCCCCAACACGAAGTCGAGGACCCACGCGGCGACGGCGATTAGCAAACTGCTGAGCCCTCTCCTGGGACAACTTCAAATTGTCCACCACTTGACTCCAAATCTGATGCAACCTATCCACCACCATGTCCACTCCAGGACAATCAGAAGGCTCCACCTGACCAGAGGAAAAACGAGGATGAAACCCCGAATTACAAAAAAAAGGAGAAACCAAGGTAGCAGAACTAGCCCGATTATTAAGGGCAAATTCGGCAAGCGGCAAAAAGGTAACCCAGTCATCTTGATCAGCAGAAACAAAACACCTTAAATAAGCCTCCAAGGTCTGATTAGTTCGTTCCATCTGGCCATTCGTCTGAGGATGGAATGCAGACGAAAAGGACAAATCAATGCCCATCTTAGCACAGAACGTCCGCCAAAATCTAGACACAAACTGGGATTCCCTGTCAGAAACGATGTTCTCCGGAATCCCATGCAAACGAACCACGTTCTGAAAAAACAGAGGGACCAACTCAGAGGAGGAAGGTAACTTAGGCAAGGGTACCAGATGAACCATCTTAGAAAAGCGGTCACACACAACCCAGATGACGGACATTTTTTGAGAGACAGGGAGATCCGAAATAAAGTCCATGGAAATGTGCGTCCAAGGCCTCTTCGGGATAGGCAAAGGTGACAACAATCCACTGGCCCGAGAACATCAAGGCTTAGCCCGAGCGCAAACTTCACAAGACTGCACAAAAGAACGCACATCCCTCGACAAGGAAGGCCACCAAAAAGACCTGGTCACCAAGTCTCTAGTACCAAATATTCCAGGATGACCTGCCAACGCAGAAGAATGGACCTCGGAGATGACTCTACTGGTCCAATTATCCGGAACAAACAGTCTTTCAGGTGGACAACGATCAGGTTTATCCGCCTGAAACTCCTGCAAAGCACGTCGCAAGTCTGGGGAGACAGCCGACAAAATCACCCCATCCCTAAGGATACCAGTGGGCTCAGAATTTCCAGGGGAGTCAGGCACAAAACTCTTAGAAAGAGCATCCGCCTTCACATTCTTTGAACCTGGCAGGTATGAAACCACAAAATCGAAACGGGAGAAAAACAGTGACCAACGAGCCTGTCTAGGATTCAGACGCTTGGCAGACTCAAGGTAAATCAGATTTTTGTGATCAGTCAAGACCACCACACGATGTCTAGCACCCTCAAGCCAATGACGCCACTCCTCAAATGCCCACTTCATGGCCAAAAGCTCCCGATTACCAACATCATAATTCCGCTCAGTGGGCGAAAACTTTCTAGAAAAGAACGCACATGGCTTCATCACTGAGCAATCGGAGCTTCTCTGCGACAAAACCGCCCCCGCTCCAATCTCGGAAGCATCAACCTCAACCTGAAAAGGAAGCGAAACATCTGGCTGACGCAACACAGGAGCAGAAGAAAACCGGCGCTTAAGTTCCTGAAAGGCCTCCACAGCCGCAGGAGACCAATCAGCAACATCAGCACCCTTCTTAGTCAAATCCGTCAAAGGCTTAACAACACTAAAAAAATTAGTTATGAAACGACGATAAAAATTAGCAAAGCCCAAGAACTTCTGTAGACTCTTAAGAGATGTAGGCTGCGTCCAGTCACAAATAGCCTGAACCTTGACGGGATCCATCTCAATAGTAGAAGGGGAAAAAATATACCCCAAAAAAGAAATCTTCTGGACTCCAAAGAGACACTTTGAACCTTTTACAAACAAAGAATTGGCCCGCAGGACCTGAAACACCTTCCTGACCTGCTGAATATGGGACTCCCAGTCATCAGAAAAAACCAAAACATCATCCAAATACACAATCATAAATTTATCCAGATATTCACGGAAAATATCGTGCATAAAGGACTGGAAGACAGAAGGAGCATTAGAAAGTCCAAAAGGCATCACCAAATACTCAAAATGGCCCTCAGGCGTATTAAATGCGGTTTTCCACTCATCACCCTGCTTTATCCGCACAAGATTATACGCACCCCGAAGATCAATCTTAGTAAACCATTTAGCCCCCTTAATGCGAGCGAACAAATCAGTCAACAATGGCAAAGGATACTGATATTTGACTGTAATCTTATTCAAAAGACGGTAATCTATACAAGGCCTCAAGGAACCATCTTTTTTGGCCACGAAAAAAAAACCTGCTCCCAAAGGGGACGAAGATGGACGGATATGTCCCTTTTCCAAGGACTCCTTAACATAATCCCGCATAGCAGTATGCTCTGGCACTGACAGATTGAACAAACGTCCTTTAGGAAATTTACTGCCAGGAATCAAATCTATAGCACAATCGCAATCCCTGTGAGGAGGAAGCGAATTGAGCTTAGGCTCCTCAAAAACATCCCGATAATCAGACAAAAATACAGGAACCTCAGAAGGAGTTGATGAAGCGATAGAAATCGGAGGTGCATCATCATGAACCCCCTGACATCCCCAGCTTAACACAGACATCGTTTTCCAGTCCAAGACTGGGTTATGAGTTTGTAACCATGGCAGACCAAGCACTAAGACATCATGTAAATTATACAGTACCAGGAAGCGAATCACCTCCTGATGAACGGGAGTCATACGCATGGTCACTTGTGTCCAGTACTGAGGTTTGTTCATAGCCAAAGGTGTAGAGTCAATTCCTTTCAAAGGAATAGGGACTTCCAGAGGCTCCAGACTAAACCCACAGCGGTTGGCAAATGACCAATCCATAAGACTCAGGGCAGCGCCTGAATCCACATAGGCATCGACGGAAATGGCTGATAATGAACAAATCAGAGTCACAGACAGAATGAACTTAGACTGTAAAGTACTAATGGCAACAGACTTATCAACCTTTTTTGTGCGTTTAGAGCATGCTGATATAACATGAGCTGAATCACCACAATAAAAACACAACCCATTTTTCCGCCTATAGTTTTGCCGTTCACTTCTGGACTGAATTCTATCACATTGCATTGTCTCAGGTGCCTGTTCAGAAGACACCGCCAAATGGTGCACAGGTTTGCGCTCCCGTAAACGCCGATCAACCTGAATAGCCATAGTCATAGACTCATTCAGACCTGCAGGCGCAGGGAACCCCACCATAACATCTTTAATGGCCTCAGAAAGGCCATCTCTGAATCTTGCAGCCAGGGCGCACTGATTCCACTGAGTAAGCACCGACCATTTCCGAAATTTCTGACAATATATTTCTGCTTCATCTTGCCCCTGAGAGAGAGCCAATAAAGCTTTTTCAGCCTGAATCTCTAGGTTAGGTTCCTCATAGAGCAAACCCAATGCCAGAAAAAACGCATCCACATTGAGCAACGCAGGATCCCCTGGTGCCAATGCAAATGCCCAATTCTGAGGGTCACCCCGCAGGAAAGATATAACAATTTTGACTTGCTGAGCAGGGTCTCCAGAGGAGCGAGATTTCAAAGAAAGAAACAGCTTGCAATTGTTCCTAATATTCAGAAAACTAGATCTATCTCCAGAAAAAAACTCTGGGATAGGAATTCTAGGTTCAGACATAGGAGCATGTACAACAAAATCTTGTATATTTTGAACCTTAGCAGCAAGATTATTCAGGCTGGAAGCCAAACTCTGGACGTCCATGAAAAACAGCTGAGGTCAGAGCCATTCAAGGATTAAGAGGAGGTAAGACGCAGCCAGGCTGCAATTAAGGCTAGGCAGCAAACTCTGAGGGGAAAAAAAAAAAAAAAACTTCCTCAGACTACTTTTCCTTCAGCCAATACGATTACCACTTTTGTCCGGCTATACTGTCATGATCCCAATGGCAGGGGATCACAAAAGGACAAGCACAAAAAAACAAAACATGCTCTAGGGTGATGGAAACTGAGCTGACCGCGATCCGGAACCTAAACACACAACTAGCTGTAGCCGGGGAACGTGCCTACGATGATTCCTAGACGTCTCGCGCCAGCCGAAGGACTAACTTCCCCTATTAGAAGAAACACAGACCTCTCTTGCCTCCAGAGAAACACCCCACAGAAATAGCAGCCCCCCACATGTAATGACGGTGAAATGAGAGGAAAGCACATACGTAGTTATGAAAACAGATTCAGCAAAATGAGGCCCGCTAAAGCTAGATAGCAGAGGATACAAAAGTGAACTGCGCGGTCAGCGAAAAACCCTACAAAAAAACCATCCTGAAATTACTTGAACTCATGTGCCAACTCATGGAACATGAGGAGTAATATCAGCCCACTAGAGCAACCAGCAAAAAGGAATCGCATATCTGCAAGCTGGACTAAGACAAAAATTAAGCAAAACGTGAAACAGGAAAATCAAAAACTTAGCTTGTCCTGAAGATTACAGAAGCGGGAAGCAGAGGTAACAAGACACACTGATTACATTGATAGCCGGCGAGGAAATGACAAGAAAGCCAGGTTAAATAGGAAACTCCCATATCCTGATAGAACAGGTGGACACCAGAGACCGCAGAAAACACAAGTCACCCAGTACCATCTGTAACCACCAGAGGGAGCCCAAAAACAGAATCCACAACACAGAGCGCCGGGGACAGACAGCGGTAGGTAAGTATGTAGCGTTTGTTTTTTTTTACTTTAACGATGGTAACCAGGGTAAACATCGGGTTACTAAGCGCGGCCCTGCGCTTAGTTACCCGATGTTTACCCTGGTTACCAGCGAAGACATCGCTGAATCGGCGTCACACACGCCAATTCAGCGATGTCAGCGGGACCTCAACGATCAAAAAATGGCCCAGGCCATTCCGACACGACCAGCGATCTCACAGCAGGGGCCTGATCGCTGGTACGTGTCACACATAGCGAGATCGCTACTGAGATCGCTGTTGCGTCACAAAACTTGTGACTCAGCAGCGATCTCGCTAGCGATCTCGCTATGTGTGACGGGGCCTTAATTCCACAGAAATCCATGTGTTTCTATGTAAATGAACTGTTCAGGGCTATGGGCTGGACACTGATCTGCATGAGAATCTGCCTCCAGAGTTTATTTTTTACCCCTTTATCCCCCAAGGCTGTTTCCACCTTCATGACCAGGCCAAATTTTACAATTCTGACCAGTGTCACTTTATGTGGTAGCAACTGTAGAATGCTTCAACAGATCCCACTGATTCTGAGACAGTTTTATTCAATACATACTGTACTTCATGATAGTTGTAGCATTTCTTTGAAATGACTTGCATTTATTTGTGAAAAAAACAGAAATTTGGTGAAAATGTAGAAAATTTAGCAACCTTCATTTTATGCTCTTAAATCAGAGATATGTCACACAAAATAGTTAATAAATTACATTTCCTCCATGTCTACTTTATATCCGTACAATTTTTGAAACATATTTTTTGTGTGTTAGGAAGTTATAAGTGTTAGGGCTAGCGGAACGCACCAAATAATAAGACAGATAGATTATGGTGCGTTCGCAGCCCGGGGTCCACCGTGCAGAGATGGAACCGGCTGCTAAGTAATGACGGACTATATGGCGGTACTCATAAGTATACACACGTGGGTTAAACTTCACCCAGCGTGAAGGAAGCGATCCTGTTGCGTCACAGGACCGCGGTACCGCACATAGAGCGCGAGCAAGTAGTCAGCGAACTCAACCCCAACTAGGATTGAAGTCCGATTAGACCCTTGCTGGCACAACACCGCAACTGGGTGTGTAAGGAAACCAAATAACAATATTAAGGTACAAGAGTGCATGCGGTGCCGCACTGACGAACGCCACTAACCACCCAGGCTTGGGTAAGGAAAGCACAGAGGAAGTGCACGGCGCCGTACTGGCGGTCACAGCAACTGGACGCTGTAATGTGTGATTAGTGCTGTAGGATAAGTCGGGCGCTAAATAGCAACCATACACCTTCCGCGAACAGACATTCAATAGGGTAGGGGTATCCAAGGACGACTTGCACTCACAACATACACACATTAACAATTGTACACTAGCGCATGGCCGTGCGGTCATGCGCAGTTTATATAGTTGCAGCACAGGAAGTGGCCACAGAAACTTTGCCCTTCCAAGACCTGCCAAGAGGACCAATGGAATGTGCTGCAGAGCCTGAGCACATGACCCTCGATCTCCAACGGGAGATCTTGCCCTGGGCATGCTCAGTGTGTGCAGACAAGGACTTAGTCCCTGAGAAGTCCGCTCACTGCTGACCAGCACTGGCTTTAATGGCAGAAGCTGAAGAAGCAGCAGTAACTCTCTGTACAGAGTGAGACTGAGCAAGACGCTGGGACCGACGTCCATGCTGAGCAGACTCCACTGCGGCTGGATAAGAATGGGAGACCGCAGCGGAGATGGCTCGAGATTCCCCCTGTGCAGAAGCGGGAACTCGAGACCTAACATTACCCCCTCCTAGGGCCCCCCCCCTCCTTGGGCCTCGCTACGCTCGTGGCAGCAATGAGCTGTGGGGCCCAAATGTTTTCAACAGGCTCCCATGACCTGTCCTCTGGGCCATAACCCTTCCAATCCACCTAATAGAACTTTTTGCCACGTACCACCTTGCACCCCAAAATAGCGTTCACCTCGTAATCGTCCGTAGACGAACCCGATGTCCCGGCAGATGACTCGGAAAACCGGGACATGTATACGGGTTTCAAGAGGGACACATGAAAGGTGTCGGTGATACCCAAGCGTGGAGGAAGAGCCAAACGGTAGACCACAGGATTAACCCGTTCGAGAACCTTGAAGGGACCCAAGTAGCGAGGGGCAAACTTAGTGGACTCAACTCGCAGCCTGATGTTACGGGCGGAGAGCAACACCAAGTCGCCAGGAGCAAAGGTCGGAGCGGGTCGCCGATAAACATCGGCGGAGGATCTCATTCTCTCCTTGGAGGCCCGAATGGCATCCTGCATGTGGTCCCAAATGTCCCGTGCCTCCACAGCCCAGTCTGCCACCCTGGAGTCAGCAGAAGACACAGGCATGGGCACAGGGACCCGCGGATGCTGGCCGTAATTTAGGAGGAATGGAGTCTGACCGGTGGAGTCGGCTACGGCATTGTTAAGTGCAAACTCTGCCCACGGTAGCAAGGATGCCCAGTCATCCTGCCTGGCAGAAACAAAATGTCATAAATATGTGACCAAGGTCTGGTTGGCCCTCTCTACCAACCCATTCGTCTCGGGATGATATGCCGAAGATAGATTCAACTCAATACTGAGTAGACGACAAAGCTCTCTCCAGAATCGAGACGCAAACTGGGGACCCCGGTCACTAACAATCTTGTCTGGCATACCGTGTAGGCGAAAGATATGCTTGACGAACAAGACAGCCAACGCCCGTGCAGAAGGTAGCCGTGGAAGAGGCACCAAGTGCACCATTTTGGAAAAATGGTCGGTGATCACCCAGATAATGGTGCAGTTACGAGACTTGGGTAAGCTCACCACAAAGTCCATCCCGACCATCTCCCAGGGCCTGTCCGCCACCGGCAGAGGATAAAGCAAACCAGCTGGCCGTTGCCGAGGAGTCTTGTTCTTGGCGCAAGAGACACACGCCCGAACATACTCTGCAACATCACGAGCCATATGCGGCCACCAGTATGTCCTCGCCAGTAACTCAGATGTCCTTTTGGTACCAAAATGTCCACCCACCCTGGACGAGTGTGCCCAAGAGAGAACCTCCGGTCGCAAACTGGATGGAACAAAAGTCTTGCCCGGGGGCACAGACTCTAGCGAAACCGGGGCCACAGTTCTCAAGCTCTCGGTGGGGACAATAAGCCGAGGCTCCTCCTCCGCAGATGACACAACGGAGCGAGAGAGAGCATCGGCCCGAATGTTCTTCTCCCCAGAAAGAAAATGGAGGGTGAAATGAAACCGGGAGAAGAATAAGGACCATCTGGCCTGGCGAGAATTCAACCGCTGGGCTGTCTGCAGGTACACCAAATTTTTATGGTCTGTGAAGACTTGGAAGGGAAAACGTGCTCCCTCCAAGAGATGTCTCCACTCCGAGAAAGCCAACTTCATGGCTAGCAACTCCCTGTCCCCGATGGAATAATTCCTCTCTGCTGGTGAGAAGGTCTTGGAGAAAAAGAAGCAAGGATGCTTCCGACCTTGAGCATCCTTTTGGAAGAGGACTGCTCCAGAACCAACAGAAGAGGCATCCACCTCCATGATAAATGGCTTATCAACATCGGGGCGATGTAGGATGGGAGCGCTAGTGAAGTGTGACTTTATAGAGTTAAAGGCCTTGGAGACCTCCTCAGACCACAATTTGGGATTCGCCCCCTTCTTGGTGAGGGCAAACAAGGGAGCTACCAAAGTTGAGAAGTGCGGAATGAACTGGCGATAATAATAAATGAACCCCATAAAGCGCTGCACCGCTTTAAGAGAATGGGGTTCCTGCCAGTCCATCACAGCCTGTAGTTTGGCAGGATCCATAGCCAATCCCTGGGCAGAGATGATGTAGCCTAGGAAAGGTAAGGACTCCTGCTCAAACATACACTTCTCCAACTTGGCATAGAGGGAGTTTGCCCGTAGGAGGTCGAAGACTTTGCAAACATCTCTCCGGTGGGAGTCAATATCTGGAGAGTAGATGAGAATATCATCCAGATAGACTACGACCGAGGTGGAAAGCATATCCCAGAAGATATCATTCACAAAGTCTTGGAAAACGGCTGGGGCATTACAGAGCCCGAAGGGCATCACCAGATATTCATAGTGCCCATCCCTGGTGTTAAAAGCCGTCTTCCATTCGTCCCCCTCACGGATGCGAATCAGGTTGTAAGCACCCCGCAGATCTAGTTTAGTAAATACCCTTGCTCCCTGAAGCCTATCGAAGAGCTCAGATATCAAGGGCAAAGGATACTTATTTTTAACGGTGATGGCATTAAGACCCCTGTAGTCTATGCATGGACGCAATTCCCCATTCTTCTTCTGCACGAAGAAGAACCCTGCCCCAGCAGGTGACACTGACTTCCTAATGAATCCTCCTGCCAGATTTTCCTGGATGTACTGTGACATTGCCTCCGTCTCCGGGAGAGATAGCGGATAGACTCGACCCCGGGGAGGCTCAGCACCAGGCAAGAGATCAATAGGACAGTCATAGGGGCGATGGGGCGGAAGGATCTCCGCCGCCTTTTTGGAGAACACGTCAGCATAAGACCAATACTGCTTGGGGAGAGAGGAAAGATCTGCGGGTACCTCTGTAGTAGCAACCTGAACGCACTCCCTCTGACACCTACCCCCACAAGATTCACCCCATCCCAGGATTCTGCCAGAGGACCACTCGATATGAGGAGAGTGGTACCGTAGCCAAGGTATTCCCAACAGGACCTCATCAATTCCCTCAGGAATGACGAGCAGAGATATAATCTCCTGATGAGATGGCGACATGGACAGAGTAAAAGGGATGGTCTGGTGTGTTATCTGTGAGGGCAGTGTCGACCCATTCCCCACTCGTACAGTTACTGGTTGAGCTAGCATAACCAGGGGTATTGCGTGACGTTGGGCGAAGGCAGAAGACATAAAATTGCCCTCCGCCCCAGAATCCACGCAGAGCTCTACAGAGTGGGAGAATGAGCCTATACTAATTGTCCCCTTAAAGGACAATTTAGAGGCAAACGTCGCCGTGTCTAGTGTACCTCCACCTACTACCACTAGACGCTGACGTTTCCTCGACCGCTGAGAACATCTGGTGGCTAGATGTCCTGACTGCTGGCAAACATGACAGACCTTGAGTGCACAAGCGGTCCGGGACTTAGATCCCGCTTGTGACACTTCCCTGGCCTCATGTGACTCAGGAACCAGGACCGGAGATTCCAGAGGTTTGGCGAAGGTAGGAGCCAGCCGAAACCTCTGCCTACACTGGGCTCACTCTAACCTCCGCTCGTTAAAACGGAGGTCAATTCGAGTGGAGACAGTTATTAACTCCTCCAGTGTGGCAGGAATCTCCCTAGTGGCCAGAGCGTCCTTAACGTGGTCAGCCAGGCCCCTCCAAAATATGGGGATAAGAGCTTTATCCGACCAATCCAGCTCAGAAGCTAAAGTGCGGAATTGGACGGCAAAATGACTGACCAAGGACTCACCCTGAGTTAATGCCAGCAGTTGGAGCGCCGTATCATGAGTGACTTGAGGTCCTAAAAAGACCTGTTTCAGAGTGCTCAGAAACAGCGGAACACTCTGCACCACATGATCGCCACGCTCCCACAGCGGCGTAGCCCATTCCAACGCCCTGTCCGACAAGAGAGACACTATAAATCCCACCTTAGCCCGCTCTGTGGGAAAACGTGCAGCCAGGAGCTCGAGGTGAATAGAGCACTGACTCACAAATCCCCTACAAAATTTGCTATCACCAGAAAATTTTTCTGGCAGCGGGAGGCGAGAAAATGTCGGAGCAGGGGTGGCAATGGACAGGGTTGCTGCAGCCACGCTAGCAGCCTGTACAGCAACTGCGGTAACATCCACAGCTGAGGTTGCGCTCTCAAGAGCCGCCAACCTACCCTCCAGCTGCTGGATATACCGCAAGGATTGCTGTTTGTCCGTCATTACTAGCCAGACCCTGGCGCTAGTGTAATGTTAGGGCTAGCGGAACGCACCAAATAATAAGACAGATAGAGTATGGTGCGTTCGCAGCCCGGTGTCCACCGTGCAGAGATGGAACCTGCTGCCAAGTAATGACGGACTATATGGCGGTACTCATAAGTATACACACGTGGGTTAAACTTCACCCATCGTGAAGGAAGCGATCCTGTTGCGTCACAGGACCGCGGTACCGCACATAGAGCGCGAGCAAGTAGTCAGCGAACTCAACCCCAACTAGGATTGAAGTCCGATTAGACCCTTGCTGGCACAACACCGCAACTGGGTGTGTAAGGAAACCAAATAACAATATTAAGGCACAAGAGTGCATGCGGTGCCGCACTGACGAACGCCACTAACCACCCAGGCTTGGGTAAGGAAAGCACAGAGGAAGTGCACGGTGCCGTACTGGCGGTCACAGCAACTGGACGCTGTAATGTGTGATTAGTGCTGTAGGATAAGTCGGGCGCTAGATAGCAACCATACACCTTCCGCGAACAGACATTCAATAGGGTAGGGGTATCCAAGGACGACTTGCACTCACAACATACACACATTAACAATTGTACACTAGCGCATGGCCGTGCGGTTATGCGCAGTTTATATAGTTGCAGCACAGGAAGTGGCCACAGAAACTTTGCCCTTCCAAGACCTGCCAAGAGGACCAATGGAATGTGCTGCAGAGCCTGAGCACATGACCCTCGATCTCCAACGGGAGATCTTGCCCTGGGCATGCTCAGTGTGTGCAGACAAGGACTTAGTCCCAGAGAAGTCCGCTCGCTGCTGACCAGCACTGGCTTTAATGGCAGAAGCTGAAGAAGCAGCAGTAACTCTCTGTACAGAGTGAGACTGAGCAAGATGCTGGGACCGACGTCCATGCTGAGCAGACTCCACTGCGGCTGGATAAGAACGGGAGACCGCAGCGGAGATGGCTCGAGATTCCCCCTGTGCAGAAGCGGGAACTCGAGACCTAGCAATAAGGGTTAAAAGTTGACCAGCGATTTCTCATTTTTTCAACAACATTTACAAAACCATTTTTTAAGGGACAATATGTTAGGGGTCAAGTTCCCGCCTCTGCACAGGGGGAATCTCAGTCCATATCCGCTGTGGTCTCCCATTCTTCTCCTGCCACAGTGGAGCCTGCTCAGCGGAGATGTCGGTTCCAGCGTCTCGCTCAGTCTGACTCTGTACAAAGAGTTACTGCTGCTTTTCCTGCTTCTGCCATCGGAGACAGTGCTGGGCAGCGGCGAGCAGACACTTCTGGGACTAAGTCCTGCTTTTCTCATTCTGAGCATGCCCAGAGTAAGATCTCTCAAGGTCGAGGGTCACATGATCAGATACTGCAGCTAAGGCCATTGGTCCTTCAGGAAGGTCTTGTAGGTGCTCACGCTCTGTGGCAGCCTCTCATTGGTCCTTCTAGGAAGGTCCTGTACGTGCTGCAACTATTTAAAGCTCATATTGTTCTATGTTATGTGCTTTGCGCCAGTGTGGTCACGTAAGAGTGTGTTCAGTGACCCGGCTGAAATAAGCCCCTAGAATGCTGGCACCTCCGGCGAGGAGATTGTGTTTGTATGTATTCAGGGACCTGGCTGAAATAAGCCCCTAGAATGCTGGCACCTACGGTGAGGAGTTTTGTGTGCATGCGTGACCACTGAATGCTCTCTGTTTGGGCAGTTAGCCTGTGCTTCTGTGAAGTCTAACAGGGCACAGTGCTTTGCTTTCATGGCTACTCGGTGAATTAACTGAGTTAGTCCATACCTCCGTATAGTGCCGCCGTTTGCTAGCAGCAGGTTCTCCTGCACGGTGGACCCCGAGCTGCGAACGCACCAATAACAATAAAAACATCTATATTTACTCGGTGCGTTCCGCTAGCCCTAACAGTAATAGCACCACCAGAAGACGCAGAAATGAGTAGAATAATACTGCCGGATAACCAACATTTCACAGAGTCATCAGAAGGGCATCTTATATATAGATTACTAAAGAGGATAAAAACAACATGTATTAAAAAACAGCTAAGGAAATATAATAAAAGCATACTAAAACATGATTCTATAATATTACAAAAAAGGGGCAAAACTTAGGATTTCGTTAAGACCCAATGGTTGGACGGAACCCACCCTGAAAATCCATTGGGCCTCTAGCTCGGCTAATCTTTTTCTCCAGTTCCCTCCCCGAGTGTCGATATACACCTTATCAATGCCGGTTACAGATAGTAATGTAGCGTCACAATGGTGGTATTTTTTAAAATGCCTTGGAATGGGATTTAAGAGTGACATGTCATCTACATCAAGTGTATTTAGAATATCCCGATAGTGTTCCCTTGTTCTAACTTTAAGTGGTCTGGATGTAAGTCCCACATATAGCTTGGGGCATGTGCAAGTCGCAAGATAAACTACACCTATGGTGTTACACGTAATATGCTGTGTGATGGTAAACGTTTTCTTACCGTCACTAGATTTAAACTCAGTTGCACGTAGCATATTAGGACAAGCAATACATTCACCACATGGGTAGAATCCCCACTTTGGGCCTTAAGATGTGAAGCTTTTTCCCAATTGCGCACCCTGGTAGTAGCTATGAACAAGCTGGTCCTTTAGATTGGGAGATCGACAAAATGTAATTGACGGTTCATGTGGTAGGTGCTTAGTGAGGGTACGATCAGTTGTACGAATAGGCCAGTATTTTTTCAAAGCTTCTCTCATTTCAAACCATTTTCCGTTATACGTGGAGATAAATCTCAGTCGATTCGGTGGCGTTTTGTTTTGCATGGTTGCAACAGGTCAGAACGCTTGGCTTCCTTGGCCATCTTGAATCCTTTCTTGATGCTTCTTTTAGAGTAACCCCACTCTTCGAATCTGGTTGTAAGGGTACTAGCTTGCTTCTGAAAGGACAAATCGTTTGAACAGATTCGTCTAGCCCTCGTAGGGATACCATTTATGAGAGGCTTGGGGTGCGACGATGTGGCGTGCAGTAAAGTATTTACGGCTGTTTCCTTCCGGAAGACATCAGTTTCTAGGGTTTTTCCCTTTCCTCCTGAAATCTGAATATCCAAAAAGTCAAAAGTGGTCTGGCTGTATTTACAGGTTAACTTGATGTTTAGAGTATTATCATTTAAGGTTTTCACAAAATCAAGGAGGTCCTGCTCTGAGCCCTGCCAGATGACCAAAATGTCATCTATATAGCGGGTCCAGAACAGGACCCCCTCAATATGTGCCACCTGTTTAGTAAAAAAGAGATTTCTTTCCCACATGCCCAAAAACAAAATTGCATATGAGGACACAAAAGCCACACCCCTGGCGGTGCCCTGTTTTTGTAGATATATACTCTCTTTAAAGATTAAAAAATTATGCTCCAATGCAAAGGCTAATAAAGTAAGGAGGAAGTCGATGAAATCAGGTTCATGTTCAGTCATAGTCAAAAAAGGTTTTACTGCCTGAATGCCATCCCGATGATGGATTGATGTGTATAATGATTCAACATTCATCGATGCAAGCCACATATCCTCATCCCAAGGTATCCCTTCAATTTTTCTTAGAACATCGCTCGTATCTTTGGCTTAAGAGGGAAGGTCAGATACCAATGGCTTCAAGTGGAAGTCTAAGAATTTGGATATGGTCTCACAGAGATTGCCGTTGCCTGAGACAATTGGCCGCCCAGGTGGGGCAGTGGGGTTCTTGTGAATTTTGGAAATAAAGTAAATGCAGGCCATTCTAGAGTATTGGGGAATCAAATGGTTCTGAAGATCTTTTGTAATTAGACCATTATAGAATGCTTTATGTAAAATGTCCTGTAATTCCTGCTGATACTTGGATGAGGGATTGAATGTTAGCTTTTTATAGCAGGTTTCATCTCGCAGCTGCCTAAAGGCTTCCCTCTCGTACATATAGGTCGGCCAGATTACTACATTTCCCCCTTTGTCAGCAGGCTTAATGACCACTCCCTTTATGCTTTTAAGTTCTTTTAATGCTGCCCTCTGGGTGTTTGAGAGGTTGTGATTGGTGGTGGATGCGCCAATTTTTTCAAATTCTTTTGTGACTACTTTAACGAACATTTCTATGTCAGGGTAATGCATCATTGGAACCGGAGCAATTCAAATACTCCATCTCATTCCTTTAGCACCTTCCAGCGCAGTGTGCGCTTGCGTCGGCTTCCTGTTTTGTGGTTGCTGTGGAGATGCATCTCAGCTGGCGCCTGGTCCACCCCCGCTCTGACGCATCGGGCGGGGGAGTGGTCAGGCGTTACTTGACGCCGATCAGCAGCGATGTCATGCAGTATCGCCAACGGAAGTGCCGTCATTAAACTGCCACCACTCATAACTAAGCCAACACTATTTAAGCAACCAGCACATCTTATTTAGTACGCACTCCCACTTAGACGAAGCTAGACGCGAAACGCGCATCGGGTTGCCGCTACCCCCCAAAGGTAATAACTCAGTATGTTTTCCTCTAAATGCTGATTAAAATTACTCTCATGTGTGGACTACATCATTTAGGCTGCTAAACCATTCAGGGCACTATATATTTATTGAACCACTTGGTCTCATTTATTTAGTATAAAGGGTTATACTCCTTTATCCCTATTTATCCTTTGAATAGCCTTCTTACTGCTTAGTTTCCACATACCTATTGTGAATTATTTACCCAAGGACACATACATTTTGGTAAACATCTGAGATAACTTTCATGTGCACACCCCCTTTCTTTTATTCTTGGGCGTAAATTACATGGTGAACAGCCCTCTTGGACTCCTTTAATCGCACTCTTTTCCTAATATAATAAGTTTTACGCATGATATATACTTTTTACATGTATCTATTGTAAAATTAATGTATATTTGACAGTATTATAATCTATTGCCTTTTTCATGGTTTCCTTCTTTTTGCATAATCCTATCCCCTCTCTTTACATTCCTTATTACAGTATATTGTTTTTACGTATGTTTCAATAAAATCTTGCTATTTTATGGTTATCTGCCTCTATGCTTTTTTTGATGTATTCATTGTTTTGAAGCTTTGCCACTGATCTAGGCAGCCTCTTTGTTTTTTGATGCGAGGTACAAGGCCAGTTGACACGAGAGTCCCAACCTGGCTTATCCGAACATCTTCATGGAGCCAGGCGACCAGCAGGTCTCTATCCTGGCTTTCTCCAAACGTATCAATGGTCCAGCAATGGTCAATAGAGCAGACTGTATTCTTACAACCAGAGCCGAAAACCCCTTGGTTGTTTCCTGTAGATTGATCGATCCGTGTCCCTCGTGATGGTGCCATGATGATTTGGCTGCTGTCCTGTCTCTGGTCCTTTCGATGTATTTGTCTTGGCTGAATCTCTGGCTGTCTCATTCCCCAGCTCTCTGTCTCTTAGTCTTTTTATACAGAGGCACGTAACCTATTTTTGATTTACCCAGTGTCCTTTAGTCCAGCATCAAGATAAAGGGAACAATGGTGATGAGATCAAGTAGCATTACTTGATTATTTAATCTACTAGATGGTGGCCCGATTCTAACACATCGGGTATTCTAGAATATGCATGTCCACATAGTATATTGCCCAGTCACGTAGTATATTGCCTAGTCACGTAGTATATTGCCCAGCCACGTAGTATATTGCCCAGCTATGTATTATATTGCCCAGCTACGTAGTATATTGCCCAGCTACGTAGTATATTGCCCAGTCACGTAGTATATTGCCCAGCCACATAGTATATTGCCAAGCCACGTAGTGTATTACCCAGTCACGTAGTATATTGCCCAGCCACGTAGTATATTGCACAGTGATGGAGTATACAGCACAGAGCCATGTAGTATACAGACTTAAAATAAAAAATAAACATATACTCACCCTCCGTTGAAGTCCTGGCCCTGCGTGCGGTGCACCCGGCAGCTTCCGGTCCAAGGGTTGGTATGGGCGCAGGACCTGTGATGACGTCGCGGTCACATGACCATGATGTCATGACAAGTCTTTCTCGCAGGACCTGTGATGACGTCGCGGTCACATGACCATGATGTCATGGCAGGTCCTTGTCGCATGCCATTTTTGCCACCGGAATCTGCCGCTTGCATGGACTGGTCACCGGAGCGTCGCGAGGAGCGGGAAAGGCGCCGGAATGTGAGTATATGATGATTTTTTATTTTTTTAATTATTTTTAACATTAGATCTTTTTACTATTGGGGCTGCATAGGCAGATAGGCTCTTACCTATCTGTGCCCATCTGCTCATACCTGTCTGTACTCTTCTGTCCATCAGCCAGTCCCTTCTGCACCTATGATTGCAGAGTCCCTACAGTACCTGCCTGCATTCTTCTTCCCTCCTTCAGGCCGTAGCAGCTTACCTGCTGTAGGGTATCAGCTGCCACCTTCTGTAGGTCAGCCATGGAGTAGCGCCTGGTGCCACCTCCTTGTCTCTCCTTGGGTCGCAGTTTTCACCTGCTACCACTTATCTGAGTTGGGATTTGGTAGGCCACCCAGCTATGCCCCTCCAGGTTTTCAGAGGGATACGGCACAGTGGTTCCAACACCTTGCCCATTACAGTCTCCATCTGCTGGGTTGGCTGTAGTGGAATAGGTGTCGGTCGCTGCTATACTAGTTCTACTCTATTGCAATTGATGCCACTTTGTTGGTGTCTGCCACTAATTTTTGTATATGTGTAGACTCCTGGTTGAGTCTCCTTCATGGGTGTTGCCTGTAGCAGTAGGACTCCGAGACCATCACGCCTCCACTTCCTTGGAGTCAACTACCCGTTTTACTATCCTTAGATTTTTCTGACAATAGTAGTCTATGAAATTTATATGATATTTATGCCACCTGAGTGTGGCTGAGCATGAAAGCAGATTGAGCTGTCGCATGTGGTATCAGGGCTCCCAGCACAGGAGGCCTATACCGATCCCTCACCTACCTCGTCTTACTGTGACATTCAATTGAAAGCTGTTAATGCTCTCCCAGACCCAATACCTCATGCCTTGCTGATTGCTGCAGTGCCATGCTACAATTTGTACTGTGGGTGAATTTAGGCCACTTGACTGGTGTCTATCCCTCATTTGATGTGTTTTGGCAGCTTTTGGGGCCATTTGAAGGTGTTGTGCATGCGTTTGTTTTTGCCTCCCATTGACTGTAATGGCGTTCAGTTATGTTCAGTGAATATTTGTTGAATAAATTGGCGAATATTGCAAATTCGTCAATCGTATTCCAAACCGAACATTGAAATATTCAATCATCTCTAAATACCAATACAAATGAGAGTGATGCTGCTGTCCTAGAGCGGGCACTCTTCTGTTGCACTACTCTGGTAGCTACATTACTGCTTCAGAGGCATAAATGTGCTCTTTTAGGAAAGATAAAAATGGGAGATTAGTCCTCTACCAGGAAAACGTATTCCAAAAATACTATAACCAATATAAACCTCCAGTTTTCCTTTATAAAGAGCTCAGTACAGACTACCTACAGGGTATACTCTGTTTTAACCTTGCCCATAAATGTATGGTGTAGTGTCATAGGCAGTGGCGTAGGAAGGGGGGTGCGGGGGGGGCGGTCCGCCCCGGGCGGCACAATGCTGGGGGCGGCCGGCGCTGCAGGAGAAGAAGATAAAAAAAAAAAAAAGACGCCCCTTTAAATCTTCGGGCGGCGCCGTCCGCCGCCACGACCAGGGCCAGCTCCCCCCACCCCCGGGTCCCGCCCCCGCCCCCGCCCCCCGTTCTAATACTCACCTCTCCTGGTTCCTGCGGCTTCAGCGTCCTCTGACTCTGCGACGTCTCAGAGCAGAGGGCGCGATGACGTCACTACTGTGCGCGCCGCTCTGCCTCTCTGTCCTGAGCGTCGCAGAGCCGGAGACACGCTGACTGCACCGGACCTGCGCTGGGAACGGGAGAGGTGAGGATTTTACTTTTTTTTTTTTTTTCTTTATGTCTGACTGTCTGGGGCTGGGGCAATGCTGGAGACCATGGGGCAGATTGCTGGACACACTGGGGCAGTACTGGAGACCATGGGGCAGAATGCTGGACACACTGGGGCAATACAGGAGACCATGGGGCAGATTGCTGGACACACTGGGGCAATACAGGAGACTATGGGGCAGATTGCTGGACACACTGGGGCAATACAGGAGACCATGGGGCAGATTGCTGGACACACTGGGGCAATACAGGAGACCATGGGGCAGATTGCTGGACACACTGGGGCAATACAGGAGACTATGGGGCAGATTGCTGGACACACTGGGGCAATACTGGAGACCATGGGGCAGAATGCTGGACACACTGGGGCAATACTGGAGACCATGGGGCAGAATGCTGGACACACTGGGGCAATACTGGAGACCATGGGGCAGAATGCTGGACACACTGGGGCAGTACAGGAGACTATGGGGCAGAATGCTGGACACACTGAATACTGGAGACCATGGGGCAGATCTCAGGACACATTGAGGCAATGCTGGAGACCCTGGGGCAGACTTCTGGACATACTGGGGCAATACTGGAGACCATGGGGCAGATTGCTGGACACACCGGGGCAATACTGGAGACCATGGGGCAGAATGCTGGACACACTGGGACAATACAGGAGATCATGGGGCAGATTGCTGGACACACTGGGGCAATACTGGAGACCATGGGGCAGAATGCTGGACACACTGGGGCAGTACAGGAGACTATGGGGCAGAATGCTGGACACACTGAATACTGGAGACCATGGGGCAGAATGCTGGACACACTGGGGCAGTACAGGAGACTATGGGGCAGAATGCTGGACACACTGAATACTGGAGACCATGGGGCAGATCTCAGGACACATTGAGGCAATGCTGGAGACCCTGGGGCAGACTTCTGGACATACTGGGGCAATACTGGAGACCATGGGGCAGATTGCTGGACACACCGGGGCAATACTGGAGACCATGGGGCAGAATGCTGGACACACTGGGACAATACAGGAGATCATGGGGCAGATTGCTGGACACACTGGGGCAATACTGGAGACCATGGGGCAGAATGCTGGACACACTGGGGCAGTACAGGAGACTATGGGGCAGAATGCTGGACACACTGAATACTGGAGACCATGGGGCAGATTTCAGGACACATTGAGGCAATGCTGGAGACCCTGGGGCAGACTTCTGGACATACTGGGGCAGATTGCTGGACACACTGGGGGTAATATGCTGGACACACTGGGGCAGATTGCTGGACAACATGGGGGTAATATGCTGGACACACTGGGGCAGATTGCTGGACAACATGGGGGTAATATGCTGGACACACTGGGGGCAGGACTTGAGGCATGGGCAGAATGTATATACGGGGCATGATTGGAGACACGGGGCAGGATTGGATCATGGGGCAGGACGGATACGATGGAGGCTGGTGGGGCAGGATGGGGAGATCATATGGGGTAGAATGGATACTCATGAGGGCAGGATACGACAACATATGGCTGGAGCCAGGAATGAGATAAACGGGGCCAGGGTGGGGAATATTATTACCATAGGGGATAATTAAGGGATATTGTTACTGCAGTGATGTATTTATTTTATTTTTTGAGTATACTGTTTTAAATGGGGGGGCGGTCCTGTTACTGTGCAGAGTGACACTATATCACCTTTTTTTCTTCATGTGGTGTAATGTAGAAGTTGTGAAAAATTAAGTAATGTGTTCTGCAAGCGGAGCTCGAGATAACTGTGTTATTTCCTGCAGAAACGAGTCCTGGCTGGAAGGAATGATGGCGGTCTGTGCTGGATAAAAGATGAAGGACTTCACCTAGAGACGTCACTGGTGAGTCAGTGTTACCTATACACTGACACTATACACTGTATACTATATAGAGGTCCTGTGTATAATGTCACCAGTGATCTCTGTATTACCTCTACACAGACACTGCATACTAAGTACAGATCTCCTGTGAATACTGGCACTTATGGTGATAGTATTGTGGTTTTTTTTTTATTACTGATCAGTATTGTAGTATTCAGTCACTATGTGGTGGTAATATGTGGTCTGGAAATGGTGCGGTGGTATTTGTCCCTTGTATGTAGTATTATTCGGTCACTATGTGGCCTGGTCATGGTGTGGTGGTATTAAGTCACAGGTGTGGCATGTGGGGGTGACACCATTAGGCCCAGTTTAAGTTCTACAAAACAGGAAAACCATTTTTGGTAACCTTTGTGTGTATTGAGCTGGGGGGGGGGGGATGGGGGGGGGCGCCAAACTCGGGAACAGCCCCGGGCGGCAAAAGCTCTAGCTACGCCTCTGGTCATAGGTGCACACTAATAGATGACATTGTACATCTCTGAGAGAATTGCTCAAACCTGCTGCAGAATAGCTAATACCTACCATGTTGGGAAAGAGCTTCACATTCCTTCCTTCTGTAATATTCCTAGGAGACAAATTATCTGGTCTCTATTATAAAGTTCACATATTCATTCAATACATCATTATGTCAACCAAAATCCATATAGGAACTGAGTAATGTTTTACCTTTCTATCTGTTGTAGCTGTGATGAACAGGATCAACCTAATTATGCTCTAAAATCGAGGTTACTAGATCAATTGCTCTTGTTTTGCCTCCTCCCACCATGCAAGATAAGATTCATAGTCCATCCAAGAGTCTATTCAACAAGGTTCTCTCCTTCTTCATTCACCTCTTACCCAATATCTTACTGAAATGATTTGCTTGCAGACATGTTGATTATTTTACATACATTTGGCATATTTTCTGTAATTTTGTGTTGATTTCATTTAATATTGTGGATTCAACTAGAGATGAGCGAACTTTTGAATGTTCAGTTCGGGTCGGCAAACATCCCGATGCTCGCCGAACATCCCTGAACCCCATTGACTTCAAGGGGAGGCAAAGTCAAATGCATAGACAACACCTTCAGTGGAGCCAAAAAGCTGCCCAAGCCGCTAAAATTAGGGGTAGACACCAGGAAAAGTGGCATCAATTGACCCTGTGGTAGAGCGCCTCACTTGTCTGGACACAGAGGTATATCAGGAACACTATCTCTTTAAGAAAATGCTTGGTTTATTGTATCGGCATAAACCAATCTTAAAAGTAAATACAGCCCTCTGGACAAAACAGCAAAACAAAAAAACTAAAGAAAGAAAACACAGTCCTTTTCCTAGCGAGATCAGACCGCTAACTGACAGCAATGTGCATGGTTCAGTTAGAGCACACCACTCCCTGGAGTCCTATCTCTCCAGGAACCACTGAACACCGTAAGCTCTGCCATTTAAGCCCTGACCTTATGACTCCTTCATCATGTGATTGATAACATAATTCTGACATCAATCAGGTCCTAGCAGTTTTCAGGAGGAGATACTTGGACATTCTCCCTCCCGCTCTACGAATGTCCACTAAAACCAGCGCGTTAAGTAATTTTATATATACCGTCCCAACACGCCATGTACTGAGGAAACTAATCTGGTTTTACATCACTGACGCGATCACGCGCAGTGACACGTATCTCCCCTCTATCACTTCACAAGTGACTCTGTCACAACCCATTAATTGCGCTGTAAATAACTAATTAAAAAAAATTGACATGGGTACCCTTGTATTTTTGATAACCAACCAGGCAAAACTGACAGCTGTGGGCTGCAATCCTCAGTTGCCAGCATTAGCAAGGCTGGTTATCAAGATCATAGGAGTCCCCATGCCGTATTTTTCAATTATTTAAAAAAATTAAAAAAAAAAAAACGTTGTAGGGTCCCCCCCCATTTTTGACAACCAGCCAAGCCAAAGCTGACAGTTGGGGGCTGGTATTCTCAAGCTGGTAAGGGGCCATGGATCCTGCCACCCCCGAGCCTAAAAATAGCAGCCTGCAGCCACCCCAGAAAATGCGCATTTATGAGAAGTGACAATTCTGTGCATTTTTCCTGACCTTTCCCACTTGTCCTGTGGTGATGGCAAGTGGGGTTCATATTTGTAAGGTTGATGTCAATTTTGTATTGTCCGGTGACATCAAGCCCATGGCTTAGTAATGGACAGGTGTCTATGAGACGCCTGTCCCTTACTAGTATAGTAATTAATAGTTCTATTGTAAATAAACACACACACAGAATAAAGTCCTATAATTGAAAGAATGACACAGACTTCTTCAATGAATCTAAATTAAACCATAATAATCTTTATTTTTTATATAGCGCTAACATATTCCGCAGCTCTTTACAGTTTGCACACATTATCATCGCTGTCCCCGTTGGGGCTCACAATCTAACCATACTCATGTAATCATCCATTCCACTGAAGCCATGGTCTCCAATAAAAAACAAACATATCCCTCACCTGTCCATCATTCTGTCCCAAGCCGTAATCCATGTCTGGGGAGAAACAGTTTTCAACCTGGACGATGCCAAGATGCGACCGTCAAGGCTGAGAACCACTGAGAAAAGAGCTTCTATGAGTGCAGCCTCAGTGACTTGCTGTGATGGCATCAAGGTTACCTCAGGCACTGAGGCTGCGTTCCAAACCAGTCCCCAGAACTGTGGTGACCTCAGTGAGCTCAGCGCTGCATCGGGAAACTTTTTCTCACTGTGCTGGTGGTGATCACCCTAGAACTCCAGGTCCCAGATGCGTACTTCCACCTGTTGTTTTTGGTGGATACCCACACATACTCATTCACACACAGTTCCAGACCTGCACGCTTATTTCCATGCATGCATTTGCCAAAGGATTGTGAACTCTTTGAGGAACAGAGGCATCCCCCTGTGTCACCAAACTCATACCCTCACTTCCTACAGAGGGAACCACCACCCTCCCTCGATCCCTCCTCTTGGTAGGACACTGAGACTCAGGGTTTACTTGTGGTGAGGGCTGAGTCTTGCCCCTACTCCCTCATAGCACCTTAGCTGCCTCCATTGGAGAAGAAGAGGTAGGTTTAAGAAGGACAGCAGAGACCGTAGCTCTCAGGCAACAGTCCTTACAAGACTGATCCCAACTCACCACTTCTCTAGACCGCCAATCTATGACTGGATTGTGTCTCTTCAGCAAGGGAAGGCCTGACGATAGGAGTTGGCAAACCCTCCAAGATGCAGCACAACAGGGATTCTTCATGAAGAGTCCCTATGCGCATGTTAATAGTATGTACTACTTGGGTCACACTGCCCTGGCTCAGAGGAACAGAGTCAATTGCCTGTATGGAAATGGGTCTCACCAGCGTATTACCAATCAGAACGTGGGTCCGAACAAAGCGAGAATTCACAAGATTGACCCCAGCTCCACTATCCACAAGAATCGGTACCATCTCAGTCTCCCTACCAATCTCCACTTCAGCAGGAAATGGAAAATTGAGACATAAAGGTGGAGGAAATATACACACCCTGGTCGTTTCCCTCTACATGACCAGGGGAACGTGGCTTTGGAGATGAAGTACCAACTTTGGTGCGAGATTGGCAGACATTAATGTAATGACCCGTAAGACCACAGTAGAAACATGCCCCCATCCCACGGCAAACCGCAGGCAACCCAGTTTGAGAATTCAGACTCTTCCCATCTGCACAGGTTCGTCCCACTGCACCAGTGTGTCCTCCTTCATAGAAGAACAACAGGGGGTAGATTCGGTGTATGTCTCTCCCTGAGGCGTCTATTCACCCCGATAGCAAAGGCCATGGCGGCTTCCAAGGACCCAGGAGTAGCATACTGGACAAGAGTATACTGAAGCCTAGCTGACAGGCCCTGACAAAAATGGCTCCAAACTCCAGAAGTAGCTGACACCAGAGAGCTGCAACTGCAAGACTGGTCTCCATAGAATAACTATATCACCAACAGTCAGCTGATGCATCAGGTGACTATTTAAAGGATGGTGGGAGTGGTCACCACCCACATCAGCTGACCTAGAAACTCTGCAACTGCAGCACGCTGCCAGCAAGGGAGGCTGACATTAACCCCTGCTGGACTGAAAGGAAAAAAAATCTGCATTTAAATTATAGTGGAATCAGAGCTGCCACAAATCCAAAAATGGATCATGACAGGCTGTGTGTTTATTTACGAAAGAACTAAAGAATTAGTAATGGATACTTGTCTTATAGATGCCTCTTCATTACTAAGCCAAGGGCTTGATATCACCAGACAATACAAAGGTGACATCAAACTCTTAATTATGAACCCCACTTGCCACCGCCACAAGGCCAGGGGGAAGAGAAGGGCTAATAGATGCGCCTTTTCTGGGGTGGCTGCGGGCTGCTATTTTTAGGCTGGGGGAGCAATATTTATAGCCCTTTAACAGCCTGAGAATACCAGCCCTCAGCTGTCTGCTTTAGCTTTGCTGGTTGTCAAAATTGTAAATTGTTTTTTATATTTATTTATAGCCCAGGCGGCGGCTGATGAATACTCCCATCAGCCGCCACCTGCTCTCGCTGTTAACAGTTTAATAAAACTCTCAACATTGTCCCCTGCTAGCACTAATTGCAGTGCAAGCAGGGGACAGTGATGTGAGCTGTCTTCAGCTCCCGGTGCCAGGGAACTGCATGAACAGTACCGCTGATTCCCCGGCGCCGGTACGTGTCACACTGATGACACAGTGATGCATTCCGTGTGACATCAGTGTACATGTGTACAGGACATTTTGCAGTCCATGCAGCTACCAAAACACTGACACCTGAAAGGGTACTTAGTGAACTTGGTCTTTTACCAAACTTTGGACAACTTTTGCAGATTTTTAGGAAAAAACCTCAGGAATCGGAACACAAAGCCGATTGTGAAACGATTGTGCTGAATTTGAGATTGGCGAATGTTTTCTGAACTAGTTCGCTCATCTCTAGATACAAGTACAAGAACTTCTTATGGTAACCATAATTTTTATCTTTTTCTAGTAAATGATTTAGAAAATTTTGTAAGAAGTTGTGAGATCCACTTTCTGCTACTCCTTGTGAAAATGAAAAATTTGTGACTAAAGCATAATTTTAGTGGAAGAAAAATGTAATTTTTCAATTTTGCATTCATATTGTATAAACTTTAATGAAGTAACTGTGGGTCTATAAAGGTCACTACACCCCTAGATGATTTTGCTGACCTATCTCAATATGATTTACTTGCGGTCTGATACCCTACCAATCAGCAGAACACTGCTCCAGAAGTAGCCAAGACTCATTGCATTGTTTAGTGTCCACTGCCAAATATTGCAGTACTGTGGTCCTTAAGCAATGTATAGAGCCGCTGTGTTCTGTCCCTATATTTCTAGCTTTATTTTTGATTTTACATTAAACAGCATGTATTTTTTGGTACTTTGTTTTGTATTTATTTTATATTTTCACAATATTTATTGGACCATTTTTTTAAATTTAGTCACAATGCAGGACTTCAGCTATCAATGAGTCTGATCACTGCTCTAATACCCTGCAAAACTTATGCATTGAAGAGTATTAGAGCTGTTAGTCTTAAGGCCTGTCCAGACGAGCGTATTATATGGACGTATGAAAACAGAGAGCACACACCCTTGTTACAGCCAGTATGTCAGTCTACATGGCTCATTTTCCACATGGACCAACTACCTGCATGGACAAAAATTGTAGCATGCACTACTTTGGTCCAATTTACTGACTACACTAGCGTGATAGTGATATGTTTACGAGCACACTGAGCTGCACACAGAGGCACAATTTGTGGACTTGAATGGGAGGAGTTTTCTTGTGGCCATGTGAACCCAGCCTTACACTGACAGGAGGTGTTTTAGACTCTTCTTTTGCTCCCTTTTGCTGGTTGATGACGGGATTAAAGAGGAAGCTCCCTCAAATAGCCAACTAGGTGTTGCTGTTGATATTAACAGCAGCATCTAAGAGGGATAAATTGCATCAACCAGTGCTAGCATTGATCACAGCTATTGCAGCAAGGTGTCAGCAATAATGTACATCTGACACGCAATGCTGATTAAGCTGGCTCTGCCGTTGATTTGGCTTCACTATAGTGTCATACACACGTGGTCAAAATTGTTAGTACCCCTCGTTTAATGACAGAAAACCCCACATTGGTCACAGAAATAACTTGAATCTGGCAAAAGTAATAATAAATAAAAGATCTATGAAAATGAACAAATGAAAGTCAGACATTGCTTTTCAACCATGCTTCCACAGAATTGAAAAAAAAAAATAAAACTCATGAAATAGGCCTGGACAGAAATGATGGTGCCTCTGAAAATAATTTGACAAAAGGGACATGTTAAATCAAGGTGTGTCCACTAACTAGCATCGCAAGTGTCTACAATCTTGGAATCAGTGAATTGGCTCGTATATAGGGCTACAAATACTCACTGTGCTGTTTGGTGACATGGTGTGTATCACACTCAACATGGACCAGAGGACGCGAAGGAAAGAGTTGTCTCAGGAGATTAGGAAGAAAATTATAGACAAACATGTTAAAGGTAAAAGTTATAAGGCCATCTCCAAGCAGCTTGATGTTCCTGTGACTACAGTTGCACATATAATTCAGAAATTTAAGATCCATGGGACTGTAGCCAACGTCCTTGGATGTGGCCACAGGAGGAAAATTGATGACAAATCAAAGAGACTGATAATATGAATGGTAACAAAAGAGCCCAAAAAATGTCTAAACAGATTAAAGGTGAACTTTAAGTTCAAGAAACATCAATGTCAGATCGCACCATCCGTAGTTGTATGAGCGATATTGAACTTCATGGGAGACAACCAAGGAGGACACCATTGTTGAAATCATGAAAAAACCAGACTGGAATTTGCCAAACTACATGCTGACAAGCCACATAGTTTCTGGGAGAATGTCCTATGAACAGATGAGACAAAAATGAACTTTTTGGCAAGGCACATCAGCTCTATGTTCACAGATGGAAAAATGAATCATATAAAGAAAAGAACACTGTCCCTACTGTGAAACATGGAGGAGGCTCTGTTATGTTCTAGGCAGTGGCGTAACTACAAAGTGAGGGGCCCCGATGCGACCTTACAAATGGGGCCCCCCCCGCGCCAAAATATTTCCCACCGAAATTCACATTTTCCCTATTAATTTCGCACACTATAGTTGTGTTGCAATGTTGAATAGTCTGACCTAATACTGCCCTGTACTCGCTGAGAAAAATGATTTTATAACTAACATGTCCCTATAGTAATATGTCCTCCCTCGCTCTAATTCCAAGCGCACTCCCAGCGTTTGAAATCTGTGTGCTGTTTCTTCCTGGAATGACGCTGCAGTGCGTCATTTCCGGACCTGTGCAGTGTGGGGGTGAATGGGTGTACTGGTTGGCTCCAGAGCATGCGCACTGCACATTCTGATGCTGGCAAGTACATGCAATACTCCCCCACAGTGCACATGCTGGGCTCTGCCCACAGCCGTGTACAGCCCGTACACACACGGCTTCACTCCGAGAACCCGTACACACACGGCTCCGCTCCGTACACCTTGCACACACGCGGCTCCGCTCCTTACACCTTGCACACACGCGGCTCCGCGCCTTACACCTTGCACACACGCGGCTCCGCGCCTTACACCTTGCACACACGCGGCTCCGCTCCTTACACCTTGCACACACGCGGCTCCGCTCCTTACACCTTGCACACACGCGGCTCCGCTCCTTACACCTTGCACACACACGGCTCCGCTCCTTACACCTTGCACACACGCGGCTCCGCTCCTTACACCTTGCACACACGCGGCTCTGCTCCTTACACCTTGCACACACGCGGCTCCGCTCCTTACACCTTGCACACACGCGGCTCCGCTCCTTACACCTTGTACACACGCGGCTCCGCTCCTTACACCTTGAACACACGCGGCTCCGCTCCTTACACCTTGCACACACGCGGCTCCGCCCCTTACACCTTGCACACACGCGGCTCTGCTCCTTACACCTTGCACACACACGGCTCCGCTCCTTACACCTTGCACACACGCGGCTCCGCTCCTTACACCTTGCACACACGCGGCTCTGCTCCTTACACCTTGCACACACGCGGCTCCGCTCCTTACACCTTGCACACACGCGGCTCCGCTCCTTACACCTTGTACACACGCGGCTCCGCTCCTTACACCTTGAACACACGCGGCTCCGCTCCTTACACCTCGTACACACCTCTTACACATGCGGCTCCGCCCCGTACACCTCACACACACGCTTCTCCGCTCCGTCCACCCCGTCCACACGCGGCTCTGCTCCTTACACCTTGTACACACACGGCTCTGCTCCGTACACCTCACACACACGCTTCTCCGCTCCGTCCACCCCGTCCACACGCGGCTCCGCTCCATACACCTCTTAAACACGCAGCACCACTCCATACATACACGAATCCGCTCACCTCTTTCACCCTCGGCTCAGCTTTGTAGACCTCGTACACACCTGACTCTGCTCCGTACACCTCGTACACCTTGCTCCACTACACACATACACGGCTCCGCTCTGTACACCTTGTACACACATGGCTCTGTTACATAAACTTCCCCTCTTTCAGCACCATGACAATCTAGCACAGCAAGAGTCCTGCATAGTGCATACACTGAGGCCACTGATCATGTGACCCCTGACTCCTCCCCTCCTGTGACCTCATCACAGGTCCTGTGCGCATAGAACAGGTAGGTGTGTGTGTGTGTGTGTGTGTCAAGTGTAAGCAGCACATCACTCACCAGCCTCTGCCTTCCATCTCTCAAGATTCAGTCAGTGACACGCCCAGCCCTTCTGCTAGGTCACATGTCCTTCACGGACACGCCCACTCGCAGCACACTGCTGAAAGTCTGGGGAAGCTGTGGGCGTGGCCAGTAGGATGCCTGCGTGACTTGTCTCCTTTGTTTTCCCTGCTACTTGTGTGCTGGACTGGGCGGGCCCTGAAAACACTGCGGGCCCCGTCGCAGTCGCGACCTCTGCGACCACAGTTGTTACGCCCCTGGTTCTAGGGCTGCTTTGCTGCATCTGCCACAGGGTGTCTAGAATCTGTGCAGGGTACAATGAAATCTCAAGACTATCAAGGTATCCTAGAGAGAAATGTGCTGCTCAGTGTCAGAAAGCATGGTCTCAGTCGCAGGTCATGGGTCTTGCAACAGGATAATGACCCAAAACACACAGCTAAAAACACCCAAGAATGGCTAAGAGGAAAACATTGGACTATTCTGAAATCGCCTTCTATGGGCCCTGACCTAAATCCTATTGAGCATCTTTGGAAAGAGCTGAAACATGCAGTCTGGAAAAGGCAACCTTCAGACATGAGACAACTGGAGCAGTTTGCTCTTGAGGAGTGGGCCAAAATACCTGTCAAGAGGTGCAGAAGTCTCATTGACAGTTATAAAAATCGTTTGACTCTCAGTGATTGCCTCAAAAGATTGTGCAACAAAATATTAAGTTAAGGGTACCATCATTTCTGTCCAGGCCTATTTCAGGAGTTTTATTTTTTTTTAATTCTGTGGAAGCATGGTTGAAAAGCAATGTCTGACTTTCATTTGTTCATTTTCATACATTTTTTTTATTTATTATTACTTTTGTCAGATTCAAGTTACGGTATTTCTGTGACCATTGTGGGTTTTTCTGTTATTAAATTAGGGGAACCAACAACTTTGACCATTTGTGTATTTATACAGTGGTTTGTGACAACAAACTGCCTGCTGTGCCAAACATGTATGGTTGATATCAGGAAGGTGTTAAGGTCCTTCCATCCAGAATTGTAAGAGATCAGAATAATCCTTAATAGCAATAATGCTAAGCAAGGTGTACATAGAAATCATGGGTCCCCAGAGCAGAAGTTTTAACTGTACTCCCCCACAACAAAAATAAATAATGAATATTCGGTGTGGTCACAGGGGAACATACCTCAGAAATGTACAGTCCTTATCACGTAATTTATCTCTTATTGAAGCCCTAGATCCCCCCTTTCATTGTACCCATAAAGTATGATGCCAACAAAAGTGCCCCCAAACATATTATGATAACCTCACAGTCAATTCCTCCACAGTACCCTCCACACGCACAGTATGATGACCCTACTATACCCCACCTCAACTCTCCTGGAAAGGTATGGTGACCCCAACACAGTATGATCCCCCAACTGTGACCCCCACACAGCCCTCCATACAGTATAATGGCCCCCACACAGCCTTCCACACAGTGTGATGAACCCCACACAAACTTTCACATTATATAATTTTTATACTCATAGGCCCCCCAAAAGCCTTCCAAATATTATAATAGTCCACACATAGCTCCATATATAGTAAAATAGACCCCATAGTCATCCATATAGTATACTGCACCCTACAATCCTCCATATAGTATACTGCACCCCATAGTCCTCCATACAGAATAATGCACTTCCTATAGTCATCCATTTAGTATAAAGCACTCCCTATAGGCCTCCATATAGCATAATAAACACCATAGACCTCCATATACTATAATGCATTCTCCATAGTCCTCCACATAGTATAATGCACCCCATAGTTCTCCATATAATTTAATGCATCCCCCATAGATCTCCATATAGCATAATGTACCCAATAGTTTTTATATAGTATCATGCACTCCCTATAGTCCTGCATATAGTATAATGCTCTCCCCATAACCCTCCATATAGTATGATGCACTCCCCATAGTAATTCATATAGTCTAATGCACTCTTCATAGTTCTCCATATAGTATTCTGCCCTACCAATAGTCCTCAACAAAGTATAATGCACTCCCCATAGTCCTCCATAGAGTAGAAAGCACTCCCCATAGTCCTCCGTATAGTATACTGCACTACTCATAGTCCTCAATATAGCATAATGCACTCTGTATAGTCTTCAATGTTGTATAATACACTCCCCATTGTCCTCCATACAGTATAATGCACTCAATAGTGTTCCATATAGTACAATACACTCCCCAGAGTCCTTCAAACAGTATAATGCATCCCATAGTCCTCCATACGGCTACCACAATGTATTCACTAATAAGAAAAAACGCAATACCCACCTCTCCTCCTTGTTCTCGCGCTGCACAGGTCTCTACAGCAAGCATTCTGAAGTGCCTGCAAATTCACGGGCAGCGGGCGCCATGTAGTGACGTTATTGTGCCCGTTGTGCTGAGAAGTTAGATGCCAAGGGGAAATGAAGAGAGAAGGAGTGTCAACTGATGCTCACTCTCTCATCATTACTAAACTGTATTTGCATCAAGGATGCCGGCTCATAGGCCCCATTGAAACTAAGGCTACACCGTGACATGTGCTGTGATTTAGCAGTCCTCAGAAAAGCCACACTTGTCTGCAGCTTGCTGTCATGCAACTATCAGGGCCGATTTTAGACAAAGTGGAGCTCTGGGCAAAAGTTTAATTTGGGGCCCCAAATGCTAACATATTGCACCATCACACAAAAAATATTTTGGTTGCATTTACATTCGCTGAGTTCAGGCCACTAAACAACTGTGATCGACAATATTGAAGTCGTTCAACGCTTGTTCCCGGACCTCTTACAGTATATACAATGTCATGTTATCAGCAGCATATCTTTAATTTTCACTGGGTTATGTGCTGCTGAGAACAATGATTTTTGTTCTGGCATAAACAATCCAATCACTTGTTGAATAGGCATCATTTTGCTTGTTTAGCATAATACACCCCATAGTCCTCCACATAATATAATGCACCCCATAGTCCTCCATATAGTATAATGTGCACCATAGTCCTCCATATTGTATAATGCACACCCCATATTCTTCCATATCATAAAATGTGCCCCATAGTCCTCCATATAGTTTAATGTGCCCTATATTCCTGCATATAGAATAATGCACTCCCCATAGTCCTCAATATAATATAATGTGCCCCATAGTCCTCCATATAGTATAATGTGCCCCATAGCCCTCCATATATTATAATACTCTCCCCATAGTCCTCTATATAGTATAATACACTCCTCATAGTTCTCCATATTGTATAATCATCCCCCATAATCCTGCATGTCGTACAATGTACTCCTCATAGTATAATGCACCCCATAGTTCTTCATATAGTATAATACATTCCCCATAGTCCTCGATACAGTATAATGATACAGAATAATGCAGGTCCCAGATAGTACATATACTATAATGCACTCCAAATAGTCAGAAAGAGTATAATGCAGCCCCATATAGTATTCACCCAATAGTCCTTGACAAAGCATACTGCAGATCCCTAAGAGTGTAATGCTGCCACCCCATAGAGTACAATGCAGCCCCCTCATAGGGTACAATGCAGCCCCCTCATAGGGTACAATGCAGCCCCTTCATAGAGTACAATTCATCCCCCTCATAGCGTATAATGCCGCCAAATCATAGATGTCGTGTAGTCGCAGGTGACATGCATTGTAGTCTATGGCAAGTGAGTTGCATACAACTTACGACAAAAAATCCAACACATTTCAGAAACGTTTAAATCGTTGGATGCGATTTCACAATGTGACACTGCATTTTCAATGATCAGTATCATGTAGCCTTAGCCTAATACAATCATTTTGTGTGCACAGAATATCATCCTTTACACAAGACCATGTGCTGCCAAGATTTATTATTTCATTTACCAACATGAAAAATTCAATCTCCTAATGAATGAGGTGCATTAGGTAACTGGTGGCATATTAAAACAAACTGATCATCGGTGAACAAATGCACTCACAAATGCTTGCTTTGATCCTAATTGGCTCATCTATACGTGATTTTAGAAATAATGTTAAATACTCTTCCCCAATACCATAGGCTCCGATTTTTAATTTTTCACTTTGGCCTCAATGCGAGGGCATGATTGAGTGCTAGGAGCTTGATTCATTATTAGACTCATGCCTCTTAATCAGGTGAGGCCCAATGTGGCGTACACCTCTATGTGCATCGCCACAAATTTTTCTCCAGTCAGGGACTGTATTGAGATTTGTGGCATAAGGTATGCCACCACTTGTCATACATTAGACAAGCAGAGATTGCCATTACTGTTGCAGCTCCTCCCACTCTGAAGAAGCTGCATGAAAATGGCTTAAAATCGCTGATATGGAAGCTTTGATGGATTGGGGCCATAGTCTCTAGACTTCTGGATCTCTTCAGGATAGGTTTCAGTATATCTGATAAACATACTATTTTTGGGATGCCAGTTATAAATGGCTGATATAATGAATGATATGATGAAACTGTATCATAAGCAATTGTGTTTGGCTTTGAACTTAAAATGCAATTATAAATTGATAGTGTCTCTTGTGTGTCTCTTGTGTGTCTAAAAAACAGTTTGAAATACTCTTGAGCTTCTTGTTTCAGTTGTCATAACACTCAGACACTATATTTTAATTAGACTGTATAATTATATAGCTAGTCAATTGTTAGATGATGCAGTTAAAGGGCCTAGTTTCATAAGCAATTTCCTGGCAAAATATTCTTAGACAAAAATAATGTGTTGTATATTATTTTAAGCAAAGTTCCACATGGTCGCTGGAGTTTAGTAGGGTGTTTTAGTTTTACAAGTTACTGGCAAAGTATCATGGTTCAGTTTGGGGATTAGAGCCTTCTTCAGGCTTCTAAAGCTAAAATAAAAAAATTCCAAAGCAGCTAAAAGAAGTACCCTGAATAGTCTTCTCTTGGCTTCTGCTTGGAAGCCATTCAATAATAACAGAAACAAATGTAAAAAAAAAAGCTGCAAAAGATGTAAAAAAAAGATACTGCCAGATTTTTCCTGAAGTGTCTCCTCCAAGAAAAAATGCAATATTATATAATAAAATTACAATTTGTTAGATTCCCTTTTAAAATTATTTAGATGAAATAAAGTTTAAGACACACATACATGAGTAGTAAGGCTGGTTTCACACTTGCGTTTCAAAACGCATGCGTTTAAAAAAAAACGCATGATGAAAAAACGCATGTAAACGCGTGCAAACGCTGTGTTTTTTTGACGCATGCGTTTTTGCATGTGGTGAAAAAACCGCGGCGTTTTGACGTGTTTACATGCGTTTTTCATGCTTTTGCGTTTTTTAAACGCATGCAGATAAATGTGTGACAGCTGCCAATCATCAAAATAAAGTAAAAAACCCACTATAAACAGAAAGAGCTAGGGTTAGGGTTAGGGGTAAGGTTAGGGGTAGGGATCCTAACCCTAACCCTAACCCTAAAGGGATCCTAACCCTACCCCTACCCCTAACCCTAAAGGGATCCTAACCCTACCCCTAACCCTAACCCTACCCCTAACCCTAACCCTAACCCTACCCTTAAAGGGATTAGGGTTAGGGGTAAGGTTAGGGTTAGGGGTAGGGTTAGGGTTAGGGGTAGGGGTAGGGTTAGGGTTAGGGGTAGGATCCCTTTATCAATTTTATGGTGTGGGGTGGTTTATCAGTGTGTTTTTTTTTTTTTTTTTAAAAACGCATGCGTTTTTAACGCATGCAAACTCTTGTGGTTAAAAACGCATGTGTTTACATAGACAGCAATGCATTTTTTTGCCGCAAAAAAAGCCACTAAAAATACTACATGTTGCATTTCTGCAACACAACGCATGCAGAAAAAAAACGCATGCGTTGCAAAAACGCGTCAAAACGCATACAAAAAAAGCATGCGTTTTTTAATGTTAAATATAGGGGGAAAAAACGCATGCGTTTTTTTGCGTTTTTTACCGCAAAAACGCAAATGTGAAACCACCCTTAAGGCTGTATATAATAGAAAATGTTCCATTTTCAGAATTCTGGACTATAAATGTAGACATCTCCTTAGGGGTGCACGCATGTGGGGGTGCACGCAAACATCCCCAAAGTAAAGCATCCTGAAGATAAGCATTGAGATAAAGCAGTTATTCTATGGCAGTTAGTCAGGGCAGGAGTCAGGTAACCCACACTCTGCTCTCCCTTCTATCCATGTGCTTTATTCCTATCCTCCTATGTTCTCTTGCAATCCACATTCACCGCTCCATCCCCCCTCCATCAAGACTCATATACATCAGCTCCTCTCTCCTTCCCTTTCCCATGTGCAGCTCCCATGCACTTCTCACCTTCCTGAAAAACCTCAGCCCATTTTGCCCAAACACACTGCACAATAAAACTTTGTACAATTCCAATACCTACTTGCCCTTTATCTTCCTATTCCTACTGATTTCAGGGGACATCTCCCTCAACCCAGTTCCACCATTCCCCCAACCCCAACCCCTACCCTACCTCACATCGAAACCTTACTAACCTTATTAATATTTAAACATAACGATCCTCATGTGACTCCCAACAATAGGTTCAAGAAGTGTTTCTAAACACAATTTTTTAAAACAATTCAATGTATTTAGTCAAACATAAATACCAAAACAATAAAAACAGATGGTGCCTCAGACCAAACAAAACAGACTGGGTGAAAAGATTTTGTTCCGCTTTCTCCACACAATTTGAGATCTTCTAATTATAGAGGTATATATGTATATATAATGAATGACATGTTGCAATACTTTCTGTTATGATCTGGTGGTTTAGGAACAACATGAGACAAGCTCTGAAGGAGGTGGTATCTGTACTGACCACAAACCCTGAACCTAGCAGCGCAACTAAAAATAGCCGTGGGGGGTACCTGACGCTCCCTAGACCCCTCGGCACAGCCTAAGATCAAACTTCCCCTAAAGATGGAAAAAGGAAACCTATCTTGCTCAGAGAAAATCCCCAAAGGAAAGATAGCCCCCCACAAATATTGACGGTGAGAGGAGGGGAAAATAACATACGCAGAAATGAAATCAGATTTTAGCATAGGAGGCCAGTCTAGCTTGATAGATAGGACAGGAAAGGATACTGTGCAGTCAGTATAAAAACTACAAAACAATCCACACAGAGTTTACAAAATCTCCACACCTGACTAAAGGTGTGGAGGGTGTTATGTTTGCTAATGACAGGTGTTATGAAGGATATTCAGAAACACAGTGTGCTTAGCGATCAGAGCGCACACAGTGATCTGACAAATACCCAAAAATACAAGAACGAGCTCTGAGACGTAGAAACTCTGTAGACTGCACACCTGATCCTATCCTAAACACAACTAAAAGCGGCTGTGGATTGCGCCTAACAACTACCTAGGCAACTCGGCACAGCCTAAGAAACTAGCTAGCCTGAAGATAGAAAAATAGGCCTGACTTGCCCCAGAGAAATTCCCCAAAGGAAAAGGCAGCCCCCCACATATAATGACTGTGAGTAAGATGAAAAGACAAAACGTAGGGATGAAATAGATTCAGCAAAGTGGGGCCCGATATTCTAGGACAGAGCGAGGACAGTAAAGCGAACTTTGCAGTCTACAAAAAACCCTAAAGCAAAACCACGCAAAGGGGGCAAAAAAAACCCACCGTGCCGAACTAACGGCACGGCGGTACACCCTTTGCGTCTCAGAGCTTCCAGCAAAACAAAAGACAAGCTGGACAGAAAAAAAGCAACAAAAAAGCAAAAAGCACTTAGCTATACAGAGCAGCAGGTCACAGGAACAATCAGGAGAAGCTCAGATCCAACACTGAAACATTGACAAGGAGCAAGGATAGCAGCATCAGGCGGAGTTAAGTAATGAAGCAGTTAACGAGCTCACCAGAACACCTGAGGGAGGAAGCTCAGAAGCTGCAGTACCACTTGTGACCACAGGAGTGAATTCAGCCACAGAATTCACAACAGTACCCCCCCCTTGAGGAGGGGTCACCGAACCCTCACCAGAGCCCCCAGGCCGACCAGGATGAGCCGCATGAAAGGCACGAACAAGATCGGAAGCATGAACATCAGAGGCAAAAACCCAGGAATTATCTTCCTGAGCATAACCCTTCCATTTAACCAGATACTGGAGTTTCCGTCTAGAAACACGAGAATCCAAAATCTTCTCCACAATATACTCCAATTCCCCCTCCACCAAAACCGGGGCAGGAGGCTCAACAGATGGAACCATAGGTGCCACGTATCTCCGCAACAACGACCTATGGAATACATTATGTATGGAAAAGGAGTCTGGGAGGGTCAAACGAAAAGACACAGGATTGAGAACCTCAGAAATCCTATACGGACCAATAAAACGAGGTTTAAATTTAGGAGAGGAAACCTTCATAGGAATATGACGAGAAGATAACCAAACCAGATCCCCAACACGAAGTCGGGGACCCACACGGCGTCTGCGATTAGCGAAAAGTTGAGCTTTCTCCTGGGACAAGATCAAATTGTCCACTACCTGAGTCCAGATCTGCTGCAACCTATCCACCACAGAATCCACACCAGGACAGTGCGAAGACTCAACCTGTCCTGAAGAGAAACGAGGATGGAACCCAGAATTGCAAAAAAATGGAGAAACCAAGGTAGCCGAGCTGGCCCGATTATTAAGGGCGAACTCAGCCAACGGCAAAAAGGACACCCAATCATCCTGGTCTGCAGAAACAAAACATCTCAGATATGTTTCCAAGGTCTGATTGGTTCGTTTGGTCTGGCCATTAGTCTGAGGATGGAAAGCCAAGGAAAAGGATAGGTCAATGCCCATCCTACCACAAAAGGCTCGCCAAAACCTTGAAACAAACTGGGAACCTCTGTCAGAAACAATATTCTCAGGAATGCCATGCAACCGAACCACATGCTGAAAGAACAAAGGTACCAAATCAGAGGAGGAAGGCAATTTAGCCAAGGGCACCAGATGGACCATTTTAGAAAAGCGATCACAGACCACCCAAATGACTGACATCTTTTGAGAAACGGGAAGGTCAGAAATGAAATCCATCGAAATATGTGTCCAAGGCCTCTTTGGGACCGGCAAGGGCAAAAGCAACCCACTGGCACGAGAACAGCAGGGCTTAGCCCTAGCACAAATCCCACAGGACTGCACAAAAGTACGTACATCCCGTGACAGAGATGGCCACCAGAAGGATCTAGCCACTAACTCTCTGGTACCAAAGATTCCAGGATGACCAGCCAACACCGAACAATGAAGTTCAGAGATAAGTTTATTAGTCCACCTATCAGGGACGAACAGTTTCTCTGCTGGACAACGATCAGGTTTATTCGCCTGAAATTTTTGCAGCACCCGCCGCAAATCAGGGGAGATGGCAGACACAATGACTCCTTCCTTGAGGATACCCGCTGGCTCAGATAAACCCGGAGAGTCAGGCACAAAACTCCTAGACAGAGCATCCGCCTTCACATTTTTAGAGCCCGGAAGGTACGAAATCACAAAGTCGAAGCGGGCAAAAAATAACGACCAACGGGCCTGTCTAGGATTCAAGCGCTTGGCAGACTCGAGATAAGTCAAGTTCTTATGATCAGTCAATACCACCACGCGATGCTTAGCTCCTTCAAGCCAATGACGCCACTCCTCGAATGCCCACTTCATGGCCAGCAACTCTCGATTGCCCACATCATAATTACGCTCAGCGGGCGAAAACTTCCTGGAAAAGAAAGCACATGGTTTCATCACTGAGCAATCAGAACCTCTCTGTGACAAAACCGCCCCTGCTCCAATCTCAGAAGCATCAACCTCGACCTGGAATGGAAGAGAAACATCTGGCTGACACAACACAGGGGCAGAACAAAAACGACGCTTCAACTCCTGAAAAGCTTCCACAGCAGCAGAAGACCAATTAACCAAATCAGCACCCTTCTTGGTCAAATCGGTCAATGGTTTGGCAATGCTAGAAAAATTACAGATGAAGCGACGATAAAAATTAGCAAAGCCCAGGAACTTTTGCAGACTTTTCAGAGATGTCGGCTGAATCCAATCCTGGATGGCTTGGACCTTAACTGGATCCATCTCGATAGTAGAAGGGGTAAAGATGAACCCCAAAAATGAAACTTTCTGCACACCGAAGAGACACTTTGATCCCTTCACAAACAAAGAGTTAGCACGCAGGACCTGAAAAACCATTCTGACCTGCTTCACATGAGACTCCCAATCATCTGAGAAGATCAAAATGTCATCCAAGTAAACAATCAGGAATTTATCCAGATACTCACGGAAGATGTCATGCATAAAAGACTGAAACACAGATGGAGCATTGGCAAGTCCGAACGGCATCACTAGATACTCAAAATGACCCTCGGGCGTATTGAATGCAGTTTTCCATTCATCTCCTTGCCTGATTCTCACCAGATTATATGCACCACGAAGATCTATCTTAGTGAACCAACTAGCCCCCTTAATCCGAGCAAACAAGTCAGATAACAATGGCAAGGGATACTGAAATTTAACAGTGATCTTATTAAGAAGGCGGTAATCAATACACAGTCTCAGCGAACCATCCTTCTTGGCTACAAAGAAGAACCCTGCTCCCAGTGGTGATGACGATGGGCGAATATGTCCCTTCTCCAGGGATTCCTTCACATAACTGCGCATAGCGGCGTGTTCGGGCACGGATAAATTAAATAATCGACCTTTAGGGAATTTACTACCAGGAATCAAATTGATAGCACAATCACAATCCCTATGCGGAGGTAGAGCATCGGACTTGGGCTCTTCAAATACATCCTGATAATCAGACAAGAACTCTGGGACCTCAGAAGGGGTGGATGACGAAATCGACAAAAATGGAACATCACCATGTACCCCCTGACAACCCCAGCTGGATACCGACATGGAATTCCAATCCAATACTGGATTATGGGTTTGTAGCCATGGCAACCCCAACACGACCACATCATGCAGATTATGCAACACCAGAAAGCGAATAACTTCCTGATGTGCAGGAGCCATGCACATGGTCAGCTGGGCCTAGTATTGAGGTTTATTCTTGGCCAAAGGTGTAGCATCAATTCCTCTCAATGGAATAGGACACCGCAAAGGCTCCAAGAAAAACCCACAACGTTTAGCATAATCCAAATCCATCAGATTCAGGGCAGCGCCCGAATCCACAAACGCCATGACAGAAAACGACGACAAAGAGCATATCAAGGTAATGGACAGAAGGAATTTGGACTGTACAGTACCAATGACGGCAGACCTAGCGGACCGCTTAGTGCGCTTAGGACAATCAGAAATAGCATGAGTGGAATCACCACAGTAGAAACACAGACCATTCAGACGTCTGTATTCCTGCCGTTCAACTCTAGTCATAGTCCTATCGCACTGCATAGGCTCAGGTTTAACCTCAGGCAGTACCGCCAAATGGTGCACAGATTTACGCTCGCGCAAGCGTCGACCGATCTGAATGGCCAAAGACAAAGACTCATTCAAACCAGCAGGCATAGGAAATCCCACCATGACATCCTTAAGAGCCTCAGAGAGACCCTTTCTGAACAAAGCTGCCAGCGCAGATTCATTCCACTGAGTGAGTACTGACCATTTCCTAAATTTCTGACAATATACTTCTATATCATCCTGACCCTGGCACAAAGCCAGCAAATTTTTCTCAGCCTGATCCACTGAATTAGGCTCATCGTACAGCAATCCGAGCGCCAGGAAAAACGCATCGACACTACTCAATGCAGGGTCTCGTGGCGCAAGAGAAAATGCCCAGTCTTGAGGGTCGCCGCGCAAAAAAGAAATAATAATCAAAACCTGTTGAATAGGATTACCAGAAGAATGAGGTTTCAAGGCCAGAAATAGCTTACAATTATTTTTGAAACTTAGAAACTTAGTTCTATCTCCAAAAAACAAATCAGGAATAGGAATTCTTGGTTCTAACATAGATTTCTGATCAATAGTATCTTGAATTTTTTGTACATTTATAACGAGATTATCCATTGAAGAGCACAGACCCTGAATATCCATGTCCACACCTGTGTCCAGAATCACCCAAATGTCTAGGGGAAAAAAAAAAAAACACAGAGCAGAAAAAAAAAAAAAAATGATGTCAGAACTTTTTCTTTCCCTCTATTGAGAATCAATAGTTGGCTCCTTGTACTGTTATGTTTGCTAATGACAGGTGTTATGAAGGATATTCAGAAACACAGTGTGCTTAGCGATCAGAGCGCACACAGTGATCTGACAAATACCCAAAAATACAAGAACGAGCTCTGAGACGTGGAAACTCTGTAGACTGCACACCTGATCCTATCCTAAACACAACTAAAAGCGGCTGTGGATTGCGCCTAACAACTACCTAGCCTAAGAAACTAGCTAGCCTGAAGATAGAAAAATAGGCCTGACTTGCCCCAGAGAAATTCCCCAAAGGAAAAGGCAGCCCCCCACATATAATGACTGTGAGTAAGATGAAAAGACAAAACGTAGGGATGAAATAGATTCAGCAAAGTGGGGCCCGATATTCTAGGACAGAGCGAGGACAGTAAAGCGAACTTTGCAGTCTACAAAAAACCCTAAAGCAAAACCACGCAAAGGGGGCAAAAAAAACCCACCGTGCCGAACTAACGGCACGGCGGTACACCCTTTGCGTCTCAGAGCTTCCAGCAAAACAAAAGACAAGCTGGACAGAAAAAAAGCAACAAAAAAGCAAAAAGCACTTAGCTATACAGAGCAGCAGGTCACAGGAACAATCAGGAGAAGCTCAGATCCAACACTGAAACATTGACAAGGAGCAAGGATTGCAGCATCAGGCGGAGTTAAGTAATGAAGCAGTTAACGAGCTCACCAGAACACCTGAGGGAGGAAGCTCAGAAGCTGCAGTACCACTTGTGACCACAGGAGTGAATTCAGCCACAGAATTCACAACAGGAGGGTAAATCTGCTTCCCAGAGCTTCCAGCTAACAGAAAAAATCCATACTGACAAGCTGGACAAATATAGAATGCACAGAACAATAAGTCCACAACATGTGGACTGAAATGAGCAAAGCCAGAGCTTATCTTTGCAGAACTGGTCAGGAAACCAGGAGAATACAAGCAGAGATGTGAATCCAGCCAGGAACATTGACAAGTGGCACAGGCTGAAGAAAGAGCCAGACTTAAATAGCGGACAATAAGTGGATGCAGCTGATGACAGCTAACTCCAAGGAGCAGCCATACCACTAGAAACCACAAGAGGGAGCCCAAGAGCAGAACTCACAAAAGTGCCACTTACAACCACCGGAGGGAGCCCAAGAGCGGAATTCACAAAAGTGCCACTTACAACCACCGGAGGGAGCCCAAGAGCGGAATTCACAACAGTACCCCCCCTTGAGGAGGGGTCACCGAACCCTCACCAGAGCCCCCAGGCCGATCAGGACGAGCCAAGTGAAAAGCACGAACCAAATCGGTAGCATGGACATCGGAGGCAACAACCCAAGAATTATCCTCCTGGCCATAACCCTTCCACTTGACAAGATACTGAAGCCTCCGCGTCGAAAAACGAGAATCCAAAATCTTCTCAACCTCATATTCCAACTCTCCCTCAACCAACACCGGGGCAGGAGGGTCAACCGAGGGAACAACGGGCACCACATATCTCCGCAACAAAGATCTATGGAAAACATCATGAATGGCAAAAGAGGCAGGAAGAGCCAAACGAAAAGACACCGGATTAATAATTTCAGAAATTTTATAAGGACCAATAAACCGAGGCTTAAACTTAGGAGAAGAAACCGTCATAGGAACATGACGAGAAGACAACCAAACCAAATCCCCCACACGAAGCCGGGGACCAACACGCCGACGGCGGTTAGCAAAACGTTGAGCCCTTTCCTGAGACAACGTCAAATTGTCCACCACATGAGTCCAAATATTCTGCAGCCTGTCCACCACAGAATCAACACCAGGACAATCAGAAGGCTCAACCTGCCCAGAAGAAAAACGAGGATGAAAACCAAAATTACAAAAGAAAGGTGAAACCAAAGTAGCCGAACTAGCCCGATTATTAAGGGCAAACTCGGCCAACGGCAAGAAAGACACCCAATCATCCTGATCAGCAGACACAAAGCATCTCAAATAGTCTCCAAGGTCTGATTAGTTCGCTCAGTTTGGCCATTAGTCTGAGGATGAAACGCCGAAGAAAAAGACAAATCAATGCCCATCCTAGCACAAAAGGCCCGCCAAAATCTAGAGACAAACTGAGAACCTCTGTCAGACACAATATTCTCCGGAATGCCATGCAAACGAACCACATGCTGAAAAAACAATGGAACCAGATCTGAGGAGGAAGGCAACTTAGGCAAAGGTACCAGATGGACCATTTTAGAGAACCGGTCACAAACAACCCAGATAACAGACATCTTCTGGGAAACAGGAAGATCTGAAATAAAATCCATGGAAATATGCATCCAGGGCCTCTCAGGGACCGGCAAAGGCAAAAGCAACCCACTAGCGCGGGAACAGCAAGGCTTGGCTCGGGCGCAAGTCCCACAGGACTGCACAAAAACACACACATCGCGAGACAAGGAAGGCCACCAAAAGGACCTAGCAACCAAATCTCTGGTACCAAAAATCCCAGGATGACCAGCCAACACTGAACAATGAACCTCAGAAATTACCTTACTTGTCCATCTATCAGGAACAAACAGCTTCCCCACTGGACAGCGATCAGGCCTATCAGCCTGAAATTCCTGAAGCACCCGCCGCAAATCAGGGGAGATAGCAGAAAGAATCACCCCCTCTGTTGTGAATTCTGTTGTCGAACTCCCTCCTGTGGTCGTGAATGGTACTTCGGTGAGTTCTGTCCATGGAATCCCTCTGGTGGCTGTGAGTGGAGCTGCTGCTTCTGAGGTTCCTTCCACAGGTGACATGATTTATCCTTTGGTTGGCTGCTCTATTTAACTCCACTCAGATCATTACTCCATGCCAGCTGTCAATGTTCCTGCATTTGTTCAGTTCGCTTTTGAATCTTTCTGGTGACCTGTCTACTCCAGCAGAAGCTAAGTTCCTCCCAGTTATTATTTGCTCATTGTTGCCTTGTCCAGCTGGATATCATGATTTTGCCTTACTAGCTGGAAGCTCTGGGATGCAGAGTGGCATCTCCGCACCGTTAGTCGGTGCGGAGGTCTTTTTGCACACTCTGCGTGGTCTTTTGTAGTTTTTTGTGCTGACCGCAAAGATACCTTTCCTATCCTCTGTCTGTTTAGTAAGTCTGGCCTCCCTTTGCTGAAACCTGTTTCATTTCTGCGTTTGTGACTTTCATCTTTACTCACAGTCAATATATGTGGGGGGCTGCCTTTTCCTTTGGGGAATTTCTCTGAGGCAAGGTAGGCTTTATTTTCTATCTCTAGGGCTAGCTAGCTCTTAGGCTGTGAAGAGGCGTCCAGGGAGAGTCAGGAACGCTCCACGGCTATTTCTAGTTGTTGTGATAGGATTAGGGGTTGCGGTCAGCAGAGCTCCCACATCCCAGAGCTTGTCCTGTGTCAGTTTAACTATCAGGTCGTGCCGAGTGCTCCTAACCACCAGGTCCATAACACCCCTCCTTAAGAATGCCAACCGGCTCCAGGACTCCAGGAGAATCAGGCAAAAAACTCCTAGAGAGGGCATCAGCCTTAACATTCTTAGATCCCGGAAGATACGAAACCACAAAATCAAAACGGGAGAAAAACAGAGACCATCGAGCCTGTCTAGGATTCAGCCGCTTGGCCGACTCGAGGTAAATCAGATTCTTATGATCGGTCAGGACCACAACACGGTGTTTAGCTCCCTCAAGCCAATGTCGCCACTCCTCAAACGCCCACTTCATAGCCAACAACTCCCGATTGCCGACATCATAATTGCGTTCCGCAGGCGAAAACTTTCTGGAAAAAAAAGCACACGGTTTCATCAAAGAACCATCAGACTCCCTCTGAGACAAAACGGCCCCTGACCCAATCTCAGAAGCGTCGACCTCAACCTGAAAAGGAAGAGAAACATCCGGTTGGCGCAATACAGGGGCAGAAGTAAATCGGCGTTTAAGCTCCTGAAAGGCCTCAACAGCCTCAGAGGACCAATTAGTCACATCAGCGCCTTTCTTCGTCAAATCAGTAAGGGGCTTAACCACACTGGAAAAGTTGGCAATGAAACGGCGATAGAAATTAGCAAAGCCCAAAAATTTTTTAAGTCCCTTCACAGATGTGGGTTGGATCCAGTCATGAATAGCTTGGACCTTAACAGGATCCATTTCTATAGACGAGGGAGAAAAAATAAAACCCAAAAAAGAGACCTTCTGAACTCCGAATAGGCACTTAGACCCCATCACAAATAAAGCATTATCACGAAGGATCTGGAACACCATCCTGACCTGCTTCACATGAGACTCCCAATCATTGGAAAAAATCAAAATATCATCCAAATATACGACCATGAATTTATCAAGATAATTGCGGAAAATATCATGCATGAAATACTGGAACACGGATGGAGCATTAGAGAGCCCAAATGGCATCACAAAGTATTCAAAATGGCCTTTGGGCGTATTAAATGCAGTTTTCCATTCGTCAACCTGTTTAATACGAACAAGATTATATGCCCCTCGGAGGTCAATCTTAGTAAACCAACTAGCTCCCTTTATCTGAGCAAACAAATCAGTAAGCAGAGGCAAGGGGTATTGGAATTGAACCGTGATCTTATTAAGAAGACGATAATCAATACAGGGTCTCAAGTAGCCAACCTTCTTAGCAACAAAAAAGAAACCCGCTCCCAATGGTGACGAAGAGGGCCGAATATGCCCTTTCTCCAAAGATTCCTTAACATAGCTCCGCATGGCGGCATGCTCTGGCACAGACAGATTGAAAAGTCGGCCCTTGGGGAACTTACAACCAGGAATCAAGTTAATAGCACAATCACAGTCCCTATGTGGAGGAGGGGAACTGGACTTGGGCTCATCAAATACATCCTGGAAATCCGACAAAAACTCAGGGACCTCAGAAGAGGGGGAAGAGGAAATTGACATCAAAGGAACGTCACTATATACTCCTTGACAACCCCAACTAGTCACCGACATAGTTTTCCAATCCAGCACCGGATTATGTTCCTGTAACCATGGAAATCCCAGCACAACAACATCATGCAGGTTATGCAACACCAGAAAACGGCAATCTTCCTGATGTGCAGGAGCCATGTACATAGTCATCTGTGTCCAGTACTGAGGTTTATCCTTGGCCAAGGGTGTAGCATCAATGCCCCTCAAAGGAATAGGGCTCTGCAAAGGCTGCAAGGAAAAGCCACAGCGCCTGGCGAATTCTGAGTCCATTAAGTTCAGGGCAGCGCTTGAATCCACAAACGCCATGACAGAAAAGGACGACAATGAGCAAATCAGGGTCACAGATAAGAGAAATTTAGGCTGTATAGTACTAATGGTAACAGACCTAGCGACTCTCTTAGTACGCTTAAGGCAATCAGAGATAACATGAGCCGAATCACCACAGTAAAAACACAGCCTATTCTGACGTCTGAATTCCTGCCATTCTGTTCTAGTCAAAATCCTATCACATTGCATAGGTTCAGGACTTTGCTCAGAGGACACTGCCATATGGTGCACAGCTTTGCGCTCGCGCAGACGCCGATCAATCTGAATGGCTAGAGACATAGATTCGCTCAAACCGGCAGGTGTTGGAAAGCCCACCATAACATCTTTAAGGGTTTCAGAAAGACCTTTTTCTGAAAATAGCAGCCAGAGCCTCTTCATTCCATTTAGTGAGCACAGACCATTTTCTACATTTCTGGCAGTATAACTCTGCCGCTTCCTGACCTTGACACAAGGCCAACAGGGTCTTTTCTGCATGATCCACAGAATTAGGTTCGTCATACAATAATCCGAGCGCTTGAAAAAATGCATCTACATTCAATAATGCCGGATCCCCTGTTTCAAGAGAAAAAGCTCAGTCTTGAGGATCACCACGCAGCAAGGATATGATGATTTTCACCTGCTGAATGGGGCTCACCAGAAGAACGGGGTTTCAAAGCAAAAAACAATTTGCAGTTATTTTTAAAGTTCAAAAACTTGGATCTGTCCCCAAAAAACAAATCAGGAGTAGGAATTCTGGGCTCTAAAGCCGGAGTCTGGACAACATAGTCCTGGATATTCTGTACTCTTGCAGCAAGTTGATCCACACGAGAAAACAAACCCTGAACATCCATGCCAAAACATATATCCTGAACCACCCAGATATCAAGAGGAAAAAAAAAAAGACAAAGCAAAGCACAGAAAAAAAAATGGTTCAGAACTTTCTTTTCCTTCTTTTGAGATACATTTAATTCATTTTTGGCCACTTGTACTGTTATGATCTGGTGGTTTAGGAACAACATGAGACAAGCTTTGAAGGAGGTGGTATCTGTACTGACCGCAAACCCTGAACCTAGCAGCGCAACTAAAAATAGCCGTGGGGGGTACCTGACGCTCCCTAGACCCCTCGGCACAGCCTAAGATCAAACTTCCCCTAAAGATGGAAACAGGAAACCTATCTTGCCTCAGAGAAAATCCCCAAAGGAAAGATAGCCCCCCACAAATATTGACGGTGAGAGGAGGGGAAAATAACATACGCAGAAATGAAATCAGATTTTAGCATAGGAGGCCAGTCTAGCTTGATAGATAGGACAGGAAAGGATACTGTGCGGTCAGTATAAAAACTACAAAACAATCCACATAGAGTTTACAAAATCTCCACACCTGACTAAAGGTGTGGAGGGTAAATCTGCTTCCCAGAGCTTCCAGCTAACAGAAAAAATCCATACTGACAAGCTGGACAAATATAGAATGCACAGAACAATAAGTCCACAACACGTGGACTGAAATGAGCAAAGCCAGAACTTATCTTTGCAGAACTGGTCAGGAAACCAGGAGAATCCAAGCAGAGATGTGAATCCAGCCAGGAACATTAACAAGGGGCACAGGCTGAAGAAAGAGCCAGACTTAAATAGCGGACAATAAGTGGATGCAGCTGATGACAGCTAACTCCAAGGAGCAGCCATACCACTAGAAACCACAAGAGGGAGCCCAAGAGCAGAACTCACAAAAGTGCCACTTACAACCACCGGATGGAGCCCAAGAGCGGAATTCACAACAACTTTCCATTGAACATTAATAGTATAATATTTGCAACTGACAACTTATCTATACTGTCAGTGGAAGGAAGGAGAAAAACCGGAAGTCATATCCGCAGTTTCAGAACAAGTGCTAAGGGCGCAATTCACCCATACCACGGAACGCCCCTAATCAAATACTATTGTATCATTCCTCCAACAGCCCACACATATATAGATTGCACAGGGTCAGTTCCTCAACATATTACCTCTAAGCGTGTTCCACAACGAATCCACTGCCGAGTGACAGGCTGTGCCTCCGGACCCCAACACGTGTTTCGCGGTTGCTTCTTCCTGGGGGTGTGTCTATGGACAGGCATCATATGACTTATACCATCCCGCAGCCAATCGATGTAAACTGGGAGGAGTTATACCTTCGGGAAACCAGTAAGTGTACAAGGGCATATCTGTAGGCAGTCAGACGACTCACGCCATAACGCGGACAATCAGATTCAAGTGGGAGGAGCAATCCAGTCAAACCACCAACGCACAAAAGCACGGATGATTATAAATAGCATTTACAAATATAAATAAATCAATAAATAACACGTTTCACAACCGTTGCCAGAAGGAACAAGAAACCCCTATAGGACTATCCAGGCACACAATTGAAAAACCGGAAGAAAAGATATATTACTGATCAAAGTCATTTTATGTGTGTGTGTGTAACACATTCACTACTTCCATCTATCCACCACCCCATGAAGATGGCTGGACCATCATTGTAAATACATCATTGTAAATACACACCTGTACTTTGTATCTCCCCCACCTCATTGTAGATTGTACGCTCTCATGAGCAGGGTCGTCTTATTTTGCTTTAAGTACTGTATTGTTAACGTTGTTACTTATGACTGTTGTGTTTGAAATTGTTAAACTGTAGAGTGCGGAGGAATATGTTGGCGCTATATAAATAAAGATTATTATTATTATTATTATTATTCTGAAGCAAAATTTTACAGGTTTACAATTTTAAATATGTGATTCTTCAGAATTTGTTTTAGTCTTTGCCTGATGAAGAGACCTGTGTAGTCTCGAAAGCTTGCAATTTGTTACCATCTTTTCAGTTAGCCATTAAAAGGTATCAACCACTGAGGACTCTCAATTCTAAATATTTTTCTATGTAAACAGATGAATTCATGTCTCTGAATCTTCCTTTACTTTGGGCTTCTGTGTCTGTCCTACCAGTAAAGGCATTTTGTTTTACTGTGCGACTGAAATTGTGTAATCTTGTTTTATAATTATTGTTCAGCTTTATAGCTAAAAGTAACTGTGTAACATTTCCGTTTAATTGCCCTGGGTTTCTGCACTATAAAAACATTATTATGCCAAAAATGGTCTTTATGGGGACATTTTTCATTTATTAGATTCCTTCCAAGCTGTTACTCTAGAACCCCACTGAAGTAATAAACGTGATCCATATGGATGGTGCCCCTATACACATAAAATTAAACCCCCTGGTCTCAACCCATCAGATTTACCTGCATATTAATATTGTTGTGGACACGGGTCCTACCTGAGGCTCAAGGGAAAAATTTACTGAACACAGCAGTCGGTTTATTGTTCTTATTTTTTTTCCATGTTAAACTGAGATTAGCAAAGAGATTTTAAGGCTGAAGGTCAGCATGTGGCTGAAAGAAGGTGGAAAAGACCCATATAAACCTGCAAAGGCTTCTATTGTATCTCTATTTGCCCCCTGTCTCATCATTAAGAAATAACTGTGACATATTTAGTTGGACTCCACATTACTTCTAGGAGAGAATTTCTCTGTTCATGTCATCTGCCAGATTTTATGGCAGCGCACAGGAGCTGAAATAGAAGGTCCATGATTAAGTACTGAAAGAGTTCATCACCCCCAAAATTCATTTTAAATGGGTTGTAAAGTATTGTAGGGGACAGCCCCTATAACAACCATACTAGCACTGTACCTGTTAATGGTAGAATTTCTGAGAAAATAACTTTTGATGCATACGCAAATGAGGGGACTTGGGCTAGGCCAAGAGTTTGTTTGGGGCCCTTCTCCTTTTTTTAATTGACAGTGTTCAGTTCCGAGATCGTGCGTTGTCTGAATACTGCTGGTGTATGTGTGTGCAGCCGGGCATACACATAATGGCCTTGTAGGTTCTCTTCCCTTCCTCCTTTCTTCCTAGAAGTGCAGCTATTGTGTGTTTCTGGGAAGTGAGCACTGTCAATCAAAAGCAGACAAAGGACCCTAATATGCAGATGAGGAGGCATAATGGTGCACAGACTCCTCCTCATTTACATATGAATTAAAATTAATTTTCTCAGGCATTGTACCAGTAAAAGGTACAGTACTAGTATGGTTGTTATATGGGCTAACTCTACTACAACATTGTATAGCTCATTTAAAATGCATTTTGTGGGTGACAGATTCCTTTTTAAAAGATATTTGTAAAAAATAATTAGTAATGGAATAATTACTGCATTTATACTTGAAAGAACAAACCTCCTTTTAGCATTTATTTTATAATATCCTTATATGAAAACTGCAATTTTCTTATATTGCTACCTTCAAGTTATACAGAGCATTGGGCCATAACTATACTACTGAGAAGCATGGTAGACAACCATTAATACTCAAGGTGCTTTCATAATGGTATAAGGTCATAGTTAAAGAGGATCTGTTTGATGGGCTCTACAATCCTACTTAAAACTAGAGGGCAGAAAAAGGGAGGACTGTGACCCATGGTGTAGAAAATACAAATAGTTTGGAACAATGTGGAGTTGACAGCACAGATGGTAATATGCCTACCTCTCAGAATTGTGTTATTGCTTCACAACACTGGTCTTCACATGTGGAAGGATACTGGCTCATAAGCTGCTGTGCATTTCCTAAGCTCTCCATATACAGTATATATTAGTTTAACGTTGATGAAAATAAACAATTACAAATAAAAAATATTGCGCCTCAAGTTAAAAATTGAGAATGAACAATCATTTTCGCTGACCAATCAAAGATTGTCACCAAAAGTCATATTTTTGGGGGGCTTCCGGATCTAATAGTATCGGCGTCACCAATAGGTTTTAAGTAGCATGATGCCCTATACATATATGTGTGACTGTCACCTTACAATGGGTATGGAAAGTATTTAGACCCATTTAAATGTTTCCCTGTTTGTTTCATTGCAGCCATTTCAAAAAAGTTTTTTTTTTCACATTAATGTACACTCTACACCCCATGTTGACTGAAAAAAACAGAAATGTAGTAATTTTTGCAAATTTAAAAAAAAGAAAAGCTGAAATATCACATGGTCATACGTATTCAGACCATTTGCTCAGACACCCATATTTAAAGTTAGGGCCAGAAATATTTGGACAGTGACACAATTTTCGCGAGTTGGGCTCTGCATGCCACCACATTGGATTTGAAATGAAACCTCTACAACAGAATTCAAGTGCAGATTGTAACGTTTAATTTGAAGGGTTGAACAAAAATATCTGATAGAAAATGTAGGAATTGTACACATTTCTTTACAAACACTCCACATTTTAGGAGGTCAAAAGTAATTGGACAAATAAACATAACCCAAACAAAATATTTTTATTTTCAATATTTTGTTGCAAATCCTTTGGAGGCAATCACTGCCTTAAGTCTGGAACCCATGGACATCACCAAACGCTGGGTTTCCTCCTTCTTAATGCTTTGCCAGGCCTTTACAGCCGCAGCCTTCAGGTCTTGCTTGTTTGTGGGTCTTTCCATCTTAAGTCTGGATTTGAGCAAGTGAAATGCATGCTCAATTGGGTTTAGATCTGGAGATTGACTTGGCCATTGCAGAATGTTCCACTTTTTGGCACTCATGAACTCCTGGGTAGCTTTGGCTGTATGCTTGGGGTCATTGTCCATCTGTACTATGAAGCGCCGTCCAATCAACTTTGCAGCATTTGGCTGAATCTGGGCTGAAAGTATATCCCGGTACACTTCAGAATTCATCCGGCTACTCTTGTCTGCTCTTATGTCATCAATAAACACCAGTGACCCAGTGCCATTGAAAGCCATGCATGCCCATGCCATCACGTTGCCTCCACCATGTTTTACAGAAGATGTGGTGTGCCTTGGATCATGTGCCGTTCCCTTTCTTCTCCAAACTTTTTTCTTCCCATCATTCTGGTACAGGTTGATCTTTGTCTCATCTGTACATAGAATACTTTTCCAGAACTGAGCTGGCTTCTTGAGGTGTTTTTCTGCAAATTTAACTCTGGCCTGTCTATTTTTGGTATTGATGAATGGTTTGCATCTAGATGTGAACCCTTTGTATTTACTGTCATGGAGTCTTCTCTTTACTGTTGACTTAGAGACAGATACACCTACTTCACTGAGAGTGTTCTGGACTTCAGTTGATGTTGTGAACGGGTTCTTCTTCACCAAATTAAGTATGCGGCGATCATCCACCACTGTTGTCATCCGTGGACGCCCAGGCCTTTTTGAGTTCCCAAGCTCACCAGTCAATTCCTTTTTTCTCAGAATGTACCCAACTGTTGATTTTGCTACTCCAAGCATGTCTGCTATCTCTCTGATGGATTTTTTCTTTTTTTTCAGCCTCAGGATGTTCTGCTTCACCTCAATTGAGAGTTCCTTTGACCGCATGTTGTCTGCTCACAACAACAGCTTCCAAATGCAAAACCGCACACCTGGAATCCACCCCTGACCTTTTAACTACTTCATTGATTACAGGTTAACGAGGGAGACGCCTTCAGAGTTAATTGCAGCCCTTAGAGTCCATTGTCCAATTACTTTTGGTCCCTTGAAAAAGAGGGCGCTATGCATTACAGAGCTATGATTCCTAAACCCTTTCTCCGATTTGGATGTGGAAACTATCATATTGCAGCTGGGAGTGTGCACTTTCAGCCCATATTATATATATAATTGTATTTCTGAACATGTTTTTGTAAACAGCTAAAATAACAAAACTTGTGTCACTGTCCAAATATTTCTGGCCCTAACTGTAAGTAACATGCTATCCATTTCCTTGTGATCCTCCTTGAGATAGTTCTACTCCTTCCTTGGAGGCCAGCTGTGTTTAATTAAACTGATAAGACTTGATTTGGAAAGGCCCACACCTGTCTATGTAAGACCTCACAGCTCACAGTACATGTCAGACCAAATGAGAATAATGAGGTCAAACGAACTGACCAAGGAGCTCAGAGACAGAATTGTGGCAAGGCACAGATCAGGCCAAGGTTACAAAACAATTTCTGCAGTAATCAAGGTTCCTAGGAGCACAGTGGCCTCCATAATCCTTAAATGGAAGAAGTTTGGGACCACCAGAAGTCTTCCTTGACCTGGCCGTCCAGCCAAACTGAGCAATAGTGGGAGAAGAGCCTTGGTAAGAGAGGTAAAGAAGAACCCCAATATCACTGTGGCTGAGCTCCAAAGATGCAGTAGGGAGATGGGAGAAAGTTCCACAAAGTCAACTATCACTGCATCCCTCCACCAGTCGGGCCTTTATGGTAGAGTGGCCCAACGGAAGGCTCTCCTCAGTGAAAGACATATGAAAGCCCGCATAGAGTTTCCTAAAAAAACACATGCAGGACTCCCAGACTATGAGAAATAAGATTCTCTGGTCTGATGAGACGAAAACAGACCTTTTTGGTGATAATTCTAAGCAGTATGTGTGGAGAAAACCAGGCACTGCTCATCACCTGCCAAATATAATCCCAACAGTGAAACATAGTGGTGGCAGCAAAATGCTATGGGGGTGTTTTTCAGCTGCAAGGATGAGATGACTGCTTGTCATTGAAGGAAACATGAATGCGGCCAAGTACAGAGATATCCTGGATGAAAACCTCTTCCAGAGTGCTCTGGACCTCAGACTTGGCTCCAGCAAGACAATGAACCTAAGCACACAGCAAAAATAACAAAGGAGTGGCTTCAGAACAACTCTATGACCATTCTTGACTGTCCCAGCCAGAGCCCTGATCTAAACACAATTGGGCATCTCTGGAGAGACCTAAAAATGGCTGTCCACCAACGTTCACCATCCAACCTGTTAGAATTGACTATCAATTGACTTGAACCTGACTATCAACCACAGTCGGATCCTTCAGACGGAACCTGAAAACTCATCTCTTCAGGAAAGCCTACAGCCTGCACTGACACCGCTGCTGCCTCATCACTATCGAAGCTACCGCCTCACCAACACCGGAGCTACTGCCTCACCAACAGCGGAGCTACCGCCTCACCAACACCGGAGCTCCTGCAACCCTCAACCTACTGTCTCCTTCCCCATAATCCTGTAGAATGTAAGCCCGCAAGGGCAGGGTCCTCGCCCCTCTGTATCAGTCCGTCATTGTTAGTTTGTTTACTGTATGTGATATTTGTAACTTGTATGTAACCCCTTCTCATGTACAGCACCATGGAATCAATGGTGCTATATAAATAAATAATAATAATAATTGGAGAGGTCTGCAAGGAAGAATGGCAGAACATCCCCAAATCCAGGTGTGAAAAACTTGTTGCATCATTCCCAAGAAGATTCATGGCTGTACTAGCTCAAAAGGGTGTTTCTACTCAATACTGAGCAAAGGGTCTGAATACTTATGACCATGTAATATTTCAGTTTTTCTTTTTAATAAATTTGAAAAAATTACTACATTTCTCTTTTTTTCAGTCAAGATGGGGTGCAGAGTGTACATTAATGAGAAAAAAATTAACTTTTTTGAATTTACCAAATGGCTGCAATGAAACGAAGAGTGAAAAATTTAAAGGGTTATGAATACTTTCCGTACCCACTGTATATGAGCCTTAGCTGTGTGCATTTATAATACTAAGAAAACCCCAGTGGATGGTAGGAATGTAAGTGGTTGTTTGTCAGCATTTTGCACCTGTGCTAGCTCTACCTTTTATGATGGAGGACTGCTGCTTGCTGAAATACTGTATATTCATATTGAGACCAGGTACTGGTAGATATGGAACTTTTTTTCTCCAGAAAAATATGAAATCTAGGCGAACCCCAGAAAAACAACCTCTTAACTAGAGATGAGCGGTGTTCAAGTCGTACTGTTAGCCAATTTCAAATTCGAGCTGTTTTGGGTGGTGTTCGAGTCATTCGACGAACCCGAACAATTTGCTTAAAATTCGGCTGTTCGAGTTTCTGTTCGTTAAATGTTCGTTCACCAAAAGCCTAGCTTGATTTGCACATTAAAACTGTTTATCATTGTTAATAGACTGTTTCAGTGTATAGTGGGCGGGGGGGGGGGATTCAGGGGATAGATCTGTGCTGAAATAACGCCGATACACACAAGCAAGGGCATGTGTAATTGGCTGTGTATGTCACATGTCCTTGCCCTATAAGAACCAGCCATTTGCCCTGTCGCCACCATTTTCTCACTGCTGCAGCTTAGTGTTAGACAGCACCGCTGCTGCTGTGGGTGCTATACAGACTAATAGTGTTTTTTTGGAGCGAATCGTCAGAGAGATAGGTTTAGGGAGTCGGGAGGAGTTGGGACTGGTTGTAATATCAGCCCTTTTCAGGGTAGGTTACAGCAGTTCATAGCACTGTTTGCAAGGCAGGTCTGTGCCAGTGCTGTGCAAGTTTTTGTCACAGCATTTGGTGTAATCTAGCTCAGCCAATCCTTTTGTGCTAATAGCATTGTCTGATTGTCATCTGAGTAGCCCACCTGTGAAGCTAGCTACACCGCCTGTGTATCTCAATTTTCATTGCATCTAATCCAGTTGATAGTTTAGGGCCTAGGAGCAGTGTCTGCACATCAGCAGAGTAGCCCACCTGTGAAACAAACTATCGCCTGTGTATCTCAATTTTCACTGCATCTAATCCAGTTGATAGTTTAAGGCCTAGGAGCAGTGTCTGCACGTCAGCAGAGTAGCCTGCCTGTGAAACAAACTATACCACCTGTGTATCTCAATTTTCACTGCATCTAATCCAGTTGATAGTTTAGGTCCTAGGAGCAGTGTCTGCACGTCAGCAGAGTGGCCTGCCTGTGAAACAAACTATACCACCTGTGTATCTCAATTTTCACTGCATCTAATCCAGTTGATAGTTTAGGGCCTAGGAGCAGTGTCTGCATGTCAGCAGAGTAGCCCGCCTGTGAAACAAACTATACCACCTGTGTATCTCAATTTTCACTGCATCTAATCCGGTTGATAGTTTTGGGCCTAGGAGCAGTGTCTGCACGTCAGCAGAGTAGCCCACCTGTGAAGCTAACTACACCGCCTATGTATCTCAATTTTCACTGCATCTAATCCAGTTGATAGTTTAGGGCCTAGGAGCAGTGTCTGCACATCAGCAGAGTAGCCCGCCTGTGAAACTAACTATACCGCCTGCGTATCTCAATTTTCACTGGATCTAATCCAGTTGATAGTTTAGGGCCTAGGAGCAGTGTCTGCACGTCAGCAGAGTAGCTTGCCTGTGAAACAAACTATACCGCCTGTGTATCTCAATTTTCACTGCATCTAATCCGGTTGAAAGTTTAGGGCATAGGAGCAGTGTCTGCACGTCAGCAGAGTAGCCCGCCTGTGAAACTAACTACACCGCCTGTGTATCTCAATTTTCACTGCATCTAATCCAGTTGATAGTTTAGGGCCTAGGAGCAGTGTCTGCACATCAGCAGAGTAGCCCACCTGTGAAACAAACTATCGCCTGTGTATCTCAATTTTCACTGCATCTAATCCAGTTGATAGTTTAGGGCCTAGGAGCAGTGTCTGCACGTCAGCAGAGTAGCCTGCCTGTGAAACAAACTATACCGCCTGTGTATCTCAATTTTCACTGCATCTAATCCAGTTGATAGTTTAGGGCCTAGGAGCAGTGTCTGCACATCAGCAGAGTAGCCTGCCTGTGAAATAAACTATACCGCCTGTGTATCTCAATTTTCACTGCATCTAATCCAGTTGATAGTTTAGGGCCTAGGAGCAGTGTCTGCATGTCAGCAGAGTAGCCCGCCTGTGAAACAAACTATACCACCTGTGTATCTCAATTTTCACTGCATCTAATCCAGTTGATAGTTTAGGGCCTAGGAGCAGTGTCTGCATGTCAGCAGAGTAGCCTGCCTGTGAAACAAACTATACCGCCTGTGTATCTCAATTTTCATTGCATCTAATCCAGTTGATAGTTTAGGGCCTAGGAGCAGTGCCTACACGTCAGCAGAGTAGCCTGCCTGTGAAACGAACTATACTACCTGTGTATCTCAATTTTCACTGCATCCAATCCAGTTATTAGTTTTGGGCCTAGTACCACAATTTGGCCACTCAGTTCTGCTCGACTTTCATCCATCGGTTGTTGTGTCAACAACTACAGATACAGAGTTGCCAATTAGTTAAGCACTAAAATTAGTGGCAAAAGGCCTGCTGGTGGAAAGGGGAATAGGAGTGTTGGAAAGGGAAAAAAAAGGTTGTGTCCGTGGGGTTGGTGGTCAAGCAACAGTAACATCTGCAGAAGAAAAACCATCTTCGAGCTAAAATAAGATGTCTACTTCTTTTCGTGGACAATCTGATATAATCCCTTTCTTACGACCATCGCTACAAGCATCGCTAAAATTTCCAGATTAGGCACAAAAACAGCAAGTGCTTGAACGGATATCAAGTGCTCGTTCAAGTGGGCTCTCCTCCATGTCATCTTCAACATCACAACTACTCCAGTCCTCAGAGTTGTCACCCCAATCGCACTTGCTTCCTCACAGCTCCCAAGTCTTCAGCTGCCCATCTGAGCATGGGGTAACACACATGGTTGAGTCTGTAGAGCTGTTTACGCTTACTATAGCCTGGGAATCATAGGTCTGCTCCAGAGCTTCTGTGAATCCAGACGAGGAAATTATCTGCACTGATGCCCAGAATCTTTGTGAGTCGGATCCAGGCCCAGATGAAGAAGGTTCTGAGCATAATGTAGACCCTTGTTCCCAAACTGTAACTCCTGTTGGTGGAGACAATGAGAAAGATGATGATGAGACTAAGATACCTGATTGGAACGAAACCTTAACTTTTCAGTCGGGGCAGGAGGAGGTTGGCTCTGAGGACGATGGGCGTGAGAACACACAGGATGATGATGACGAGTTTTTAGACTTCACTTACTGTCAACCGCCAGTCCGCCAGTCCATGAGGTCAGCAGAGGATGTGGAGGAGAATGCTAGTGATGAGTCTGACGATGAGGTAATGGTGCACCTTCCTGCACAGAGACGGAGTACTAGAAGCACGTCAACAACTGCAACCTCAACCCCAACTGTGCCTCATACCAGAAGTCGTGGTGGCTCTTCAGGTCGTACGGGCTCTAAGCCTTGCATAACCTGGGCATTTTTTGACATCGCAAAGGATGACCCAACTCATGTTGTCTGTAATATTTGTCAACAAAATCTCAGTAGAGGCCAAAAAATCACTAGCTTGAGTACTTCATGCATGAACCGTCACATGGATATGAGGCATAAGTTGCAGTGGGAAGCTCACTGTGCTACAATGCGGCCTAGTGGGCCGGGTCAACCACCGTCTACCCCATCAAGTGCATCCGCATCCTCTTCATCCTCTATGACTGTGGGGACAGCAGTCGCACATGGTTTTGTATGCAGACCTTCCACCTCTTTACCCGCAACATCCAGTGTGATTGGCAGGTCGTTAGGACATTTGCACGTGGAAACACCTGCTGGTGTTGAGCGTTCTCCGACATCAACACCACATTTTGATCAAGGCAACATAACATCTCCGCCTGCACCTTCCTCACAGACCAGCAGTTTGCCGGGGACACCCTACTCAACTCCGTCTAAGCACGGCAGCCAGCCCTCAGTCCCTCAGATGTGGACAAGTAAAAGACCATTTCCTCCTAGCCATGACAAAGCTAAGAGGTTGAATTTCTCCATCTGCAAGCTGTTGGCTACAGAAATGCTGCCTTTCCGCCTGGTGGACACAGAGGATTTCCGAGACCTTATGTCCGTCGCGGTGCCCTAGTATCAGATGCCCAGTCGCCACTACTTCTCAGAGAAAGCTGTGCCTGCGCTACACCAGCATGTCGCACACAACATCACCACTTCCTTGAGAAACTCTGTGTGTGACAGGGTGCATTTCACCACAGACACTTGGACGAGTAGACATGGACAGGGGCGTTACATGTCGGTGACTGGGTGCTGGGTAACTACAGCGACATCAGGAGAAGGGGCTGCTGTCTGAGTCTTGCCGTCCCCACGAGTTGCTCATCGATCCTCTGTATCTAGAAGTTCCTCCACTGCTTCTGCCTCCTCAACCTCCTCTCGGTCCTCCACCTGCACCCAAAGCCTGTCTGGTAATGCCACCCGCGTTATAACTGGGCAGGAGAAATCCTGCACACCTCCTCACTATCCCGGACTAGATGGTCTTCTGCAGAGGGCACATTCGCAGTGTGCTCACTTCCGCCGTTCGCATCCCGCAGCTCGATGACTTGCATCTCTACAGAAGTTGTTGGGCCTGCCAGTTCACTGGCTGAAATGCGATGTGCCCACGTGGTGGAATTCAACTCTGCACATGTTGCAGTGACTGTGGCAGCACCGATGAGCCCTGGTGCAATAAATTATGATGTATAGCCTGGGCCAACGAGATCAAGAGGTGGGGCAAATCACGCTTCAGGAGTGGTCTCAGATCAGGGACCTATGCACCCTTCTGCACAGTTTTGAAATAGCAACGAAGATGTTTAGTGCTGACGATGCCATTATCAGCATGACGATTCCGGTGATTTACATGCTGGAGCACACCTTACACAGTGTTCGGAGTCAGGTGGTGGAACAAGAGGAGGAGGAACAGGAGGAGTCGTGTGTGGAAGGGATCATATCTCTAAGGTCAAGAAGGTTGGCAGCACCAAGGCGGCTGGCATTGGAGGCTGGGGGAGAGGGATTACCGAGGGTGCATGGTAGCAGCCGAACTGTTGAGGAAGGTGCAGGAGGCGAGGAAGAAGTGGAGGACAAACTGGCGCTGGGCATGGAAGACTCATCAGATGAGGGAGACCTTGATCAAATTTCTGTTGTGCGAGGTTGGGTTGAGAGGGCAGATGAAGGAAGCATGATTCTCACCTCGCCACCACCAAGACATCAAGGACTTGGTCCTCCTGGATGCGCAAGACACATGAGTGCCTTCTTGCTGCACTACCTGCAACATGACCCTTGGATTGTCAGAATCCGAAGTAATGCTGACTACTGGATTGCCACACTCTTAGATCCCTGGTACAAAAGCAAATTTGGCAAAATAATTCCTGCCATAGAAAGGGATTCACGCATGCAGGAGTATCAGCAGAGACTGTTATAGAATCTAACATCTGCTTTTCCACAAAACACCAGTGGTGCACGTAGTGAATCTCTGAGTTCTAGCTTGCCAACCGTGGGACTATCGAGTCATCACTCAAACCGTAACAGTAACATCGTATCTGGTGGTAACAGCAATTTTTTCCAATTGTTTCAAGATTTTTTTAGACCATCCTTTGCAAGGCCACAGGAGACAAGAAGTCTGACGCACAGCCAACGCCTAGAGAGGATGCTACAAGAGTATCTCCAAGTTAACATCAATGCCATGACTGTGGAACTGGACCCTTGCTCATTTTGGGCTTCCAATCTTGAAAAATGGCCTGAGCTCGCCACTCACGCCTTAGAGATCTTGTCGTGCCCCGCAGCCAGCGTTCTCTCTGAACGTGTGTTGAGCGCTGCTGGTGGTGTGCTGACAGATAAGCGCACGTGGCTGTCCAGTGACAATGTAGACAGACTAACGTTCATCAAGATGAACAAATCCTGGATCCGCAAGGACTTTTCTAACCCTGTGTAATCTTGGGGAGAGTAAAAGCTTGATGATTTTTGGAAATCACCTCACCAACTGTTTTACAAAACTCTGGCGAAATTGATGCCACTTAAGTGGTGTCTGTGGCCGATTGTTTGGAAAAGATGGAGACTCTTTATTTAGTCTACTTGCTGAGTTTTACATGACGTTGCCATCGTCAATTCCAGGTGGGTGGGGTCGTCTGCAGAGTTGTTTACTCATACTATGGTCTGGGATTCAGAGGTCTGCTCCAAAGCTTCAGTGTCTGCTAGTCAGCAGAGTAGCCCAGCCACCCACCGCCTGTTTACCTAAGTACTATTTTTAACAGCATCTGGCCCAGGAAATCCTTTTGGGCCTAGTAGAATTAAGTGCTACTCAGCAGCGTACCCCACCCATGAAGCAAGCCACACCGCCTGTTTACCTAACTACTATTTTGTAACGGCATCTAGCCCAGGAAATCCTTTTGGGCCTTGTAGAATTTGGTGCTACTCAGCAGCGTACCCCACCCATTGAAGCAAGCTACACCGCCTGTTTACCTAAGTACTATTTTTTAACGGCATCTGGCCCAGGAAATCCTTTTGGGCCTAGTAGCAATTTCTGCTACTCAGCAGCGTACCCCACCCATGAAGCAAGCTACACCGCCTGTTCACCTAAGTACTATTTTTTAATGGCATCTGGCCCAGGAAATCCTTTTGGGCCTAGTAGCAATTTCTGCTACTCAGCAGAGTACCCCACCCATGAAGCAAGCTACATCGCTTTCTTTCTTTCTCAATCTAACCCCTCGGCTCCTGGGTGTCCACTCTCCCTCCAGCTCTCTCCTTCTCACAGGTTGACTATCGCGTGTTTTCACATTGTGGAGAATCTTTTGGGCCCAGGCATAAGAAGTCGTCAAGGTAATGGATAATATGTGCCGCCTTACAAACTTCTATGACGACACATTCGAGGAAGCAACTAAATGCCTCAAATAGTGAGCAGGATATGGAGCACCCCATGGGCAAACATCGATCTACGTAGTATGCTCCTTCACAGAAGCAGCCCAATCGGAGGACACTGTTCGGAGGCACAGGTAGTAAGCGGAACGCCTCCTCAATGTCTGTTTTGGCCATTAGGGTGCCCCTTACCAACTTCTTGACCCGCCTGATTGCCTCGTCAGAGGAGGTACAGTACATAGTACTGTACTTGGTTCCGCGACGATGTTGTCATTTACTGACCTGCCCCTTGGATATGACAAATGGTGGATTAGTCTGAATGTATTGGGTTCATTTTTTGGCACAACTCCAAACGGGGGTACCACTACTTCTTCTAAGGAAAGTGTTCTGAATGGACCCACCGCCATTCTACCTAAAGATATTTATTTTATTTCTTTTGTCAAGATGCCTGGGTGTTGGTATAGTGATTTTAGATTTTTACTCCAGCCTTTCTTGATTTTAGAAGGGCATGACATGCCTATATCTCTGTCTCCTCCTCCTTTTACTCCTCCAACTCTTTTCTTTTCGCATGACTTTATGTAGTTGTGACTTTTCCATGTGTTTGTTGTATCTTCTGGGCAGTTTGTCAGCTTTTGGACACCTTTTAAGGTGTTTTCTATGTGTTTTTTATGTGTTTGTACAGTATGTGTTTGTGTTTGCCTGCCATTGGTTTCAATGGGGTTCGACGGTGTTCGACGAACAGTTTGGCGAACACCTCCCTGTTCGACGAACCGAACCCGAACACTAGGGAGGTGGCTCAACACTACCCTTAACATTAGCATAACGTTGGCACACTGCAGTCAGGCAGATAACATTCTCTGGCACACACCTATACCGTTTCCAACCATTTGCTAGGTGGAAACTCGTATTTCGTCACTCAGCAAAACAAGTTCTCTGCTCTAGAGTCCAGTAGCGGTCTGCTTTACTTTACAGCACTCCATCTAACTTTTGGAATTATGTATTGTGATGTAAAGCTCGCATGTGTTAAGACTGAGCCTTAACGCTCACACGGGGAAGAACAAACCAGTGGAGATGTTAAATCTGCACACTAGTAGGCAATCCCTAACCTGACCCTGATTTGTCCCTGCCTGACAATGGATGTTGGTACCCTAAAATTTTGCAATTACTGCACCCTCAACTATACACAAAGTCTAACCCAAAACTACAAAAGAACAGAGTGCACACAGAGAGAGGGTGAGACACAGGGCTAAAGATGTATTAACACAGTCATAATTTAAATACGGAAGGAAAAGAAAGGAACCCAAAAAAAACATTAGTATATGTGAAAACTCCCAGACACTGAATGTAATAAAATGGAAAAAGAGCAGGAGAAGGAGAATATGCAAATAAACCACAGGAGAAGCAATAGAGAATATCTCAGCAAGATAATCCTTCACTGGGGAGCTGGGACTCCAAACATCTAACTAACTAGGAATATAGCCAGCAAAGACTGCAAGTGCCAGGAGAGTATAAATAGCCCCTCCCAAGATGTGGTAGGTCAAACCAAAACAAGGAAGTGAAAACACCTGCATGAAAGCAACACATATGTTTTGTTATACATGTTTATTTCCTTTGTGTGTATTGGAACACAGCGAAAAAATAAAAGAGAAAAAAGGCAAAATGGACATCATTTCGCACAAACCCCAAAAATGGACTCGACCCTTAACTTAATATTTGCTTGCACACCCTTTGGAATAAATAGCTGAATTCAATTGCTTCCTAAAACCACCAACAAGCTTCTTACACCTCTCAACTGTAATTTTGGACTACTCTTCTTTTGCAAACTGCTCCAGGTGTCTCATATTTGACGGGTGCCTTCTCCCCACAGCAAATTTTAAGATCTCTACACAGGTGTTCAATGGGACTTAGATCCAGACCCATTGCTGGCCTCTTCAGAATGCTCCAGCATTTTAATCCCATCCATTTCTGGGTGGCTCTTGATTAAGTATGTTTGGGGCCATTGTCCTGCTGGAAGACACATGACTTAGGAAGCAAACTCAGCTTTCTGAAACTAGGCTCTACATTGCAACCCAAAATCCTTTGGTAATTTTTAGATTTCATGATGCCTTTTACACCGTTAATGCACCCTATGCCTTAGAGGCATCAAAAAGGCCACACATTGCAAGAGTCAACTTCTCACTTTTTTCATCTGGTTTCAGGTGTGATTTCCATATTCTGTTACTTGCCACTGGTGAGTTTGGACAAGCATCACATGCTTGAAAAAAAGTTATTTATCCATATTTTTGGAAAGGTGCCAACAATTTTGTCAGGACCATTTTTGAGGTTTTGTGTGAAACTATGTGTTAGGTGTCGAGTTCCTGCTCCTGCACAGGGGGAATGTCAAACCAGCTCCACTGCAGTCTCCCATTCTTCTCCAGCCACAGTGGAGCCTGCTCAGTGGAGACGTCGGTCCTAGTGTCTGGCTCAAGCTGATACTGTGTGACTGGTTACTGCTGCTCTTCCATGGCTCTGCCTTTGTAGCCAGCACTGATCAGCAGCAAGCAGGTCTTTCTGGGACTAAGTCCTGCTTTTCCCATACTGAGCATGCCCACGGGACAACCTCCCATTGGAGGTCGGGGGTCACATGCTCAGGTCCTGTTGCGGCTCCTATTGGACCATCTGGAAGGTCCCATAGCACTGCCGCTATAAAAGCGGCCATGCGCTAGTGTATACTTGAAAATGTGTGTGTGTAGATGTGTGAAAGTCGCTCATTAATCATCCCCCTTCCTAGTGTTGTTGACTGCTCGCGTATGGTGGATGCTTGCTATTGATATAGAAGGGTTAATGTTTTGCCTTTAATTGTCTTTTGCCTTTAATTGCTAGAATGTATTCTTATGACACTGTAGTCTGTTAGTCTCCTCTTCAAGGATTTTATACTTCTTATCGTATATGTTTTCAATAGTCAGCAAACAGCATGTTCTGGGTACGTGAGAAATAATGGTCAGTATGACTTGGGGTAACTGGGAGGGCTACATGAATTACATTGAGAGTTAGATTTCTTGTACATGGTATAAAATACTGCCTCTTGCTGCATTATATCAGATAAAAGTGACTTTGCTCACAGAACATGTGCGATTCCTTTGTCTCCAAGCACGCTTGTAAATGACGGGCGTAACCTCCTGATTTGGCCTCACTGGTGATCTGGCATGTCTGACATTGGGTCAGAACGCAAACAGCCACAACAGTATTGGCGCCCAATGTGGGGCCGTGGTAACCAGCCTATTCTGAATCTGTATGTGGGAGCTTCCTGGGAGATTAGACATGCAAAACCCCAACTGCAGCAAGGTGAGACATTTTATTCTTACACTCTGTTTTGCATTTGCAATCTCTTTTGGATCTCTCCATATCTATGGGTAAAGGCTGCAAACACGGGTCAAAGAACCTGCATAACCAGTGAGTTTTGTGTTTTTTCTGTTTATGTCCGTATGAGAGCTGAATAATAGATTAAAAAGATAATAATTGTCATCTGTAATATTTGTCAATATACTAATTGGTTGTGTATTTGTGTGAGTGTGAAGTACAGAGCTGGGATAGACTCTGTGCAGTGCTGTTATTTTGGTCATTTTGGATTGGCAGTACATTATATGAAGCTGTATTTTGTATAGGGCTGTGGTTTTTGTTGTTTGGTCTTAAAGTGCTTTCACAGTGTCAGTAGACACTGCTGCAGTTTTTTTGTCTAGAGTTGTGTTAATTCCAAAGTGCAAAATAGGCAGGCCGAGTAAACCTTGTATGTATGTCTATGAGAACCTCTGAATGAGATGAGAGGAGAGTAATTGAGTATAAGGGATAAATAAATAAATCCCTGATTGATGAGGGGTTCCATTAGGTGTTGTCCTCTGTATGTGACAGAAGACATTATTCAACTCAATTTGAGCTGAATAAGGTGGAGTGATTGAGATAAGGGATTTTCTTCTTGGAAAAATCAACTGAAAAGTGAAAGGAAAAAGAAAAAAACAATCCCTGAATGAGCACGTATGAATGAATGATCACATAAGTATCATTACTTATCTAACTGTTGTTGAGGGTCCAGGATGGATGAGTTGTGGATATTTTTAATGTACATTTAATTTACATCTAAGATTTAGTGAAACTTGTGTTATATATGGTTTGATATTGGATAGGTTGCTATATGTGTTTTGGCCGGACGCGATCAGAATCAGCTTATTCAAGTTGTGCAGTGATCTGCCTGTATAGAGAAACTGTTTTTAATTCCAAGAGGATGAATGTTTTGGAGAGATTAAGTCTGAAAACTGCTGCATTCTGTTTCTGTGTGAAAGACACAAAGCTCTTATCTCTGCTGAATACCTGATGGGAGGGGTGAATCAAACCGCTGCGCAATTTTCTTGTGGTTTTCTCCTCTCTATCCTATCTCCGCTGAGTGCCAGAGGAAGGAGGGCATGGAGCTACGCTCAAGATTCTCTGAATATTCTGTCCATGGTGTAGTACGCACTGGGAGATTTGTGTTTAAAACAAATAGTACTGTATGGAAGTTGAAAGTAGAATATGGTGCCTATTTTAGAGGAAATTTGTGAAAGATTGTTTGGTTATCAGTGTGATTGAAAGATTGGTAAAAAGATTTACCTGCTTCAAGTTGAGTGATTGAAATATAGCAAATTGAGGATCAACGGAGGAGGTAGCCAACTGCACTGCTGATGTAGTAGGTTAGAGGCCTAACACATCTGGGCCTTCTTGCTACAGTCAGCTGGATTAGTTGCGGGTGAGAGGCAGAAAAAGCCTTCCCGCTCCATGGAGCTGAGCTGGAAAGTTAGAGGCCTAACACATCTGGGCCTTCCTTTTCTAGCCAGCTGATCTAACGGGTGAGAGGTGGTTTTAGCCTTCCCGTTACATCCTTTAGGTCTACCGGGTGAGAGGCAGAAAGCCTTCCCGCTAAATCTTGACACTCGCTCTGACTTGTCATGTGTGGCCGCCCGTAGAAGATAAGGCACACTAAAAAGGGCATTTGCAGAATAAAGGTGAGCTGTCTGAGGAATAAGTTGAAGCCATGGGCAACTTGTTCTGTGTGCAGTCAGGACCCCTATGGGATCCAGAACCGCTATGCAGATTGTAAAAGACAGAGAAGGAAAAGAAGCAGTGAAAGATATGTTACCAATATTGAAAAATGCAAAAATGCCAGTGTGTGGATGTTTGGATGTACAAAAAGGCACAGACAAGGGAGGAAAATAGCAAGTGAATAAATGGTGTCTGAGAGAGTACAGCAGGATGGAAGTAAGGTGTATTATGAATGTTTTGATGCTCAAAAGTCCGACTATGACTGACACATTACTGCTACCATCATACCTTTGGAAACAGGAACACATGGGCTACTTGCACAGTGAACAAGTCTGTAGGAACATGTTCACACACCACCAAGAAACTTGAAGACACAAAAGAGCATAGTAAAACCAAAAACACTCAGTTTCAAAAAATCACAGTAATCCGCAAGTGCTAGTAAAAAGATGTAAAAAACAGGGTGTTTGGTTGATAGGTTTTTTGCAAAAAATATATACTAAGCTGCTCCACCAAACGTCAAGGTATACCCATATAGAGCAGTCCAAACTGATGTATGCAATCCCTATCTGATGTATTTAAAAACCTGATCATCTGTATATTACCTGTGTGAACAGGGTTCAGAAAGGAAATGTCCATGTGGACACATTGAGTGAAACAGCTTTTGTGCAGATAGCCCACAAGGAGTGGTAGGTAACTCCCTAGTCTTGTAGACACAAGAGAACAATTATGGAAACAGGAACACATGGGCTACTTGCACAGTGAACAAGTCTGTAGGAACATGTTCACACACCACCAAGAATCTTCAAGACACAAAAGAGCATAGTAAAACCCAAAACACTCCATTTAAAAAAAATCACAGTAATCCGCAAGTGCTAGTAAAAAGATGTAAAAAAACAGGGTATTTGGTTGATACGTTTTTTTGCAAAAAATGTATACTAAGCTGATCCACCAAACGTCAAGGTATACCCATATAGAGCAGTCCTAACTGATGTATGCAATCCCTATCTGATGTATTTAAAATCCTGATCATCTGTATATTACCTGTGTGAACAGGGTTCAGAGAGGAAATGTCCATGTGGACACGTTGAGTGGAACAGCTTTTGTGGAGATAGCCCACAAGGAGTGGTGGGTAACTCCCTAGTCTTGTAGACACAAGAGAACAATTATGGAAACAGGAACACATGGGCTACTTGCACAGTGAACAAGTCTGTAGGAACATGTTCACACACCACCAAGAAACTTGAAGACACAAAAGAACATAGTAAAACCAAAAACACTCAGTTTAAAAAAATCACAGTAATCCGCAAGTGCTAGCAAAAAGATGTAAACAACAGGGTATTTGGGTGATAAGTTTTTTGCAAAAAATGTATACTAAGCTGCTCCACCAAATGTCAAGGTATACCCATCATACCTTTGTATAACCAGAGACCCAGACAAGACAGATGGACTTGTAAACACTGTGGTCAGACAAACCCAGACTGGAGAAATACTTGTATGATCTGTGCTGCAACCCGACCTAAGTGAATTGCACTGAATCCTGTCCAGACAAGATCACATGTAGTGACATAAGAAGCTGACACATGATTGTGGTTAGTGGGTAGTGGGGACATTGACTTTTTGGGAGTAAACTGACAGTAATCCTTTTGGGAAGGAAGCTGTAGAACAGCATGTCACCCCCACTAATCATCCAGTATTCTCCACCACCAGACCCACTACCAGAGAACCAACCACATCAGGTGGGTAAGACAGATACAGGAGTATTATCCCTGGAGGCCCTCTGACTAGCTAGCTACGCTAAAACAATTGGCTGACCCTGAGAACCAACCTTTCCCATTTTATAGACAAATAAAACAATATGACGGACATATAAGTGCACCTGGGCAGACCTAGAGAGTTTGGTGAGCACAAAAGCAGGTGACGTACTAGGATGCAAATTAAGACTTTTACAGATGTGACAAAAGGAGAGAGTGTAGAGATGTACTTTGGACATTTACAGCTAAAACGGGCAGACACGGGGTACAGTCCAGTAAACCCACTTGATGTTAAAATATTGGTAAATGTATTTATTGATGGTATGAACAAAGGCTTAAGAGACGCAGTACAGACAGCCAAACCTGAATGGAGAAATGTAGATCCAAAAGACCTCCTAAAGGTTGCTAAAGGAGTTGAATAAACTAGGACAATAAGACGACGTGTCATGTATGCTGGAGCACAAGGAAAAGAGTAGAAACGTAGTAAGGGACCTAAGGAATTGTGGAGAAAATGGACACTACACCAACCACAGGAAAAAAAAACTACTAAGACTAAGCAGACCAATATCCACCTTCTTCACCTTCAGACTAGGAAACTGACAACCCAGTGTCAGGTGTGTGCCCTGTCCCTGTCCCCTCCGGACCTGGTCCTGCCTTGATGACCACCATACCAATGCCGGGAGGGAAAGAGACAGAATTCTTGATTGACACTGGGGCAGCAGGAACTGTGGTACACAAAGACTTAATAATGCCAGACACGATTACTGATGAGACTGTGGAATGCGTGGGGGGCTAGAGGGACAAGCGACCGAAGCTCCTATGACTAAACACAAATAAGACCAGAATCATGAGACAGCCAATAGAGGCTTACAAACTTATTGTTAGTGACAATACCCCTATGAATTTGCTGGGAGCAGAGTTGAGTGCTGTCTAGGTCACCATACAGTACTCTCCTGAGGGTATTACAGTCGCAAGTTCTCTTCATATAAACACTTGGGGCAGAGGGACGCCAGGGTCTTTCACATGCACATTATACCACAGGTCAATCATGCTCTATTATAGTTACACTTAATTCCATTCATTTGCCAGTTTAGTAGTTTCCTTACACAAGATGGTATAGTTACCGTGCATTTCTAGGTTGTCTTCATATGATATATAGTTTTTTTAGCCATTCATTCTATTGGCTCAAACCATTAGTCACTGTTTATTTGTCTTTTCCACTTTTTATACCTTATCGCAAGCAACTGGCATTGATATTTGGTATTTTTCAAATCCCTTCTTTTTGTATTTGAAACTGTTGGTTATGGATTTATATAGGGCTGCTACATTCTTAGAATAAGCTTGTGCTTTGCTGTGCCCATGGCATTGTGCTCCCCCATTTTATGACTCAGCACCTTTCATAATTATATATTTTAATATATATAATTTTCTTTTGGTAACATACTTTGTGAATCAAATTTAGTTCTTGAAATAGAACCTGTCACCCCCGTTTTTTCAATATGAGCTAAAAATAGCATTCAATAGGGCCCGAGCTGTGCTTTACAATAGTGTCTTTATTATCCCCTGATTCCCCACCTTTGCTGCCAAAATACCTTAGTAAACTCGCCGTTTTCGGCTGTCAATCACCCCGGTCCGGTCCGATGGGCGTGGGCTAATCTCCGATTCTCTCCACCTACGGCTTTTCACTAAGAAACTTCTTCCCGGCGTTGGCGTTGTATTTCGCGCCTGCACATTAAAATGTCATCTCGCGCCTGCGCATTATGCTTTGCCCAACTGTGGGCATAGCATAAAGCACATCATTGCGCATTCGCGGGTTTTCACTGTAACCTGCGTGCCCCGGAAAAGTTTACTGGCATCCAGGACAACACAATTTGCATATCCAGACTTCCGGGGCACAGAGGTTACAGTGAAAACCCGCACATGCGCAATGATGTATTGTATACTTTGCCAACAGTTGGGCAATACATAATGCGCATGCGCTAGAGCGTAATGCACTGCGCAACCGCAAAAAATGAGCGCAATCTGTGTGTGCTATTCACAGATCGAGTTACGGATGACATGCCGAGGAGCAGGGGGAGAGACAGCGATTTCGCAACGCCCATCGGACCGGACCGGGGTGATTGACAGCCGAAAACAGCGAGTTTACTAAGGTATTTTGGCAGCAAAGGTGGGGAATCAGGGGATATTAAAGGCACTATTGTAAAGCACAGCTCAGGTCCTATTGAATGCTATTTTTAGCTCATATTGAAAAAACGGGGTGACAGGTTCCCTTTAAGGGGTACTCTACCCAATCAAATATGGGTATGAATAATATTTGGACATTAATGTGTGACTTATATAAACACTTGTGTAATATTGCAGAAATGGTGTATATGGCAAGAGTAGTGAAAGTAACATCTGACACCAGAATGTCTGAGGACAGGGAAAAAAGTCAGGTACCAGACACCGTTTGGGCAAGGGGAATATCTGATATGGGTCGGCTGCCCATTCCCCCTGTCATGATAAATTAAAAGAAGGAACCACTCCTCTTTCCTTAAAGCAATACCCCTTTGATCCTAGTCAAATCAATGGCCCTGAGCAGGGATATTAAAGAGTATGTTAAGGCAGGGGTTCTAGTGCAGAGATCTTCCCCCTGCAGCACCTCTTTGCATCCCATTAAGAAGAAAAACGACCCAAGGGTTCCCTTGATACTTACAGAATAGTTCATGACTTACGGGCTATTAATGATGTTACAGTGAGTGTGACCTCAACTGTCCCTAATACACACACCGTACTGTCACAGATCCCAGCTACATCAAAATGTTTCACAATCACTGATTTGGCCAATGCATTCTTCACCTCATTCAAAGATTGTACTATTACAGTAAGTGGATGACCTCCTGCTCTGCTACCTGGACCAGATGTCCTTGCTGTGGTTTTTGGCAGGAAAGGGTTGCAAAGTCTCACGTGACAAACTACAGTATTGCAAACAAAAGGTGACATTTTTAGGCCACAATATTGCTAAATATTGCTCCCGATTAAAAGAAAAAATCAGACACAACAGCATAGAGGGAAACAAAGACCGATAGCTTACTACTCAGCACAGTTAGACCCAGTGATTAGAGGGTCTCCTACGTGTGTCCGTGCTGTAAGAGCTGCTGTATTACTGCTAGTCATGTGAGATCACACTGACTTTTTCCTTTGACAATTCGTTCCCCACATGACATTAATGCCATATTCACACAAGTTCAACCAAAACACCTGTCTATGGCTAGACAGATCAGACTTGAATGTGCTCTAATACTATTTCCTGAATACGTCACCCTCAAAAGATATAATGTTCTGAATCCAGCCACTCATCTGCCTGTGGATTCAGAAAAGGGGGAATTGGTGACAGTGTTGGTAGGTGAAAAAGAGTACTTTGACATGACGCACGAACATGACTGCATAGGAACTGATGAGTCAGGAGATAGTGGGTTTTACATATGTTCATGGAAAAAACCTGTTCGTAATGCATATTCTGAGGTTTTCATTTTTGTAGATGGCTCCAGATACCACCAGGATGGGCGGTTCTACACTGGATATGCAGTAACATAGTAACATAGTAACATAGTTAGTCATAGTCATGACTATGACCTGGAACACCATTCTGACCTGCTTCACATGAGACTCCCAATCATCCGAGAAGACCAAAATATCATCCAAGTATACAATCAGGAATTTATCCAGGTACTCTCGGAAGATGTCATGCATGAAGGACTGAAACACTGATGGAGCATTAGAAAGTCCGAATGGCATAACCAGGTACTCAAAATGGCCTTCGGGCGTATTAAATGCTGTTTTCCATTCATCGCCCCGTTTGATACGCACAAGATTATACGCACCACGAAGATCTATCTTGGTGAACCAACTAGCCCCCTTAATCCGAGCAAACAAATCAGACAGCAGCGGCAAGGGGTACTGAAATTTGACCGTAATTTTATTTAGAAGGCGGTAATCAATACAAGGTCTCAGCGAACCATCCTTCTTGGCCACAAAAAAGAAACCCGCTCCCAATGGCGACGATGACGGGCGAATATGACCCTTCTCCAAAGACTCCTTCACGTAACTCCGCATAGCGGCGTGCTCAGGTACAGATAAATTAAACAGTCGACCCTTAGGAAACTTACTACCAGGAATCAAATCGATAGCACAATCACAATCCCTATGCGGAGGTAGGGCATTGGACTTGGGCTCATCGAATACATCCCGGTAATCAGACAAGAACTCTGGGACCTCAGAAGGGGTGGATGATGAGATAGACAGAAATGGAACATCACCATGTACCCCTTGACAACCCCAGCTGGACACAGACATTGATTTCCAATCTAATACTGGGTTATGGACTTGTAGCCATGGCAACCCCAACACGACCACATCATGCAGATTATGCAACACCAGAAAGCGAATATCCTCCTGGTGCGCAGGAGCCATGCACATGGTCAGCTGGGTCCAATACTGAGGCTTATTCTTGGCCAAAGGCGTAGCATCAATTCCTCTCAATGGAATAGGACACTGCAAGGGCTCCAAGACAAACCCACAGCGCCTAGCAAACTCCAAGTCCATCAAATTCAGGGCAGCGCCTGAATCCACAAATGCCATGACAGAATAGGAAGACAAAGAGCAGATCAAAGTAACGGACAAAAGAAATTTCGACTGTACCGTACCAATGGTGGCAGACCTAGCGAACCGCTTAGTGCGCTTAGGACAATCGGAGATAGCATGAGTGGAATCACCACAGTAGAAACACAGCCCATTCTGACGTCTGTGTTCTTGCCTTTCAGCTCTGGTCAAAGTCCTATCGCACTGCATAGGCTCAGGTTTATGCTCAGATAATACCGCCAAATGGTGCACAGATTTACGCTCGCGCAAGCGTCGACTGATCTGAATGGCCAAAGACATAGACTCATTCAGCCCAGCAGGCATATGAAATCCCACCATGACATCCTTAAGGGCTTCAGAGAGACCCTTTCTGAAAATAGCTGCCAGCGCACATTCATTCCATTGAGTGAGCACGGACCACTTTCTAAACTTCTGACAATAAATCTCTATCTCATCCTGACCCTGACACAGAGCCAGCAAACTTTTCTCTGCCTGATCCACTGAATTAGGTTCGTCGTACAGCAATCCGAGCGCCAGAAAAAACGCATCAATATTACATAATGCAGGATCTCCTGGCGCAAGGGAAAATGCCCAGTCTTGAGGGTCGCCACGTAATAAAGAAATAATGATTTTAACTTGTTGAACTGGGTCACCAGAGGAGCGGGGTTTCAAAGCCAGAAACAGTTTACAATTATTTTTAAAATTCAAAAACTTAGCTCTATCTCCAGAAAATAACTCAGGAATAGGAATTTTAGGTTCTAACATAGGATTCTGAACCACTAAATCTTGAATGTTCTGTACTCTTATAGTGAGATTATCCATCAAAGAGGACAGACCCTGAATGTCCATGTCCACACCTGTGTTCTGAACCACCCTGATGTAAAGGGGAAAAGAAAGACAGAACACAGTGCAAAGAAAAAAAAATGGTCTCAGAACTTCTCTTTTCCCTCTATTGAGAAGCATTAGTACTTTGGGCCTCCAGTACTGTTATGAACAGGTAATTCAGAACCACAATGGACCTTGAAGTTCAGAGCACACAAGGTGATCTGACATTTACCAAAAACATAGGACGAGCTCTGAGACGTGGAAACTCTGCTGACCGCAATCCCTAATCCTAACACACCACACTAGAGGTAGCCGTGGATTGCGCCTAACGCTCCCTATGCAACTCGGCACAGCCTGAGAAACTAACTAGCCCTGAAGATAGAAAAATAAGCCTACCTTGCCTCAGAGAAATTCCCCAAAGGAAAAGACAGCCCCCCACATATAATGACTGTGAGTAAAGATGAAATACAAACACAGAGATGAAATAGATTTAGCAAAGTGAGGCCCGACTTACTGAATAGACTGAGGATAGGAAAGATAGCTTTGCGGTCAACACAAAAACCTACAAACAACCACGCAGAGGGGCAAAAAGACCCTCCGCACCGACTAACGGTACGGAGGTGCTCCCTCTGTGTCTCAGAGCTTCCAGCAAGCAAGAAAAACCAATATAGCAAGCTGGACAGAAAATATAGCAAACAAAAATAACACAAGCAGAACTTAGCTTATGCAGGATAGAGAGGCCACAGGAACGATCCAGGAGGAAGCAAGACCAATACTAGAACATTGACTGGAGGCCAGGATCAAAGCACCAGGTGGAGTTAAATAGAGCAGCACCTAACGACTTAACCTCATCACCTGAGGAAGGAAACTCAGAAGCCGCAGTACCACTCTCATCCACCAAAGGAAGCTTATAGACAGAACCAGCCGCAGTACCACTCACGACCACAGGAGGGAGCTTGGCCACAGAATTCACAACAGTCCCCTTAGTTTACTAGCCAGTGAAGGCTACGCAGACAACTGCGGGCTGATATTCATAGCCTAGAGAGGGGCCATGGGTGTTAACCCCTTCCCAGGCTTCAAATATTGGCCCCGGCCGTCGGCGAAGAAAATTGCGCGGGAGCCCACGCCATTTTTTTCATTTTTTTTTTTAACTGAAACATATTATTCATTAAGCCCTTTATGCCAGCTGATAGAACAGCTGGCAGTATCCTCCGCTTTGAGGTGGGCTCAGGCGGTGAGCCCACTTCAAAGTCGCAACATGTCAGCTGTTTTCAATAATAAAAAAAAGGATTAACCTGATCATAGTGAGAAAAAACTCAAAAGCAAAAAATTATGTTTTTTTTGTCACCGCGACATTGCATTAAAATGCAATAACGGGCAATCAAAAGAACATATCTGCACAAAAGTGGTATCATTGAATAAGTCAGCTCGGCGTGCAAAAAATTAGCCCTCACCCAACCCGATATCTCAGAAAATATAGATGCTGCGGGTATCAGAAAATGGCGCAATTATTTTATTTCGTTTTTAGCAAAGTTTGGAATTTTTTTTCACCAGTTAGATAAAAAATAACCTAGACATGTTTGGTGTCTATGAACTCGTAATCACCTGGAGAATCATAATGGCAGGTCATTTTTAGGCTGTGTGCACACGTTGCAGATTTGGGTGCTGAATTTTCTGCACAAAATTTACATCTCCTGGCAGAAAATGCAGCTGCATTTTTTATGCATTTTTGCGCATTTTTTGCATGGTTTTGATGCATTTTTTATGCAGTTTTTGTGAGATTTTGATGCGTTTTTTGGTGCGGTTTTGATTCAGTTTTTGGTGCGGTTTTGATGCGTTTTTGATGCAGTTTTTTGGCGGTTTTGATGCTTTTTTGGTGCAGTTTTTGCACGATTTTGATGTAGTTTTTGGTGCGGTTTTGATTCCGTTTTTGGTGCAGTTTTGATGCGTTTTTGATTCAGCTTTTGGTGCAGTTTTAATGCGTTTTTGCGCGGTTTAGATTAGTTTTTTGATCCAGCTTTTGGTGCTTTTTTGCAGTTTTTGCGCAGTTTTAATTCAGTTTTTGGTGCAGTTTTGATGTTTTTTATTCAGCTTTTGGTGCAGTTTTGATGCATTTTTGATGCAGTTTTTGGGCGGTTTTGATTCCGTTTTTGGTGGTTTTTGTGCGTTTTTGATTCATTTCTTGGTGCAGTTTTGATGCGTTTTTGATGCAGTTTTGGGTGCGTTTTTTCCCTTGCAGTTTTAATGCATTTTTGTGCGTTTTTTAATGCTTTTTTGTATGCGTTTTTGAAAGCTAAATAAAGATGTATTATTGAACAAAAAAAGATTTGTGATGTCAATATTGTCCAACATCCTCTTTTACATTTGTCCAACCCTCACTCCATTACACACAGATAGATAGATAGATAGATAGATAGATAGATAGATAGATAGATAGATAGATAGATGGATGAGATGGATAGGTAGATCTACATATAGATAGATCTATAGATGCATATATCTATCTATTCATAGATCTATCTTTAGATAGATATATCTATTGATAGATGTATGGATAGTGTAGGGTGCACGTCCACTGTCTGGATTACATCCGGATTAGCTGCAGATTGGATGCTGCGTACTTGTAGTCCCATCGGATGATGCCTGCACACATACACACCCCCAAAGACCCCCCGCACAGACCTGCACACACCCTGACAGCCCTGCACACACCCGAACAGTCCTGCACACACACTGACAGCTCCACACACACCCGAACAGCCCCGCACACACGCGAACAGTCCCACACACGCATGCATGCACACAGTCACCGCCCACACACTTCCCTCCTCTCGAACTGCAGCGTTTTTCGGACCGATATCCACAGCAAAACTGTAGATCTTTTTTACATCTGCAGTTTTGCTGCGGATGTGCCCGACTCAATGCAAGTCTATGGGTGCAGAAACGCTGCAGTTCCGCACAAAAGAAGTGACATGCTGCGGAAAAAAAGCTGTGTTTCAGTGCGGCCTTTTCCGCAGCATGTGCACAACAAGTCTGCGGCACCCTTAGACTTACATTGGTTGTGCACTACACTGCGGATTTGATGCAATTCCGTGTGGCAAAAAAGCTGCGGAACTGCAATCAAATCCGCAACGTGTGCACACAGCCTTAGCATTTAGTGAACCTAGCAAAAAAGCCAAGCAAAAAACAAGTGTGGGATTCAAGCTAGAGGAGGCTAATTTGCATATTCCAGGTTCCTTCTGGGAAAAGCAAGGAGTCTCCCTAAGCTAGAAGATCGTTGGGTACAGCCGGGACCAGCTGCTTCGAAAGCATCACCAAACCAGGGATTCAAGCTAGAGGAGGCTAATTTGCATATTCCAGGTTCCTTCTGGGAAAAGCAAGGAGTCTCCCTAAGCTAGAAGATCGTTGGGTACAGCCGGGACCAGCTGCTTCGAAAGCATCACCAAACCAGGGATTCAAGCTAGAGGAGGCTAATTTGCATATTCCAGGTTCCTTCTGGGAAAAGCAAGGAGTCTCCCTAAGCTAGAAGATCGTTGGGTACAGCCGGGACCAGCTGCTTCGAAAGCATCACCAAACCAGGGATTCAAGCTAGAGGAGGCTAATTTGCATATTCCAGGTTCCTTCTGGGAAAAGCAAGGAGTCTCCCTAAGCTAGAATATCGTTGGGTACAGCCGGGACCAGCTGCTTCAAAAGCATCACCAAACCAGGGATTCAAGCTAGAGGAGGCTAATTTGCATATTCCAGGTTCCTTCTGGGAAAAGCAAGGAGTCTCCCTAAGCTAGAAGATCGTTGGGTACAGCCGGGACCAGCTGCTTCGAAAGCATCACCAAACCAGGGATTCAAGCTAGAGGAGGCTAATTTGCATATTCCAGGTTCCTTCTGGGAAAAGCAAGGAGTCTCCCTAAGCTAGAAGATCGTTGGGTACAGCCGGGACCAGCTGCTTCGAAAGCATCACCAAACCAGGGATTCAAGCTAGAGGAGGCTAATTTGCATATTCCAGGTTCCTTCTGGGAAAAGCAAGGAGTCTCCCTAAGCTAGAAGATCGTTGGGTACAGCCGGGACCAGCTGCTTCGAAAGCATCACCAAACCAGGGATTCAAGCTAGAGGAGGCTAATTTGCATATTTTTGCCTGTAGGACATTATTGCAAGAGAGCTTGGCTGAGTAGATTACACAAGAAGGAAAACACACAGCAAGTCAGCAGGATCTAGGAGCAACATGGCAGATGTGACAACCTACATGGTGAGCTGCAGCATGTGCTACATGTTCACAGATCGACCAGAAGAAGAATCAAATTTCACCTGTCAGAAGTGTAGACTAGTGGCCCTTTTAGAAGAAAAGGTGCGGGGTCTGGAAGAAAGAATAGCAACTTTGAAACTCATCAAAGAGAATGAAGACTTTCTAGACAGAACAGAAGCATCTCTACTGGTCACAGAAGGTGAAAAAAGTGTCAGAGAACCTCCAAAAGCAGATGAGTGGAAGCATGTGACCAAAAGAAGCAAGAAGACCATGGAGAAATCACCAACCACACAACTGAAGAACCGATATCAAATCTTTGTAGAGGATGAAGATGGCACACCTAAGGATGAAGCAATACCAGCAAGCAAAAAAGAAAAGGGCACACAGCAACAAGTGACAGCAAAAAGTACAGCCAAGAAGCAACGAAGAGTGGTGGTGGTGGGAGACTCACTACTGAGAGGCACAGAAGCAGTCATCTGCAGACCGGACATAACTGCAAGAGAAGTATGCTGCCTTCCAGGTGCGATGATCAAGGATGTGACCGATAGGATACCAAAACTCTTCAACTCCAAGGAAGTCCACCCATTTCTTCTGATACATGTTGGCACCAATGACACGGCAAGGAAGGACCTACCGACAATCTGCAAGGACTTTGAAGAGTTGGGGAAGAAAGTAAAGGAACTGGATGCACAGGTAGTTTTTTCTTCTATCCTTCCAGTAGACGGGCATGGCACCAGGAGATGGAACAGGATCCTTGATGCAAACAACTGGCTAAGACGATGGTGCAGACAACAAGGATTCGGATTCCTGGACCACGGTGTGAATTACTTGTACGATGGACTCCTCGCCAGAGATGGACTACACCTCAACAAACCTGGGAAACACACATTCGCCAGAAGACTCGCTACACTCATCAGGAGGGCGTTAAACTAGAAGAAGAGGGGACGGGAAGAAAAACATTAGACTTGAACAAAGAAGACCCAGGAAAACATACTCAGAAGGGAGGTAAGAACATTTCTAAAACAATCCACAGCGAGGAGATTGGAACAAAACAAAATCCTCTAAACTGCATGCTCGCAAACGCCAGAAGCCTGACAAACAAGATGGAAGAACTAGAAGCAGAAATATCTACAGGTAACTTTGACATAGTGGGAATAACCGAGACATGGTTAGATGAAAGCTATGACTGGGCAGTTAACTTACAGGGTTACAGTCTGTTTAGAAAGGATCGTAAAAATCGGAGAGGAGGAGGGGTTTGTCTCTATGTAAAGTCTTGTCTAAAGTCCACTTTAAGGGAGGATATTAGCGAAGGAAATGAGGATGTCGAGTCCATATGGGTCGAAATTCATGGAGGGAAAAATGGTAACAAAATTCTCATTGGGGTCTGTTACAAACCCCCAAATATAACAGAAACCATGGAAAGTCTACTTCTAAAGCAGATAGATGAAGCTGCAACCCATAATGAGGTCCTGGTTATGGGGGACTTTAACTACCCGGATATTAACTGGGAAACAGAAACCTGTGAAACCCATAAAGGCAACAGGTTTCTGCTAATAACCAAGAAAAATTATCTTTCACAATTGGTGCAGAATCCAACCAGAGGAGCAGCACTTTTAGACCTAATACTATCTAATAGACCTGACAGAATAACAAATCTGCAGGTGGTCGGGCATCTAGGAAATAGCGACCACAATATTGTACAGTTTCACCTGTCTTTCACTAGGGGAACTTGTCAGGGAGTCACAAAAACACTGAACTTTAGGAAGGCAAAGTTTGACCAGCTTAGAGATGCCCTTAATCTGGTAGACTGGGACAATATCCTCAGAAATAAGAATACAGATAATAAATGGGAAATGTTTAAGAACATCCTAAATAGGCAGTGTAAGCGGTTTATACCTTGTGGGAATAAAAGGACTAGAAATAGGAAAAACCCAATGTGGCTAAACAAAGAAGTAAGACAGGCAATTAACAGTAAAAAGAAAGCATTTGCACTACTAAAGCAGGATGGCACCATTGAAGCTCTAAAAAACTATAGGGAGAAAAATACTTTATCTAAAAAACTAATTAAAGCTGCCAAAAAGGAAACAGAGAAGCACATTGCTAAGGAGAGTAAAACTAATCCCAAACTGTTCTTCAACTATATCAATAGTAAAAGAATAAAAACTGAAAATGTAGGCCCCTTAAAAAATAGTGAGGAAAGAATGGTTGTAGATGACGAGGAAAAAGCTAACATATTAAACACCTTCTTCTCCACGGTATTCACGGTGGAAAATGAAATGCTAGGTGAAATCCCAAGAAACAATGAAAACCCTATATTAAGGGTCACCAATCTAACCCAAGAAGAGGTGCGAAACCGGCTAAATAAGATTAAAATAGATAAATCTCCGGGTCCGGATGGCATACACCCACGAGTACTAAGAGAACTAAGTAATGTAATAGATAAACCATTATTTCTTATTTTTAGGGACTCTATAGCAACAGGGTCTGTTCCGCAGGACTGGCGCATAGCAAATGTGGTGCCAATATTCAAAAAGGGCTCTAAAAGTGAACCTGGAAATTATAGGCCAGTAAGTCTAACCTCTATTGTTGGTAAAATATTTGAAGGGTTTCTGAGGGATGTTATTCTGGATTATCTCAATGAGAATAACTGTTTAACTCCATATCAGCATGGGTTTATGAGAAATCGCTCCTGTCAAACCAATCTAATCAGTTTTTATGAAGAGGTAAGCTATAGGCTGGACCACGGTGAGTCATTGGACGTGGTATATCTCGATTTTTCCAAAGCGTTTGATACCGTGCCGCACAAGAGGTTGCTACACAAAATGAGAATGCTTGGTCTGGGGGAAAATGTGTGTAAATGGGTTAGTAACTGGCTTAGTGATAGAAAGCAGAGGGTGGTTATAAATGGTATAGTCTCTAACTGGGTCGCTGTGACCAGTGGGGTACCGCAGGGGTCAGTATTGGGACCTGTTCTCTTCAACATATTCATTAATGATCTGGTAGAAGGTTTACACAGTAAAATATCGATATTTGCAGATGATACAAAACTATGTAAAGCAGTTAATACAAGAGAAGATAGTATTCTGCTACAGATGGATCTGGATAAGTTGGAAACTTGGGCTGAAAGGTGGCAGATGAGGTTTAACAATGATAAATGTAAGGTTATACACATGGGAAGAAGGAATCAATATCACCATTACACACTGAATGGGAAACTACTGGGTAAATCTGACAGGGAGAAGGACTTGGGGATCCTAGTTAATGATAAACTTACCTGGAGCAGCCAGTGCCAGGCAGCAGCTGCCAAGGCAAACAGGATCATGGGGTGCATTAAAAGAGGTCTGGATACACATGATGAGAGCATTATACTGCCTCTGTACAAATCCCTAGTTAGACCGCACATGGAGTACTGTGTCCAGTTTTGGGCACCGGTGCTCAGGAAGGATATAATGGAACTAGAGAGAGTACAAAGGAGGGCAACAAAATTAATAAAGGGGATGGGAGAACTACAATACCCAGATAGATTAGCGAAATTAGGATTATTTAGTCTAGAAAAAAGACGACTGAGGGGCGATCTAATAACCATGTATAAGTATATAAGGGGACAATACAAATATCTCGCTGAGGATCTGTTTATACCAAGGAAGGTGACGGGCACAAGGGGGCATTCTTTGCGTCTGGAGGAGAGAAGGTTTTTCCACCAACATAGAAGAGGATTCTTTACTGTTAGGGCAGTGAGAATCTGGAATTGCTTGCCTGAGGAGGTGGTGATGGCGAACTCAGTCGAGGGGTTCAAGAGAGGCCTGGATGTCTTCCTGGAGCAGAACAATATTGTATCATACAATTATTAGGTTCTGTAGAAGGACGTAGATCTGGGGATTTATTATGATGGAATATAGGCTGAACTGGATGGACAAATGTCTTTTTTCGGCCTTACTAACTATGTTACTATATGTTACTATGATTGCACTTTTTTTGCAATTTCATTGCACTTTGAATTTTTTTTTCACATTTTCTGTTACACGACATGGTAAAACCAATGGTGTTGTTCAAAAGTAGAACTTGTCCCGCAAAAGACAAGCCTTCACATGGCCATATTGACAGAAAAATTATGGCTATGGAAAGAAGGGGAGCGATAAACGAAAACGAAAAAAGCTCCAGGAGTGAAGGAGTTTAGAAACATGGATATGGACATATCTATGGAAATAGACATTGATATATAGATATATCTGTATGTATCTATCTATCCATCCCATATCTATCTACCTATCTATCTGTGTGTAATGGAGTGTGGGTTGGACAAATGTAAAAGAGGAGGTTGGACAGAAATGACATCATAAATCTTTTTGAAGATAGAGGAGGGAGGGGTTTGGGTGTGTTTTCGAGTGGGTGTGGTAGGTTCGGGCTTAGAGGCCTGTGCAAAGCATCATGGAACTTGTGGTATTAGAGCACAATAAGTCAGGAGAAAGGAAGTTGGCGATTAACCCCATGAAAGCTGGATCCAGCACTAAAGATGTGCTGCTACAGCATGATAAACGGCAATATTGCTAAAATAAACACAGTGGATGTTTTCAGTGGCACATAATAGCAAGATATATGAAAAAAAAAAAACGTTATAGCAGTGGACAACGTCTTTAATGCTTGGAAACCCTCCAATGTGGCTGAATTACAATAATTCTGCAAAGAAGAGTGGGGGCGAAAATTCCTTCAGAGAGTTGTAAAAGACTCATTGCCAGTTATCATAAATGCCTAATTGCAGCTGTTGCTGCTAAGGGTGACCCAACCAGTTTTTAAGTTTAGGAAGCAATCACTTTTTCACACCAGGCCCTGTAGGTTTGAATTTCTTTTTCTCTTACTAATAAAGACCTTCATTTAAAAACTGCATTTTTAGTTACTTGTGTTATATTTGTCTAATATTTAAATTTGTTTGGTTATCTGAAACATGTAAATGTGGCAAACATGCAAAAGAACAGGAAATTAGAAAGGGGCAAACATGTTTTCACACAACTGTATGTCATGAAAATTGAAGGCTATTTGGAGGTAGTTAAGAAATGTGGTACTTTTTGCTTTAATATGTTTATGGTTATTACATTTTTTGGCAGCTGATTTTGTGTACTCTCTTTTAATACATCCCTATGAATTTCACTGATTACTTTTAAAGTCCTAAAATTGAGATAATTAGATATTATAGGTGGTTTTATAACCTGTGCCTGTCAGGCGCGTTGCGCCTTAACTTGGGAGTGCCAGAGGTGCTTCTAAGGGAGGGTTAAATCTGTGGCAGTGACTTTTTCCTCAGAACACATAGAGGAATATGTCAGTGCCACAGATTAAAATTGGTGTTAGTTCATCTGCTGGCTGTGTTATACAGCTGACATCTGCCTCTAAGAGCAGTGGATTGAACATGGTCCAATTGTTGCTGTTTCACCCCTTAAATTCCATGGTCAATCTCTGACAGCTGCATTTAAAGAGTTTTTTGGTGAAAAGAAGTAATCACCTACTCAAAGTATAAGTGATAACTTTTAGATTTGTGTGGGTTTGATTTCCAGAATGGAACACTTTTATTCCCATTAGAATAATGTCACTCCATTCATTTTGGGATTGCCTAGTGTAGTGCTCAGTTTTTCCCCGTAGTTCTATAGAGAATCAAAGGAGAAGTAATCAAACATGCACACTGTGGCACCATTCTAATGGGGATAAACGTTCCCCATTCTATGAATTGGTCCTGTGGATAGATAATAACTTATTTTCACCTAACAACCCTTTTAAGTGGCGTGATCCTGGTGGAGCTTCATTTCAACTGCCCATGTCGGTATGCCTCACAAAATGTGATGACAGAGGGCCCGATGGCTTGTAGTGGCAACTGGGTGCCTGCTGAATGCCCTTTTTGCTGCCTTCCTGGTACTTGTGTGAAGCCCTTCAGAGAAAACAATAATCTTTATTATATACTGCAATACCTACAGTATTGCAGAATATAGAACAAGAGTTCAAAAAACATTTCAAGTTCCAAAAGGGGACTAAAAAACAAAAGAATTGTGTTTAAAGTATATAAAAAATGAAAAAACATCAGCTTGAATCGCCCCCTTTTCTAGTTTAATATTAAAGAAATAAAAAAAATCAGCATATCTGTTATTGTTGTGTCTGTAAAAGTCTGATCTATCAAAATCTAAAATTCACCTAAATGATAAATAAATGCTTTTCACAAAAATATAGAAAAAAAGAAATAAAAAAAGTTGCATGTATCAATTAGTGTCAACTTGCCACATGAATAAACATCAACTGAAAAATAAAATACTTACTGATCTCTGAAAACCGAACATTTATTTTACAAAGTTCTGATTCTTTTTAGCAGGTAAAATATACAGCACGCCGATCTAGCATCAGTCAAACATCCCTTTGGCGGATATTAGTTACTCACAAATGGCACCCTTACAAAATCCAGCTGCTGCAGCATCTCAACGAGGATGACCCAGATCGGTGCGCTGAATTTGCAGAATGGGCAAAACAAAAATTGGAACAGGACCCTCAGTTTACACAGAACATTATGTTCAGTGATGAGGCCTACACCTAATTAACATGGGAATCTTGCGTAGGGTGTCTTGCATTGAAATCTGCTGCAATGACCTGGGTACTGCGTTCACCAGACATCAACACAATTTCTATCCGCTCCTCACGTGTTAACCTCTGCGACATGCCAATGTCTGTAAACAAAGAGCAACTTGTAAATAACTCATGAAACAATAAAGTTATGTTAAAACCAAACACACCATTGTTTTTCTTGTGAAATTCTCAATAAGTTTGATGCGTCACATGATCCTCTTCCCATTGGAAAAAATAAAGTTGGATCCAAAATGGCCGACTTTAAAATGGCCACCATGGTCACTACCCATCTTGAAAGGTTTTCTCCCTCCCATATACTAATGTGCCACAAACAGAAAGTAGATATCACCAACCATTCCCATTTTATTTAGGTGAATCCATGTACATGGTCCACCCTGTAAATAACAAAAATTTTCAAGTTTACTATTGCCTTTAGTGTACTGACCTGGAGAATCATTTTGCCAGGTCATTTTTAATGCACAGTGAATGCCATAAAAAATAAATCCAAAAGCAAAGGTGGATTTTTTTTCCTTTTTACCACTTCACCCTCTTTAGTTTTTTTTTCCATGTTTTTCAGTATGGGTACAAAACTACAACCAATCCTGTAAAAAAACAAGCCCTCCTGCAGCTACATCTACAGAAAATAAAATATTTATTATTATTATTATTTATTTATATAGCACCATTAATTCCATGGTGCTGTACATGAGAAAGGGGTTACATACAGGGTTATAGATATCGTTTACAGTAAACAAATTACAGTGACAGACTGGTGCAGAGGGGAGAGGACCCTGTCCTTGCGGACTTACAAAATAGTTATAGTTCTTGAAAGAAGACTAATAAAAAATAAAAACTGTGCATACGGTGTTCTTGCTTATTCACATAAACATATTTTTGCATAATTGCAGTGGAAAACCAAAAATTAGAAATGTCACTTCCCATGTGATGTGGCAGCGTTTTACCATCATTTTATGTTTACTTCCAGTCACTGACCTGACCAGCACTCACGTGACTAGTCAGCAAATTCATATAAAGAATTAGCAGAATTGTGGTTTTAATCCCCAAGGCATTCTTTTTGCAAATTAGACCTAAGACTGATAGAGGCAGATTGGTGTTCTCAATAATCTGAGCCCATCTGCTCTTTCTGTTTTCACTACTTCTTTCGATTTTGTTTCTTGGTATTCGCTGCTTTTGGGAATGGTGTGAAACCTTAATGATCAGAGCAGTCAAGCAGTGGAAAGGAAATATTGTACATTGCCTTAAGGAATCATTTAATCATTAGAGTCATAATCTGAATAAATACAAATCACACCTTTGTAACTCAGCAAAAAACATTGTAAAAGGTGCAATGCCAAGTTTTAAAGAATAGGCACAACATTCCTGGGCCACTTTCCTGCCACCGCTCTAAACCTGCCAGAAAAATGCTGATTATTTAGAATTCTATTAGTCGGGGCATTAAATAGTTCTGTAGAAATAATGGCTAAAACATACAGCCTCCCGACATGAACAAACCTTACATTAGAGTACACAGATCTTCTAAGGGTCCAATATCAGGCTTGTAGTCACTCCTTGTGCCTTCTTCTGGTTCCTCTCTAATCTAGTGGTACTATTTCTCTACACAGAAGCAATGTTTCATCTATGACGAATTTTACAGGTTTTGTTTAAACATTTTTTTTTAATGATTTAATGTTGCATAATACAATGTGCAATGTCTATTTCTTGAATAGAAGAGAAATGTTTATGGGACAACCTGTTTACGGCATTAAAGATGTTGTTCAGTCACGTCATATTGATGACCTGTTTGTGGGAGAAATCAACAAAACTAAATCAGTGAGGTTACGACACCCAACAGTCCTATCAATCGAATGCTGTGTTTTCAGGAAAAGTTTTCAGCAGTTTCATTATCATGAGACAAGATTACACTGACAGGTAACATCTCTATATGCAGCTCACAGGATCCACCACTCACAATAGGCAATCTCACAATTCCACATGCTCCTCTTGCATTTCTTTGCAAAGGCTCTTTGGATGCGTCCTTATAAAAACATAGTGTCATAGAGTATACATTGTGGCTAATGCACATGTTGATTTCCTGAAACAACAGGAAGTTACAGGTGCATCTCACAAAATTAGAATATCATCAAAAAGATAATTTATTTCAATGTTACGGAACTGCAACACAGAACTAGAATAGAAGGGGGTAAAACTGACCCTGCACTGATAATAGGCTTATATCCTACGATGGAGTGGGCGACCCATCCCTTGCGAATAGACCCACCGACGATCCTAGGTTAAACTAAAGCGAAGACCTATAGACAGGCGGAAGGAGGTCCCTGAAAGATCTAAGGACTGGGTATAAAAACAGGCCACCTCCTAATAGAAAACACAGAGATGGTTGCAGAAACCAACTGAAAACAGAAACTATGGATAGCAGAAGCAGAGATCCCAGAACTACACAATATCAAACACAGAACGCTATCAAAGCACCTAGCCAGAACTCTAGTGGATTAACACTGTTGTCCAGCAAGGAATGGGAGGCAGGTGGTGCGTAATAAAGGGTGATACAATCACCTGACCTAAGACAACCCAGCACCAGGGGAAAAAGACCAGGAGCCAGAAAACCACAAGATGAATTTATTGTCTTTACATGTCCCCGCTTAATTGTAAAGTGCTGCGGAATTTGTTGGCGCTATATAAATAAAAATTATTATTATTATTATTAAGATGGCGGATGGTCAAAAAACAAAACAGATACTAACATTCAACTCTTCAATGCAATAAGTGAAACTCATATATTATATAGAGTCATTACAAACAGAGTGCTCTATTTTAAGTGTTTATTTCTGTTAATGTTGATGAGTATGGCTTACAGCCAATGAAAACCCAAAAGTCATTATCTTAGTGAATTAGAATACTTTATAACACCAGCTTCAAAAATTATTTTAAAATCCAAAATGTTGGCCTACTGAAATGTGTATTCAGTAAATGCACTCAAAGCTTGGACGGGGCTCCTTTGGTGTCAATTACTGCGTCAATGCGGCGTGGAATGAGGCACTATTATCCCAAGCTTGACAACAGGATGCAATTAATTGAACTCCTGCCTTTCAAGCTCCTGAATTATTATTATTATTTATTTATATAGCACTATTGATTCCATGGTGCTGTACATGAGAAGGGGTTACATACAAATTACCGTAAACAGACTGATACAAACAGGAGAGGACCCTACCCTTGTGGGCTTACATTTTACAGGATGGTGGGGAAGGAGACAAGTTGGGGGGTTGTGGCAGCGCCCCTGTTGGTGGGGCGGTAGCTCTGATAGTGGTGAGGAGGCGGTGGGGTCATTGTAGGCTGCATGCTTTCTTGACGAGATGGGTTTTCAGGTTCCGTCTGAAGGATCTAAATGTGGTTGTTGGGGCACAGAATTCCTTGTAGGCAATTAGGTGAGAAGCAAATAAGTGTGGAGGAGAGAAGGTGGTCTTGAGAGGACCATAGATTACGTGAGGGAAGATATCGGGAGATTACTTCAGAGATATATGGAGGAGACAGGTTATGGATGGCTTTGTAGGTCAGTATTAGTCATTTGAACTGGATATGCTGAGGGAATGGGAGCCAGTGAAGAGATTTGCAGAGGGGAGAGGCGGAGGAGTAGCAAGGAGAGAGATGAATTAGTTGGGCAGCAGAGTTAAGGATGGACTGGAGAGGTGTGAGAGTGTTAGCAGGGAGGCCACAGAAAAGAATGTTGCAGTAGTTGAGGCAGGAGATGATGAGGGCATGCACAAGCATGTTAGTAGATAGAGGGTTGAGGAAAGGATGGATTCTGGAGATATTTTTGAGCTGGAGGCGACAGGAGGTGGAAAGTGCTTGGATGTGCGGTTTGAAGGACAGGGCAGGGTCAAGGTTTACTCCAAGGTAGCGGCCTTCCGGTATGGGGAAAAGTGTGATGTCATTAATTGTGATAGATAGATCAAGTAAGGAAGATCTGTAGATGGAGGAAAGATGATGAGTTCAGATTTGTCTATATTGAGTGTCATCAGCATACAGGTGGTGCTAGAATCCATGGGACTTTAAGAGTTGTCCCAGGCCAAGTGTATAGATTGAGAAGAGTAAGGATCCTAGAACAGAGCCTTGGGGGACTCCAACAGGGAGAGTGTGGGGTGAGGAGGTAGTGCGGGAGTGGGAGACGCTGAATGTGCGGTTGGAAAGGTAGGAGATCCAGGATAGGGCGAGGTCTTTCATGCCAAAGGAGGAGAGGATCTGTAGTAAGAGGCAGTGGTCAACTGTGTTGAAAGTAGTGGACAGGTCTAGAAGGAGGAATATAGAGTATTGTCCGTTTACTTTGAGAACATGATGGAAATAATTGAACCCCTGCCTTTCCATCTCCCGAATTTTTGTGTTGCCTTCAGGTATCAGTAACCAATTCACTATGTACATAGACTTAAGGTACCTTCACACTGACCAACATCACAATGATATCGCTGCATCCTGGATAGCGATATCGTTGTGTTTGACACACAGCAGCGATCTGGATCCTCGCTGTGACATAGTTGGTCGGCGCAGAAAGTCCAGAACTTTATTTCGTCACTGGATCTCCCGAAGACATCGCTGAATTGGCGTGTGTGATGCCGATCCAGCGATGTGTTCACTGGTAACCAGGGTAAACATCAGGTTACTAAGCACAGGGCCGCGTTTAGTAACCCGATGTTTACCCTGGTTACCAGTGTAAATGTAAAAAAAACCAAACACTTCATACTTACATTCCAGTGTCTGTCGCGTCCTTCGGCGTTCTGCTTCCCTGCACTGTCAGCGCCGGCCAGCCGTAAAGCAGATTACAGCGGTGACGTCACCGCTGTGCTTTACGGCCAGCCGGCGCTCCCAGTCAGTGCAGGAAAGCACAGCGACGGGGGACAGACACTGGAATGTAAGTATGTAGTGTTTTTTTTTACATTAGCACTGGTAACCAGGGTAAACATCGGGTTACTAAGCGTGGCCCTGCGCTTAGTAACCCGATGCTTACCCTGCTTACCAGGGGACTTCGCATAGTTGGTCGCTGGACAGCTGTCTGTGTGACAGCTCTCCAGCGACCACACAGCGACGCTGCAGCAATCGGGATCGTTGTCTAGATCGCTGCAGCGTCGCTAAATGTGACGGTACCTTAACTGTCAAGCTGTGTTGGAAAGACTGTAACCACCAAGTTAAGTGCCTTTGCCTTTATCTGCTAAGAGTTGTGCCCCATTCAGGGTAAGGTTAAGTTTGTTTTCTTCAGAATCAAGCTTGTACGTGTTACTTTGCCATCCTTGTGATAGTCTTCAAGGCTTTAACCACCAACCCTTTAATTGTTGCTAAGCTATAGACTGCTACAGCCTTTCAAAGGACTCCAGTTAATAATCACTTATGTGAAAATGGCATCCCCTACAATTAAGTGACATTTTATGGCATTAGAACATCAAAAAATCCAAACCTGCACTCCTCTAAAGGATTTGCCCTTCCATGTTTACCCCAAAATTAAGGGTTAATCAGAGCAGATATAGCATTATTGCATTCCTATTTCTTAGGCTGGGTTCACATTGAGTTATGGCAGTCCGTTAGACGGACTGCGTTACACCGCAGAATAACGCGGTGTAACGCAGTCCGTAAATGCTGCCATAACCCCTGTTATCGGGCGCATCGCCAGCGCATAACATAATCGGCATGCGCTAGCGATGTGCCGTCATTCAGTGACAGAGCCTCGGACGCGGGCTACAGCATCTGAGGCTCCGTCACCGCTAGCGCAGATGAATCATCTGTGCTAGCGGTATAGCATAATGCGATGGCATGTATGCTATAGCGTTAACGCAGCCCGTCAACGCTATGCATTGAACAGGCTGATTTAACGCAATGTGAACCTGGCCTTATTAAAGTGGAAGATGTATTTTGACTTTGAGTGTATTGTATAGAAGATGGCAAACAATCTATCCTAAAGTGCTAAAAAAGTCAAATGCATTCATGCGAGGATCTCAAATGACAAAACGAAGAAAAAAAACTTTATTAGTAAATGGGCATAATATCTCAAATTAAAAAAAATCTCATAAATACCAAAAACAAATAAACACTAATAATATAGATTGGCTGATAACAATAGGACAAATATCACTTACTGTACCTATTGTAAATGTGGTTCAATCCTAAACCTATGTGAGCAGAGAAGTGGTAACCACAACAGCAGTCATAGACTACAAATAATAAAAACAATAATATACAATACGTTCAATGGAAAAGTTTTAGACAGGTGAGGAAGCAATGCAGGCATGTACTACGGAGGACAGAGAATGAACTTCAATCCAATATTGCAGCCAGCATGCAGCCAGCGGGTAAGGAAAGGGTGAATCAAAAACCCCAAAACCCCGCCTCCATGGCTGAAGATTAACATAGTTAGTAGTAAGGCCGAAAAAAGACATTTGTCCATCCAGTTCAGCCTATATTCCATCATAATAAATCCCCAGATCTAAGATTGTTCCCTCCAAATTCAGGTGACAGTGTCCCTTTAACCCCTTAATCCCATATGACGTACTATCCCGTCCAGGTGACCTGGGACTTAATTCCCAGTGACGGGATAGTACGTCATGTGCGATCGGCCGCGCTCACGGGGGGAGCGCGGCCGATCGCGGCCAGGTGTCAGCTGCCTATCGCAGCTGACATCCGGCACTATGTGCCAGGAGCGGTCACGGACCACTCCCGGCACATTAACCCCCAGTACACCGCGATCAAAGATGATCGCGGTGTGCCGGCGGTGCAGGGAAGCATCGCGCAGGGAGGGGGCTCCCTGCGTGCTTCCCTGAGACGATCGGTACACGGTGATGTACTCACCGTGTACCGAGCGTCTTCTCCCTGCAGTCCCCGGATCTAAAATGGCCGCCGGGCTGCATCCGGGTCCTGCAGGGAGCACTTCCGGGTCAGGATCAGGCTGCAGCTGCAGCTCTAATCCTGCCCGGCTGTATGTCAGATCACCGATCTAACAGAGTGCTGTGCACACTGTCAGATCGGTGATCTGTGATGTCCCCCCTGGGACAAAGTGAAAAAGTAAAAAAAAAATTTCCACACTTGTAAAAAAAAAAAAAAAAAAATTCCTAAATAAAGCAGAAAAAAAAAAATATTATTCCCATAAATACATTTCTTTACCTAAAAAACAAACAAAAAAACAATAAAAGTACACATATTTAGTATCGCCGCATCCGTAACGACCCGACCTATAAAACTGGCCCACTAGTTAACCCCTTCAGTGAACATCGTAAGAAAAAAAAAAAAAAAAACGAGCCAAAAAACAACGCTTTATTATCATAATGCTGAACAAAAAGTGGAATAACACGCGATTAAAAAGACGGATATAAATAACCATGGTACCTCTGAAAACGACATCTTGTCCCGCAAAAAACGAGCCACAATATAGCATCATCAGCAAAAAATTAAAAAAGTTATAGTCCTCAGAATAAAGCGATGCCAAAATAATTATTTTTTCTATAAAATAGCTTTTATCGTATAAAAGCGCCAAAACATAAAAAAAATGATATGAATGAGGTATCGCTGTAATCGTACTGACCCGAAGAATAAAACTGCTTCATCAATTTTACCAAACGCGGAACGGTATAAACGCCTCCCCCAAAAGAAATTCATGAATAGCTGGTTTTTGGTCATTCTGCCTCACAAAAAATCGGAATAAAAAGCGATCAAAAACTGTCACGTGTCCGAAAATGTAACCGATAAAAACGTCAACTCGTCCCGCAAAAAACAAGACCTCACATGACTCTGTGGACCAAAATATGGAAAAATTATAGGTCTCAAAATGTGGAGACGCAAAAACTTTTTTGCTATAAAAAGCGTCTTTTAGTGTGTGACGGCTGCCAATCATAAAAATCCGATATAAAAAACGCTATAAAAGTAAATCAAACCCCCTTCATCACCCCCTTTGTTAGGCTAGGTTCACATTGCGTTAATGGGTTAACGCTAACGGACAGCGTTGCACGGCGAAAATGTCACAACGCCGTGCAACGGGTCCGTTAGCACAACCATTGACAGCAATGTGATTTTCGGGTGTAGCGCATCGCTAGAGCGTGCCATTTTCGGCTCGCGCTAGCAAGGTGCCATTCTTTTGTGGCGCGCCTCAGACGCTGCTTGCAGCATCCGCGGCGCGCCCGAGGTCCGATCCCCGATCTTCCAGAGCGGGGACGTTAACGCGACCACTAAACACGACACCTAAAAAGACATTGCGTTAGCGCAATCCGCTAGTGCTAAACGGATTTCCCTAACGCAATGTGAACCTAGCCTTAGGGAAAAATAATAAAATTAAAAAAAATGTATTTATTTCCATTTTCCCATTAGGGTTAGGGCTAGGGTTAGGGCTAGGGTTAGGGCTAGGGTTAGGGTTTGGATTACATTTACGGTTGGGATTAGGGTTGGGATTAGAATTAGGGGTGTGTCAGGGTTAGGTGTGTGGTTAGGGTTACAGTTGGGATTAGGGTTAGGGGTGCGTTTGGATTAGGGTTTCATTTATAATTGGGGGGTTTCCACTGTTTAGGCACATCAGGGGCTCTCCAAACGCGACATGGCGTCCGATCTCAATTCCAGCCAATTCTGCATTGAAAAAGTAAAACAGTGCTCCTTCACTTCCGAGCTCTCCCGTGCGCCCAAACAGGGGTTTACCCCAACATATGGGATATCATCGTACTCGAGACAAATTGGACAACAAATTTTTGGGTCCAAGTTCTCTTGTTATCTTTGGGAAAATAAAAATTTGGGGGGCTAAAAATCATTTTTGTGGGAAAAAAAAGGATTTTTTATTTTCACTGCTCTGCGTTGTAAACTGTAGTGAAACACTTGGGGGTTCAAAGTTTTCACAACACATCTAGATAAGTTCCGTGGGAGGTCTAGTTTCCAATATGAGGTCACTTGTGGGTGGTTTCTACTGTTTGGGTACATCAGGGGCTCTGCAAATGCAACGTGACGCCTACAGACCAATCCATCTAAGTCTGCATTCCAAATGGCGCTCCTTCCCTTCCGAGCTCTGCCATGCGCCCAAACAGTGGTTCCCCCCCACATATGGGGTATCAGCGTACTCAGGACAAATTGGACAACAACTTTTGGGGTCCAATTTATTCTGTTACCCTTGTAAAAATACAAAGCTGGGGGCTAAAAAATCATTTTTGTGAAAAAAAAAAGAATTTTTATTTTCACGGCTCTGCGTTATAAACTGTAGTGAAACACTTAGGGGTTCAAAGTTCTCACAACACATCTAGATAAGTTCCTTGGGAGGTCTAGTTTCTAATATGGGGTCACTTGTGGGGGGTTTGTACTGTTTGGGTACATCAGGGGCTCTGCAAATGCAACGTGACTCCTGCAGACCAATCCATCTAAGTCTGCATTCCAAATGGCGCTCCTCCCCTTCCGAGCTCTGCCATGCGCCCAAACAGTGGTTCCCCCCCACATATGGGGTATCAGCGTACTCAGGACAAATTGAACAACAACTTTTGAGGTCCAATTTATTCTGTTACCCTTGTAAAAATACAAAGCTGGGGGCTAAAAAATCATTTTTGTGAAAAAAAGAAGAATTTTTATTTTCACGGCTCTGCGTTATAAACTGTAGTGAAACACTTAGGGGTTCAAAGTTCTCACAACACATCTAGATAAGTTCCTTGGGAGGTCTAGTTTCTAATATGGGGTCACTTGTGGGGGGTTTGTACTGTTTGGGTACATCAGGGGCTCTGCAAATGCAACGTGACTCCTGCAGACCAATCCATCTAAGTCTGCATTCCAAATGGCGCTCCTTCCCTTCCGAGCTCTGCCATGCGCCCAAACAGTGGTTCCCCCCCACATATGGGGTATCAGCGTACTCAGGACAAATTGGACAACAACTTTTGGGGTCCAATTTATTCTGTTACCCTTGTGAAAATACAAAACTGGGGGCTAAAAAATAATTTTTGCGAAAAAAAAAAAATTATTTTAACTGCTCTGCGTTATATACTGTAGTGAAACACTTGGGGGTTCAAAGCTCTCAAAACACATCTAGATAAGTTCCTTAGGGGGTCTAGTTTCCAAAATGGTGTCACTTGTGGGGGTTTTTAATGTTTAGGCACATCAGGGGCTCTCCAAACCAACATGGCGTCCCATCTTAATTCCAGTCAATTTTGCATTGAAAAGTCAAATGGCGCTCCTTCCCTTCCGAGCTCTGCTATGCACCCAAAATGTGGTTTACCCCCACATATGGGGTATCATCGCACTCAGGACAAATTGCACAACAACTTTTGTGGTCTAATTTCTTCTCTTATCCTTGGGAAAATAAAAAATTGGGGGCGAAAAGATAATTTTTGTGAAAAAATAAGATTTTTTATTTTTACGGCTCTGCATTATAAACTTCTGTGAAGCACTTGTTGGGTCAAAGTGCTCACCACACATCTAGATAAGTTCCTTAAGGGGTCTACTTTTCAAAATGGTGTCACTTGTGAGGGGTTCCAATGTTTAGGCACATCAGGGGCTCTCCAAACACAACATGGCGTCCCATCTCAATTCCAGTCAATTTTGCATTGAAAAGTCAAATGGCGCTCCTTTCCTTCCGAGCTCTGCCATGTGCCCAAACAGTGGTTTACCCCCACATATGGGGTATCGTCGCACTCAGGACAAATTGCACAACAACTTTTGTGGTCTAATTTCTTCTCTTACCCTTGGGAAAATAAAAAATTGGTGGCGAAAAGATTATTTTTGTGAAACAATATGATTTTTTATTTTTACGGCTCTGCATTATAAACTTCTGTGAAGCACTTGTTGGGTCAAAGTGCTCACCACACCTCTAGATAAGTTCCTTAAGGGGTCTACTTTCCAAAATGGTGTCACTTGTGGGGATTTCAATGTTTAGGCACATCAGGGGCTCTCCAAACGCAACATGGCATCCCATCTCAATTCCAGTCAATTTTGCATTGAAAAGTAAAATGGCGCTCCTTCCCTTCCGAGCTCTGCCATACGCCCAAACAATGGTTTACACCCATATATGGGGTATCAGCGTACTCAGGACAAATTGGCCAACAATTTTTGAGGTCCAATTTCTTCTCTTACTCTTGGGAAAATAAAAAATTGGGGGCGAAAAGATCATTTTTGTGAAAAAATATGATTTTTTATTTTTACGGCTCTGCATTATAAACTTCTGTGAAGCAATTGGTGGGTCAAAGTGGTCACCACACATCTAGATAAGTTCCTTAGGGTGTCTACTTTCCAAAATGGTGTCACTTGTGGGGGGTTTCAATGTTTAGGCACATGAGGGGCTCTCCAAACGCAACATGGCGTCCCATCTCAATTCCTGTCAATTTTGCATTGAAAAGTCAAATGGCGCTCCTTTCCTTCCGAGCTCTGCCATGCGCCCAAACAGTGGTTTACCCCCACATATGGGGTATCAGCGTACTCAGTAGAGATTGTACAACAATGTTTGGCATCCATTTTATCCTGTTACCCTTGGTAAAATAAAACAAATTGGAGCTGAAATAAATTTTGTGTGAAAAAAAGTTAAATATTCATTTTTATTTAAACATTCCAAAAATTCCTGTGAAACCCCTGAAGGGTTAATAAACTTCTTGAATGTGGTTTTGAGCACCTTGAGGGGTGCAGTTTTTAGAATGGTGTCACACTTGGGTATTTTCTATCATATAGACCCCTCAAAATTGACATCAAATGAGATGTGGTCCCTAAAAAAAAATGGTGTTGTAAAAATGAGAAATTGCTGGTCAACTTTTAACCCTTATAACGCCCTAACAAAAAAAAATTTTGGTTCCAAAATTGTGCTGATGTAAAGTAGACATGTGGGAAATGTTACTTATTAAGTATTTTGCGTGACATATCTCTGTGATTTAAGGGCATAAAAATTTAAAGTTGGAAAATTGCGAAATGTTCTAAATTTTCGCCAAATTTCCGTTTTTTTCACAAATAAACGCAAGTTATATCGAATAAATGTTACCACTAAAATGAAGTACAATATGTCACGAGAAAACATTGTCAGAATCGCCAAGATCCGTTGAAGTGTTCCAGAGTTATAACCTCATAAAGGGACAGTGGTCAGAATTGTAAAAATTGGCCCGGTCATTAACGTGCAAACCACCCTCGGGGCTTAAGGGGTTAAATCACAAGTATATGTCACATAAAATAATTTTAAAAATAACATTTCCCACATGTATACCTTACATCAGCACAATTTTGGAACCAAATTTTTTTTAGGAAGTTATAAGGGTTAAAAGTTGACCAGTGATTTCTCATTTTTCCAACAAAATTTACAAAACCATTTTTTGGGGGGACCACCTCACATTTGAATTCACTTTGAGAAATCTATATGATAGTAAATACCCAAAAGTATTCTTCTAAAAACTGCACCCCTCAAGATGCTCAAAATCACATTCAAGAAGTTATTAACCCTTCAGGTACTTCACAGGAATTTTTGGAATGTGGGAAAAAATTGAACATTTAACTTTTTTCACAGAAAATTTACTTCAGATCCATTTTTTTTTTTACTTTGACAAGGGTAATTGGAAAAAGGACTCCAAAATTCTTTGTGCAATTTGTTCTGAACATGCCGATACCCCATATTTGGGGGAAACCCACTGTTTGGGCACACGGCAGAGCTTGGAAGGGAAGGAGCACCATTTGACTTTTTGAATGCAAAATTTGCTGTAACAATTGGCACATTTGAAGAGCCTCTGATGTCTCAAGTGACACCATTTTGAACTGATCTAGATGTGTTGTGAGAATATTGAACCCTCAGGTGTTTCACAGAAGTTTATAACATTGAGGAGTGAAAATAAAAAAAATAATCATATTTTCCCCCACAGATATGTCTCTAGCCCCAAATGTTGTATTTTCATAAGGGAAATTATACCATACATATTGTTGTGTAATTTCTCCTTGGTATGTCAATTAGGGAGAAAACTACTGTTTGGGAACACGGCAGGGCTCGGAAGGGAAGGAGTGTCATTTGACTTTTGGAATGTTAAATTTCCTGGAATCATTAACAGATGTCATGTCCCATTTGGAGAGCCCCTGATGTGCCTAAACAGTGGAAATCCCCCACAAGTGACCCCATTTTGAAAACTAGTCCCCTCAAGGAATGTATTTAGGGTTGTGGCTAGAACCTTGAATCCCCAGGTGCTTCACAGAAGTTTATAACGTAGAGCCACGAAAAAAAAAAAAATCATATTTTCCCCACAAATATGTTTTTAGCCCCAAATGTTGCATTTTCATAAATTTGCTGTGCAATTTCTCCTGAGTATGCCGATATCCCCTATGTGGGGGAATACTACTTTTGAGGCACAGTGCAAAGCTCAGAAGGAAATAGGCGCCATATTTCAGTTCAGATTTTGTTGGAATGGTTTGAGGGTGATATGTCACATTGGCAGAGCCCTGAGGTGCCAGAACAACAGAAACTCCCTATATGTGAACTCATTTTACAACCTTCGTTCCCCAATGAATTCTTCTAGGTGTGCAGTGATCATATTGACACCACATGTGCCTCACAGAATTTTATACCATTGAGTGAAGAAAAGAATAAATTACATTTTTGCCACTAAAATGTTGTTTTAGCCCCAAGTTTTTAATTTTTCTAAGGGCTAATAGGATTTTTTTTACAACAATCCAAGGTCCCTTTTTCCTGACTGCGCCAATACCCTACATGTAATCGGGAAATATTTTTCACGCACAGCAGGCAAGGAGTGCCAGATTTTACTGCTATGGTTTATGGGTGCCATGACCCACTGGGAGATCCCATGAGGATGAGAAACAGCAGAACACCCTAAAAGTGACCTCATTTTACAAACTACACCTCTGAATAAATTCATCTAGGTGTGCAGTGATCATATTGACAACATGGGCATGTCACAGAATTTTATACCATTGGGCAGTGAAGAAAAAGCAGTATTTTTACCACTAAAATTTTGTTTTAACCCCAGATTTTACATTTTCACACAAGATGTGGGTAAAAATGGCACCGTAATTTGTCCCATAATTTCTTCTGAATGTGGCAATACCCCATATGTAGCTGAACTTTTGTGAACATTTTACATGGGATCACATTTATCCGGCACTTTACGCTGCGCACTTAGGCTATGTGCACACGTTGCGGATTGGTGTGTGGATTTTTCCGCACTGTTTTTGCAAAATTCGCAGGTAAACCGTATTGCGGATTACCAGCGGATTTACCATGGATTTACTGTGGTTTTTGTGTGAATTCCACCTGTGGTTTTACACCAGCAGATTCCTATTGAGGCGCAGGTGTAAACGGTGGCGGAATCAGCACACAGAATTGACATGCTGCGGAAAAAACACCGCTGCGTTTCCATGCGTTTTTTTCCGCAGCAGGTGCACTGCAGATTTTGTTTTCCATACGTTTATATGGTACTGTACAAAGCATGGAAAACAGCTGCAGATCCGCAGCATCAAATTTGCTGCGGATCCACAGCAAAATTCCCAACGTGTGCACGTAGCCTTTCTTTGGGGTTTCCATTTAAATCTCTGAGTGACATGATTCAGATGAAACTCCCGAGGTATCCATTCACTATGATGAGGCACCAGAGTTAGGCCGGCGTCACACTTGCGAGTTTTACGGATGTAAGAGCGCAGAAACTACGTCCGTAAAACTCGCAAAAAATACGGCACAATTATTCTCTATGCCCCTGCTCCTATCTGCCGTATTAAACTGACCCGTATTATACGGCTTTCTACGGCCGTAGAAAATCGCAGCATGCTGTGTTTGTCACCGTATTGCGCAAATAAAACATCAATGAAAGTCAATGGAAGCCCCAAAATTACGGATTACACACAGACCAGCAGTGTGACTTCTGAGGAATACGCAGCGCTGTTAGAGAGAAAAGCCGGTACTCCAATTACCGGCTTTTGCTTTCTCCTTCCTAAACCCGACATGATATGAGACCTGGTTTACATACAGTAAACCATCTCATATCACCATTTTTTTAGCATATTCCACACTACTAATGTCAGTAGTGTGTAAATGCAAAATTTGGCCGTTCTAGCTAGTAAAATAAGGGGTTAAATGGCGGAAACAATTGGCGTGGGCTCCCGCACAATTTTCTCCGCCAGAGTAGTAAAGCCAGTGACTGAGGGCAGATATTAACAGCCTGGAGAGGGTCCATGGTTATTGGCCCCCCCCCCCCCTGGCTAAAAACATCTGCCCCCAGCCACCCCAGAAAAGGCACATCTGGAAGATGCGCCTATTCTGGCACTTGGCCACTCTCTTCCCATTCCCGTGTAGCGGTGGGATATGGGGTAATGAAGGGTTAATGTTACCTTGCTATTGTAAGGTGACATTAAGCCTAATTAATAATGGAGAGGCGTCAATTATGACACCTATCCATTATCAATCCAATACTAGTAAAGGGTTAAAAAAAAAACACACACACATTATTAAAAAATAATTTATTGAAAAAATCACAAAGGCTGTTGTATTAATTTATTCTACTCTCAATCCACTCACTGAAGACCATCGATCTGTAAATTAAAAAAAAAACAAAAAACAACAATATACATACCTTCCGAGGATCTGTAAGATCCAACGATGTAGATCCATCTGAAGGGGTTAAAATATTTTGTTAATGCAGGCTGCTCATGTCTGCAATACCCCGGCGAATGAAGCTAAATATAGGTCAATGACCTATATTTAGCTTCATTTGCGGTGAGGCGCCCTCTGCTGGCTGTTCCTAGATCGTGGGAACTTTCCTAGAAAGCTCCCTTGCTCGAGTTCATATGAGGACAACCAGCAGAGGGCGCCCTCTTATGATCTTGAGCAAGGGAGCTTTCTAGGAAAGTTCCCACGATCTAGGAACAGCCAGCAGAGGGCGCCTCACCGCAAATGAAGCTAAATATAGATCATTGACCTATATTTAGCTTCATTCTCCGGGGTTTTGCAGAAATGAGCAGCCTGCATTAGCAAAGCTCGTGTCTGCAAAATATTTTAACCCCTTCAGATGGATCTACATCGTTGGACGTGCCAGATCCTCGGAAGGTATGTATATTGTTGGTTTATTTTATTTTTTTTATTATTTATTTTTTTTTTTTTATTTACAGCAGTTAATACTAGCAGTTAATACAGTTTTATTAAAGCAGTTAATACAAGAGAAGATAGTATTCTGCTACAGATGGATCTGGATAAGTTGGAAACTTGGGCTGAAAGGTGGCAGATGAGGTTTAACAATGATAAATGTAAGGTTATACACATGGGAAGAGGGAATCAATATCACCATTACACACTGAACGGGAAACCACTGGGTAAATCTGACAGGGAGAAGGACTTGGGGATCCTAGTTAATAATAAACTTACCTGGAGCAGCCAGTGCCAGGCAGCAGCTGCCAAGGCAAACAGGATCATGGGGTGCATTAAAAGAGGTCTGGATACACATGATGAGAGCATTATACTGCCTCTGTACAAATCCCTAGTTAGACCGCACATGGAGTACTGTGTCCAGTTTTGGGCACCGGTGCTCAGGAAGGATATAATGGAACTAGAGAGAGTACAAAGGAGGGCAACAAAATTAATAAAGGGGATGGGAGAACTACAATACCCAGATAGATTAGCGAAATTAGGATTATTTAGTCTAGAAAAAAGACGACTGAGGGGCGATCTAATAACCATGTATAAGTATATAAGGGGACAATACAAATATCTCGCTGAGGATCTGTTTATACCAAGGAAGGTGACGGGCACAAGGGGGCATTCTTTGCGTCTGGAGGAGAGAAGGTTTTTCCACCAACATAGAAGAGGATTCTTTACTGTTAGGGCAGTGAGAATCTGGAATTGCTTGCCTGAGGAGGTGGTGATGGCGAACTCAGTCGAGGGGTTCAAGAGAGGCCTGGATGTCTTCCTGGAGCAGAACAATATTGTATCATACAATTATTAGGTTCTGTAGAAGGACGTAGATCTGGGTATTTATTATGATGGAATATAGGCTGAACTGGATGGACAAATGTCTTTTTTCGGCCTTACTAACTATGTTACTATGTTACTATGTTACAGATCGAGGGTCTTCAGTGAGTGGATTGAGAGTAGAATAAATTATTACAACAACCTTTGTGATTTTTTCAATAAATTAATTTTTAATAATGTGTGTGTGGTTTTTTTTTTAACCCATAATTGACGCCTCTCCATTATTAATTAGGCTTAATGTCACCTTACAATAGCAAGGTGACATTAACCCTTCATTACCCCATATCCCACTGCTACACGGGAATGGGAAGAGAGTGACCAAGTGCCAGAATAGGCGCATCTTCCAGATGTGCCTTTTCTGGGGTGGCTGGGGGCAGATGTTTTTAGCCAGGGGGGGGCCAATAACCATGGACCCCCTCCAGGCTATTAATATCTGCCCTCAGTCACTGGCTTTACCACTCTGGTGAAGAAAATTGTGCGGGAGCCCACGCCAATTTTTTCCGCCATTTAACCCCTTATTTTACTAGCTGGAACGGACAAATTTTGCATTTACACACTACTGACATTAGTAGTGTGGAATATGCTAAAAAAATGGGGATATGAGATGGTTTACTGTATGTAAACCATGTCTCATATCATGTCGGGTTTAGGAAGGAGAAAGCAAAAGCCGGCAATTGAATTACCGGCTTTCTGCTATCTCGCGCTGTATGAAGTAATAATATATATACATATATGTGTCTCACTGACATATATATATATATATATATATATATATATACAGTATATATGTTTTTTTTTTTTAACACATGGATCCCTTGTATAGCCGTATGTCGGTTTTGCAAGCCTGCGATAAAAACACGCATTACGGCTGCCATACGGATTACATACGGAGGATGCCATGCGCAAAAAACGGTGACACACCCTGCCTACGGAGGAGCTATGGACCACTATTTTCGGGGCTTTTCAGCGTATTACGGCCGAAATATACGGACCGTATTTTCATACGCTGTGTGTGACGCCGGCCAAACTCAGGACTCCATCTGGCCTCTGTTCAGCCTTGTCCTTTTTTTCAGAAGTGCACAAAACTGTGACCAATGGCACTTTTAGACTACTTTCACACATCTGGTTTTCGCTGTCAGGCTCAATCCGGCTAAATTAAAAAAAAACGTATCCGGCGAATGTTGCCGCTGGATCCTTTTTTTCCCCCATAGATTTGTACTAGTGCCGGATTGCGCCAGATGACATTGCATTTCATCCAGTTTTCGCCGGATCCGGCAAATCTGCTGCTTCTGGTTTGTGGAAAAAACGTCCATAACAACGTTTTTTGCCTCCGGCGAAAAAACCTGAAGCGCCGGCTATTTGCTAGAATAGAAGCCTATAGGAGCCGGATCCAGAAAATGACGGATTCCGGCACCAGATTCCATTTTTTTAAACTGAGTATGCTCCACATTTTTTTTATCCAATTATCTAGATATGCTAGCCGGATCCGTCGAAAAAACAGATCCGTTCCATCAGTTTTTCACAATCTGCGATGGATTTGTTTTTTCCAACATTTGCCAGATTGTGCCTTATGCAAAAAACCTGATGTGTGAAAGTAGCCTTATTCAATACTAAAAACACTGACTCTGCCGGATCACAGGTCAGATGGCAATGCATCCACAGTGCCTCCATCTCATTATAGGGAATCCTCCAGAGGTTACATCTGAATCACATATTGCAGAGATTTACACAGAAACCCTGATATAAGCGCTCAGCGCAAGCTCAGGATAAATGTGCGTTGAGTCTTAAACATGGGTTTTATTGCAAAAAATATGTTTGCATCACCATATTTTGAGAGATATAACTTTTTTTATATTTTGGCCCACAGAGTTATGTGAGGGCTTGTGTTTAGCAGGATGAGTTGACGTTTTTATTGGTACCATTTTCAGACCATTTTCAGACACATTACATTTTTTGATCACTTTGTATTCTGATTTTTGGCAGGCAGAATAAAAAAAAGCCAGCAATTCAGGAATTTTTTTTGGGGGGGTATATGTTGTTCCACCTGTGGTAAAATTGATTAGGCAGTTTTATTCTTTGGGTCAGTATGATTACAACAATACCCCATTTATATCTTTTTTATGTTTTGGCACTTCTACTCAAAAGAAACGAGTTTATAGAAAAAATAATTATTTTTGCATCGCTTTATTCTGAGAGCTATAACTTTTTCTTTTCTGCTGATAGAGCTGTATGGCAGTTTGTTTTTTTGCGGGACAAGATGACATTTTTCAGCAGTACCATGATTATTTATATCCGTCTTTATGTTAACGTTTTGTTCGGCGTATGATGATAAAGCATTGTTTTTTTCCTTGATTTTTTTTTTAATGGTGTTCACTAAAGGGGTAAACTAGTGGGACAGTTTTATAGGCCGATTTGTTCTGGACATTGGCGATATCAAATATGTCCACTTTTATTGTTTATATATATATATATATATATATATATATTTCATACAAATCTTTATTTATGGATACAATATCTTTTGTTTTTTTACTATGATTATATATATGTATATATATATATATATATATATATATATATATGTATTTACAATCATTTAAAACATTTTGTTTTACTTATTTTAATTTTTTACTTTGTCCCACTATGGAACTATAATTTTTTGCAAGCTGATTGCTTGTATAGCATGGGGATTCAGCAGCATCCGTGTGGTATGCAAACTATCAGCTCTGCACTGACAGATAAAGTTGCTGATCAACCTCTGAGCATGATCTTGCAACTTTGTTAGCTCTGGTGACCCGGATGTCGTAATGAGGATAATGGGTCACCATGGAAGTGATCGGGACCCCGCGGGATCTCCGATCCAAGGCAGAGGGGCTGTCTTCCCTCTGCCAGCTCCTGGAATGCTGCGATAGAGTTCGATCACATCATTTAGGGGGTTAAAGTGTTAGGAGCAGTGCGGGACCACTTCTGGCAATTAGTGTTTGGTGTCAGCTGTCAGAATCAGCTGACACCCGATGGAGATCATGCGCTCACACTCTATGTGTGCACACGATCGCGGGGATGTAATAATTCGTTCTGCATCCATAAGTACCAGGGCGCAGTGTCGTATTTAGAGATGAGCGGTGTTCGAGTTGAACTGTTCGCCAATTTCAAATTCGAGCTGTTTTGGGCGGTGTTCGAGTCGTTTGTCGAACTCGAACAGTTTGCTTAAAATTCGGCTGTTCGAGTTTATGTTCGATAACTGTTCGTTCACATTTAAACTGTTTATCAATGTTAATAGACTGTTTCAGTGTATAGTGGGCAGGGGGGCAAGGGATAGATCTGTGCTGATATAATGCCGATCTCCATTTTTTTTTTTTCCCGCATTTACAGTGGGGCTGTGCAGTCTCTCAGCCTATCAACAGTGCACACACACAGCAATGTGCATGTGATGCACACAATCAAGGGCATGTGTCATTGGCTGTATATGTCACATGTTCTTGCCCTATAAGAACCAGCCATTTCACCGTCGCCACCGCTGCTGCTGTGGGCGCTATACAGTCTAAGAGTGGTTTTTGCAAGCAAGTTTTCTGTTACACAGAGAGAGATAGGTTTCGGGAGTTGGGAGTTGGGACTAGTTGTAATATCAGCCCTTTTCAGGGTAGGTTACAGCAGTTCATAGCACTTTTTGCCAGGCAGGTCTGTGCCAGTGCTGTGCAAGTATTTGTCACAGCATTTGGTGTAATCTAGCTCAGCCAATCCTTTTGGGCTAGTAGCATTGTCTGGTAGTTATCTGAGTAGCCTTCCTGTGAAGCTAGCTACATCACCTGTGTATCTAAATTTTTACAGCATCTAACCGAGTAAATCGTTTTGGGCTTACTAGCAGTGTCTGCACGTCAGCAGAGTAGCCCGCCTGTGAAGCTACACCGTCTGTGTGTGTATCTAAATTTTTACTGCATCTAACCCAGTAAATCATTTTGGGCCTAGGAGCAGTGTCTGCATATCAGCGGAGTAGCCCACCTGTGAAGCTAGCTACACCGCCTGTGTATCTAAATTTTTACCGCATCAAACCCAGTAAATCGTTTTGGGCCTAGTACCACAGTTTAGCCACTCAGCTCTGCTCGGTTTCCATCCATCATTTTTTGTGCCAACAACTACAGAGTTGCCAATTAGTAAAGCACCAAAATGAGTGGCAAAAGGCCTGCTACTGGTGGAAAAGGGAATAGGCGTGTTGGAAAGGGAAAAAAAAGGTTGTGTCCGTGGGGTAGGTGGTAAAGAAACAGTAACATCTGCAGAAGAAAGACCTTCTTCCAGCCAAAGTAAGATGTTTACTACTTTTCTTGAACAATCTGATATGATCCCTTTCTTACGACCATCGCTACGAGCAATATTACAAATTCCAGATGAGGCACAAAAACAGCAGGTGCTTGAACGGATATCAAGTGCTCGTTCAAGGGGGCTCTCCTCCACCTCAACTTAAACATCACAAATACTCCAGTCCAAAGAGGTGTCACTCCAATCGCACTTGCTTCCTCACAGCTCCCAAGTCTCCAGCCACCCGTCTAAGTATGGGGTAACACAGATGGTTGAGTCTTCAGAGCTGTTTACTCATACTATAGCCTGGGAATCAGAGGTCTGCTCCAGAGTTTCTGTGAATCCAAACGAGGAAATGATCTGCACTGATGCCCAGAATCTTTGTGAGTCGGATCCAGGCCCAGATGAAGAAGGTTCTGAGCATAATGTAGACCCTCGTTCCCAAACTGTAACTCCTGTTGGTGGAGACAATGAAGAAGATGAGGATGAGACTGAGATACCTGATTGGAACGAAAACTTGACTTTTCGGTCAGGGCAGGAAGAGGTTGGCTCTGAGGACGACGGGTGTGAGAACACACAGGGTGATGATAAAGAGGTTGGAGACCCCAATTACTGTCAACCCACAGTCCACCAGTCCATGAGGTCAGCAGAGGAGGTGGAGGAGGATGCTAGTGACAAGTCTGACAATGAGGTTACGTTGCGCCTTCCTGGACAGAGACAGAGTACTGGAAGCACGTCAAGAACTGCATCCTCAACCACAACTGTGCCTCTGAGCACAGGTCGTGATGGCTCTTCAGGTCGCATGTGCTCTAAGCCTTGCATAGCCTGGGCATTTTTTGAGATCGCAAAGGATGACCCAACTCATGTTGTCTGAAAGATTTGTCACCAAAATCTCAGTAGAGGCCAAAAAACAAATAGTACTTCATGCATGAACCGTCACATTGATATGAGGCATAAGTTGCAGTGGGAAGCTCACTGTGCTACAATGCGGCCTAGTGGGCCAGGCCAACCACCGTCTGCCCCATCAAGTGCATCCGTGGCCTCTTCATCCTCTGTGACTGTGGGGACAGCAGTGGCACATGGTTTTGGACGCAGACCTTCCACCTCTTTACCCGCAACAGCCAGTGTGATTGGCAGGTCGTCAGTAAATTTGCAAGTGGAAACACCTGCTGGTGTTGAGCGCTCTCTGACATCATGACCACCACATTTTGATCAAGGAAGGGATAATATCTCCAAGGTCCAGACGGTCGGCAGCACCAAGGCGGCTGGCATTGGAGGGTGGGGGAGAGGGATTACCGAGGGCTCATGGTAGCAGCCAAACTGTTGAGGAAGGTGCAGGAGCTGAGGAAGAAGTGGAGGAAGAAATGTCGCTGGGCATGGAAGTCTCATCAGATGAGGGAGACCTTGATCAAATTTCTGTTGTGCGAGGTTGGGGGGAGGGCAGAGGATGGAAGCATGATTCTGACCTCGCCGCCACCAAAACAACAAGGACTTGGTCCTACTGGATGCGCAAGACACATGAGTGCTTTCTTGCTGCACTACCTGCAACATTACCCTCGGATTGTTAGAATCCGAAGTAATGCTGACTACTGGGTTGCCACACTCTTAGATACTTGGTACAAAAGAAAGTTTGGTGAAATAATTCCTGCCATAGAAAGGGATTCACGCATGCACGAGTATCAGCAGAGACTGTTACAGAATCTTACATCTGCTTTTCCACAAAACACCAATGGTGCACGTAGTGAATCTCTGAGTTCTAGCTTGCCAACCGTGGGACTGTCGAGTCATCACTCAAATTCTAACAGTAACATCGTATCTGGTGGTAACAGCAATTTTTTCCAATCGTTTCAAGAATTTTTTAGACCATCCTTTCCTAGGCCACAGGAGACAAGAAATCTGATGCATAGCCAACTCCTAGATAGAATGGTACAGGAGTATCTCCAAGTTAACATCAATGCCATGAGTGTGGAACTGGACCCTTGCTCATTTTGGGCTTCCAATCTGGCAAAAATGGCCTGAGTTCCCCACTCATGCTTTGGAGATCTTGTCGTTCCCCGCAGCCAGCGTTCTCTCTGAATGTGTGTTCAGCGCTGCTGGTGGTGTGCTGACAGATAAGCGCACGCGGCTGTCCAGTGACAATGTAGACAGACTAACGTTCATCAAGATGAACAAATCCTGGATCCGCAAGGACTTTTCTACCCCTCTGTCATCCTGGGGGGAGTAAAAGCTTGATGATTTTTGAAAATCACCTCACCAACCATTTTAAGAAACTCTAGCGAAATTGATGCCATTTAAGTGGTGTCTGTGGCCCAGTTTTTGGAAAAAATGGAGACCCTTTTTGGAGTCCCCTTGCTGTGTTTTACATGACGTTGGCATCATCAATTCCAGGTGGGTGGGGTCGCTCCCCCCCCTTTTAACCTTTAGAAACTACATACACTATGGCTTGGAGTAACACAAATGGTTGAGTCTGCAGAGCTTTTTACTCATACTATGGCCTGGGATTCAGAGGTCTGCTCCAAAGCTTCAGTGTCTGCTAGTCAGCAGAGTAGCCCACCCATGAAGCAAGCTACACCGCCTGTTTATCTAATTACTAATTTTTAACTGCATCTAGCCCAGGAAATTCTTTTGGGCCTAGTTGCATTTTGTGCTACTCATCAGAGAACCCCACCCATGAAGCAAGCTACACCACCTGTTTATCTAAGTACTGATTTTTAACTGCATCTAGCCCAGGCAATACTTTGGGCCTAGTAGCAGTTTCTGCTACTCAGCAGAGTACCCCACCCATGAAGCAAGCTACACCTCCTGTTTATCTAAGTACTGATTTTTAACTGCATCTAGCCCAGGCAATACATTGGGCCTAGTAGAAGCTTCTGCTACTCAGCAGAGTACCCCACCCATGAAGCAAGCTACACCGCCTGTTTATCTAAGTACTGATTTTTAACTGCATCTAGCCCAGGCAATACTTTGGGCCTAGTAGCAGTTTCTGCTACTCAGCAGAGTACCCCACCCATGAAGCAAGCTATACCGCCTGTTTATCTAAGTACTGATTTTTAACTGCATCTAGCCCAGGCAATACTTTCGGCCTAGTAGCAGTTTCTGCTACTCAGCAGAGTACCCCACCCATGAAGCAAGCTACACCGCCTTCTTCCTTTCTCAATCTAACCCCTTGGCTCTGAGGTGTCCACTCTCCCTCCAGCTCTCTCCTTCTCATAGGTGGACTACCACATGTATTCACACTGTGGCAAATCTTTTGGGCCCAGGCATAAGAAGCCGTCGAGGTAATAGAAGCCCTCTTAGAAACGTCCATGACGACCCATTCGAGGAAGCAACTAAAGGCATCAAATAGTGAGCAGGATATGGAGCACCCCATGGGCAAACAGCGATCTATGTAGTATGCTCCTTCACAGAAGCAGCCCAATAGGCGGACACTATTCAGAGGCACAGGTAGTAACCGGAACGCCCCCTCAATGTCTGTTTTAGCCATTAGGGTGCCCGTTCCCAACTTCTTGACCCGCCTGATTGCCTCGTCAAAGGAGTTACAGTATATAGTACTGTACTTGGTTCCACGTCGATGTTGTCACTTACCAACCTTCCCCTTGGATATGACAAATGGTGGATTAGTCTGAATGTATTGGGTTCCTTTTTTGGCACGACTCCCAACAGGGATACCACTACTTCTTCTAAGGAAAGTGTTCTGAATGTGCCCGCCATTCTACCTAAAGATATTTCTTTTTTTTTATTTTTTGTCACGACTAGAGTTGAGCGACCTTTACTTTTATAGGATCGGGTCGGGTTTCACGAAACCTGACTTTTTCAAAAGTCGGGTCGAGTGAAATCGGCCGATCCTATAAAAAAGTCGGGGTCGGGGTCGGGCGAAACCTGAAACCCAATGCAGTGCATTGGGTTTCCATGGTTCCCAGGGTCTGAAGGAGCGGAAACTCTCCTTCAGGCCATGCGATCCATATTTTAGTGTAAAATAAAGAATTAAAATAAAAAATATCGCAATACTTACCCTCTGACGCGCCCTGGTACTAACCGGGAACCTTCCTTCCTTAGAATTAGCCTTCCAGGACCTTGCGGTGACGTCGCGGTGACGTCGCGGCTTGTGATTGGCCGCGCGAGCGGTCGCATGGGCGGCCGCGCGGCCAATGACAAGCCGCGACGTCACCGCGACGTCACCGCAAGGTCCTGGAAGGCTGATTCTAAGGAAGGAAGGTTCCCGGTTAGTACCAGGGCGCGTCAGAGGGTAAGTATTGCGATATTTTTTATTTTAATTCTTTATTTTACACTTAAATCTGAATTCCGATACCAATTCCCGATATCTTAAACATATCGGGAATCGGTATCGGAATTCCGATTCTAGATTCAAAAGATCGCCGACTTCATGGCCGACCCCACACTGGGGTCGGGTCGGGTTTCATGAATCCCGACCTTGCCAAAAGTCGGCGACTTTTGACAAATTTCGACCCGTTTCGCTCAACCCTAGTCACGACGTCTGGGTGTTGATAGGCTGATTTTAGATTTTTACTTCAGCCTTTCTTGATTTTAGAAGGGCATGACATGCCTATATCTGTGTCTCCTCCTCCTTTTACTCCTCCACCTCTTTTCTTTTCGCATGACTATATGTACTTGTGACTTTTCCATGTGTTTGTTGTGTCTTCTGAGCAGTTTGTCAGCTTTTGGACACCTTTTAAGGTGTTTTCTATGTGTTTTTTATGTGTTTGTGTTTGCCTGCCATTGGTTTTAATGGGGTTCGAACATGCCCCAATTCAACGAACCAAACCAAACTCGAACCCTTGGGGGGTGACTCAACACTAGTTGTATTATTACAGACCACATTGTTAACAAAATGCAAAGGGAATAAAAAATAGAGAAATCTAAATCCAATCAATATTTGGTGTGACCTCCCTTTGTCTTCAAAACAGCATCAATTTTTCTAGGTAAACTAGTACACAGTTTTAGAAGGACCTCGGTATCTTCTACTATATAATTGTCTAAGGGTCACTTCCGTCTGTCTGTCCTTCTGTCTGTCACGGATATTCATTGGTCGCGGCCTCTGTCTATCATGGAAATCCAAGTTGCTGATTGGTCACCGCAAAACAGCCAAGACCAATCAGCGACGGGGACAGTCCGGAAGAAAATGGCCGCTCCTTACTCCCCGCAGTCACTCCCCTCCGGTCACCGCTAAGCGCTAACACAGGGTTAATGCAGGTGGTAACGGACCGCATTATGCCGCAGGTAACGCACTCCGTTACCGCCGCTATTAACCCTGTGTGTCCCCAACTTTTTACTATTGATGCTGCCTATGCGGCATCAGTAGTAAAAAATTTAATGTTAAAAATAATTTAAAAAAACAAAAAACCTGCTATACTCACCCTCCGTTGTCCGCAGAGCCGGCCGTCATCTTCCGTTCCCGGCGATGCATTGCGAAATTACCCAGAAGGCCGCTAAGTCATCTGGGTAATTTTGCAATGCATCCTGGGAACGGAAGATGGCGGTAGCCGCGCGCCTATCGCCGGAGCTCCGCTGGACCCCACGAGGTGAGTATATATCTTTTTTATTTTACTTATTTTTTTTAACTGGAATATGGTGCTCACACTGCTGTATACTATGTGGGCTGTGTAACATACCGCGTGGCTCTGTGCTGTATACTACATAGGCAGTGTTATATACTATGTGGGCTGTGTGATATATTCCGTGGTCTGTGTGTCATGATCCAGTTCTGAGATTATGTTCAGCTCTCTTGTCTCTGGACTGGTCATGTGGGAGTTAATCCTCTCTGCCTCACTCTGAAGCTGGCTGAGCTATTTAAGTCCTCTGCAGCCTGTGGGCCAGTGTCAGCTATAGTTCATCCTGCACTGTTTGAGCTCCTGACCTGGATCCCTGTACTGGTGTTCCTTTTTGCCTCTGACTGCCTGCCTGCACCCGTTTATGACTTGTTCTGAACTTTGGCCTGTACCCCGACTCCGTCTTACGTCTCACGTTTTGGTTACCACATTCCCGGTAGGTTCTGATGTCTTGCTTGTTCCCAACTATTCTCTGCTCGCCCCTTCTCTACCGCGTTGCTATCTCTGTGTATGACCTTGGCTTGTTTCATGTCCCTTTCATTACCTGTGACACCTGTGTTGTTGTTCAGTGTTGCTGCGCTGTGTGTGCAACCTCCTTTCCTTAACCAGCACCCCCTGGTGGAGGTTGCTCTATACTGCACTGCAGCAGCACATTACATTGTGCTATATATTATGTGGCCACTGTTAAATACTGCGTGGGCTGTGCTATAAATATTACGTGGCTGGGCAATATACTACGTGGCTCTGTGCTGTATGCTACGTCGCTGGGCAATATACTACGTCGCTGGGCAATATACTACGTGGGCATGCATATTCTAGAATACCCGATGCGTTAGAATCGGGCCACCATCTAGTGAAGAAATAACCACAGATCTTCTTTGGATGTACAGTGGGGCAAAAAAGTATTTAGTCAGTCAGCAATAGTGCAAGTTCCACCACTTAAAAAGATGAGAGGCGTCTGTAATTTACATCATAGGTAGACCTCAACTATGGGAGACAAACTGAGAAAAAAAAAATCCAGAAAATTACATTGTCTGTTTTTTTAACAATTTATTTGCATATTATGGTGGAAAATAAGTATTTGGTCAGAAACAAAATTTCATCTCAATACTTTGTAATGTATCCTTTGTTGGCAATGACAGAGGTCAAACGTTTTCTGTAAGTCTTCACAAGGTTGCCACACACTATTGTTGGTATGTTGGCCCATTCCTCCATGCAGATCTCCTCTAGAACAGTGATGTTTTTGGCTTTTCGCTTGGCAACACGGACTTTCAACTCCCTCCAAAGGTTTTCTATAGGGTTGAGATCTGGAGACTGGCTAGGCCACTCCAGGACCTTGAAATGCTTCTTACAAAGCCACTCCTTCGTTGCCCTGGCGGTGTGCTTTGGATCATTGTCATGTTGAAATATCCAGCCACGTTTCATCTTCAATGCCCTTGCTGATGGAAGGAGGTTTGCACTCAAAATCTCACGATACATGGCCCCATTCATTCTTTCATGTATCCGGATCAGTCGTCCTGGCCCCTTTGCAGAGAAACAGCCCCAAAGCATGATGTTTCCACCACCATGCTTTACAGTAGGTATGGTGTTTGATGGATGCAACTCAGTATTCTTTTTCCTCCAAACACGACAAGTTGTGTTTCTACCAAACAGTTCCAGTTTGGTTTCATCAGACCATAGGACATTCTCCCAAAACTCCTCTGGATCATCCAAATGCTCTCTAGCAAACTTCAGACGGGCCCGGACATGTACTGGCTTAAGCAGTGGGACACGTCTGGCACTGCAGGATCTGAGTCCATGGTGGCGTAGTGTGTTACTTATGGTAGGCCTTGTTACATTGGTCCCAGCTCTCTGCAGTTCATTCACTAGGTCCCCCCGCGTGGTTCTGGGATTTTTGCTCACCGTTCTTGTGATCATTCTGACCCCACGGGGTGGGATTTTGCGTGGAGCCCCAGATCGAGGGAGATTATCAGTGGTCTTGTATGTCTTCCATTTTCTAATTATTGCTCCCACTGTTGATTTCTTCACTCCAAGCTGGTTGGCTATTGCAGATTCAGTCTTCCCAGCCTGGTGCAGGGCTACAATTTTGTTTCTGGTGTCCTTTGACAGCTCTTTGGTCTTTACCATAGTGGAGTTTGGAGTCAGACTGTTTGAGGGTGTGCACAGGTGTCTTTTTATACTGATAACAAGTTTAAACAGGTGCCATTACTACAGGTAATGAGTGGAGGAAAGAGGAGACTCTTAAAGAAGAAGTTACAGGTCTGTGAGAGCCAGAAATCTTGATTTTTTGTTTCTGACCAAATACTTATTTTCCACCATAATATGCAAATAAAATGTTAAAAAAACAGACAATGTGATTTTCTGGATTTTTTTTTCTCAGTTTGTCTCCCATAGTTGAGGTCTACCTATGATGTAAATTACAGACGCCTCTCATCTTTTTAAGTGGTGGAACTTGCACTATTGCTGACTGACTAAATACTTTTTTGCCCCACTGTAGGTTTATACATATCCTTCTGTCTCTTCATGTAATCCCTGACAGACTCAATTATGTTGAGATTAGGTCTCGGCGGGGAACATTTCATCGCTTCATGACTCCTTATTTTTCTTCACACTAAAGATAGTCCTTAATGACATTGGTGGTATGTTTGGGGTCGTAGTGCTGTTGGAGAAAATAAATGGAGCTAATCAGATGCCTCCTTGATGCTGTTGACTGATGGATAATTATCTCAGAATTTAAGACATTAGTAATCCTGTCCAAATCCCCAACTCCATTTGCTGAATTGCAGCTTGAAATATGCTTCAGTGCCTATAGCATTCCACCCATTGTACCATTCTCCAGTCCTTGTCCGAACAAACAAACTGCCTTCTATTACAGGCAAATAATTCACATTTGAACTCATCACCAGTCCCGAACACCTGCTGCCATGTTTCTGCACCCCAGTTCCTTTATTTGCATGCTTAGATGAGTCACTTGGCCTTGTTTCTAAGGCGAAAATATGGGTTTTTGACAGCAATTGAAGACCACGCCTGGTCAGTCTTCTCCAAACAGTAGATAGGGTTAGCTCAGTTCCACTGGTTGCTGCCAGTTTTGACCTGATGGCACTATTGGATGTCTTCTGATAAAAGAAGTTAGCATGAATGTATTTTTATTCTGCTCAACAATGTTTCCTTGGTCGAAAACTGCATATATGGTCCTCAATGTTGCTCATTTATTGTGGTTTCTTTAAAAGAGCTTGAAAAGCATATCTTAAAATTCTATTATGCTGTGAAATCTTTTGTCTTGTTGCTGTGCTCAGTCTTGTCAGGGTGTATCACCTGTGACATGAAACTGTCTTGCACAACCTCACATTGTAGCAGCTTTCATCTGTTCCTTTCCTATTTTTAATCCTTTTATACCTCCGTTTCTCTTTCAGTTAATGCTTGACATGAAAATAATGATCATTGTCACCTATTTGGTTTAACTGGTTACTCATACATCTGACCAGGGGTGGATTAAGGGTAGCCAGGGTCCCAGGCTGTTCAGACACTGTGGGCCCCCCGGTCATGTGACGGGGTCATCATATACCTGAACCAGATTATTCTAGAAAAATAGTTGCTGTGTGAAACTATAACCTGTCAAACATCCATTGATCTAGTCAATTTACCCTTCAGTTCAGTATATAGTATACAGTGTATAGTGTCAGTGTATAGGTAACACTGACTCACCAGTGACATCTCTAGGTGAAGTCCTTCATCTTTCATCCAGCACAGACCGCCATCACTTCATCCAGCCAGGACTCGTCTGTGCAGGAAATAACACAGTTATCTCGAGCTCCGCTTGTAGAACACATTACCTAATTTTTCCCAACTTCTACATTACACCACATGAAGAAAAAGAGGCGACATAGTGTCACTCTATACAGTAACAGGACCGCCCCCCATTTAAAACAGTGCCCTCAAAGACTAAAATAAATACATCACTGCAGTAATAATATCCCTTAATTAGCCCCTATGGTAATAATAATATCCCCCATCCTGGCCCCGTGTATCTTATTCCTGGCTCCAGCCATATGTTCTTGCATCGTGCCCTCATCCATTCTACCCCATATGATCTCCCCATCCTGCCCCATCAGTCTCCATCGTATCAGTCCTGCCCCATGATCCTGCACGATCTGTCTCCAATCCTGCCCCATGTCTTTCATTCTGCCCCGTGTCTCCAATCATGCCCCGTATCTACATTCTGCCCATGTCTCCAGTCCTGCCCCCAGTGTGTCCAGCACCTCTGCCCCCAGTGTCCAGCATCTCTGCCCCCAGTGTCCAGCATCTCTGCCCCCAGTGTCCAGCATCCTTGCCCCCAGTGTGTCCAGCATCCTGCCCCAATGTGTCCAGCATCCTGCCCCAATGTGTCCAGCATCCTGCCCTCAATGTGTCCGGCATCCTGCCCCAAATGTGTCCGGCATCCTGCCCCAAATGTGTCCGGCATCCTGCCCCAAATGTGTCCACATCCTGCCCCAAATGTGTCCAGCATCCTGCCCCAAATGTGTCCAGCATCCTGCCCAAATGTGTCCAGCATCCTGCCCAAATGTGTCCAGCATCCTGCCTCAAATGTGTCCAGCATCCTGCCCCAAATGTGTCCAGCATCCTGCCCCAAATGTGTCCAGCATCCTGCCCCAAATGTGTCCAGCATCCTGCCCCAAATGTGTCCAGCATCTTGCCCCAAATGTGTCCAGCATCTTGCCCCAAATGTGTCCAGCATCCTGCCCCAAATGTGTCCAGCATCCTGCCCCCAGTGTGTCCAGCATTTTGCCCCAAAATGTCCAGCATGTTGCCCCCAGTGTCTCCAGCCTATTGTCCCCAGTGTGTTCAGCATATTGCCCCCAGTGTGTCCAGCATGTTGCCCCCAATGTCTCCAGCTTATTGCCCCCAATGTGTTCAGCATATTGCCTCAGTGTGTCCAGCATATTACCCCCAGTGTGTCCAGCAATCTGCCCCAGTATGTCCAGCATATTGCCCCAGTGTGTCCAGCAATCTGCCCCAGTGTCTGACTCCAGCATATTGTCCCCAGTGTGTCCAGCATTTTGCCCCCAAAATGTCCAGCATGTTGCCCCCAGTGTCTCCAGCTTATTGCCCCCAGTGTGTCCAGCATGTTGCCCCCAATGTGTCCAGCATATTGCCTCAGTGTGTCCAGCATATTACCCCCAGTATGTCCAGCAATCTGCCCCAGTATGTCCAGCATATTGCCCCAGTGTGTCCAGCAATCTGCCCCAGTGTCTGACTCCAGCATATTGCCCCCAGTGTGTCCAGCAATCTGCCCCAGTGTCTGACTCCAGCATATTGCCCCAAGTGTGTCCAGCAATCTGCCCCAGTGTCTCCAGCATTGCCCCCACTGTGTCTAGCAATCTGCCCCAGTGTCTCCAGCATTGCCCCCAGTGTGTCCAGCAATCTGCCCCCATTGTGTCCAGCAATGTGCCCCATTGTGTCCAGCAATCTGCCCCAGTGTGTTCAGCATATTGCCCCGGGCTCCCCGGATTGCCGTTCGCAAAAAAAACAAAAAAAAGAGTTCTCCTCACCTGACCGGCACTCCAGCGGCAACCTTCCTCCAGCAGCGCGGACTCACCGGCGACTGACAATGACGTCAGACGCCGGCGAAGTGTGCACTGCGCCTGCAGCCAACTTCAGCTGCCAGCCACCAATTCGCTGGTGGCTGTTGTTAACTATTGACGTGCGGGCGTCAGGACTGCGACTCAGAGACAACTGAATTCCCACCGACAACCACTGGAGGGAACCCAAGAGCAGAATTCACAACAGTACCCTCCCCCTTGAGGAGGGGTCACCGAACCCTCACCAGGGCCCCCAGGACGATCAGGATGAGTCAGATGAAAGGCACGGACCAAATCAGCAGCATGGACATCAGAGGCAAAAACCCAAGAATTATCTTCCCGGCCATAACCCTTCCATTTGACCAGGTACTGAAGCTTCCGCCTCGAAAAACGGGAATCCAAAATCTTCTCAACAACATATTCCAACTCCCCATCAACCAACACAGGGGCCGGAGGATCAACAGAGGGAACAACGGGATCCACATATTTCCGCAACAAAGATCTATGGAAGATATTACGGATAGCAAAAGAGGCCGGAAGCGCCAGTCGAAAAGACACCGGATTAATAATCTCAGAAATCCTAATAGGACCAATAAACCGAGGCTTAAACTTAGGAGAAGAAACCTTCATAGGAACATGACGGGAAGACAACCAGACCAGATCCCCAACCCCAAGCCGGGAACCAACACACCGACGACGATTAGCAAAACGTTGAGCCTCCTCTTGAGACAACACCAAATTGTCCACCACATGAGCCCAAATCTGCTGCAACCTGTCCACCACAGAATCCACACCAGGACAGTCAGAAGGCTCAACCTGCCCAGAAGAAAAACGAGGATGAAAACCAAAATTACAAAAGAAAGGCGAAACCAAGGTAGCCGAACTAGCCCGATTATTAAGGGCAAACTCGGCCAATGGCAAGAAAACCACCCAATCATCCTGATCAGCAGACACAAAGCATCTCAAATAAGTCTCCAAAGTCTGATTAGTTCGCTCGGTCTGGCCATTTGTCTGAGGATGAAATGCAGAAGAAAAAGACAAATCAATGCCCAGTCTAGCACAAAAGGCCCGCCAAAACCTAGAAACAAACTGGGAACCTCTGTCGGACACAATATCCTCCGGAATACCATGCAAACGAACCACATGCTGAAAAAACAACGGAACCAAATCTGAAGAGGAAGGCAATTTAGGCAAAGGCACCAAATGAACCATCTTAGAGAACCGGTCACAAACAACCCAGATAACAGACATCTTCTGGGAGACCAGAAGATCAGAAATAAAATCCATCGAAATATGCGTCCAGGGCCTCTCAGGGACTGGCAATGGCAAAAGCAACCCACTAGCACAGGAACAACAAGGCTTGGCCCGCGCACAAGTCCCACAGGACTGCACAAAAGAACGCACATCACGCGACAATGAAGGCCACCAAAAGGACCTACCAACCAAATCTCTGGTACCAAAAATACCAGGATGACCAGCCAACACGGAACAGTGAAACTCAGAAATCATTCTACTAGTCCATCTGTCAGGAACAAACAGTTTCCCCACAGGACAGCGGTCAGTAGGGTTGAGCGACTTTTACTTTTATAGGATCGGGTCGGGTTTCACGAAACCCGACTTTCTCAAAAGTCGGGTCGAGTGAAATCGGCCGATCCTATAGAAAAGTCGGGGTCGGCCGAAACACGAAACCCAATGCAGTGCAATGGGATACTATGGTTCCCAGGGTCTGAAGGAGCGGAAACTCTCCTTCAGGCCCTGGGATCCATATTTAAGTGTAAAATAAAGAATTAAAATAAAAAAAATATATATATAAAAAATTATATACCTAATAGGAATATACTCACCATCGGACGTGCCCTGCTTCTTTCCGGCAGCCTTCCTTCCTAAGAATCAGCGCTTGAATGACCTTCGGTGACGTCGCGGCTTGTGATTGGTCGCGTGAGCGGTCACATGGGCGGTCGCGCGACCAATCACAAGCCGCGACGTCATCTAAGGTCCTTCACGCGCTGATTCTAAGGAAGGAAGGCTGCCGGTTAGTACCAGGGCGCGTCAGAGGGTGAGTATAGCAATATTTTTTATTTTAATTCTTTATTTTACACTTAAATATGGATTCCGATACCGATTTCCGATATTGCAAACATATCGGAACTCGGTATCGGAATTCCGATACCAGATTCAGAAGATCGCCGACCTCATGGCCGACCCCACACAGGGGTCGGGTCGGGTTTCATGAAACCCGACTTTGCCAAAAGTCGGCGACTTCTGAAAATGGCCAACCCATTTCGCTCAACCCTAGCAGTCAGGTTTGTCAGCCTGAAATTCCTGAAGAACCCGTCGTAAATCAGGGGAAATGGCAGAAAGGACCACCCCCTCTTTCAGAATACCGACCGGCTCTAAGACCTCAGGAGAATCAGGCAAAAAACTCCTAGAGAGGGCATCAGCCTTAATATTCTTAGAACCCGGAAGGTACGAGACCACGAAATCAAAACAGGAAAAAAAACAAGGACCATCGAGCCTGTCTAGGATTCAGCCGTTTAGCAGACTCGAGGTAAATCAAATTCTTATGATCGGTCAAGACCACAATATGGTTTTGGCTCCCTCAAGCCAATGTCGCCACTCTTCAAACGCCCACTTCATAGCCAACAACTCCCGATTGCCGACATCATAATTGCGTTCAGCAGGCGAAAACTTACGGGAAAAGAAGGCACACGGTTTCATTAAGGAACCAACAGGATCCCTCTGAGACAAAACGGCCCCTGCCCCAATCTCAGAAGTGTCAACCTCAAACTGAAACGAAAGAGAAACATCCGGTTGGCGCAACACCGGAGCAGAAGTAAATCGACGTTTAAGCTCCTGAAAGGCAGAGACAGCCGCAGAGGACCAATTTGCCACATCAGCGCCTTTCTTCGTCAAATCGGTCAAGGGTTTAACCACGCTGGAAAAATTAGCAATGAAACGGCAATAAAAATTTGCAAAACCCAAAAATTTCTGAATGCTCTTCACGGATGTGGGCTGAATCCAATCATGAATGGCCTGAACCTTAACCGGATCCATCTCTATAGACGAGGGAGAAAAAATAAAGCCCAAAAAAGAAACCTTCTGCACCCCAAAGAGACACTTAGACCCTTTCACAAACAAAGCATTGTCACGGAGGATCTGAAATACCATCCTGACCTGTTGCACATGAGACTCCCACTCATCGGAAAATATCAAAATATCGTCCAAATATACAATCAAGAATTTATCAAGATAAGTCCGGAAGATATCATGCATGAAGGACTGAAAAACAGATGGAGCATTAGAGAGTCCGAATGGCAATTCACAAGGTATTCAAAATGGCCTTCGGGCGTGTTAAACGCAGTTTTCCATTCATCACCCTGCTTAATACGAACAAGATTATATGCCCCTCGAAGGTCAATTTTTGTAAACCAACTAGCTCCCTTAATCCTAGCAAACAAATCGGAAAGCAAAGGTACAGGGTATTGAAACTTGACCGTGATTTTATTCAAGAGGCGATAATTTATACAGGGTCTCAAGGAACCATCTTTTTTTAGCAACAAAAAAGAACCCCGCTCCCAACGGTGAAGAAGATGGTCGAATATGCCCTTTCTCCAAAGACTACTTACTATAGCTCTGCATGGCGGTATGTTCAGGCACAGACAGGTTGAAAAGTTGACCCTTAGGAAACTTACAGCCTGGAAGCAAGTCAATAGCACAATCGCAGTCCCTGTGCGGTGGAAGGAAACTGGACTTGGGCTCATCGAATACATCCTGAAAATCAGACAAAAACTCTGGAATTTCAGAAGAGGAAGAAGAGGAGATTGACATCAAAGGAACATCATTATGAACCCCCTGACAACCCCAACTAGTCACAGACATGGACTTCCAATCCAACACAGGGTTATGTACCTGCAACCACGGAAAACTCAGCACGATAGCATCATGCAAGTTATGCAACACCAGAAATCGACAATCTTCCTGATGGGCTGGCGCCATGCGCATGGTCACCTGTGTCCAAAACTGGGGCTTATTTTTAGCCAAGGGTGTCGCATCAATGCCCCTTAAAGGAATAAGGTTCTGCAAAGGCTGCAAGGGAAAACCACAACGCTTGGCAAACTCAAAGTCCATTGAATTCAAGGCGGCGCCTGAATCCACAAACGCCATGACAGAAAATGATGACAAAGAGCAGATCAAGGACACAGATAACAAAAATTTAGGTTGTACAGTACTGATGGTAATTGAACTGGCGATCCTCTTTATCCGCTTAGGGCAGACAGAAATGACATGAGAAGCATCACCACAATAATAACACAACCTATTTTTACGTCTGAAACCTTGTTGTTCCGTCCTAGACAGAATTCTATCACACTGCATAGGCTCAGGAATTTGCTCTGAGGATAACGCCACAGCGCGCACAGTTCTGCGCTCTCGCAAGCGTCGGTCAATCTGAATGGCCAGAGACATAGAATCACTCAGACCGGAAGGCATGGGAAACCCCACCATAACATCTTTAACGGATTCAGAAAGCCCCCTTCTGAAAATAGCCGCCAAAGCATCATTATTCCATTTAGTCAACACAGACCATTTTCTGAATTTCTGACAATACAATTCTGCCGCCTCTTGACCCTGAGACAGGGCCAACAAAGTCTTCTCAGCTTGATCCACAGAATTAGGTTCATCATATAATAATCCCAAAGCCAGAAAAAAGGAGTCAATATTAAGCAAAGCCGGATTCCCATATTCCAGGGAAAACGCCCAATCCTGTGGGTCGCTGTTGTGAATTCTGTTGTCGGGCTCCCTCCTGTGGTCGTGAATGGTACTTCGGTGGGTTCTGTCCGTGGACTCCCTCTGGTGGCTGTGAGTGGAGCTGCTGCTTCTGAGGTTCCTTACACAGGTGACGTGGTTTATCCTTTGGCTGGCTGCTCTATTTAACTCCACTTAGATCGTTACTCCATGCCAGCTGTCAATGTTTCTGCATTGGTTCAGTTCACTCCTGGATCTTTCTGGTGACCTGTCTACTCCAGCAGAAGCTAAGTTCCTGATAGTATCTAATTTGTTCATTGTTTTCTTGTCCAGCTGGATATCATGCTTTTGTCTTGCTAGCTGGAAGCTCTGGGATGCAGAGTGGCATCTCCGCACCGTTAGTCGGTGCGGAGGTCTTTTTTGCACACTCTGCGTGGTCTTTTGTAGGTTTTTGTGCTGATCGCAAAGCTACCTTTCCTATCCTCTGTCTATTTAGTAAGTCTGGCCTCCCTTTGCTGAAACCTGTTTCATTTCTGCGTTTGTGACTTTCATCTTTACTCACAGTCAATATATGTGGGGGGCTTCCTTTACCTTAGGGGAATTTCTCTGAGGCAAGGTAGGCTTTATTTTCTATCTCTAGGGCTAGCTAGCTCTTAGGCTGTGACGAGGCGCCTAGGTAGAGTCAGGAGTGCTCCACGGCTATTTCTAGTGTGTGTGATAGGATTAGGGATTGCGGTCAGCAGAGCTCTCACATCCCAGAGCTTGTCCTGTATGAGTTTTAACTATCAGGTCATTCCGGGTGCTCCTAACCACCAGGTCATAACAGTACAGCTGGCCCAAAGTATTAATGCATCTCAATAGAGGGATAAGAGAAGCTCTGAGACCATTTTTTTTTCTTTGCACTGTGTTTTGTCTTTCTTTTCCCCTAAACCTTTGGGTGGTTCAGGACACAGGTGTAGATATGGACATTCAAGGTGTGTCCTCTTGTATGGATCATCTCACTGTAAGGGTACAAAACATTCAAGATTTTGTGGTTCAGAATCCGATGTTAGAGCCTAGAATTCCTATTCCACGCAGCAGGGAGATCACGATTTTTACCTGCTGAATGGAATCACCAGAGGATCGAGGTCTCAGAGCAAAAAACAGTTTACAGTTGTTTTTAAAACTCAAAAATTTGGACCTGTCACCAGAAAACAAATCAGGAGTAGGAATCTTCGGTTCTAAAGCAGGAGTCTGAACAATATAATCAGAAATACCCTGCACCCTATCAGCAAGCTGGTCTACACGAGAAGTTAATTCCTGAACATTCATGCTTGCACCAGGCTCCTCAGCCACCCAGATATTAAGAGGGAAGAAAACACAAAACAGACTGGAGAAAAAAAAATGGCTCAAGACCTTTCTTCCCTTCTTCTGAGATGCATTTAACTCATTGTGGGCCAGTTGTACTGTTATGATCCAGTGACCTTGGAGCAGCATGAGAACTTTCACTGGAGAAGGTGGTCACTATATTGACCGCAATCCTGAACTTAACACCGCAACTAGAAGTAGCCGTGGAGTGTACCTAACAATCCTAGACACCTCGTCACAGCTGGAGGAATAAATACCCCTAAAGATGGAAATAGGAATACTATCTTGCCTCAGAGCAGATCCCCAAAGGATAGACAGCCCCCCACAAATTTTGGTGGTGAGTCGGAGAGGAAAAAACATACACAAGCAGAAAAATAGGATTTAGCACAGGAGGCCACTCTAGCAAAATAGGACAGGATAGGACAGAGTTCTGTGCGGTCAGTATTAAAACCCTTCAAAAATATCCACAGCAGAATATACAAAAACTTCCTACATCTAACTAAAGATGTAGGAGCGTATATCTGCAACTCCAGCGAATCCTACAATCAGAGCAGGAATACAAACAAAAACAAGCACACAGCAGTGTGCCACAGACACAAAAACCAAACACTTATCTTTGCTGAATTTGGCAGCTAAGCAGGAGAAGCCAGAAAGTGATCCAACACTTCACAAGGAACATTGACAACTGGCAAGGGCTAGTGAATCCTGCACACCTAAATATCCCAGTCAGAATTGTAATCAGCAGATACACCCGGCCAGGACTGCGACTCAGAGACAACTGCATTCCCACCTATAACCACTGGATGGAACCCAAGAGCAGAATTCACAACACCACAGCCACCCCAGAAAAGGTGCAACTTTATTAGAATAAAGTCCTTTAGTTGAGAGAATGACACAGACTCCTTTGATGAATCTAAATTAAACCATACTCACGACATTGCTCAGTCCAATAGAAGCCAATGTTCCCTGTGACAAAATTAAAATAATAAAATTTTTCCTTGTCCGCCGAGAAGATAATCCATTTGTACCGCGACGGGTCTAGTTCTGCTACATCTAGATGGCACATTGCATTGTTGCATGATGCAACTATACAGCCTGCCTGCCAGCAGAGACACTGAGCAGCGAGTGCTACCACTGCTCAGTATGTAACAGTGAACTCTTATGACCCGACTGACGTCCCGCGAGCAGGAGAAAATTCTCATGCTCGTGGTGCCGTCAGAAAGGTCTTGGAGGTTCACACCCAATTAACTCAGTTCAACTCACTGATATTATCAGAGTGATGTGCGTTATACGCTGACCCCGGCAACGGAGGAGATGGAGAAATTCATTTCTCCTCCTCCTCCACAGCTGTGCTCTGATCCTCTCTGTGCGAGAGGCTCGGAGCACAGACACATGATCCTCGGCTCCCACTCGCAGCAGAGCAGGAGCCGAGATCATTAGCATATCGTATCCGATGCTCTCACATCAGATGCCATACGCGCGTCTGACCCCGGCCTTAAAGGACTTTATTCTGGGTGCGTTTTTTAAATACAATATGACTATAGGGTTAGTAATGGGGGCGTCTTATAGATGCCTCTCCATTACTAACCTCTGTGCTTGATGTCACCTGACAATACAAAGGTGACGTCGACCCCTCAACTATCATCACACTTGCCACCGCACCAGACCAAGTGGAAAGAGCGAGGCTAAGTGCCAGATTTGGCGCAACTTATGGATGCACCATTTCTGGGGCAGCTGCTGAGAGCTGATGTTTTTAGACTGGGAGAGTCCAGTGTTCATGGCCCCTTCTTAGGCTATTAATATCAGCCCACAGCTGTCTGCCTAGCCTTTGCTGGTTATAAAATATAGGGGGAACCTACGTCATTTTTTGGGGGGTCCCCCATTTTAATGACCAGGAAAGATTAATTATACAGCTGTGAGCTGATATTAATAGCCTGGGAACCTTTATGAATATTGTCTCTTTCCCAGAGTATTAACATCAGCTCCCAGCCATCGACTTTCCCTTTGCTTTTGCCTCCCATTGAAGGGTATGTTTGTCAAACCATTCGGCGAGCATGTTCATCGGGACGTTCACTGATCCAAACCGAACCTTGAAAGATAGATAGAGACAGAAGCATTTAGAATGAAAATTAATTTGTGTTTTGGACCATCCTTTTAGGCTACATTCCAATGATGAGTTATTTGCAAGTTTTTGATGCTGCATATTATCTGCAGCATTTCAGCACCTACTATGTAAGGCTAAGTTCACCCTTGCATTTGGCTGGTCTGCGTATGGCTGTGTACTTCCTCCTTTAAGCTCCGCTTAAACTCCGCCTACTTCTGCATGCGTCATGCATCGTCCTGCGTACCTATCTTTAACATTGGGTATGCAGGGACATGCGTTGTTTGTGGATGCATCCGCATGCGGCGTTTTGATGTGCCCGCCGACCACACAGGAACATTTCCGTACGGTTGGCGGGCATGTCAAAGCGCCGCATGTGGACACATCCGCATACAACGCATGTCCCTGCGTATCCAATGTTAAAGATAGGTACTCAGACAAGCTAAATGCAAGTGTGAAACCAGACTAAGGCCATGTTCACTCGTTCCTGATTTCCCTGCTGTTTTTTCTGCACTAAAAACCGCAGCTCTTGGCAGAAAACGCAGGTGTGTTTTTTGGTGCGTTTTTTGATGCGTTTTTTGATGCGGTTTTTAGTGCGGTTTTTTATGCAGTTTTCTCTGCAGAGTCTGTGTGTTTTCTAGGAAGTTTTTTTAGGGTTAAAATGGCTGAAAATACCCTAACCCTACCCCTACCCCTAACCCTACCCCTAACCCTACCCCTAACCCTAACCCTAACCCTACCCCTAACCCTAACCCTACCCCTAACTGTAGTGGGGGGAAAAAAAAATAAATTCTTCATTTTATTATTGTTACTACCTATGGGGGTGATAAAGGGGGGGGGTCATTTATTTTCATTCATTTCATTTTTTTATTTTGATCACTGTGAGGTTATCACAGTGATCAAAATGTGCCTGGAACGAATCTGCGCATGCGCCCGCCATTTTAGAAGATGGCGGCGCCCAGGGAGAAGACGGACGGACGGACACCGGGAGGCCCGGTAAGTATAAGGGGGGAGATGAGGGCACGGGGGGGGGGGGCGTCGGAGCACGGGGGTGGCATCGGAGCATGGGGGGGTGGGATTGGAGCACGGGGGGGCAGCCACACTCCGCCCACGCACTTCCTGCTGCAGCGGTTCTGCACCACAAACCGCAGAAAACCCGCAGATATTTTTTTCGTCTGCGGGTTTTACTGCGGGTTTGACCCTCACAATGGAGGTCAATGGGTGCAGAACCACTGCAGTTCCGCACAAAGAAGTGACATGGTCCTTCTTTTTTACCGCAGCTATTCAGCGCGGCTTTTTTAGTGAATTTCCGCATCATGTGCACAGCGGTTCCTGTTTTCCGTAGGGTACATTGTACTGTACCCTGCATGGAAAACAGCTGTGGACCCGCAGCGGCAAAATCGCGGCGGTTCCGCAGTAAAAACCGCATTGTGTGAACATGGCCTAAATTAGGTTACTTGTGTTTTTTTTCATTTGAGTTTTTAATGCTGCAATTTTTGTCTTTTTTTGGAATGTCATGTTTCAAACAAAGTTTTTAAACTCATCGTGGGCACACAACCGTAGGCCACATTCACACGATCAGTATTTGGTCAGTATTGTACATCAGTATGTGTAAGCCAAAACAAGGAATGAACAAAAATATAGAAGCGATGACCTGTTTCTATTATACTTTTCCTCTGATTGTTCCATTCCTGATTTTGGCTTACAAATACTGATGTAAAACACTAACCAAATACTGAATGTGTAAACATCGTCTTAGGGTACCGTCACACAGTGCAATTATGATCGCTACGACGGCACGATTTGTGACGTTCGAGCGATATAGGTACGATATCGCAGTGTGTGACACGCTCCTGCGATCCGGGACCCCGCTGTGAATCGTACGTCGTAGCACATCGTTTGAAACTTTCTTTCGTCGTCTAGTGTCCCGCTGTGGCGGCATGATCGCATAGTGTAACAAAGGTGTGCACGATATTGTATACGATGTAAAGGGCGGAGGAGTTGGCTACGTAGGAGCGCTGAATTCTCCACCTCCCAAGTGCTGATTGGGCGGTACAATACTGTGCGCTCATTCGACAAAGGACTATTGTTCCCAGCGGATAAAACCGGAGCTCTCGAGCGCGCTATTCATTTCTCTCTGTAGCACGTGCTGTAAACAGAACTCCTAAATTCGCTGGATTTCCTGGACTTTTCTTCTACTACTAGACTTTTTCCGCAAAAGGTATGTATAACGCTTCAGCGTAGCATATGTTGCGCTTCAACGTGGATAAACGCTGTAGCGTGGTCGATTGTTCCTTTATGGAGAGTAGGGTAGGCCTGAGAACCTCAGGTACACAGCTGTAGCGTGGCCCAATTAATTCTTTTACAGATCGAGATGGTTGACTGCTCCATTTAATACCAGTAGTAAAATATATAGTTATTAGATCAATGGTCAGAACATTGTTTTGTAAGCACGTGTATTTATTGTACGTTTGATTTCTTTTTAGGAACTATGCTCACTTCCGATGAGAGTTCTGTTGTTGCTGCTGCCCTGGTGTTTCAGGCAGCACGTCTCCAAGAGGAGAGACGTCCTAAACGAAAACGTCGCATGTGGACCCGGAGCTGGCTGCAGAAAAGATCCTCATTGTCACACATGGGTCTCATAAGAGAGTTACGTGACAATAACCCTCATGATTTCAGAAACTACCTTCGGATGTCGGAGGAATCCTTCAAAATAATACTGTCTGCTGTTACGCCACTCATACAAAGGTGTGATACGCCGATGCGTGCAGCCGTGCCCGTGGATGAAAGGTTGGCGGTGACACTGCGGTTCCTGGCAACAGGAAGGTCTCTTCAGGATTTGCAGTTTTCCGCTGCTGTTTCCAGACCTTTCCTGAGCGTTGTGATTCCGGAGACATGCGAGGCCATTGTGCGCAGCTTAAGGCATTATATGGAGGTACTACTATATTTTATTGGCTGCTGTGTTATGTCGATATATTATACTAGCTATTTAACCCGTTCTACGCCCTGTTTACGCGCATTTCTATTGGTATATGTTCTACATCCTATCATGTGCTGCTCCCATCCTGCGTCCCCATTCAGACATGTGCTGCTGTGATCCTGCGCCTCCATTCTGACATGAGCTGCTACCATTTTGCGGCTCCATTCTGATATGTGCTGCTCCAACCCTGCGCCACCCTTCTTTTATTTGATGCTCCCAACCTAATTTTATTGATTATATAATTTAGATATATTGTTTAGCACCCCCTCTGAGTCACCGAAGCCATCTGATAAAATGGCTGCCTTCATACTCAGCGTTGTTGACTTTGTTATACCCATACTGCGCCTCATTCACTGTAGGATGTCCACATGAGAGTGTATGTGCATAATATATTTGACCTAATTTGTACATGTTTCCTTCTCATCTTGCAGTTTCCCAAGACGGCGGATGAGTGGAAGAGGATTGCTTCCGATTTTGTACAGCTGTGGCAGTTTCCAAACTGAGGTGGTGCATTAGATGGAAAGCATGTGCGCATCACGCAACCAGCCAACTCTGGATCCTTCTTTTTCAACTACAAAGGATATTTCAGTGTGATCCTCATGGCCCTTGTCAATGCGAACTATGAGTTTGTCGATGTAGATGTTGGCATGAATGGTCGAGTCTCCGACGGTGGTGTTTTTGAACACACTTCATTTGGGGAAAGCTTGAGGAACAATGAACTGCTGTTGCCACTAAATGAAGACACAAAAGCAAACCTAAATTTTGTCTTCATCGCTGATGAAGCTTTCCCTCTTCATCCACATTTGCTGAAGCCATTTGCACAGAGAACACTCACACCGGAGCGCAGAATATTTAATTACCGGTTGTCGAGGGCCCGTCGTGTGGTTGAAAATGCCTTTGGGATTATGGCAAATCGGTTTAGAGTGTTCCACACAGCTATCAACTTGAAGCTGCCGTCTATAGACTTTGTGGTTTTGGCATGCTGTGTGCTCCATAATTTCCTGAGACGTCATGATACAAGCTCCTATTCTCCTCCTTCGTTTATTGATGCAGTGGACGCAAGAACCGGAGATATTGTGCCCGGGGAATGGCGTACACAACCTGATAATTTTACAGCTCTTCAAGCACTTGGATCTGGCAGGCAGGCAGACGATGCAAGGGACTGTCGCGAAAAATACTGTCAGTACTTTAATGGTTCTGGAGCTGTACCCTGGCAGGATCGCGCCGTATAAAAAAAAAATTTTTTTTGCTTTGCTGTCATATAAACCTCTCTAACTTAAAGTAAATGTGATGCCTATTAAATGGTGCTGTTAACCCTTATAGCTTGGTAAACATTAAAGAAAGAATGCGAAGATTTTTGTTTTTTTTGGTAACAATTTCTTGGTTTAAAATTAATTAACAACTAAATATAACATAACCAAAAAAAAAAAAATTATCTCCTTCCACGGCCCAAGAGGTGTCGCAGCGTCACGCCCTGCTGCTCTACTTGAGCCTGGAGGAGCGCTGCTGTCTGCTGCAGGAGCGCTGCTGTCCGCTCCAGGCGCAATTGTCTCACCAGGAGCTCTCTTACGGTGGGCGGTTCTGTGGATAGAAGAGGTTGGAGAACCAACGTTGAATCCGCTGAAAATACATCTCGACCTCTGTGGCAGGACCAAATTTTGTGTGTTGTAAATTTCTATTTGGTCTGGCACCACAGGGCAATGTTAATTTTATTAAATTTTACAGTTTTAGTTGTCTATTGTGACATCCAGCAGAAAACCACTCGTATTATGTTGATACTTACGGAGAAGGGACGCCGGTTCCTCATTGTCAGAACCAGAGGTGCTAATTTCCCATCCCAGCGATCTTGACAGTGCTGCAGCACCGAAAAGGAAATAATAACAGATCTGGTTAACTATGGAACACGCCGTTGGGAAGCGCTCGCTGTTTTGGTCACTTACGTATGTTAGCTTCTGGGGAGAATGGCGCCGACCCGGGGGAGGAAGAGGAGTGTCGGAAGGGAGGTGTTGAGGGTGGTGTAGGGGTGCGAGGCCGTCTGCTGTCTGGTGGAGGCGTGGTAGGCCGCTGTGTCATTACTGCGTCTGTAATGTATTCAAATATTACCGCTACCCTCTTATGTCCCGTATGCAGTTGAAAAACTGTAATCAATTATTGTTAACTTACGTGACGTCCCGGGCTCTGGGCTCCCGCTGGTGGTGGATGCTGTGGTGCTTCTGGCAATGGCAGGTACCTGTTGCCGCCGCTGTCTCTCTACACATAAAGTTAACAAACGCAATCTTTAAATACACATGTAGAGTGCTGCAGATCAAAGCTAACAATATACTGAAACATAAAATTTATATAACACTTCACAGGGGTGCGAGGGTGCATGGTCGCAACAGATGGTGGAGGCGTGTTAGGCCGCTGGGTCATTGCTGCGTCTGTAATGTCTTCAAATATTTCATCTACCCTGTTATGTCCCGTGTGATGTTAAAAAAAATGCAATCAATGATTGTGAACTTACGTGATGTCCCGGACTGTGGGCTGCCACTGGTGTCTGAAGATGGGGTACTGGTGGCAATGGTGGGTCTCACTTGCCGCCGCCGCTGTCTCTCTACACCTAAAGTAAAGAATCACAATGTTTACACACAAATGTTGAGTGCTGCAGATCAAAGCTTACAATATACTGAAACATAAAATAGAGATCACACTTTACAGGGGTGCGATACTCTGACATGTCTGTGGGCTCTGGTGTTCAATGGTCTTCCTGTCTTTGGAAAACGTATCATTTCATCAGTAGGCCACCCTCCTCCGATAATATTTTTGGTCAATTGAGAAACTAAAAATTACGGACATCTTAATAATTTCAAGATGGTGGTTGAGATTAGGGAACCCGACAAGTTTTCTCACGGACAACGCATATTCTGCTTGGAAAATAACTAAATTTTTAAAAAACGGGGCATGTGTTTTAATGCATTTGAGGTGAAGTTGGCAACCATGAGCGCAAGCCTCCCTCACAAACCCCCCCCCTCCTGACAGCGTGCATCTCCCAATCCCCCCATACTAGTACTTGCCTCGCCTTGCCTCCGCACGCAACTCAGCAAACATTTGTGGCGTTTTATAGCGGAGGTCAGCCCATTTTTTACGCAGTTGAAGCTGACTGCGGCAGACGCCAAACCTCCTCTCCATCATTCTGGCTACGTGGCCAAGCACTTCCCGCTTGTGGATGTGTGGGTGGGCAGGGCGGCTTTCCTGACCCTCATAATCCAGGGCATCCATCTGACTAATAAAAAAAAGGAGCTCTGGCTGCCCCAGAGGAGCAGAACGCAATCTCGCCGCCATTTTAGATGGAATGACCCTGAACAGCAACGCCCACAGGAGGAGCTTGACTACGCCGTCCTGCCGCCAGATCGGCTTCGCAATAGCGTTGCAGTTTATGGACAGCGTCACATTTGTGACGCATGAGCGGTACGGAATGAACGCACAGAGTAAAAGCCGTTCGAAGGATGGTTATATAACGCCGGAGCGTCACGTAATGTACGCTCGTGGTCTATGACGGCGTGATGACGTTACAGCGTTCCGGCGTGCCTGCGCTAGCTTGTTTTGGATCCCTGACATCCTGATAATGGCTGCCAGTCGCCGTGATCCTCCTATGGGCATCCCAGAGCTCAAGTTCCTTATTGGAACAATGGATAGGATGCAGTATGAAACAACAGGGCTGGTGCTGCACCGCAACCAGCACAAGGACGAAGTTGTCCGTGTGGTGTCTGAGGGCCTCAGGAAGCAGTTTGGGATAACTCGCAGTAAGGCCCAGATTGTGAAAAAATGGGGCGATCTGAAGTCCAAAAGCCCAGAGCGCCTGCAGGAGCTTCGCAAGGAGATTCGCAGAGGTCAGTACGCAGGTACCCAAAATTTGGGCACGCAGAAGGGTTAATTGGGTGATTCATGGGAATGGGGGGTACGCTGCATGGATTTGCATAGGCCTTTGGGCCAGTATGAACGTTGCAGAGCCACAAAGTGTCACAGCTATGTGGCAGTTTGAACGTTGCAGAGCCACAAAGTGTCACAGCTATGTGGCAGTTTGAACGTTGCAGAGCCACTATGTGTCACATCTATGGGACAGTTTGAACGTTGCAGAGCCACTATGTGCCACATCTATGGGACAGTTTGAACATTGCAGAGCCACTATGTGCCACATCTATGGGTCAGTTTGAACGTTGCAGAACCACTATGTGTCACAGCTATGGGGCAGTTTGAACGGTGAAGAGCACTATGTGGCACAGCTTTCTGCTGACCAAACTTTTTTTTTTCCTTCACAGAGGCCAAGAGACAGCGCCGCCGCCACAAGGCTTCCCACACGGCCTCTTCTGTCCCAGTGCCCTCCGGGTCAACAACAGATCCTAGTAGGTTCATACAATAATGTGATGAGGATTTGGTGGCAGGTCCCCTAGATCCCCCCCCCCCACCTGCAGTCACTGTTGACATTTATGTTTAAAAATTGTTATTTTTTTCCCTTCACAGAGGCAAAAACACAGCGTCGCAGCCACGAGGCTTCCCACACGGCCTCTTCTGTCCCAGTGCCCTCCGGGTCAACAACAGATCCTAGTAGGTTCATACAATAATGTGATGAGGATTTGGTGGCAGGTCCCCTCGATCCCCCCCTCCCCCACCTGCAGTCACTGTTGCCATTTATGTTTAAAAAATTTTATTTTTTTCCCTTCACAGAGGCAAAAATACAGCGTCGCAGCCACGAGGCTTCCCACACGGCCTCTTCTGTCCCAGTGCCCTCCGGGTCAACAACAGATCCTAGTAGGTTCATACAATAATGTGATGAGGATTTGGTGGCAGGTCCCCTCGACCCCCCCCCCCCCCCACCTGCAGTCACTGTTGCCATTTATGTTTAAAAATTTTTATTTTTTTCCCTTCACAGAGGCAAAAACACAGCGTCGCAGCCACGAGGCTTCCCACCCCGCCTCCGATGTCCGTGCGCCCTCAGGGTCAACGGCTCAACACCCTAGTAGGTTCACACAATAATGTGATGAGGATTTGGTGGCAGGTCCCCTCTTCCCTCTTCTAAAACATTATTTATTTATGAATGCTGACAGCACCTTTTTTTCCATTAAAAGAGGCAAAGAAACAGCGCCGCCACCCCGAGGCATCCCAGTCACCGCAGTACTGTCCCCCTGATGCTCTTCCGGGCTTCTCTCTTTCGGAGAATATGTCCCCAGACGAGGTCTTGCCACGTAAGTTTTCCCTACACGTTAAAGATTGTCACTCACTGCCTCTCTCTATGTAACCCTGTACAGCAAGGGCCGTTTCAGAGCCTTCCGCCGCCTCAGATGTTTCATTCATCCTGTACGCTATTATGGGGATGTGATCACAGCCCACTATCAGGATAATACTGTGGTATTAATGTTAGGTTTTTATGCTTTGTCACCAACAGCAGCCGGCAGTGTGACCATCCTGGATGTAAAAGCCAGGATTGAAAGGCTGTGCGAGACTCTGGCGCACATTCACAAGCAGCAGAATCTGGCAATCGTAGAGTTGCAGAAGATAAAGGACATGTGCCACCAGTTGTAGGGGGGACAATACTAAATAGTATTACTGGTTTTAAAAATGTTATGTTGTTAAATTAAAAAAAATTATTTAAACTAATATTCATTTTTTCTTTGTTTTAGTTAAGTTTACATTAGTTTGTTACGTTAATTTGTGCCCTCATACAGTGCTGTGATCGAGACACACCAATCAAAAAGTAGTGATAGAATTTCTAACAAAAGCTTTTATTTGAAACATTATTTTAAAAAGACAATATAATAAAAAGGAATGTTAAAGAAGTGAGGCAATCACATATTATGATACGACGATTGTTCCGGCTGATAACTTTGGTGCCTGATGGGCGAAGCCATATGTGAAGGTATTGGCGTGTAGGAGTTATTAGGGGGTGGCTGGCCGAACTGGGAAACGTGAGCATTGTGTCGCATCGATGTCTGACACTGTGACCAACCATTGTAATTTGATGGCTCTGTCCGCTGTATTGGCCGGGAAGAGACCAAACAAGTGTTCTTGTCCAAATCGCCATCTGTACCCTTGTTTACTGCTTCCATAATCAGACGCTCTGCTAGTGTTCTTTGGTTCTCGTCCATTTTGGCCAGTTTGTCAACCACATAGTGTCCAAACCCCTGCAACGCAGGGCTAACATTGCTTGTCAACACCTTCTTTGCTAGGCTCAATAGTTCATGCGAGGCGTCTGAGGTGGCTTTCCGTTTTCTTGGACCTTGCCTCGATTGAGTCCTGGCAGGTGCAGCCTCCACTAAATCAGTTGTTGTGCAGTCCTGTGAACAGTCCAGTGTACTGTCCTGCGCACTGTCATCCTGGGGGGGAAAAAAAAAAAGTTATGAACCCGGCAACAAAAAGTTGTACCACCATAACCGCATCCAAACTATATATTCGTAGTAGGTAAAAAAAGGTTATAATATATTTTAAGCTTAGTAATATTCTTTAACCCTCCCTTTTATTTAATACTTTGAACTACACTGTTCTGACTGCTAGGGGAACCTGATGAATATTTTATAGTCTAAATAGTCTCAACAAGAGTACATCGGCAGCTTGAAGCGATACTATTTTCTATATTGCTTAGATGGTATGGTTTAGAAATATCGCCATTTCATACATATTAAGTTCCCCATATAATACTTTACTGCGACAGGGTTACTTATGTGTACATGTTTTTGTAATAACTTCAAACTGATGTGATAATCAGAAGTATAAAACATAAAATGCAGAGAAAATTTAGGTAATTATAGGACACATTGGTGAACTTTCGTCCAAAGAGCTACTTACTTGTAGCCCTTGTGACTCCTGCTCGGCGTGGTTCTCCGAAACTATTTGTTCCACAGGTGCCAACAAGCGAAGACACGTGGAAGTCCGTGGCACCTCTTGGTCCCTCAGAAAATTAAGATGTTCAAAATACCAAAGTTTTGGCACATAAACATCTTCAGTGGAAGCTCCGGACCTTGTAGTCTGAAGAACCTTGTTCAGCTCCTTCCTCCACACCGTGCGGAGCGCCTGGATTTTCTTTTTAATAACCGCTTCATTTGCTGCCTCTTCTGGTGCATGACGATTGTAAAGCTCAATGAGCTTTAAGTAACCCTCCCTCCTCTTTTCCCTGTTACAATAGTCTGCAGATTTGATTTTCCAGAGGCAGGGAAAAGACTGGTAAATCTCGATGAAATCCCTGATGAACTCCACACGATTTGACATCTGAAAAATAATTATAAAAAAAAATTACACGGTTGACAAAGAGTCCTTTAAACAATACTTGTGCCAGTGTGCCAAACGCTTAACAACAGCAGCCACACAAAGCGCTCATGCCTACCATCGCTTGTTCCATCTGCCACGCCATAGGCCACCATAACCCAAAACAGTGTACCGCCCGCTTCCCTACAGCAGCCACACAAAGAGCTCATGGTGACCATACATTGTACCATCTGCCACGCTGTAGCTCACCAGACACAACCGGTCATAACCAGTCACAACAGCGTACCATCCGCATCGCTTCAGCGGCGGAACAAAGCGGTCATGCCGACCAAACTGCGTTCCATCTACCACGCTGTAGCCCACCAGTCACGACCAGTCACAAACAGTCACAACAGCGTACCATCCGCATCGCTTGTTCCATCTGCCACGCCATAGGCCACCATAACCCAAAACAGTGTACCGCCCGCTTCCCTACAGCAGCCACACAAAGAGCTCATGGTGACCATACATTGTACCATCTGCCACGCTGTAGCTCACCAGACACAACCGGTCATAACCAGTCACAACAGCGTACCATCCGCATCGCTTCAGCGGCGGAACAAAGCGGTCATGCCGACCAAACTGCGTTCCATCTACCACGCTGTAGCCCACCAGTCACGACCAGTCACAAACAGTCACAACAGCGTACCATCCGCATCGCTTGTTCCATCTGCCACGCCATAGGCCACCATAACCCAAAACAGTGTACCGCCCGCTTCCCTACAGCAGCCACACAAAGAGCTCATGGTGACCATACATTGTACCATCTGCCACGCTGTAGCTCACCAGACACAACCGGTCATAACCAGTCACAACAGCGTACCATCCGCATCGCTTCAGCGGCGGAACGAAGCGGTCATGCCGACCAAACTGCGTTCCATCTACCACGCTGTAGCCCACCAGTCACGACCAGTCACAAACAGTCACAACAGCGTACCATCTGCCACATTGTAGCCCACCAGTCACAACAGCGTACCATCCGCATCGCTTCAGCGGCGGAACGAAGCGGTCATGCCGACCAAACTGCGTTCCATCTACCACGCTGTAGCCCACCAGTCACGACCAGTCACAAACAGTCACAACAGCGTACCATCTGCCACATTGTAGCCCTCCAGTCACAACAGTGTACCATCCGCTTCGCTTCAGCGGTGGAACGAAGCACTCATGCCGACCATACAGCGTTCCATCCACCACGCCCAAGCGGTTTACATACCTCGAAGCAGCGGTGCAAAGCGTGGTATATTCAGCGCAGTACAAAATTCCGATGTCCAGGTCCACCAAGTGTCCAAGTACGAAGTGAAGAAAGGAAATTTTGAAAGCAGTGAGGTGGCATTGGGAACAATAGCGCTCAGGTGACAAAATTTTCAACCAATTGTGTGCACAGAACCTTTGGCCTATCAGCACACTAGCTAGTAGCACAACACGCCCCTAGTGAACAACGTCACGCACAGATTATGCAAAATTTGCTCTGAATCGTCTTGTGTGACACGACCGTACGACTGTCCCATACGACTTCTACATCGCAAATACGTCATGATTTTATCGCTTCAGCGCCGTGCATCGTGTAGTGTGACCGCAGTCTACGATGTTTGAAACGATAATTAAGCGACGATGCAACGTCACAAATCGTGCCGTCGTAGCAATGAAAATTGCACTGTGTGACGGTACCCTTAGACTTTTAGCTGGATCATTGCATATAGTGGATTTTCTGGAAGACTTGTATGTTATAGCTACTGGAGTTTAAAAAAATGTTATTGAGTAAAACAAAACAGCATTCTTTTGATTAATGCCCCTTTCAGACATTGAAAGTCAACAGAAAACAGCGTGTTTAGGTAAATTGTGTAATAGTAGTATCCAGTCATGAGGTCTGTTTTATATTACAAAACTAATTGGAGTGCCATTGTTGCTATTATTAGATGAGTCCATTAATGTATGGCAGGGCCTGCAAGGGTAATGGTCTTTGTCAGCTGCTGATTACTTGGCAAACTCTAGACTCAGAATGTAAATAGCACGTCACTGAGTTACAAGAAAAATAATACAATGTCTTCATTTAAAAAGATTAAAAGATGAATGGACACTATTCAAATATTCAATGTGGCAAGAAAATAGGGATACGCCATTGCTGATTGATGTGCCATCAGTCAGAAGTAATGCAAACACTGCTAAATGTTTTATTTCAAAGAGTGCCATAGATTCTTATTGTGCTAATGTGAGAACGAAACCCTAACTGTATTCTCAATACGTTAAATTTCAAGTCACAGGGTTGGCGCCCAAGTATGCTCGGACAACACCTTATACGAGTCGAGCACGTTTGATCATCATCACTAATAGACACTTATCAAAAAGAAAGGCAGTGTTTCTCCATCTCCCAAAGAAGCAGCATGGACTGAATGAAGTCTGTTACACTTGATTTCTAGATTTGGTGTGCTGCCTTTCTTTTGGAGAAGAACATCTGAAGTGGTTTTCGGTGGAATATTTTAAGACTTTGCACCTGTTTCATGTTTTAGTCCAGTCAAAATACGGTTTGACCCAGAACAAATTCCAAGAAAGTGTTTTATGATTTTTTTAATTACTATTATATGTGGGGAACAACATATTAAAAGTTTTCCAAAAATTGATCACCACAAAGGTCCTAACTATGACGTCATAAGACGATGAGAGCCATCACACTAAAAATAACGAATATTTCCCTATTTCAAAGCTGCAGCTTTAGGTTACAGAAAAGTTTGCATTTTGTATACTATATATTTTCATATAACAATTTTTATGCAAAGTTTTATACTAACTACATGGACAGGCGAGGTCATGACATCATCATTGACGTCATGACATATATGTACATTTCTAGAAATTATAGAGTAATACACAGTGCATTTAAAGACCTACTTCAGTTCAATAGTCACTATTTTCATCATCAGACATTGCTTCTTCACTCATATTATCACAATGCCCTTCTTGACATGGTCCGCATACCCGTGAACAGGTAAGTCTGTGTCTTTTGCAAGTGCAGCGAAGTATACTACAACCACGAGAACAATTACAGTGAATTATTTTCAGAAGTGTTTTTGGCGCGGCTGAAGTATCCATCATCACTGGAACTAGACTGTTGTTCTGCAATTCCCATCCCCATTCAGTAGTGTCCATGGCCTCACCATTGTCCATCCAAAGCATCACTTGGTGGTAACTCCGAAGGGCATGATACTTCGTTGCAGAGGAGGTCGGTGGCAGTCGTTCAGGTGTAACAAAGATTTTGGGTGAACCAACTTTTTTAGAGAGTAGAATACCTCATTGCAGACAGATTGTCTCCAGGTTTGCCCCCAAATAATGCCACCATCGCTTTACACCCAGCGTCTTCAATCTCAGCTCTGTTTTTGTTAGGTGTGGAAAAGATTTTAGCACAGCTATTTAAGACCGAGTCTCCCTTCAAAACCTTGTGTAGAGCGAGTTTTTTTCCGATTCCAAAAACCAGGGAAGTGGTATCGCAACCCGTGAATGCATGAAGGAACAGAAGACTGCTGCAAACATGGTTTCCCAGGAACTTCTTCATAACCTTAATGTCGTATACTGTTGCAGGACTCCCTTTATCCGAGTAGAAATAAAGCTTGTTGCCATCGCTGGTTGACGCGTGATGAAGTAAAGGTACCGTCACACTCAGCAACTTTACAACGAGAACAACAATGATCCGTGACGTTGCAGCGTCCTGGATAGCGATCTCGTTGTGTTTGACACGCAGCAGCGATCTGGATCCCGCTGTGCCATCGCTGGTCGGAGCTAGAAGTCCAGAACTTTATTTGGTCGTCAGGTCGGCGTGTATCGTCATATTTGACATCAATAGCAACGATGCCAGCAATGTTTTACATGGAGCTAACAACCAGCGAGAACGATAAGTGAGTCGCCGTTACGTCACTGGATCGCTCCTGCACCGTTCTGGAGTTACTGTGTTTGACATCTCTACAGCGACCTAAACAGCAACGCTCCAGCGATCAGCTCGTTGTCTATATCGCTGCAGTGTCGCTGAGTGTGACGGTACCTTAACAACACCAAAAGATCTGTATCTTCGCCAATGAGATAAGTACTTTTGTTGGATGACATTGACACTGCTGCCTTAACAATCTCAACATCTGCATCCCCCTCTGATTGTGTTATGTGGCAACCTCTGTCATTCATGCGCTGTGAAACGAGATTGATAAGAGACTGTTTGTTCTCCACATTCGAAAGGCAGTCCTCCTTTTTCCCGACAAATTTCGTTCCTTCAGCAATGTTCACTTTGTTACTTGTTCATTTTTTGCGCCGCCGCTGATGGGTAATGTCCTTAGTGTTTGGTCCTCCAATGTAATCATCAAATACTATCATAGCCTTACCATAGTGCTTTAGTGTGAAAAATGCATAGTCTTCAGCGATTGAACAATATGTCTTTCCTTCTGACCACTTCAGTCGATGGAGAATGCCATATCCAGTCTGTCTATAGTACCACCAAGTACATCCTGGCAAACAGAAGCAGCAGCGTTTTCCTTGAATCGCTGAACTTCCAAATATGATGAACAATATCCCATGGCTGAGAGACTGTCTACAAGAAATCAAGACCTGAAATGATGATGGAGCTGGACTGCTAACCCAAGCTGCAATGGAGCTACTACAGCCCTGGGACGTACAGCCTGAACAACTGATTGTCCCAATGCTTGCGACCTTCCTGTGAATGTCCTTTCCAACGAAGAGGGTTTCAAGCAAGCAAAGCAAACTCAGGGAGAGATAATCTAAGGCAGACTGACATTCAAGCGAAGAAGTCTTCGGATTTTCATCGGTTGAAGATGGGATCTTAGACTTGATATCGCTCTTGATTAGTTTGGCCACAGTCTATTTGATGGCTCTCTTCTGGGCTTTTTCATCCATCTCCTGACTACGGAAATAGTCCCTCAGGATTATTCTGGTCTTTTCATGGAACGTTACAATGTTAGGCAACCCTTCACACTCTGCTATGAATAGCGAATTGCCATCCCTCTCCTCTAGCCTATTCCTCAGCCATTTATTACTATAGGCAGCACTGTCTCCTTCTACAAGATACTCCGTCATTTTCTTTGCAAGATCTGTGACAGTCATTTGCTCTTCATTGTTGTCCTCGAGAAATGCACACATTCTCAAGAACGCTTGCTCTTGGTCCATGTTCATGTTCGGCCTCCCTACCTTCCGCGGTTTCTTTGTAGTAGATCCACCACCATGACGCATAGGAATTCCGTAATTTGTCCAAAAGTTTATGTCACATGAATGATGATACAGACAGTCTGCAGCATGTAAGTCCTTCCCAAAGTACGCGATTCTCCCTTGAATGGTGATTGCCCAGTTATCATTACGCTGTTTGCAATGTGACATGATGGACCTTACAAATCCATCTGTTTTAACAAAGCTATAGTCATCGAAATCACTACTAGATATTGTCTTCACCACTTCATGTCCACAGAACAAACACTGCGTCGTGCTATCAAAGGATCCAGTAGACACCCGTGTACCTCTCTTGGCAGGTGAACGATGAACGGAAGTAGCTTTCTTATGCAAGTCTATTTGCTTCTTGTTTATGTAGTTCATACGACATCTCTTGTGTACCACTGCTCCAGTAGCTACCACAGTGCTAACGCCCCTCTCAACACTGGCTTTATTGATCCCTTCAGCTCCTTTTGCACCAATCACCACTCTTTCTCCGTCATCTTCTACTTCATAGCTGCATAAGGGGCAAGTTTCTTGACTTTCCATCATTCTCAGCTCTGTAATAGAAGATAAATTTTTATTTTATTATTATTATACATTTTTATAGCGCCATTTATTCCATGGCGCTTTACATGTGAATACGGGGCAAATATAGACAATTACATTAAACATGAGCAGATAACAAGGCACACGAGTACATAAGGAGGGAGGACCCTGCCCGCGAGGGCTCACAGTCTGCAGGGGGTGGGTGAGGATACACTAGGAGAGGGAAGAGCTGGCTGTGCGGCTGTTCAGTAGGTTGAGGATCACTGCAGGCTGTAGGCTTGTCGGAAGAGATGAGTCTTCAGGTTCTTTTTGAAGGTTTCTATGGTAGGCGCAAGTCTGATGTGTTGGGGTAGAGAGTTCCAGAGTATGGGGGAAGCACGGGAGAAGTCTTGGATGCGGTTATGGGAAGAAGAGATGAGAGGGGAGTAGAGAAGGAGGTCTTGGGAGGATCGGAGGTCGCGTGTAGGTAGGTACCGGGAGACCATGTCACAGATGTATGGAGGAGCAGGTTGTGGATGGCTTTGTATGTCAGTGTGAGGGTTTTGAACTGGAGTCTCTGGGCGATAGGAAGCCAGTGAAGGGCTTGACACAGGGGAGAGGCTGGGGAATAGCGGGGGGACAGGTGGATTAGTCGGGCAGCAGAGTGTAGGATGGATTGGAATGGTGCCAGAGTGCTAGAGGGGAGTCCAGAGAGTAGGAGGTTGCAGTAGTCGAGGCGGGAGATGATAAGGGCATGCACTAGCGTTTTTGCAGTGTTGCGGTCAAGGAAAGCACGGATCCGGGAAATATTTTTGAGTTTGAGACGACAGGAGGAGGCAAGGGCTTGGATATGTGGCTTGAAAGAGAGGGCAGAGTCGAGGATCACCCCGAGGCACCGGGCGTGTGGGACTGGGGATAGTGAGCAGCCATTGACATTGATGGATAGATGTGGTGGAGGGGTAGAGTGAGATGGGGGAAAGATGATGAATTATGTTTTGTCCATGTTCAGTTGTAGAAAGCGAGCAGAAAAGAAGGCTGAAATGGCAGACAGACAGTGCGGGATTTTGGTAAGCAAGGAGGAGAGGTCAGGTCCGGAGAGGTAGATCTGCGTGTCGTCGGCGTAGAGATGGTACTGCATACCGTGGGATTCTATGAGCTGTCCCAGGCCGAAAGTGTAGATGGAGAAGAGTAGGGGTCCTAGAACAGAGCCTTGAGGAACACCGAGTGACAAGGGGCGAAGTGAGGAGGTGGTGTGGGGGAGGGAGACACTGAATGTTCGGTCTGTCAGATATGACGAGATCCAGGAAAGGGCCAAGTCTGTGATGCCAAGGGATGAGAGGATTTGTAGCAAAAGGGAGTGGTCAACAGTGTCAAAGGCAGAAGACAAGTCCAGGAGAAGGAGGACAGAGTAGTGTCGCTTGCTCCTGGCAGTTAGTAGGTCATTGGTGACTTTAGTTAGGGCAGTTTCAGTTGAGTGATGGGAACGGAAGCCTGATTGTAACCGATCAAAGAGGGAGCAGGAGGAGAAGTGGGAGGACAGTTCAAGATGGACGTGTTGCTCCAGCAATTTGGAGGCATAAGGGAGAAGAGATATTGGGCGATAGCTAGACACAGAGGATGGGTCGAGGGAGGGCTTTTTGAGGATGGGTGTGATCTTGGCATGCTTGAAGGATGAGGGAAAGACACCTGTTGTGAGTGAGAGGTTGAAGAGGTGCATTAGGGTTGGGATGAAGACCGTGGAAAGGTTAGGGATGAGGTGGGATGGGAGCGGGTCAAGCGTGCAGGTGGTGAGGTGTGATCTTGACAGGAGGGTGGAGAGCTGATCTTCTGTCATGGTGGAGAAGCTGGTTTTGGAGGAGCAGGGTTGAGCAGCTAAGAGGGGCAGTGGGCGCTGTGGGCCAAAGCTTTCTCTGATCGTATTGATCTTCTGTTTAAAGAAAGAGGCGAAGTCATCAGCAGAAATGAGGGGGGAGGGAGGAGGTGCGGGGGGACGGAGTAGAGAATTGAAAGTGTTGAAAAGCTGTTTAGGGTTGTGAGACAGGGAGGATATGAGGGATGAGAAGTAAGTTTGTTTTGCGGCAGTGAGCGCAGACTTGAAGCTGGCGAGGGACTGCTTGTATGCAGTGAAGTGGTCGGCAGAGTGGGATCGCTTCCATCTCCGCTCAGCAATCCTGGAAGCCCGTCTCAATTCTTTGGTCAGGCTGGTCAGCTAGGGCTGCCTGTTAATTGTACGAGTTTTACTATGCATGAGTGGGGCGGCCGAATCGAGTGTTGTTGTTATTGTGGTGTTATAAAAAGTGGCAGCAGCATCTGTGTCATGAAGGGAAGCTATGTCTGTGAGAGGGAGAAGGGACTCAGAGAGTGATTGTAAGTTGAGATGTTTGAGATTTCTGCGAGGGTGAGTGAGTTTGTGGAGTGGGGGTTGCACACTAGGAGAGGAGAGGGACAAGAATGTCAGTAGGTTGTGGTCAGACAGGGGGAGGGGTGTGTTAGTGAGATTAGTAAGGGAGCAGAGGCGGGAATAAATAAATCGTTAAATAATAAATATAATAATAGTAGTAATTGTAGAAGAAATATGATAGACACTGAAAGGCGAGTCGCATTTAACATTTTACAGCTTTGGCGGCCATATTTTTTGACGTCACATTTGGACCCTTTGTGGTAACCCTATCTTGGTAAACTTTTAGTATGTTTTTCCCTACATGTAATCCTACAAAAAAAAAAACAATAAAACGCTTTCTTGGAATTTGCTCAGGGTAAAGTATTTTATTTTCGCATTTTTACTGGACTATTTGTACCAATCATAGTGCTGCAAAAATGTTCATGTTTTTGTAGAAAAGCCAAAAAAAGTAGGTAGATGCATAGATACACATAGATATACATAGATATACGTTATAAAATGTAAATCTAATGATTTACCCTTAAACAGTATGTTTCCTGGCTGTAAGCTAAGGACATCAAATCTACTTATACATTGTGACAAGCTGAGGGCCTCCAGGCTCTGTCTTGCTGTTTTTACACATATTGCAGAGGACTGTTTCATCATAACAACAAAGACTGGGAAATTTGATACTGACTGTAGCTCCAAGCACAACTCCCCCTCCCCTTTGGGTAATATGTTCCTTCAAAGTCTGCTGATTTCCATATGTGACTCTTTCACAGGCACAAAACTGAAATGCAGGTATTTATATATCCTTTTTAAGTTATAGCGCTAAATTGAATTTTGCAAAATTATGGTATGGTACATTGTATTAAACACATCATAATATTCACATATTAATATTTTTCCACAAATTCTCGAAATATTTTCGTGGATATATTAACTAAAAGAACACTATAACACAATAATGTCTGCTATATATAAATATGCACTCCTCAATATTTAAATTGCAACACCAAGAAAAAATGGAAGCAAAATTTTTAACACATCTCGATTTATTCATTATTGAGTATGAAGGCCACGCACAAAAATACATAATAATCTTTATTTTATATAGTGCTAACATATTCCGCAGCGCTTTACAGTTTTGCACACATTATCATTGCTGTCCCTGATGGGGCTCACATTCTAAATTCCCTATTTGTATATTTTTGGAATGAGGAAGGAAACTGGAGTACCCGGGGGAAACCCACACAAACTCACGGAGAACATACAAACTCCTTGCAGATGTTGTCCAAGGTGGGATTAGAACCCAGCACTCCAGTGCTGCAATACTATCCACTGAGCCACTGTGTTGCCCACATACACACAGTTGGATCGCTCCCATGTCAGGGCAATGGGGTACTTAGAGCCGGGCCCTTCGGTTCTTGTCAGGGATGTCACGGTGGCCTGACCTAGTCCGTGGCCCTTTGAACGGCGTCCAATAAAAGGATGAAAGTTAATAGGATAATGTTCATGACGCCACCTGTGGTATTCGGTCAGGGTGACCGACGCTGCTTAGGGGTCCGCTGGGGTGATGTTATGGCAGCTAGATGGTATACCTTCCCACAGGTGAAGTGTATCCCCAGGGCTTCCCAGAGTGTAGATGGAGAATGGTGGATGTTGTAAGGCGCAGTGAATAAAGAGGACACAAGGTTGCAGTCTCTTTACCTTTACTGAAGGTTTCAGTGTCCACAGTCCAGAGCACCAGATTACAGGGCAGGCAGAGTCCGGCCGGTCTGAACGCAAAACCAGAGTCCCCTTATCCAGGTGGAAATCAGTAGCCTTCCTCTAGCGCCTGAGTGTTGTAGTACCTCCCTGCTGAGCTCCTCGGTGAGGTCCTCACAACTGATGTTGTTCTAGATGTAATGTCTCTTTCTCTCTGTCCCCCAGATGGATAGGAACAACCCATATGACTGATGGCCTGAAGCTTTTTACAGTGACCCTACGACGCCCCAGCCCCCACAAGTTGCCACCATGCCTCCTGGGTATAAGGTTGGGCAGCTAACGTGGAATTAACTGTCCTGCCAGTCTCTGAAGTAAAGCATAGAGATCCTTACTCCCTCTGTGTTCTGGCTACCAGCTTCTGCGTCTCAGAGGGAGGCAGCCTATTGCAGGGCAGAACTCCCTCTGGATTCCTCTCCTTGTGCTATGACTTCGTTTCTCACTCTCAGCAACGCAATTCTCTTCGTGTCCTTTCTTAGGATGCTGCCGCACGTGGGGCAGGCGCAGCTCCGTAACCTTCTGGCTAGGCCTCTGACAGGATCCCACCCCTGTCAGGAACCACTCTGTCTGCAGCTGTTTGATGTTCCTCCTTTCCCTTGTCTGCCTGACTGGTGCTGCCTGGGTGAAGCCCAGTCAGCTTCTGACTCGGTCAATGCCCAGTCAGCTTCTGCCTAACTTCCTATCCAAGCCACCAGTTTTACCCAACTGTGAGGAGTGCCCTAATAAATAGGAGCATAGCTCCCCCTGGTGGACTGGAGTGTGAAGTGTGTTGTGTGGTTTGTGATACCTGGTAAGGTGATCTCCTTTATTGCCATCAGACGTAACATCATTCCCCTGGTGGACGAATAACATTACTGCAACGACCTGGACCCTGGGGCGCTGGACACTTATACGTCATGGCTGCTATCAATGAGATTAGAAATGGTTGTCTGATTAATTTACTGCTTCACTGAGTCTAATTGAACACGCAAATTATCAAGATCCACTGCTGACAGCTACCTTTGCAATTTCTAACCAAAGATGTACAGATGTGCTCAATAAATGAAAAATCTGAAGATACTGTAGAATATGATAGTATGTAATATATTCTGGCCACTACCCACATTATCAACATATGACCTGCGTTGAAAAACGGCTCCTGGATCGCTTTGGAGAAATAGCTGTGCGACGGGTTCTATGGCCAAAACAATGTAACACCAAGCTGTTAGTGTACTAGAAATGAAGACTCGAGGCATCAGGCTGCCATACATTATACCACCCCACACCATATTCCAGAGGTAGGACCAGTGTAAATTAAATGCCCACCAGGGCGGTGGGTATTCGATACTGGGTCCGGTACTTAAAGGGATGTGTTACGGCAGCGGTGACCCGGTCAGTGGCCCTGGGCGCCCATGTTAAAGGAAAGGTCTTTAAAGGGGTGTGTGAAATAATAAAAGTTTGTGACGTCACCTGTGATATTCGGTCAGGGATGACCAACGCTGCTTAAAGGGGTCTGCTGGGGTAATGTTATGGCAGCTTGGATGGTATGGCCTCCCACAGGTGAAGCTGGGTCCCCAGAGCTCCCGGTGTAGTAGGGACAGGTGGTGAAGAAAGAAACGGATGACACAGGGTTGCAGTCTCTTTACCTCTTTACTGAAGAGTTCAGATATCCACAGTCCAGGGTACCAGATCACAGGTGCTGGTATGTTCCAGCCAGCTTGGAAGTGAATCTGGAGTTCCCCTTACCAGGTGGGGTTGAAAGCCTTCTCTCGAACGCTGTGGTGTTGTAGTCCCTTGCTGCCTTAGGCCTCACACAAGGTCCTCGTGTTTTCTGTCTGTCCCCCTTTAAATAGGACACTAACCCGTACGACAGGTAACTCGAGCCTTTTTACAGGATCTCTATCACGACCCGGGCTCTATTTGTTACTGTGTCCTAGGGTGTTAATGGTGGACAGGTAACTTGAAATCTAGCTGTCTGCCAGTTTCTGCCGTTGGGCATGAAGTTATTATTATTATTATTATTTATTTATATAGCACCATTAATTCCATGGTGCTGTACATGATAAATGAGTTACATACAGGGTTATAGATATCGATTACAGTAAGCAGGTTTACATTGACAGACTGGTACAGAGGGGAGAGGACCCTGTCCTTGCGGACTTACATTCTATGGGATAGTGGGGAAGAGACAAGGTAGGGGCGAGGCGGCAGCTCTGGCGATGGCAAGGCGGCGGCTCTGGCGATGGTGAAGTTACAACCTCGGTCTTCCAGCTACCGGTATATGTGCTCATCGTGGAGGAATTTCAGTCGCAACTTCTCTCTCCAGCTCTTCACTTCACTTTTACAAGTTGCTCTGCTCTTTTTTTCCTTCACAGGAGCTGCAGAATCACTCATCTCCATGGCCCCAGCTTTCCTTCCTCACTCCTCGCTCTCCTCTCACCAACTGACTAACTCTCCTTAACTGCCTAGCATCTGACTCCTCCTCCTGACCAGAGAGAGCAGCTCCCCTGAAGTCGGGTGTATAGCTCCCTCTTCTAGCCTGGAGTCAGAACGGTGTTGTATGTGCTGAATACCTGTTAAAGGGATCCTTCCACGATTCCAAGCATGTCATCACTCTTTCCATGAGGAAAGCAATGCTACTGTAACAACCGGTTGCCTGGGATGTTACATAACGTTCGCTCTTGAAGTCCTTTTGATGGTGTTTCCCATGTAGTCTCCAGGCAAGATTAATCTCCAGCTAAGGCCTTTTTTTTGGTACAGGAAAAACAGCAATAGAGACATCAGTGTCCAGGACCGTGTGTGTAATACTTTGAGGCTTATGTGTGGCAACCGTGTGCCGCTCATGTGCCACACGTACCAGCACCTGAGAATCAGTGGTACAGTTAGTGCTGTTCTCTGGCCCGGGTGCTGAAGACCACTCTCATCATTCTCCCCTTCTCTGCCAGCGATCAGCATGAGCAGGGGAGAATATTAGGCCGGCGTCACACTGGCGTTTTAAACGGCCGAGTGCAATGCAATAAAAATCGCATTGCACTCGGACTAATGTTAAGCTTTGGGGCAGCTCCCAGCAGCCAACTTTTTGTCGGCTGTTTTCCTTGGTCCGAGATAATCGCTGCATGCCGCGATTGTCGGACCGAGGAAAACTCTCGGTTCACTCGCACCCATATAAGCCTATGGGTGCGAGTGAGACAGCGCACACCACTCGGATATCATCCGAGTGATGTGCGTTATAAGCGGACCCCAGCAATGGACGAGATGGAGAAATTCATTTCTCCGCCTCTTCCGCAGCTGTGCTCCGATCCTCCATGGGCAGAAGCACAGACGCATGACACTCGGCTCCTGCTCTGTTGCGAGCAGGAGCCGAGTGTCATTAGCATATCGCATCCGATGATCTCGCATCGGATGCAATACGCCAGTGTGATGTCGGCCTTAGAGTTATATTCAACTGATAACAGCGTGAGCAGATAGCGGCTGATGGGACTACTACTTCCATCAGCCTATACTTGCTGCCGCTAATAACCGTGAGAGCATGCAGCGGCTGATGAGAGTATTAATCAGCCGTCACCTGTGCTATAAATAAATAGATTAATTAATTTAAAAAAAAATTGTGTGGGTTCCCTGAATTTTTGATAACCAGCCAGGTAAACCTGACAGCTGCAGACTTTGAGAGCCCTGGTGTAGAATCAATTTAACACCAGTAGCTGGACATCTTGCTCATAGGCCAATGTCATGCAAACGCCTCCCGATTGTGTGGACCCTGTTTGACGCCTTTGTCTTGATAAGTGACATCTAATTTCACTTACAATACAGAATAGATGATCACTATCCGCCATTCTTCCAATCTGATGTTCAGTCCATGCAGAGATTTGCCTCTGTGCAGCTTTTACTGTAATTCCAGTTTGTCATTGTTCTTCCAACCACTGTGACACACAACGTTGAACTCTACTGACATCTCGGCGATCTGCTGCAGTGATAAACCAAGGTCTCTCATATAAAGAATTCTGTCCATGTCATTTTGCGACAAGTACCAATAACTGGTATGTTGACAAATAGAAGGCATCTCACAGTCATTCCACAAGATTTGATCTGATCTTTGAGTTTTCATGTGGCTAAAAACATAGCTTTTAATCTGCCTTTTAAACTCCTTCCACATGCCAATGAATAGAGCTAGGTGGTTGAAAATTTTATAATTTGCAGATCTTAGAAATACCTGCTGCTTCCTTGATTTGCCTAACCTCATAGCTTGTCCTTCTGATGTTGCAATTTCAGTATTGAAGAGTGTATACAGTGGGTGCGGAAAGTATTCAGACACCTTTAAATTTTTCAGTCTTTGTTTCAATTGCAGCCATTTGGTAAATTCAAAAAATTTCCTTTTTTTCCTCATTAATATAAACTCTGCATCCTATCTTGACTGAAAAAAACATTTATTTATTACAATAGAAAAATTGAGGTATTACATAGTCATAAGTATTCAGACCCTTTGCTTTGACACTCATATTTAAGTCACATGCTGTCCATTTCCTTGAGATCCTCCTTGAGATGGTTCTACTCCTTCACTGGAGTCCAGTTGTGTTTAATTAAACTGATAGGACTTGAATTGAAAAGGCATACACCTGTCTATATAAAACCTCACAGCTCACAGTGCATGTCAGACCAAATGAGAATCATGAGGTCAAAGGAACTGGCCAAGGAGCTCAGAGACAGAATTGTGGCAAGGCACAGATCTGGCCAGGGCCGGACTGGGACTAAAATTCAGCCCTGGCATTTGAAGTTACACAGGCCCACTTGTTACATGGTGACTGTATATCTTTGTACACTTTTAGGTTACAAGATGTGAGGGGAGTGTAACACGACTATATAACATATACTCACAGCTGTATCCAGCATTACAGCTCAGTCCTATTTATTGCTTTTAGTTGCAGTACCAAGAAGAGCCGCTACTTTACCTACATAACTTGATCTCGTAGATAATGAAGGGATGAGACGACCAAAGGCTATGGAACCTGATTCTGATGATGCCTACAGCCACTTTTGGTTCCGCTGCGCAGCACGAGGCACGGTGACTCTGAAGAGTGGTGACATCAGTTACATCACCGCTCTTCAGATATTCCGGGTTTTGCGCTGAGTTCAGTGACTGTGAAGAGCGGTATTGTTACTACCGTCACCGCTCTTCAGAGTCGCTGGGTCTCACCAGGTCTGGGCTAGTAGTGGTGGTGTCTGATAGACACCTCTCCATTACTTACACCAGGGATTGATAGCAGCTGACATTACGCAACTGACATCAACTCTAAAAATCATTACACATACCAGAATTAAATGCTCTGGTGGCTGGGAAAAGCAGTAGAGTTAGTGCTATTCCCAGGCGCCGGGTGCTAACTACAACTGTCATCATCCTTGCCTGGTCTCCCTGCGAAGCATTTCTGTTGTATTTACATGCGCTGATCTCAGGCCGCTAAACGAGTGTGATCGACAATACTGAAGTTGTTTGTTTTTTTCTCGGCCTCCTTACACCAACTGAGAAAGAATGAAGGGAACAGAACAATCACTATTAGATCAATCTGTCCCCATACAGTATCATGTTATCAGCAGCACAACTACAGTTTACACCGGCGATGTGCTGCTGAGAACAAGAATTTCTGTTGCCACATAAACAATCCAATCACTCGATGAATAGGCAGCATTTTGCTTGTTTAGTATAATACACCCCATAGTCCTCCATATATTATAATGTGCACTTCAGTCCTCCATATAGTATAATACACTCCTCAGTCCTTCATATAGTATAATACACTAATCAGTCCTCCTTATAGTATAATACACTCCTCAGTCCTCCATATAGTATAATACACTCCTCAGGCCTCCATATATAGATAATACGCTCCCCATAGTCCTCCATATAGTATAATACACTCCTCATAGTCCTCCAAATATTAAAATACACTGCAATTCCTCCATATAGTATAATACACACCTCAGTCCTCCATATAGTATAATGTACTGTCACAGTCCTCCAAATAGTATAATATATTCCTCATAGTGCTCCGTATAGTATAATGCCCCACCATTGTCATCCATGTAGTACAATTCACTTCCCATAGTATAATGCACCCCATAGTTCTTCTTATGGTATAATGTATTCCCCATAGTCCTCGATACAGTATAATGCAGCCCACATATAGTATAATGATGCCACCCCAGAGTATAATGCAGCCACCCCACAGAATATATTGTAGCCCCCCTGAGTATAATGTAACTCCGCAGAGAATATAATGCAGCCCCCTCATATAGTATAATGCAGCCCTTGCATATATAATATATGGTAGCCCCTCATAGAGCATAATGAAGCCCCCCATAGAATATAATGTAGTCCCTCCATAGAATATAGTACAGCCCCCCATAGAATGTAATACAACCCACCTCCCCATAGAATATAATACAGCCCCCATAGAATATAATGTAGCCCCCAGAGAATGTAATACAGCTCCTCCCATAGAATGTAATATAGCCCCCCCATAGAATGTAATACAGCCCTCCCCCATAGAATGTAATACAGCCCTCCCCCATAGAATGTAACGCAGCACAGCCCCATAGAATGTAATGCAGCCAGCCCCCATAGAATGTAATGCAGCCAGCCACCATAGAATGTAATGCAGCCCAACCCCATAGAATGTAATGCAGCAGAGCCCCCATAGAATGTAATGCAGCCAGCCCCCATTGAATGTAATGCAGCCAGCCCCCATATTTATTTATATTTTTATTTTTTTTTATTTTTTATATAGCGCTAACATATTCCGCAGTGCTTTACAGTTTGCACACATTTTCATCACTGTCACAATCTAGATTCCCTATCAGTATGTCTTTGGAATGTGGAAGGAAACTGGAGAACCCGGAGGAAACCCATGCAAACACGGAGAGAACATACAAACTCTTTGCAGATGTTGTCCTGGGTGGGATTAGAACCCAGGACGCCAGCGCTGCAAGGCTGCAGTGCTAACCACTGCGCCACCGTGCTGCCAAATGAATGTAATGCTGCACAGCCCCCATAGAATGTAATGCAGCACTGCCCCCATAGAATGTAATGCAGCCCAGTCCCCATAGAATGTAATGCAGCACAGCCCCCATATAATGTAATGCAGCCAGCCTCCACAGAATGTAATGCAGCACAGCCCCCATAGAATGTAATGCAGCCAGCCCCCATAGAATGTAAAGCAGCCAGCCCCCATAGAATGTAATGCAGCCAGCCCCCATAGAATGTAATGCAGCCAGCCTCCACAGAATGTAATGCAGTCAGCCCCCATAGAATGTAATGCAGCCAGCCCCCATAGAATGTAATGCAGCCAGCCTCCACAGAATGTAATGCAGCCAGCCCCCATAGAATGTAATGCAGCCAGCCCCAATAGAATGTAATGCAGCACAGCCCCCATAGAATGTAATGCAGCACAACCCCCATAGAATGTAGTACAGCACAGCCCCCATAGAATGGAATGCAACACAGTCCCCATAGAATGTAATGCAGCCAACCCCCATAGAATTTAATGCAGCCAGCCGCAATAGAATGTAATAAATCCCCCCATAGCATGTAATGCAGCACAGCTTCCATAGAATGTAATACAGCACAGCCCCCATAGAATGTAATGCAGCACAGCCCCCATAGAATGTAATGCAGCACAGCCCCCATAGAATGTAATAAAGCCCCGCATAGAATGTAGCCCCACAATCCAGTTATCACTTATTGATATATTAAAAAAAAAAAACACTCTCCTTACCTCTCCTCGTGCCCCGAGCTGCTCCCGGCTCCGGTCTCAGCAGCTGCAGTCTGCCCGCCCGACAAACAGCAGGTGCGCGATGATATAACGTCATCGCACACCCGCAGTATCAGAGCGAGGCAGAGCGGGGAATGATGGGAGAGGGAGCGACAGTGGACGCTCTCTCCTCCATCATTGCATTTAACTGTACCGGGGTCATAGACACTGGCATATTTGAATGCGGCGGGAGGGGGGGGGGAGTCGGTGCTGGCGAGCGTCCCACGACTGCCACCGGCCCTTCTGGCATTTGCCAGAAATGCCCAATGGCCAGTCCGGCCCTGGATCTGGCCAAGGTTACAAAAGAATTTCTGTAGTACTCAAGGTTCCTAAGAGCACAGTGGGCTCCATAATCCTTAAATGGAAGAAGTTTAGGACCACCATAAGTCTTGCTAGACCTGGCCGTTCAGCCAAACTGAGCAATCGTGGGAGAAGAGCCTTGGTGAGAGAGGTAAAGAAAAACCCCAAGATCACTGTGGCTGAGCGCCAGAGATGCAGTAGGGAGTAGAGATGAGCGGTGTTTGAGTTGAACCGTTCGCCAATTTCAAATTCGAGCTGTTTTGGGCGGTGTTCGAGTCGTTCGACGAACTTGAACAATTTGCTTAAAATTCGGCTGTTCGAGTTTCTGTTCAATATCTGTTCGTTCAACAAAAGCCTAACTTGATTTTCACATTAAAACTGTTTATCAATGTTAATAGACTGTTTCAGTGTATAAGGGGCGGGGGATAAATCTGTGCTGAAATAATGCCGATCTCCATTTTTTTTTCTTTCCCGCATTTACAGTGGGGCGGTGCAGTCTCTCAGCCTATCAGCAGTGCACATACACACAGCAATGTGCATGTGATGCACACAAGCAAGGGCATGTGTCATTGGCTGTGTATGTCACATGTCCTTGCCCCATAAGAACCATCCATTTTCCCCGTCAACACCATTTCCTCACTGCTGCAGCTAAGTGTTAGACGGCACTGCTGCTGCTGTGGGTGCTATACAGTCTAAGTGTTTTTTGCGAGCAAATTTTCTGCTAGATAGAGATAAGTTTAGGGAGTCGGGAGTTGGGACTAGTTGTAATATCAGCCCTTTTCAGGGTAGGTTACAGCAGCTCATAGCACTTTTTGCCAGGCAGGTCTGTGCCAGTGCTGTGCAAGTGTTTGTCAAAGCATTTTGTGTAATCTAGCTCAGCCAATCCTTTTGGGCTGGTAGCATTGTCTGGTAGTCATCTGAATAGCCTGCCTGTGAAGCTAGCTACACCGTCTGTGTATCTAAATTTTTACTGCATCTAACCCAGTAAATCATTTTGGCTTAGTAGCAGTGTCTCCACGTCAGCAGAGTAGCCCGCCTGTGAAGCTAGCTATACCACCTGTGTATTTTCTTTTTTACTGCATCTAACCCAGTAAATCGTTTTGGGCCTAGGCGCAGTGTCTGCACGTCAGCGGAGTAGCCCGCCTGTGAAGCTAGCTACACCGCCTGTGTATCTAAATTTTTACTGCATCTAACCCAGTAAATCATTTTGGGCCTAGAACCACAGTTTGGCCACTCAGCTCTGCTCGGTTTCCATCCATCGTTTTTTGTGCCAACAACTACAGAGGTGAAAATTAGTAAAGCACCAAAATGAGTGGCAAAAACCCTGCTGCTGGTGGAAAGGGGAATAGGTGTGTTGGAAAGGGAAAAAAGGTTGTGTCCGTGGGGTAGGTGGTAAAGAAACAGTAACATCTGCAGAAGAAAGACCATCTTCCAGCCAAAGTAAGATGTTTACTACTTTTCTTGGGCAATCTGATATGATCCCTTTCTTACGACCATTGCTACGAGCATCGCTACAAATTCCAGATGAGGCACAAAAACAGCAGGTGCTTGAACGGATATCAAGTGCTCATGCAAGTGGGCTCTCCTCCACCTCAACTTCAACATCACTAATACTCCAGTCCTCAGAGGTGTCAGCCCAATCGCATTTGCTTCCTCACAGCTCCCAAGTCTCCAGCTGCCCATCTGAGTATGGGGTAACACAGATGGTTGAATCTACAGAGCTGTTTACTCATACTATAGCCTGGGAATCAGAGGTCTGCTCCAGAGCTTCTGTGAATCAAGATGAGGAAATGATCTGCACTGATGCCCGGAATCTTTGTGAGTCGGATCCAGGCCCAGATGAAGAAGGTTCTGAGCATAATGTAGACCCTCATTCACAAACTGTAACTCCTGTTGGTGGAGACAATGAGGAAGATGATGATGAGACTGAGATACCTAATTGGAATGAAAACTTGACTTTTCGGTCAGGGCAGGAAAAGGTTGGCTCTGAGGATGACGAGTGTGAGAACACATAGGGTGATGATAATGAGGTTGGAGACCCCACTTACTGTCAACCCACAGTCCGCCAGTCCATGAGGTCAGCAAAGGAGGTGGAGGAGGATGCTAGTGATGAGTCTGAAGACGAAGTTAGGTTGCGCCTTCCTGGACAGAGACGGAGTACTGGAAGCACGTCAACAACTGCATCCTCAACCACAACTGTGCCTCTGAGCACAAGTCGTGGTGGCTCTTCAGGTCGCATGGGCTCTAAGCCTTGCATAGCCTGGGCATTTTTTGAGATCGCAAAGGATGACCCAACTCATGTTGTCTGTAAGATTTGTCACCAAAATCTCAGTAGAGGCCAAAAAACGAATAGTTTGAGAACTTCATGCATGAACCGTCACATGGATATGAGGCATAAGTTGCAGTGGGAAGCTCACTGTGCTGCAATGCGGCCTAGTGGACCAGGCCAACCACCGTCTGCCCCATCAAGTGCATCTGTGGCCTCTTCATCCTCTGTGACTGTAGGGACAGCAGTGGCACATGGTTTTGGACACAGAACTTCCAACTCTTTACCCGCAACAGCCAGTGTGATTGGCAGGTCATCAGTAAATTTGCAAGTGGAAACACCTGCTGGTGTTGAGAGCTCTCCGACATCGAGACCACCACATTTTGATCAAGGCAACATAATATCTCCGCCTGCACCTTTCTCACAGACCAGCAATTTGCCAGGGACACCCTACTCAACCCCGTCTAAGCACGGCAGCCAGTCCTCGGTCCCTCAGATGTGGACAAGTAAAAGACCATTTCTCCTAGCCATGACAAAGCTAAGAGATTGAATTTCACCATCAGCAAGCTGTTGGCTACAGAAATGCTGCCTTTCTGCCTGGTGGACAGAGAGGATTTTTGAGACGTTATGTCCGTCGCAGTGCCCCAGTACCAGATGCCCAGTCGCCATTACTTCTCAAAGAAAGCTGTGCCTGTGCTACACCAGCATGTCGCACACAACATCACCGCTTCCTTGAGAAACTCTGTGTGTGACAGGGTGCATTTCACCACAGACACCTGGATGAGTAGACATGGACAGGGGCGTTACATGTCGGTGACTGGGCACTGGGTAACTATGGTGACATCAGGAGAAGGGGCTGCTGTCCAAGTCTTGCTGTCCCCATGAGTTGCGCGTCGATCCTCTGTATCTCTAAGTTCCTCCGCTGCTTCTGCCTCCTCAACCTCCTCCTGCACACAAAGCCTGTCTGGTAATACCACCCGCGTTCTAACTGCGCAGAAGGAATCCTGCACACCTCCTTACTATGCTGTTACCAGGGCTCAATGGCATCAGGCAGTGTTTACCTTGAAATGTCTGGGAAATGTGAGTCACACAGCTGAGGAGTAGTGGTCAGCTCTGGAGACCGAGATCCATCAATGGTTGTCTCCACTGAACCCGCAGCCAGGGAAGGCCGTGTGCGACAATGCTGCAAACCTGGGTGCGGCCCTTCACTGGGGCAATGTTGCACACGTGCCTTCCATGGCTCACATTTTGAACCTGGTTGTCCAGCAATTTTTATCCCACTATCCCGGACTAGATGAGCTTCTGCAGAGGACATGGTCGCTATGTGCTCACTCCTGCCGTTCGCATCCCGCAGCTCAATGACTTACATCTCTACAGAAGTCGTTGGGCCTGCCAGTTCACCGGCTGAAATGCGATGTGCCCACACGGTGGAATTCAACTCTGCACATGTTGCAGCGACTGTGGCAGCACCGACGAGCCCTGTTGCAAAACATTATGACGTATAGCCTTGGCCAACAAGATCCAGAGGTGGGGCAAATCACGCTGCAGGAGTGGTCCCAGATCAGGGACCTATGCACCCTTCTGCACAGTTTTAAAATAGCGACGAACATGTTTAGTGCTGACGATGCCATTATCAGCATGAGTACTCTGGTCATTTACGTGATGGAGCACACCTTAAACAGTATTCGGAATTAGGTGGTGGGACAAGAGGAGGAGAAGGCGGAGGAATAGGAGGAGTCGTATGCGGAAGGGATAATGTCTCCAAGGTCCAGACGGTCGGCAGCACCAAATCGGCTGGCATTGGAGGGTGGGGAAGAGGGATTACCGAGGGTACATGTTAGCAGCCAAACTGTTGAGGAAGGTGCAGGAGCCGAGGAAGAAGTGGAGGACGAACTGGCGCTGGGCATGGAAGACTCATCAGATGAGGGAGACCTTGATCAAAGTTCTGTTGTGCAAGGTTGGGGGGAGAGGGCAGAGCAAGGAAGCATGATTCTCACCTCGCTGCTACAAGACAACAAGGACTTGGTTCTCCTGGATGCACAAGACACATGAGTGCTTTCTTGCTACACTACCTGCAACTTGACCCTCAGATTGTCAGAATCCGAAGTAATGCCGACTACTGGGTTGCCACACTCTTAGATCCTCGGTACAAAAGTAAATTTGGCGAAATAATTCCTGCCATAGAAAGGGATTCATGCATGCAGGAGTATCAGCAGATACTGTTACAGAATCTTACATCTGCTTTTCCACAAAACACCAGTGGTGCACGTAGTGAATCTCTGAGTTCTAGCTTGCCAACCGTGGGACTATCGAGTCATCACTCAAACCCTAACAGTAACATCGTATCTGGTGGTAACAGCAATTTTTTCCAATCGTTTCAAGAATTTTTTAGACCATCCTTTCCTAGGCCACAGGAGACAAGAAATCTGATGCATAGCCAACTCCTAGATGGAATGGTACAGGAGTATCTCCAAGTTAACATCAATGCCATGAGTGTGGAACTGGACCCTTGCTCATTTTGGGCTTCCAATCTGGCAAAAATGGCCTGAGTTCCCCACTCATGCTTTGGAGATCTTGTCGTTCCCCGCAGCCAGCGTTCTTTCTGAATGTGTGTTCAGCGCTGCTGGTGGTGTGCTGACAGATAAGCGCACGCGGCTGTCCAGTGACAATGTAGACAGACTAACGTTCATCAAGATGAACAAATCCTGGATCCGCAAGGACTTTTCTACCCCTCTGTCATCCTGGGGGGAGTAAAAGCTTGATGATTTTTGAAAATCACCTCACCAACCATTTTAAGAAACTCTAGCGAAATTGATGCCATTTAAGTGGTGTCTGTGGCCCAGTTTTTGGAAAAAATGGAGACCCTTTTTGGAGTCCCCTTGCTGTGTTTTACATGACGTTGGCATCATCAATTCCAGGTGGGTGGGGTCGCTCTCCCCCCTTTAACCTTTAGAAGCTACATACACTATCGCCTGGGGTAACACAGATGGTCGAGTCTGCAGAGCTGTTTACTCATACTATGGCCTGGGATTCAGAGGTCTGCTCCAAAGCTTCAGTGTCTGCTAGTCAGCAGAGCAGCCCACCCATGAAGCAAGCTACACCGCCTGTTTATCTAAGTACTAATTTTTAACTGCATCTAGCCCAGGCAATACTTTGGGCCTAGTAGCAGTTTCTGCTACTCAGCAGAGTAGCCCACCCATGAAGCCAGCTACACCGCCTGTTTATCTAAGTACTAATTTTTAACTGCATCTAGCCCAGGAAATCCTTTTGGGCCTAGTTGTATTTTGTACTACTCAGCAGAGTACCCCACCCATGAAGCAAGCTACTCCGCCTGTTTATCTAAGTACTAATTTTTAACTGCATCTAGCCCAGGAAATCCTTTTGGGCCTAGTTGCATTTTGTGCTACTCAGTAGAGTACCCCACCCATGAAGCAAGCTACTCCACCTGTTTATCTAAGTACTAATTTTTAGCTGCATCTTCTAGCCCAGGCAATACTTTGGGCCTAGTAGCAGTTTCTGCTATTCAGCAGAGTAGCCCACCCATGAAGCAAGCTACACCACCTTCTTCCTTTCTCAATCTACCCCTCGGTTCTGGGGTGTGCTTTCCTTCCAGCTCTCTCCTTCTCAGAGGTGGACTACCGTGTGTATTCACACTGTGGCAAATCTTTTGGGCCCAGGCATAAGAAGTCGTCGAGGTAATGAATAATGTGTGCTCTCTTGGAAACGTCCATGATGACCCATTCGAGGAAGCAACTAAGCGCCTCAAATAGTGAGCAGGATATGTAGCCCCCCATGGGCAAACAGCGATCTATGTAGTATGCTCCTTCACAGAAGCAGCCCAATAGGCGGACACTATTCGGAGGCACAGGTAGTAACCGAAACGCCCCCTCAATGTCTGTTTTGGCCATTAGGGTGCCCCTTTCCAACTTCTTGACTCACCTGATTGCCTCGTCAAAGGAGGTACAGAATATAGTACTGCACTTGTTGTCGTTTCCTCACCTGCTCCTTGGATATGACAAATGGTGGATTAGTCTGAATGTATTGGGTTCCTTTTTTGGCACGACTTCCAACGGGGATACTACTACGTCTTCTAAGGAAAGTGTTCTGAATGGACCTGCCATTCTACCTAAACATATTTCTTTTAAAAAAAATTTTGTCACGACGTCTGGGTGTTGGTAGGCTGATTTTAGATTTTTACTCCAGCCTTTCTTGATTTTAGAAGGGCATGACATGCCTATATCTGTGTCTCCTCCTCCATTTACTTGTCCACCTCTTTTATTTTCGCATGACTACAGTACAGACCAAAAGTTTGGACACACCTTCTCATTTAAAGATTTGTCTGTAGTTTCATGACTATGAAAATTGTACATTCGCACTGAAGGCATCAAAACTAGGGTTGAGCGACTTTTACTTTTATAGGATCGGGTCTTGTTTCACGAAACCCGATCCTATAAAAAAGTCGGGGTCGGCCAAAACTCAAAACCCAATGCAGTGCATTGGGTTTCCAATGGTTCCCAGGGTCTGAAGGAGAGGAAACTCTCCTTCAGGCCCTGGGATCCATATTTAAGTGTAAAATAAAGAATTAAAATAAAAAATATTGCCATACTCACCCTCTGACACGCCCTGGTACTAACAGGCAGCCTTCCTTCCTTAGAATCAGCGCGTGAAGGGCCTTAGATGACGTCGCGGCTTGTGATTGGTCGCGGGACCGCCCATGTGACCGCTCGCGCGACCAATCACAAGCCGCGACGTCACCGAAGGTCCTTCAAGCGCTGATTCTTAGGAAGGAAGGCTGCCGGAAAGAAGCAGGGTGCGTCTGAGGGTGAGTATATACCTAATAGGAATAGTATATAGTATATTCCTATTAGGTATATACTCACCCTCAGACGCACCCTGCTTCTTTCCGGCAGCCTTCCTTCCTAAGAATCAGCGCTTGAAGGACCTTCGGTGACGTCGCGGCTTGTGATTGGTCGCGCGAGCGGTCACATGGGCGGTCGCGCGACCAATCACAAGCCGCGAGGTCATCTAAGGCCCTTCACGCGCTGATTCTAAGGAAGGAAGGCTGCCGGTTAGTACCAGGGCGCGTCAGAGGGTGAGTATAGCAATATTTTTTATTTTAATTCTTTATTTTACACTTAAATATGGATTCCGATACCGGTTTCCGATATTGCAAACATATCGGAACTCGGTATCGGAATTCCGATACCAGATTCAGAAGATCGCCGACCTCATGGCCGACCCCACACAGGGGCGGGTCGGGTTTCATGAAACCCGACTTTGCCAAAAGTCGGCGACTTCTGAAAATGGCTGACCCGTTTCGCTCAACCCTAATCAAAACTATGAATTAACACATGTAGAATTATATACTTAACAAAAAAGTGTGAAACAACTGAAATTATGTCTTATATTCTAGGTTCTTCAAAGTAGCCACCATTTACTTTGATGACTGCTTTGCACACTCTTGGCATTCTCTTGATGAGCTTCAAGAGGTAGTCACCAGGAATGGTTTTCACTTCACAGGTGTGCCCTGTCAGGTTTAAAAAGTGGGATTTCTTGCCTTATAAATGGTGTTGGGACCATCACTCTGCGGTTCAGTTCTACCCAAACCATCTCGATTGGGTTCAGGTCTGGTGACTGTGGAGGCCAAGTCATCTGGCGTAGCACCCCATCACTCTCCTTCTTGGTCAAATAGCCCTTACACAGCCTGGAGGTGTGCTTAGGGTCATTGTCCTGTTGAAAAATAAATGATGGTCCAACTAAACGCAAACCGGATGGAATAGCATGCCGCTGCAAGATGCTGTGGTAGCCATGCTGGTTCAGTATGCCCTCAGTTTTGAATAAATCCCCTACAGTGTCAGCAGCAAAGCACCCCCACACCATCACACCTCCTCCTCCATGCTTTACGGTGGGAACCAGGCATGTAGATTCCATCCGTTCATCTTTTCTGCGTCGCACAAAGACACGGTGGTTGGAACCAAAGATCTCAAATTTGGACTCATCAGACTAAAGCACAGATTTTCACTGGTCTAATGTCCATTCCTTGTGTTCTTTAGCCCAAACAAGTCTATTCTGCTTGTTGCCTGTCCTTAGCAGTGGTTTCCTAGCAGCTATTTTATCATGAAGGCCTGCTGCACAAAGTCTCCTCTTAACAGTTGTTGTAGAGATGTGTCTGCTGCTAGAACTCTGTGTGGCATTGACCTGGTCTCTAATCTGAGCTGCTGTTAACCTGCGATTTCTGAGGCTGGTGACTCGGATAAACTTATCGTCAGAAGCAGAGGTGACTCTTGATCTTCCTTTCCTGGGGCGATCCTCATGTGAGCCAGTTTCTTTGTAGCGCTTGATGGTTTTTGCCACTGCACTTGGGGACACTTTCAAAGTTTTCCCAATTTTTCGGACTGACTGACCTTCATTTTTTAAAGTAATGATGGTCACTTGTTTTTCTTTACTTAGCTACTTTTTTCTTGCCACAATACAAATTCTAACAGTCTATTCAGTAGGCCTATCAGCTGTGTATCCATGAGACTTCTGTTCAACACAACTGATGGTTCCAACCCCATTTATAAGGCAAGAAATCCCACTTATTAAACCTGACAGGGCACACCAGTGAAGTGAAACTGAAAACTATTCCCGATGACTACCTCTTGAAGCTCATCAAGAGAATGCCAAGAGTGTGCAAAGCAGTCATCAAAGCAACAGGTGGCTACTTTTAGAACCTAGAATATAAGACATAATTTCAGTTGTTTCACACTTTTTGGTTAAGTATATAATTCCACATGTGTTAAATCATAGTTTTGATGCCTTCAGTGTGAATGTACAATTTTCATAGTCATGAAAATACAGAAAAATCTTTAAATGAGAAGGTGTGTCCAAACTTTTGGTCTGTACTGTATGTGTACTTGTGACTTTTCCATGTGTTTGTCGTGTCTTCTGAGCAGTTTGTCAGCTTTTGGACACCTTTTAAGGTGTTTTCTATGTGTTTTCTATGTGTTAGTATGTGTTTGTGTTTGCCTGCCACTGGTTTCAATGGGGTTCGATGGTGTTCGACGAACATTCGTTGAACACGCCCCAATTCGACGAACCGAACTCGAACACTAGGGGGGTGGCTCAACACTTGTAGAGAGTTCCACAAAGTCAGCTATCACTGCATCCCTCCACCAGTCGGGCCTATATGGCAGAGTGGCCCAACATAAGCCTCTCCTCAGTGCAAGATATATGAGAGTCCACATAGAGTTTGCTAAAAAACACATGAAGGACTCCCAGACAATGAGAAATAAGATTATCTGGTCAGATGAGACGAATATACAGTTCTGGCAAAAAATTGAGCGACCACCACATCAAAATCCTGTCACGGCTATCCCAATCTCTAGACCTGAACCCCATTGAAAATCTCTGGAATGTAATCAAGAGAATGATGGATAGTCACAAGCCATCAAACAAAGAACTGCTTAAATTTTTGCGCCACAAGCAGTGTGAAAGACTGTTGGAAAGCATGCCAAGACACATGAAAGCTGTGATTACAAATCATGGTTATTCCACAAAATATTGATTGCTGAACTCTTCCTAAGTTAAAACAGTAGTATTATTGTGTCCAAATGACTATGAACTTGTTTTCCTTGCATTATTTGAGGCCTAAAAGCGCTTTGGTTTTTTTTATTTTGACCATTTCTCCTTTTCAGAAAAAAATATAAAATTTATTGCATGGAAATTCGCAGACATGTTGACAGAAGTTTATAGACTAAAAGAACAATTTACATTTAACTCAAAAATATACATATAAAGAGAAAAATCAGGGAAACTGAAAATTTTGCAGTGGTCTCTTAATTTTTGCCAGAGCTGTAGACCTTTTTGGTGATAATTCTAAGCAGTATGCATGGAGAAAACCAGACAATGCTCATCACCTGCCCAATACAATCCCAACAGAGAAACATGGTGGTGGCAGCATCATGCTATGGTAGTATTTTTTTTAGCTGCATGCACAGGATGACTGGTTGCCATTGAAGGAAACAAGAATGCGGCTAATCACAGAGATATCCTGGATGAAAATCTCTTCCAGAGTGAACTGGACCTCAGACTTGGCCGAAGGTTCACATTCCAACAAGACAATGACCCTAAGCACACAGCTAAAATAACAAAGGAATGACTTCAGAACAACTCTGTGACCATTCTTGACTAGCCCAACCAGAGCCCTGATCTAAACCCAATTGAGCATCTCTGGAGAGACCAGAAAATAGCTGGCCACCAACATTCACCATCCAACCTTACAGAACTGGAGAGGATCTGCAAGGAAGAATAGCAGAGGATCCCCAAATCCAGATGTGAAAAACTTGTTGCATCATTCCCAAGAAGACTCATGGCTGTACTAGGTCAAAAGGTGCTTCTACTCAATACTGAGCAAAGGGTCTGAATACTTATGACCATTTGATAGTTCAGTTTTTCTTTTTTAATAAATTTGCAAAATTTCTACATTTCTGTTTTTTTTTCAGTGAAGATGGGGTGCAGAGTGTACAATAATGAGAAAAAAATTGAACTTTTTTGAATTTACAAAATAGCTTCAATGAAACAAAAAGGGAAAAGGGGTTAGAATGCTTTCTGTACCCATTGTATATACTGTTTATATTACATAATCCTGCTTTTAGAAGGTAGTAGCAGAGCTATACTATATATATGTAAATATTAATAATATACTCTCTCTATGCACTTCTAACTTTTGTCTTAGGTTCAGTTCTTATGTACGGTTTCTGCAATTTAAGACTAAAGTGTATGGGCTAGGACAGATACTTGTTATTTATTTATATGGGTATGTATGGTACTTGCAAAAGGTCAGGATAGACCCGGGGGAGACATTGTAAGTATATCCTTTTTTTTAAATTTAACAATACATCTCCTCTTTAACAGGAGATGACATATCCCTACTTCTAGTTGCAGGGCAAAATCATACTTGTATAATGACATTTGAACTGGTCTTCCTAGTCCAAGTAACTAAAATATTACCAGATACCTATAGAACTATTAAATTGCTGTTTCTGCAAAGTACTTATTAAGTTTTATGTTAAAATTTTGTAAAAAGTGGAGTTGTATGTACCAAACAATAAACAAGGATTGCTTGATTGCTTTCACCATTGTCACTTGAGAAAATTTGTGCTACTGCACAATTGGTTCCCGTTACTGACCATTAAAGTGACTGCCCGCAATTCAGGACCATTTTTTTGTTTGTTTGCTTTTTTTTTATTAAAATTGAAATTTTGTGATAATAAATGTAATAGTAAATATTTAAATGGAGCTTAGCTTTTTTTTAATAAAGCGTTCCAAATAACCTGCATAAGCAGTGTTCTGGGCTCATCTGGTGACATTGATTGATTGTAGGTGAGCAGCATAGACTAGACATGACAGCACAGCTAAGTCGATCTTGCTAGACGTAGCGTGGAATCAGAGAGGACCAGGATAGCAGGGTATGCAGGTCTGCAAACAAATAAGTGGAGCAGGTAACACAAATGAAACAGAGCCAAATGTGCAGATACACATGTGATCAGTAACTGTAGGAGACTGGTATCTTCAAGCAAGAAGCCAGCAGGGAAGCAGATTATTACAGGATTGCAGGCTGATATCTGCCACCGGGGCAGTGATTAAATACACAAGAAACTGAAAGTAAATACAGTCTGATATCTTCCAGCAGGGTAATGGTTAATAGCAGAGATGTAACAGAGAACTAAATGCCTTCTAGTATCTTCCAAAAAGGCAGTGGTTAACAGCAGCTATTTAAAAGACAAGTAAATTATAGTATTCTCCAGTAGGGAAATAACAGGGCAATGGTTAATAGCAGTAATGAGCCACAGAAGTAAGGGTAGGTTCACATTGTGTTAGGGCGATCCGTTCAACGGATCTGTTACTTAGCGGCACTAACGCAATGTAATGGATCCGTTAACACGCCCATAGACTTACATTATCATAACGCATCCTTACGCATGTCAAAATCGGTATGCGTTAGCTATGATGCGTTACTTTGTGACACACCCTTGGACGCGGTTTATCGCGTTTTCGGGTATGTTAGGTCTAAAGCATAGCGAACGGACGCTTTTGCTGACCATAGACCTCTATTGCTAATGCATGCCAACGCAATGCTACCATGCGTTAGAGCGATTGTAATAAAAAAGCGATTTTGGGCATCAGCGTTAGCGCATCCGTTTAACAGATCTGTTAAACGGATGGCCCTAACGCGATGTGAACCTAGCCAAAAGCGAAGTGAAGACAAGATTGAATGAACTCCCTTGATTGTAGAGGCCAGACCTGCGCATGGCTGTTAACAGGTGTGAGGAGTTGATAACTTGCATGCTGAGGATTTGGTGTGGACAACAAGTTAGTGGGAATGAGCTTGAAAATAAACTTGGTTGTAACATGGATGTCAGGGGTAGCAGAAAAGACTAGTCACCTGGCAGTTCAGCCAAGTGAAGTATAAAGGAATCTCCTCTCCAATTTGAGGCAACCGTTGACAATGCTTCTTAACCCCTTCACTCCGAAGCCTGTTTTCAACTTCCTGACCAAGCCATTTTTTGCAATTCTGACCACTGTCAATTTATGAGGTCATAACTCTGAAATGTTTCAACGGATCCTGGTGATTCTGAGGCTGTTTTCTCGTGACATATTGTACTTTATGATAGTGGTAAAATTTCTTCGATTTGAATTGCGTTTATTTGTGAAAAAAATGGAAATTTGGCAAAACTTTTGAAAAGTTTGCAATTTTTAAACTTTTAGTTTTTATGCCCTTAAATTAGAGAGTCATATCATACAAAATAGTTAATAAATAACATTACCCACATGTCTGCTTTACATTAGCACAATTTTGGAAACATAATTTTTTTGTTAGGAAGTTATAAGGGTTAAAAATTGACCAGTGATTTCTCATTTTTATAACAAAATTTGCAAAACCATTTTTTTTAGGGACCACCTCACACTTGAAGTGACTTTGAGGGGTCTATATGACAGAAAATGCCCAAAAGTGACACCAATCTAAAAACTGCACCACTCAAGGTACTCAAAACCACATTCAAAAAGTTTATTAACCCTTCAGGTGCTTCACAGGAATTTTTTAAATGTTTAAAAAAAAATTGAACATTTAACTTTTTTTCACAAAATATTTACTTCAGATCCAATTTGTTTTATTTTCCCAAGGGTAACAGGAGAAATTGGACCACAAAGGTCGTTGTACAATTTGTCCTGAGTACGCCGATACCCCATATGTGGGGATAAACCACTGTTTGGGCACATGGCAGAGCTCGGAAGGGAAGGAGCGCCATTTGACTTTTCAATGTAAAATTTGCTGGAATTGAGATCAGACACCATGTCGCGTTTGGAGAGCCTCTGATGTGCCTAAAGAGTGGAAACCCCCACAAGTGACACCATTTTGGAAAGTACACCCCCTAAGGAACTAATCTAGATGTGTGGTGAGCACTTTGAACCTCCAAGTGCTTCACAGAAGTTTATAATATAGAGCCGGAAAAAAAAATCATATTTTTTTCACAAAAATGATCTTTTCGCCCCAAATATTTTATTTTCCCAAGGGTAACAGGACAAATTGGACTGCAAAAGTTGTTGTGCAATTTGTCCTGAGTCTGCTGATACCCCATATATGGGGGTAAACCACTGTTTGAGCACATGGCAGAGCTTGGGAGGGAAGGAGCACCGTTTGACTTTTCACTAAAGTTTAGACTGTAGAGCCGTGAAAATTAAAAAATCATTTTTTCTTTCCACAAAATGATCTTTTAGCCCGCAATTTTTTCCCAAGGGTAACAGTTGAAATTGGACCCCAAAACTTGTCCAATTTGTCCCAAGTAGGCTGATACCCCATATATGGGGGGAACCACCGTTTGGGTGCACGGCGGTGCATATACAGCTGACATCCGCACGCGATCGCTGTGGCGCTCAGCGTGAGGCCGCGTGATTGTGCCGCCGTAGTAGTACTGCAGTTTGCGGGAATTCAGTCCCCGCAGAGCAGTACTAGTATGGCGCATGTCGAGAAGGGGTTAATATCCAAACAGCTAACCTCTGTCAGAGCTTGCTGTTATGATACGGTGGTCTAGGAGCTCTGAAGGAAGTGGTAACTGTACTGACCGCAGTCCCTAAGCTCAACACAACACTAGAAGTAGCCGTGGAATGCTCCTAACTCTCCCTAGGCATCTCGTCACAGCCTAAGAGCTAACTACCCCTAAAGAAAGAAGAAGGAAAGCTATCTTGCCTCAGAGAAAATCCCCAAAGGATAGATTAGCCCCCCACAAATAATGACTGTGAGTGGAGAGGGAAAAGACATACACAGAATGAAACCAGGATGAGCACAGGAGGCCCGTCTAGCTAAATAGATAGGACAGGATGGAATACTGTGCGGTCAGTATAAAACACTACAAAAATCCACGCAGAGTTTACAAAAAATCTCCACACCTGACTAAAGGTGTGGAGGGCAAATCTGCCTCCCAGAGCTTCCAGCAAGACAGAATTAATTCACACTGATAAGCTGGACAAACATAGAAAGCACAGAATGGATAAGTCCACAATCTATGGACAGAAAAGAGCAAGCAAAAACTTAGCTTTGCTGAACTGGTCAGGATAACAGGGAACTCCAAAGAGATGTGAATCCAACCAGGAACCATTTACAAGTGGCACTGGCTGAAGAAAGAGCCAGGCCTAAATAGCAGAGCAGAAGAGACAATAAGTGGAGGCAGCTGATGACAGCTAACTCCAAGGAGCAGCCATACCACTAGAAACCAGAAGAGGGAGCCCAAGAGCAGAACTCACAAAAGTGCCACTTACAACCACCGGAGGGAGCCCAAGAGCGGAATTCACAACAGCTTGCCTTTAAAGGTATAGGGTGATTATTACATCAAAGGAGTTTGTCAGCTAACCAAAGCAGTGTAAAGGGAGGCTTCCACAGGAGAAGGGAGCCAAGTCTGGCACATGTGCCTGGACAGGTGAGTAACAAGCAGATCATAAGCATGATATGGTGCTTACCTGCAGTCACCCCTAGATAGAGTTTAGGAGCTTACTGTATACTGTCCTTCTAGTGGTTACTGTATGTAGCAAGCATGTTATCTGTTACATTTATGTCTATGCTGGGGATTTGGAGCTCTCTAGCAATGAAGCTCGACAAACAATAAAAGATATTAAGATATCGATCCACACATAATTTTGTATCTAATGCAACATGATGATACAGATGAATAGTTACTGGTACTTTAAGCCATATTTACCCTAGCATCTTGATTTGCTTTTTCTAAAGATCCTAACCATGATTAGCAACTAAGAATAAAGAGGGTCAACAATAAAACTATCGCTTGACCAATATCTATTGCGATAAAAAATGAAGTTTTTTGGAATAGCAATCACTTAATGAAATATTGTTCATGGTGAGACACATTTTGACAGGCATACACAGAAAAGCAACATCTCTCTATAGGGGCTAAGAAATCAGTAAAAATTCTACCATTTTAAACTCAGCTTATTTTGCTATCCTCAATGCAAAAGGGAGGTAAGTCTCTTATCATAAATGAACACATCTTAGTGTACGCACTTATCGAAGTGATGTCACCTTGTCACAGCAGGTGGACTCGTGCAATTTGATCAAAATGTACTTTAAGAACTTTAAATTTATAACCATATTGTGATAACAATGTCAGTGCCATTATGCTTTGTAATGAGATTGTCCCATTGAAAAGAGTGCAAAGTATTCTGGGTAGCAGAGTGATAGCCAGGCTTTCCTTCACCTTGTACACCTTGTGCAAAGATACATTTCACTGCCCAGCATCCTGAATAAAGTAGCCAAGTAGCACTCAGAATTTGGCACCTCACACCTTGGCCCGTATTTGCCACTTTGGATGTCCGATGCCTAGGGTGGTGGGTAGCAAGGGGCAGTACCCGGGTCAAAATAAATGAAAAAATATATATATTTTTAAATCCCCCTCCCTCCTCCAGGCTTTTTAAGAAAATCGGCATATTTCGGAAAGAGTCAGGGGGAGCATCGTATTCATTTGTATTTGTGTCTTTAAGACCCAAATACAAACGAACCACCGTGCCCCTGACCCCACATGTGGAGAGGTGTGCACACTGGAGACCTCATCGCGCTACTGACATCAATGCAGAGTGCCATGGAGGAGGCCAAGCCAGAGCTTAGAGCAGGTTAGCGCTCACAGAGCCGAAGACACTGGGAGGGATGCACTATATGGAGAACATGGTGGGGGGGGGGCGAATTCTGGAGGACATGGAGGAGGGAAATGCTGGAGAACATGGAGGGGGGAAACTCTGGAGAACATTGGGAGGGGAAGATCTGGAGAACATGGAGGGATGAAATGCTGGTGAACATGGTGGTGGAAACTCTGGAGAACATGGGGGAAATGCTGGAGAACATGGAAAGGGGAAACACTATAAAACATGTAGGGGGGAAACTATGGAGAACATTAGGGGTGACCTCTGGAGAACATGAGGGGAGGCAGAAACTCTGGAGAACATGGAGGGGGAGCTCTGGAGAACATGGGAAAAACTCTGATGAACATGGGAAACTCTGGAGAACATATAGGGAAACTCTTGAGAACATATGGGGGAACTATGGAGAACACGTAGGTGAAGGGGGGAAGTTTGGAGAACATGAGGGAGGAAACTCTGGAAAGCATGGTACGGAAACTGGAAAAATGAGAGGTGAAACCCTGCAGATCATGAGGGGGGAAACTCTGAATAACATGAGGGGGGGAAACTCTCTGGAGAACATGGGCGAAACACTGGAGAACATGGGGGGACTGGAGAACACGGAGGGAGAAATTGGAGAACATGAGGGGGATACTGTAAAACATGTGAGAAAACTCTGGAGAACACGGGGGAGAAACTCTGGAGAACATGAGGAGGACTTTGGAGAACATGGAGGGGGAACTCTAGAGAACATGAGGGGCTCTGTGTGGAGAACATGGGCGGGGGCTCTCTATAGAGAACATGGGTGGGGGGCTCTGTGTGGAGAACATGGGTGGGGGATCGATATGGAGAACGTGGGGGAACTCTGTATGGAGAATGAAGAGGACTGTGTGGTGGTTTTCATTTCAGGGAGTGGTATGACTGTCATATTTCACTATGGTTGACAGTGCGGCTTATTTAGGGCACAGTGTGAGTAGTTATTCTTATACAGATACATTATAATGACACTTAATTTTAAGGACACTGTTTCGGGATGTTCTGCATCACTTAATAACCTGCTTAGAAAGGATGTGGCCTCACTTTCATGTGCACAGAAGGATCGTTATTATGACTGTCCTGTACACATAGAAAATCACTGTTCACAGCAGCACTTGTGTACACAGGAGCATGTATTTCTGAGAATGATGATATATAAAAAGTAGTCTTTCACCCCCAAAATGAAAAATGACTTTGCATACACACTCATATAGGGGACGTAGAACAGGAATATACAGTTTTAACTTGGCCTAATAATTTATTTTTATATGCAAATAAACTGTGCCCCATTGGTATGGCCTATGCCTTAATGCACATTACACCCTCCTATTTACATATTAAAGCCATTCCCATGTTATAACTGACAGAGGTCCTTTGGTGAGAATAAGTGCTGTCTAAAATAACTTTGCAGTTTTGCCCTTGTACCCTGACATTAGAGGAGCACAGTACCGCTCTGAGTGTCAGTGTGAACGCGCACACAATGAGTCTGCAGGCGCGTTCTGACACCTGGTTGCTGCTCGCTTTTGGCTGCAGATTCAATGAGGAAGGGCACTGAAGTGAGCAGACAGCACATCACAACACCTTGTCCCCCTCTTCACTGAAGCCACTGGGTCGCTATCTCCAAGTGCACCAAATGGCAGCTGCAGACAGACAAGATCCAGGCGTCAGAAGGTGCCCACAGCCACATTGTGTGTACACCTGCATTAACACTTGAGGAGCCTGCAGTGCTCCTCCAGTGTGGGTGTGCAAGTACAGTCAGGTGAACATGTAGACAGCTCTCACACTTACCAATGGATCACTATCAAGGCAAGGGACTGGGTTTAACCTGTCACCAGGTTTTCCCCATGTAAAGTGCGAACAGCACCTGTAAGCACACTGTTACAGCATTTTGGTTGGCTGTCTGTATATCCCTAATTTCCTATGCAAGGCACAATAAATATTTTATTTTACCCCCAGATGGTGCGGTCCAGTCCGATGGGTGTCTCTGGTCTTGATACAGCGCCTCTTCTCTTTTTAACCCCTTAAGCCCCGAGGGTGGTTTGCACGTTAATGACCGGGCCAATTTTTACAATTCTGATCACTGTCCCTTTATGAGGTTATAACTCTGGAACATTTCAACGGATCCCAGTGATTCTGACATTGTTTTCTCATGATATATTGTACTTCATGATAGTTGTAAAACTTCTTCGATATAACGTGCGTTTATTTGTGAAAAAACGGAAATTTGGCGAAAATTTAGAAAATTTTGCAATTTTCCAACTTTGAATTTTTATGCCCGTAAATCACAGAGATATGTCACACAAAATAATTAATAAGTAACATTTCTCACATGTCTACTTTACATCAGCACAATTTTGGAACCAACATTTTTTTTTGTTAGGGAGTTATAAGGGTTAAAAGTTGACCAGCAAATTCTCATTTTTACAACACCAATATTTTTTAGGGACTACATGACATTTGAACTCATTTTGAGGGGTCTATATGATAGAATATAACCAAGTGTGACACAATTCAAAAACTGCACCCCTCAAGGTGCTCAAAACCACATTTAAGAAGTTTATTAACGCTTCAGGTGTTTTACAGGAATTTTTGGAATGTTTAAATAAAAACATTTAACTTTTTTTCATAAACAATTTACTTCAGCTCCAATTTGTTTTATTTTACCAAGGGTAACAGGAGAAAATGGACCCCAAAAGTTGTTGTACAATTTGTCCTGAGTACGCTGATACCCAATATGTGGGGGTAAACCACTGTTTGGGCGCATGGCAGAGCTCGGAAGGGAAGGAGCGCCATTTGACTTTTCAATGCAAAATTTACTGGAATTAAGATGGGATGCCATGTTGCGTTTGGAGAGCCCCTGATGTGCCTAAACATTGAAACCCCCCACAAGTGACACCATTTTGGAAAGTAGACTCCCTAAGGAACATATGTATATGTGTTTTGAGAGCTTTGAACCCCCAAGTGTTTCACTACAGTTTATAATGCAGAGCCGTGAAAATAAAAATTCTTTTTTTTCTCATTTGCAGAGCCCCTGATGTACCCAAACAGTAGAAACCCCCCCACAAGTGACCCATATTGGAAACTAGACCTCCCAAGGAACTTTTGTAGATGTATTGTGAGAACTTTGAACCCCCAAGTGTTTCACTACAGTTTATAATGCAGAGCCGTGATAATAAAAATTCTTTTTTTTTTCACAAAAATGATTTTTAGCCCCCAGTTTTGTATTTTAACAAGGGTAACAGGATAAATTGGACCCCATAAGTTGTTGTACAATTTGTCCTGAGTACGCTGATACCCCACATGTGGGGGGGAACCACTGTTTGGGCGCATGGCAGAGCTTGGAAGGGAAGGAGCGCCATTTGGAATGCAGACTTAGATGGATTGGTCTGCAGGCGTCACGTTGCATTTGCAGAGCCCCTGATATACCCAAACAGTAGAACCCCCCACAAGTGACCCCATATTGGAAACTAGACCTCCCAAGGAACTTATCTAGATGTGCTGTGAGAACTTTGAACCCCCAAGTATTTCACTACAGTTTATAACGCAGAGCCGTGAAAATAAAAAAAAATTTTTTTTCACAAAAATGATATTTTAGCCCCCAGTTTTGTATTTTAACAAGGGTAACAGGATAAATTGGACCCCAAAAGTTGTACAATTTGTCCTGAGTACGCTGATACCCCATATGTGGGGGGAACCACTGTTTGGGTGCATGGCAGAGCTCGGAAGGGAAGGAGCGCCATTTGGAATGCAGACTTAGATGGATTGGTCTGCAGGCGTCACGTTGCATTTGCAGAGCCCCTGATGTACCCAAACAGTAGAAACCTCCCACAAGTGACCCTATATTGGAAACTAGACCTCCCAAGGAACTTATCTAGATGTGTTGTGAGAACTTTAAACCCCCAAGTGTTTCACTACAGTTTACAACGCAGAGCTGTGAAAATAAAAAAATATTTTTTTCCCACAAAAATGATTTTTAGCCCCCCAAATTTTTATTTTGCCAAGGGTAACAAGAGAACTTGGACCCCAATAGTTGTTGTCCAATTTGCCCCGAGTACGCTGGTACCCCATATGTGGGGTAAACCCCTGTTTGGGCGCACGGGAGAGCTCGGAAGGGAAGGAGCACTGTTTTACTTTTTCAACGCAGAATTGGCTGGAATTGAGATCCGACACCATGCCGCGTTTGGAGAGCCCCTGATATGCCTAAACAGTGGAAACCCCCAATTCTAACTGAAACCCTAATCCAAACATACCCCTAACCCTAATCCCAACAGTAACCCTAACCACACCCCTAACCCTGACACACCCCTAACTAATCCAAACCCTAATCCAAACCGTAAATGTAATCCAAACCCTAACCCTAACTTTAGCCCCAACCCTAACCCTAACTTTAGCCCCAACCCTAACCCTAACTTTAGCCCCAACCCTAACCCTAACTTTAGCCCCAACCCTAACCCTAACTTTAGCCCTAATGTTAACCCTGACTTTAGCTCCAACCCTAGCCCCAACCCTAGCCCCAACCCTAACCCTAGCCCTAACCCTAGCCCTTGCCCTAACCCTAGCCCTAACCCTAGCCCTAGCCCTAGCCCTAGCCCTAGCCCTAGCCCTAACCCTAGCCCTAACCCTAGCCCTAACCCTAACCCTAACGGGAAAATGGAAATAAATACATTTATTTTTAATTTTATTAATTTTCCCTAACTAACGGGGTGATGAAGGGGGGTTTGATTTACTTTTATAGCATTTTTTATACCGGATTTTTATGATTGGCAGCTTTCACACACTAAAAGACGCTTTTTATAGCAAAAAAGTTTTTGCGTCTCCACATTTTGAGACCTATAATTTTTCCATATTTTGGTCCACAGAGTCATGTGAGGTCTTGTTTTTGCGGGACGAGTTGACATTTTTATTGGTAACATTTTCTGACACATGACAGTTTTTGATCGCTTTTTATTCCGATTTTTGTGAGGCAGAATGACCAAAAACCAGCTCTTCATGAATTTCTTTTGGGGGAGGCGTTTATATCGTTCCACATTTGGTAAAATGGATAAAGCTATTTTATTCTTTGGGTCAGTACGTTTACAGCGATACCCTATTTATATCATTTTTTTATGTTTTGGCGCTTTTATACGATAAAAACTATTTTATAGAAAAATTAATTATTTTGGCATCACTTTATTCTCAGGACTATAACTTTTTCATTTTTTTGCTGATGATGCTGTATCGTGGCTCGTTTTTTGTGGGACAAGATTATATTTTCAGCGGTACCATGGTTATTTATATACATCTTTTTGATCGCGTGTTATTTCACTTTTTTGTTCGGCAGTATGATAATAAAGCGTTGCTTTTTGCCTCTTTTTTTTTTTTTTCTTTCGGTGTTCACTGGAGGTGTTAACTAGAGGGACAGTTTTATAGATTGGTTCGTTACGGACACGGCGATACTAAATATGTGTACTTTTATTGTTTTTTTTTATTTAGATAAAGAAATGTATTTATGGGAATAATATACAGTGGGGCAAAAAAGTATTTAGTCAGTCAGCAATAGTGCAAGTTCCACCACGTAAAAAAATGATAGGCGTCTGTAATTTACATCATAGGTAGACCTCAACTATGGGAGACAAACTGAGAAAAAAAAATCCAGAAAATCACATTGTCTGTTTTTTTAACATTTTATTTGCATATTATGGTGGAAAATAAGTATTTGGTCAGAAACAAAATTTCATCTCAATACTTTGTAATATATCCTTTGTTGGCAATGACAGAGGTCAAACGTTTTCTGTAAGTCTTCACAAGGTTGCCACACACTGTTGTTGGTATGTTGGCCCATTCCTCCATGCAGATCTCCTCTAGAGCAGTGATGTTTTTGGCTTTTCGCTTGGCAACACGGACTTTCAACTCCCTCCAAAGGTTTTCTATAGGGTTGAGATCTGGAGATTGGCTAGGCCACTCCAGGACCTTGAAATGCTTCTTACGAAGCCACTCCTTCGTTGCCCTGGCGGTGTGCTTTGGATCATTGTCATGTTGAAAGACCCAGCCACGTTTCATCTTCAATGCCCTTGCTGATGGAAGGAGGTTTGCACTCAAAATCTCACGATACATGGCCCCATTCATTCTTTCATGTACCCGGATCAGTCGTCCTGGCCCCTTTGCAGAGAAACAGCCCCAAAGCATGATGTTTCCACCACCATGCTTTACAGTAGGTATGGTGTTTGATGGATGCAACTCAGTATTCTTTTTCCTCCAAACACGACAAGTTGTGTTTCTACCAAACAGTTCCAGTTTGGTTTCATCAGACCATAGGACATTCTCCCAAAACTCCTCTGGATCATCCAAATGCTCTCTAGCAAACTTCAGACGGGCCCGGACATATACTGGCTTAAGCAGTGGGACACGTCTGGCACTGCAGGATCTGAGTCCATGGTGGCATAGTGTGTTACTTATGGTAGGCCTTGTTACATTGGTCCCAGCTCTCTGCAGTTCATTCACTAGGTCCCCCCGCGTGGTTCTGGGATTTTTGCTCACCGTTCTTGTGATCATTCTGACCCCACGGGGTGGGATTTTGCGTGGAGCCCCAGATCGAGGGAGATTATCAGTGGTCTTGTATGTCTTCCATTTTCTAATTATTGCTCCCACTGTTGATTTCTTCACTCCAAGCTGGTTGGCTATTGCAGATTCAGTCTTCCCAGCCTGGTGCAGTGCTACAATTTTGTTTCTGGTGTCCTTTGACAGCTCTTTGGTCTTCACCATAGTGGAGTTTGGAGTCAGACTGTTTGAGGGTGTGCACAGGTGTCTTTTTATACTGATAACAAGTTTAAACAGGTGCCATTACTACAGGTAATGAGTGGAGGAAAGAGGAGACTCTTAAAGAAGAAGTTACAGGTCTGTGAGAGACAGAAATCTTGATTGTTTGTTTCTGACCAAATACTTATTTTCCACCATAGTATGCAAATAAAATGATAAAAAAACAGGCAATGTGATTTTCTGTTTTTTTTTTTTTCAGTTTGTCTCCCATAGTTGAGGTCTACCTATGATGTAAATTACAGACGCCTCTCATCTTTTTAAGTGGTGGAACTTGCACTATTGCTGACTGACTAAATACTTTTTTGCCCCACTGTATATATATATTTTCTTTATTTGGGATTTTTTTTTTTTTTTAATACATGTGGAAATTTTTTTTTTAACTTTTTGACTTTGCCCCAGGGGGGGACATCACAGATCACTGATCTGACAGTTTGCACAGCACTCTGTCAGATCAGTGATCTGACTTACAGCGCTGCAGGCTTACCAAGCGCCCTCTCTGAGCAGGCACTTGGTAAGCCACCTCCCTCCCTGCAGGACCCGGATGCCGCGGCCATTTTGGATCCGGACCTGCAGCAGGGAGGGAGGTAAGGAGACCCTCGCAGCAACGCGATCACATCGTGTTGCTGCGGGGGTCTCAGGGAAGCACGCAGGGAGCCCCCTCCCTGCACGATGCTTCCCTATACCGCCGGCACATCACGATCATGATTTATCGCGGTGTGCCGGGGGTTAATGTGCCGGGAGCGGTCCATGACCGCTCCTGGCACATAGTGCCGGATGTCAGCTGCGATAGGCAGCTGACATCCGGCCGCGATCGGCCGCGCTCCCCCAGTGAGCGCGGCCGATCGCATATGACGTACTATCCCGTCACTGGGAATTAAGTCCCAGGGCACCTTGACGAGATAGTACGTCATATGGGATTAAGGGGTTAAAATCACCCTCCTCCTTCCCTTCTTCGCTTGATTGACGCATCTTTTATCATCTATGGTGTCCTCCATTGCACTCCTGTACAGTCGCACTTCTCTCTGCCTTTCCGAGGGCAGAGTAAAGTTTGGTAGTGCAAATGCCATGGCCCTACTTACGGGTCATAAATGCTCTTTTGCCTTTCGTGGCTCATGCACACTTCACTACTTTGCTCTGCCCTTGGCATGGCAGAGAGAAGTGCGCCTCTGCAGGGGTGCAATTTAGGACACCATGATGATCCCGCTGGATGTGTCATTCACATGAAGCAGGGAAGGAGAACAATGATTGTAAGAAGAGAGGAGGCACCGGATTAATAAGAGAGATGTCCACCGGACTGGACCACGCAGTCTAATGATAAAAAAGAAGGGCAGCCGACAGCACATCAATAATGGGATGCACGCTCCAGTCCAACAACCCAATTGGAAATAAACAATCTTCAAAGTAAAAGGAACAGCATCCAGTCCAGGTAATGAAAGAATCCAATATCTTTATTTTGCCATAATGCAACATTTCGACCTAAAAAGGTCTTTGTCAAGCTTGCACAATACACATAATGGCTGCCTTATATAGTGTGGTGGCACAAGCTCACCAATCACTATCAAGGTGCCGCCCATTACCCAATACATATAAAATACATAAGGACGAGGCTGGATGAGTGTTTTCTTGGCATGCAGGTTTTTAATACTTCTCTAATAACAGGAGGTCTAAATTCCATCAGGCGAGGAAATGGAAGAAACCGCAACCGAGGAATCAACAACGATTTGGTTTTACTTCAGCTGAATCCGATTCTTCGGATGATTCGAGTATGGCGTCCACTTCTTCTCTCGGACAATATGAACAGGTTACCACCATTAAAAGGAGGAGCCGTCGAGGTGGCAGGAAACATAGGCAGAGCAGGGATTGGTCGAGGACAGAGAGTGACACGCAATTCCTCAATGAAAACACGGAATATGGAAGGGAAACGGAAAGGCTACTGACTGATAGAGAACTGGTGGTAAATATTTCATCTATTGCTTTATCTGAGGTTCAACTGGATGTGTTGGGGAAGGGCTTATCTTTTTGCCCGACTAATTTTCCGGACTGGTTTGATCTTGAATGTGATTTATATGCATTTTTTAGGAGGTTACGTTTGGTTTCACACTTTGCAAATCAGAAGGGAATTGACTCAATTCCAAGATTTGAATACATTATGGGTTTCTGTTTGCAGAAAGTTGTCCTTTATAATAAGAGTAACTTTCAACCACCCACCATAATCATTTTATAGAGTCTTATGTTAAACTGGTGGAGAAGGATATTGCAAGTCTACAACATGATTTTCGAGTCAGGGGTGGACATAATGTGTCACGGGTTGAAAGACAGGCCATGAATGATCTAGCAAATAATACTGCCATAACAATTAGATCTGCTGATAAGGGTGGGACGGTGGTTGTTATGGATACTAAGAAATATGTGACAGACATTCTTAATCAATTATCGGACCAACTAGTCTATGAGAGATTGTCGAGGGACCCTACTTCTGGATTTCAGAGGGAATTTCAGCTTCTGATCAATAAAGTCCTGTTCGATGGAGTCATTGATTAAAAGTTGTCTGAATATTTATTTGTTGAGGCACCTGTTACTCCCTTGCTATATACACTGCGCAAGATACATAAGGACCTATTGAATTCCCCGGGACGTCCAATAGTGTCGGGGAGGGGCTCCTTATTCAATAAGGTGGCTATTTTTCTGGATAAAGTATTGCAAGATTTTTGTACAACAGCTAAATCCTACATTAGAGACACAAGTGATTTTTTGGGAAAGATAAATGGAGTAGAGGTTAATGAGACTACTATATTAGCATCTTTGGATGCTGTTTCATTATATACCTCAATTGAACATGAGAGAGGGTTGCAGGCCATCAATGTGGTGCTATCGGGCTCAGATGTGGCCCCACAGTTGGTCCTCACACTGTTGGAGTTCATCCTCAGGAGAAATTATTTTCTCTTTGGGGAGGATTACTACCTTCAGAAACAGGGCACCGCCATGGGGTCCAATGTGGCCCCTACGTATGCTAACATCTACATGGCGGTTCTCGAGGACCAATACGTGTACAGATCCATCCACTGGCGCCATGTCCGAGCCTGGTGGCGCTATATTGATGATATTTTTGTCATCTAGGATAGTGATTTGGATGGTCTCTTCATTTTCCATAATGAGATCAATGACATTTATCCTGAGTTAAAGTTTACTTTGACACATTCTAGAGAACAAGTACAATTTTTGGATACGTTAGTGTACAGAAATGGTAATACCTTGGGCACTGACTTGTTTGTTAAAGAGACTGATAGAAACAGTCTACTCTCATACAACAGCAATCATCCCAGAAGGATGATTGAGTCGCTTCCATGGAGTCAACTATTGCGAGTTCGGAGGATAATTTCCAATAAGAATAGGGTTATTGATCAACTGGACGGGTTGTGCAATAAATTCATCAGGAGGAGATATCCAGTAACGTAGGTCAAGAGACATAAAGAGAATGTGAGGAAATTGACACGTGAGGATACATGTTGGAAAAGTGGTTAAATCAATTCAGAAATGAATACCTTTTGTTTCTATATATGGTCCTGTGAGTGGGCAAATTGGTAACATTGTGAGGAAACATTGGGGCCTACTTCAGAAAGGGATGCCATCTATACCTGAGTTTGCTGTGCCACCTATCTTATCTTATAGACGTTGCTGTAATCTGAAGGATAAACTTGTCGAATCGGATGTGGGATCCTTTAAGGGTTCTGTACAAAGGACTTTGTGCCCACCGAAACGAGGTAATTTCCCTTGTTTGGGGTGTGCTTGTTGTGGAAACATGTTGAAGGGTGATTGTTTTTATCACCCACATACTGGCAAGAAATTCTATATAAGAGACAGCTATACGTGCACTTCAAGTTTTGTTATATACTTATTAATATGCCCTTGTGAGCTGATGTATGTTGGTGAAACTACCATGGAGATTAAATCAAGGATAAGTAAGCACAAAAGCACGATCAGGACTAGATTGTTGGATTTACCAGTACCTAAACATTTTTGTGAGTTTAGACATTCAGTGAATCAACTCAGGTCCAGGGTGATAGATGGTGTCCCACTACTGAGGAGTAGTGTTGAGCATTCCGATACTGTAAATATCGGGTATCGGCCGATAATCGCTGTATCGGAATTCCGATACCAAGATCCAATACTTTTTTGATATCGGATACTGGAATTGGAAGTTCCCATAGTTCAATGATGCACTATAATGGAGTGTGGGCAGTGCGTGGGCGGAGATTGCGTGTCTGTGTGTGAGGGCGGGGTCTGTGTGTGACCCTGGTGGTCTGTGCGGGCCTGCCGAGGGTCTGTGTGTGTCTGCTGGGGCTCTGTGCGAGCCTGCCGGGGCTCTGTGCGGGCTGCCGGGCGTCTGTGCGTGCCTGTCGAGGCTCTGTGTGAGCTGCCGGGGCTCTGTGCGGGCTTCCGGGGGTCTGTGCGTGACTTCCTGGGGCTCTGTGCGGGCTGCCGGGGGTCTGTGCATGCCTGCTGGGGGCTCTGTGCAGACTGCCGGGGCTCTGTGCGGGCTGCTGGGGGTCTGTGCGTGCCTGCCGTGGGCTCTGTGTGGACTGCCGGGGCTCTGTGCGGGCTGCCAGGGGTCTGTTTGTGCCTGCCAGGGGCTCTGTGTGGGCTGCCGTTTCTCTGTACAGGCTGCCGGGGGTCTGTGCGTGCCTGCCAGGGGCTCTGTGCGGGCTGCCGGGGCTTTGTGCGGGCTGCCGGGGCTCTGTGCGGGCTGCCGTGGCTCTGTGTGGGCTGCCGGGGGTCTGTGCGTGCATGCCGGGGGCTCTGTGCGGGCTGCTGGGGCTCTGTGGGGGCTGCCGGGGCTATGTGCGGGTTGCCTGGGCTTTGTGCGTGCCTGCCGGGGGCTCTGTGCGGGTTTCCGGGGCTCTGTGTGGGCTGCTGGGGGCTCTGTGCGGGCTGCCGGGGGCTCTGTGCGGGCTGCCGGGGCTCTGTACGGGCTGTCGGGGCTCTGTGCGGGCTGCCGGGAGTCTGTGCGTGTCTGCTGGGGGCTCTGTGCGGGCTGCCGGGGCTCTGTGCGGGCTGCTGGGGGTCTGTGTGTGCCTGCCGGGGGCTCTGTGTGGGCTGCCGGGGCTCTGTGCGGGCTGCCAGGGGTCTGTGTGTGCCTGCCAGGGGCTCTGTGTGGGCTGCCGTGGCTCTGTGCAGGCTGCCGGGGCTCTGTGCAGGCTGCCGGGGGTCTGTGCATGCCTGCCAGGGGCTCTGTGTGGGCTGCCGGAGCTTTGTGCGGGCTGCCGGGGCTCTGTGCGGGCTGCCGTGGCTCTGTGCGGGCTGCTGGGGGTCTGTGCGTGCATGCCGGGGGCTCTGTGCGGGCTGCTGGGGCTCTGTGGGGGCTGCCGGGGCTATGTGCGGGCTGCTGGGGCTCTGTGTGGGTTGCCCGGGCTTTGTGCGTGCCTGCCGGGGGCTCTGTGCGGGTTTCCGGGGCTTTGTGTGGGCTGCCGGGGGCTCTGTGCGGGCTGCCGGGGCTCTGTGCAGGCTGTCGGGGCTCTGTGCGGGCTGCCGGGAGTCTGTGCGTGTCTGCTGGGGGCTCTGTGCGGGCTGCCGGGGCTCTGTGCGGGCTGCCAGGGGTCTGTGCGGGCTGCCGGGGGCTCTGTGTGGGCTGCCGGGGCTCTGTGCGGGTTGCCGGGGGTCTGTGTGTGCCTGCTGGAGGTTCTGTGTGGGCTGTCGGGGCTCTGTGCGGGTTGCCGGGGGTCTGTGTGTGCCTGCTGGAGGCTCTGTGCAGGCTGCCGGGGCTCTGTGTGGGCTGCCGGGGCTCTGTGCAGGCTGCGGGGGGTCTGTGCGTGCCTGTCGGGGGCTCTGTATGGGCTGCCGGGGCTCTGTGCGGGCTGCTGCGGTCTGTGCTTGTCTGCTGGGGGCTCTGTGCGGGCTATGCATACAGACATCCAGTACATTAAACATAGAGTACATACTCACAAAGCACCATTACTTGTCACTTTGTTCCAGGAAGCCAGTGTCATCTGTAAAAAATATTAAAATAACAAACAACCAATATACTCCCTGTCTGCAGAAATCCACAAGTGTCCCACGACGATCTCCCGTGGAGCAGGAACACAATGACGGGAGGAAGGTATTCTTCCGCACTGTATTTCTCCGCCGCTGTAAAAAAAAGTCTCACTTTTGGCATTGCTGGTGAGAAATTTTCCCATGTAGCAATTGCCATAAAGAGATTGCCATGAGACTTTGAACTTTAGTAACCTCAGTGATGCACTGCAGGAGCCATTGTCTCCTGTCAGTGTGTCACTGAGGATCCTATAGAGCAGTGACATCACCCGATGTCACTGTTCTATAGGGGAGATCGTCGTGGGACACTCGTTATTAATTGGACTACGGCGGAAAGGTAGTATATGGTTTATTATTTTTTTTTTTTTGCAGGCGCTGAAGTATGGTAAGTATGGTTAAATGAAGAATATTCAAATACTTTTTTCCTAATGTGTGTGTTTTATTAACCCTTTATTACTATTGGATTAATAATGGATAGGCATCTTATTGACGCCTCTCCGTTATTAACCCAGCTTAATGTCACCTTACAATAGCAAGGTGACATTAACCCCTTATTACCCCATATCCCACCGCTACACGGGAGTTGGAAGAGAGGGGCTAAGTGCCGGAATTGGCGCATCTTACAGATGCGCCATTTCTGGGGCGGCTGCGGACTGGTAATTGTAGCCGGGGGGGCCAATATCCATGGCCCCTCTCTAGGCTATGAATATCAGCCCACAGCTGTCTGCGTAGCCTTTCTGGCTATAAAATATAGGGGGACCCCACGTCAGTTCTTGGGGGGGTCCCCCTATTTTAATAGCCAGTAAAGGCTACGGAGACAGCTGCGGACTGATATTCATAGAAGGCTACAAATATTGGCCCCCCGCCGTCGGCTTTCCCCCTCTGGCGCAGAAAATTGCACGGGAGCCCACAACGATTTTTTCCGTTTTTTTTTTTTAAATTAATCGGTCATTAAGGCCTCTTTCATATTTGTGTCTGGACGGGTCCGTCGCTATGCGTTGGGCCAACGTACATTGTGAAATCTGTGCACGACCTGGGCAGTTTTTCAACGCATCCGCTGCCCATTCTGAAGTCCGGGGAGGAGGGAGTGGAGTTTCGGCCGCGCATGCATGGTAGAAAATGGCGGACGCGATGGACAAAAAACTTTCACTTGAACGTTTTTTCATGCCTACGGTCCACCAAAACATGATGGATCCGTTGCACGACAGACGCGACGTGTGGCCATCTGTCGCGATCCATCGCTAATACAAGTCTATGGGTAAAAAATGCATCCTGCGAGCACATTTGCAGGATCCATTTTTTTCCGCTGGATCCGTTTTTTCTCATAGAGTTGTTTTAACGCCGGATTGTCCCTGATGGCAACACGTTTCATTCGTTTTTTGCCGGATCCGATGTTGTTTTTTATGCAGTTTTTTATGCGGTTTTTGATACAGTTTTTAGTGCAGGCTTTGATGCAGGTTTTTGGTGTGGTTTCTGATGCAGTTTTTGGTGCTATTTTGATGCAGTTTTTGATGCAGTTTTTGATGCAGTTTTGGTGCAGTTTTTGATACAGGTTTTTGGTGAAGTTTTGATGCAGTTTTCATTCTGTTTTTTGCGCGGTTTTGATGCAGTTTTTGGAAATAAATAAATAAATGGAAAATGTGCATGATTTGAATGGAAACATGCATTCAGAGGCCGAATTCATCATTTCAAATCTCAGTTTCATCTCTTTTTTGCAGGATCCATCGCTGTGTGCTTTTTCGCTGGACAGAAAAACCGTTCCTCTGTATGTGTTTTCCGCCTGGCGGAAACAGCTTTTTTGACGGATCCGGCAAAAAACAGATGAAACATGTGGCCATCAGGCGCAATCCAGCGCTAATACAACTCTATGAGAAAAAAACGGATCCGGTGGAAAAAACGGATCTGACAAATGTGCTCGCAGGATGCGTTTTTTTTTTACCCAGAGACTTGTATTAGCGATGGATCGCGACAGATGGTCTTTTGCGCGTGTGCACCAGGGACATGGAGGAGAGAGTGGCGAATAGGGATAGTTCTTATGAGATACTGCTCTGAATGAGTACTCGTGATTGGCCCATTGCTGGACGTTTTGAGCGCCAGGATTGATCTTCATGATGATAGGTTCTGACTTTGTTTATATATGATAGTTGAACCCGATGGGCTCTTTGGTTTCTGTGACAACAGGGAAGCCTGGCTGTGATTGGCCAGGTTTATACACAAAGGGTTATTATGCACATATTTATTTTTGTTTATATTGTATTGTTCTGTTATTTTTTTGTTTTAATGTTGAAGATTTAAGATGAAGACATGGGGTTAATTGTGTATTTTTTTAATGTATTTTATGTATTGAGTAATGGGCGGCACCTTGATAGTGATTGGTGAGCTTGTGCCAAAACACTATATAAGGCAGCCATTATGTGTATTGTGCATGCTTGACAAAGACCTTTTTAGGTCGAAACGTTGCATTATGGCAGAATAAAGATATTGAATTCTTTCATCACCTGGACTGGATGCGGTTCCTTTTACTTTGAAGATGGACCACGCAGTCTGTAACTTGCATAGGGGATTGAAGACATATATACCACTTTCAGAATGCTGTAACAGAGGCCTTACAGGTGCTGGCAGCACTTTATATAGGGAAAACATGCCGATAGGATCCCTTTAATATTCAAATGTTAGGTCATAACAGTGCATCAAGGCTTAGGCCACGCCAAGGGTGCAAAGCTTCTTCATGTGCATATTAAATGTCGCTTTTTTTAACAAATATTGTGCTAAAATGTATATACCTTGTATTAGTTTAGGAGGGACAATGTCCCCTATAAAAAACTTTATGAAGTCTTATTGTCATTTTGGGGTGACAGACTCCCTTTCAGCAATTTATTTCACCCAAAGATTGAATGTTTTTCTGGTAGCTCAGTGGTTATCCCTGCAGCCTTGCAGCGCTGGGGTCCTGGGTTCAAATCCCACAAAGGACAACATGTGCAAGGAGTTTGTATGTTCTCCCTGTGTTTGTGTGGGTTTCCTCTGGGTACTCCGGTTTTCTCCCACACTCCAAAAAGACATACTGATAGGGAATTTAGATTGTGAGCCCCATTCGGGACAGCCATGATAATGTGTGCAAACTGTAAAGCGCTGCGGAATGTGTTAGCACTAAATAAAAATAAAGATTATTATTTGCCGCGAGTGTTTGTTTGCATTTTTACGTACTTCCTATGGTGTTTCCCACGCTGTCATGTGTGTGAATGCCACCGACCCTGAGAATACCCGCCCGTTTTATAAAATTATTTATTTAAATTTTTTTTTTTTTAAAAACAGCGTGGGGACCCCTCTATTCTTGATAACCAAGCTTGCTGAAGCTGACAGCTGAAGGTTGCAGCCCTGTTATGAAAGGTAATTCAGTACCACAATGGACATAGAGGTCAGCGCACATACAGTGACCTGGCAATAACCCAAAAAACAAGAAGGAGCTCTGAGATGTGGGAACTCTGTTGACCGCAATCCCTAATCCTTTCCAACCACACTAAAGGCAGCCGTGGATTGCGCCTATCGCTCCCTATGCAACTCGGCACGGCCTGAGAAACTAGCTAGCCTGAAGATAGAAAATAAGCCTACCTTGCCTCAGAGAAATACCCCAAAGGAAAAGGCACACATATAATGACTGTGAGTTAAGATGAAAAGACAAACGTAGAGATGAAATAGATTTAGCAAAGTGAGGCCCGACTTTCTGAACAGAGCGAGGATAGGAAAGGTAACTTTGCGGTCAACACAAAACCCTACAAACAACCACGCAAAGGGGGCAAAAAGACCCTCTGTACCGAACTAACGGCACGGAGGTACACCCTCTGCGTCCCAGAGCTTCCAGCAAGCAGTAAAAAACAAATTGACAAGCTGGACAGAAAAAAACAGCAAACAAATAGCAAAGAGGAACTTAGCTATGCAGAGCAGCAGGCCACAGGAACGATCCAGGAGGAGACAGGTCCAATACTAGAACATTGACTGGAGGCCAGGATCAAAGCACTAGGTGGAGTTAAATAGAGCAGCACCTAACGACTTCACCACATCACCTGAGGAAGGAAACTCAGAAGCCGCGGTACCACTTTCCTCCACCAACGGAAGCTCACAGAGAGAACCAGCCGAAGTACCACTTGTGACCACAGGAGGGAGCTCTGCCACAGAATTCACAACAGTACCCCCCCCTTGAGGAGGGGTCACCGAACCCTCACCAGAGCTCCCAGGACGACCAGGATGAGCCATATGAAAGGCACGAACAAGATCGGGAGCATGGACATCAGAGGCAAAGACCCAGGAATTATCTTCCTGAGCATAACCCTTCCACTCAACCAGATACTGGAGTTTCCGCCTTGAAACACGAGAATCCAAAATCTTCTCCACAATATACTCCAACTCCCCCTCCACCAAAACCGGGGCAGGAGGATCAACACATGGAACCATAGGTGCCACGTATCTCCGCAACAATGACCTATGGAATACGTTATGTATGGAAAAAGAATCTGGAAGGGTCAGACGAAAAGACACAGGGTTAAGAACCTCAGAAATCCTATACGGACCAATAAAACGAGGTTTAAACTTAGGAGAGGAAACCTTCATAGGAATATGACGAGAAGATAACCAAACCAAGTCCCCAACCCGAAGTCGGGGACCCACACAGCGTCTGCGATTAGCGAAACGTTGAGCCTTCTCCTGGGACAAAGTCAAATTGTCCACTACATGAGTCCAAATCTGCTGCAACCTGCCCACCACAGTATCCACACCAGGACAGTCCGAAGACTCAACCTGCCCCGAAGAGAAACGAGGATGGAACCCAGAGTTGCAGAAAAACGGTGAAACCAAGGTAGCCGAGCTGGCCCGATTATTAAGGGCGAACTCAGCCAAAGGCAAAAAGGACACCCAGTCATCCTGATCAGCAGAAACAAAGCATCTCAGATATGTTTCCAAGGTCTGATTGGTTCGTTCGGTCTGGCCATTAGTCTGAGGATGGAAAGCCGAGGAAAAAGACAAATCAATGCCCATCCTAGCACAAAAGGCTCGCCAAAACCTCGAAACAAACTGGGAACCTCTGTCAGAAACGATATTCTCTGGAATGCCATGTAAACGAACCACATGCTGGAAAAACAATGGCACCAAATCAGAGGAGGAAGGCAATTTAGACAAGGGTACCAAATGGACCATCTTAGAGAAGCGATCACAGACCACCCAAATGACTGACATCTTTTGAGAGAAGGGAAGATCTGAAATAAAATCCATAGAGATATGTGTCCAAGGCCTCTTCAGGACCGGCAAGGGCAAAAGCAACCCACTGGCACGAGAACAGCAGGGCTTAGCCCGAGCACAAATCCCACAGGACTGCACAAAAGTACGCACATCCTGCGACAGAGATGGCCACCAAAAGGATCTAGCCACCAACTCTCTGGTACCAAAGATTCCAGGATGACCAGCCAACACCGAACAATGAACCTCAGAGATAACTTTATTCGTCCACCTATCAGGGACAAACAGTTTCTCCGCTGGGCAACGATCAGGTTTATTAGCCTGAAATTTTTGCAGCACCCGCCGCAAATCAGGGGAGATGGCAGACACAATTACTCCCTCTTTGAGGATACCCGCCGGCTCAGATACACCCGGAGAGTCGGGCACAAAACTCCTAGACAGAGCATCCGCCTTCACATTTTTAGAGCCCGGAAGCTATGAAATCACAAAGTCAAAACGGGCAAAAAACAACGACCAACGAGCTTGTCTAGGATTCAACCGCTTGGCGGACTCGAGATAAGTCAAGTTCTTATGATCAGTCAAGACCACCACGCGATGCTTAGCTCCTTCAAGCCAATGACGCCACTCCTCGAATGCCCACTTCATGGCCAGCAACTCTCGATTGCCCACATCATAATTTCGCTCAGCAGGCGAAAACTTCCTGGAAAAGAAGGCGCATGGTTTCATCACCGAGCAATCAGAACTTCTCTGCGACAAAACAGCCCCTGCTCCAATCTCAGAAGCATCAACCTCGACCTGGAACGGAAGCGAAACATCTGGTTGACACAACACAGGGGCAGAAGAAAAACGACGCTTCAACTCTTGAAAAGCTTCCACCGCAGCAGAAGACCAATTGACCAAATCAGCACCTTTCTTGGTCAAATCGGTCAATGGTTTAGCAATACTAGAAAAATTGCAGATGAAGCGACGATAAAAATTAGCAAAGCCCAGGAACTTTTGCAGACTTTTCAGAGATGTCGGCTGAGTCCAATTATGGATGGCTTGGACCTTAGCAGGGTCCATCTCGATAGTAGAAGGGGAAAAGATGAACCCCAAAAATGAAACCTTCTGAACACCAAAGAGACACTTTGATCCCTTCACAAACAAAGAATTAGCACGCAGGACCTGAAACACCGTTCTGACCTGCTTCACATGAGACTCCCAATCATCCGAGAAGATCAAAATGTCATCTAAGTACACAATCAGGAATTTATCCAGGTACTCTCGGAAGATGTCATGCATAAAGGACTGAAACACTGATGGAGCGTTGGCAAGTCCGAATGGCATTACTAGATACTCAAAATGGCCCTCGGGCGTATTAAATGCAGTTTTCCACTCATCGCCTCGCTTAATACGCACAAGATTATACGCACCACGAAGATCTATCTTGGTGAACCAACTAGCCCCCTTAATCCGAGCAAACAAATCAGATAACAATGGCAAGGGGAACAGAAATTTAACCGTGATCTTATTTAGAAGACGGTAATCTTTACAAGGTCTCAGTGAACCATCCTTCTTGGCTACAAAAAAGAACCCTGCTCCTAATGGCGATGATGACGGGCGAATATGCCCCTTCTCCAAAGACTCCTTCACATAACTCCGCATAGCGGCGTGCTCAGGCACAGATAAATTAAACAGTCAACCTTTCGGGAATTTACTACCAGGAATCAAATTGATAGCACAATCACAATCCCTATGCGGAGGTAGGGTATCGGACTTGGGCTCATCAAATAAATCCCGGTAATCAGACAAGAACTCAGGAACCTCAGAAGGGGTGGATGACGAAATAGTTAGAAATGGGACATCACCATGTACCCCCTGACAACCCCAGCTGGACACAGACATGGATTTCCTATCTAATACTGGATTATGGACTTGTAGCCATGGCAACCCCAACACGACCACATCATGCAGATTATGCAACACCAGAAAGCGAATAACCTCCTGATGTGCAGGAGCCATGCACATGGTCAGCTGGGTCCAGTACTGAGGCTTATTCTTGGCCAAAGGCGTAGCATCAATTCCTCTCAATGGAATAGGACACTGCAAGGGCTCCAAGAAAAACCCACAATGCCTAGCATACTCCAAGTCCATCAAATTCAGAGCAGCGCCTGAGTCCACAAATGCCATGACAGAATACGATGACAAAGAACAGATCAAGGTAACAGACAGAAGAAATTTTGACTGTACCATACCAATGGTGGCAGACCTAGCGAACCGCTTAGTGCGCTTAGGACAATCAGAGATAGCATGAGTGGAATCACCACAGTAGAAACACAGCCCATTCAGACGTCTGTGTTCTTGCCGTTCAACTCTGGTCAAAGTCCTATCGCACTGCATAGGCTCAGGTTTAAGCTCAGGTAATACCGCCAAATGGTGCACAGATTTACGCTCGCGCAAGCGTCCACTGATCTGAATGGCCAAAGACATAGACTCATTCAGACCAGCAGGCATAGGAAATCCCACCATGACATCCTTAAGGGCTTCAGAGAGACCTTTTCTGAAAATAGCTGCGAGCGCACCTTCATTCCACTGAGTGAGTACGGACCACTTTCTAAATTTCTGACAATATACCTCTATTTCATCCTGACCCTGACACAGAGCCAGCAAATTCTTCTCTGCCTGATCCACAGAATTAGGCTCATCGTACAGCAATCTGAGCGCCAGGAAAAATGCATCGATATTACTTAATGCAGGATCTCCTGACGCAAGAGAAAATGCCCAGTCCTGAGGGTCGCCACGCAAAAAAGAAATAACGATCCTAACTTGTTGAACTGGGTCACCAGAGGAGCGAGGTTTCAAAGCCAGAAATAGTTTACAATTATTTTTGAAACTCAGAAATTTAGTTCTATCTCCAAAAAACAAATCAGGAATAGGAATTCTCGGTTCTAACATAGAATTCTGAACCACAAAGTCTTGAATACTTTGTACTCTTGCCTTGAGCTGATCCACACATGAAGACAGACCTTTAATGTCCATTGCTACACCTGTGTCCTGAACCACCCAAATGTCTAGGGGAAAAAAAAGGCAAAACACAGTGCAAAGAAAAAAAAATGGTCTCAGAACTTCTTTTTTCCCTCTATTGAGAATCATTAGTACTTTAGGCCTCCAGTACTGTTATGAAAGGTAATTCAGTACCACAATGGACATAGAGGTCAGCGCACATACAGTGACCTGGCAATAACCCAAAAAACAAGAACGAGCTCTGAGACGTGGGAACTCTGTTGACCGCAATCCCTAATCCTTTCCAACCACACTAAAGGCAGCCGTGGATTGCGCCTATCGCTCCCTATGCAACTCGGCACGGCCTGAGAAACTAGCTAGCCTGAAGATAGAAAATAAGCCTACCTTGCCTCAGAGAAATACCCCAAAGGAAAAGGCAGCCCCCCACATATAATGACTGTGAGTTAAGATGAAAAGACAAACGTAGAAATGAAATAGATTTAGCAAAGTGAGGCCCGACTTTCTGAACAGAGCGAGGATAGGAAAGGTAACTTTGCGGTCAACACAAAACCCTACAAACAACCACGCAAAGGGGGCAAAAAGACCCTCTGTACCGAACTAACGGCACGGAGGTACACCCTCTGCGTCCCAGAGCTTCCAGCAAGCAGTAAAAAACAAATTGACAAGCTGGACAGAAAAAACAGCAAACAAATAGCAAAGAGGAACTTAGCTATGCAGAGCAGCAGGCCACAGGAACGATCCAGGAGGAGACAGGTCCAATACTAGAACATTGACTGGAGGCCAGGATCAAAGCACTAGGTGGAGTTAAATAGAGCAGCACCTAACGACTTCACCACATACCTGAGGAAGGAAACTCAGAAGCCGCAGTACCACTTTCCTCCACCAACGGAAGCTCACAGAGAGAACCAGCCGAAGTACCACTTGTGACCACCGGAGGGAGCTCTGCCACAGAATTCACAACACAGCCCCTCAGCTGTGAGTTTTGCCTGGCTGGTTATAGAAAACTAGATGATGGCCCGATTCTAACGCATCGGGTATTCTAGAATATGTATGTATGTATATAGCAGCCACATAGTATATAGCACAGGCCATGTAGTATATAGGAGTACTACGTGGCCTGTGGTATATACCATGTGGCTCCTATATACAGTGGGGCAAAAAAGTATTTAGTCAGTCAGCAATAGTGCAAGTTCCACCACTTAAAAAGATGAGAGGCGTCTGTAATTTACATCATAGGTAGACCTCAACTATGGGAGACAAACTGAGAAAAAAAATTCCAGAAAATCACATTGTCTGTTTTTTTTTAACATTTTATTTGCATATTATGGTGGAAAATAAGTATTTGGTCAGAAACAAAATTTCATCTCAATACTTTGTAATATATCCTTTGTTGGCAATGACAGAGGTCAAACGTTTTCTGTAAGTCTTCACAAGGTTGCCACACACTGTTGTTGGTATGTTGGCCCATTCCTCCATGCAGATCTCCTCTAGAGCAGTGATGTTTTTGGCTTTTCGCTTGGCAACACGGACTTTCAACTCCCTCCAAAGGTTTTCTATAGGGTTGAGATCTGGAGACTGGCTAGGCCACTCCATGACCTTGAAATGCTTCTTACGAAGCCACTCCTTCGTTGCCCTGGCGGTGTGCTTTGGATCATTGTCATGTTGAAAGACCCAGCCACGTTTCATCTTCAATGCCCTTGCTGATGGAAGGAGGTTTGCACTCAAAATCTCACGATACATGGCCCCATTCATTCTTTCATGTACCCGGATCAGTCGTCCTGGCCCCTTTGCAGAGAAACAGCCCCAAATCATGATGTTTCCACCACCATGCTTTACAGTAGGTATGGTGTTTGATGGATGCAACTCAGTATTCTTTTTCCTCCAAACACGACAAGTTGTTTTTCTACCAAACAGTTCCAGTTTGGTTTCATCAGACCACAGGACATTCTCCCAAAACTCCTCTGGATCATCCAAATGCTCTCTAGCAAACTTCAGACGGGCCCGGACATGTACTGGCTTAAGCAGTGGGACACGTCTGGCACTGCAGGATCTGAGTCCATGGTGGCGTAGTGTGTTACTTATGGTAGGCCTTGTTACATTGGTCCCAGCTCTCTGCAGTTCATTCACTAGGTCCCCCCGTGTGGTTCTGGGATTTTTGCTCACCATTCTTGTGATCATTCTGACCCCACGGGGTGGGATTTTGCGTGGAGCCCCAGATCGAGGGAGATTATCAGTGGTCTTGTATGTCTTCCATTTTCTAATTATTGCTCCCACTGTTGATTTCTTCACTCCAAGCTGGTTGGCTATTGCAGATTCAGTCTTCCCAGCCTGGTGCAGGGCTACAATTTTGTTTCTGGTGTCCTTTGACAGCTCTTTGGTCTTCACCATAGTGGAGTTTGGAGTCAGACTGTTTGAGGGTGTGCACAGGTGTCTTTTTATACTGATAACAAGTTTAAACAGGTGCCATTACTACAGGTAATGAGTGGAGGAAAGAGGAGACTCTTAAAGAAGAAGTTACAGGTCTGTGAGAGCCAGAAATCTTGATTGTTTGTTTCTGACCAAATACTTATTTTCCACCATAATATGCAAATAAAATGATAAATAAACAGACAATGTGATTTTCTGGATTTTTTTTTCTCAGTTTGTCTCCCATAGTTGAGGTCTACCTATGATGTAAATTACAGACGCCTCTCATCTTTTTAAGTGGTGGAAATTGCACTATTGCTGACTGACTAAATACTTTTTTGCCCCACTGTACATACATACATATTGTAGAATACCCAATGCGTTAATATAGGCCACGCAGTAAATAACATAGCCCATGTAGTATATAACACAGCCCACACAGTATATAGCATCCACGCAGTATATAGCAGTCACGCAGTATATAACACAGCCCACGTAGTATGTAACACTGGCCACGTAATATATAGCACAGCCCACGTAATATATAGCACAGCCCACATAGTATCTAACAGTGGCCACGTGGTATATAACACTGCCCACGTAGTATATAGCAGCCATGTAGTATACAACGCAGCCCACGCAGTATATAACACTGGCCATGTAATATATAGCACAGCCCACGCAGTATAGAACACAGCCCACATAGTATCTAACACTGGCCAGGTAGTATATAGCAGCCATGCGGTATCTAACACAGCCCATGTAGTATTTAGCAGTGTGGGCACCATATCCCGGTTAAAAAAAAAATAATTAAAATAAAAAATAGTTATATACTCACCCGGCGGGATCCAGCGTAGATCCAGCGAACCTCTGGCGATGCGCGCGGTTGCCGCCATCTTGCGTTCCCAGGATGCATTGCAAAATTACCCAGATCACTTAGCGAGACTGCTAAGTCTTCTGGGTAATTTCTCTGGGACCGGGAGCTGGCGGCAGGCGTGAGCGCATCGTCGGACTACCAAAGGTGAGAATAGCAGGTTTTTTGTGTTTTTTTATTAGTTTTTAAATTAGATCTTTTTACTACTGATGCTGCATAGGCAGCATCAATAGTAAAAACTTGATCACACAGGGTTAATAGCGGCGGTAACGTAATGAGTTACCCGCGGCATAACGCGGTTCATTACCGCTGCCATTAACCCTGTGTGAGCGGTGACCGGAGGGGAGTATGGAGCGGGCGCTGACTGCGGGGAGTATGGAGCGGGCGCTGGGCACTGACTGTGGGGAGTATGGAACGGGCATTGGGCACTGACTGCGGGGAGTATGGAGCGGGCGCCGGGCACTGACTGCGGGGAGAATGGAGCTGGCGCCAGGCACTGACTGCGGGGAGTATGGGGCGGGCACCGGGCACTGACTGCAGGGGAGTAGGGAGGGACTAATCGGACTGTGGCCATCGCTGATTGGTCGTGGCAGCCATGACAGGCAGCTGGCGAGACCAATCAGCGACTTGGATTTCCATCACAGACAGAGGCCGCAACCAATGAATATCCTGGACAGACAGACAGACGGAAGTGAACCTTAGACAATTATATAGTAGATACAAGGGAACACATGCCATTTATTTCATTTATTTATAGTGCAGACGGCTCCTGCTGTCACTGTTATTAGCAGCAACGGGGATAGGCTGATGGGAGTAATAGTCCCATCAGCTGCCGCCTGCTCTTTTATCACTTAAATGTAACTCTCATAATTCTCTCCGGCTCACGCCGATCGCCGTCAGAGCAGGGGAGAATGATGAGAGCCGTGTTTTGCACCCGGCGACAGGAAACAGCGCTTACTGTCACCAACCACCCGAGCTGCCGCGTCACCACAGCCAGAGCTGTCGCCTCACCAACCACTCAAGCTGCCGCCTCACCACCACCAGAGCTGCCGCCTCACCACCACCAGTGCTGCAGCACCCGACCTCCTGTCTCTTCCCCATTTTCCTGAAGAATGTAAGTCCGCAAGTACAGGGTCCTCTCCCCTCTGTACCAGTCTGTCCTTGTAAATTTGTTTATTGTTAACGATATCTATAACCTTGTATGTAACCCCTTTTCTCATGTACAACACCATGAAATTAATGGTGCTATATAAATAATAATAATAATACTGTAACGTTTCTTCTCCGGCTCCGATGCATGTCACACAGATGACATCCATGCGTGTTATGCATATGCACATGTACTTTTTGTGGCCCGTGCTGACATTAAAAAATGGACATGTCAGCATGTTTTGCTCACGGACACGTGGACAAATTTTGGTGCCATTTTTACCAACTTGTGTGAAAATGTAAAATCTTTGACTAAAACAAAATTTTGGTGGTAAAAATGTAGTTATTTTGTCTTCACTGCCCAATGGTATAAAATTCTGTGACACACCCAGGGTGTCAATGTGATCATTGCTAGGGTTGAGCGACTTTTAGCTTTTTAGGGACGAGTCGGGTTTTGCGAAACCCGACTATCTCAAAAGTCGAGTCGAGTGGAATCGGCCGATTATCGCGAAAAGTCGGGGATCAACCGAAACACGAAACCCAATGCAAGTCAATGGGGGAGCATAGTCGGCAGTGAGTGGAGGCCAGGAAAACACCTACAGTGCCCATTTTAATGGCAAAAACATCCATTCTTGTTACTGAAGCTTGTCAATCTTAATTTAGCTTATAATAATAGTTAGGCATTGGAAATTGGAGGTCATTTGGCTAAAGTTGTGGGGGGTAGGGCTGGTTCAAGTATTTAATGGGCCCAGGTAATCTGGGCCACCTCAGGGCAGTGGAGCAGGGAGAGGTAAGTATTTAAACTTTGCAAGTGCTGTGATCCTGAGCAAGCAGGGGGGGCCCACTCGTTGGCATTGGCACTGGCACAGGGCCCCTCAAAGTACGGCGGTGTGTTTGCACGGCGGGGGCGCCTCCCACCGGCAGCGACACTTTTTGCGTACTATGAGGGGCCCTGTGCCAGTGACGTCGCCAACGAGTATTCCCCCCCACCTGATGAAGGAACTTGCACTTTCATCTGCACCTTCCTCTTTGTCCCCGTGTAAGGTGTTATGGTATGCGGGAAGGGGAACCTGACTTTCAGCAGGGTCACATTCTTGCTGTGTAGCGTGCACGGGGAATGTAGCGTTCTGGGTCAATGTACCAGAAGACTCATCTATCACTGGCTGGGCAATGGGCAGGATGAGGAGGAAACAAAGATATAGGCCCAAAGAATAAAGTGGGCTAAATGCAGTTCAAAATTGGTAACAGGACTAACCAGGGGGCATTGCTTTGTTCAGTGGAGTGCAACTGTAATGAGAGGCTGACACAGTGAGTAGGCCCAAATCAGTAAGTAGGCTAAATGCAGTTCAAAATTGGTAACAGTAGTAAACAGGTGGCACTGGTTTGCTCAGTGTAGGAGAACATCAAGGAGCGGCAGACACCGTTGGTAGGACCAACAAAACAAGTAGGCCAAATGCAGTGTTATATTAAAAACAATTTAACGAGAGCCTGTAGATAAAAGCTAGGGAAAGGCAACCTGGAGAACACCTTGGAGCGGAAGACACCGTTTGTAGAACCCAGACCCAACTAGTAGGCCAAATGCAGTTGTTCCATTTAACAACTATTTAACAAGAGCCTGAAGATTGAAGCTCAGGAAAGGCAACCAGGAGAACACCTTGGAGTGACAGACACTGGTAGTAGGCCCCAACCCATCTAATAGGCCAAATGCAGTTGTTCCATTTAACAACTATTTAACAAGAGCCTGAAGATTGAAGCTCAGGAAAGGCAACCAGGAGAACACCTTGGAGCGGCATACACTGGTAGTAGGCCCCAACCCAACTAGTAGCCCCACTGCAGTTGTTCCATTAAAAAACTATTTAACAAGAGCCTGAAGATTGAAGCTCAGGAAATGCAACCTGGAGAACACCTAGGAGCGGCATACACCGTTAGTAGGCCCCAACCCAACTAGCAGCCCCACTGCAGTTGTTCGATTAAAAAACTATTTAACAAGAGCCTGAAGATTGAAGCTCAGGAAAGGCAACCTGGAGAACACCTTGGAGCGGCATACACCGTTAGTAGGCCCCAACCCAACCAGTAGCCCCACTGCAGTTGTTCCATTAAAAAACTATTTAACAAGAGCCTGAAGATTGAAGCTCAGGAAAGGCAACCTGGAGAACACCTTGGAGCGGCATACACCGTTAGTAGGCCCCAACCCAACTAGTAGGCCAAATGCAGTTGTTCCATTTAACAACTATTTAACAAGAGCCTGAAGATTGAAGCTCAGGAAAGGCAACCAGGAGAACACCTTGGAGCGGCAGACACTGGTAGTAGGCCCCAACCCAACTAGTAGCCCCACTGCAGTTGTTCCATTAAAAAACTATTTAACAAGAGCCTGAAGATTGAAGCTCAGGAAATGAAACCTGGAGAACACCTTGGAGCGGCATACACCGTTAGTAGGCCCCAACCCAACTAGTAGCCCCACTGCAGTTGTTCGATTAAAAAACTATTTAACAAGAGCCTGAAGATTGAAGCTCAGGAAAGGCAACCTGGAGAACACCTTGGAGCGGCATACACCGTTAGTAGGCCCCAACCCAACTAGTAGCCCCACTGCAGTTGTTCCATTAAAAAACTATTTAACAAGAGCCTGAAGATTGAAATTCAGGAAAGGCAACCTGGAGAACACCTTGGAGCGGCATACACCGTTAGTAGGCCCCAACCCAACTAGTAGGCCAAATGCAGTTGTTCCATTTAACAACTATTTAACAAGAGCCTGAAGATTGAAGCTCAGGAAAGGCAACCTGGAGAACACCTTGGAGCGGAAGAATCAGTTTGTAGACCACAACGAAACTTGTGGCCCCAATGCAGTTTTATAATTCTGACAGGCTGAAAACCAGCTTTTTTTTTTTTTTTTTTTTTAGAGGAGAACAGCTGTATTAAGTGGCGCAGACAGACACTGCTAGTAGGCCTTACACCACAAAGTTGGCTCACTGCAGGTTGAAAAAAAGGTACATGGGTACACGGTCGCCATTGGTGTGCTCAGCGGAGGACAAATGGAAGGATGGACCGCAGACAGACTTAGTAGGCCTACAATAAAGAAAATAGGCTCTATGCACTTTTAAATAGGTTCCAGGGGTACACAGGCAGCATTGGTGTGGTCAGCGGAGGACTATTGGAAGGAGGGACCGCAGACAGACTTAGTAGTCCTAAAATAAAAAAAATTAGGCTCAATGCAGTTCGAGTTATCTTGCAGGGGTACACAGGCAGCATTGGTTTGTTCAGCGGAGGACGATTGGAAGGAGTGTCTGACACAGTTAGTACTCCCCAAAAATAAATAGATGTTAATGTCTCTCAAAACAACTAAACCAAAAAAAAGGGTGGCATACTTAGGTACAGGGGTGGGTTCCTCTGCTGAGTTTCAGACATAGTAATTTGGCGCTGCTAAGTATTTACTGGTGTCAATATAGGACACTGACCCTGACTATTTTAACTAGCATCATACATGTCAACAAATTGGTATTGTCAGTGCTAGGCATTTAAGGATGTCAGCGCATAGACTAAACATTGGTGGAGCTGTGAGAGATAATTTTGCAAGTGGTAGAGCATTGTTTGAGCTGGGGGGGGGAAACTCTTGTGGCCGGCGGTACAGGCCCAGGGCCCTTCATGTTACAATGGTGTGTCTGACATTGGTTGCGCGCCACCACCGCCAGAGACACTTTATTGTACTATGAGGGACCCAGTGGCAGTGCCGTCGGCCAAAAGCGGGCACACCCACCTCTTCAAACAAACGGCACTCTCACGGGTGCTTGCGCCAAGTGGCGAGACCACGGCCCCGTGGGGGGGAGTTAGCGCATTTAGGGAGGTGCAAACATGTCGTATGCTGGACAAACAGCTGCTGCAGATTAAGAGATTGGAACAGTCAGTAAGACCAGTCCACTAGCAAGACCTTTTTATAGGAAAGCTAGGTGTCAGCCGGGAAAGGTGGGGCAAAATAATTCGAAATCCATGAGTGGTTCATTTTAATGAAGGGTAAATCATCAACATTTTGGGTAGCCAGACGAGTCCTTTTTTCGGTCAATATTGAACCAGCATCACTGAATACTCTTTCTGATAGCACACTAGCTGCTGGGCAAGCAAGCTCCTGCAATGCATATTCTGCCAATTCAGGCCAGGTGTCTATTTTGGATGCCCAGTAATCAAATGGGAATGACGGTTGAGGGAGAACATCAATAAGGGATGAAAAATAGTTAGTAACCATACTGGACAAATGTTGTCTCCTGTCACTTTGAATTGATGCTGCAGTACCTGTCCTGTCTGCGGTCATTGCGAAATCACTCCACAACCTGGTCAGAAAACCCCTCTGTCCAACGCCACTTCTGATTTGTGCAACTCTAACACCTCTGCCCTGTTGCCCCCTGCAGCTCGTGTGAGAACCATCACCGGCGCTGTGTGCTGGGAATGCCTGAATCAAACGGTCTACCAGAGTTGCTTGTTTGGTTGCTAATATTTGTTCGAGCTTCTCATGTGGCATGATATTTTGCAATTTGCCTTTATAGCGAGGATCAAGGAGGCAGGCTAACCAGTAATCGTCATCGGTCATCATTTTAATAATGCGTGGGTCCCTTTTGAGGATACGTAAGGCATAATCCGCCATGTGGGCCAAACTTCCAGTTGTCAAATCTGCGGTTGTGCTCGGTTGAGGGGCAGTTTCAGGCAAATCTACGTCACTTGTCTCCCTCAAAAAACCTGAACCCGGCCTTGCAACGCCACCAGTTTCTATTGGCCCTGGAGAAGCTTCCTCATTCAAAAAATACTCATCCCCATCATCCACCTCGTCCTTCTCCTCTTCACCCGCTACCTCATCCTGTAGATTGCCCTGACCAGACAATGGCTGACTGTCATCAAGGCTTTCCTCTTCCTTGGCTGCAGACGCCTGCTCTTTTATGTGCGTCAAACTTTGCATCAGCAGACACATTAGGGGGATGCTCATGCTTATTATGGCATTGTCTGCACTAACCAGCCATGTGCATTCCTCAAAACTCTGAAGGACTTGACACAGGTCTTGTACCTTCGACCGCTGCACACCTGACAACTCCATGTCTGACATCCAACTGCCTGCCCGTGTATGTGTATTTTACCACAAATACATAACAGCACGCCTCTTTTCGCACAGTCTCTGAAGCATGTGCAGTGTGGAGTTCCACCTTGTTGCAACGTCGATGATTAGGCGATGCTGGGAAAGGTTCAAAGACCGCTGATGGTTCTGCATACGGCTGGAGTGTACGGGAAAACGGCGGATATGCGTGCAAAGTCTGCGCACTTTGAGGAGCAGGTCGGGTAACCCCGGATAACTTTTCAAGAAGCACTGCACCACAAGGGTTAAGGTGTGAGCCAGGCAAGGAATGTGTTTCAGTTGGGAAAGTGCTATGGCAGCCATAAAATTACTTCCGTTATCACTCACTACCTTGCCTGCCTCAAGATGTACAGTGCCCAGCCATGACTGAGTTTCTTTCTGCAAGAACTCGGACAGAACTTCCGTGGTGTGTCTGTTGTCGCCCAAACACTTCATTGCCAATACAGCCTGCTGACGCTTGCCACTAGCTGTCCCATAATGGGACACCTCGTGTGCAACAGTGGCAGCTGCGGATGGAGTGCTCGTGCGACTGCGGTCTGTGGACAAGCTCTCGCTTCTACAGGAGGAGGAGGAGGAGGGGGGGCGAACGCCTACAGCCAACTGTTTCCTAGACCGTGGGCTAGTGTTGTGAATTCTGTGGCCAAGCTCCCTCCTGTGGTCGTGAGTGGTACTGCGGCTGGTTCTGTCTATGAGCTTCCTTTGGTGGATGAGAGTGGTACTGCGGCTTCTGAGTTTCCTTCCTCAGGTGATGAGGTTAAGTCATCAGGTGCTGCTCTATTTAACTCCACCTGGTGCTTTGATCCTGGCCTCCATTCAATGTTCTAGTATTGGTCTTGCTTCCTCCTGGATCGTTCCTGTGGCCTGTCTATCCTGCATAAGCTAAGTTCTGCTTATGTTATTTTTGCTATATTTTCTGTCCAGCTTGCTATATTGGTTTTTCTTGCTTGCTGGAAGCTCTGAGACGCAGAGGGAGCACCTCCGTACCGTTAGTCGGTGCGGAGGGTCTTTTTGCCCCTCTGCGTGGTTGTTTGTAGGTTTTTGTGTTGACCGCAAAGCTATCTTTCCTATCCTCGGTCTATTCAGTAAGTCGGGCCTCACTTTGCTAAATCTATTTCATCTCTGTGTTTGTATTTCATCTTTACTCACAGTCATTATATGTGGGGGGCTGCCTTTTCCTTTGGGGAATTTCTCTGAGGCAAGGTAGGCTTATTTTTCTATCTTCAGGGCTAGTTAGTTTCTCAGGCTGTGCCGAGTTGCATAGGGAGCGTTAGGCGCAATCCACGGCTACCTCTAGTGTGGTGTGATAGGATTAGGGATTGCGGTCAGCAGAGTTTCCACGTCTCAGAGCTCGTCATATGTTTTTGGTAAATGTCAGGTCATTTTGTATGCTCTGAACTTCAAGGTCCATTGTGGTTCTGAATTACCTGTTCATAACAGTACTGGAGGCCCAAAGTACTAATGCTTCTCAATAGAGGGAAAAGAGAAGTTCTGAGACCATTTTTTTTTCTTTGCACTGTGTTCTGTCTTTCTTTTCCCCTATACATCAGGGTGGTTCAGAACACAGGTGTGGACATGGACATTCAGGGTCTGTCCTCTTTGATGGATAATCTCACTATAAGAGTACAGAACATTCAAGATTTAGTGGTTCAGAATCCTATGTTAGAACCTAAAATTCCTATTCCTGAGTTATTTTTTGGAGATAGAGCTAAGTTTTTGAATTTTAAAAATAATTGTAAACTATTTCTGGCTTTGAAACCCCGCTCCTCTGGTGACCCAGTTCAACAAGTTAAAATTATTATTTCTTTATTACGTGGCGACCCTCAAGACTGGGCATTTTCCCTTGCGCCAGGAGATCCTGCATTATGTCACCTCGCCCCCTATCTGTCGGAGTCCCGCAAGGTTCAGTTCTAGGACCCCTGCTCTTCTCCATCTACACCTTTGGCCTGGGACAGCTCATAGAATCTCACGGCTTTCAGTATCATCTCTATGCTGACGACACACAGATCTACATCTCTGGACCAGATATCACCTCCCTACTAACCAGAATCCCTCAATGTCTGTCTGCTATTTCATCCTTCTTCTCCACTAGATTTCTAAAACTTAACATGGACAAAACAGAATTCATCATCTTTCCCCCATCTCACGCGATCTCCCCAACGAACCTATCCATTACAGTAAACGGCTGCCCACTCTCCCCAGTCCCACAAGCCCGCTGTCTTGGGGTAATCCTTGACACTGATCTCTCCTTTAAACCACATATCCAAACCCTTTCCACTTCCTGCCGCCTCCAACTCAAAAATATTTCACGGATCCGCACATTCCTAAACCAAGAATCTGCAAAAACCCTAGTCCATGCCCTCATCATCTCCCGCCTTGACTACTGTAACCTCCTGCTCTGTGGCCTCCCCTCTAACACTCTTGCACCCCTCCAATCTATTCTAAACTCTGCTGCCCGACTAATCCACCTGTCCCCCCGCTATTCCCCGGCCTCTCCCCTCTGTCAATCCCTGCACTGGCTCCCCATCACCCAGAGACTCCAGTACAAAAGCCTAACCATGACATATAAAGCCATCCACAACCTGTCTCCTCCATACATCTGTGACCTCGTCTCCCGGTACTTTCCTGCACGCAACCTCCGATCCTCACAAGATCTCCTTCTCTACTCCCCTATTATCTCCTCTTCCCACAATCGCATACAAGATTTCTCTCGTGCATCCCCCCTACTCTGGAATGCTCTACCACAACATATCAGACTCTCGCCTACCATCGAAACCTTCAAAAAGAACCTGAAGACCCACCTCTTCCGACAAGCCTACAACCTGCAGTAACCACCGATTGACCAAACCGCTGCACGGCCAGCTCTACCCTCACCTACTGTATCCTCACCCATCCCTTGTAGATTGTGAGCCCTCGCGGGCAGGGTCCTCTCTCCTCCTGTACCAGTTGTGACTTGTATTTTTCAAGATTATTGTACTTGTTTTATTATGTATACCCCTCCTCACATGTAAAGCGCCATGGAATAAATGGCGCTATAATAATAAATAATAATAATAATAATAATAATGTCATATTGATGCGTTTTTTCTGGCGCTCGGATTGCTGTACGACGAACCTAATTCAGTGGATCAGGCAGAGAAAAATTTGCTGGCTCTGTGTCAGGGTCAGGATGAGATAGAGATTTATTGTCAGAAGTTTAGAAAGTGGTCCGTGCTCACTCAATGGAATGAATGTGCGCTGGCAGCTATTTTCAGAAAGGGTCTCTCTGAAGCCCTTAAGGATGTCATGGTGGGATTTCCTATGCCTGCTGGTCTGAATGAGTCTATGTCTTTGGCCATTCAGATCGGTCGACGCTTGCGCGAGCGTAAATCTGTGCACCATTTGGCGGTATTATCTGAGCATAAACCTGAGCCTATGCAGTGCGATAGGACTTTAACCAGAGCTGAAAGGCAAGAACACAGACGTCAGAATGGGCTGTGTTTCTACTGTGGTGATTCCACTCATGCTATCTCCGATTGTCCTAAGCACACTAAGCGGTTCGCTAGGTCTGCCACCATTGGTACGGTACAGTCGAAATTTCTTTTGTCCGTTACTTTGATCTGCTCTTTGTCTTCCTATTCTGTCATGGCATTTGTGGATTCAGGCGCTGCCCTGAATTTGATGGACTTGGAGTTTGCTAGGCGCTGTGGGTTTGTGTTGGAGCCCTTGCAGTGTCCTATTCCATTGAGAGGAATTGATGCTACGCCTTTGGCCAAGAATAAGCCTCAGTATTGGACCCAGCTGACCATGTGCATGGCTCCTGCGCACCAGGAGGATATTCGCTTTCTGGTGTTGCATAATCTGCATGATGTGGTCGTGTTGGGGTTGCCATGGCTACAAGTCCATAACCCAGTATTAGATTGGAAATCAATGTATGTGTCCAGCTGGGGTTGTCAGGGGGTACATGGTGATGTTCCATTTCTGTCTATCTCATCATCCACCCCTTCTGAGGTCCCAGAGTTCTTGTCTGATTACCCGGATGTATTCGATGAGCCCAAGTCCAATGCCCTACCTCCGCATAGGGATTGTGATTGTGCTATCGATTTGATTCCTGGTAGTAAGTTTCCTAAGGGTCGACTGTTTAATTTATCTGTACCGGAGCACGCCGCTATGCGGAGTTACGTGAAGGAGTCTTTGGAGAAGGGTCATATTCGCCCGTCATCGTCGCCATTGGGAGCGGGGTTCTTTTTTGTGGCCAAGAAGGATGGTTCGCTGAGACCTTGTATTGATTACCGCCTTCTAAATAAAATTACGGTCAAATTTCAGTACCCCTTGCCGCTGCTGTCTGATTTGTTTGCTCGGATTAAGGGGGCTAGTTGGTTCACCAAGATAGATCTTCGTGGTGCGTATAATCTTGTGCGTATTAAACGGGGCAATGAATGGAAAACAGCATTTAATACGCCCGAAGGCCATTTTGAGTACCTGGTTATGCCATTCGGACTTTCTAATGCTCCATCAGTGTTTCAGTCCTTTATGCATGACATCTTCCGAGAGTACCTGGATAAATTCCTGATTGTATACTTGGATGATATTTTGGTCTTCTCGGATGATTGGGAGTCTCATGTGAAGCAGGTCAGAATGGTGTTCCAGGTCCTGCGTGCTAATTCTTTGTTTGTGAAGGGGTCAAAGTGTCTCTTTGGTGTTCAGAAGATTTCATTTTTGGGGTTCATTTTTTCTCCTTCTACTATCGAGATGGACCCTGTTAAAGTTCAGGCCATTCATGATTGGACTCAGCCTACATCTCTGAAGAGTCTGCAGAAGTTCCTGGGCTTTGCTAATTTTTATCGTCGCTTCATCGTTAATTTTTCTAGCATTGCTAAACCGTTGACTGATTTAACCAAGAAGGGTGCTGATGTGGTCAATTGGTCTTCTGCTGCTGTGGAAGCTTTTCAGGAGTTGAAGCGTCGTTTTTCTTCTGCCCCTGTGTTGTGCCAACCAGATGTTTCGCTTCCGTTCCAGGTCGAGGTTGATGCTTCCGAAATTGGAGCAGGGGCTGTTTTGTCGCAGAGAAGTTCTGATTGCTCGGTGATGAAACCATGCGCCTTCTTTTCCAGGAAATTTTCGCCTGCTGAGCGAAATTATGATGTTGGCAATCGAGAGTTGCTAGCCATGAAGTGGGCATTCGAGGAGTGGCGTCATTGGCTTGAAGGAGATAAGCATCGCGTGGTGGTCTTGACTGATCACAAAAACTTGACTTATCTCGAGTCTGCCAAACGGTTGAATCCTAGACAGGCTCGTTGGTCGCTGTTTTTCTCCCGTTTTGACTTTGTGGTTTCGTACCTTCCGGGCTCTAAAAATGTGAAGGCGGATGCCCTGTCTAGGAGTTTTGTGCCCGATTCTCCGGGTTTGTCTGAGCCGGCGGGTATTCTCAAAGAGGGGGTAATTTTGTCTGCCATCTCCCCTGATTTGCGGCGGGTGCTGCAAAAATTTCAGGCTAATAGACCTGACCGTTGCCCAGCGGAGAAACTGTTTGTCCCTGATAGGTGGACGAATAAAGTTATCTCTGAGGTTCATTGTTCGGTGTTGGCTGGTCATCCTGGAATCTTTGGTACCAGAGATTTGGTGGCTAGATCCTTTTGGTGGCCGTCTCTGTCGCGGGATGTGCGTTCTTTTGTGCAGTCCTGTGGGATTTGTGCTCGGGCTAAGCCCTGCTGTTCTCGTGCCAGTGGGTTGCTTTTGCCCTTGCCGGTTCCGAAGAGGCCTTGGACACATATCTCTATGGATTTTATTTCGGATCTCCCCGTCTCTCAAAGAATGTCGGTCATTTGGGTGGTTTGTGATCGCTTCTCTAAGATGGTCCATTTGGTGCCCTTGTCTAATTTGCCTTCCTCCTCTGATTTGGTGCCGTTGTTTTTCCAGCATGTGGTTCGTTTACATGGCATTCCAGAGAACATCGTTTCTGACAGAGGTTCCCAGTTTGTTTCGAGGTTTTGGCGAGCTTTTTGTGCTAGGATGGGCATTGATTTGTCTTTTTCCTCGGCTTTCCATCCTCAGACAAATGGCCAGACTGAACGAACCAATCAGACCTTGGAAACATATCTGAGATGTTTTGTTTCTGCTGATCAGGATGATTGGGTGTCCTTTTTGCCTTTGGCTGAGTTCGCCCTTAATAATCGGGCCAGCTCGGCTACCTTGGTTTCACCGTTTTTCTGCAATTCTGGGATCCACCCTCGTTTCTCTTCGGGGCAGGTTGAGTCTTCGGACTGTCCTGGTGTGGATACTGTGGTGGATAGGTTGCAGCAGATTTGGACTCATGTAGTGGACAATCTGACTTTGTCCCAGGAGAAGGCTCAACGTTTCGCTAACCGCAGGCGCTGTGTGGGTCCCCGACTTCGTGTTGGGGATTTGGTTTGGTTGTCATCTCGTTATATTCCTATGAAGGTTTCCTCTCCTAAATTTAAGCCTCGTTTCATTGGTCCATATAGGATTTCTGAGGTTCTTAATCCTGTGTCGTTTCGTTTGACTCTTCCAGTTTCTTTTTCCATCCATAACGTGTTCCATAGGTCATTGTTGCGGAGATACGTGGCACCTGTGGTTCCATCTATTGATCCTCCTGCTCCAGTTTTGGTTGAAGGGGAATTGGAGTATATTGTGGAGAAGATTTTGGATTCTCGTGTTTCGAGACGGAAACTCCAGTATTTGGTTAAGTGGAAGGGTTATGGTCAGGAAGATAATTCCTGGGTCTTTGCCTCTGATGTCCATGCTGCCGATCTGGTTCGTGCCTTTCATGTTGCTCATCCTGGTCGGCCTGGGGGCTCTGGTGAGGGTTCGGTGACCCCTCCTCAAGGGGGGTACTGTTGTGAATTCTGTGGCCAAGCTCCCTCCTGTGGTCGTGAGTGGTACTGCGGCTGGTTCTGTCTATGAGCTTCCTTTGGTGGATGAGAGTGGTACTGCGGCTTCTGAGTTTCCTTCCTCAGGTGATGAGGTTAAGTCGTTAGGTGCTGCTCTATTTAACTCCACCTGGTTCTTTGATCCTGGCCTCCAGTCAATGTTCTAGTATTGGTCTTGCTTCTTCCTGGATCGTTCCTGTGGCCTGTCTATCCTACATAAGCTAAGTTCTGCTTATGTTATTTTTGCTATATTTTCTGTCCAGCTTGCTATATTGGTTTTTCTTGCTTGCTGGAAGCTCTGAGACTCAGAGGGAGCACCTCCGTACCGTTAGTCGGTGCGGAGGGTCTTTTTGCCCCTCTGCGTGGTTGTTTGTAGGTTTTTGTGTTGACCGCAAAGCTATCTTTCCTATCCTCGGTCTATTCAATAAGTCGGGCCTCACTTTGCTAAATCTATTTCATCTCTGTGTTTGTATTTCATCTTTACTCACAGTCATTATATGTGGGGGGCTGCCTTTTCCTTTGGGGAATTTCTCTGAGGCAAGGTAGGCTTATTTTTCTATCTTCAGGGCTAGTTAGTTTCTCAGGCTGTGCCGAGTTGCATAGGGAGCGTTAGGCGCAATCCACGGCTACCTCTAGTGTGGTGTGATAGGATTAGGGATTGCGGTCAGCAGAGTTTCCACGTCTCAGAGCTCGTCATATGTTTTTGGTAAATGTCAGGTCACTTTGTATGCTCTGAACTTCAAGGTCCATTGTGGTTCTGAATTACCTGTTCATAACAGGCTAGGCAGAACTGTCCCAATATTGCTGTCCCCTGTGGATTCTGCATCCACCACATTAACCCAGTGTGCCGTGATGGACACGTAACGTCCCTGGCCATGCCTACTGGTCCATGCATCTGTTGTCAGGTGCACCTTTGTACTCACAGATTGCCTGAGTGCATGGACGATGCAGTCTTTTACATGCTGGTGGAGGGCTGGATGGCTTTTCTCGAAAAGAAGTGTCGACCGGGTAGCTCGAAGCGTGGTTCAGCGTAGTCCATCAGGGCTTTGAAAGCTTCGCTTTCAACTAACCGGTAGGGCATCATCTCTAATGAGATTAGTCTAGCAATGTGGGTGTTCAAACCCTGTGTACGCGGATGCGAGGATGACTACTTCCTTTTCCTAATGAGAGTCTCATGTAGGGTGAGCTGGACTGGAGAGCTGCAGATGGTGGAACTAGCGGGGGTGCCGGTGGACATGGCAGACTGAGAGAGGGTTGGAGATGGTATTCTTGCTGGTGCCCTACATGCAGTGCTTCCTACTACGAAACTGGTGATTCCTTGACTACTTTGGCCTGGCTACGAAATCTGCACATTTACTGCAGGTGGTGCGAGAAATGGTGGGCTTACAGTGAGGGAAGGGATGTAGCGTTGCTGACTAGCTTCATTGGCCGAGGGTGCTACAACCTTAAGGGACGTTTGGTAGTGGCTCCAGGCTTGTAAATGCATGGTGGTTAAATGTCTACGCATGCAACTTGTATTTAGACTTTTAAGATTCTGACCTCTGCTTAAGGTAGTTGAACATTTTTGACAGATGACTATGCGCTGATCATTTGGATGTTGTTTAAAAAAAATGCCAGATTGTACTCTTTCTACTATCGGATACCTTTTCAGGCATTGCAGACTGAGCTTCTTTAACCGGATGGCCATGCTGTCCTACAACTGGTTTTGGTTTTGCCATGCGTTTTTGGCCAGATATGGGCCTGGCAGATGGAACCTGTTGCGATGTTGATGCCTTCTGCGGCTCCTCCTCCTCCGCTTCAGAGCTACTGCCGCCTGCACCGTGTTCCCCCAATGGCTGCCAATCGGGGTCAACAACTGGGTCATCTATGACCTCCTCTTCTATCTTGTGTGCAACTTCGTCTGTGTCACCGTGTAAGCCGGTGGTATAGCATTCGTGATGGGGCACCATAGTCTCATCTGGGTCTGATTCTGGATCAGTACACTGCGAGGGCAATGTTCTGGTCTGAGTCAAAGGAACAGCATAGTAATCTGGCTGTGGCTGTGCATCTGTGCACTCCATGTCCGATTCAACTTGTAATGGGCATGACCTGTTAACTGTTTCACTTTCTAACCCAGGAACGGTATGTGTAAAGAGCTCCATGGAGTAACCCGTTGTGTCGCCTGACGCATCCTTCTCTGTTGTTCTTGGTGAAGAAGACAAGGAAGCGACTTGTCCCTGACCGTGAACATCCACTAACGACGCGCTGCTTTTACATTTAGCAGTTTCAGAAGAGGAGGCGAAAGAGCTAGAGGCTGAGTCAGCAAGGAAAGCAAAACTTGTTCTTGCTGCTCCTGCTTTAAAAGCGGTTTTCCTACTCCCAGAAAAGGGAGCGTTCGAGGCCTTGTGTAGCCAGACGACGAACCTGGCTCAACAACTTGAGACTTAGGTGCTATATTGCTTTTCCCACGACCACCTGATGCTCCACCACCACTACCATCATTACCAGCTGGCAATGACCACCCACGGCCACGACCTCTTCCACCAGACTTCCTCATTGTTTGAAAAACATAACCAAACTAACATAGTAACATAGTTAGTAAGGCCGAAAAAAGACATTTGTCCATCCAGTTCAGCCTATATTCTATCATAATCAATACCCAGATCTACGTCCTTCTACAGAACCTAATAATTGTATGATACAATATTGTTCTGCTCCAGGAAGACATCCAGGCCTCTCTTGAACCCCTCGACTGAGTTCGCCATCACCACCTCCTCAGGCAAGCAATTCCAGATTCTCACTGCCCTAACAGTAAAGAATCCTCTTCTATGTTGGTGGAAAAACCTTCTCTCCTCCAGACGCAAAGAATGCCCCCTTGTGCCCGTCACCTTCCTTGGTATAAACAGATCCTCAGCGAGATATTTGTATTGTCCCCTTATATACTTATACATGGTTATTAGATCGCCCCTCAGTCGTCTTTTTTCTAGACTAAATAATCCTAATTTCGCTAATCTATCTGGGTATTGTAGTTCTCCCATCCCCTTTATTAATTTTGTTGCCCTCCTTTGTACTCTCTCTAGTTCCATTATATCCTTCCTGAGCACCGGTGCCCAAAACTGGACACAGTACTCCATGTGCGGTCTAACTAGGGATTTGTACAGAGGCAGTATAATGCTCTCATCATGTGTATCCAGACCTCTTTTAATGCACCCCATGGTCCTGTTTGCCTTGGCAGCTGCTGCCTGGCACTGGCTGCTCCAGGTAAGTTTATCATTAACTAGGATCCCCAAGTCCTTCTCCCTGTCAGATTTACCCAGTGGTTTCCCGTTCAGTGTGTAATGGTGATATTGATTCCCTCTTCCCATGTGTATAACCTTACATTTATCATTGTTAAACCTCATCTGCCACCTTTCAGCCCAAGTTTCCAACTTATCCAGATCCATCTGTAGCAGAATACTATCTTCTCTTGTATTAACTGCTTTACATAGTTTTGTATCATCTGCAAATATCGATATTTTACTGTGTAAACCTTCTACCAGATCATTAATGAATATGTTGAAGAGAACAGGTCCCAATACTGACCCCTGCGGTACCCCACTGGTCACAGCGACCCAGTTAGAGACTATACCATTTATAACCACCCTCTGCTTTCTATCACTAAGCCAGTTACTAACCCATTTACACACATTTTCCCCCAGACCAAGCATTCTCATTTTGTGTACCAACCTCTTGTGCGGCACGGTATCAAACGCTTTGGAAAAATCGAGATATACCACGTCCAATGACTCACCGTGGTCCAGTCTATAGCTTACCTCTTCATAAAAACTGATTAGATTGGTTTGACAGGAGCGATTTCTCATAAATCCATGCTGATATGGAGTTAAACAGTTATTCTCATTGAGATAATCCAGAATAATATCCCTCAGAAACCCTTCAAATATTTTACCAACAATAGAGGTTAGACTTACTGGCCTATAATTTCCAGGTTCACTTTTAGAGCCCTTTTTGAATATTGGCACCACATTTGCTATGCGCCAGTCCTGCGGAAAAACTAAAAAAAGTAAAAAACTAACGGTATTTGTTACTAGTGTTGAGCGATACCTTCCGATATCGGAAAGTATCGGTATCGGTTTGGATCGGCCGATATTCAAAAAATATCGGATATCGCCGATACCGATACCCGATCCCAATGCAAGTCAATGGGACCAAAATATCGGAATTAAAATAAACCCTTTCTTTCCTTGTAGGTTCATTCTACCTGAAGGAAAACAACTAAGAATAATGTAGGATGTATGGGGGAGGTGGCGGAGACATTAAAGGCAATGAGGATTAGTCCAATCAAATAGAATAGCATGTTTTTTTTTTTTTTTTAAAGAAGTTCGGATTGAAAAAGATATTGAGTATGTAAATTTTTTTTATTTTGTCAGATATTGATGTTTCACTATTCCACGCCCTTCCCCTTCTTTTTTTTCTTTTTTTTTTTTTTCTTTTCCCACACTTTCATCTTCATCATCATCAGCATCCTTGACATCAACTTCTTCACCTTATTCATCTTCTTCTTCATCTTCTACCTATTTTTTTTTTTATTACATTCTTCATATTCATTTTCTTCAACTATTATTATTCTTCCTATTCTACATATTCTTTTTATTCCACTGTTATTATTCTTCCTATTCTACTTCTTCATCATATTCTCATTTGTGACAGGCATTCCCGTAGTTGTTATCTATAAAAGTTGGAAGATTACACCTTCCGTTCTGCCAGTCACAAAAGTTACATTTGTCCGCGTTCAGTTTGGCCTGCAGCATCAGGCTTTATCCAGGGGCACCACGAGGAGGAACGGACTCACCCCCATACACTGCTTAGTCTTCTTCTGCATATAATTTAGATAATATCTTTTGCTCTGATATTAAGTCTTATGCTTAATGTTCTTCTGCTCTTTGTTCTGCAGCCTCTTGTTCTTCTGCTTCTCGGTCTTCCATGTTGTCGTCTCCAGGGTCTTCGTCTCCAGTGTCGTCATCTCCGCCGTCGTCGTCTCAGCCGTCGTCGTCTCCGCCGTCGTCGTCGTCGTCGTCATCGGGGTGGTCTTCCGGGTCGTCGTCATCGGGGTGGTCTTCCGGGTTGTCGACGTTAGGGTCTTCAACTTGGAAATGTAGCAGAAGGTACAAGAAGGCTGAGAAAATGCCAAGACCCAGCTGATGGAACTGGAACTCGGATGGCTACCCGAAGGTTCAAGAGCCTATGGAACTACCGAGGACCAGCTGACGTTACTGGAACCCGGTTACTAAGCAGGAGGTACCCGTGCTAAAAAGCACTACCAAGGACCGCCTGACGTTGGCGGAACTCGGATACCCAGAAGGAGGCACCTAAGCCAAAGGCTCTGCCCGGAACCAGATGACGTTACTGGAACCAGGATGGGGAGCAGAAGGTACAAGAGCAAAAGGCACTGCCGAGAACCAGCTGACGGTACTGGAACCCGGATGGGTAGCCGAATGTCCAAGAGCCAATGGAACTACCAAGGACCAGCTGACGTTACTGGAACCCGGTTACTAAGCAGGAGGTACCCGTGCCTGAAAGCACTACCAAGGACCACCTGACATTGGTGGAACTTGGATACCCAGAAGGAGGCACCTAAGCCAAAGGCTCTGCCCGGAACCAGCTGACGGTACTGGAACCAGGATGGGGAGCAGAAGGTACAAGAGCAAAAGACACTGCCGAGAACCAGCTGACGGTGCTGGAACCAGGTGGTGGACCCGAAGGCCCACAGGAGAGGAGAGAACAGCTAGGCCGCGAGGCAGCCGCAGTTACCGAACCCCAACAGTCCTACAGGGGGAGCTGGGCCTACTGGCACTACAGAACCAGCCTTGACTACCAGTTCACGCAGCCCACATAGGAAGCTCCTAAACTGGAGGCACCCTGGAGTTGGCTAACTCGACCGCCCCACGACGGGGCAAGCATAGGCGTCTCAGTGAAGTTGACACAACCCGGAAACAGCTGACGGTGCTGAAACCAGGCTTGGCACGAGGGAGTACCTGTGACAAGAACACTGCCGAGAACCAGCTGGCGGTGCTGGAACCCGGATGCGTTGCCCCAGTGTGCAAGAGCCAATGGCACGACCGAGGACCAGCTGACGGTGCTGGAACCCGGTTACTAAGCTGTAGGTGCCCGCGCTTAAAAGCACTACCAAGGACCGCCTGGCGTTGGCGGAACTCGGATACCCAGGAGGAGGCACCTAAGCCAAAGGCTCGGCCCGGAACCAGCTGACGGTGCTGGAACCAGGTGGTGGACCCGAAGGCCCACAGGAGAGGAGAGAACAGCTAGGCCGCGAGGCAGCCGCAGTTACCGAACCCCAACAGTCCTACAGGGGGAGCTGGGCCTACTGGCACTACAGAACCAGCCTTGACTACCAGTTCACGCAGCCCACATAGGAAGCTCCTAAACTGGAGGCACCCTGGAGTTGGCTAACTCGACCGCCCCACGACGGGGCAAGCATAGGCGTCTCAGTGAAGTTGACACAACCCGGAAACAGCTGACGGTGCTGAAACCAGGCTTGGCACGAGGGAGTACCTGTGACAAGAACACTGCCGAGAACCAGCTGGCGGTGCTGGAACCCGGATGCGTTGCCCCAGTGTGCAAGAGCCAATGGCACGACCGAGGACCAGCTGACGGTGCTGGAACCCGGTTACTAAGCTGTAGGTGCCCGCGCTTAAAAGCACTACCAAGGACCGCCTGGCGTTGGCGGAACTCGGATACCCAGGAGGAGGCACCTTAGCCAAAGTCTCGGCCCGGAACCAGCTGACGGTGCTGGAACCAGGTGGTGGACCCCAAGGCCCACAGGAGAGGAGAGAACAGCTAGGCCGCGAGGCAGCCGCAGTTACCGAACCCCAACAGTCCTACAGGGGGAGCTGGGCCTACTGGCACTACAGAACCAGCCTTGACTACCAGTTCACGCAGCCCACATAGGAAGCTCCTAAACTGGAGGCACCCTGGAGTTGGCTAACTCGACCGCCCCACGACGGGGCAAGCATAGGCGTCTCAGTGAAGTTGACACAACCCGGAAACAGCTGACGGTGCTGAAACCAGGCTTGGCACGAGGGAGTACCTGTGACAAGAACACTGCCGAGAACCAGCTGGCGGTGCTGGAACCCGGATGCGTTGCCCCAGTGTGCAAGAGCCAATGGCACGACCGAGGACCAGCTGACGGTGCTGGAACCCGGTTACTAAGCTGTAGGTGCCCGCGCTTAAAAGCACTACCAAGGACCGCCTGGCGTTGGCGGAACTCGGATACCCAGGAGGAGGCACCTTAGCCAAAGTCTCGGCCCGGAACCAGCTGACGGTGCTGGAACCAGGTGGTGGACCCCAAGGCCCACAGGAGAGGAGAGAACAGCTAGGCCGCGAGGCAGCCGCAGTTACCGAACCCCAACAGTCCTACAGGGGGAGCTGGGCCTACTGGCACTACAGAACCAGCCTTGACTACCAGTTCACGCAGCCCACATAGGAAGCTCCTAAACTGGAGGCACCCTGGAGTTGGCTAACTCGACCGCCCCACGACGGGGCAAGCATAGGCGTCTCAGTGAAGTTGACACAACCCGGAAACAGCTGACGGTGCTGAAACCAGGCTTGGCACGAGGGAGTACCTGTGACAAGAACACTGCCGAGAACCAGCTGGCGGTGCTGGAACCCGGATGCGTTGCCCCAGTGTGCAAGAGCCAATGGCACGACCGAGGACCAGCTGACGGTGCTGGAACCCGGTTACTAAGCTGTAGGTGCCCGCGCTTAAAAGCACTACCAAGGACCGCCTGGCGTTGGCGGAACTCGGATACCCAGGAGGAGGCACCTTAGCCAAAGGCTCGGCCCGGAACCAGCTGACGGTGCTGGAACCAGGTGGTGGACCCCAAGGCCCACAGGAGAGGAGAGAACAGCTAGGCCGCGAGGCAGCCGCAGTTACCGAACCCCAACAGTCCTACAGGGGGAGCTGGGCCTACTGGCACTACAGAACCAGCCTTGACTACCAGTTCACGCAGCCCACATAGGAAGCTCCTAAACTGGAGGCACCCTGGAGTTGGCTAACTCGACCGCCCCACGACGGGGCAAGCATAGGCGTCTCAGTGAAGTTGACACAACCCGGAAACAGCTGACGGTGCTGAAACCAGGCTTGGCACGAGGGAGTACCTGTGACAAGAACACTGCCGAGAACCAGCTGGCGGTGCTGGAACCCGGATGCGTTGCCCCAGTGTGCAAGAGCCAATGGCACGACCGAGGACCAGCTGACGGTGCTGGAACCCGGTTACTAAGCTGTAGGTGCCCGCGCTTAAAAGCACTACCAAGGACCGCCTGGCGTTGGCGGAACTCGGATACCCAGGAGGAGGCACCTTAGCCAAAGGCTCGGCCCGGAACCAGCTGACGGTGCTGGAACCAGGTGGTGGACCCCAAGGCCCACAGGAGAGGAGAGAACAGCTAGGCCGCGAGGCAGCCGCAGTTACCGAACCCCAACAGTCCTACAGGGGGAGCTGGGCCTACTGGCACTACAGAACCAGCCTTGACTACCAGTTCACGCAGCCCACATAGGAAGCTCCTAAACTGGAGGCACCCTGGAGTTGGCTAACTCGACCGCCCCACGACGGGGCAAGCATAGGCGTCTCAGTGAAGTTGACACAACCCGGAAACAGCTGACGGTGCTGAAACCAGGCTTGGCACGAGGGAGTACCTGTGACAAGAACACTGCCGAGAACCAGCTGGCGGTGCTGGAACCCGGATGCGTTGCCCCAGTGTGCAAGAGCCAATGGCACGACCGAGGACCAGCTGACGGTGCTGGAACCCGGTTACTAAGCTGTAGGTGCCCGCGCTTAAAAGCACTACCAAGGACCGCCTGGCGTTGGCGGAACTCGGATACCCAGGAGGAGGCACCTTAGCCAAAGGCTCGGCCCGGAACCAGCTGACGGTGCTGGAACCAGGTGGTGGACCCCAAGGCCCACAGGAGAGGAGAGAACAGCTAGGCCGCGAGGCAGCCGCAGTTACCGAACCCCAACAGTCCTACAGGGGGAGCTGGGCCTACTGGCACTACAGAACCAGCCTTGACTACCAGTTCACGCAGCCCACATAGGAAGCTCCTAAACTGGAGGCACCCTGGAGTTGGCTAACTCGACCGCCCCACGACGGGGCAAGCATAGGCGTCTCAGTGAAGTTGACACAACCCGGAAACAGCTGACGGTGCTGAAACCAGGCTTGGCACGAGGGAGTACCTGTGACAAGAACACTGCCGAGAACCAGCTGGCGGTGCTGGAACCCGGATGCGTTGCCCCAGTGTGCAAGAGCCAATGGCACGACCGAGGACCAGCTGACGGTGCTGGAACCCGGTTACTAAGCTGTAGGTGCCCGCGCTTAAAAGCACTACCAAGGACCGCCTGGCGTTGGCGGAACTCGGATACCCAGGAGGAGGCACCTTAGCCAAAGGCTCGGCCCGGAACCAGCTGACGGTGCTGGAACCAGGTGGTGGACCCCAAGGCCCACAGGAGAGGAGAGAACAGCTAGGCCGCGAGGCAGCCGCAGTTACCGAACCCCAACAGTCCTACAGGGGGAGCTGGGCCTACTGGCACTACAGAACCAGCCTTGACTACCAGTTCACGCAGCCCACATAGGAAGCTCCTAAACTGGAGGCACCCTGGAGTTGGCTAACTCGACCGCCCCACGACGGGGCAAGCATAGGCGTCTCAGTGAAGTTGACACAACCCGGAAACAGCTGACGGTGCTGAAACCAGGCTTGGCACGAGGGAGTACCTGTGACAAGAACACTGCCGAGAACCAGCTGGCGGTGCTGGAACTCGGATGCGTTGCCCCAGTGTGCAAGAGCCAATGGCACGACCGAGGACCAGCTGACGGTGCTGGAACCCGGTTACTAAGCTGTAGGTGCCCGCGCTTAAAAGCACTACCAAGGACCGCCTGGCGTTGGCGGAACTCGGATACCCAGGAGGAGGCACCTTAGCCAAAGGCTCGGCCCGGAACCAGCTGACGGTGCTGGAACCAGGTGGTGGACCCCAAGGCCCACAGGAGAGGAGAGAACAGCTAGGCCGCGAGGCAGCCGCAGTTACCGAACCCCAACAGTCCTACAGGGGGAGCTGGGCCTACTGGCACTACAGAACCAGCCTTGACTACCAGTTCACGCAGCCCACATAGGAAGCTCCTAAACTGGAGGCACCCTGGAGTTGGCTAACTCGACCGCCCCACGACGGGGCAAGCATAGGCGTCTCAGTGAAGTTGACACAACCCGGAAACAGCTGACGGTGCTGAAACCAGGCTTGGCACGAGGGAGTACCTGTGACAAGAACACTGCCGAGAACCAGCTGGCGGTGCTGGAACTCGGATGCGTTGCCCCAGTGTGCAAGAGCCAATGGCACGACCGAGGACCAGCTGACGGTGCTGGAACCCGGTTACTAAGCTGTAGGTGCCCGCGCTTAAAAGCACTACCAAGGACCGCCTGGCGTTGGCGGAACTCGGATACCCAGGAGGAGGCACCTTAGCCAAAGGCTCGGCCCGGAACCAGCTGACGGTGCTGGAACCAGGTGGTGGACCCCAAGGCCCACAGGAGAGGAGAGAACAGCTAGGCCGCGAGGCAGCCGCAGTTACCGAACCCCAACAGTCCTACAGGGGGAGCTGGGCCTACTGGCACTACAGAACCAGCCTTGACTACCAGTTCACGCAGCCCACATAGGAAGCTCCTAAACTGGAGGCACCCTGGAGTTGGCTAACTCGACCGCCCCACGACGGGGCAAGCATAGGCGTCTCAGTGAAGTTGACACAACCCGGAAACAGCTGACGGTGCTGAAACCAGGCTTGGCACGAGGGAGTACCTGTGACAAGAACACTGCCGAGAACCAGCTGGCGGTGCTGGAACTCGGATGCGTTGCCCCAGTGTGCAAGAGCCAATGGCACGACCGAGGACCAGCTGACGGTGCTGGAACCCGGTTACTAAGCTGTAGGTGCCCGCGCTTAAAAGCACTACCAAGGACCGCCTGGCGTTGGCGGAACTCGGATACCCAGGAGGAGGCACCTTAGCCAAAGGCTCGGCCCGGAACCAGCTGACGGTGCTGGAACCAGGTGGTGGACCCCAAGGCCCACAGGAGAGGAGAGAACAGCTAGGCCGCGAGGCAGCCGCAGTTACCGAACCCCAACAGTCCTACAGGGGGAGCTGGGCCTACTGGCACTACAGAACCAGCCTTGACTACCAGTTCACGCAGCCCACATAGGAAGCTCCTAAACTGGAGGCACCCTGGAGTTGGCTAACTCGACCGCCCCACGACGGGGCAAGCATAGGCGTCTCAGTGAAGTTGACACAACCCGGAAACAGCTGACGGTGCTGAAACCAGGCTTGGCACGAGGGAGTACCTGTGACAAGAACACTGCCGAGAACCAGCTGGCGGTGCTGGAACCCGGATGCGTTGCCTTGCCTATTAAAGATTGTCTTCCTAGAGCCCCAACTAGCGGTGTTGGAGCAAAGGGTAAGCAGGGGGAGATGAGTGTAGGCCGAAGCCTGCACTGGAGGCAGCTTTGTGTCTGCGTTGCGTTTGCAGGACACTTTGCCGGCTACACACTGGGGGAACAGCTGGCGTTGCTGAACCCCACTAACACAATGGCGTGTGTTTTTATCTGTGCAGCTAGCACTTGCGGGCAAAAACTTGCGATGTTAGAGCCCGTGTTGAAGCAGGAGGAGGAGGAGAGGAGCAGAGTGTAGGCCGAAGCCTAGTTGAACCAATTTCAAAGGAAACCTTTAACCCCCCCCTCAGGTGTTACAAAGTACAAGAGACACACCTTGTGCAGTATTAATGCTGCACAAGTGAAAGGTTGCTCTATTAATTTGTCTACTTGCACACGCTGAATGAAAGACATACACAATTTACCCCATTCTACAGTAAAACTGTAGTGGATGCGTGACTTGGTTTTTTGATGAGACGCAGCACAGGTGTCCAAAATAACGCCTTGGTGCTTGGCGCAGCTTCCTGAGCGTTGTTATTTGCTGTACAGGAGTCTGCGCTCTTGTGTTATCCCTTGGCAATGCCCTGTTAGCGCTGCCCATCTTATGACCTCATTTCATGTTGGCCGGTGCGGTTAACGATGGCCATAAATCCCAGACCCACAGTGTCTTTTCATAAAGCCACACTGCGGTGCTGGGATTCGTGGCCTTGAGCAGTAAATATTTTGGCCGCTCACACACGTCCTTACACCTGCTTCAGACTGGGCGGCCTCTGCTGATCCCTTCTCGCATGCCGCGGCCATGAGGCTGCACAGTCTGAAGAAGGCGGAAGGAGATGAGTTAAGACAGGCGAAGATATGCACTGCTCGTGCCCATCAATCACACCCTCGCAGTCAAAATAATTAAGACAACGAGGAGCATTTTATTCAGGCAGGGCGGACGAACAGGCGCAAGTAGCCAACCAATGATGTCAGAAGACGGGAAGCGCTACCAAGGGGGGTGCTGCGTATCATTAGAAAGGAAAGTCACACCTCAGGGACAGTGGAATGGTCTCAAAGAGACACATTTTGTACGTGTTGAGTTCCACGTGGGCAAGGAGAAAACGTCAGCCACCTTGTACAAATGCAGCAGTACTGCTGTACAAGGTGGCTGTTATACATAGAAACACCTGGGGGTGGTGGCCAGGCTCCCTTCAATTTCAGTTCATGTGCCTGCGTGGCGTTTGCAGGTCACGTTGCAAGCTACACAGCAGGGGAACAGCTGGCGTTGCTGAACCCCACTGACACATTGACTGGTGTTTTTCTCTGTGCAGATTGCATGTCCGGGCAAAAACTAGCGGTGTTAGAGCCCAGGGTCAGCAGGAGGAGGAGGAGAGGAGCAAAGTGTAGGCCGAAGCCTGCACTGGTGGCAGCTTTTGGTCGGTTGTGCCAGCGTGGCTTGTGCTGGACACGATGCCGGCTACACAGCGGGGGAACAGCTGGCGGTGCTGAACCACACTAACACATTGGCTGGTGTTTTTCTCTGTGCAGCTAGCATGTCCGGGCAGAAACTGGCGTTGTTTGAGCCCAGGGTCAGCAGGAGGAGGAGAGGAGCAAAGTGTAGGCCGAAGCCTGCACTGGTGGCAGCTTTTGTTCTGTTGTGCCAGCGTGGCTTGTGCTGGACACGTTGCCGACTACACAGCAGGGGAACAGCTGGCGGTGCTGAACCCCACTAACACATTGGCTGGTGTTTTTCTCTGTGCAGCTAGCATTTCCGGGCAAAAACTAGCGGTGTTTGAGCCCAGGGTCAGCAGGAGGAGTAGAGGAGCAGAGTGTAGGCCGAAGCCTAGTTGAACCAATTTCAAAGGTTACCTTTAACCCCCCCCTCAGGTGTTGCAAGGTACAAGAGCCACACCTTGAACAGCATTAATGATGCACAAGTCAAAGGTTGCTCTATTTAATTTTGCTCCTTGCACACGCTGAATTAAACACGTACACTATTTAGCCCATTATACTGTCAAACAGTTGTGGAGGCGTGACTTGTCTTTTTAACGAGACGCAGCACAGGTGTCAAAATTTGCACCTAGGTACTGGGCGCAGATTCCTGAGCGTTGTTATTTGCTGTACAGGAGTCTGCGCTCTTGTGTTATCCCTTGGCAATACCCTGTTAGTGCAGGCCGTCTCATGACCTCATTTCATGTTGGCCGGTGCGGTTAACGATGGCCATAAATCCCAGACCCACAGTGGCTTTTCCTAAAGTCACACTGCGGTGCTGGGATTCGTGGCCTTGTGCAGTAAATATGTTCGCCGCTCACACATGTCCTTACACCTGCTTCAGACTGGGCGGCCTCAGCTGATCCCTTATCGCATGCCGCGGCCATGAGGCCGCACAGTCAGAAGAAGGCGGAAGGAGGGGAGTGAAAACAGGGGAACATATGCACTGCTCGTGCCCATCAATCACACCCTCGCAGTCAAAATATATGAGACAACGGGGGGCGTTGTGTCGGGCAGGGGGGACGCACAGGCACAGCCAGCCAACCAATGATGTCAGGAGACGGGCAGCGCTAACAATGGGGGTGCTGCGTGTCATTACAAAGGAAAGTCACACCTCAGGGACATTGTAATGGTCTCTAATGAGACACATTTTGTACGTGTTGAGTTCCACGTGGGCAAGGAGAAAAAGTCAGCCACCTCGTACAAATGCAGCAGTACTGCTGTACAAGGTGGCTGATATACATAGAAACACCTGTGGGTGGGGGGCAGGCTCCCTTCAATTTCAGTTCATGTGCCTGCGTGGCGTTTGCAGGTCACGTTGCAAGCTACACAGCAGGGGAACAGCTGGCGTTGCTGAACCCCACTAACACATTGGCTGGTGTTTTTCTCTGTGCAGCTAGCATGTCCGGGCAGAAACTGGCGTTGTTTGAGCCCAGGGTCAGCAGGAGGAGGAGAGGAGCAAAGTGTAGGCCGAAGCCTGCACTGGTGGCAGCTTTTGGTCGGTTGTGCCAGCGTGGCTTGTGCTGGACACGATGCCGGCTACACAGCGGGGGAACAGCAGGCGGTGCTGAACCCCACTAACACATTGGCTGGTGTTTTTCTCTGTGCAGCTAGCATGTCCGGGCAGAAACTGGCGTTGTTTGAGCCCAGGGTCAGCAGGAGGAGGAGAGGAGCAAAGTGTAGGCCGAAGCCTGCACTGGTGGCAGCTTTTGGTCGGTTGTGCCAGCGTGGCTTGTGCTGGACACGTTGCCGACTACACAGCAGGGGAACAGCTGGCGGTGCTGAACCCCACTAACACATTGGCTGGTGTTTTTCTCTGTGCAGCTAGCATTTCCGGGCAAAAACTAGCGGTGTTTGAGCCCAGGGTCAGCAGGAGGAGTAGAGGAGCAGAGTGTAGGCCGAAGCCTAGTTGAACCAATTTCAAAGGTTACCTTTAACCCCCCCCTCAGGTGTTGCAAGGTACAAGAGCCACACCTTGTGCAGCATTAATGCTGCACAAGTAAAAGGTTGCTCTATTTGTTTTGCTCCTTGCACACGCTGACTAAAACACGTACACTATTTAGCCCATTATACTGTCAAACAGTTGTGGAGGCGTGACTTGTCTTTTTAACGAGACGCAGCACAGGTGTCAAAATTTGCACCTAGGTACTGGGCGCAGATTCCTGAGCGTTGTTATTTGCTGTACAGGAGTCTGCGCTATTGTGATCCCTTGGCCATGCGCTGTGAGCGCTTCCTGTCTTCTGACCTCATTTCATGTCGGCCGTTGCGGTTAGCGATGGACATGAATCCCAGACCCACAGTGTGTTTTTAAAAAATCACACTGCGGTGCTGGGATTCGTGCCCTGGTGCACTAAATATGTTTGCCGCTCACACATGTCCTTACACCTGCTTCAGACTGGGCGGCCTCATCTGATCCCTTATCGCCTGCCGCGGCCATGAGGACACCCAGTCTGAAGAAGGCGGAAGGAGATGAGTGAACACAGGCAAACATATGCACTGCACATGCCCATCAATCACACCCTCGCTGTCCAAAAAAATAAGACACCGAGGGCCGTTGTTTCGAGCAGGGGAGATGCACAGGCGCAGCCAGCTAACCAATGATGTCAAAAGACGGGCAGCGCTAACAAGGGTGGTGCTGCGTGTCATTACAAAGGAAAGTCACACCTCAGGGACATTGTAATGGTCTCTAATGAGACACATTTTGTACGTGTTGAGTTCCACGTGGGCAAGGAGAAAAAGTCAGCCACCTCGTACAAATGCAGCAGTACTGCTGTACAAGGTGGCTGATATACATAGAAACACCTGTGGGTGGGGGGCAGGCTCCCTTCAATTTCAGTTCATGTGCCTGCGTGGCGTTTGCAGGTCACGTTGCAAGCTACACAGCAGGGGAACAGCTGGCGTTGCTGAACCCCACTGACACATTGACTGGTGTTTTTCTCTGTGCAGATTGCATGTCCGGGCAAAAACTAGCGGTGTTAGAGCCCAGGGTCAGCAGGAGGAGGAGGAGAGGAGCAAAGTGTAGGCCGAAGCCTGCACTGGTGGCAGCTTTTGGTCGGTTGTGCCAGCGTGGCTTGTGCTGGACACGATGCCGGCTACACAGCGGGGGAACAGCAGGCGGTGCTGAACCCCACTAACACATTGGCTGGTGTTTTTCTCTGTGCAGCTAGCATGTCCGGGCAGAAACTGGCGTTGTTTGAGCCCAGGGTCAGCAGGAGGAGGAGAGGAGCAAAGTGTAGGCCGAAGCCTGCACTGGTGGCAGCTTTTGGTCGGTTGTGCCAGCGTGGCTTGTGCTGGACACGTTGCCGACTACACAGCAGGGGAACAGCTGGCGGTGCTGAACCCCACTAACACATTGGCTGGTGTTTTTCTCTGTGCAGCTAGCATTTCCGGGCAAAAACTAGCGGTGTTTGAGCCCAGGGTCAGCAGGAGGAGGAGAGGAGCAGAGTGTAGGCCGAAGCCTAGTTGAACCAATTTCAAAGGTTACCTTTAACCCCCCCCTCAGGTGTTGCAAGGTACAAGAGCCACACCTTGTGCAGCATTAATGCTGCACAAGTAAAAGGTTGCTCTATTTGTTTTGCTCCTTGCACACGCTGACTAAAACACGTACACTATTTAGCCCATTATACTGTCAAACAGTTGTGGAGGCGTGACTTGTCTTTTTAACGAGACGCAGCACAGGTGTCAAAATTTGCACCTAGGTACTGGGCGCAGATTCCTGAGCGTTGTTATTTGCTGTACAGGAGTCTGCGCTATTGTGATCCCTTGGCCATGCGCTGTGAGCGCTTCCTGTCTTCTGACCTCATTTCATGTCGGCCGTTGCGGTTAGCGATGGACATGAATCCCAGACCCACAGTGTGTTTTCAAAAAATCACACTGCGTGGCTGGGATTCGTGGCCTTGTGCAGTAAATAGGTTTGCCGCTTACACATGTCCTTACACCTGCTCCAGACTGGGCGGCCTCAGCTGATCCCTTATCGCCTACCACGGCCAGGAGGCCGCACAGTCTGAAGAAGGCGGAAGGAGATGAGTTAAGACAGGCGAACATATGCACTGCTCGTGCCCATAAACCACACCCTCGCTGACAAAATAAATATGACAACGAGGGGCGTTGTTTCTAGCAGGGCGGATGCACAGGCGCAGCCAGCTAACCATGATGACAAAAGACGGGAAACGCTACCAAGGGGGGTGCTGCGTATCATTACAAAGGAAAGTCACACCTCAGGGACAGTGGAATGGTCTCAATGAGACACATTTTGTACGTGTTGAGTTCCACGTGGGCAAGGAGAAAAAGTCAGCCACCTTGTACAAATGCAGCAGTACTGCTGTACTAGGTGGCTGTTATACATAGAAACACCTGGGGGGGTGGGGCCAGGTTCCCTTTTAATTTCAGTTCCTGTGCCTGCATGGCGTTTGCAGGTCACGTTGCCGGCTACACAGCAGGGGAACAGCTGGCGTTGCTGAACCCCACTAACACATTGGCTGGTGTTTTTCTCTGTGCAGCTAGCACTTCCGGGCAAAAACTAGCGGTGTTTGAGCCCAGGGTCAGCAGGAGGAGGAGAGGAGCAGAGTGTAGGCCGAAGCCTGCACTGGTGGCAGCTTTTGTTCTGTTGTGCCAGCGTGGCTTGTGCTGGACACGTTGCCGACTACACAGCAGGGGAACAGCTGGCGGTGCTGAACCCCACTGACACATAACCTAGTGTTTTTTTCTGTGTAGACAACACTTCCAGGTGGCAACTGACAGTGTTGAAACCCAGGGAATCAAGAGGAGCAGAGTGTAGGCCGAAGCCTGCAGTGGAGCAAGTTGAAAGGGAACCTTTAACCCCCCCCCCCAGGCATTTGTTGCTGAAAGAGCCATCTTGTACAGCAGTAATACTGCACATGGAAAATGGTGGCTCCGAAAATTATGCTCCTTGCAAACGCTGAAGTACACACTCATATAATGTGTCCCCTCACACCGTCAAACCATCCCGGAAGTGGGACTTTCCTTTGTAATGTGACACAGCACAGCCGTCATTCCAACCCCCTTGGTGCCGGGCACCACCTCCTCAACGTTGTTTGGTTCTGTCACGGAGCCCGCACTGTAATGTTATCCCTTGGCCATGCACAGTTAGCGGTGCCCGTCTTCTGACATCATGTAGGTGTCAGGCTGGCAGTGCCTGTGCGTCCAAGCTGCCCGAGATCCAACCTTGCAGTGTCATCTAATGTAGTCCCACTGCGGGCCAGGGATCCATGGGCATGCGCAGTGCATATCATCGCCTCTCACTCACCTCCTTCCTGCTTCTTCAGACTGTGCGGCGTCACGGCCGTGGCATGCTATTAGGGATCAGCTGACGCCGCCTAGTCTGAAGAAGCGTGAAGAAGGGGAGTGAGAGGCTAGTATATGCACTGCGCATGGCCATGGATACCAGGCCCACTGTGGGATCACATTAGACGACACTGCGAGGTGTGATTTCGGGCAGCGTGGACGCACAGGCGCAGCCAGGACGACAACAAATGATGTCAGAGGACGGGCAGCGCAAACTGTGCATGGCCAAGGGATAACATAACAGCGCAGGGTCCATGACGGAATCAAACAACGCTAAGGAGGCAGCGCACGGTGCCAAGGGGGTAGCAATGACGGCTGTGCTGCGTCACATTACAAAGGAAAGTCCCACCTCCAGGACGGTTGGACGGTGTGAGGGGACACATTACATGAGTGTGTAGTTCAGCGTTTGCAAGGAGCATAATTTCAAGAGCGACCTTTCCCTTGTGCAGTATTAGTGCTGCACATGGTGGCTCTTTCAGTAACAAACGCCTAGGGGGGGGGGGGGGACAGGTCCCCTTACATTTTAGTTGTGCCAGCGTGGCGGTCGCATGACACGTTGCCGGATACACAGCTGGGGATCAGCTGACGTTACTGAACCCCAATAACAGAGGAGCGACTGTTGACTGTGCACACAGCACTTCCAGGCACCAACTGGCGGTGTTAGAGCCCAGGGACAGCAGGAGGAGCAGATTGGAGGTATTGCCGCACACACAGCTGGGGATCAGCTGACGTTACTGAACCCCAATAACAGAGGAGCGACTGTTGACTGTGCACACAGCACTTCCAGGCACCAACTGGCGGTGTTAGAGCCCAGGGACAGCAGGAGGAGCAGATTGGAGGTATTGCCGCACACACAGCTGGGGATCAGCTGACGTTACTGAACCCCAATAACAGAGGAGCGACTGTTGACTGTGCACACAGCACTTCCAGGCACCAACTGGCGGTGTTAGAGCCCAGGGACAGCAGGAGGAGCAGAGGAACAGAGTGTAGGCCGAAGCCTGATTGGAGCAAGTTGAAAGGAAACCTTTAACCCCCCCCCCCAAGACGTTTGTAGCTGAAAGAGCCATGTTGTGCAGCACTAAGGATGCAAAAGGAAAAGGTTGCTCTTTTAATTATGCTCCTTGCAAACACCGAAGTAAACACTAAAAATGTGTCCCTTTATACCGTTAAACCGTTCCGGAGGTGCGAATTTCCTTCGTAATGGGACACAGCACAGCTGTCATTCCTATCCCCTTGATGCCGTGCGCTGCCTCCTCAGCGTTGTTTTAAGCTGCCACGGAGCCTGCGCTGTTCTGTTAGCCCTTGGCCATGCCCAATTAGCGCTGCCTGTCTTCTGACATAATTTGGTGTCAGGCTGTCAGTGCCTGTGCGTCCACGCTGCTCCAGATCCCACCTCGCAGTCTCATCTAACGTAATCCCACTGCGGGCCTTGGAACCATGGGCATGCACAGTGCATAACCTCGACTCTCACTCCCCTCCTTCCCTCTTCTTCAGACTGTGCGGTGTCACGGCCGTGGCATGCTAGGGATCAGCTGACGGCGCACAGTCTAAAGAAGGCGGAGGGAAATGAGCGAGAGCCCGAGGGGAAGATATGCACTGCGCATGCCCATGGATCCCAGGCCCGCAGTGTGACTCAATCAGAAGACACTGCGAGGCGGGATCTCGGGCACCGCGGCCGCACAGGCGCAGCCAGCCTGACACCAAATTATGTCAGAAGACAGGCAGCGCAAATAGGGCATGCCCAAGGGATAACAGAACAGCGCAGGCTCCGTGACAGCTTAAAACAACGCTGAGGAGGCAGCGCATGGCACCAAGGGGGTAGGAATGACGGCTGTGCTGCGTCACATTACGAAGGAAAGTCCCAGCTCCGGGACGGTATAACGGTATCAGTGAACACATTTTATAAGTGTTAAGTTCTGCGTGTGCAAAGAGCTAAAAAAAAAGAGCTACCTTTTCCTTGTGCAGCATTACTGCTGCACAAGATGGCTCTTTCAGTAACAAACGACGGGGGGGGGGGGGGGACAGGTTCCCTTACATTTAGGTTGTTGTGCCAGCGTGGCGGTCGCAGGACACATTGCCGGCTACACAGCTGGGGATCAGCTGACGTTACTGAAACCCAATAACACTGGGTCGTATGTTTTTACTGTGCAGCCTGCACTTCTGAGCCGCAACTGGCGGTGTTGGAGCCCAGGAATAGCAGTTCAGGTGGTAGAAAGATGAACACAGCAGGAGACCTGGATGACACCCAATTACTTAATCAGGCAGAGGAGTGGCAAATTCCTGCGAGATCCAGGCCTGGTTCATTTTCAGGAAAGTAAGCCGGTCAACGTTATCGGAGGATAGTCGCATGCGACGGTCTGTTAGTACACCACCTGCGGCACTAAAGACACGTTCCGATAAGACACTAGCCGCAGGGCAAGCCAGCACCTCCAATGCATACTGGCTTAGCTCTGGCCATGTATCCAGCTTAGAGACCCAAAACTTGAACGGGGAAGAGCCGTCTGGGAGTACAGTAAGAGGGCAAGCCATGTAGTCTGTCACCATCTGACGGAACCGTTGCCTCCTGCTGACTGGAGCCGCCGGTGATGGTGTAGACATTTGGGGCGGGCACACAAAAGTGTGCCAGAGTTGTGCCATACTGGGCTTGCCTTGGGCAGAGGCACTGCTTCTGCTCCCTCTTTGGGCAGAGCCTCCCCCACTGCCTCGACGCACTGAGCTGCTTTGTAAAGCACTAGCAGCACTCCTCTCAGTTGGACAGGAGAAGATGATGGAATTCACCAGTGTGTCGTGGTACTCCCGCAATTTACGCTCCCGGGTCAACGCAGGGATGAGGTTTTGGACGTTGTCCCGGTAGCGAGGATCGAGGAGGGTGAACACCCAATAATCAGGCATGTTGAGAATGTGGTCGATGCGGCGGTCGTTTCTCAGGCACTGCAGCATGAAATCCACCATGTGCTGCAGAGTGCCAACCGGCCCAGAAACGCTGTCCCCTGCTTGAGACATGATCTCTGCCCGCTCGTCATCACCCCACCCTCGCTGTACACACTGACCACTGGACAATTGTGTCGCTCCCTCCTCTGGACGGAGCTCTTCCTCCTCCATTGACTCCTCCTCATCCTCCTCACAAATTGGCCCCTGCGTACCCCTTTGTGAGGAACCACGTGGCGCTGACTCTCCAGAAGCTGATGGAAAAGGTGA